>NC_037357.1:103961325-105214182 GCF_002263795.3 Bos taurus
GAGATCATTAGGGTTGTTGTGAGAATGCAGTGAGAAGCATGTGGAGAAAGGGAGCCTCCTTGTAAACACGAGCCTCTGGGGCAGCTGAGGCCATATCAGTCACTCACAAGTTAGTATGAGTTAGAACTTACAGTGAGGCTTTGATGTGATGAGGGGGAACGGGGGAAGTTACCGGGAGGGGTAAGGGTTTTGAAGGGGGCTGAGAAGGCAATGGCACCCCACTCCAGTACTCTTGCCTGGAGAATCCCAGGGACGGGGGAGCCTGGTGGGCTGCCGTCTATAGGGTTGCACAGAGTCGGACACGACTGAAGCGACTTAGCAGCAGCAGCAGGTCTAGAGAAAAGAGTGTGAGAGGAAAATACTGCATTGCACAGAACTGTGCCGGTTACCTCCTGGCAAAGGCCAGCCCCGGGCGCCTTTGCTCCTAGCTGACTGTGTGTTTATCCAATGAAACATCAAACTCATGTCCTCTCATTAACCCTTTGTTTCTTCTTTGTTCCTGATTTAGAACCCCCACACTCTGATTATTTTTAGAGCCCTGAGAAGTCAGAAGTCACTTGTGTTTACAGAGAGGCCCAGCAGCCTTCAAAGATGAGAGGGGAGCGCTTGCAGCACCCTGCCCTCTCCCCGGGCCCCAGGCCCTCCCTTTGCAATACCTTCTGGGGCGCTTGGCTCCACAGAAGAAAAAACACAAAGGAGAGAAATCTCTTCTTTCTCTTAGATGTTTACTTTCTCAGTTTCCCCTGTGACCTGCATGAGTTACACACACACACACACACACACACACGCACACACCACACTTCTATGTTTTCTCCCCCCGCAAAGTGGTGAGAAGCAGGCAGCTGCCTATGCAGTCAATGTTGTGAAATCTGGGCATTCCTTGCATCACTCCCTCCCCACTTTCTCCTTTCCCGTCTGATGTCTCCTCAGTACATCCACCCGCAGCCTCTGAACCAGGCCAAGGGTGAGGCCTTGAGCGCGCTCAGAATTCTGGGTGCCCTTCAGTTGATGATCCCAACCAGACCCCCGTCTTTCCCATCTGAAGAGCCACGACCCTACTGTGTTTTCATCTCTGTGACCTAAAGTTTCTGCTTTGGTGCTGTGGAACAAGGGACCTGGAAAATTCCATATCCTTCCCCCCTTTCCCAAACAAGGGTGCCGAGGACCAGAAAGTGGAGAGGCTTTTCTGAGGTCACCCAGCGTAAGGGTCACCAGGGGTCCTGCTGACCCCCCACAGTGTCTTTCCCACAGAACTGAGCTCGGTGTCTCCCCCCAACCTCGCCCCATGGCCCTTAGAAGTGTTATTAAATGAAGCCACTCTGAGAATGAAGGGCTCACAGGAAAGCAACCAGACAGACCGGGGGTGTGAATTCACGCCACTTAGGGTGGGAGGCAGGGTCATATTTCTGTTCTGGTTTTTTGTTGAGCTCCCCTAGGCAACAGTGCCCGGACTCTTCTGCCATTTTTTGTTCGGAGCTAGTAAGCAGGGTCTGCTTAAATTATGGCCGTGCTAAGAACACATTGTCATGGTTGGATGTGACCAGAAGATTCTATCTCTTCCCTTCATTGTGATGTGTCTACATTGCACCAGGGCAGGACCACAGAAATAATAGTCCTGTGGCTCTGAGACTATGTGAAAAGCGCGCACACACACACACTCCTCACATACCCACGCATAGCTCATGTGGACTGTCACAACTGCCATGCTGCTGTGTGTTCCCTTGCCTCCCACCCACTCATGTGTAATTTGTGCAGGGGAGGCTGTCTTCTTCAGATTTGAGGATCTTGGTCACACAATAGCCTCTGAAATGGAGTCGAATAAAAATCTACCTGGGCTTCCCTTGTGGCTCACGGAATCTGCCTGCCAATGCAGAAGATGCAGGTTCGATCCCTGGGCCAGGAAGGTCCTCTGGAGAAGGAACTGGCAACCCACTCCAGTATTCTTGCCTGGGAAATCCCACGGACAGAGGAACCTGGTGAGCTACAGTCCATGGGGTTGCAGAAGCATCGGACATGACTTAGTAGCTCAACAACAACAACAAAAAGCTACCTGGTACGTATAACTTTCATTATCTGCAGAATCTTCCAAGAGCTGCCTATGTCTTGGGCACCCTTGTAAGTGTTTTCCATGTTGGAGAAGCTGAGCTGCATTTTCTGCCACACAGTAGCCTCACGATCTTGGGAATGTAGCTTAAATTTTGATACCTCAGTTTCTCCATTTGCAAAACAAGAGTAATTATACCCAGCTCTTGGTATGGTACGTCTATGCAGGGGTATTCACATACAATAATACGGTGTGTGTGTGTGTGTGCACGTGTGCTCAGTTGCTCAGTCACGTCCAACTCTTTGCGACCCCATGGACTGTAGCCTGTCAGGCTCCTCTGTCCATGGGATTCCCCAGGCAAGAATACTTAGGGAGTGGGTTGTCATTTCCTCCTCCAAGGGATCTTCGCCATCTAGGGATCAAACCCACGTCTCCCAAACCTCCTGCATTGTAGGCGGATTCTTTATCACTGGGCCACCGGGGACTCCCATAATAATATGATGTTGGCTATAAACATACCCGAATTCTTCCTAATTTAAGGAAGGAGCACAGCAACTGTTAGTTCTTTTCCCTCTTTCTGATGAATTAAGAGTATTTATAAGTATGTTGCTGGCGTACTATGCTGGGTTTCCCATCATATTATCTCAATAACTAGCTATGTGACTTTGGGCAGATGACTCTTCTGTTTCACTTTCATCATTCATTCATTCAGGCAGGCAGGCAGGCAGGTAGTATTTATGGAATGCCTACTGGGGGCCAGTCATCGCTTTAGATGTTGAAGGTACTTCAATAAATAAAACAGACCAAATTTTTTGCCCTCATGGAATTTCTAAAGTGATCTAATTAGTTATAACACAAGCAAGATGGTGTAACTCTTAACAGAAAGGAAGACTGTGAAGATTCTTCATAGAGTTTAAAAGAAAATATTATAAAAATATGTCAGTCTTAATACATCTAGAAAGGTGCTAAAGTCTGTTCAATTCTCTATGCTATGATTCTTATTTCTAAGGAATATCTATTAGGAATCTTTAGGTTTTAAGTGACAGAAAATTTAACTCAAACTAACTTGAAATCAAATGTAATTTATTGGTACTCATAAGTGGAAAAAAACGTTAAGCAGAAATGTGGACTTTAGGCAAAGTTTGATCCAGCAGCACAAATCATTCTACTAAGGACCTGGTTTCTATTCATCTGTCTTCTCTGAATTATGCTATGTTGGCTCCAACTCCTACTTGTTCCAAGACTCTCCTCTGATAACAGAATTCTACCGAACAACAAATCTTAAGTATCTTTACATCAGATGTCTCATAAGAATACTAAGCATATGCCCAGGGCACCAACAAAGCAAGAGGGAAAAAAGTGATTGTTAAAAAGAAGAAATTTGATTTTTAATATATATTTTTAAAGCATTGAAGTTGTCATAATGGGAAACATAGGAATATTATTTTCATTGCAATCTCATTGCTTTATAGTTGAGCATAACTTTTAATTTGAATAACACATGGAATGGTGCAAGGCACCATACTATTTTCAGTGATTGGAGGTCCCTAAAATCTTTATTCAGCCCCTGTGGGCAATCAAGAAAGCTCACCTCTTTCAGGTGAAGCCTTGATTTCCAGTGTAGTGTTGTGGGTTCTTTGATGGCAAGATTACTGGAAATGGGTAAGAATTAGTAAAGTGGTTTTCAGTTTTATCCATTAGGCCTTTGTGAGTCTGGTTAGTGTAGGTCAGTACTTCGGAGGCTGATTATCCTTGTGAGGACTAAAAGCATTGATTTCTGGGCCTGCCATGCTGAGGCCCAGACCTCCACCAAGGTCATCATAGGTGGAGACAGATCTTGAGAGAGCTGTCTCCTTCTTCTCTCTCGGTAATGACAGGACTCCTACTTAATTCAGTCAAAACGAGGCTCAATAGAAGACAGTCTGGAAGGGAATACAGCCAGTCCTTAGCAGTGTTATCTTTAGGTGGTGAGATATGGATGCTTTTCATTCATTGATTCCTTTATTCTCTTATTCCCATATTTATTAATACCTTACATTGTGCCAGGCACCATTCTAGACACCGAAGGTTGACTAGGTTGACAAAGTAAGAAAATAAACAAACAACACCCATCTTCATAGAGTTTACATTCAAGTGGAGGGAGATAGATAATTAACCAAATAAGTAAGCAAAATCAAGTGTGGCAGAAACCGATAAGGGAGGGAAGAAAAACAGACCAGGGAAAATGGATGGGCAATTGAGGGAGCAGTGACATTACAAATCTAAATAGGTGTCCAAGGAAGACCTCACTGAAAAGGTGGCACTTGAATAAAGGTGTAAAGAAAGTTTGGCAGTGGGCCATGTGAGTGTCTGGGAAGAAGTGCTCTGAGTAGGAGATATAGCTAATGCAAAGGCCTTGAGGCAGGCTATGCCATCCATCCTTCTTCCCTTTTGCCTGTCTGTACTGGAAAGCTGTCCAGTGGCCACCCACACCCAGATAAGTCTGCCATCCCCTGACAAGGTTGACCTTGTATTCTTACCTCTCTGCAGTGTACAACCAGCTAGAGCTGTGCTGTCCTATATAGACACTAGCTGTGTGGCTTTTAAAATTGAAATATAAATTAAGAGTAAATAGAACGAAAATTCAGTTCCTTAGTCTCACTAGCCACATTTCAAGTGTTCAGTAGGGACAGGTGGCTGGGGGCTACCACATTGGACAGCACGGCTCTAGTACATTTTCACGACTATAGAAAATTCTATTGGACAGAGCTCAGCTAGAGGGTGGGACCAGGTATCAGACATTCCCTGGCTATCATTCACAGCAAACCAGCCTGCCATCTGAAAGGCTTGGAGGCTGGGCCCATGCTGTCAGGGAATTCACCCAATGTCTCATGGCCTGCTTCTGGGGAACTCTTAGTTGCAAATTACATCCTGACGTTCTTCACAGTCTCTAGATTCTGAGAGGGAAGACTGTTCTCATATTTTCCAAAGACAGGTAGGTCAGAGAAGGAAGATCAGCTTACAGAAGCCTGTTCTGTGCACTCAGTCACTCAGTCGTGTCTAACTCTTTGTGACTCAATGGACTATAGTCTGTCAGGCTCCTCTGTACATGGAATTCTCCAGGCAAGAATACTGGAGTAAGTTGCCATTCCCTTCTCCACGGGATCTTCCCGACTCACGGATCAAACCTGTGTCTCTTATGTCTCCTGCATTGGCAGGCTGCTTCTTTACCACTAGAATCACCTGGGAAACCCATCATAGGGGCTAGTACCCAATAAACCCAACCTAACTGCAAATAGAGCCACGATACCTCTGGAAACCCAGGATGGAGGTCCAGGCAACCCTGGGAAGGGTTTGGAGCTAGAATTCCCTCCTTAGGCATGGCAGGTTGTCTCCATGAGGTACTCTTCTCAGTGCACCTGGCCATGGCGATGAAAATAATTCATCCCTGCTTGTAGTCAATGGCTGGTGACATTTTTTTTAAAAAGCAACCTTTTATTATTATTTTGTAATTTCCTTTTTATTTTGGTTGGCCATACCTCGGGGCATGTGGAACTTCCCCAACCAGGGATGGAACCTATGCCCCCTGCAGTGGAAGTGCAGTCTTAAACTGGACCACCAGGGCAGTCCTAATGGCAGGTGATGGTGTGAAGGTGGCCACCTGGCTTTGGCGGCATCAGGGGGATTTTCAAATACACAATGGATGTCGGTCCCCACAGAAATACAAATCAGAGTTGCACATCACACGTGTGAGAGCAGATACAAAGTCATAGAAGCTAGATGTGGGGGCGCCCAGAGGACCCCCCCAGGTGACTGTGAATGGCAGTAGCCAGAGGAGCGCCTCTGTCCTGGCTCCTTGGACTCATTGAAAGGGTGGGCCAATTCTCCACGGATGGGAGCATTTCGTGGGAACTTGGGGATTACAATTCCACACGCCTGGAATCAATATTCTATGCTCGTGTTATAATTCACTTTTCGAGGGAGACAACACAGCTCTCCGAATTCCTGGATGAAGTCAACCACGTAGCCCAGAGATTAAGGGGATTTCCGTGCTTATAAATCGCACCCAGCGGTGGGTGGGGTGAGAGTGTGGAGGAGGAGGGCAGAGGGGATGGAGAGGGGGCCAGGGGAGGCTGGGAGGCAAGGCTTCATGGGAGCCTAACACGCCACAAGGAGCCTCAGCCCAGTGTGATGTCGCTGATGGAAACGACACAAAAGGTGGCCTGGAGTGCCTGGGTTGACTAAAACAGCCCTTATCAGGACTGACTAAAGTCAGCCAGGCTGTTTATGCAAGCACCATAAACAGCCGGGACCCCTCCTGACACCAACATCATCTCCTGCATCTGTAAAGAAGAAAATGAAGGTATTTGCGGAATATTTTTCCCCTCAGACTCGCTACTGAGTGCAGTCTCTGCTTGGTTTTGATCTGCTGCAAGGAGAGTGAGGCAGATGAAAGATCTGGAATGTACCAGGCCCTTTTACATGGGGCGGAGGCAGTCCCCCCACCTTCCCCCGCTCCTCACGGGTCCCCCCAGACACCACTTTCACTTGGGGAGAGAAAGCACACAGAAGCTTCAGAGGCGGCAGGAGGTCCTGTCCCTGGCAGGATGGGCTGAGTTTCCCCTGGGAGGGATCTCCCTCCAGCCAAATTGGGCCTCTCACCTCCAGGGCCTCGACTCTGGTGCTGGCCCCGATTGTCAGCGAAAATGCCTTTCTTGGTGTCAGCCGGTTCCCTAATGGGTAACAGTTGATGTCATCGAATCAGCCTGGTGACTGGGCATGATTAAAAGGCGCCGCTTCTTAGGCGGGCTTGGGGATCATGGCTCGAGCGTAGAATTAGTTTTCAGCCCCCTTCCCCCCAGGGAGGGGGCTCAACCCCGCAGGAGAGAAGCCCCCACTCGTGCTAAGGAAGCAGAGGTAATAACTAATAACCTCCCCTCCGCCCCGCCTTCCCCTAACCTTGTCGTGAACCGTGCTTGTTGTGTTCAAAGAAGTGCTCGTGCAACCAGTCTCACTTTAATGAAAAGCAGACCCCCGGCTCACCGTGGCCCCTCCTTTGGGCAGCAGAGATAAAAACCTAATGGCATGTCAGATCCTTGATGGCAAACCCGCCAGGAAAACAAAATTATCAGGGTAGAGCGGAGGCAGCGGACCATATCTGCTTTTGGACCATAAAATAACATAACCTGATGACCCCCTCATTTGCTGAAGGGGCACCCGGCTGGAAACACCAAGGCCTCCTCTCGCAAAAGTTCCTGCTGCCTGCCTGCTGAGGCCTCAGCTCGGCTCTCCAGCAACCTCCAGCTCTTTGGCTTCTTTTTCCCTCCCCTCGGGCACTTCAACCCTCATTTCAATATCTAAGGCACAAGCCCCGAGAGACAACACGTTTATCACCACACAAATTGTGAGACTCTGACAAGAAAAAGTCCAAAGAAGATCTGCTGTGTGCAGACCTGTGTGTGTGTGCGCGCGCGCGCACACACACACACACACACACACACAACTCTATAGTGAAAAACAAAATGCCCGAAATATCTCTGTCAGATAAGTCAAAATGCCCCTCACCTATCAGGCCACTAAAGGAGTCTCTTGACAATTCACACAGTGACATTTAATTGCCTCCAAGAGATATTTGGAAACAACTTCAGAAACGGAAGAATTGCGAAAGCTTTTAAAAAAACAACCCTCTTTTCAGATGAACATTATGATCCCAGAGAACTTTCTCAAGTCATGAGGCTGTCTACCAGGGCTATTTTTCTCTTCCTTCCTCTCTTCCTTCACCCTCTCTCCTTCCACCAATCCTGAACATTTATTGAATACATACCGTGAGCCAAGGCCCAAGAAAGATTCTGCAGGAACCTCTCTGAGCAACACAGAAATAGTCCCTGTCCGATTTCTGGCCACCTGTCTTGGCAGATGCTGCTTATTATCCCCCACTATGCAATACCCCTTCTTCCTCAATAATAAAACTCCAGGTATCTAGCTGGGTGCTTTTATTCTGGATCTCCAGAATAAAAATTACACATCTCAACTTCTTTTGCAGCCGGGTTTGGCCATGTGTCTAAGTTCTAGCTAATGGAATGTAAGCAGAATTATTGTGAGAAGCTTCCAGGAAGTGTTATTAAGAGAAGCATAGGATTACCTTCACCTTCGTTCCTGTGGGCTGGAATGTAGATGTGATGGCTGGAGTTCAAGCAGCCATTTAATACCACAGTGTGGAAGTCATGTACACCCCATGGTAGAGGAACAAGATAGAATGATCCTGAGATGTTAGAACCACTTCGAAAAATTGACAGTTCCTCGTACAATTAAACATATACATATGCTACACTCAGCAATCTCACTCCTACGTATTTACCCAAGAGAGATTAAAAACCTATGTCCACACAAAGATTTGCAGACTAATGTTTGTAACTGTTTTTTTCATAATAGCCCCAAACTGGAGACAATCTAAATATCAATGGGTGATTAAACAAATTATGGAATATTCATGCAATAGAATACTACTCAACAATACGAATAAACTATTGGTATATATGACAACATTTTGCTGTTGTTTAGTCACTAAGTCACGTCTGACTCTTTTGTGACCCTATGGACTGAAGACCTCCAGGGTCCTCTGTCTGTGGGATTTCCCAGGCAAGAATACAGGAGTGGGTTGCTATTTCCTCCTCCAGGGGATCTTCCCGACCCAGGGGTTAAATCCGAGTCTCCTGCATTGGCAGGCGGATTGTTTACCATTGAGTCACCAGTGTGAATCCATAAAGTACTATATTGAGTGAAAGAAACTGGACACAAAAGACTATACACTTTATGACTCCATGTATATAGAATTCTAGAATGGGTAAAACCACTCCCTCTTTGGTGAAAGATGTCTGGATAGTGGTTGCCTATGAGTGGTGGAGGTCAGCTGGAATTGGAACTGTCTTGAATCTCAGTTGCATTGTTGATTACATGGAATATACATTTGTCAAAACTCATCAATCTATACCTTTGCGATCTGTGTATTTCACCAGATGCAAATTATATAATAGTACAGTACAAATTATACAACGATAATGATGATAATAATGATAGCCTTGATCCTGTGGACTTTGTGAAGCCACTCTTTTAGCCCTGAACTATCCACTTCTGAATCTTATTTACGTGAGAGAGCAAGAAACTTCCTCCAGTCTTTGTTGGCATTTTCTATCACTTAGAGCTAATCTACCCTGACAGTACTGCATCTTCTCCATGTTATACGTGTGGCTGACTCGTCTCCCTGCTCTGGGCAGTGAAGTCAATGGGGGAGAGCTGGCCTAGGAGCCAGGGTACAGGTGGGATCTGACAGTGGGGTTAATCTGATTGCGGCAATGTAGAGAAGTCTCTCCCCCATCCTTGTTCCAGGGCTTTCTAGCCTGAACTCACAGCCTGAACTCATAGCCTGAACTCAAAACTCCTCTTGGACTCAGCTTTGCAGCAAATCCCTCCCCTCACACCTGGCAGCCCATTCAGCAAGCAGGATCCTACCTTGTGGGGTTCACTTGGGTCAGCCGATTGCTCTTGAATGCTGGTGCTAGGACTATTCTTAGCACACTGCCAATCCCCAGGAGGCTCTGAAGATGCACGAGGCTGAGTAACAGCTGCATCGCGGCTATTACCAACGCTATTATCATCATCATTATCGCGGGGATGCGGCTTTTGTGGTCTGCCAATCAGAGGATGTTTGGGGGCCTTTTCCATAATTGGAAGAACTGGTCCAGGACATGCGTGGGTTTCCATTTGGAATGGGAGTGACCTAAAGGGAAGTATGTTTCTCATACATAGTAGGGGCTGGCATTTCTGGTAGATCTGGTAGGCAGCTCCCTGCTTGAAGGAATTTCATACTGATCGTCTGTCCTCCCCTCATATCCTTCTCAGCCCTGCCACCTCTGTCTCACCAAGCCATCTCCTCAGTGGCAACCACAAATTTTACAATTAGAGATTCATTCCTTTAACTTTATTTTTTCTCAGCCATTGAAATGCAAGATATCTGGGCACATTTGATAGAGGAGGAAATTGAGGCACAGAGACATGAAATAACTTGCTTTTATAAGTAGAAGAGGTGGGATCCCAATTCCAGCCAGCCACCTTGCTGCAGAGGCTGTGTTCATAACCACTTTAATGTAACCTGCCAAATAACAAGTTATTGCTTTCTGAGCACTGGGTGATCCTACCTGCCCAGATATCTTGCTTTTTCTTTCAAACAATATTTCCTTCAAATCGATACGTTGAGGTTGCTCTTACTATTATAATTCTCTTTTCACAATATGTTTCCATTTTTAGGATGCATCTGCATATTTCGCAGGTTTCATTTCCCCTCCCAAGCTATTTCCCCAAAGGAAGAAGATGTGGTATCCATTCTGTTTAAAAAACATCAAAAGAAAAACACAACTCTCCCCCCGCCCCCCGCCCCAATGAGTTGCTCTTATGCCATCTTGGTGGCTCAGAGACACTGGGACCCAGGGTACCACCCTGTAGGCCTCTGAGACATATTACCTGGGATTTTAGGGTGAAGATCCTTGAACTACAAGGGGAGCTGCTGCTAAGTCGCTTCAGTCGTGTCCGACTCTGTGCGACCCCATAGACGGCAGCCCACCAGGCTCCCCTATCCCTGGGATTCTCCAGGCAAGAACACTGGAGTGGGTTGCCATTTCCTTCTCCAATGCATGAAAGTGAAAAGTGAAAGGGAAGTCGCTCAGTCACGTCTGACTCTTAGCGACCCCATGGACTGCAGCCCACCAGGCTCCTCCGTCCATGGGATTTTCCAGGCAAGAGTACTGGAGTGGGTTGCCATTGCCTTCTCCATACAAGGGGAGAAACCCAAACAAATATCATTCAACTATTGCTCATCATGGCTACAGGCAAAGGAAGGATGAGGCACAGCCCTGAGAGATGCCAAGGACAAATATCTGAGTGTTTTTGATGAAAGAAAAGCCAGTGTGCATAACAGTCTTTCATATTTTTTGCTGCAACTGTGGAAGATGCTGGAAGCCGTCAGCCCCAGACTGGCACTTCTAAAGACTAGGGAAGCTGGGAGCCTGCCAAGGTGGGGGTGGGGGTGAGATTTTGGAGAACAGCACCTGGAGTCTTTTTTTTTCCCCCAGAGAAATGAAAACCACGTGTGGAACTAAGGAGAAGCCTGCCACTCCATAGAAAATTTCCTACTTGTACCTGAGAGGAATGGAAGTCTCCTGTGAACTTTGTTTCTGCCATCATGGCCTTAATGCTCACGACAGTGGTATTTCATTGTTTGTGGAAGTCACAGGAAGAGACAGTCTTGCTTTGGAACAAGACTTTGATGAAGGCAAAGAGGACCTGGCCTCCCAATTGGTTTGGGTGAGGATGAGACAGAAGCAAAAGGACACAGATTTTGGAGGGTGAAGGGAAAGGCAGGGTTCTGACTGAAACCAGACTGTGCTCCAAGCCTGGGGGTCTAATGGCACCCATGGCTTCTTGCCCCCGTAGCTCTCTGCCCTGTGACTGGGGCTTCTGATTTCTGACCTGAAGGCTTAGCTTTTCCACAGGGTCGGAGTCAGGGGTCAGTCCAGGCCAGCAGTCCACTGGAGCCTTCCCTGAAATACCACAGCCCATCGCTAGTCACACCAGTTTGGCCTAGAGTCTCTCAAAACTTGTTAGTCCAGAACCGTGCCCCCTACCCTGGCACTCCACAACCCTATGACTTCTTAAGACTCCTCCATCTGTGAGGCCCCTGCTGTATGTCACCACTGTCAGTGCTCAGGAGACCTTTCTCTCTCTTTTTATAGCTGGTTCCACCATCCAGTGCCTGCCCAATTCAGTGTGTGAATCTCTAGTGTGCCAGTTTCAAGCAGAGGCCTTAATGGGCATTCCATGTTTCTGTGAAAACTTGTCTTCCATGCTTTTGTTTTATTCTCCATGAGAAGAACATTCCCCGGTGTGCTGCTGCCCCTCCATCCTGGATCCTACAATGAGACGCATGGAGCAGAGCTGCCCCAGCCAACCTGCAGATGCACGAGTTAAAAACAAACGCTTATCATTGTGTGTCACTGAGTTTAGGGGTTGCTTGTTACACAGCATCATTTCAGTGGCAACAGCTACCTGATGCACTATTCCTATTTAATATGTCATAGAATTCTAGCACTCCATGGAACTTTTTGGGGAAATGCTGAGTCACAGTTAGTCAATAGCTATGCCAGGAGCATATTTAAGTCTTCTAATTTCAAAGGCTGCTTGTCCCACTGCATCAAGCTGAACAACTGCGTCCAGGGCTGGAAGCCTACCCTGAAATAGTGTGCCTTTAGGGTTTCTTACTGCAAGGAGAAATACAGGGTGGGGGCAGATGAGGATCTCCAGGCTGGCACTTTGAGGCAGGTTTGGAGCCCTCAGGCAGGGGCGCCAGAGCCAGGAAACCCATGTGTGCTAATACAGTCGATCCAGGGCTGAGTTGTTGGAGGCTCTGGATGGCAGAGGTTACGATCTCAGACTTTGTTAGGACCACTTTCAAATTCTTTCATTTCTTAAACCTGCAGAAGTCACATTATTTCCAAGGTCCTTGTCAGTAGCCTAAATTCAGATCAATTTGCTGAGTCGGTACAAAGTGCAGAACTGATGGTTCAGAAAGACATTAAACTACCCACAACCCTTTAGACCATGTCAACAGATCATCCGTAGCCTCAACAGAAGAAACATTTCATTAAATCTTTGCAGTTTCTCCCCAAAGAGTAGGAATGCCCTTCTATCATTTCGAAGCAGATGGAGGCCTGGCATGATTTTCACTCCAGCTGGGACAGTGGATTCACCTGAGCTAAGCTCTAGAAAGGGCCAGTTAATCTTCATCCAAGAAATATATCTTGAGCACCCTTGGGTGAGGAAGCTGCAGTATGCCACTGGGTCTGCGAGGACTCAGCTGGAAGGGAAGAGAAGTGGGCCAATGATAATTACAATGCAGTGTGCTGTGACTGTTGGTGAGGTCTGAGGATCCTTTATAGGCAGAAGAGAAACCATCAGGGGCTGTCCATACATGGAGGCCACTGTGAGGCTCCCTCTACACCACCAGATAGTAGCTATAGGGCTACCTCACAGTTAATCTGGGACAACGTGCACAGAATGGGTGCGATTTGTTAGCTATGGTGTGAAGCCCCACCCAGGGGCTGTGATAGGCTGGCTGAAGGGCAAATGAGCTCCCAAATGCCCACCTGAGGTGAATAAGGGCAGGCTCTGGGAGGCAGCCCTGGAACGTGATTGGAAACTTAGGCAATGCTAAGTTAATTAATCCAATCCTTTATCTTAAGCTCTGTCTTGAAAAAAGACCAAATAAATAAATAAATAAATAAATAAAAGGCTGATTAGTCATGGAAACTTCCTGAAAAATAAGACCCGGAAGCAGAGGCTGGTAGAGCCCATTGAGCAACTCCAGAGCAGAAGTAGGCTCAGGGTCCCTGAGCAGGTGGCTTTCCTCTGCTCAGGAGCCAAGAGCAGGGCTTCTGGCACTTGAGTGAGGCAAGCAAGGCACCCAGGGCAAGAATTTAAGGAGGCGCTCACTGTCAAGGTCACAGAAGTGCAGCATGGGCACTTGACCATGATGTGCTGTTGGTGTCTCAGTCGCTCCACCCAAGTCCCAGCCCTGGCACAGAGGCTAAGGCACCTGACCCGGACTTGGGAGGAGTGTTTTGCATCTTTGCTTAGGTACTCTTTAGTTTTGTGATTTCAAACCAGTTCCTAAATCTCTAACTCCACTTTTCCCATCTGTAAAATGGGGATGGAGTTCCAATCTCATAGAGGGAGAAAGAAGGATGTTCCTTGCCGAGTACTAAGCATGGAGCCTTCAGTAAATGGTGATGACTAGCTCGACAAGGAGTCCTCTCCGTGAGGAGGGAATCCTTGTTCAGATTTATCTGAGAGATGTTTTTTGGCTTTTGGCTAAGATCACGTGTAGTATGGGGGCTTCCCAGGTGGCACAGCAGTAAAGAATCCACCTGCCAGTGCAGGAGATGCAAGAGATGCAGGTTCAATCCCTGGGTCAGGAAGGTGCCCTGGAAAAGGGAATGACAACCCACTCTAGTATTATTGCCTGGAGAACCCCATGGACAGAGGAGCCTGGTGGGTTACAGTCCATGGGACCACAAAGAGTCAGACACGGCTGAACATGTTGGAGACTTGAATGTCACCTAAAAAAAAAAAAAAAGAATGCCACCTAGATGCCTTCTTTTGCTCAGGTCTGTGAATTCAGAGCTTCTGACTTTTGCATCTTAAGTTCCAGACCTCAGATGTTTTTTTAAAAAAGAAAAATCAACTCCTTTCTAGTTTGGAAAATTCCAGGAAAGAGTTATAATTTGCCTTGTCTTAAGTCAGGCACTACTCTGGACCAATTAACAGCATCCATGGTAAGAAGTGGTCACTCCTATGGGAACTACCAGGTTTTGGGGGAAGGGGCAGGGCAGAGGAGGAAGGAGAGTTTGCAGATAAAGCAAAAGGCATCCACATGTAGAGAATGTTGTCATAGTTTTGGTTGCCCGGCATTGGAGTGCCTTTCTCAGAATCTAGGTAGGAGGCAGAGCCCCCACTGGCACTCGAGCAGCTAAAACTGCATGGCACTCGCTGTAGCAGATGCTGTTGTGCCCACGCAGAAACACTTAGAACGCATGGCCTCTGTATGTGCCAATGTAAGCATGCTGGAATGGTGGGGAAGGTGACCTCCCCTGAGGGGGCGGGGCTAAGGCCACCTTCAACCAATGACAGATGGGAATTGATGGATTTAAACTCTAGTTTCTTGGGACATCTCTGGTGGTCCAGTGGTTAAGAATCCACCTTGAAATGCAGGGAACATGGATTCTATCCCTGGTCCAGGAACTGAGATCCCACATGCCGCAGGGCAACAAAGCTCTCAAGCCACAACTAGAGAAGCCCGTGTGCCGCAAAGAATGATGCTGCAGCCAAATAAATATTCTACAAACAACCTCCCCTTAAATAACTCCTCCAGTTTCCTCACCCCTCAGGTGCTGTGTGCTGTGCTCAGTTGCTCAGTCATGCCCAACTCTTTGTGACCCACAAGGCTCCTCTGTCCATGGGATTTCCCAGGCAAGAATATTGGAGTGGGTTGCCATTCTCTTCTGCAGGAAATCTTCCTGACCCAGGGATCGAACCCACCTCTCCTGCATTGGCAGGCAGATTCTTTATGGCTGAGCCACCTGGGGAGCCCTTCTTACCCCTCAGGTGGGACAACTCCAGGTTGCTGCCCAGAGGTTCCCAAGAAGGATGAGCCCGCATTGCCCACAGCAGGCTCCTCCCTTTTCCCTACTGGTGCTCCCTGGGATCCCTCTCAAGGAAACTATTTGCAGGGTTCTCATCTGGGGAAACCTAGACTACTACACTGCCTTTCCAACATTCTTCGAGGTAAGCCATGCACACTTAGGCTCAGCCAGTCCGATCCACCTGCCACAGATTTGAATCTGGAGCTGGGGACAATGAGAATTCTTTCTGGCAGCTGCCATGGTGGCGGCCACATCCAGTTTCCGGCAGATACCAGTGAGCAAAGGAGTCAAGCATGTGTCATATGTTTCCAGAATAAGCTGGCTTTCTCTCTGGCCTGGGTCTGGCTCCACAGCTGCCCTCTGGTCCTACCTGCTTTCCAAAGCTAGCTCAGTGATTTTCCCAGCAGCGTGGCGAGTGAACCGTCTAATATCACTTCAACAATTCCTTTAATGCTCCAATTAAGCCAGACTTCGTGCTAAACACCAAGCCACAGTCTACTAATGTGGCTGTCCATATCATTTGATCATGAGCAGAGAATGCGGTTGTTGGGCTGGCGGGAACGTCTGGCATCCCTCTGCATCAGTCTGACTAGTCATCCTGGTTTGTGGATCTCAGTCTCTGCTGAGCTGGACCAGTGAGCCTATCTGTTGTCGGGGGTTGGGGAGGGGTGGCGGGGGGAGAGCATCTGGTTTCTGAAGCTGTCCGGCTGAGGATCTGACTGCCGCTGCCAGCAGATTCATCCTCAGAGGAGGACGACGGCCAGACATGGCTCCTCCATAGCCTGCAAATCAACACTCTTTCTGTTTGAAAGAGCAGCCCGAAGCTTTCCACCTGTCACCAAATCAGACTCCCAGGTGAGCTTCCCTTTTCAGAACAAGATGGCAAATGCCGTGAGCTGGGGAAGAAGCCAATAGGAACATCTTTCTGAGGAGACTCTGCGCAGAGGAGGGTAATGACAGAAAGCTCAATGTGCAGCTTGGAGCTACCACAGAATCCTCAGTGCAGAGAAGAGGAGAAAAAGGAAAGCATTTTCTTACCCTTTTGCCTTCTTCCTGGTCTTGATAAAATTAACGTTGCTAAGTGCCAGCCTCTTCTGAATATATGCAGAAGAAACAGAATAGACTAGAACAGGAGTTGGGTAGAGTAGGAGAGCCGACCATTGGAAAAAGACTGAAGGTAAAAGGAGAGCAGGCAGCAGAGGATGAAATGGTTGGGTAGCATCACTGACCCAATGGACATGAATTTGAGCTAACTCCGGGAAATGGTGAAGGACAGGGGAGCCTGGTGTGCTGCAGTCCATGGGGTGGCAAAGAGTCATACATGACTGAGAGGCTGAACAACAAGAGAAGCAGAATAGAGTAGATTAGCATAGTCTCGTAGTGTAAAATTTCATTGTTGTTGTTTAGTTTCGAAGTCATGTTTGACTCTTTTGTGATCCCATGGACTGTAGCCTGTCAGGCTCCTCTGTCCATGGGATTTTCCAGGCAAGAATATTTGAGTGGGTTGCCATTTACTTTTTCAGGGGATCTTCCCGACCCAGGGATCGAACCCATGTCTCCTGCGTTGGCAGGAGGATTCTTTACTACTGAGCCACCTGGGAAGCTGTAAAGTAGGATAGGATAGGATAAAATAGAGTAGGATCGGACAGGATAGGGTAGGGAAAGGTAGGATAGGATAGTAGAATGCGTGCGTGCATGCTTAGTTGCTAACTCTGGCTTAGACGACTAGGCTCTTCTGTCTGTGGGAATTTTCAGACAAGAATCCTGGATGGGTTGCCATTTTCCTCCTCCAGGGGATCTTCCTGACCCAGGGATTGAACCCACGTCTCCCATGTCTCCTGCACTGCAGGCAGATTCTTTACCTGCTGAGCCATCAGGGAAGCCCTGGTAGTAGACTAGGATAGAATAAACTGACCTCACTACAGGCAAACACAAACATCTTGCCCAGTGCTTCCTGAATCAGCCTTCCCTTTCTGAAACAAATGCCCTGCAGCTTTACCTCCAGCAAAGAGGGTGAAAATAAACCAAATGGAAGTTCCCTCGTTGCTTCAGAGTGGCTTTAGGGGGAGAGTCAGAAAGGCTGTGGTCGGCTGAAGCTCCATTTCCACACTGACACACTCCTCTCTTGTTAATATTTGCACTGAACAAGCCATTTTCTGTGCTGACATTTTGCATCTAGTTAAATGCCAACAAATCCAGAGAGATGTGGCTTTGACCTCTGGTTCTGCCCTTTGGACAGGCGTCAGCTGCTGTGGGCCTTTCATTCTAATTTCTGATATTCCCCATTTTGGATTCTTTCACCTCCGACGTGTTTTTTTTTTTTTTCCCAACTGGATGAAATGCTTCCGATTATCTCTGCTTACAATTATCTCTGCTGAATATTTAATTGAGAAATGTTGTTAAAAAGGCATTTGGCGTAAATGATCTAAGTGTATGCGTAGATGTTTCTTTTCTGACAGTAAAGTGGCTTTGAATGATTTGGGGTATTATGAGGGAATTACAGAAAAATTTGTCCTAAAATGTTAAATGTAGTATTTTTGTTTTTTAGAGCTCATGGCTCTAAATGTGAGGGAGAGTGCTGCTGAGTATTAATTTAAAGTTCAGGGGGAGGGTAGTGGTGTAGCGATGAACTTATTGGCTCTGGAGGAAACCAAGTTTTAAACCTGGTACCCTCCACCTCCTTATCCTTGAGATGAGGAAAATGTGGCATCCTTTCTGACCCTCAAGGCTGCTCCATGGCTGCAAGGTAGGGATGAGGGGTGGCTGTGTTCCCTGTCAGCCCACCCCTCCTCCCAGTGTCCTCCCAGGAGCCCTGCTCATGGATCTGAGACCACACCCTGGGACCATAGCTGACAGCCAGCAGGCCCCTTCTCAATACCTTGGGATCAGGACCCATGAGTTTAGTTGGTCTCCTCAGTTGAATGCTTGCCTGAGAATTGATGAACAGCTGGCTTTATGCAGAAGGGGTTCCTGTCGGGCAGAAGTATATGGCCTGCTGGGCTAGGAGGCCCTGGCTCCTGGCTCCTAACCTCCCAGGTCTTGGCTGCCATTTCTCCCAAGACCTACCTGAGATGTGTGCTCTGGGGCCTCTGAACTACCCCAGCTTCCTTACTTAAAGGCCCTTTATTTAGCTAGCTCTGAGGGCTTCCGTTTTCTGAAATCAAGCAATCTTTGCTTAAACTGGTGGTCCTCTGAATTCTAAGAGAACTGGGGAGCAAATTGCTGTAAAGCAGCTCCTATGTTCTTAGCAACTTTCATCCTCAAGTAAGAGATGTGTCTTCATGAAAAGACAAAAAGGACGGGCAATAATCGACTGAGCGACATGTATTTGGGGTCATGAAACTTTAGGATTAGGATCAGGCCCTAGAAGTCAGGCTTTTGAAATTCATGAACAGTATGGAAATTACCCTTTACATATTTTTTTCTTGGCACCCCACTCCAGTACTCTTGCCTGGAAAATCCCATGGACGGAGGAGTCTGGTAGGCTGCACTCCATGGGGTCGCTGAGTCGGACACGACTGAGCGACTTCACTTTCACTTTTCACTTTCATCATTGGAGAAGGAAATGGCAACCCACTCCAGTGTTCTTGCCTGGAGAATCCCAGGGATGGGGGAGCCTGGTGGGCTGCCATCTATGGGGTCACACAGAGTCGGACACGACTGAAGCGACTTAGCAGCAGCAAAGAATGTCTCCCATGCTTATATTCTCCAAGCCCCATATTCACAGGTTCTCTAGCTGGTCTTCCTCTGTTATTTGTTGAGTCATTCAACAAATTTTAAGTGCCTACAACGTGCCTAGTTCTTTCCCTGGAGGAACTCAGCTGTTGGGTGAGACAGGCAGGAAATGGATGAGTCCAGCAGAAGAGGAGGGCTCTGGCTGAGGTGGTCACAAGGTGATCTGGGAGCCCAGAGAAGGTATGGAGCATCGGGAGAAGGTTGGTTCCCCGTACCTCCAAGAGATAAAGCTTGAGCTGAGCCCTGATGGGATTAGACCCTGTGAAGGGTCAAAGAGGAGGGAGTAGAAGTGGGTGGGAGAGCCTTCAGGCCAAGATGTAGGTCTGATCTCTGAGAAAGGAGGGGAAAGGAAGGAAGATGGGGGTGGGAAGAGCCTCAGACACAGTGCAGCTCTAAGAAAGTCTCAGCCAGGCCCATGGGGAACCCCGGAGCAAAGACTGCCCGTCAGAAACATTCCATGTCCGGCAGATCAGTGGGCTGCCCACACCAGTGCCCTGGAATTCCTGCAAGACCCTGATTCTGCCCCAGGAGGAGGAGGCTTTGAGAGTAAGATCAGCACCTGTTTCCTGTCTGGAGAATCCAGAAGGAGAAGGGATAGCTGAAATCACCACCCATGAGGGCAGGTACAGGAAAGAGGGCAGGACAGGGCAGCAAGACTACACTCCCAGGACTTGGCATGGCAAGGGCGAATGAGCTTCCTGGGGACCGCGTGAGTTCCATGGGAGGTAAGCTGCCTGCTGGGGGTAGGGGCGCCACAGTGAGAGGTGATGGGTGAGCCACAGCAGGCAGGGATTGAGGGTGTGCCATGTAAGGACAGCCAGAAAGTGTGCCACCCACACTTGTCAGGGATGGTGCGCTGCTGAGAGCTTTGTGTGGAGCCTCCCAAGAGCCCATAAACATGCCCCTTGGGAAGGCAGCATCTGGGCGCCTCCTTGGGGAGAGCCCAATGATAGGATAATGGGCAGGCTAGTCCAGTATGAAATGTGCGCTCTTCTCCCTTCCCTCCTTCCAGACTCCAGTGCACCAGGGAAGGAAAGAAGACTCTTAAACAGCCAAAGAGAGGAGTAGAGGAGCCGAAATGGCACCGCAGAGAAAACGCAGCCTCTCCTCCCTGTTCTCTGTGCGGGTTCCCAAACGTCAGGTCGAGCCTTAGGAGAGCAGACTGTGCAATTTCATCCCCAAAGTTTACTCGAATATTTGGGAGCTGGTGAAACTGTCAAGGGATCTAGGGTGGGGGTGGGATGCCCAGATGCTTACAGGTGTAAAGGCAGGTGTTGGAGAAAATTCTGTTTCCTATTAGGACCCCATCCACATCGGTTCATGCACTAGGCTAGCTTTATACACACCTTCCAGCCAGCTACATACACACTGAATTCTTGGCAGGGGATACAGTTATCTTCATTTCACAAAGGAGGACATTGATACTCAGAGAATTTAGGGTCCTTGCCCCAAATCTTCAAATTCACATCATTTCCTTCTTGGTCAAGGATTCTTTATGTCATAAAATAGGAACTTCCCAGAATGATGGGATGCTCTGGGTAGGGCGGTGGAGGGGTACCATGGGCCAACATCTGGCGATGGGATCCCCCTGTGGCATGGGGTGACATAGGTTGGGGGACAGTCTGACATGCCTCCCTGATGACTCAGCCTCAGCCAGCAATGGGCATGTGGACACGTGAAATGACTTCACTCTCTTTTCATGGTGCTGGATCCTGGAGGCATTCGGTTATGGGAGGAGCCTGCTAGAGACAGCCCTGTGCCGAGTTCACAGCCTCCCTGTAAACCCATCTTTCAGCAGCTTGTACCTTCCCTCTCTCCCTTTAAGTGTCTCTGTGATCTACTGTGATGCACGAGTGCACCTGTACACATGGCTGACACGTCGCACACACACGCACAATCACTCATACACATAAGCATGCCCATGTACAAATACAGACCCGCATGCATGCAAGCTGCTTTTCGCAGGAGTGGAGAAATCAGTTTCGTTACTACGCAGGCATATCTCCCCTATGAGTCAAAGTAGCGTACTGAGCACAGGAGGAGGAGGAATATTTTCCTTTCTGAGATAGGTGAGAGGTTTCCCATGAGGAAATAACTCAGAAAAATGTTGCCTTCGAAAAGCAGATCATTCTCAAAGGGAAATTTCCTGCCCAAACATTTGTTTTCTTGACGTGGAGACAAGTGAAGCAACCCCTTCCCCCCATTCTGGCTT
Source organism: Bos taurus (assembly GCF_002263795.3). NCBI lineage: Eukaryota > Metazoa > Chordata > Mammalia > Artiodactyla > Bovidae > Bos > Bos taurus. The sequence goes on from NC_037357.1 coordinate 103,982,546, forward strand.
GGCTCCTCTACCTGAGATTCATGGGGCTCCACTGTGAGCTGGAGCAGGTGGATGTCCCACAAAGACATGGGCCATTGAGTGTCCTCCAGCCGGGTCTACGTGGCTGTTAATCCCCTCTCCTAGATCATTCCCTCCCTTGTTCTCCTTAGGACTACTTAGGACTTGAACATTCTGAGGCTCCTGCTCAAAGGAACCTCTCCTCCTCAGATAAATCTAGGAGAGATGCCCTGAAGACTGTTGTCTATGGGAAAGGCATAAAGGTATTTAGAAACGCAGGAGATGAACCGGAACCAAATGCCAGGGACAACAGGGAAAGGGGCAAATGGGGTTGGCCTCAAGCTTCCAGGGAATAGAGAGGGAGACAGAGAAAGAGAGAGAGGAAAACAGACTCTGGAATCAATCAAAAGAGAGCTGGAAAATGTGGATGAACAGAAAAGTCTAAAGCTATGTATGGGGAGGTAGTAGACCTCTCTCAGACCACAAGGGCTGGACTCTGTGGCCAAGTACTGAATGCCAAATGTGGACACGAGGGTCATCAGTCAAGGGAAGCGACTTGTCTGTTGTCTTGTAGTTGGCTGCACTTTGAACAGTCAGAGGGGTTGTTCTGGGGAAGTTACCTCTCTGGCCTGGAACATAAACACAGTCAAAAAGGCCCAGGGTTGAGCTGGCAAGGGGCCTCTCCCTGGGGAGAGCAGACCACCCACATCATTTGGGAGACCACTTTAGGCTTGTCCAGGAGGCCTTTTGATGTGTCTGTTATACCAAAGATAGTGTTTTGAGGTTCCCAAGTGTTTATTCGTTTGGCTGTCATGTAAAAGACAAACAGCAGGAGAGAGAAAAACTGTTTTAACTCAAGTAATAGGCAAAGACTAAAAATGAAATCAATTCAATGTAATTAACAAGAATCGACCACCTCTCCTCATTCTCCTGCTAACTATTGAAAGAAAAAGAAAGAGACAGAGAGGAGATGGGGAGGGGGAAGGGGGAGGGGATGAAGGAAGGAAAGAGGAAAGAAAGGGCAGGAACGAGAAAGAGAGGAAAGACAGGAGGGGAGAGGGAGGGCCATGAGAACAATCAATATAATCCTCTTTGGTGTGTATTAAAAATAATGTAGGATGTTTTCTGGAGAAGGAAATGGCTACCCACTCCAGTATTCTTGCCTGGAGAATCCCATGGACAGAGGAGCCTGGTGGGTTGGAGTCCATGGGTTCACAAAGAGTCGGGCACGACTGAGTGACTAAACTATCAGGATGTTTTCTTATATCCATTAAAAATGCCGTTTATTCTCACTTTGTATTGTTGTTGTATTCTCACTTTGGATAAAGACATGGTACCACAATAAATTTTTTTCTAACTAAAGTGAAAACGAGAGCAACGAGAAGAAGACAGTGCAGCCGTGTAGATGGATAACTACTGATATTCACTCTGAGTATTGGACCAGTAGGAATGGGTGGGCACCGTGGCATTCCTGTACATCAGCCCTGTCTAAGGGGAGCAGCCATCATTCAGCTCAGATCTGATTTTGTAAGGGATGCTGAAAGCTCAGAATTTCAAGGAAAAAAAAAAAACTCCAACCTTTAAAATACTGGATAAAAATTTTTAAACCCATTTCAGGCTATGAGCATATCAGAGACTTCTGATTTGTCACCTGCACCTGAAAAGAACCACTGCAAGATAAGAAATAAAATGTGCCATTCATTTTTCCCTTCAAATCTTCCACCCTTCCCTCTGGATGCAAAGAGCTAGGCTGGTGTTGAAGACTTCAGCATCATCAGGACCTTTCAGTTGAAGACAATGACCATAACTATTGTTTTGAATGCTGTAGCAGTTTTAAAATATGCCCCCCAAGTTCTTTGGCACTTCTTCCATTGAGAAGTGGAGTCTATGCTCCGCTTCCTTGAAGCTGGGTGGCCTCTGGGACTGCCTTGACCAATGGCTCACCGGGAACATTCTACTATGTGACTTCTAGGCTGAATTATCAAAGGCCATACAGCTTCCGCTCAATTCCTATGGAATGCTTCTCCTGGAATGCTTGTCTTTGTTCAGCTGCTCGAGCTCCTGCTCAGGACAGTCTTGGAGCTCAGTGACAATGTTGAGTAAACCCCAAGCCACATGGAGAGATCCCCTGTAGGTCCACCCAAGCACCAGCCCCATGAGCGCACTGTCTTGGATGTTCAGCGCAGCTGAGCCTCTGGAGCAGTTCAGCCCCAGCCCCAGTGAGGGCGTGAGAGACCCCAGGTGAGAACGATACAGCTGAGTCCAGTCAACTGAGAAGCCAGGAGACAGTTATAATTGTTTTAAGCCACCAAGTCATACTGTGATTTGTTACCTAGAGACAGGTAGTAGCTAGAACAAGCTTGCAGGGCTAACACGAGATCTGACCAGCACTACAGACCCACTTACTGTTCAGCTCCTTGGTATTGTGGCTGTCGTGGCCCCAGTTCTCCTGGAGCTGGAGGAAGGAGGGAGGTGCTTGGCGGGAGACCTCAGCCTCGGGGAGCTGGGAGGGCTGCCAAGCAGATGGGGGGTGGGGAGCCCCGGCTCAGAGTGGCCTTCGTGTGAGGCAATTAAAATGTGAAATGTAACCTTTAAGAACCGAGCCTGACTTTACCTTTGCATCTTGGAGATTTGGGCTGCAGAAGCCCTGTCAAATCCTTCCCTCTACTGGGCCCTGATCACATTTCTGTCTTCTGTTTGGACACAGGACTCAGACTGTGTACACATGGAGAGCAGGGTCTGGCGCCAAGAACACAGCAGTTCGGCACTGGTGTTTCTTCTCTTGGGAAAAAAAACAATGACAGAGAAAACCAAGAAAGAAAAATAGATAGGAAAGAAGAAAGGAGGAAGCAGGGAGAGAGGAGACGGAGGGAAGGGAGCGAGAGAAGGAGGCAGGGAGGGAGGGAGGAGAGATGGAAACCAACTGCCAAGGTAGGACTGCATTTTTATTTCCTGCTTTACTGAGTGAGGTGTTCCCTTCATCAGAAGCAGATGTACAGCATCACGTCAAAGTCTACCTAGGCAGGAAGCATCGGTTGAATTTACCCAGGTCACGGCAAATCTGTTGTCATTCAGCATGTGGAACTGTTTGAACTTACAAGGAGTAACCCAGCAACAGCCATCACCCACGTGTCCGCTGTGCTCTGATGATAGCAGCGCAACAGGAATGGAGGCTCATAATTTCACAAGGTGACAAAAAATAGGATTCTGATGTTTCACCTCCACCTGCACTTCAGCAGGGAGGCCAGCAGCATACACAAGTTCTCAGGGCCCGTGGGCACTGCCCGGAGGCCTTGCTCCGCCGTGGCCCTGCCCCAGCCCTTTGCTCCACCCGGGCCAGCCGCCGACACTGGGCTCTGCTGCCAGCCCCAGTACTGCGACAAGGGCCAGGGGAAAGCAAAAGGCCTCTAAGAGCTCATCCATTCAGACTTCACTTTTCAGAAATTTGGATTTATTTTTTTGTCACAGAGAACCAGAACTGATGCTAATCTTGGCGCTTTTTCTGAAAAAAAAAAATTCATAATAGTGCAATGATAATTATAACATTTACTGAGTTCTGACTCTGAAGAAGGGGCTGGAGTACTTTATATGGATATTTCATTTAATCTTCAAAGCAACCCTGTAACCTCTCTGTAAGACTTGCCCAAGGTCACACAGCCTGAATTGGAAACACAGCAGTCTGGTGCCAGAGCCACGTTCTTTCCACGTTTGGAAAGGCAACTCCCAGCTCAGTCAAGAATGTCAATTGCTTCTAAGGATGCAAACATCATTTCCCTCGTACCCATTTCTATTCTTAAAAAGAAAGTGACTCCGTTGATGATTCTTATCCATTCATGAAGTCAGAGCTGCTCCTTGACCATCCTGTAAGCCCTTATTTCATGCGTGTGGAATGAATAAAAGTTCACTTCACTCAAAGAGACCCTCGGATTCAGATTTCCCACCCTTTTAGACTGACTTTCCCATTATTATTCAGTCACTGAGGTTTTTCTCGAAGGCCTTGGAGACTAGACTAATCACAGCTGTGTTTGAGGGTATCACCAGGGATGGTACATTTGAAAGCGCTATCTAGATTGGCAATCAGGGGCCAGCCTGTGTCATCAGTTGCCGACTCCCAGGGCAGAGGAGTGATGGGATGAGAGCCCTCGACTTCCACTTCTGTTGATGGGCACAGTTGGTGGCCTCTGGGGGTTGGCTGGAACCCAGCAGCTGAAAAGAGATGCTTTGAGCTAGAGACAGCTGATTCATCTCGTACTCCAGGAGATGAAGGAGAATGTAGCAAAGAATGGAGGTATTGGGGGTCCTACACTTGGCTCAGACCAGAACCATTCTTGGGTTATAAAACGTCCCTGGGCCTGAGTTTGGGGGCAGGTGTGCAGGGAGGAAGATGGCTCCCTTGCCATCTCTGGGAACAGATGGCCGGGCCTTCCCGGTGAGCAGCCCGCCTACCAGCTGATGCTCAAACATCCTGGCTTTCAACCCTGGCAGGGTGGGCTGAGGCTACCTGGGGTTTGAAGCCAATTCCCCACCTTGAAACTCTGTAAAAAGATAGAGTTGCAAATGCCTTTACAAACAAAACAAACAAAAAACACTTTAAAAAAAGGGGCTAGGAAGGAGGTGGTCCAGTGGTTAAGACTCTGCACTTCCAATGCAGTGGGCATGGGTTTGATCCCTGATCAGGAACTAAGATCCCACTTGCTGTGCAGCACAGCAAAAAAAAAAAAAAAAAAAAAAAGAAGAAGAAGAAGAAAAAATTAACAAAAAAAGGGGATAGGAGAGACTTTGCCAGCAAGCTGCAAAAGTTTTTCCTTAAACAATTTGACTTTGGGTATAAAAAAGTCTACATTCCCAGACCCATATGGTATTGGGGATCATTGAGTTTGAGGTCTAATGTTGCCAAATAGATTTTTCTGGAGAGAAAAAAAAAGTTTTCATGAGAAACCTCCTCATTTTAAGTTGATTCAACTATAAAAATAATTAAAAATTGTAATAAAAATTTTTATCAATAAAAACCATCTGGGCCAAACCAAACACACCCAAGAAACTCATTTGGCTCAAAGGCCTCTAGTTTGCAACCTTTGGAGAGTCCTTGCCTCTTGCAGAGATGGGGAAGCTGAAGTGGGGGGTGGAGAGACTGTTACCTGGAGGAGCAGCAGGTATTACGGCTGCTCCACCACCTCCCTGCTCACCAGTGCCTCGGGCTCTCTTCACCCCCAAAAGCCAGTGTCTGCAGTTCTGTGCCTAATTTTTGTTTTGCTTTGTTGTGGTCACACTGTGTGGCTTGTGAGATCTTAGTTCCCCGATCAGGGATTGAACCCAGGCCCTCAGCAGTGACAGCGAGAAGCCCTAACCACTGGACCACCAGGGAAGTCTCTAAGTTTTAATTAAAAAATACCAAAGGACATGTTGTCCATACAAACTGGAAGAACTGAGAAGTGACACCCTCTGTGAGCAGCCCTCAACCAATGACCCTGGGAGTTGGTATATAAATGCCCCAGCTCCCTTGCCCCACTGGGTGGGAGAACGCTGACATGCATGTACTGCACCTTTCCCAGAGTGTCTCCAGGATATTAAGATTCAGTTGCCCACTGTCGTGGCTGGATTAACAATGTCCCCATTACTGGTTGCCTTCCCTTTCCTGTCTCGCTGCCCCGTGTCTCCACCAGGGTTTCTTGAGTTTCCCAAATAAGCTAGCTGTGCTTCAATTCTGTAGGTAGGGTCTGCCTTGGAGAGAACCTCCACTTAGCCCAGATCTGAATAGCTGTGATCTGTACAAAGAAGAGAGTGCCTCTCTCTGGGGTGCTTTCCGATACAAATATCACAATTCAGGGTGTGGGGTATTTCTCCATGCAGAGTGAGGTACCCTATGATGACTTCAAGAACTCTGGGCCATATTAAAGGCACGCGTTGGTCTCAGTCAGGCAAGACGAAGAAGCCAGCAGTGACTGTCTACGCCTCTCTGTAGTCTGGGGAAAAGCTATGCCTGGAGTGGAAGATGCTGGTTCAAGTACATTCGAAAAAATAGACCGTGTCAGCCTTCCCCAGTGCAAGTAATTACTGGGACTGTGTCTCTGAAAATCACCTAAATGCAAAATAATGAGCACGCCATTTCTACTTAATAATAATTTTATTAAAAGTAAAGTTCAATTCAGTGATGAGAAGGAGCCAGGGAAATTATCTTCCAATCGCTTTCTTTTTCCTTCCTTCCTCCCTTCCCCCCTTTGCTCTGTCATTCCCTGTCCCTGCAGCCCTGAGAGGCAGCAACCAGCTGGGTGACACCACACAGCTGGGGCCACCATTGAACTCATTCTTGTCTGGTGAGGATAGGGTATCGGAAAGTCCTAAATGAATTTTCTCACGAATCTTCCAACTTAAGGAAGCAATAATAAAGCCTATTGACAGGGTTTTACCCTTTGCCATGCCAAGGGTCCCTCTGACATCTGGGGAAGCCTACAGACCTTTTCTCAGAAAGCAGCTCTAAGTACATAAAATAAAGCCGAAAGATCAAAAAGGAAACTAATTATGTGGAAATGCAGTTATAAAAATATTAAAAACACAGATATGTGATAAATGCACACTTATTAATGCATTAAGTATGATCTAGTGGCAGGTCTAATAACGACCATAATTTCCAAGTCACGCTGAGTATTTCAAGATACCTGCTGCTGCTAAGTCGCTTCAGTCGTGTCCAACTCTGTGCGACCCCATAGATGGCAGCCCACCAGGCTCCCCTATCCCTGGGATTCTCCAGGCAAGAACACTGGAGTGGGTTGCCATTTCCTTCTCCACAAGATACCTGCAACAGCTATATAACATGATATAAAAATATCTATGATTTCTCTTTGTGATAAACTCATAGATACTCCTAATATAATCGTGCACTTGCTAAATTGCTCCCAGAGGCAAGTGAAAATAAAAAAGTGATTTTTTTCCTATTCAAATTGACAGACCCCTTTGGGGGTCCAGTGACCCAATATTACCCACCCCCCACCCCAGGATATGAGCCATGGGATGGGGAAAGCCACTCCTTTTTTGCCTTCTAGTTTCTAAAGGAGATGTTAGGCTTTTGTCTTTCTGGAAAATCACTCAGTTGTCCTCGCAGCCACATTCTTAGGGACCAGTTGTTGAACACCTACTGTGTTCCAGGCATTTTATTTACTTAATAAAATATATTTAGATCTTCAGGTCCAAGGAGATGGTTAACCATAGTCCTTGGCTCCTAGTATATAAGAAACCCTGGACCAGGTAAAACCCAGCTTGCATCTTATTCTTTCTTTCTCTTCCCTCCATCATCTCCAATCCTTACTTTCATTCCCCTCTCCCTACAAGCATCTTCTCTCTGGTAGGTGCTTGGTATGCATCATGACCAGTATCATGTTATAAATCTCACTCATTTTCTTATCTTTCTTCACTCACTCCACACGTTATGTAGAGCTCCTGCCTTGCTGTATATGGATTTTGTGTGTTGCTTCTTCCTGCCACACAATATTTCATAATGTCCATCCACCTTTGTTTTCTTATCCAGTCCCCTAAGGATGGGCATGCAGGTTGTGTTCAACTCTCCTCCAAGTTGTACCCAACAAAAGCTCAATGGTCAACATCCTTAATAACCATGTCCTTCGGGACCTGGGCACGGGACCATTCCTCTGGGCTCTTCTTCACCTCCTTGGGAGGTGGGGATGGGGTGTGGGGAGGGAGTGGTCCTAGCACATATGCCAATTAAATTACATTAAACTGAATCAGATTCCTTTTCAGAAAAACTGCTGCACTTTACATACCCACCAGCCATACCTGGGAGCATCCCTCTCTGTACATCTTCATCAGCACTTGATAGAGTCACCTTTCTAACATTAGCCATTTGGATGTTTATAAAGGATCAGGCTCTTCATACACCATGGCAGATGTTTTCGGTACCCCAAGTGCCATCTCCTCAGAATACCTTTGATACTGGCCCCAGCAGTGATGGATTGGTGGCTGGTGTGAGTTCAGACTCATCCTGCAATCATGTTTCATCTCAAATGTGCTGCAGCATACATCTGTTTTTTTTTTTTTTTCCTGCCTCAAGGTCTTTGTAAAGGCTTGGGAATCTACTCAGCTTGGAAGCAAAGCCCAGAAATATGGGGGAGATAACTACTGCAGGCAAACGCTGAACTCAACTGATGGAGAATAAAACTCCAGCCTTCTGTGTTCTCAGCCGACGATTCTAGGAGACATCCTATGTCTCTTAGTGGTCGCGATGGAACTGAGCCCCCAATTTCCTACATTACAGGCCTCAATAATTCATTCTTCTGGTGGCATTTCCTCCTTTCCCTGTTTCTTACCCCTGCTTTCTGAGCTCACCTCCCAAATAAATCCCCACCACGGGTCTAAGACAGATATGTTGTTTCTGTCTGGAAGGTACAATACAAAGCAATCTCAGCTGGCTTAAGTGACATCTACCAACATGAATTACTCAGTTATCAAGATCAAGTATCACGGGTCCTCCAACACTAAGAGAGGCAAGGAAGAAAAGGAAGGTTTTTTTTAAAAAAAATCTCAAGGTTTTTTATCACACCTGATAAGCCCATACTAGATTTTATACTACCTAAAGAGAGTTGCCTTTCAAAGTAGGAACCCTAGAAATGCTGAGAGCAATGGCAGTACCATCACAATAAGTATAGCGCTTCCATCAATGACATCTCTGAAAGGGAAACAGTCACTTGCATACTTTATTTACTTTTTTTTTTGGCTGTGCTATGAGGCTTGTGGGATCTTACTTCCCTGACCAGGGATTGAACTCGAGGCTTCAGCAGTGAAAGCTCAAGAGTCCTAACTACCAGGACTACCATGGACTATCAGGGAATTCCCTAGTTTTATTTTTCTTTAAATCACTCATTCATTTACTTATCTTGCTTAAAATGCAGGACCATTGGTTTTGCATCCCATCTTTTGGTTGATAAAAAAAATAGATTAACTTTGCTGGATTAACAACACGAACCCAGGGACACTTTGGAAAACAGCAGTTATGAGAAACCCTACCCCAAGCTCACCTAAAGACAGCCCCATTGGGTGCAAACAGATCAGACATTCTGCTGTTCCATAGGCTGCTCAACCTATCCAGTGATGCCTCTTGGAACTTGAACTCTTTCTCTAGAAAGAGAAACTCTTTTGCAACCAACAGATTCTCAGAGCAGTGGGATATAGTATCTGTCCCCCTTTTTTTCTGCCAGGTCTAGACCAGGCCACTTGCCTTGATGCTCATGTGAAAACTATAAAGTGGTTGGGACCTTGGCATACCACTCCTGTTTTCCTTTTAGAAAGAAGGAAGGAATAAGGTTGTCCCTAAAAATAAGGCCACAGACAGAATGACTAGAGAAATAAGGAGAAAATTCAGATAAGGACCTGGTCAGAGTGTATAAGATTGAAGAGGGGCAGTATGATGTCAGGGCTGTACTAGACGAAAGCAGGAACCTGTACTAGTCAAAAGTTATGAATTCGTGAGTGACTTAAAAACCATGTCAGAATGGCTTACAAATAAGGAATACATAGGCTTATGAAACTGGGAAGTCCAGGGCTAGATCACCAGGAATAGCTGGATCCAGACACTTAAATGTCACATTTCTGTGCCTTGCCCTTCAGCTATTTCCCTCTGATTTTCAGGCATCCTCTTTCTTCCTGGTGGTAGCTGTAGTCTTCTTAGAAACTCTGTTGGAAACTTTTTTTTATTATTATCCCAAGAGAAGGTTCTAGGATTATATCTCATTGACTTAGCTTAGGTCACTTACTGAGTTTGACCCAGTCCCTCTGGCCAGAGGGATGGAATGCTCTGATTGGTCATCTCTGGAGCTGGATGTGGCGTCATGGCCATGGAGATTGGGAGAGGAGTGATCTCCGAAACAGAATCCATGGACTTTTATTAGAAGAAAGGATAATGGATGCAGCATCAGTTAGCTGTTGCCACAATAATGCTGTGTAACAAACCACCCTAAAGTTCAGAGGCTTAGAATAACTCTTTAGACTTAAGCTCAGGGAGGAGATCCGCCGTAACTGGGCACTTCTTGGTCCAAATATTGGCAGAGGGAACAATGTATGCAAAGGTTTTGAGGCAGAAGAGATCTTGATGTGTTTGAGGAGCCAAAAGATCAATGTTGGGAAAGGTTGGGGATAGAAAGGAGGGGTTTGCATTGACAGGTTCACTGCAAGCCTTTAAGCAAGAAGTGGCTTTTCCAGATATAGGTCTTAGAAATCTCCCTCTGCCTGCTGGGTAGAGAATTGGGTAATAGATTGGAAGGGGCAATAGAAGAAGTGGGGGTCCGGTTTTATAGTCAAGGCAACCAACCAGCCGGGAAGCAGAGGTGATGTGAAGTAGATGGTTTCTTAATGTCTTTTGGAGGAAACAGGGTTGAGAGTTGCTGGCTGGGGGTGGTGAGGGGAGGGAGGGGGTGGAACAGGGACCCCTCTGATACCAGACACCAGCCTAACTCAAGCAATGCCAGGGAAGCTGGTGGGTCATAGGACGATTGCACCCTCCCAGGGGGATAGTGGAATCATTAATTAGTTCATATTTGTCTGCATATTCTCACATAAAAGAGCCTTTATAATCCTCAAACGAAGCATGAAATTTTGAGCTGAAAGAGGCCATGTAGTGCAAATGAAGACGGGAATGGTTGGGATGGGGGGACCGGGGTCATTAGTCAATTACCAAGGAACCGGAGTGTCAGCATCTCTCAGAGAGTGGGCACATCTGGTGGTCACAGGCTTTCAATGACCAACCTCCCACTCCAGCTGAGATGGGTTCTTTAATTTCAACCTTAAAAGCCCTTTCCGTGAAGACAGGACGGTATCTACCATCAGGTTAATTTCTTCAAAAAGCAAGGATGAACCAAAGCCCAGATGGAAGGGGTCTTAGGCAGACTCTCAAAAGCATTCAAAGTTCATTTAAACCTGAGGCAGCTTCAACAGTCTTCTGAGATGTTCTCCCAGCTGTGAGTGCACTGGGAAGAGGCGTAAGATTGGGGAGCGCCAGGGGGCCTGGGACAGGGTGGAAGTAACAGAACGTTCTTCCCAGGAAATGAGGCCAGTAGACGAAGATTAGATGCAAGAGTCACCTCCCAGACAGTTTGATATTCACCCTACTCTTTTATCTGAGCATTCTTTTCCAGTTGCTCAGACAAAGCGTCAAAAATGGTATTAAAATGCTAGTTAGGAAACATCACCCCCAACAAACCCTGTTCATCAAAATGTTAGTGCTCTCTCTGGGGGCTGCACGTTCGGTTTGTCAACAAGCTGAAGCCGTTGAGCTGGGCCTCCGTGAGGCCCAGGAGCATGATTTAATTAATATCCTACCCATAATACCTTGCTGGGTTTATGCAAACAAAGCCCTGTCACTCCTCACCTTAGGATTTCCCCTCTCCTTGATGCAAGCATTTATTTACACACAGTTCGACCTCATGGTGGTGTTCAGCAGATGTGGGTCCTACTTATTTGCATAGTTTTGTGACAGTTGCAAAATTCATTAGTGGCTCAGGGAGAAATCCTCCGTGGACCGCCCCCAAGAGAAGTGAAGGAAGAGGGTTCACACTCATTAATCCGCCTTCTTCAGCAATGCTGATATTAATGATAACACAGTGCCCCTTTCAGAAACTGCCGGGATCTGTTCAAAATCTCGTGGTTGTAAGTGACAGAAAGGGAGTCTTGGCTACCTTGTGCAGTGCGTGCATGCTAAGTTGCTTCAGTTGTATCTGACTGCGACCCTATGGGCTGTAGCCGACCAGGCTTCTCTGTCCATGGGGATTCTCCAGGCAAGAATACTGGAGTGGGTTGCCATGTCCTCCTCGAGAGAATCTTCCCCACCCAGGGATCAAACCCGCATCTCCTGTGGTTTCTGCATTGGTAGGTGGGTTCTTTACCACTAGCGCCACCTGGGAACCCTGGGGGACATATTTATGTTACAATAACCATGAGAATGCAGTGTGTATATGTGAATTTTTGTTTATATTGGGTTATAGGAAATGGGATGAGAAATATCACCATGGGCTATGTCCCCCAGGGAATGTCCACCCGTCAGGAGCCCTGGGTTCTGGGGGCTACTTTGGTCCATTGGGCAAACCTCTTAGCTGTCATCACTTGAGTGCAACACCAACCCATGGGCATGGTGATGCTGTTACCCCCATTTTGCAGACAAAGAAACTGAGGCATGGAAAGATTTGATGACTTACCAAAGAACACCACATCAATAAGGGGCAGAGATAAGAGTAGACTCTTAACCTAGTGCTTTCCTACCATACCACACTGCCTCCCAGACTGTCAGGAAAATTATGTCATCTGACCCAAGAATTCTCTTCTGGAAGCTCCCACCAGCCTGTCTATTTGAAGATAAAAACAACCACAAATTCAGTTTACATCTTCTTTTACTCCCTAGCCTATTTGAGCCAAGGCTGAATGGTGCCAATTTGCCTATGGTGGTTTTTATGATGTGGGCTGGGTTCACTGGGGACTGTTCTGAAACCATCAAATTCATTTCAATTAGAAGTGTAACTTAATGTCCAATTTTCCAACCAGATTCCCTAGGTAAAAGAAGGCCATTTTGTTTGCTGAGCTCCCTTGACCTGATGTACAGTATTTCTGGGTACCAATTATGCCCAGTTGTGTGCCCTGGATCAGGCATTTTCTCCAAGTTAAAAGGAGGTGCAACTCAAATAAAAGAGGGGTGGGAGAATCAGCATGGAAAATGGGGGGACGTGTGAAATTTGAACCAGGGTAGATCAATTCCAGAACGTTGCCCAGGGATTCCTAAAAAGAACCCAGGGAAAAGTAAATACATCTCATCCTTATTAACACTCCAAGCCCTTAAATGAGTCCTGATGTTAATCCCTAAGAGATGCCTAAATGCCTATTTCAAATTGCTGCCCCACTTGTCTTATAAAACAACTTGTACTTCTTTTTATTCTCTCCATGTTCAAAAATCAAGGAAATTCCTTTTGCAGTCAAGGGCCAGGGAACAACCCAGGCCTGGCTTTGATTACTGAAAGCTGGAGAATTTTGAGTGAAAGCTGCAGCCGGCTGCCAGCCTTGTTATTAGCAATAAGCATCAAGCCGTTCTCAGGAGATCAGGGGCCTTTTGAGGATGTCAGACAGCGGCCTGCACCTCCCCTCGACAGCACCTGCAGTCACCGCTGGAGGTATGGGCCTGTCCAGAACTCCATTTTCCCTTGGCTGAATCAGCAGCCATAATCAACAGAGAAATAACCCCTTATATTTATATAATATCCACCTACAAGTGACTCCAATTGCCAGGCTCCTGTTTAAGATTCTACAATGGCTCCCCATTGTCCCTCAGAGCAAGTCCAAGTGCCTGGGCTTATTTTTCTAGGTCTTGCGACAACAGACTTCACCTTAGTTATGCAGGAGTTTTTCCTTTGCTTTCGTTTTTTAAAACACAGCTTTCCAGGCCAGACATTCTTCTGTAGCCTAAGAGGGTTATTATAAATGGAGTAGAAAGATCTACAGAGCCGAAAGGACCGGGGCAGGGAAGTTACCCTCTTTATGCAGGACTTGATTCTTTTTTTGTGTATAAAATGATTCTTTCCGAGTAGATGGTCTTATCTAGCATGTCCTTCAAGAATCTGCAATCATACAATTTTCCTTTCCATCAATAGTCTTCCCTTCTCGCCTCTATCCTAGAGGCTGGATGAGCTAAGATGTTCGTCTCCCAGGCTCTCTTTCAGCTGACAGTGGGCAGGTGATGCAGTTCTGGCTGACAAGACACAGCGAAGTGTGTTGGGGTGGCAGATGGCTGTGGCGCCCCGTATTGCATGCCCTTAGCCCACCTCGGATTTCAGCTGCAGCTGCAGTGGACAGTTTTGTGTCGTTTGGATCCATTTCATGCAGACAGCATCCGACTTCAAGTGTACACTGCACACCTTCCTGCTGTCTGCTCCAGGGCTTCTCTGGTGCTATGTAAGCTCAGTGGATCTGCACACAAGTACAGTCCTTTCTTTCAGGGGTACACTTCTGAGAGGCACTGCATACACTTCTCTGGGTCCAGGTGGAACTAAGCCCCCATTACCCAAGGCAGCAAACTCCTCAGCACATCTTCCTATCTTTTTATTTTTCCCTCTCTCTGTCTCTCCATTCTTCCTCTTCTGCTTCCAGGAATCAGTTGCCAAATAAAGTATGTGGTCCCAAGTCTTTGTTTTGGGCTCTGATTTGGGAGCAACTCAAACTAAAATAGTTGGCATCATCTTCCCTCTTTCTTCTGTCTTAAGTGTAGATATAGATGTGATGGCTGGAACCAAGCAGCTTTTTTGGGACCAGTATGAGGGAAAGGCTAAGAAAGTGGCAGAAATGTCACCGCTGATGTACTTGAGTGACTGAATCAACCAACACCGGCAACTGCCAACTTGTAGATTTCTTGTTATATGAAACTCACCTCTATTCATTTAATACCACTTGGATATTTTCTTACTTACAACTGAATATAATCCTAATTGATATTAATATATTAGTTGCATTCTAATACACAATAATCATTTTTAATCTCTCTTTGATCATGTTGTTCTCTTTACCTGAAGCACCCCCTCAACTCTGCTCTGTTGTTCTAAATTGTCTATTTATTTCATGAACCAGATTGATAGTCACCTCCTCCTAACTCCTTCCTTGAAAAGAACCATGGTCTTTTCCCTTCTATAAAAGTCCTCAATAATTTTGTATGCTACTGCTAAGTCACTTCAGTCGTGTCCGACTCTGTGCGACCCCATAGACGGCAGCCCACCAGGCTCCCCTATCCCTGGGATTCTCCAGGCAAGAACACTGGAGTGGGTTGCCATTTCCTTCTCCAATGCATGAAAGTGAAAAGTGAAAGTGAAGTCGCTCAGTCGTGTCTGACTCTTCTCGACCCCATGGACTGCAGCCCACCAGGCTCCTCCATCCATGGGATTTTCCAGGCAAGAGTACTGGAGTGCGGTGCCATTGCCTTCTCTGAATACCTTTGTATATTGTAGAGCCAAATTCAATCTTGTTTTCTTCACTAGGTTACCCTACTTCTACTCTAGTATTCATTAGACATTCTCTTGCACTGTATTTATTGATGTCTGTGGACTCTCTCCTCTGTTAAGGTGTTATCAGTTTTGTATATCGCACTGGAGGAAACATGGACCTTCATACATATAATATTGTAATAATAATTGTTGTTAACAATGACTGTGCGCTCACTATGAACCAGGTACTGTGCCAAGCTCATTTGCAGCACTGAATTTTCACCACAGCCTTCAAGGCAATATGATAGTCCCAATTTCTAGACGAGGAAACTGAGACCCAGGGAAGGAGAGGCACTAGCCCAGGTCCCCACCGCTTAGGAAGTCGCAGAGCTATGGTTCTAACCTTCGTTGTTTTCCCTTCAAAGCCCAACTGCAAGCACTCCCGTCTTCTGTGAGTCATGGATTTTAAGCTATGTGAAGAATGGATGTAAGGAAAGTTTGTGCAGGGAGCATTTTACTGGGAGTCAGACTACCTGGGACCTTGTACCACATTGGCTGGTTACTTTGCCATGTGAACTCAAGCAAGTGGCTTCACAACTCTGAGCTTCAAAATCCACGTCCATACGTTGGGGATAAAAACGACTCCAGTTCTCACCTGAAGAGACTTTGTGGGGATGGCATGAATTCAAGTATGTGAAAGAATTTTGTGAAGTGAGCCAAGCAGCCGGAGGCAGAGGTGATGGGTGATGTGGTGGTGATAGTATTGAGACCAATACTGGGTGGCAACACATGGACCTTGATGATACTAAGTCACAAAGGGATCCCAAACATTCTAATTCTCCATGTGGAGAAGGTTAAGGACTGTGACAGACTAACCAATAAGCAGTCAGATGTAGTAGATACAGTGGTCACAGGGCATATCTACCCCTACTTCCATCTTCCTCTCTCCTGGAAGACATGGCTAATTGATCTTGGAGCTTTCTCCTACTATGCCCAGAATCCTCCTCATCACATTGGTGACAACAGCCCCTGGAATCAATTATGGAACTGATTTCAGTACTTTGGAAAGGAGCACCAGGGATATAGGAGACTTGGCTGTTGCGTCAAGTTCTGCTTCCTACAGCCATGTGGCCACAGACAAATAATTTAATCCCTCCGAGCCTCAGTTTTCCCATCTGCCAAAGGAGGGTGTTGGGCTGATGCCATTTAACTTCTCTGCTAGTCTCATATTCTCAAATTATGGAAAACACACAGCAGTGGCATTGGAAATGAAGGCAAATAGTCCATGCCACATGGGTTTATTATAGAAATGACACCAACACTTTGAAGGTTTACTACATGCTCAATGCGGTTGCTAAATATTCTATAAGGAGATAGACAAATGTAAACCTGAACACTCGAGTCTGCAGTCGGGTTTGGGAGGTGAAAGGATTAGACAAATGAGAAACTGCTACAGGAAGAGCCAATGGGAATTCACAGAGGGAGAGTTCAGCTTGGGATGGATGGAATGCTGTCAGTCAGCTATTGCCACAATAACTCTGCACAGCTGCCCCGTGCCCCCCTTACAGAATCTCAGTGGCATGTAACAATAATCATTTATTTCATTACTAGGTCTGCAAGTTTCGGCTACTCTGGGCTGGGCTCAGCTACTTTCAGCTGGGTTTGCTGTGGATCAGCTGGATGGCTCTGCTGACCTTGGCTGTGCTCCCTCGTACGTCTGAGGGTCTGCTTGTTAGCCGCTGATCTAGAAGGGCTTCCCTGGGTGTGACTGAGGTGACTGGGCTCTGCTCCTCACATCTTTCTTCTTCTCACAGGCTGGCCCCGGGCACATTCTCCTGACAATAGTTTTGGTCCAAGAGCACACAGGGAAGCTGCGTATCACTCTGCTAACTTCCCAGAAGATGAAGAAGGCCATCTGCAGAATGAGCCTCAATAGCTTAGAAGATGCATTGCCTTTGGGCTGAGGGACTGTCTTCTTCGAACCCAATCTTGTCATAACATGGTCCAGCGAAGGATCGCTGAATCACTTCCCTAGCAGTCTATGCCAGTGCTAACCTCCAGAATTTTCCAGCCTCATCAGACAGTTTCAGGGTCAATGCAAGAGGGGAGGTGACATTTCAGGCTTTGACTCTGCATGAGGATGTATTGCAATAACCCTTCATGGTGATTCTGGTCTGATTTTCTGAACTGATGCTCAAGAACTATTTCAGGTCAAGTTGAGGCACCACCCCAGTTCGACTGGACCCCAACCCTCTCTCCCTCCAGCCCTCAGGCACCTGTGTTTTTCAGACAGAGAAGTCTCAATGACTGCTCCTGTCTCTGCATTTGTGAAGTGCCCCCACCTCGCCTCCCTGTGTTTCCGCCTGGTGCTGGAGACAGGTCTGAACCACGGAGGCTTTGGTATCCCTGGAAGCTCCTGGAGAGGCTGAGGAACACAGCCTGGAGGTGTGGGGGAGTTAACACCTTCTGGGGTGAGCTGTGACAAGGAAGGGGCAGGTGACAGGAAGGGGCTGGCATCATGCCTCCCCTCCCCCATCAAGGAGTCCCAGATGCAGTGGTCCATAGAGCTTCTTTGGAGGCCATTATTCAGCCCCTCATGAGGCCTGTTCCCTCTCTAATGGAGCTGTTTCATGTACCAGCCACAGAATGTTTCCCAGCACCCCCCTGCCCATGTCCTAACCATACCACTGTGGTACTTAACATTTTTGTGAATGTGGGCCATTTCCAACTGCTGCCACCTGCTTCTCTGCCCAACGGCTTTTGGCCACTGGAGCCTGCTCTGGCTGTGTATGTGGCCAGCGGGAGGAGCCAAGGACTTGACGTCCTTCACGCCCCTTCCCTCTGCCCATGCCTGACAGGATCTGGTGGATCAATACCCCAGCTCGCTTGTTCCATGGCTGGGATAACTGAGGTGTGTCCTATACTGCCCCCCAGAGGTTCACAGAGGGACTGCTGTCTAGTTGCTCACAGTGATAAGTAGCTTGGTAACACTTCCTTTGCTGGCTACCTTCTCTGCCATGTCTGTCTTACCCCACTCTCCTACTGGCATGTTCTAGAATCATGTCCCAGATAAACTACTTGCACTTGAATCCTTACCTCTAAACTGAGACACACATCTTGCAAATATTTCTTCCAAGCCTTATTCATGTAGTTCTCTTGCCTACAATATTCCCGTTCTTCTCATGCCCATCTGCTCATCTTTCTAAACCCTCTTCTGCCCTCCCAATCTCTCCTCTTCCTGCCCATCCCAAGGGATTGTGCATGTGTGCTAAGTCGCTTCAGTCGTATCCGACTCTTTGCAACCCCGTGAAGTGTAGCCTGTCAAGCTCCTCTGTCCATGAGATTCTCCATTCAAGAATGCTGGAGTGGGTTGCCATGCCTTCCTCCAGGGAATCTTCCTGACCCAAGGATCGAACCTGCATCTCCTATGTCTCCTGCATTGCAGGCAGATTCTTTACCGTCTGAGCCACCAACTGAGCAGTGGGGAAGTGTAAAGGGCCAGCCATTTAACATGAGACTTCTTATGGGCAGTCCTTGTCCAGAGCACTCCACTGGGTTGGCTGAATCTTAGGCACACATACCAGCTAGCTCTTCCCTTTCTGCACCACCCCCCATGCCTGCTTCCTTCCCCCTTTCCACAGGTGTCTATCTCAAACTTCTTGCCCCACAAACTCCACCTTGGCTTCCAGAAATCACAACCTGTGATGGAAACAGATTCAACTTCCTTCCCAAGTTCAAGTTAATGCTTGAGGCTCTCTTTGGAAGTTCAGGGACCCAGAACCACCTTCTTGCTTTCCTCTCTGGCAGTTTAACTCCTCAGTGATGTTAAGTGTCCTGTCTTAAGCCTGGGAATGTTCTGAGCTCACTGTCCTTTGGCTCAGACAAAGAGAGCTGTTTATCTTTCAACTTCACTTAGAACAGTAAATAAAAAACCTCATTAATTCAGACTGTTCTTATTTGGAATTTGTGATGATCTAGAGAGGGGCCCTGCAGATGTTTGTTTACTTTTGCATTATCAGGGAAAAAAAGAGCCTGCCAAGCCAACAGAGAATGTGAGCATGATTGTAAAGGAACCGTTTCAACAACTCTAAGGAGGCAAAACACCCTTCTCTCATTTTAAAAGCATCAGTTTACAGGCAAAAATTCATGTGACATTCTCATCAGTTTATTAAAGCTGATCTCAAAATACTTTTTAAAGCAACACACTGGTGGTCTAGTTGGCATCGCTCTATGAACTTCAATTCAGTTCGACATTTACTGAGCTCCTTGTCCCTGTAGAGTTTGAGATAGGTCCTGTGGGATATACTGAGACAAAAACAGTGCAGTCTCTACGCATGAGGAATTTACAATCACAGTGGATGCTATCACCGCATTAAAATGTTTTGTTTTGTATTTCTTCTCAGATGTTTAAAAGTGTTTCTAGCCCCAGCCTGACGCCTGGTATATGCTAGTTATACAGTAAGCACTTGTTGAACCAGAGGACACTGAGTCTGCCCTCCCCCAGTCACTGGTCACCCAGCACCTGCAGAATTTGGTCCCTAGACCCCCACAGGTTGTAAGTTCCCTCCGGTAGCACCATGAGATGCCTCCTATAGCTCGCTCACTCTCCCAAGGCTGTATGCATCACAGAGGAAATTCTTGCCCACAACAATCAGCTGTGATCTCAACCTTTTTGAAAAAGGCCCTTGTTGAAAATGGCAGTGGTGACCTTGGCTCTGTGTGCTTTGTGGGGACAGAGCTGGCTGGGTTTCTGGCCCGAGGCTCAGCCTGCAGGCATCCAGAACTTCCAGACAATTACCATTCCCCTGGAATTGCCCTCGCTCCTGATTGCTATTGGTTAATTAAAGAAATGTAGGCTCCAGACTATATTACCCACCCATATGTCACATCTGATGTAACTAACGAGTTCTCAGCAGAACAGGGTTTTGTGTGTGCCTGTGTGTGTGTGTGCATGTGGCAACGTTGTTAAATTCGATGCACGATGCTTCTCTCCACAGAGAGGGGTTCCCTTTCTCCCCTGTGACTTTTCAGCTGCTGTGCAAATGCTTGAGTTCTGCCAGCAGTAATTCCGCAAATTTTCTAGTGTCACCCACGAGGTTTTTACCTTAATCATACCACTTTGACTTTTTTTTTTTTTTGCACTTAGTAACTCCTCCCAAAGAGCCTCACACACATCCTAAACACACGATTACTGGTCTAGAGATAATACTCTTCCTTTCTGGCAGAGCAGACAACTAAAATGGCTGGTTTAATTCTAGTTAGAATTGAGTATGTTCTATTTAATTCAATTCAACAAGAGTCCAGCCCCAACCTAGATGCTTTGGGGATGGCAAACAGAGATAGAGTCCCTCAAGGTATGAACTTGTTGGAGAAATAATAGATTTCCATAACATTTGCAGAACAACATACCTTGGACCCTTGAACAACGTGGGTCTGAACCTCATGGGTTCACTTACAGGTGCATTTTTCTCTGTAAATGGGTCCTACAGTGTGATCTGAGATTGGATGAATCCTTGGATGGTGAACCACAGATACAGAGGGTTGACTGTAAATTTTTATGCAGGTTTTCGATTTTGTGGGGATCAGAGCCCCTACTTCCCTGCCTGCCGCCCCCCATTGCTCACCAGGCAACTGTATTTCATTCACTCATGCAAAAAATATTTATTCAACATTGTATTAGTTAAGGCAAGTGTTCAGGAGTTGTAAGAAAAAGGACCTCTAGTGCATGGCTTACAAAACAGGAATTTGTCTGTCGATCATGTTACAGCTCTAAGGTCAGTGGTCCAGATTTGCAGGGCAGCTCAATTCTATGTGGTTCTTCAGGAACTAGAGATCCTTTGCTCTTGTGCCCTTCCACCCACTAGGGTGTTGCTCTCATCTGTGAGGGCAAAACCTGGTGAGGGGCATATTTGTGTCCTAGCTTGTGGGAAGGTGAAAGGGAATTTCAGGACAAGAAAATTTTAAAACATGCTAAGCAAAGTTCCACACACATCTGCCACTTTTATTCTGCCGCAGACAACTTAATTGCATAGGCCAGCTAGCTGCAAGGGAGGCGGGAAATGATGATTCTACCTGGCTGCCTATGTGTCCAAGGAGGAAAGGAAGAATGGACTTTGAAGAGCAACCAATAGTGTCCCATAAGCATCTCCTATACACCAGATGCCACAGTCACAGCTACAATCAAGAAGACATGGTGCTGACCTCAGAGAACTTGGATTCCAAGGGGAAAGAGAGCAATAAATCAATTACATAAATAGTTGTGAAGTAGAATGGTACCCAGCTCCGATACCAGGGCCTTTGTTCTTAAGGATTTTGCTCCAGGAGTCCTGGACTTTATGTCTTTTCAAACACTCTTTTGCTTAACATTTGCCAAGGATTTCCCACAAGCTCAGGATAAAATCCAGATTTTGTTAGCAGCATCCTGCGGGAGCTGGCCCTGCCTGCCTCACTTAGTTTCCTGGGCAGATTGCCCTCATACCCTTGGCTTCAGTCATGTTGAACTACTTGTAGTTTCCCAAAAGCAGACAATCCTTTCATCCCTCTATGCCTTTGCCCACGCTCTTCCGTCTGTCTCTAATGCCCTCCTGTGGACAGTGCCTGGTACCCTTTCCCCACCCCCTCATTCCTTACCAGCCCAGATGGCCCTGAAGTCCAAGCAAGTAGACCTGCTACTTTCACTCCCCTCCCATCATATCTGGTGCATGTCTCAGTGAGGCATGGGCCATTGTGTGAGGTGATGGAAAATGCTCAACTTTGGCAATCAGACAGATCTGAAGCCCAAACTCTAGCTTCACTACCCACTAGCTATGTAACCTCATGAAGGTACCACATTTCTTTTTACCTGGAGATAACACTGTGAAGGGGGATGGGTTTGGTTTAAACTGGGTTTCTTTATGCAGTGTCCGAAACCAGGCAGATACTCAGCAAAGGGCAGTTTTTGTACAGCTTTCATATGTCTGTCTCTGGTGAGCCTCTCAACACAAGGACTCCACTTTTGGGGTCCTGGGGTCTGGAGCAAAGGAGATGCTGGATTCACATCTGTGAGATTAATTATGTTAATTCATACTAAGATGTGAATTAATTATTTTCTCTCTTCCAGGAGCATTTCTATTTTTCAAAGGACCATGGGAAGTTAGAAATGTTTCATCCAAAGAAATGACTTTCCAGTGGCATTTTAGACAAGCAATTTTGGAGCAAAAGAACCTGGGTTCTTGTAAATTACAGCAATTTCCTAGTTATCTCTTTCAGCTATTGCTAAGCCCCTTTTAACCAGGTGACCAACATCCATCTCTCTCATACTATCCCATCCTCCTTCCCGCCAGGGAAGTGCCTAACTGCTCGGTGCCCTGCTCCCAGTCAGAGGGTGAAAATGCAGCAGGATAATTAATTTACAGGGAGCTTTCAAACACAGGAGCCTAGGGGAAGGACACCTTAGGGAAGGAGTTAGAGACCTAGGTGTCCCGTCCTTTGCCAGCTGTGTGACTTTGACCAAGGCCCCTCTAGTCTCTGAGTTCGGTTCACCCATCTGCAGGACAGGTGGTATCTATGGTCTGATGGGACATCCTGGGCCCTCCAATGAGACTGTGTATCTTTTTTTTTGAATTTATTTTTTAATTGGAGGAAAATTGCTTTACAATGTTGTGTTGGTTTCTGCTGTACAACAGTGTAAAACAGCCATAAGTATACATATATCCCTTCCTTCTTGAGCCTTCCTCCCACCCCACCCCATCCCACCCCTCTAGATCATCACAGAGCGCTGGGCTGAACTCTCTGTGTTACATAGCGGTTTTCCACTAGCTATCTATTTTACACATGGTAGAGTATATATGGCAATGCTACTCTCTCCATATGTCCCATCCTATCCTTCCCCCACTGTGTCCAAAAGTCCATTCTCTATGTCTGTGTTTCCATTCCTTCCCTGCAAATAGATTCATCAGTACCATTTTTCTAGATTCCATGTATATGCATTAATATATGATATTTGTACATCTTGATACAGGGAGGCATCCTCAACTTGGCTCATGTCTCAAAAGGCAACAATTGGTACATTCAGAAGCCAAGTGGCTTCAGACAGAATCCATGTTTGCTCAGTGATACTAGGGATGCTCCAGAGACTGCATCCCCTGTGGCCCAGATCCAGAGTGCCAGCTCTCCCTGCTCTGCTCCATGGACCGCCTCTCCTCCAGCCTTCCCTGATGACTGCAATCAAGGCCAAGACCTCCAGTTACGACTCTTGCTTTTCTTTTCTGTCCAGCTCCAGGCCTGCCTCCAGAACCATCCCCTGCCAGTAGACTCTGTCTTCCTCTCCTACAATGCTGCGTTCAGGCACATGTCAGCCTTGCTAATTATCATTCAGCCCAAACACTTCCGTCATGCTGGCATTTTCATTGATTCAAATTAAGAGTCAGACTAATAATTAATGCGAACTGTCCCCCCATCCTCACCCCTTGACTGATGGATTCTTAGTGTCACAACATTAACCTTTAGGTTTGGGACCTTGATGCTTTCAAACCCCACAAGCACCTGATAAGCAAGCAAACCTAAATCAGCTCTTTCTATCTCAACAGCCCTTATTTGTCTATGTAAATAGATATTTATCTTGGGAAAGAAAACAAACTTATGTTCTAAAGGACATATACACAGTGAACCAACTTACCCATCACTGCAAAGGTGGGATTTGACAGCCATTTAGCAGTTCCTTTGCCTCACCTGAATAGGATTGAAGGCACTCGAATCTCTGGAAGAAACCCTATGGAGACCCCAATAGGAATTCTATCAGACCCAGGGAGTGGGACCAGACTCTTCTGAGAATGAATGAGGTCTGTCAGCTGTCTGTTGCTGGGTAACCAACCACCCTCCTCATTAGTGGCTTAAGACAATAGCAATCATTCCTTTGCTCACAATTCTGCCATCTGAACAAAGATGGGTGGGGAAGATTTATCTCCACTTCATGCAGTGTCAACTGGGGGTGGGGGCTCCACTGTGGCTGAAAGAGCCACATTCAAGAGGGCTTGCTCATGTGGTTGGCAAGTTGGTGCTGGCTGCCAGCTGGGAGCTCAGTTGGGGCTGTGGTCCAGAGCCTCCATTCTCCTCCACGTGGCCTCTCCAGATGGTCTGGGCTTCTACCCGCATGGCAGCTAGGTTCCAAGAGGGAATATAGAAGAAGGGAAGGCAAGCCCCAGTGTGCAAGCAATCATTAAGCTTTTGCTTGTTTCACGGTTGCTGGCATCCCACTGGCCAATGCTAGTCACATTGCCAGTCCCCACATCAGTGTGGGAGGGGAGTCCACAAGGAAGGCAACGCATTAGGGGATGGGAAGACAAACACATAGTCTACCATGGATGGTAACTGAGCAGGAAATGCTAACATTAACTTTTAAAATTTTAAATTATCTATTTATTTATTTATTTAATTTGGCCACGCAGTATGCAGGATCTTAGTTCCCTGATGAGGAACTAAACCCATTCCCTCTGTAGTGGAAATGTGAAGTCTTAACCACTGGACCACCAGGGAAGTCCCTAAAATTAACTTTAAAAAAAAAAACACACACTACATATCTTATGATTTTTACATATTTTTTACATATTTGTAAAAATTTTTTTTTGGTTGCACGGGGTCTTCATTGCTTTTTGAGGGCACTCGAATTCTTTAATTGTGGCGAGGTGGGGCTATTCTTCCTTGCAGAGCAGGGGCTTCTCATTGCAATTTTTTCTCTTGTTGTGGAGCAGGAGCTCCAGTACTCACAGGCTTCAGTAGTTGTGGCTAAAAGGTCTAGAGCGTGGGCTCAATAGTTGTGATGCACATTGCTCTGTGGCATGTGGGATCTTCCTGGACCAGGGATCGAACCTGTGTCCCCTGCTTTGGCAGGTAGATATTGATACACTGCACCACCAAGAAAAAAGTGAAGTGAAAGTTGCTCAGTTGCTCTGACTCTTTGTGACCCCATGGATTATACAGTCCATAAAATTCTCTAGGCCAGAATACTGGAGTGGGTAGCCTTTCCCTTCTCCAGGGGATCTTCCCAGCCCAGGAATCGAACCAAGGTCCCCTGCATTGCAGGTGGATTCTTTACCAGCTGAGCCACCAGGGAAGCACCACCAGGGGAGTCCCTCGAATTTTTTTTTTTTATTTAGCAACTGATGTCCAATCATCTCTTTTAAATCAGAAAAAAAAGGCAGGTTAGTTGAGTTCTTCCTGGTTTTCTAATTTACAACACTAAGCAGTCTGACAGCATTAGGATCTCCAAGGTCCATTTGGTTCCAACATGCCATGACTCCTTAATCAGCAGCTCTGTCCCGTCTCTCAAATTTCCCATCAGCTCTTAAGTGGGAACATCTTTCTCATGCTGCAGCATCAAGATATGGAAGAGATTAAACTTGCTAGATATTTGCATTAAAAACAGAAACCTCTAAGTGTATGGAATAAGAGCTGGCAGGGAGCTAAGCCATCAACTGGTCACCCCCTCATCTGGGAGAGGCTGAGAAGCCGAGGACTCCTCTCTCAGTCACTACTGTCTCTCTCCTGGGTCTCTCTGTCTTGGCTCCTTCCGTGTTTCTCTATTTGCTTTCTCTGCATCTCTCTTCCCTGGTTTTTGGTCTCGTTCTGTTGTGTCCTCTGGCGTCTGTCTCTTTGATCCTTTCTGAATTTGTGCAGTCTCTGTGGGACTCTGTCTCTCCCCACGTTTCTCTCTGTGTCTCATTGTGTATGTATGTGTGTCTTTCTTGAGCCTTCTGTCTGTCTTCTCAGAGTTTCACATGGCTGAGTCGCTCTCTGGCAAGATGGCTTCTCACATCCCTGTGTCTACACTTGGCTGCCCTGCGTGGTTGGCTCTCAGACTCGGACGTGAATCCTTGCCCCGCCAGCTGCCAATGGGTGGCTCTGCGCCTCCGTCTGGCAGCTCCTCTGTGGGCAGGCTTGCTGTTCACAGCTGCTCTGCCATTCAGACCCTGCCCAGACTGGCACCAAAAGTGAAGCTGGGGGTGCCAATGGCTCTTGTGGCAATTCAGTGCTGGAACCCAAATCCAACAGAGAGGACAGAGAACACACACATACACAACAACATGCTCAACACTCAGACACACTCTCACACATAAACAGTCTGGTGGATGCACTGACAAGCCACCCAGCTTCCCCATTGTGGAAGGACTTGTTGCCCAGAGCTGGAAGTGCCAACATGAAGTGGACATGCTCCAGCCACGGACTCCCTCAAGTCATTCACAGATGGCTTCAGTGGCAGACAGCACCTAGCACACCCCTTGCTGGTGGCCTGGTGACAGATTGATATGGAATTAGAAATCTTGGGGACTTCCCTGGCAGTCCAGTGGTTAAAACT
Organism: Bos taurus; assembly: GCF_002263795.3. NCBI lineage: Eukaryota > Metazoa > Chordata > Mammalia > Artiodactyla > Bovidae > Bos > Bos taurus. The sequence goes on from NC_037357.1 coordinate 104,008,829, forward strand.
CTGTGCTCCTAATGCAGAGATGCAGGGGGCACGAGTTCTATCCCCGGTCAGGGAGCTAAGATCCTACATGCTGTGAGGTGCGGCAGAAAAAAAAAAAGAAATAGAAATCTTGGTCTTTTCAACCCATCTCTGAAGAACCATTCCAGCTCCCCCGCTCTCAGTGCAATAACCCTTTGTGGCAAATCTAGTCTGATTTTCTGAATTGATGCTCAAGAACTATTTCAGATCAAGTTTAGGCACCACCCTGGTTCAGCTGGGCCCCATCTCTCCCTCCCTTTGGCCCTTGGACACCTGTTTCTCAGGCAGAGCAGCCTCGGTGACTTCTCTGGTCTATGCATTTGTGAAGTGTCTCCATCTCGCCTCACTGGGCTTCAGTCTGGCCTGCCACTGCCACGTCGCCAGCACCACGTCTGAACCACGGAGGCTTTGGTTTGCCTAGAAGCATCACATCCGCTAACATCCCATTGGCCAAAGCAAGTCACAGCTTCAAGCCCAAAGCCAAGGGGTGAGGATGTAAACACTGACTCTCCTGAGGCCATGGCAAGGATGTACGGATGCGAGTACGCAATACTACTACAAAGGAGTCAAGGTTTGGAACTGATAATTCAATTGACCATAGTATGTACATATCATGTTAGTACAGTGATATGTATTTCTATAACTTAGAAGCACATAGTTGTAATTTATAAGTGTTATACAACTAATAGAGCAACTTGCAGTGTTTTGTGGATATGATGTGCAATCAATAAGGTTGGAAATAACACCTTATTGTCACAGTATCACAGGTAGGATATTGGTTCCCAGAAGTCATGGACTGCATCTCTAAGGAATTGTGACTATGTCTTTGTTGACAGGGGAAAATGCTTAACCATGTCCCCTTGTTGCCCACAGCATATCAGTGTCCCAAGGAACCTCAGAGCCATGTGAGGTAGGCATCTCAGACTCCGAGATTTGAGAGAACCAGGCTTTATCTCTGAATGCTTTGGGAGCTCAGTTTCCCCAACTGTAAAAGGGGGTTTGTTATATTACCTGTCTATCTACAGAGTCTGAGATAGGATTGAAGTGTAAGTCATCTCTATGGGAGGTGATCCAAGAAGCACAGAAAGGGGTAGTGAAGGGTGGCAGGGAGGGGAAGGCAGTCAGTCAAAGGTATGTTCATGAGTGGTTGCTACTGTGGGTGCTTAGTCCCTCTGGTTCCTCAGGGAGAGGCTGGGGAGCACATCTTAGAGCATTTATGCACCAACTTCCCATCTGACATTGGTGGAGAGCTGTTTCCTCTGCCCACCTAAACAGTCCCGGAGTTTGTGGACTGACTCAATAATATCTCCCAAGCAACAGCATCTCCCTTTGACTTCATTTGTAAGAATGCATGTGTGTGACACTTTTGACTATATAAAGCACTTACATTTCACACAAGGCAGTATAGTATGGTAGTTTTGAGCACAGACCCTGGTGCCAGATTGCCAGGATTTCAATCCCCCTTCTGCTACTTATTGCTGTGTGTCCTTGGGTAAGCTATTTAACCTCTCTGTGCCTCCATTTCTTATGTGAAACTAGGGGCTAATAATAGTCCCTATGTCATAGGATAGCAGTGAGTAGTGAATGAATTACTAAAATTAAAGCCATTGATACAGTGTCAGGCACTTAGCAGGTGACAGGTTGTGAGGTTCTTACAAAACACATGTAAGGCCGTTGGGGAGCGGGGGGCCCTCTCTGAGAGCTGGGGAAGCTGAGGCCCCGGAAAGCTTGTACACACTGACTCCTTGGCTACCGGCTGCTTCCTTCAACTCTACCCTCGCCTTCTTCACAGCCCTTGGTCTCACCCTGGTCGGTGCCAGCACAGGCTGGCTTCAGGGAGCTCTGTGTTACAGGCTCCAGTAGAGCTGGAAACACCAATGTGTGTGTATATGTGTGTGTCTTCTACATCCCAGCGGTTTCGAATGGCAGGCGCTCAAAGAGAAAAAGTCGATGCTTCAGCCCGAGTGCACAGCCAGGAGCTCTGGGCCCATCGGGTGGCCTGGGGGCAGAAGCTCTGGGGTGGGGATAGTACACCCTGAGCCTTCCCCTCCCTTCATCGCAGCTAGAATGGGGCCCAGTTCACACAGCCTGTGCCTCTCTCACCATACAGACAACACAAAGCTGGCTCTCTCCTGCCTGTGGCAGCTTCTACAGCCCTGGGGACACACAGGTGGCTTAATCCTGATCCTATCGGGGAGCACCTCTCTGTCCTTAGTTCCTTGCCCCTCAAAACCTGTGATAAGGGATAAGGCAGTTGCAGTCTGAGAAAGAGAGAGAGACAGGAAGAAATGTCCCATAGAAGAATAAGGAAACAAAAGGACATCGACGTGTGGATCAGAAGAGAGGCTCAAATTCCCCGGATCTAAAGTCAGGGTTGGGAAAGAGAGGAGGCAATTATAATCTCTGCCTTTTTGGTTAAAAAAAAGAAAAGACCCACATTGAGAGTCGGTTCCTAGAGCCGTGAGTTCATGTGGCAGAAAATGTGAGAGACCGGGGGCTGGTGTGCGGCTGTCATAAGGACATTCATGTCGCCAGTTCCAAGGGAAGAAGGAAGCACAAAGTGGAACTCTCCAAGCGTGTTCTACTGATAGAGGGAAATCAAACACAGACAACGGCCCTGGCCCCGGGGGCATGGTCGCTAGGAAGGCACTAGTGGGATTCAGAGTGTGTGCAGGAGAACGCGCTGATTCTGGACCACAAGACATCATGCTGGGTTTGCGGCCAGAAAGCAGAGGCGCTCACTGTCTCCCTCTCTTTTTCAACCCTGCCTTTAGATCCACGGAAAGCTGCACCCTCCCTCTTGGTCTATATGTTCATTCGTCATTAATGCAACAGCTATTACGGCCACTCTGAGAGGCAGGCACGAGGGAAACACAGACAAGTAAGATGACAGCTCCGGACTCCAGGAGACCCTGGTCTGGAGGGGAAAGCAGAGAGACCTTCAGAGAAAGTGTGTCCATGGCAGAGAGAGATGCCAGAAGGACATGGCTGTGCTCACGTGCCATCCAATCATGCGTACTCCACGCCAAAGAACCAGAAGCTTGGTGACAGCACTCAGAGTCACCAAAGATGTGTGATTTTAGAATGCAAAGCCTGTGACATACTTGCAGCCATTAACAGCCCTCTGTGAAAGAGGGCTGTAGCCCACCAGGCTCTGCTGTCCCTGGGATTTTTCAGGCAAGCCCTCTGTGTTCCTTTCGAGATGCCTGGGGATGAGATGGACGTGGTCATGGATGCAGCTTGAGACTTGGGTGCATTCATCCAGGGCTGCACATGGGTCTGTAATGAGCTGGTGGCCTACCGAGTTTTGGAGTAGGCGGGGCCACCTGGGAGACTGAGGCTGGGCCAGAGGCCATATGAGGCAAGAGGTTTTCCATTTGGTCTTGAGATGCAGTGCCCTCTGATGGGGTGATTTTAGGGCTACAGGACAGCCCCTTGATAGCTCCTCTCCCTGCATGCACCTCTGTCTTATAATATCCAAAGTGTCAATGAGACAGAAATACTTCCCCTGAGCTTTTAAAAGAGAATGTCCTGCCTCTGCAGGGGACTTCATGCCTTGAACCCCAAGGGCATTTACTCTGGCTGCCTCTGGCATTGGCTCCCTTGATGCCCAGGGCCTCTTTGGGCACCCAGTTTGTAATGAAGGGAACTCCTGGGGGTAGGACGCAGTGAGGAATCCCACAGAGGTGTTAGTAGTTTCTTAGACTTCCTTTTGGAAGCCTCAAAGGGGTTGGAAGAGAACAGAGTGGCAGCTAAAGTGGAAGGTTCTAGAAGCACAGAGAAGGAGCTGCCCTATTGCCTCGAGCAACAGTGTCTCTGAGCTGATGTGTGTTTAAGAGAGGGGCTTACAGATGCTCATCTGATGGATTACTGTGGACTTGTGTGTGTGAGTGCGTGCTCAGTCATGTCTGACTCTATGGACTGTAGCCCACCAGGCTCCTCTGTCCCTGGGATTTTTTAGGCAAGAATACTGGAATGGGTTGCCATTTCCTCCTCCAGTGGATCTTCCTGACCCAGGGGTCAAACCCGTCTGGATTGCAGGCGGGTTCTTTACTGATGAGCCACCAGGGAAGGCACTGTGGGCTTAGGACATGCTATGCTTTTACGGACAAGTTAGTTATGGCATCAAAATGTTGAAAGGAAGTGGAGCATCAGTTCACAGTGGTTTCTTCCAGTGGAAACCCTTTCAGTTTTTATGTATTAGTGGTTGGGTGAGTAGGTGTGGCAGACCCCGATGGTTGTTCAGACAAAGTGTGTCCCCTTTTCTCCCTGGCTAATAGAACCTTGGTTTGTTTGGTGGCAATGTGCTCAGCCTCAGAGAATAAATCATGATTAGACCAGACAACTCGGAGAAGGTGATGGCGTCCCACTCCAGTACTCTTGCCTGGAAAACCCCACGGACGGAGGAGCCTGGTAGGCTGCAGTCCATGGGGTCGAGAAGAGTTGGACACGACTGAGTGACTTCACTTTCACTTTTCACTTTCCTGCATTGGAGAAGGAAATGGCAACCCACTCCAGTGTTCTTGCCTGGAGAATCCCAGGGACGGGGGAGCCTGTTGGGCTGCCGTCTATGGGGTTGCACAGAGTCGGACATGACTGAAGTGACTTAGCAGCAGCAGCAGCAGCAGACCAGACAACTAGAGCAATTCTGTTTTCTTTCACAATTTGCTGGTACTTTATGACCTGGTTCTGGCCAATGAGATTTAAGAGGATCTGTGACAGAGGGATATTGGGAAATACCATCCCCTAGATAAAACAGTTGGCCACAGGAGAGTAAGGCCTTTTGCCTCTTCCTTGCTTCCTAAGTTACATGCTGACATATGAGGATGATGTATGAGGCTGCAGCAGCCATTTTGAGACCATGAGGCAGAAAACCCAAGGATCAAAGTATTGGGCTGAGGACAGAGCCATGGAGGGGCTTTGGTGGCCTTGTTAAGTTGCTGAACCAATATTGCAACCGCCCCCAGCCAGACTACTTAGAGTAAGCTATCAATGTACTCATGGCAAAGGCAAATCTGTTAGGCAGATTTTTTTTTCTGTTGTACTGAAATATATCCTAAATGTTACTTCATGCTGATGATGGAAATTGGGCACCAGAGTGGTCAATAAGTTGAAAACATGTACTGTGAGTTCTGCCAGATGGTAAAGTACAAATTGTTCTCTGCTTAGGTGGAGTGCTGAGCTTTACTGACACCAAATCTATTTGTAGATCAATTAATATCTATTGCCTTCCATTGTGACACAGCCCAGGACAGTAGAGCGTTCAATGCAGTGGTGTGCAGAGAGCTCAGTTGAGGTCCCAGCTCTGCGATCTAGGACCCCAGGTCCATCTCTTCACAGAAGAAACAAAAAGGGTTGAATAGATTCAGGGTCCCCTGACATTCAACCTGGCAGTGGGCCAGGACAAATTTTCCAGACTGCAAATTTATCACTGAAAACCTTTACTTCCTCAAATCTATAAAATTCATCTTTAAATAAAATGTCTTTAATGTGAATTAATGTTTTATTTCAGTGATCAAAGAAATGAATGGGAAAGAGTTTAAATAGATTTCCACTGTTTATTGAAGAATTTAATAAATATATATTACATCTATATAATTTTAATTGATCCATGGTGGAAAATTTAGAGAGCTTACCCCTCCTTGGTATAGTTTGTGTTGGGAAACATGGAATTAGATGGATCTTTAAGATTCTTTCCAGCACTAACATTCTAAGCAGAAAATGTGCTGGAGTTCTTTGCTAATATAGAGAGCTAAAATGGCAACCTCCACTGGGGGGGTTCTAGTTTCAGGGGGCAGGGCAAAAGTACTCAGAATAGGCACTGGCATGGCATCCCAGCTTCCTGCTGCTTGATCAAGCCCACACTGCCGTGCTAGGTCAGGGAACTTTTTCCCAATATCATACTTTACTCATGACCCTGAATGAAAATCTGAACACATTGTTCTATGGCAGTAAGGCAGAAAGTTCCAATTTCAGAATCCTGTCAGATCCTGGCCTGTGGAAAGTCATTTCTCAGGCCCTTCTCACTGTCATTTTAATAGAACAGGATCAATGGTGAGGGTCAGACTGCCAAATAATGGAGCACTGTCTACTGAGCTCTGCTTTAGGCTATGTGAAGACATGAGCTTTCTTCTCTAGGCTGTCTGCATATGCATCCTTTAAAGAAGTCAGCACTATGAGAAGCCCAATCCCATTTTTTTTCTGGACAAGAGGAAAGCAGTTGATGGCTCCATAAGTGGATAGATATTATTATTTTGCTCTGGAGTGAGGCTGTTCTCTGATTTGCTTAAAGCAGACATGATGAGCATACCTCAGTGACTGTTGAGGCTTTTCCCTTTCAGGGTGGACATAGAGAGGCTCTTGGACTGAGGTGTCTTGACTCAAAACTACTGCTTAGTTTTGGAAACAGAACCCAATATTCTCAGTGTCATCCCATGACAGCCCATGGGTATCTTTTCTCACTGAGTCAAGGATTCAGCACAACTTGCTGTTTTTATCACAGGATCATGAGCAATCAGCCAATCTGGAGTCCCAGTGAGTTCACTGCCTTCTTTATCCCAGGGCCAGCTTGGTAGAGGATATTCTATCAGTTTTGCGGCTTGTTGGTCTGACCCTCATTCATAAGATGAAGTAAGAAGACAATGCTGGTTGAATACATGTGCTTCTGTTTTGGGGTGAGAGAGTGGCTTAAGAGAAAAGGGAACTGGATCAGAAATTGAGCTAGACTCAAAGAATGTTGTAGGTAGAGAAGGTCAGCACCATCTTTCTACGTGGGGAAAGATTGCCTGAGAGTGAGAGTAGCGCCAAGGACAGCAGTGAGATGGAGAAAAGGAGACAGATTCTGAATTGGAACTCCCAGATCCAGACAAAGCCTTTTATTTCTCAGGTCTGTAAACCAATAAACTCCCTTTTCCATTGAAGAACAAGACAAAGTCAAGTGAACCCAAGATGTGGTCCCAAAAGTTTAGCTTCTTTAGCAGGAAGACAGGTAACAAGGAACGTCTCGGAATTTTCAAGAAGGTCAGTTACAGCAAGGCCTCAGATGCAGGCTCAGAGACTGAGAAAAAACATAATGATGATAATAAAAGTGCTTTGGTGGTACAGAGTGCTTCATAGTCTGTAAAACATCATCAGCTCTCCAGAGCACACAATATGTACTCCAAATGCAGTTTCAGTGCTGCAGAGCACCGTGGGGCTCTGGTCTTTGATCTGAGTATTGTAGGCTTATGAATGCAATCTAGGGTGGCGTTCCTTTGGGCATCTCACTCAATTGCCACAATATTCCTATGTGGTTGGTAGGTCAAATATTGTTATTTATCATTGTTCCTATTTCTATTATAAAGAAATAAAGTCACAAAGCTAGTAAGTGGTAGAATTGGGGATGAAACACAAAACATATGACTCCAAGTTCAGTGCTCTTTCCACTACAGTATCATCCAATTATCGCTCCAATCATTCATCCATTCAGTCATCCATCTCTCCATCCATCCTCCTATTATATTCATTCATCCATCTACCCGTTCATCTTTGCAACAAATACTCAATGGGCTCTTATGTGACAGACACTGTTCTGAGTTCTGAAGATTAAAAAAAAAACATGTAATCTTAGTACCTAGGCTTCTCCAGGCTTTGAGGACAAATGAGGTCATACTAGAATGTATATTTGTGTTAGTCAGGGTTCTCCAGAGAAACAGAATCAATAGGATGTGTATATATATATACACATATACATACATACATATATATACAGAGAGAAAGAGAGAGAGAGAGAAAGACATACAGAGAGAGAGACAAACAGGCAGAGAGGCAGAGAGATGGAGACAGAGAAAAGCACACAGAAAGAAAGATGAGAGAAATTGATTTGTTTTAAGAAACTGGCTCACATGATTATGGGGGCTGCTGAGTCCCAAATCTGCAGGGTGGGCTGGCAGGCTGGAGACCCAGAGAGGAGCTGCTGCTGCAGTTCAAGTTCCAAGGCCATCAAGCTGAGGACTCAGAGAAAAAACAATGTTGCAGTGCAGATCTAAAGACCATCTGCAGGCAGAATTTTCTCTTACTGGGGTAGACCAGTCTTTTGTTCGATTCACGTCTTTGACTGACTGGATAAGCCCCATCCACATATCATGGAGAGCAATTCTGCTTTACTCAAAGTCCGCTGATTTAAATAATAATCGCATTCAAAAACACCCTCACAGAAACATCCAGATTAACCTTTGACCAAATACCTGGGCACTGTCCTAGTTCACATGTCAGATTATCCATCTCACTATCTAAGGGGCAGCAATGCATTATTTTGATCTAAAAGGCTACAGGATCACAATTTTTTTCCCCAAATATTTTTGGAAATGCCCAGAAAGAGCCTTACCTGTATATGGGAACAAGTTGCTTCCTTGGGGACTTTGCTCCAGGGCTTCCCAGAGGACACAACCTTTCTGAGGGCCATGCTCACAGCCAAGGCTTCAGCACACAGGAGTTCTTTCCTGATGGTGCCAACCCTGAACTTCTAGGATGTCAAAGTTGCACTGAAATCTGGGGTGAAGAGAGATGGGGGAAGAATGACCTCCTTTCCTAACTTTGTTGGCTCTTTATCCCTTGAGTTCTGGAAAGCTTGGTCCTTGTCTGGCTTGTTGACCTTTACTCAAAATGGACTGATTGGTTTCACTTAAAACGTATGACCACAAACCTCAAAAAGATACTCTAACCACGTGGCAAGCCTCCCTAGGCAGCTTGTTCTTTGCCTTCTGATGAAACTATTTTGTACTCTCTTCTTTTTCTTCAAACCCTCTATATTTTCCTCACTTACCTCAAGTTTATGAGCTTAGCAATAATTACTCAGGACCTCTATTTTTTTCAACACCAAACCAACTAATTTACCTGCTCTGATCTCCATGTTACCAAGTTACCAAATCCAGTGGACATGCCTCTAATGTCATCTTGTCCGCTGTCTCAGGAGCATGTGGCACAGTTGGCTCCTCCTTGATTGTTTATCTATTTTATAAAATAAATAAAAAATATATTATTTTATTATTTTTTATTTTATGTAGTTATATTTTTAAGCTGCACTGTGTGGCATTCAGGATCTTATTTCCTCAACCAGGGCTCAAACCTGTGCCCCCTGCATTGGGAGCATGGAGTCTTAACCACTGGACTACCAGGGAAGCCCCTCCTCCTGGCTTCTTTAAATACTCCCATCTCTAAGCTTCCACGTCTCTTTTGCCTTTTGTCCTGCACACAACCTCTATGAAGAGAACTCCAAGGTTTAGTCTGAGGTATTCCCTTCCCTGGTGGCTCAGATGGCAACAAATCCACCTGCAACACAGGAGACCTGGGTTCAATCCCTGAGTCAGAAAGATCCCCTGGAGAAGGGGATGGTTACCCACTCCAATATTCTTGCCTGGAGAATTCCAGGGACAGAGGAGCCCGACAGGCTATAGTCCATGGGATCGCAGAGTCAGACACAACTGAGTGACTAACACTTCCATTCTTCTCTTAATCTACACTCATACTCCTTAGGTTATCTCATCCAGTAACACGATTTTATGTGCTCAACCATCTATATTTAAGATTTCCATTTCCAGCCTAGACCTCTCCCCTGCAATCCAGGCTCATCTTTCTACCTGCCCAGCTATGTTCATTTAGATCCTCCAAGAAGCAGACTGGATTGGATGTAGGGTGGGGAGCAGCTGTGAAGTAAAGCAGGTAGGAAGCTGGAGAAGGCAGGAAGAGGCTCCAGACAGTGATGCTTTTCTGACACTGGTGGAGGGGTGCCGGGAGGAAGGACACTTGGATAGGAAGAGTCTTGGACTGCAGCAGAGTTCCAGAAAATGTTCAGTCAGGTCGATACGGAGTCCTTGAGCCAAAGTCACCTGTGAGAGATGTCCCCGCATCTTGCAGGAGTGGCCCTGCCTTCGTCACCCACTGTATTCTGTCATTGCCTGAGAGCAGCCTACGGGACACGTGGCCTCAGTGTGCAGTGAAGCAGCTGAGACCAGCAGTCAATTTCGCTTCCAGCAACAAGAGATCTTAACTTCCCTGGTGGTCCAGTGGTTAAGAATACACCTTGCAATGCAGGGGACATGGGTTCAATCCCTGGTAGGGGAACTAGGATTCCACACGCCATGGGGCAACTAAATGCATGCACCGCAACTACTGAGCCCACGTGCCACACTAGAGAGTCCTTGTGCCACAGTGAAAGATCCACATGGAGCAATGAAGATCTTGAGTGCTGCAACAAAGACCTGACTCAGCCAAATAAACAAATATTTTCAAAAGAGAGACATCCATGGTGCAGACTACAGTCCATGGGGTCGCAAAGAGTCGGACACGACTGAGAGACTTCACTTTCTTCACTTCACACTATTAGCTGAAGTTTCCTCTTGAATCTCTAATAAACATCTCAAACTTAACACAGAATAGGATGTTACTCTTCTTTTCACCACATACGTGTTCCCCTTAGGTGTTCATCATCTTGATAAATGACCTTACTTTCCTCCAGATGCTAAATCCAAACACCTAGGACTTATCCTTGCTTTTTTTTTTAATCGATCATTCTCTACCTTCAATCCACAAGTGAGTCCTGTTGGATTTACCCCCCCAAAATCTTGAATCCATTACTTTTCTCCATCTCCACAGATATCACCTTATTCCAGGCCTCCGTCCTTTCTTACCTGGTCTCCTAAATCACCTCGCTGCTATCATCCTTGCCACCTTACAGCTGATTCTGCACAACAACCAAACTGATCCTTCACAAAGTAGCTCAGAACATGTCGAGGCCTTTGCTTCTGTGGTCTCCCATTTGAAAGAATTACTCTGAAGTCCAAGTGCATTTCCTTGGTCTACAGTGCCCCATGTCATCTGGCCCCCACTACTTCCCCAGGCTCGTTAGGATCCAGGTGCACACATCTCCTCTCTATTCTGTGGACACTTCCCACCCTCCCCAGAGCCTTTGCATATGCTTTCCCTAGATCTTCCTATCACTTACTTCTTCTCATTCTTGTTGTTGAGTCGCTTCAGTCATGTCTGACTCTTTTATGACCCCACGAACTGTAGCCCGCCAGGCTCCTCTGTCCATGGGGATTCTCCAGGTAAGAATACTGCAGTGGGTTGCCATTTCCTCCTCCAGGGGATCTTCCCGACCCAGGGATTGAACTCGTGTCTCCTCCTTGGCAGGCGGATTCTTTACCCCTGAACCACCTGGGAAGCCATCTCGTTCTTTAGAGATCGTGTTATGGCCTTCTTAGCCTTTCTCTGACCACCTTTTTAAAAGTAGACCCCCTGCAAGTTATGCATTAGCAGAGAAGAATGTTTATTACTTTTATAGCCTGTATCACAGTCTGCCATTACCTTGTCTCTTTATCTCGTTTATCTGTCTCCGCGCCGCCCCCCCCGCCCCCGCCCCAAGTAAATCTAAGCCCTATAAGAACAGGAACCTTGTCTATCCTATTTAATGCTGTTTCCCCAATGTTTAGCACAAATCTGGAAATAAGAGTAGAAGCATGTTGGTTCTTTGTTGACTGCTAAGTGAATGAGCCTTCAGGCGTTATCAATGGTTGTTTTAGTTAGAAATAGATTTTGCTGCATTCAACAGTGGCTTAGCCAAATTGTGATTTGTCTTTCTTTTCCATGGAACAAGAAATTTCAGAGGTAGTCAGTCAGTTTGGGACTGTACCATGGTTCCACAATACCACCAGCAATGGAGGCGCTTTTAGGCTTTCATTTTATTTATTTGAGTGTGTGGCTTTACTCCTCTGTCTCTTGTCTCATGGTCACAAGATGGCTGCTGTGCCATCTGTGTAATATTTGTGTGTCAGGGAAGAAACAGGGGGAGGTCAAAGACCAAAAGGTATAAGTTCAAAGAGTCTTCCTCTTTAAGGAGCTATCATAGGTTGAGTTTCCCAGGATTCAGACTCTTGGATGAAGATTAGCATGTAGGAGATTTATTAGGGTGAATTTTTAGGATCAGGCTTCCCCGGTGGCACAGTAATAAAGAATCTGTCTGCAATGCAGGAGACACAAGTTCGATCCCTGGGTCAGGAAGATCCCCTGGAGGACGAAATGGCAACGCACTCCAGTATTCTTGCCTGGAGAATTTCATGGACAGAGGAGTGGGGCAGGTTACAGTCCATGAGGTCACAAAAGAGCTGGACATGACTGAGCAACTAAACACAACAAAAACAACTCTTAGTATCAACAGATGGAGAAGGTGCAGAAGGAGAAAAAAGTGGGCAGAGGGAGAAGTTGGGCCATGATGCAGCCACGATGATGGTTTCAACCAAGCCCAATGGGAGCTACAGAGCTTGATGGCCCTCTGGAGTTAACTCCAACTGGGGTGAAGGGACCAGATCTTAATCCTTCATGTTGATAAGTCATTGGTGGCTAGCGTCCTGGGAAGATGATTTCTTCAGCTGAGGCAATCCATGCACCTGCTAACAGCCAACAGATGTCTGCCAACAGTTTTTCCAACAGCCAAAACAAGTTCTTTATTCCTGAAGGGAGGTCTAGGGGTGAACCACAGAGTCTCCCATATAAGCTTTCCTGGAAGCCCCAGATAATGACTTCTACTTATATCTCAATGACAAGAACTATGGCATGTAGCTACCGTTAGCTGCATGGTAGCTGGGAAAGGTAGACTTTTAGGTGGGCATATTGCCACCATGAACAAAATGAAGGCTCTGTTAATAAGAAATAGGGGAGCATATTTAAGACATTTAGGTAGACCACCGGCAGCCTCTGCCATGGTAGAACATATGCCATATCCTCTTTTCCATTTCCCTGTCTTCCTTCTCTCTATGCTCCTAGTGCTTTGGCATTAAATATAAATAAACAAGCAAACCAAACAACCAAAACAAACACATGTGAATGAATCGCCTTTCTCTTTGATTAGCTAAAACACAAAAGCTCCCATGCATGTGAAAGGCCATGTATACAGCCATGTTAAAGAGATGTTCATTTTCACTGGGATTCGTTGAGCTAAGATGAAGAGATTTGGACTCTGCCCCCAGGAAACTCACGATATAATAAGGAAAGAGACTAATACAAGACAATCTGATATAAGACAATGACCTAAGTGGAGGAAAGGAAAAGTTCTAAAGACAAAGGGAACTGAAAGGAGGAACACCTTGCTCTGTGTCAAGGAGTTAGGGATCCAGCAGCTAAGAGATACTGGAGACATCATCTTAAGGAGAGAAGAGCAGATATTCTCCAGACACCAGAGTGGCAGGCAGCTGAGTGAGTGGCAATGTACAATCGAAGCTGGAGAGACTGAGCACAGGGCATCCACAATCTAAGCCTGGGGCAGACAGAATGTGGGACAGGATCGGAGAACTGCAGTAAGGTCCCCTACATATGAACCTTCAAGTTGGGAACTTTCAAAGATCCGTGTTCCCATGTGTAATCATGTAAGTTAGTTCATGTGTCTGGCAGACATTATCACATGCGTGCATCTTCTACAAGTGGTTGAGCTCTTGTGCATTTTACTGTAGAATACTATGTAGAGTACAGTATCTTTACTCCAAGCCCAGGATGTCCCGAGGCAAGTGTGAAAGCAGCAGTCATGAAGCTGGAACTACTACCAGCTCCTATACGCCAGCTGTTGTACTGTGCTACTGTACTTTTCAAGGTACTGTACTGTAAGATTAAAAGTGTTCTCTGTATTTTCTGTGTTTGCTTTTTAGGTATTATTTGTGCGAAAAGTATTATAAACCTATTACAATACAGTACTATATAGCTGATTGTGATGGCTGAGTACCTAAGCTAACTTGTTGGACTTACGAATGCGCTCTCAACATGGAACTCGCCTGTATGTAGGGGATTTAATGTACAGCAAAAACAGTGCTAACCAAGGAACCAGAGTCCCTTCTCTGGCTCCTCACTCTTCTTCTGCCCAGGTCCAGAGATGCTCTTCTGGGCAGGTCTCCAAGCTAAGGCAAGTAGAGCCTCTGGCAGGATTGCTGGAGAGGGAGGGGGAAAGGAGGCTTGTAGCCAATGGTGGCTGGGTAATGACTATGAATTAATTAAATTTACACAAACAGCCCTTTCACAATTGTCTAGACAGCAAATAGAGAAGGGAGCTCAGTGGAAAACATCAATTGTGCCCACGTACCTAACTGCTCCAGTAACACGAAAGCAGCAGCAGTTGGAGGTACTTAAGGCAGCATGGTATGACAGAAAAGGCTCTGGGTTTGAATTACAGCTATTGCATTTCCTAAATGCATACTCACACCTTCTTTGAGCCTTGTTTCCCCCATCTTTCAAATGAGATGCAACGGACCCTGTTGGTTGCTACCCCACGACTATTTACCTTCTTTATCCCTTCTTACCAAACCTCAATATCATTCAAAAATCCCCCTTGTTCAAGGAGGTCACGTGTTTCAAAGGAATCAGCCCTCAACCCTGTCCTCAGAAGGCAGAGAACTCATGATTCGACTAACTTAAATATGGTGGTCCAGCCTCTTTGGTACTGATTGGTTAGACATGAGCATGTGACTTAATTCTGGCCAGTGATTTATGAGGGAAAGTCTGTTGAAGCCTTCTGGGCAATATTTAGATAAGAAAGAGAGATGTATGAAGATAAAAATCTCTCTGTGTCTATTAGACTTTGTGGTATCAGCAAATGACTCCCAGAGGCAATTTCATGAGGCATTCTCACCAAGGACACTATGCCAAGAATGCAGAGGGAAAGACACAAGAAACATGAGACCAACCCCAGAACATTCCCACTTTGGATTTCCTTATTACATGAGGTAATACATCCTCTGTTGTTTAAATCTGATGCAATAAGTCTTTCTGTTATTTGCAGCTAAAGGCCATCCAATTGACACCAAGGCTATCTGCCACAATAAGGGTTAAACACAGTGACATGTGAAAACAAACACCAACCCAAAGTCAATACACTAGGCCCATTGTATATAATATATGCTAGGCCTATTATATATATACATACACATATATACACATATATATACACACACACATTGAATTCCATTGTGCCATACTCTTTCTCAAAATCCTCATTATTCATATGAAAATGCTTTTTTTTTAATTTGAAAAATTTCTTGTCTTTGGTGCTGTCTGGTTCTCACTATTGTCCAGTCAATTCAGTATTTGATCTGTTCCCTAACCGCTTCCAAGTGCTGGTCCAGAAATGGTCCCCCGAGTATGTCTCTCAGTCAAAACCCACAATGTGGGACTCTGGGCAGAATGACAGAGCCTCTGATTTAGGGCTTAGGGATAATTCCTCCTGGAAAGAATCAAGACGTCTTAAAAGGCAGTGTACATTTTTAGAAAACATGAGTTAGGAAAATTGGAATTAACTTTATTTGGAAATTGGTCTCACAGAAGTTAGGGACCTCCAAAAGCATCTTAGAATTTACCATTTCAGGATTCTTGTATTGCATGTCCAATTGGGGAATTAGTGCACAGACTCCAGATGAAACCATTCGACAGCACAAAAGCAATGTACAGTATAAATATTCTTATTTCCTAACTACTTGTCAGCTATTTCCAGTGAGTAAATATTTACACATTTCCCTCTCCCCCTGTGGAAAGCAGTACTCACATATATGAACATAAATATTTTGGTGTATGTAAATATTTACTCACACGAGCAATATATTTCTTTTTCTAGTCTCCCTTGTAAGTTCTTTAATAACAGAACAATCCCTGATTACAAATAAGTTCTGATCTTGAAACTGTCCTGGAATATTCTTCAAATGAGAGGCATTTTATGGTGGTATGGTTAATTGCTGGTCAGCCAGAATAACTGGGGTCGAACCTGAATTCAACATCCTGCTAGCTGTGTGACCTTTGGTAAGTTGTTAGCCTTTCTGAGCCCTGCGTTTCCTGATCTAGAATAAGATGAGGGTGATAACAGAATCCACCTTATAGGATTGTTGAGAGTCTTAAATGATTGAATGCATATAAAATGCTTCAAAGAGTATCTAGCACATTGAAATCCTTAATAAATAAATATTAAATTTTATTATTGCCAGTCACTAAAAATAAATATTTCATCATTTTTTAATGTATTACTATGGATATAAATGGGCTTCTCTGGTGGCTCAGTGGTAAAGAATTCACCTTCCAATGCAGGAGCCTCAGGAGATGTGTGGTCGATCCCTGGGTCAGGAAGATCCACTGGAGAAGGGCCTGGCAACCCACTCCAGTATTCTTGCCTGGAGAGTCCCGTGAACAGAGGAGCCCGTGGGCTGCAGTCTGTGGGGTTGCAAAGAGTCAGGAACTACTGAAGCGACTTCGCATGCACGCACCTTGCAGCAAGGGCTCAGGGGTCTTGTTGTTGTTAAGTAAATGGATTAAATTCCATTCTACTTTCTGACCTCTGGGAAAATACACACCTTCAACAAACCATCACTGCCCCCACTTAGAGCTCCATCAATGCCATGTTGTAAAATGTGGCTGATTATATAGGGCCCGAGGCTTATCCAACAATGCCCTTCTCTTTGAGTTTTAGCCTGGATTCTTCTCAGTCCTTCTTGACCAGATTCAGAGTCTGCCTGTCCCAGTCTTGAGTTCCTATTGCCCACTTCTCTGGATGGTGTGTGGAGACCTTGACTTTGGGACCCGTGTTCCCTATTCCCATGAAGCCCCAAGAGGCATCCTCTGATCAGACCTCCCCTTTACATGAGGGTATCATGCCACCCAATCACATCTCCCCTAGTTTAGAAGCTTTTCCTACTCTTAACCTCCAGGGCTCTCAGCATTCAGTAGGCCAGGGCCAATGACGTTTTCCCGCATGCCAGGCCCTTATGCTGCCTAGCGCTTAGCCAGCCAAGCTTCTCAACTCCTCCCCAGAGTTGTCCCACCTCTTCCTCTACAGGACATTTCTCTCCTTCTTTCCACTAATTGTTCCCAATCAGCATGCTTGCCTTGGGAGTCAGTGCAGAAAACAGAAAGCAATGGGGATGTCTCAAGTGGAAAGGGATTTAATACTGGGAATCAGGTACTTTCAAAATCACTGGAAGGAAGGAGTAAAAAACAAAAAAGGTATTTCAGCTTTCATGTCATTGGACAGACACCACTATAACTCTAACCCAGAGGTCTGGAAATGTTTGCTCACTTCCTTCCAGGCCACCCACATCCATAAAAAGCTGTTGACCGACAGTGGACCACAGAGTCCAGTTCAGCTGCGGCCAACACATGTGAGAAGAGCCCACTGGGCCACTGGAACTGCCTCAGAGAGGCGGCCTCCTCCTTCCTTCTGCCTTCCAAATCTCAGGGCTGTTATCAGATGGATAGAACCCTAGTTTGAAAAAGTCTGTAAAATGCAGCTTCCCAACATCTCCAAATACAAGGAGGTTCAACTGAAGTTGGGGGAGAGTGAGTCCAATTATCCAGCACCTTTCTCTCCCACCGGCCAGCTCTGAATTCCCTTTATGAATTTTTGGGTGAAAGACCTCATTCCTTGGGGCTCTCTCCCTTAGATTCAGCCCATACTCCAGTTCACAAGCAAATTCAAAAACAATACTTGATATTTTTAAAGATGCATTTTTGAGTGCCTACTATGTGTCACACACTGCAGTAGGCAGAGGAAACTCAGAAAGGCATAAGATTGGTCTAAGCTATGGAAAAGTGCCCGGCCCTTAAAGGTAAAAGGACAAGAATGGAAATGATAAGGCACAGAGTGGGAAATGAATGAAAGGAACAAGATTTCATATACACATAAAGATAATTTCTATTTGATTCTCTGCTTTAATTTGATTCCCAAAACAGCCCTTCAAAGTTGGATGGGCAAAATCTATTATTTCTTTTCCTGGATGGGGAAATTGAGGCTGAGGTAAGTTGACTATGATCTCATAGTTAAATGGAAGAGGGATTCATGTCTTCTGGCTCCAGGCCAATTGTAAGCAAATTGGAGAATTCAGGGATGTCCCACCGGTACCCTCTAGACCCCCCTGAGTTCACTGTAGCTGAGGGGGACAGCTCTGGGGCACACACTAGCTCCCCCACTCCCAGACCTCCATCCCTCAGCTGTTCTGTCTGTGGGCTTGCTCCAGCATCATGGGAGGTTGCTTCGCTTAGTGAAAGTCGCTCAGTCATGTCCGACTCTTTGAGACCTCATGGAGTGTAGCCCACCATGAGGACTATGGCCCACCAGGCTCCTCTGTCCATGAGATTCTCCAGGCAACGATACTGGAGTGGGTAGCCATTCCCTTCTCCAGGGGATCTTCCTGACCCAGGGATTGAACCTGGGTCTCCTGTATTGCAGGTGGATTCTTTAACATCTGAGCCACCAGGGAAGCCCTTGCTTCACTTAGCACAGGTGCAACTGGGAAATGTGAGGGAGGCAAAGGCCCAGGGGGCAGCTTTCAAGCACTAGGGGGCCAGAGGTAGAGGATAAATGCCCGGCCTCGCCATTGACTGAGGTTTACTTCCCAGGGTTTCTCAGCAGATCCCCACTAGGTGCCCACATCTCCTCAGCACATGATAAACTGGATTTCTGTCCCTTCTCGGTCCCCCCCTGCTCCCTCTCTCCCCTTCTGTGGAATCACATCTCAAATCAATCACCTGCACTCATGCCTTGTCTCAGCGTCAGCCTTTGGGTGAACCAGCCTAAGGCAGCACTCGTGCATCAGAGGAAGTTGGAAGTGCTCATAAACATTTGTTTTCATCCTCTCTGAACTGGACTCAGATAACCTCTCCTGGCAGTGAGCAAGAATAAAGGCCACGTGATCTCCTTATCAGACACCTCCTGTCAGACTCTCATTCCTGTTATAGGTGGTTGGTGGCACCTGCCAGTCTGGACTCTCTTTTGTATTGGCGACTTTGTTCTGCTGCCCAGCTGGCACGAGGCACTAGATAAGCAGCATTGGGTCCAGAGAGCAGCACATGCTGCCAGCTCACCAGTTCCTGCCAGTGAGTCCAGGGTAAGGACGAAGCAGTAGTAAGAGACCAAGGCTGCCCCAGGGGGAGAGGAAAGCTCTATCACTTGCTGTGGCTGCCACGGTTCCCAGTCTCTTTCCTGTATCCTCCAGTCACAATGGAACCCTGGGTGATGGAGATGTCACCTCGGCAGTGACTGATCTGTTGAGACAATCTGAGCATGGCATGGCGCCATGGGGAAGGACCACAGCCAGATGCCGAAGGACCCACTGGCCCAGGCCCGACACGCTGAACTGTGTCCAGCTGGGTGAGCAAAGATGTCCTCTGTGGGTTATCTCCCAGAACAGCTGTGTGCGTTCATTCACTCCTCCCTTCCTATAATACTTAGGGAAGATGCTTATGTGCCTGGCATCGTGGAGGAACTAGGCCTACAACAGGGAACAACATAAATGTGATCTCGAACTTTTCTGAACTGATCATATAGAATGGGAGGCAGGTATTGATCAAGTATCAACTACACATAATTATATGACAGCCTGGGTTTTTTTCCCCCCCATTTCTCATACACACCCTGTATCTGGAGCCCAAGCCCATATTAAAACAGGGCATGTCAAGAGTGGAGAAAATAGAGTTCTTTGGCATTCTAAGAGCTCCTCTGGAGTGATCCCATGAGAAAGGTAGCCGTAGCAGTCATTGGGAAGGAAAGAAAATACATGGAAATTCTGTTATCTCTCAGCATTCTGGGCTTCCCCGGTGGCTCAGTAAAGAATCTGCCAGCAATGTAGGAGACCCGGGTTCGAGCCCTGGGTTGGGAAGATCCCCTGCAGAAGGCAATGGCAACTCACTCCAGTATTCTTGCCTGGGAAATCCTGTGGACAGTGTAGCCTAACAGGCTACAGTCCATGAGGTCACAAAGAGTCAGACATGACTGAGTGATAAACATTAACACTCAGCATTCTAAGGATTCCTGGCACTTTTTCTCTGCAGGCCAAGGCAAGACAGGTCAGTGAGTGGCAAGTCCCAGAAAGGGTGGCAGGAGCCTTTATTTACAGGGAGGTGTCAATGGGTGATATAATCTTCTAATGTGACATGTCTCCTTCTCCATGTCGACCCCCATCAAGTTCCTGCATTTCAGGGGTCATTGGCATAAAAGGCCAGATTCTAAACCTGAGATTTTGATCTTTGGGGGAAAGAGCTGGGGTATGGGGTGGTTTATCTTTTTGTATCTTCCTTGTGATTCTCGCAGAGGCTGGCCTGGGTCTGGGGGCACTGAAGTGGGAGCTTGGGCTTCCTGCTTGTCCAGAAAAGGGCCAAATCTCAGCTCCAGTCACTGATGGCTTCCAGCTCTAGTCAAGCTCTGGCTCTTGCAAATGCTGTCTGGAGCAGCTCCCAAGCCATTAAACTCTCAGTCCTGGGGAACTCCACAGCTGTCAGAGAGGAGGAGGAGAGGGGTGGAACAGCCAGTTCAGATTCACTTCAAACCAGAAGTGGAACAATCGCCGTTACATTATTAATCCCTGGAGCCATGTAAAGTTTCATCTGTTTTCTCTCAACGATTTTTTACAAGCTACATTTTCCAAAAGCTGCAAGACCTACGACTAAGCAGTATCTTTCCCAGCGCATGAAAATCCCAGGGTATCTGCTGCAAACCTGAGGAGTGGGGACATGAGTTCTAGACTTGCCTTTGACACAAGCCAGCTGTGTGACAATGAGCCAGCGTCTCTACTGGTTAACGATCACCATGGGAAAATACCCACAGTCTTAGTAGCATGCAAGGACAAGCAACTAGTACCATGGCCCTGCGGGGCAGCTGGGTTTGTTTAGCTGATCGAGGCTGGCCTTAGTTTGGCAGCAGTATTGTAGGCTATGGGGCTTCCCAGGTGGTGCTAGTGGTAAAGAGTCTACTTGTCAATGAAGGAAGTGAAAGAGATGCGGGTTCAATCCCTGGGTTGGGAAGACCCACTGGAGGAGGGTATGGCAACCCACTCCAGTATTTCTGCCTGGAAAATCTCATGGACGGAGAAGCTTGGAGGGTTACAGTCTATGGGGTTGCAAAGAGTCAGACAACTGAGTGACTTTAAGCACACACACTGTAGGCTGCAGTGGCTCTGCTTCGTGTCACAGGACTGAGCGTTGGCTGAGCCAACTCCATCACTCCATGTGTCTCTTCTCCTCCTGGCCCAGTGGGCTAGGTGCGCATCTTCTTTTCATACAACAGCAGAGGCACCAGGAGGTTGTGGAAGGACGTGGGGCCTCTTGAGGTCTAGGCTCAGAACTATCTTAAGGCCCATTTCATTAGTCAAACCAAGTTGCTTGGCTCTGCCTCAAATCAAGGCACAGGGAAGTACCCTCCACCTCTGGCAATGACGTGACAATGCCATGAAATAGGGCGGAGTGAAGCACTGACACCACTCATGCAATCTATCACCTGTAACGCAAGTAGGTCACCAGATCATCGGGTCATATGGTCCCCTCGGTCCTTTATAACCTCACCATTTTGTAAGTGTAAATAATGATGTAGAAACAGTGTTAAAGGATATTAACCAGTTAAAGTGAGCAAGAAATAAATCCGGTCTGTCTTAGGAAAATTTCTCTGAACATGTGAGTCAATTACAACCAGGTATAAAGACTTGCTTCTCAGAAGCTGCCCACTTCACCCAAATCAGGCAATGGATTTACACGAACTCAGCATATGTGAAGGTCTGTATAAAAATGCAGGACGGCCCCTGCTCTGAATTCCCACACCTGTCCTCACCTCCCTAATGCCAATAAGGTGAGCTACCCTGCAGCAGAGGTCAGAGTCGAGCTCCTCCAAATGTGTACATGTTTTCTGCTTTGGAGGCAAAAGAAGCAGCTTCCTGCCAGAGAATACGCAATTAAAAAAACAAATTATATCAGCAGGACTTTCTTTGCTGGAAGTGTGAACTTGATAGAAATCAGAAATGCAAATGGTATTGAAGTGCGGTTAAAACTTCCGCTTTCCAAAAGGGGGAAAAATTAATTGCTTTTATACTTACTGTAGTGATAAGCCGGAGGCACATGCTATATACACAAGGAGCAGCATCCAGAAACCTTCCAAAAGGGGGAGGGAAAGGAGGCAATAAATCTCCCCTAGAAAGCTTCATGTTCCTGGCTGCAGATGTGCACAGCATATAATTTTTTGGCTGTGCAGTTCAGGGACCTGCCAAAAGTCTCAGCTTCAACCAACTTCTATGAAGGCTGAAGAAGGAGATGTTGGGAGAATGCTCACAAATGATAAAAGAAGGGCTGAGCCAGAGGATATGTGTCCAGAACCCATTATTTGCTGAGGGGAAGGTGTTAGTTTATAGATTTTGATCGCAAGGACATCTGCAGCTTCTCAGCTTTATGGAACACACACAGTTGCAGGAATGCCCCCTCCAGCCCCGAGCCACATCCGTCTTCTTCAGAAGCGTGCTCTGCTGACTATCCCCATTGTGTGTGGATTGGGAGATGACTGATCCAGTTTGCCAGGGACAGTTCCAGTTTATTCCTGAGGTTCTGTCCCTTCAACCAGTTAGCAATCCATTCACACTCAAAAGTGTCTCCATGATCTAGTGGTTTGGGGGAAACTGTTTGCCAGTATCTAAAGCTGAAGAAACACACACCCCTTGTCCAGCAATTGCACTCTTACGTGTCTACCTAACAGAAATGCATGCTTATGTTCACCGAAGTGTCACTACAAGAATATTCATAATAGGGGATACCCTGGTGGCTCAGTGGTAAAGAATCCGCCTGCCAGTGCAAGAGACATGGGTTCGATCCCTGGTCCAGAAAGATCCCACATACTGCAGAGCAACTAACCCCGTGTGCCACAACTATTGAGCCTGTACTCTAGATCCTGGGAGCTGCAACTACTGAGCCCATGTGCTGCAGCTATGGAAGCCCATGCATGCTAGGGCCCATGTTCCACATAAGAGAAGCCATCGCAGTGAGAAGCCTGCACACCATGATGAGAGAGTAGCTCCTACATGCCACAGCTAAAGAAAAGCCAGCACAGCAATGAAGACCCAGCACAGCCAAAAATAAGTACATAGATAAAATTTTAAAAAGAGTATTTGTATGGTCAAGGACTAGAAACAATTCAAATGTCTATCAACAGGAGAAGAGATATTAATAAATGAAGCATGGTATATTCACAGAACAGAAAACTATAGAGCAGAGAGAATGAACAAATGGCAACTAAGTACAACGATATGGATGAATCTCACAAGTACAATCTTGAATGAAAGAAGTCAGACACAAATATGTATGTTCACATGATTCCATTTATACAGTGTTCAGAAACAAGCAAAGTTAATCTATGCTACTGGAAGTCAGGATGACTTTGATTGGTATAGGTAGTGAAAAGAAGGGAATACAGGGGGCTTCTAGAATGCTGATCATGTTGGTTCTTGATCTGGGAACTGGTTGGACAGATGTGTTGAATTTGTAAAAAAACCAACCAAAAAAACCATTAAGCTTTACATGTGATTTGTGTGCTTTTCTGTATGTCTATCTCAGTTGGGCAAGAAGAGAAAATAATATAGCCTCCTACCCATGACTCACACACCATCCCTTGACTTCACCCATTTTCCACCTGCATTATTGGTTCTGCTCAAGTTTGAGACCTGTAGCCCCGCTTGGGCAGTTTCCTTCTCTGGTGTACATCTTTCTTCCTGTCTTAAGAAAAGCCTCATTAGCATCTTCCAGTGATGCTGCCCCTACCTCACTTGGTCTGAGCTTCATTGGTATGCTGCATTCAGGCATTTATGTGTGTTTATTTCTTTCCTTTGTTGTTGTTTAGTCACTAAGTTGTGTCTGACTCTGTTTGGAACCCCATGAACTGTAGCCCGCCAGGCTCCTCTGTCCAGGGGATTTCCCAGGCAAGAATACTAGAGTGGGTTGCCATTTCATTCTCCAGGGGATCTTCCTGACTCAGAGATCAAATTCATGTCTCCTGTACTGACAGGTGGATTCTTTACCACTGAGCCACAGGGAAGCCTTCTCTTTCCTTAACTGGCTGCTATAGACTGAATGTTTATGTTGCCCCCAAATTCATATTTTAAAGTCCCAAACCCCAATGTGATAGCATTTGGAAGTGGAGCCTTTGGGAGGTGATTAGATGTAGATGAGGTCATGAGGGTGGGGCCCCATCATGATGGGATTAGTGCCCTTATAAGGAGATGAATGGGCCAGAGCTCTCTGTTTACCAGGAAAAGAGTGCTTCCCAAGAACCAGACCATGCTGCTATACTGATCTCACACTTCCAGACTCCAGAACCATGAGAAATTAATGTTTGTTGTTTAAGTCACCCAGTCTGTGGTAACTTATAGCACTCTGAACTGACTAAGATACTTGCCAAATTAAAGATGCCCCACATTTCAAGTTCTTCCTCATGGAACATCCAAGACAGTCTTTTCTGGATCAGTCCTAGTTCATTAACCTTCTTTGAGGTGCAAAAACCTAAGGGCAACAAATGTGTTCCGGTCAGCACATGACTTTGGCTCAGTCCTTGGATGGAAAAGGCTTTCTGAATGCCTTCAATTCCCAAGCACAGATATCTTGCCAATTTGAGTCTCCCAGAACCTAAAGAGTGGTTTATTCAACCACGTCAGGCAAGCCAGCATTGGCAGAGAGGTGTTCTGGCCCCTCCCCTACCCCTTGGCTCACACACTCTCTTCTCTGGTTCACAGCAGTCATGGCCTGAGAGACCATGCTGTGTATTAGACCCAGCCATCTGTCCAATTAGTGTTTGACTACAAGGAGCTGGGAATACACACCTAGCTCTCTTCCTAGAGCCTGTGAACCCCTGGCAGCAGGGGCTGTGTGTCACCTATTTTTGAAGTTATGGCCTTTTACCTCCCTATCTCTCCTTAGAGTTGTTTCTTTTGTCCCTGGGCTCCATTCTGCCTTGCACAGTCTTGCCTCTCACATCAAATTCTAGGGGACTCTTCCCTCCCCACTCCTCACCACACCAACCTCAAGCAGCCATTGGTTCTGTGGCTCCACCCCTGGCTCAGCTCAAAGGTGAATGAACATTGTACCATTTACCATCTCCCAGTTAGACTATCTCAGGAGAGGGCTGTGCCATTAACTCCCTTGGGAACTTCTAAAACTCTTAACTCTTAGGTTCCATATCCAAGCAAACAAAAATAACTGACATGTTTTCTCTAATCTAACAATCATGTTTCAGAGATAGCAATATGGGTGGGGAGAAATCAGCTGAACGATCTTTAACCCACTTGCTTTGTTCTTGGGCACTCAGCTGGACTACATGTCCCAGCAGTTCTTGCAGGTGAAATGTGGCCATGTGACTTACTTCTGACCTATGAGATGTACACAGAAGTAATGCATCTAACTTCCAGCCCCGGTGCATAAATACTTCCCGCATAGTCTTGATCTATTTCTTCCATTTCCCATATTTGGTGGTTGGATGTTGGTTCTCAGGATGGAGTTGGGAGACAGGAGCTTCTCAGCCCTGGATGCCCCTTAGAGTAGCCAGGGGAACATAAAAAAAGTCATTAAAAAATAGGTGCCCACATCCCACCCTGAACCAATGGAATTAAGATTTCTACTGTCAGAGAGGTGGAGTTCTCCATTGGTTTAAGCGCTTCAATGACTGTGTAAAGCAGAGTCTGGGCCTCCGCCACCAACAGACATTTCCTTGAAAAAGAAATAAACTTCCATTGCACTAAGCTCTTGCTGGTGTTGTCCTAACTGATACACAAGGCAACCGTATTTTCATAAATGTATTCTCTAGTCAGGTCCTGACCAATTCCTGGCTGACAGATGACTATTGGTAAGAGATGAATAAAGACGTTCAGGTCAGGGATGAGGAACGAGCTTCCCACCTGAGTATCTAGGAAATGCTTGAGAAACCGGCAATTAAAGGAAGAGCATTGTGTGGTGGGGGATGGGAAGAAGGAGAAGGGAAGCCAAGGCCTTCAGGTCATCAAGGCTCTGTCCGTGTATGGTCTGAGAGAGCAAGTGGGAATGTGTGTAGTGGAAGAATGTCTTTGTGGGTTGACACACATCAATTTCAGACTAAATCTGGAGAATTCCTCACTTGGAAAATGCTTCACTTTGATTGCGAAAACTTTCAACTACATGACAAAATCTTGGAGTTACGTAGCCAGGCTCTTCCATGTGGAGACATGCCTCCTCCCTGGGTAATAAAATTTGGCTTGCTGCAAGGGCTTTTTGTATTCTTGCTGGTTCACTTGGAGTCTTTGGCTTAAGGCTAATCACCAGGGAAGCCTGCAAGCCGGATGTGCTCTGTGTAGCTAAAGACCTTTCTCAGCTCTTCACAACAGCCCCCTTCTCTTTCTCCTTTCCCTCTTCTCCTCATCTTGTCTTCCTTTCCCTTGCCTCCTGCCCTTCCCCCATCCCTTCCTGTCCCCTTTCTTTCCTCTTCCTCTCCTCCTTCCCCCCTACCCCCTAACTTCCCTCCCCTTCCCGCCTTTACCCCACCCTCCTTTCTCCCTGTCCTTCCCCCTCCTCTCCTCCTTGCCCTTACCTGTCTCCTCCTATCTATGTTCTTTAATAAAAAGGTACAATAAACAGGTGGCTTTCCATTCCAGCCACACTCCTCGAAACCTTGAGCAGCCAGTTGGTGGGGATAATCATGGATCTACCCATCATTCCCTTACTCATTCAACTGACATTGTTAGGGTGGGGTCACCACGGGCAGTGAGTGTACAAGTGAGACACTCTTGGCTGTAGAAATCTTTATAGCCATGCAAAGGGCAGAGATGGGAAGTTACACAGTCAGGAAACCAAGAAGGCAGAGAGATTAATCCTGAAGAGTTATCAGCTTCATTTCTAGTAGAGGAGACAGAAAATCCTCAGGGAGTAGATCTTTTTGTTCATGAGGGACCCATCATTCATGTCAGTTTTGTGTCTGTAAGGCAAGTAGATGCCACTATTATGGAGAAGGGTTGAAAGGCTATCCCCTCCAACCAAAGAGATCACTTCAAAGAAAGGGGGTTGAAACCTTGACCCCATTTCTTTGGGGGTCCACGGTGGCTTTAGACCATCTCTGATGGACTGAGGGGTGTGGCTAATGCCAATTGCCAATCAAGGAGCCTGGTGATTAGGAGGAGTCTGTGGGTAAGGAGTAAAGAAGAGGCCACACTGCTGAACTGCACTCCACACATTCAAAACCACAGGTGTGCCCTTGGAAAACCGTGCATCTCCATGAGATGGATGATGTATAAAAGTGAGTCAAGAAGACCAGGTCTACTGTGATCTGGAAGTACCAGAGCCAAGCGCAACTCTTAGAATCATGTGCCTCAGTCCCCGTAGCATGAGATAGCAAAGTAAGTCCCCAGCTAGGCAACTCTGGCTATGGAAATGTTCTTTTTTCCTGGGGAATGTCATTATGGGCTCCAAACTTTTTTCTCATAAAACACACATACAAAAAAGCAGGCAGCCTATAAGTATCGAGCCCAGTGAATGACCACAGAGCAGATGTTCCCTAACAGTGACTCATGTCAAAACATGGAACCTTCCCAGTGCCCAAGAAGCCTCCTTCATTCCTCATCCAGCCCCATCCCTTCCCTCCACTCTACTCATCCTAATTCCTACCATCACACTTTCCTTTTGTCTGTCTTTGAAACATCTTCACAAATGGACTTATACAGTCTGGAATCTTTGATGTGGCTTCTTTTGCTCAATACTGTGCTTGTGAGCTTCATCTGTGTTGCTGCTCATTTTCCTTCATGCGTGAATATATCCTGATTTATCTGTCTACTCCCTACTGATGGACATAGGGCTGCTGCTTTTAGCTTGGCTGAGAATAGTCTGTAATGTGGTGCATATGAAGACCATTTGGGGACTTTCCAACATCCGCTGGATCATCGAAAAAGCAAGAGAATTCCATAAAAACATCTATTTCTGCTTTATTGACTATGCCAAAGCCTTTGACTGTGTGGATCACAATAATCTGTGGAAAATTCTGAAAGAGATGGGAATACCAGACCACTTGATCTGCCTCTTTAGAAACCTGCATGCAGGTCAGGAAGCAACAGTCAGAACTGGACATGGAACAACAGATTGGTTCCAAATAGGAAAAGGAGTACGTCAAGGCTGTATATTGTCACCCTGCTTATTTAACTTATATGCAGAGTACATCATGAGAAACGCTGGGCTGGAGGAAGCACAAGCTGGAATCAAGATTGCCGGGAGAAATATCAGTAACCTTAGATATGCAGATGACACCACCCTTATGGCAGAAAGTGAAGAACTAAAGAGCCTCTTGATGAAAGTGAAAGAGGAGAGTGAAGAAGTTGGCTTAAAGCTCAACATTCAGAAAATGAAGATCATGGCATCCGGTCCCATCACTTCATGGCAAATAGATGGGAAACAGTGGAAACAGTGGCTGACTTTATTTTTAGGGCTCCAAAATCACTGCAGATGGTGATTGCAGCCATGAAATGAAAAGACGCTTACTCCTTGGAAGGAAAGTTATGACCAACCTAGACAGCATATTGAAAAGCAGAGACATTACTTTGTCAACAAAGGTCTGTCTAGCCAAAGCTATGGTTTTTCCAGTGGTCATGTATGGATGTGAGAGTTGGACTATAAAGAAAGCTGAGCACCAAAGAATTGATGCTTTTGAACTGTGGTGTTGGAGAAGACTCTTGAGAGTCCCTTGGACCACAAGGAGATCCACCCAGTCCATCCTAAAGGAGTTCAGTCCTGGTTGTTCATTGGAAGGACTGATGTTGAACTGAAACTCCAATACTTTGGCCACCTGATGCGAAGAGCTGACTCATTTGAAAAGACCCTGATGCTGGGAAAGATTGAGGGCAGGAGGAGAAGGGGATGACGGAGGATGAGATGGCTGGATGGCATCACCAACTCAACGGACGTGGATTTGGGTGGACTCCGGGAGTTGGTGATGGACAGGGAGGGAGGCCTGGCATCCTGCGGTTCATGGGGTCACAAAGAGTCGGACACGACTGAGAGACTGAACTGAACTGGTGGTCTAGTGGCTAAGACTCTGTGTTCTTAATGTAGGGGGCCTGGGTTGCATCCCAGGTCAGGGAACTAGATCCCACATGCTGCAATTAAGAGTTTGTTTGCCACAACTAAAGATCCCGAGTGCCTCAACTAGGACACAGCACAGCCAAATACATAGATAAATAAGTATTTAATAAAAGAAACATTTAAAAATATAGACCATTTTGTGACTGATGGTAATGGAACTGTGGTTTAAAAAGATATCCTAATTTTTTTCATGACTCCTTGGACAATTGAGGTCAGATGGTGGCTGAATATATTATGGGATGCAGAGAGATAATTGAGGGAAGCTGTGGGTGCTAGAGACGAGACATGGCAAGAGGAGGGTCTGCCATCAGAGGGAGTTGAACATGAAAAGAGACATACCTCAGACTGAGGAAGCTGGATCTGGTTTGTCAAATCATTGATCTTTTTCTTCATGGTGCCAAAGTGTGAATGAGAAAGGGCCCCCAAGAACAGGTCCAAGAACAGTTAGTGGGCTCTGGACCCCTCAGTGAAATTTCTAGAATTCTGGCTTGAATTCTAGGGTTCTGGAAATTTGTAGAATTCCCTCTGGCTACTCCAGGATGGCCTAGGGTGAGTCTGCCCCAGCTCCACCCCCATGGTTTCTGTCCAGAGGCTTTCATCCACTTTCATCCACTCACCCAGCTAGGCATGGCTGCCCCCTCTCAGCTTAGTCTCCATTCCCCCAAAGTTGGAGTCCTGTCTCTCTCATGGGTCCTTCCTCCTAAGATCAGTTACCAGCTCTTATAGGGCAACACACTCGCTCTGCTGTGCTCCTAGCTGCCCTCTGCTCTCATTCAGCATCCATCCATCTATTCATTCATTTAACAAATATTTATTGGTTACTTAGGCACAGGATGGGCTTCCCTGGTGGCTCAGATGGTAAAGAATTTGCCTGGCAGATTCAGTAACTCCTGAAGAAGGAAGAGGGACCTTCTCTCCTTCTCATCCCTCTACCACCCACAGGTTCCAGTATTGACTTAGAGGCTCAAATGTGGGCAAAAAGAGGCAGGTCTTCACTGGTTCAAGTGTGGCTCTCTGAGGGAAAGTCAGAGATCCAGTTTCCCTGCGTTTCCAGCTTCTAGAGGCCACCTACATTCCTTGGCTCACGGCCCCTTCCTACACCTTCAAAGGCAGCAGTATAGTGTCTTCTTTCCTCTCTAACCTCTGTTTCCATCTTCATCTTCTTTCTGACTCTGAGCCTCCTGCCTCTCTCTAACAAGGCTCCTCCAGATGTATACTGAACCCCTCCAGATAATCCAGGCTAATCTCCCAATCTCAGGAGAGTTAACCTTAACCACCCCCATAAAGTCCCTTTTGTCAGATACGATAAAGTTTATAGGTTCTGGGGATTAGGAAGCGGACATCTCTGGGAGCCATGATCCTGCCTACCAGACTCACATGGATCAAGCGAGAAAAGGTCTGTAAAGCATCTCACACAGAGCCTGGCATGTAACAGGGGCTCAGCTCACGCCACCCATGATTATTTTTTATGACGCCCTTCCAAGAACAGAAAAGGCTGGCAGAAAACATTGTACAGAGCAGACCCTCAAGCTTAAAGTTTCACTGACAGATTACAGTGGGGGCAGGAGCAAAAGACAGCAGCTCTAACATGTGGTGAGTCACAAGAAGGAACAACATGCAGTCTGACTTGGACCACAACCCAGCCTTGCCCATGTGATGGCTGAACCCCTGAACTCAGCCTTGCCCTCAACAGGCTGGGCTGGATGTTGACTGGGGCTCCCATCGGCACAGGCACCCCTCCAGTGGGCTCCTGATGGGGGAGGGGGTGGGGTAATGGCACGTGGCCTCAGCCCATTCAGTCATACACCAGGTTTGGGTCACAGCTGGGTCAGTCTCACTCCATCACCACCTCCCCACCTTCCACCACTGAGCCACTCAACTTTCCAGAAAAGAGTGGCATGTGCTGAGAATTTCCAGCCACCAAGTACATGTGGGTATCCCCAGGGCTACTGTAATTGGCCTCTAGCACAGCGATCCCCAATCTTTTTGGCACCAGGGGCCTGTTTCTTGGAGGACAATGTTTCCACGAACTGGGGTGGCGGGGAGGGTTTCAGGATGATTCAAGCACATAACATTTTTTGTGCATTTTATTTCTATTATTATTACATCAGCTCCACATCAGATCATCAGGCGTGAGATCCTGGAGGTTGGGAATCCCTGCTCCTGGAGACAGGGTCTGTTCCTGGGTACCAATATGGTGGGACACAGAATGGTTCTGGGCTTACCAGGAGAGCAGATTTCAAATTCAATTCCTGCTCCCCTCATGCACACCTGAGGAATGAAATATGTGAAGTCCCAGAAACATGCATTTGAAACCATTTTCTGGATCATTCTCTGCCTCAGATCATACCGAAGGCCATACCAAACTTGCTCTGACTCTGCCACCATCTACTTGAGTGACCTTAGACAATGAACCTCACATACTAGGACCTAGTTTCTCCAGGAACAAAAAGAGGGGTCAGAGGGGACCTCTAGGGCACATCCAGGCCGGGAACTTCTGTCTTCCCCCTCAGTTCTCTTTGCAAACTCAACTTCTTGTTATTGCCCTAGAACTTCTAGCCTTTGGTCTTCTATCTAAAATGCTTCTGGAATTTTCTGACAGTTTCTTTTGGGAAAGAAAGGTGGGGTGGGAAGACTAGCTGAGATCTAGTATTTCCATACATTGGGAGAGACATGGTGAAGGTTACACTCTAGAGCAGGAGCGTGTGCACGTGCGTGTGTGTTTGAGTGCCTATGTGCTCATGTATTCAGGTGTCTTACCTGCTGCTAGATCACAGAGTTGCAGAGTATTAGGACTGACAGGATTTATAAAGTACAAAGTCCAACTCCTTCATTTTGCTGTTGGATAAACTGAGGCCCATACAGGGAATGTGAGTTGCACTTGGATCACTTCAGTGTTTAGAGTATTCATTTCCCAACCTTGGCTGTTACAAGCACCTGGAAGAGCTTTTAAGAAATACGAGGGACTTCCCTGGTGATCCAGTGGTTAAGACTTCTTGCTTCCAATGCAGGGGATCCAGGTTCAATCTCTGATCAGGGAACTAGACCCTACATGCTACAACTACTAAGACCTGGCACAGCCAAATAACTAAAATAATAATAATTAAAAAAAGAAATACAGATACTTTGGCTTGATGCTTATGAGACATTAATTCTAATTGGCATTAGATGCTAATTCTAATCGGTTCAGGGTGGGAACCGGGTACAGGAATTTTTTTTTTTAGCTTCCCTGGTGACTCTAATGGGCAATCAGAGCTGAGAATCACTAATGAGGAGGCCAGAGAGAATGGAGAGGAAAGGCTGCGCCACGTGTTTCCTCCTGGGCGTGGTGGATGCATCCAGCACGCAGGAGCTGCAAATAGAGGCTTCCAATCACCCCTACCCCACCCAGAAGAGCCTGGCTCACAGGAGTCCAGTGGGGATGCTAGGCTGCTCCAAGAAAGGTTATTCAAACACCTCACTCACCAGCTTCTGTTCACCTGGAACGGGGTTTCAAGGGCCGATACCCATCTGCGAATGTGAACATCAAGAGGCTCTGCCCTAAGCAGAAGTGATCTCTCCAGGGCCCAGGGGCTGTACATATGTGGGAACAGGGGGCCCATGAGCAGAGATGAGACAGCATTTGAAGGAGCCTTCCTCCCATGCTGGTACACCCAGGAGACGTGCCGGGTTTGGGGGAGGGGAGAATAACCCAATTCTTAAGTCCCTCTCCCAGGGACATTAAAGGGATACTAATTCATCTTCTCTTCTTCCTTCTTTTGGGATAAGCACATGGCCTGTGGCCAGTGCTTTTTCATTTATGTTAAACTTTTCAGTGGAAGAAACAACTCCATTTTCTTGGGCTGTGCACGAAATCAAAACTAGAACAGCCAGTCCCTGTGTCCCTCTCCACTGCCCTGCCCATTGCCTTTCTCTTCTCTAATTTGCTCCGTTTCTTCTCACATCGCCACTCCTGGGCTCGTCTGGACAGCAGCACATGTAGTGCACTGCACAATTCCATCCTCACGACCACAACCCTACTAGTTTCTCTCTGCCATCCTTTTCTGGTCCCTCTCCCCTGGAGATTACTTCTTCTAACTTCATTTCCTGCAAGTTCCTCTTTTCTAACTGCCTCGGGAAGGAAGCCTGGCCTTTCTAGGGCCTGACCCACATCCATCACACTTGGCAGAGTAGGGCAGGACCAAGGCCAGGTGCCTACTGCTTAAAAAAGACAGGGGCCTCCTTTCTCAGGGGGCTGCCCTCAACAGCTCACAGAAACCGTACTCTCTTGCTCATCCAGTTTTGCTTTGCCAGATGTAAATTGTTCTTGAGGGTCACCAAAAGGCCATCAAAGCTATTTCATAGATAAGCATCTCATCTACCTTTGTGTTTTCCCTTTCACCTGGCAGCCTACCCCACTTCCTCAGCACGATTTCCCCGGAACTACATAAATACACCCTTCCGGCACCCTGCACACTTCATCGCCTCTAGCGCTTTTTAAAAAGTTAACTCGTTTCATCTCCGTAACAACCTCATGATAGAGGTATTGACCAAAGTTGGGAACAAAACCAAACCAAACTAACCCTGAGGTTTGGGTAACGTGCCTGTGGCAGAGCTGGCACCAGAACCAAGGGCTGCTGGTCCCAAAGCCTGTGTCCTGAGTCACTACACCCTAAGGTCTTTGCTCCCCATGAGCTGCTGCACCCCTGCCTCCCACCATCCTTGTGCTCCTTAATGCCGCATGGCTTATTTTCCTGGCTTCATCCTTCAGACCTGAGTGGCCACCTGGCATGCCTTCCTGCCTTCCTCACCCCATCTCACATTTGCTCTCCTGGACAGAAATGTTGCTTCAAGTCACTCTCAACAAAATACTGCTGCCCCACCCAGCCCAGCCTGGGGGATCTGGGACTCAGGATGGTCATGGCGCTCACATTCCCGCGGGGTATGGCCCACATCTCACAGACAGGACCCAAACACACTGCTTTCTCCCAGCCCCTGACAGTCACCTTCATTTCAGTTCTACAGCACAAACTGGCCAGAGGCCCACAAGGTCCCCTCTGGCTTGAGCCCTGCTGTAATAAAACAGACAACAAAGACATCATCATCAACAACCATCATGCAAGGCCCCAGGGGCTACCTGCCTCCTCGACCATCTCCGGCCTCCTCCCTCCTCCCGCTCTTCCGCCAGCCCTCGGGGACCAAGATGGGGAAATTGTCCCATAATCGCATTTTACATGCACGTGCACCCGATCATGAGGCATTTCTCTCATCTGGTTATCTTTGGAAACACTGGGAGGGAAGGGGATATTAAAGAAATCCTCCTCTGCTTCCATCTTGAAAAAAAAAAAAAAAGGCAGAGCATTTTGATTCACTACCTTATCTTTAAAAGAAACCCGACATGGAAAAGGCGAGGGAGATAAGATCTATGACTTCATCAGCTTGTTCTCTGAAGTTGTTTCAAGCATTACCATCCCCCGACTGGCCCCTTCATTTCCTGTTTTCAATATCTAATGGCAAGGAATGCGCAGCGGCCCAGCGCTCTGTGAGCCTGGGGGTCGGTGCAGGAAGCTGATCAGGGAGGAAGCTTTTAAGCTCCAACCTGGAATCTGGCTGTGACTCAGAATATCTTCTTAATTCCGATTTGATTTTTACCTTAACTTTGTGGTCAGCAGCTCTGGATGGCTTGCGGTCTCAGAACAGCTGCTGGTTTGAAAGAGCGTAAATGCAATTTGAAAACTCATAAGGTTTCACATGAAAATGAAAAAAAAAAAAAAAAAAAAAACTTGAGCATTTCATAAGAGGAATTCTTGACAACCTCTTTCTTTCAAGATGCTCCAAATGCCTCCCAGACGTTCTTGCATCAGCTCTTACCGCCTCCCACGGTGGAGGCCAAGGAACTGGTACCATCTGAATCATTTGATGGAGGGGAAAACAGAGACACCCACTCATTTCTGCTTACACAGCCAGTCGGCACAACATTGTGACAGGTGTTTTCCTGGGCTCCAACCAGCTTAGGGCGGAGTGTATGTGTGTGTGTGTAACATGGGTCAAAATTACAACGTCAAGAGCAAGGAAAACCAACTATCTTTGGCTCTGGCCACCTGCCATAGAGGTACACTCCCTGGAATCCTGGTCTCCATGTTCCTCTCTTCTATCGCTAAAGCATCCTCCGGTGGGCTTATGTTGGTTGCCATAGTAATACTTCCAGCCACTCTCTTGCAAGTCAGGGCACAGCGTCCCCCAAAGGGGGCAGCACACAGAGACGCCTCCACCTATCAGGCTCCTCCGCTATCTGAGAGACTGAGCTCATGGTGTTTCCAAGGCGTCCTGAACTTCCTGGAAAACTAAGCTTAGTCTCTCAGCCAGGCTTTTCCTTCCTGAATCCTGTACGTGCTACTTTCCAAAGGCTAGAGGCCAGACCACATGTGCTAGGGAGCAGACCCTGCCACCTGCTGCTGAGGGGTCATTCTCTATGGTGTGAGTCTGGAGACCCAGCTCAGGGTACCCTGCCTGCAGGCCAATATGGGGAAATTCTGCCTGTTTTGGGAGTTGTGAAAGTCCTGCTGTCAGAGGCTCACCCATATTCACTTTGGTGAATGCCACCCAACCTTCAAGTACCAGCTCCTTCCTTCTTCTCAGGGCTTCCTGAAGCCTAGAAGTGTACTTTGCCAGCTGCTGCTGGGGGTCAGAAGTGGCAGACAATTAACTCCCCTCCTAATGCCTCAGAGCAACCCTCAACCACTGACTGACAGAACTGGGTGTATAAATGGCCCAGCTTCCTGCCCTCAGGTGGGGTGACTCTGAGGCACAGGATCTACGTGGACTCACAGTGTCCCTACATTGGCCACTGGCTGAATGAGGTGCTGTCTCATGTCCCCACTCTGATTACTAGTGTGTCTGGGGCTCATCTCTCAAACTAACTGCTCGCACTTGAATCCTTACCTCAGTTCTGCTTCTGGGGACCCAGACAGAGTTAGGGGAAGAACTTCTGTCCTACTCTCACCACTGATGGGGCTGTCACTTCTAAACTGAAGACAGAGCTTTCTGAAAACTCTCCATGTCCAGGGGCTAAGGCTTGGGGATCCTTTGATGTCTTTCTAGGCCTTTTCCCTCTCCTTTTCCATGATTCTATGATTTTCAAAGGCTTACTCCCCTGTCTGCATCCTTAGCTACATGATACCACAGGCCTAATACAATGGACTTGCTTTATATTTTACAGATGACAAAACTATTGCTCAGGAGGGTGAGAGATTTACCCAAATTCATTTGACTTGCAAATAGCAAAGCAGGAACCCAAAACCAAGCATTTGGATTTACGATCCAAGGTACTTTTCAAGTATATCTGTGCACAAAAACTTGGCTCATGGGCTTTTGTTCTGAATTTTCCTTCTTTCTCATTACAACAAAGAGTTGAGTCCTGAAAGTAGTGCCCTCAAAGGGGATTGGCAGGATGTGCCATTGAATCAGTGCATGGTGGCTGCCCTGCCTCACAGAGCCAGACACGTTTGTAAATCAGCACCTCTGGGGAGTGGACCCCCAGGAGGGTGATCACAAAGATCTAAGAACTCACTTTTCTTAAGGTGGAGAGAAGTGGTTACAAGGATAAGGCTTAGCTGGTAGCATGACAGAGGATCTAGGGTACAGTGGGGTACTCCTCTTTTGTCCTAGAATGCTGTTCCTCCAGACATCCGCATGGCTCAGCCTCTCAAAGATTCCCAGATTGCTTCAGGAATTTGTTCAAAAAGCACCCTCAGAGAGAGCTTCCCTGACCACTGTCTGAAATAGACCCTCCTTCCCATCATGCCTTTACCTTGCTTTATTTTCCTCTCAGCATTTATCAGTACCTGATGTCGTGTAATATGTTTGTTTCTTGCCGCCCCCTTCACCCCCCACCACTAGAAAGTGAGTTCCCTGAGGACAGAGATTTTCTTTTCCAATTTTGTCCACTCCTCTATTCCTGATACCTAGAATAGTGCCAGTACATTCTAGAAGCTCAGTAAGTCCTTGTTGAAATGAATTAATGAGTCACCGAAGGGAGATAGGACAGGTTAGTTACCTTGGCCCAGGGAACACATTAAAGCCAAGTAGGGCAGAGGCAAGATGGGCCCCGAGCCAGTGCAACTCCATGGCCTCTGGCCCATTTCTCTACCCTACGCTGTGCTCATTCCATCTCCAAGTATCATGGGACTCATAAAGCAGAAAACAAGGAGAAGAGAGATGGCTTCTCAGTGGAGATAGGACACGTGGTCCTCACTCCCTCCCTGCCTGCTTCCTCCCTCTGTCTTATCCCAGGGAGCTCCTTAGGAAGAAAGCCCTCCCCAGTCTGTCCCCAGAAACTGCACTCTGAACACTCGGATGCACAATCAACCAATTGTTAAGTCCTCGACAATACCTCATCAGTGAGCACAGCACTATAATTAAAAGTAAATCCAGCTCAAGCTCTTTAAAATAGGATCTAATTTAATTGGTGCATTTAATCTATCACTGTCACTCCACGCCAACCAGGGGAGAATGTCATCACAGCGGTAGGTGGTGAGAGACTTAAGCAGGCCCCTTGGCAGGGTCTCCCCGCTGCCCTAGGCCTCAAGAACAGCTAGGAAGGGACAGGCAGAGGCAAGTCTGAGAAAGGGAAAGTCACAAAAGCCAAGGGCCACATGGCTCCAACTGGAGTTTGGGCGTGGCTGGCATGGGCCTCAGTCCAGTCCTGAGGTCTAGCCACACTCCCCTATAGGCCTTGGTAGAGGGTCCAGGCTAGGTGGTGGGGCGTGGGGAGGGGAGGCTCTCCCTGCAGCATCTCTTCTCAGAAACAAATCTTAAGCAGTTTTGTGAAGAAACTCAGGAGAATTAAGCTCACATTCAAAAGCCTGGCTATTGAGGTGTGAGCAGTCTGCCGGCGGTCACTCTGTCTCTGATTGGTATCAGCTTTAAGTACTCGGCTTAATTCAGAAAATAAAAAGTCTCATCTTTTTGGAATAATATGATACAAAACACGTATTAGTCTAGCAGTCATAAAGTTCTGTGGTTAAGAATAGCTTGAAAGTCATAAAGAAATGAGTTTGTATCCCGGATAAACCACTTACGAGTGAATTTTGGAATGTTTTAGAATCCCCTGAGCTTTAGTTTCCTCATTTCCAAAGTGGGGGTAATAGTGTCTCCTTCCTATGTCTGTGCTGAGGTTAAGGGGCCAGCAGAAGCTCCACCCACATGCCTGGGGCCCACCCCAGAGGCGAACTGCCGTCAGCTCCTATCAGCTTGTGGCTTCCTGTATCTTTCTGCCTGAGCAGCTTCTTTGGCACTGAAGGCCCTCCACCAGTGAGATATGGGAGTTGATGGATAAAAACCCTAGCTTCCGCACCCAGGCACGTGCTACGCAGTCTCTCAGAGGCCTCCAGAGGCACTGAGCCCAGTCGCCTGCCCACAGTAACACACTCATTCACCCCACTCGCACTGGCTTTCTTCCCCTGCCTCTCTCACTGCTCTACCCCTTACCATGCCTCCTAGATCACGTCTCAAATGAACGATTGTTCCTAAATCCTTGTCTAAGGGTCTGCTTGGGGGAAAATCCAAGCCCAGATGTTGGCATAACTCAAACACTTCATAAATGGTACTATGTTCCGCTCGTAGTTTCTGGATATTAGGAATTCAACTGTGGGTGCCTAGGCCTACATTTTGTGTGTATAATTTTAAAAAAATTCCCCTGAGGCCCTCCAGGAAGGACTTCTCTTCCTTCAGGCTCATGTCAGCGCTATGTTCTGTGGTACTGGGGAGGATACTGAGTTAACGGTCTCAGCATTCCCAAGACTTCTTGCACCATATACAAAGACTGACTTGAGGAGATGTGGGTCATGTCAACTCCATGTGAACATATGGAGGGGTGTTATGAATTGAACTGTGTAACCTTCAAAAGATATGTCCTAACCCCCATTATTTTGGGATGTGACTTTATTTGGAAACAGGGCCATTGCAGACAATGAAGTTGAGATCACTGATGTGGGCCCCAATCCACTATGACTGGTGTCCTGATAAAAGTGAAGAGTTTGGACCCAACGGACATACCCAGGGAGAACACCACATGAAGAATGGAATTCTGCTGCCACCACCAAGGAACCATCAGGAACTAGGAGAGAGGCCTGGGGCAGATCTTTCCCTTGTGCCTTCAGAAGGATCAAGGCCCTGCCACACCTTGACTTTGGACTTGTCACCCCCAGAACCGTGAGACAATACCCTTGTGGTGTTGAAGTCACTCCGTCTGTAGTGTTTTGTTACAGCAGACTACTAGGGAGGGGTGAACTTGTATACTGCCTGTGTGTGTGGCAGCAGGCACCATGTGTACAGTGGGTAGGTTCCCCAGAAGTGGACCTCTTTCTGTGTGATCCTGAAAGTGAAACTGTTAATCACTCAGTCACATCCAGTTCTTTTCGACCCCATGGACTGTAGCCCACCAGGCAACTCTGTTCATGGAATTCTCCAAGCAAGATCACTGGAGTGTATTGTCATTTCCTCCTCCAGAGGATCTTCCCGACTCAGGGATTGAACCTGGGTCTCCCACATTGCAGGCAAATTTTTTTACTGTCTGAGCCACCAGGGAAGTCCATGGGCTCCTACGGACTCCTAGATAAGATCAGGTCTTGGTTCTTGTGGCCCAGGCAAAGCTTTTCTCCAGGTTCTCCCACACTCTTAGCCCTTTGTCCCCAGAGTCCTATCGCATTTGTTCCACTCCTGTTAGCCTGTGGCTACCAATGTGCCCTGGCTCAGATAGTAAAGAATCTGCCTACAATGCAGAAGACCCAGGTTCGATCCTTGGGTCAGGAAGATGCCCTGGAGGAGGAAATGACAACCCACTCCAGTATTCTTGCCTGGAGAATCCCATGGACAGAGGAGCCTGGTGGGCTACAGTCCATGGGCTCTCAAAGAGTCGAGCACAACTGAGGTGACTTACCACACATGCATCCTGCTCTCAGCCCCAAAAGGCTGACCTCTGTGGGCTGCATCAGCCAGGCAGCCCTGCCATCTGGCTTCTGGTCGGATGAGACCGCTGGGCATCTCTGACAGGAGTTAAGAGGGTGGGCGGGCAGAGAAGTTGAAGGATGTGTTTCCCCGGCTCCCTCACCCTTTCTGCTGAGGTCAGCTGGCTGAGATGGCTTCTGCGGTCGGGGGACTCTCCAGGGGCTGGGAGTCATCCCTTCCTTTTGACAATGCCATCTGTTTCCTGCCCAGGGCCTGACCGCCACACCTCCTAATCATGATCCTTGGGCTCCAATTTCATCTGTCACCATCCAGCTCACCCTCCAAGCTGCTCTCCAAGGGAACTTTCTAAAACTCCAAACCAGTTACTAGTTAAACACTGATGTGCCCCCATTGCCTCCCAGGGGCTTTCATGCAAACGCCTTCTGGTATATTCATGCTCCTGCACTATCTGGCCTCAGCCTACATTCTGGCCACTTTGCCCCCTGCTCCCTGTAGAGCAGCCAAAGCTTTGACCACACCAGGCAGCCTGTGCATCACTGCCCACTACCCTGCACACTCGGGGCTTGCTGCCTGCACTTACTTCTCCTCCTTCTGTGCTTGAAGCACACGCATCCTTCAAGTCTCAGCCCAAATATCATGTGCTCCTGGAAGATGTCACTCATCCTCCAGGTAGGAATCAACGTGCCCCCATGTGGTCTGTATGGAGTTCTGAGCCAGTGAATAGTTGGCTTGTTGGTCTAATTTGTCTTTCTCATAAGGTGGTGAGTTCTTTGAAGGCAGAGGTGCCACGCCTAATTCATCTCTCCCTCTGTAGCAGATGCTGTTGACGCCCTGACCTACATATCTCCTTGACCCACCTGAGTTAACTGCAGCCATGGTGGGCAGCTTCCACTGACAGTTTCCTAGCTCAAGAGCCTGCCGCTCTTGGCTTCTGGGCCACCGGGATTTCCCAGCACCTTAGAAGCTTGCTCTACTGCAAGTAGGCACAAGTCGGAAGTGCAAGGATGTTAATACTCCCGTGGCCAAAGGGGTTAACAGCCCTGGGGATGAAAGCCGGTGGAATGAGGCTCCAGGCTTCCTGGCCTCCAGAGAAAAGAGTTCCAGCAGATTCTACATGGCGCCTCAGAGTGTCCTCAGCGAGGTTGCACCCTAGTTGCCCACCACAGTCCCTTGCTCATGAAAGCAGCCCTCATTGGCTTGTCTTTCTTTTCCTTCTCACTTTTCTCCTTCCCTCACTTATGCCTCCTGTGTATGCTCCTGATTAAACTATCTGTGTCTTAGACTCTGTCTCAGGGTCTGCTCTGGGGGGAAGCCCAACTAAGACAAGGACCTCAACAGCCATGCAGTATCCCACATATAACAAGTGCCCAGTAAATGTCACAAGAATGCGTGATCAAGGATGCAGAATGCACTGGTCCAATGTGGCTGCCTGGGGATCATGCTGGGCTTTAGGAACTGTGTTGATGGGAGCTGCCAGGTGCCCTCCTATCCGGAAAGATGCCACCCACATCTTTGGGGGCAGCCTGAGCCTTCTCCCAAGTGAGCTGCCTGCTGGGGAGACTAGTACAGACAGGCAGCTCTGATTATGTATGCAAATGCAGGTCTGGCCCCACAGCTTATGTGAGAGCCACACAGCTCAGCTAAGCCACCCTGGAGAAAGAATCTTACAAAGAATACTAAGAGCATCCAAGTGTGAAGAATGAAACACACATGAGTTTTCTTTTTTAAAAATGGAAATCAAACTGTACTTTCATCTTGGCTTTCTCACCAGTCAGCAGCCCCCGAATAAGCCCTAAAAAAGCAAAAGAAGACTTTAGCCAAGATTTGTGACCTGGATTCAGACCAACCATCACCTTCATTAGAGCAAGCCTCACAGAATATTATGAGCCCCAAGAGAGTGAGATGGGGGCAGGCTGGTGGGGTCTGGGTCTCATCTTTACCCTCACAGGGTTCACGGGTAACGAGACAACCAAGGTTTGGAAATGAGGACCACAGGGATATGAGATGGCATTGCTGCTGCTGCTGCTAAGTCGCTTCAGTTGTGTCTGACTCTAGCGACCCCATGGACTGCAGCCTACCAGGCTCCTCCATCCATGGGACTTTCCAGGCAAAAGCACTGGAGTGGGGTGCCATTGCCTTCTCCTGAGACGGCACAATAGGCAGTAAAAATAGCAGGTGCAAATACATGCTGCTATGGGTAGCATAAGTGATGGAGGGGGGAGTCAATAGGGGCTGGTCATAAAAGGCCCCACATGTCTTAGGAGGGAAGGTCCCCAAGGAATCCTTGAAGGTGGAAAAACGAGGCCAGTTTGACGATTTCTGCAACAGTCCATATGAGTGCTGAGACCAAGGAGGCCGCACAGGGGTAAAATGGGAAGAGGAGGATGTAAGAGATCTGAAGAAGGTGAGATGGAAAGGACTGGATAGGAACAGTTTGAAAAGTCAGAGGCCCCTCACTCCAAGCTGTGCACCTTGTGTGACTAAGTAGAAAATGAAGCCTCCCCCTGAGTCAGTATATCCAAGGCACAGAAATATAAGAGGCTATTTTGGTGCTGGTGGGATGATGGGCTTGTGGGCTCATTTGGGATTTGGTAGATTCAAAACACAGGTGGGGACCTCCAGATGGAGATATCCTGGGGGAAGTTGGATGGATTATCTCAAGGAAAACATGGATTTTGCACATGAATTCATCCAAGGCAAGTGAGCTAAGGAAGAAACAAAGGAAGTTGAAGACAAATTCCAGGGGAAAAAAAGCATCAGAGGAGTGAGCCATGCAAGAGGAGACTGCAGAGGGGATGGTGGAATAGTCCGAGGCCAGAGGAGACCAGGAGATGATAGAAGGGAAGTCAAGGTTGCTTCCATAAGTTGACCAACAGGATCACATTCTGCCAAGAAGTTCAGGGAAGTGAAGACTGAACACTAGTGTCTGTACCCTCCTACCATCCTGGCAAGTCCTTGACTTGATGCTTGGAACTCCTTGTGTATCTGTCAATCATTGGAGAAAGGAGGGTTTAGTGACCCATTTATGGGCTCCCCAGGCCCTTTGTCTGCTCTTTTTTGACTCATTTCACAGCTTATCAGCCCTTCAACCAAAGGATGGACAAGGGAAATAAACTTTCCTCAGTCGATTTTATGACATAATCTATCAGATCTTGGGAAAGATTTAGCAGATGAATAATCTGAAATGAATCGTTGGTTTCTGTTTGTTGTTGTTGTTGGGTGGTCTCTGAATTTCATCATTCAAGCTAGGGCTGCTGGTTTTTCTTCGAGTTAGCTGTCCCCTTCCACTAAATACACCAAAAAATATCACATGGGAAAAAAAAGAGAGATCTTTTTTCAATCTAGTAGAAAAAGCAGAAGGAAATAGAAGTGTATACTTAGCAAGCCTCTAGAGGAAGCAGAACTTTCTGGGTGTTGAAATGATAGAATGAACCAGAAAGGAAGAAGATCAACCAGCCTAACTTCATAGTTAAAAATATTTGTTTATATATAAATCACCTATCTGCAAACAATATTTGTAAAATACTTGGAGCAAAGTTCTTTCTTGTAGAGATATCAGAAAATGTGTAAACAAGAAAAATGCCCCATTGCTAACATTTCAGTGGGCAAAGAGCATAAGCAAATAATTCACTGAAGAGAAAACACGACTAGTTCACCAACATTTAGAAGAAAGTCATGCCTCATTAGGAAGGAAATAATTGCAAATTAAAATAATGAGGTGCCATTTTTCTGCAATAAAATTACCTAAAATCTTATGTAGTGCTGTGGAGGGTGTGGGGCAATTGTCACTGATGAGAGCGTCGATGAATGCAATTGTGTTGGGAAGGTATTTGGTAAATATGAATTAAGAGCCA
This sequence comes from Bos taurus, assembly GCF_002263795.3. Taxonomy (NCBI): domain Eukaryota; kingdom Metazoa; phylum Chordata; class Mammalia; order Artiodactyla; family Bovidae; genus Bos; species Bos taurus. The sequence continues at coordinate 104,052,535 of NC_037357.1, forward strand.
TAAAAATGCTCATATGCCTAAACCCAGCTATGCCACTCCAACCCACAGGAATCTAGTCTAAGGAAATGATCATAAACATGATACATAGGGGAAAAACACTAAATGGCCAGGAATCCATAGTAGCAGAATCGCAAATATCAACATCTCAACTTTCAGCTACAGGGGACAGATAGAATAAACCGTGGTACATTTACCAGATGAAACATTATGAATCCATTAAAAAGAATGGCTGGGAAGATTCGCTAGTACCATGGGAAAAGAAAGTGGCATAATGTTAACTGGAAAGAAGAGGAAATTTTGCTTAAAGCAGTCTATGATAATTACATAGGTTTCTACTTACAAACACACACATAAATTAAAACATGTAAAAAGGCAAGATGAAAACCCACCCAAACACTGTCACAGTATTGCTTTGAGGATAATTTTTTCTCCAAATTGTCCATACACCATAATGAGTATAAGCCTGCATTTGGAGGAATCAAACAATCTTGGGTTCAAATCCTAGTTTTTTTTTAAGTTTTAAGTCTCCTCCTCTGCAAATTGAGAATGTTAACATCTGCCTCAGAGGACTGTTATGAGAATTAAGCAGAATATAAGGAAAATGCTTGTTATTGTGCCCAGCACATAGGAAGCCATCAATAAGTGTCAGATTTTTATGATTGTCATTATTGTAATTTCATAAAATGCAAAAGACTCTATCCTTTTAGAAACCTGATGAACGCCCTAGACTGGGAAGTAGACCTTGAATGCAAACAACTCTGTTTTTTTTTTTTTTCCTTTCTTTTCTGCCCTCCTTTCTTCACAGACAATCATCAAGAGAGAGTGTCAAGAAGTTAATTTTAGAAGGGAAAAAACAATGTTTGCTTTGTTTAATGAATGTGAACTTCCTCATTTTTCTGGTTTGTTTTTCTTTCAAGTTGTTTTTATATCAACACCACCCGGGCAGGCTGTGCCAGGTGACAAGACTGTGGGAAATTTCACATGGAACTAACTCTCTGCATTTCACACAGGGAGATCTCAGGGGTGCCGAGGGGCTGGCTCAACCCCCGCACCCAGGATTTCTGGGTGCCCTAGCCCTGCAGGACTCCTTTACTGTCCTTCCCACTCTTGAAGACAGGGGGAGAAATTTTTGGAGGATGCTCTACAGAAACCCCTTTAACTTAGGGCTCAGAGAAGCTGAGTGAAACTTGAGGGTGTGTGTGTGTGTGTGTGTGTGTTTTGAGCGGTGGAGACTTCGTGAGAAAGGCCAACTAGGAAGTAAGTGAAGGCAGAACCCTAGAGGGTCGTCGAGGGCTGCAGCAATATGCAGTGGACATCTTTTCTCTGACCACAATCTGTGGACGTGGAAAGCTGGAGCTCAGGAATTGCCTTCCCTGACCACTCTTTCCTCACCACACTTTCACTGCCTTTATCTAACCCTCCTGTGTTTACCAGGCCTCCAGGCTGCCCCTCCCTGCCCCCCTCCACATCGCATTCCTCAGTAAACTCCCTCCCCTCCTCCCTTTCACACTGGCTTGGGCTCCACCTGCAGCAATCATTAGTTTGGGGACCGTCCCTGCCCTGCCGGCTTTCCCACAGGAGCGGAGCACCTGGGTGAACCCACACCCCCACTTCCCTCTCTCTGATACCAGTTGGGGAGAATCTCACAGGCGCATCCAGGAAGGCTATTACACTCTGATCTTATTCCACCTCAGTGAACTATTGACAAGGGGCAGCCACCTCTCATCCAGCCTACGACTCCCCATGTCCCACGTCCCATGGTCCTCCCCCGACTGCTATCCTTTCAGTCATCTGCTTCCTTTTCCACCCTCCTCAAGCTCACGATCCCACCTTCTGCTCCCCAATCTGGTTAGGTGCTCTGATATCCTAATCAAAGAAAAAACAGAGGCAAGTTGAGGTGTAAATTCTCTAGATACTATCCTCCTTGGCTTCAAATTTTTCCTTTCCCTGCTTTCCATCTATCTCTGAAGAAAAGCATCCTCCTTTCCTGCCAAGAATAACTCCTTTTTCCTTGTGCAGGATAGCACCTCCGCTCCTGATTCTTAGCTTTCTGGAGCTAATGAGTACTGAGCAATTCAGTCTGTGCCAGCCACAGTAGCAATATTTTATCTTCTATTAATATTTATAAAAGCTCTGAAATGTTTGCTGTATTATTACCTTTCTTTTAAAGGTGGGGAGGGCTTCCCACCTTTATCCCATCTTATCTACTGGTTTGATGGTGCTCTGGCTGATAGCCCCCCTAAAGTCCCAGCCAAAAACCAGCATCAACCACCAGACAGGTAGATGGAGATGCATCCAGAAGCTGGCAGTCTTCAGTCTTAGAGTCTTCCTGGTGAGGCCCTGACATTGTGGAGCAGAGACAAGCACACAACGAGGGATAATGAAGTAATGGTTGTTTTAAGGCACTGTTTTAGGCTAATCTGTTACACAGCAATAGTAGCTGCTTTCCTCGTGGCTCAGTGGTAAAGAATCCGTCTGCAATGCAGGAGCCTCAAGAGATGCAGGTTGGATCCCTGGGTTGGGAAGATCCTCTGGAGAAGGAAACGGCATCCCACTCCAGTATCCTTGCCTGGAGAATCACATGGACAGAAGAGCCCGGTGGGATACCGTCCATGGGGTTGCAAAGAGTTAGACATGACTAAAGTGACTTAGCACACAGTGGTAGCAGGGATAGAGCCCCAGCCACTACCAAGCCGAATGGTATCTGCATGGTAGATCCCTCAAGATCTGTCTTTCACACTTGACCTGGGCTTTGCTTTTCTCCTCTAATTCCTCTCTTCAACGCCAGGAAGAGACTAAGAAGACACAACTATATACACAGTGGGATCATAGACTAGATTCTGGGACAGAAACAAATGACACGAGTGGAAAAACTGGTGAGCTTTGAATGAAGTCTGTAATTGAGTTAATAGCATTGTACCAACGTTACTTTTCTGATTTTGCTAAGTGTGCTATAGTTATGTAAGTCGTCATAATTATGGAAAGCTAGGTAAAGGGAATATGAGCATGCTGCAATTTTTTTTGCACCTTCTCGGTAAGTCTATAATTATTTCAAAATAGAAAGTTAAATAATAAGATTAACACACAACATAATGACCATGTTTATGAAAAACTCATCTTGCGTGGCACCTGGGACTCCAGTTTCCTTATTTTCCCCTTTCTCTGATTACTCTTTTTCAGTCTCCATGGGTGAGTGTTTACCGTTGCCCACAGTAGGAACTGGAGCTACCCACATTCTATTCTGTCCTCTCCTCTTTCTAAGCAGCCCTAATGCTCATAGTCATACCCATGACTTGAAGGGCATCTCTCCTCTGCTCTGAACCGAATACTCACTGCCTCAGTATTCCAGTTCCACCTGGGTACCACTCAGGCAAGACACAGTCAATTACTTCTCTCCTCCTCTGGCTTCACCATCTGCTTCCTCCTGCTCAGGTCCCCATCTTAACAAGTGACCTCACCATCAACTCTGTGGCTCCTGGTAGAAACCTCAGTTCCACTAATGCAAATGACCCAACCACCTAAATTGTTTTCAAATTTTGTCATCTCCTCTGTACTCCCACAGCCTGATCCCTGTCATCTCTTATCTAGAAGAATGCAATCATCTTCTAACTGGTTTTTCTGCCTCTTGTCTTTTCCCACTGTCTCAGCTTAATGACTGTCACCGGAGATTATTCTGAAGCACAAATCATGGTGCTGGCACTTTGATGGCTCTGGCTTTGGGGAATGAAGTCTGACCTCCCTAACATGGGACGCAAAGTCTTTCTCAGCACGGGTCGCAGGTAGTCTGTACAACCTCATCTCCTACCAGCCTTTTCCCCATCCCAGCCACCTGAAGTCCCAGACCCTTACAAGCAATCCCCAAGCTTGAGAGTGTCCTTCACTCCCTGCAAGCCTCTGATCAGATTGTTTCCTCTGTGTGGAATGACTGGTGAAACCCAAGATGTCTTCTAGACCCAATTCATATGCTCTCTCTTCTGAGAATCCTTCCCTGATGCTGCTGAGTGGCTTTAATCATGAATACTTCCTGCTCTTTTTCTCTAGTGAAGTGTTTATCAAAAGCTATTATTTTCATGTCCTAAAGTATGAAGGTCCAGAGGACATAACCTGGAACTTGCATATGTTTTGATCCCCAGAGCACAACCTCATAACCTTAATGCAGGCTAATCTCCATCTCACAGTTGGCTTCCTTGAAAACTGAACCCTCAACACCCCACTTTCACAAATCAAGAAACTGGGGCTCAGAGAAGTTATGCAACTGTCTGAAGGCCACACCATTAGCAGGTGATAAAACTGGGACCAGAGCCCAGGCAGTCTGGCTCCAGAATCCATACTTTTAACCACACAATCCTGTCTGCTGGATCACTGAGCGCCAGTCCTTTCTAGGATGGAATGTGACCTGGAGAAGGTTGCAATCTGGACTCTCCCCTCCTGCCTCCCTGCAAGGCTACTAGAGGGCAAGCAAAGTGGATTTCCTCAGGGGTCCACCAGGGCTCTGTTTTCCTAAAACGCAGCCTGAGGGACCACCTATGGAGGCTTCCCCAACACCTGCAGCCCAAGTGGCTTTTTCCAGGCCAGGAGTTATGAAGACAGCATCCCTTCCTCTCAACTGGCCCGCCCAGCTGCTGCTCAGCTCACGGAGAAACACGGTGTAATTGCTCACCTTCTAGTAGCGACCTGAATCAGCGCCCCTCTGCTGACAGTGTTAGTGACAAGTGATCACATCAGGACACTGAAACAGCAGCCAGGACCTGGGCGCCTGTGTTATTTACTGGTCCATCATGTATAATTTCAGAGTTTAATTTTATCTTCACAAACTTACAAGTGCAAAATGCAGGATAAAGTTCTTTAAGGGGCCCCCATAGAAAGCAGGCTGCGCTGGTCCTCCCCGCCTCCCTCCCATCCGAGAGCTCTCAGGGTGGCTCACTCAAATTAAATCATTATTGAGGAGGAATAATCCTGGTAGGTTCAGAAAATCAGTTTTAAATTCAGCCTGCTAGCAAAATTCTGAATGTATTTACTTTCTAGATTTCATTTCTCCATCCATATTAAAGCTCCGTGGCATTATCAATTATGGGTTTATTGCAAAGCACAATAGGATTCAATCTGGAGGAATGCCTCAGGGTATGTCTTAGGAGGACGATAAAGCTAATAGTAATGGGTCTACAACTTCTAAGGCTAATTTTCACAGTTACAAATTTCATAAATAAATAGAAGCCATGTCAGTTTCCAGTCACCCAGCTTGAGGTCTCTCATGCTGATAAAAGAGGACCTTCCCTTGCTTCCATTGGGGGTCTCCCATTTAAGTTTTGGTGGGCTGGCCTGAAGGTTCCCTGATCCCTGGAGGAAGGGAAATGATGGAGCCCTTCCAGACCTCTCTCTGCTGCTCCTCTAACCAGGTTAGAAGCTGGTTTAGGTGAAAATGGACACAAAAGCACAGCTAACCCTAGAATCTGGGAGACTGATCATATGGCTCCAGCCCAGAATCCAGTCAAACTCTGTGACTGGGTGGGAAGGGCTGTCATGCATTAGTGCTGTGATGCTTAAGCCAGGATTCAGAGCTCCAGGCAGGATGGAACTGTACCTGATACAATCTGGAGTCTCTGATGTCCTCCTAGAAAAAGCAGGCAGCAGGGAGAAGGAGGCAGTTGGTATAATGAGTCTATGAGTATACTCCTGGCTATTCCCACCCAGTGCCTCTGATACAGGGAGGGCGGACCCTACCCACTGCCTTTGCGATGCCTACACTCACACACCTCCTACCTGGCCTGCCGTGGGGTCCCCAGAGTCACATCCTCCGGCTAGCCCCAGCTACTGGCAGGAAGTTTCCTGTAAGCTCAGACGGATTTCCAGCTGGTAGCATCCTGCCTCAGGTTTGAATCTCTCATCTTTCCACTTTTGCCCTAGGGTCCCTCTGACACTGCAGCAGCCTCCTTGCCCAGTGCACAAGTACAATACAGAAGTGCAAGCTTAACACTCAACATCTGCAACCAACCAGGGGGACAAGTGCCAGGGCTCAAGGCTCCTGCCGTCCTTCTTTCAGGTAGACAAGTTCAGAAGCATTCCACATACTTCTCAGGGTGTCCCAGAAGGGCCAAACCCTGGTCACCAGTGATAGCAAGCCAAACACACACTTCAACTGGCTTTTCTCCTTTCCCATCTCCCTCTTTTTGCTTTCTCTTTCCTGATTCTTGGGATCACCTCTTAAACTGAGTGCTCTACACCCAAGTCTTAGTCTCAGATTCTGCTTCCAGAAGCTAAGACAGATGTGCATCATTGAGTAGGATAAAGGCAGGGCAGCTTCCGATAGCTCTTGTAAAAATGCACGCATATAACTTAGTGAGGGAGAAAAAGCCCTTCCCCTCTCTCCTGTTCACGTGGAAGTTTCATCAGGGGAGTTATTTATCACCTGGGAAGGCAGGGAGAGAGGAAAACCAAGAGATGGAAGATTATTGATGGGGGGAGAGGGGGTGGCAGGAACAGGGCAAAAGAGGCCCTGGGGAAGCAGGATTCAACAGGAGTGACACCAGCAAGGGCAGGCAGCTGCGAGTGTGCCCCAGGTGTGTGTGTGTGTGTGTGTGTGTATGTGTGTGTGTGTGTTTGTGCACGTGCATGGATGTGTGTGTGCTGGTAGAGGGGACTGCACAGTTCCAGGCAGAATGCAAGGGAACCTTTAGGTGAGGAAGGGCCCGAGTCCTAGGCCAGTATTGAGACTCAGTGATAAACACTTTGCCTGGGGCTCAGTTCTCATTTATTTATTTTTAATTGGAGGATAACTGCTTTACAATGTTGTGATGGTTTCTGCCGTACACCACACGAATCCATCATAACTATATATAAATCCCCTCCATCTTGAGCCTCCCTCCCACCCAGGACACAGCTCTGACTGGACACAGCTTTGAACCACAAGAGTGACCCCTAGATGTCAGGAGGGCCCATGAGGTGGTGCAGATATGGCTGCACCATATGTAGGAGATGAGTGGCAAAGCCAACATGGAGATCAGTCGGTAGATCTCAGGAGCCTTTAAAAATCCAACCCAGCGGGAAAACAACATGGATTAATAAGTGGCTGGCATTTCTTACGAGCTTGCTATGCGCCAGGAACTGCTCTAAATTATTTGCCATGTGCTGGCTATTCAATTTTCATGACAACCTTAAGAGGGAGGCACTGTTATTACCTCCATCTACAGATGAGGAAACTGAGGTAGAGAGTGGCAAAGTTGTCCAAAACCATGCAACTAGTAAAGGGATTGCCTGGGACTGGGATATGAGCAAGGCAAGGTGTTTGGTGCTTTGGAGACATAGATCTCATATGAGACACATTTCTGGCATTCAAGGGCTCTAAAATGTATTAGGGGAGACAGACATTTACACAAATAACAGAATACGAAGCAAAATGAAGCAATTCCCATAATAGCCTCTAGGGTACCATCCTCTGTTAAACAGTCTCTGATTCTATGGCTTACGTCTCATTGCAACTTTTACCAAAGCAGGTACTCAGAAGTTTGGGTGTGGATGTGCTTCCTAGGGGTGACTGAGGTTAGGCTGGTTTTGCTCATTTGGACGAAGTCACCGCCTCCTTGATGCCGCTAGAAACAGAGCTGTGATCTGCTTTCAAGGCACCCTGCTGAATGACCCCCATGGTTTCAGGTTTCTCTCATATGTGCATTCTTTCATTCAATCATTCTGTAAACCCCTGTCGAGCCCCACCAGTTCCTATGTGCAGCCCCCACATCTTGTTTTAGGCAGCATACATACTCTGGTCAACCCTCCCTGTGTCTGTACCCTGCTGAGTAGCTGCTGAAAATGCAAGGGGATGTGGATTCGGGGCTGGGGTGACTCTGACAGGCTATGCTCCAAGTGAGTAATTGAAGGAAGCCCTTTGAAGGGAGAGGGAGCCTGGGTGAGGCTCACAAAGAGAGTCCAGGATGAAAGAGATCACGTGACCCCTGAGAGAGTGAGACCTTCAGTTCCTGAATTTCCATTCCTGATCTCAGTTTATAGCACATTTTCTGTTCTCCATTTCCTGCTCTTGGGATTTTGTAAGATCTGTATATTCACAAGTAAACCTCCTTCTTCTGGGAGGTAGCATGAAAGGGTTTCTTTTTCTTACAGGCAGAAGAATCTTTTTTATTGTTTATTTTTTTAGAACTGTCACAATAGAACTGTCACATTATGGTATGCTAACAATTAATAAGAAAATATATTAAAGGAGAAGGCAGTGGAATGTGCATAATAAATATGTGCATGAAATGTTTTCTTCTAAACATAGAAAGAATGGACACTAACATATAAAGTCAACACCCAGACTTCATGATACAATGGGTCAAAGGGGATTAGTGAAAAATGTTCACACAAGGATATACTAACTGTAAATCAATGCCTAGGAAAAAACTTCACAATTACAAAAACAAAAAAAAACTTAATGCATTCAGACATTACAATATTATTCATAGAGCACCCACAGGGCTTCCCAAGCGGCACTAGTGGTAAAGAACCCGCCTGTCAGTGCAGGAGATGTAAGAGATGTGGGCTCGATCCCTGGGTTGGGAAGATCCCTTGGTGAAGGGAATGGCAACCCACTCCAATATTATTGTCTGGAGAATCCCATGAACAGAGGAGCCTGGTGGGCTACAGTCCATAGGGTCACAAATAGTTGGACATGACTGGAGTGACTTAGCAGGCAGGGAGTTGAATCTGTTATAGATGATGCCCTCAAAGTTCTTACAGTCTAGTTGTAGTGAGAATAAATTAGGAAGGCGATAGCACTTGGATATTTGGAATAATGTAGTAACAAAATATTACAAAATAAGTCCCAGCTGGAAATGAAACTCCCAAGGTGCCAGGATCAAATAAAAAATTAAGCCAGCACAATAAATGCATAAATTGATCCTGTGGCATCCAGGAATCTATCAGAAAGAATATAGACTTTAGGAGCTAGGAGTCAGAGTTTGAACATGGATGTAGAGTCAGAAAATATGATTGTGGGCCCTGAGAAAATGGGAGAGCTGAAGGTGAGGTCTTTGCATAAAGTTGATATCTTATGAGGATGAAAAAGAGAAGTAGACAACTTTGCCATGAGTCTAGGAGGGTGGCAAATATTCTCTTCTCTTTCCCCAGAGCTCTAGGTAGTAAATTAAAAGCCTTCAATGAGAATTCAAAGCCCCATGGAGTCTGAAGTTAACCTACATACATGATATAGGAATTTCTCAAACCATAAAATTGCATAAAAACTGAGCCTAGAAAGCAAATGCAAAAATCCTCTGTGGCAATGCTGCCACATTCCAGAATGAAATCCAAGCTCCTAAAAAGAGCACGTTGAAGATGACTTCACAGTAAAACACGTTACAAACCATGTGAGAACATAATTTGCTGTGAGGGAGAGGCAGCAGAAAAAACAAATAAGCAAATGAAAATTCCTATAAGCATCCCAAGAACTTGAGGTAATAGAACAACTGAGTGAGACTGTAAATACTTTTAAAATAATTAAATCAGTAAAAGATGTAAAAGTTATAATGAAAAGATGTGACACTATGCTAACATAAAAAGGAAGCATATTCGAAAAAGAAGCAAATAAAATTTCTGGAAATAAAAAAGATGAAAATAAAAGTTCAACAGATAAGTCAAACAGAATTAGAGACACAGCTGAAAGAATTTATGAACTCCAAGATGGAGTGGAAGAAAACACCTATAATGTATAGTGGGATAAAGTGACGGGAACCACACAAGAGGGTTAGAGAACATGGAGGATATAATGAGAAGGTTCAACATGTATCTAATAAAGTTTCTAGAAATAGAAACAAGAGGGATATGGCTATATTAGAAACACTCATGACAAAGAGCTTTTCAGAATTAATGAAATCCATGAAACCTCAGATTCAAAAATACAGGGAGTTGTGAGAGTGAGTGAAAAGTGATCCACAATTAGGTGTACCATAAAAAGTAAAAAAGAGAAAATCTCAAAATAGTCCATGAGAAAAAGAAGATGATTTAGAAGGAGAAACAACTGAATGACAGCAGCAGATTTTGCAGCAGCGTCAATAAAGGAGAAAAAAAAAAGGCAAAAAACCAAGGAGAAATAACCATCAATTCAAAAATTGTATACCCATCTCAATTATCATTCAAGAGTGAGGATGACAGTGATCAAACAGCATTACTAACAGTGGGTCCACATGTGCCTCCCGATATGATGCAGTATGAAATAGACAACACTGGCTATGAAGTATTCCTGTCAGAAATGTTTAACCTGAAAAGAAAGGGATGGGGAAATCTTTGGATTTAAAGAGATTTAAGAGACACAACAACTAAATACAGTATGTGGTGCTCAGGATGAGTTCTAAGTGAAACAAACCAGCTATAAAAGACAACTGTTGGAACAATTAGAGGAATCTGAATATGGACTAGATATCATGTGATTTTAGGGGAGTAGTGTTAATTTTGTTTAGTTTGCATTGTTAGTGGTATTATGTTTATGTTTTAAAAGTCTCTTTTTTAGACATGCATGTTGAAGGACTTGGAAGTGTGCACAGTCAGAATCAAGAGGGATAATAGAAGAGAGTTTAATAAAGAAACTATTCATTAAGGCATGGCCAGAATATAGGGAAACCAGCAAAGCATAGCACCCTGGAGCTATAGAAGTTCTCAACCATGGGCCTAAAGGGATAGAGGAGGGAGCAGTTACTCAGACCTGGAGAAAGAACTGTGGTTGTAGTTGCAAAAGAACCCAGCAGAAGTTATGGGCTTCAGTGGAGAAAGATAACCACTGCCAACTCCTGGCCCATCTTCTAATCTTCTCCTGGACCCTCCTATTAATCAAGCCTAACCAAGAGCCAAAGAGAAGGCAATGGCACCCTACTCTAGTTCTCTTGCCTGGAAAATCCCATGGATGGCGAAGCCTGGTAGGCTGCAGTCCATGGGGTCGCTAAAAGTCAGACTCGACTGAGAGACTTCACTTTCACTTTTCACTTTCATGCATTGGAGAAGGAAATGGCAACCCACTCCAGTGTTCCTGCCTGGAGAATCCCAGGGACGGTGGGCCCTGGTGGGCTTCCGTCTACGGGGTCACACAGAGTCAGACACGACTGAAGCAACTTAGAAGCAGCAGCAGCAACCAAGAGCCAGAGGGCAAGAGAGTCTGGAGATCTAGTCCCTAGAAGTAATTTTCTTTTCTCTAGAATAGAGCAGGATAGAGAAAGGAATAGGGAAAAGAAAAATATTCTGCACCAGGTAAAAGTGAGGATGCCCATTATCTACTTAAAAGTAAGTACTTTAGGGAAAAATAGATTAAACAGATACGGCATGTGCTATGCAAAGAGTCGCTAGAGTCGGACACGACTGAGCGACTTCACTTTCACTTTTCACTTTTCACTTTCATGCATTGAAGGAAATGGCAACCCACTCCAGGGTTCTTGCCTGGAGAATCCCGGGGATGGGAAGCCTGGTGGGCTGCCATCTATGGGGTTGCACAGAGTCGGACTCGACTGAAGCGACTTAGCAGCAGCAGCATGAAAAGAGTAGGACATGACTGAACGACTGAACTAAACTGAACTGAACAATTGTTAAATCCAGATGAAGAATATATGTTTAATTTTTTGTACTTTTCTGTATGTTTCAAATTTTCCATAATAAAAAGTAAAAAAAGTGAGGGTGAAATAGGTATAGAAATTTAAAAACAGACTGAGATTTTACACTTATGATTTTAACTGGAAGAATTACTAAAGGATTTACTTCAGAAAAAAACTCAGTACCTAGGACATGGAGGCAACCCAAATGTCCATCAGCAGAGGAATGAATAAAGAAGAAGTGGCATATATATACAATGGACTATTAGTCATTACAAAGAATGAAATAATGCCATTTACAGCAACATAGATGCAAGTAGAGATTATCATACTAAGTGAAATGTCAGACAAAGACAAATATCAAATGATATCGCTTGTATATGGAATCTAAAAAAATGGTACGTGAACTTATTTACAAAACAGAAATAGAGTCACATATGTAAAAAACAAACTTATGGTTACCAGGAGTAAAGAGAGGGAGAAATAAATTGGGAGATTGGGATTGACATATATGTATTACTATATATATATATACATAAAATAGATAACTATTAATGATAAGGACCCACTGTATAGCACAGGGAACTCTACTCAATACTCTGTCATGACCTATATGGGAAAAGAATCTAAAAAAAGTGGATATATGTATATGTATAACAGATTTCACTTTGCTATACACTTGAAACTAACACATTGTAAATCAACTATACTCCAATAAAAACTTTAAAAAAAGAAGGAAAAAGAACTCAGAAATTAAACCCCAAAGGTAGTGATAGGATGTGAAAAGCAATGAGAAGTAGTGACCTTGGTAAATAGGCAAGTCAATCTACACAAGCATTAACTAGAAAAAATAGCCAGAAATTACAGATCAATATGAAGTAGACAGAAGAGGAGAGTTGAGGAAAACTTCCTGAGATAGGGAAGAGTGACAAATCGACCTGAGTTAAAGGTCCAGTGACCAAAGAGGATCAGAGAGAAGGACAAATCCAGGCAGAGATTATCATGAGAAAAAGCACAGATGGTTCCCAGGCTACACGGCATTTGATAAAGTTGAATGGAAGGGTACCTCTGGAGATGGTAGGAGAAGTAAGTAGGTAGAAACCACAGCCCAAAGGGTCTGGTGAAAGGCAGATCCTCAAGGTGCCTAAGCTAAAGCTAGGGAGGTAATGGAAGAATTTTATGCAGAGAAAAGACCTGATCAGATTTGCATTTTAGAAATGAAACTCAAATTCACTTTTGGGGGTCTGATTGGAGAGTTCAGAAGGAAGGAAGACAGCAGTTAGGAGACCAGTGTAGCAATCAAGGTGAGGTGGGATGAAGGTCTGAACCAGGGTACTGGCCTGGTGATGGAGAGGAAACTGATTCAAGAGACAGTCAGGAGGTCAAATGAATGAGAGTTGGTGACTGATAGTTGGGGGTTGATGGGGAGTGGTAGCATGGGCGAATCAGGAAGCAAGCTGAAATCAGGGACTGTGAACCTTCAGAAGGAGCAGGCTGGAAGCAAATTGATGGCTCAGTTTTGTTCAAGTCTAAATACCTAGGTCAGAAGCTATGAATGAACTAGTGGAGTTGGGGGAGGGGACCACAGACATCAAATCTAAATTGAAGACAAGGAGAAGTTGGGGGAGGGACATGTAAAACTTGTCTATTCTTTTTATCAGAAAGAATACATATCCCCTCAACCCTTGCATGCACACACCCAGACACACACTCACACACACATTCACACACAGAGAATTTTATTGACCAGATGAATTGGGTCACGTGATATCCCTAGCTTCCCGGGAGTCTGGGAAAATAGAGAAGAAAATTGTCATAACTAGCTTAGACTAATCATGATCCCATGCCCAGGGATGACACATTGCTCCCAAACAAAACTGAATTTCTGTGAGCAAGGAAGAAAGGGGGAATGGGTGGCAAGCAGACGGTTAAAGAGTGTTGGCCCCACACAGTCATACTGACTGGGCTCGGGTTCGGGAACTCAGAAAGATGGACTGCAGGGAGACCAAGGCGAGCTTTCACCAGATGCCCAACTCTGAAACCTAGAGATGGAGACCAGGAGAGCCCCTACTTCCTGGTCAGCCTGTTGAGTAGGGGAGATGGGCTTCAGATCAAGGACCGATAGAAGCCAAGGGTGACTGAAAACGTACTGTCTCAATAGACAGTTCTAAGAACCAAGACAGTGCCACATAGGCAGTTGGGAAGTTTGAGGAGCCTGGTTGTAGGGATTTGGGGAGGCCAGCCAGCTAGCACTCGTTCAGTTGTGTCTGACTCTTTTGCAACCCATGGACTGTAGGCCACCAGGCTTCTCTGTCCATGGAATTTCAAGGCAAGAATACTAGAGTGGGTTGTCATGCCCTCCTCCAGGGGATCTTCCCGATCCAGGGATTGAATCTGCATCTCCTACACTGGCAGGCTCTCTTGACTTCTCTGTTTTGTCTGCTGCCACAGCCCCTCTCAGCCCTCAGCTACACCCTTCATCTGCTTCGGGTTTTTTCTTTCTCCATCCCAAGCCACTATTGTGGGGGTCACTTGCCCCTAATGGAGGCCCATCATAGTGCTTTTGCCCTCTACCCTGCTACACTCTAGGACCACACTGGATGAGTTGGGAACATCTGAATCCCTGCCACACCACCCAGAAGCTGAGATGGCTCCAAAGCCATCTTTCTACCTACTCACATGATGTCACCTTTATCTCCTGCTGTGACCACACCCCCATGATGGTGCAGGGCCCGCAGTGAGGGGGCCTCCTCCCAGGACCCGAACAGGAAGTGAAGCAAAAATCCTCTATTGCTGGCTTCCTTATATTTCCTTATATTTGGGCTCTCACTCTCCCCTTGCTCAATATGAAGCCAGCCCTGGCACCTGACTGCTTTGTCCAGCTCTTCCTGACTCCCTTCTCTCTACCTTGTCACCTGCTCTCAGAAGAGGTCATGGATCTATTTGTTCTGGGTGGAGCTCATCCTCCCCTAAAGCCATAAACCTAATATCTTGGCAACAGCAATGAAGAGGGTGTAGTCAAAGGAATGGACTCATAAAGAAGGGAGGCCTGCTAGGAGGTATTACTAAAACAGTCTCCCTGTGATGTGTGATACATCTGTCACCATCTGGAAGCTCTTTCTGAAGGGCCTTGCCACTGTGCAATGCCAACCAGGTACAAGATATGCCTAAACTAAAGATGCCGCAGTTAACTGAACATCAGGTCAACTCCCTTCGCTCTAAATTGCATAGTAAGCAGAGTCTTCCAGGCTTGTCAAACTGGGATCCAAACCAGCAAAAGGAGATTTACATGTATAGCCGGCCTATCAACTGCCCTTCTGTTCTTGGATCCATTCTTCACCCTTCCCCTGGCTGTGTCTTGTATCCCAGGGAAATACACTTCTCAGACTCCCTTGCCCTCCTGCTTCCAGTTCAGTTTTGCCACGGAGAGTGGCAGGAGGAAGGGAGAAGCCAGGGTGTTTTGCCCCCTCAGTCTCTGTTTCCTGTGGCGTCTCCGGCAGCAGCCATAACCCAGCTCCTCTGTCTATGGTGACAGCTCCCTGGGATGGTTCCGCCATGGTTCAAGCTTCCCTGGATAGCCTCAGCTCCTGGTCCTCATAAACCCCCTTCTTCCTTGTGTCCACTGAGCTCTTGAAGTGGTAGCAGCTTACTTTGCTGTTGCTAACCTCTGGGTTGCTTGATCATTCTGTGGCTTTTTCACTCTTCTGTTTCCTGTCCAGTGGTCCCCAGCTTTTTGGGCACCAGGGATGGGTTTCATGGAAGATAAATTTTTCCATGGACCAGGGGTAGGGGGCGGTTTCAGGATGATTCAACTGCATTACATTTACTGTGCACTTTATTTCTATTATTATTACATCAGCTCTACCTCCGATCATCAGGTGTTAGATCTCAGATGTTGGGGATCCCTGCTATAACCAGGTCCCTGAATTAATTTGAAAGACGTGCTCAAGTTTCCGTTTTCTTATCCCAGCTCTGACTGATATACACATACCCACCAAACATATATATACTTTAAAGAAAAAAATTATGAACAGGACATGGCTGCATATCTTTTTTAAAACTCAGAAAGTTCCGTGTGAAGCTTGTTTGTGGCTTTTGGCGTTTGTTTCCTTCTGTGGCTTCACAGAAAAGAACCACCACCTCTGGTGTTGCAGCTTGCCACTGGAGGTGACGCTCAGGTCACTCTCTGGTCCCACAAGTGAGAACAGTGCCCTGTATAAAAGGCCACAATTAATTTTTATTGCACATACATGTGGGGAGATACCTGCTTGGCCTCCGTGTGAGAGCCATAACTCTCTTAAATTGATGTGTCAGCGAACTAAAACTCAATATTTTTTTTCACACAGTATATTTTACAGTCAGAGGCCCTTCCCTAATCGGAATAAAGCAATTTGGCTCCCTGTCATCGCTCACTGAAAACATATGAGCTGGTTGGCATTTCTAGCAGCCCAGATTTATCAGGGTCTCTGATCGAGTGCACAGGAGGTTCAGGGCTGTGGCATGGACAAAAGTGGATTTTTTATGACAGCACCGCGCTGCATCCCCACGTAGCTAGATTTATCCCTTCATTTCAGAAATATTTGTACTGTCTTGAGTCCCAAATCCACCTCAGACTGAAAAGATTCCACATAGTTTGCATGAGGGCTTGGGGTCATTCTTTCTGTACCTTATAAACTCTAATTTCCAGTCTATTAAAAAAAAAAGTCCCCAGGTTGCCCTCTTCAGCATCATGGGATTCTGGAAGTTCCAGCTCTGAAATGCTGTCTCCTGCATGACGGCTATCTGCAGCATGAGAGGAGGCCATGGAAAGGACTTTAGGAGACCTGGGGCCAAGGCTTTTGCTCACCAGGACTTGTAAATCTGTAGCAGAACAGAGCAAATTTCCACACCAGTGTGACTGCCATCCTCATAGTAACTGTAGCAGATGGTGACGGTGTCCTCTTGAACTCCTTGTACTGCTGTTGCCGAGCACCCCTCTGCCTTCATTGTGTCTTTGGTCCTGGCTGCCTAAACCTGCTCTCCTCAGAAGACCGTGCTCAGGCAACTGGAACCACTCTGCCCAAACTCATGGACAGCCAGATATGCCTAGGACTTTAAGTCCTCCTGGGATGGCCCTTAGCTAATGACTGATGGGTGAGGGAATATGAAAACCCAGCTCCCTGGCTTGAAGTCCCACAGGATGTGAGGTATAGCACACACTCCAGCACTCCCCGCTAGGGTCAGGCTGAGGCTGGGACCTTTCCCAACATGGAACTCTTGCTTGGCTTCCTTCCCCTCTCATCCTGCTTCTCCCACTCCCTTCCTGCCCTCTGTAGGGAGTATTTCCTTAATGAATCACTCACACCTGACTCCTCATTGCATGGTCTGTTTCCCAGGATCTCAATCTTAAGCAGCAAGTGTGTTTTTAAAAGTTCCTTATTCCAATCACAGATCTGATTCTAGAACATACTTTCCAAGTGCTTATCACGCATCTGCTTGGTTATTTCCAGAAATGGGCAACTCCCCATCACCTAGGGTAGAAAACCCATGGTGCAGGCAACTCTATACATTAGAGAATCATTGAACATAATAGCAGGGAGGAGCCTTGGAGGTCATCTAGACTAACTCGTCTATCTTGATATGAGCACGTTGTTGATGGCCTGGCCCATGTTCCTGAAGTCTTGGACAATCTTAGGCATGCTAACAGTTTCCCACCTCAAGAGTACAGAGCAAACTCATGTCATGGGTACAACCCAGAAAGGCAGGTAAGTTGATGCCCAAGAGGGGAACCCTTGAAAGTGGGAAATGGGAGCTGGTGCAACAGTGTCATAGCCTTCCCATTCTCCAGGGAGGAGATTCCAAGGTATGAACCACATGTTGTCTCACATGGTCCATCACGAGATCAAGCCCTAGTTGCCATGAGTAGTAATCTGCTCATGAACTCACATCTAGTAACTCCTCATCCTTCCCTCTACCACTCTCTCCACTCCCTCACTGGTGCTTCTTAACACCACCTCACAAATAAATAACCGGCAACCAAGTCCTCCACTCAGCATCTCTTTTGAGGGAATCCAAACTGAGATAGGGAGAAGGCAATGGCAACACACTACAGTACTCTTGCCTGGAAAATCCCATGGACAGAGGAGCCTGGTAGGCTGCAGTCTATGGGGTCACGAAGGTCGGACACGACTGAGTGACTTCACTTTCACTTTTCACTTTCATGCATTGGAGAAGGAAACGGCAACCCACTCCAGTGTTCTTGCCTGGAGAATCCCAGGAATGGGGGAGCCTGGTGGGCTGCTGTCTCTGGGGTCGCACAGAGTCGGACACGACTGAAGTGACTTAGCAGCAGCAGCAGCAAACTGAGATAGGGACCCAGAGAAGCTAAAGAACTTTTGCTTCTTTCCCTGGAAGGTCCTTCTTCCCACTAAGTGACCTTCCTATCCCTGAAGATTCACTGATTCGGCAGAGCCGATTCAGTAAATGCTTATGCGTCTCAGTGCTTTGAGCTCCAGGCCATGGACTGGATTCCATGACACATGCATTCATTTTGGTTAAAATATATACATTCTGGTTAAATATATGCATTCACTTTGGTTAAAATATATATATAGAGAGAGAGAGCAAATATATATGTGTGTGTATATATATATAGAGAGAGAGAGCGAGAGAGAGAGTAAAGTTGTATTACTTGCAACTTTACTCAATATATACTTTCTATGACTCATTTGCGCAAACACACAGTACTGTATTTCTGTTTATATCATGTATTTCCTCTCAGGACGAATTTTCTACACTACGTGTTGGATCATTGTGTTGGTTCAGGTTACTTGTATCACTAATGAAGGGGTAAGTCAGACCTCCTGGTTGTCAAATCCACAAACATTAGCCACTGTGGCCACAGAGAGCCTTACTGGGCTCCCCTGAGAGGTCAACAGAGAGACTTCCAGGCAGTCTCTCTGCTTGATGCCATATGGCTTTGACACTAATCCCCATTTACCCCTGTGTCAAAGCCCTGGATCTGGAGAGCAGGGTTGGGCTGTGGCAAGTCATAGGGTTGTAGCCCACACTAACACATGTCCATGTGTCATCCTTTCCTCTGCCCCATCCGTTTCCTGTCATGGTTCCCTGGGTGTGGAAAGGGCCCTCTTTATGACATCAGCCCATGGGAGAATTCTGAAAAGGCTGCATCCCAAGGTAAGGTCAAAAGCCCCTCATTATGCACATCCAGAGCCCTCTAACCTCCCAGCCAGGCACAGTCAAAGGCTACCTGTCTACACTTGGGTCCAATAATGTCCTTGCCTTTCACCCATCCTCATCTTCCCCAGAGGATAGAGGGAGGAGAGAGAAGACTTGAGCTCCCCCTAGAGGCTACATGTTTTGACTTACAGTCTCTTCATCAAGTGTTGGGCGATCCTGAAGAATAAAGATATTTAACTATTAGAGAACAGAGTTATACAGGGGTTACCTATTGGTAATACATACAATATATACCTCAGAATTACGTATCTGAAATTAGCATGCTCAAAAACGAAGTATGAACTCTATTATCTGTGTGATGCTTAGAATTAGTTTCTCAGTAAATACTACCACAGTTTCATTCTTGAATAGCAAAAACATGTATGATGATAAATTGGAAATAAAATAATCTGGATGGCTACTTAATAAAGAACTAAAGAACAACACTGCATACCTTATGTCCTACTGCTTGAGATACATGTAAATGGGATATGAGCATCTTTACTTAGGCACAAGTTTGAGATCGAGACAGAGGACTTTACTATTCCCTGTGATCAGCACAAGGCCAAGAAGTGCTTCTATGCAGGTAACACAGCTAGAGAAACAAACCTGAAAGTCACTGTGGATGGAGACTGCAGCCATGAAATTAAAAGACGCCTGCTCCTCAGAAGAGAAGCTATGACCAACCTAGACAGCATATTAAAAAGCAGAGACATTAGGTCAGTCTAGTCAAAACTGTGGTTTTCCCAGTAGTCATGTATGAATGTGAGAGTTAGACCATAAAGAAGGCTGAGTGCCAAAGAATTGATGCTTTTGAACTGTGGTTCTGGAGAAGATTCTTGAGAGTCCCTTGGACTGAAAGGAGATCAAACCAGTCAATCCTAGAGGAAATCAGTGCTGAATATTCATTGGAAGGACTGATGCTGAAGCTGAAACTCCAATACTTTGGCCACCTGGTGCAAAGAACTGACTCACTGGAAAAGACCCTGATGCTGGGAAAGATTGAAGAAGGCGGGAGGAGAAGGGGACAACAGTGGATGAGATGGTTGGATGGCATCACCGACTTGATGGACATGAGTTTGAATAAACTCCTGGAGTTGGTGATGGACAGGGAAGCCTGGTGTGCTGCAGTCCATGGGGTCACTAAGTCGGACACAACTGAGGGACTGAACTGAACTGAACCGAACCTACTGCTGGGAATCAGCAACTGGCATGGGACAGCTGATTAACAAATATTTATTAAACCAGTTGCTTTGCTATTTTTTATATACTTGTCTCTCTACATCTCTTGCCTGGGAAGACTCCCCCCACTCCCCACCACCAACCACCCAAGGAGAGCTCTCATGTTTTCTAAAACAGAAGTGAAGATGGTCCATATGAAAATAGGAACCAGATCTGAGTAGAACAGGTGAGCATCTTCAGCCATGGGGTGCTGTGTAGTCCTGGGACTGTAACATAGAGGGACCCTCAGAAGGACCCATTTTTCTTTACTGCTGGAGTGAAGGGTGGGGCATGAAAACTGTGAGCACAGAAATGTCCAGGGTGAGATAGGGACTCAGAATGGCTTCTCCAGGGGAGTCTAAGTGGTGTTCCATCATGGTCAACCCAGCCCCAGACCAAGCAGGTGCTAGAGTCTGGGGGGTTCCCTACCCAGGAGGAGTCTCCTGGGGTGGAGATGACTTTCTTGGAGAAGAACATTAGAGGCAAGAAAGTAGGCTCACATTGAAACATTTGCTGCAGATCAAACAGTGGGGCTGGAAAAATGGTCTTAATTTCCTTGACACCAGACTAGAGGGGGTTCAGGAGTCATGGGAGGAGAGGACGTGAAGATAGCAAGTATAGACAACTTTGTGAAGGAGCTGTACTATAAAGGGGAAGGGAGAAATGAGAGAGAGTTGGAGAGGTGTGTGCATCAGTGGGGTTTTATTTATTTTTGATAGCAGGTATTACAACATGTTTTTATGCTGATGGAAATGATTCAGAAGGGAGAGAAATATGGGAGAAGCAGGAGCGAGAGAGAGGACCTGATGGCAGGAGCAAAGCCTTGAGTGAGGAACAGGGGATGGGATGCAGTTCACACGTGGAGGAGTTGGTCTTGGGTGGAAGAACCCACAGTTTGTTCATTTTATCAGGGAAAATAAAAGGCAGAATCGTGAGTACAAATGCAGGAAGGTAGACAGATACAGTAGTAGGCAGTAGGAAAGCACTCCCCTGATTGCTTCTCTCTCAGAGTACTAAGAAACAAGGTCATCAGCCGAGAAGGAGGACAAGAGAGCAATGTCTAGGGTTTTGAGGACAGATGAAAAAGTACGAAATAGTCGTCATAGGGAAAGAGGAGAACTAATTGAAATAGTCGTCGTAGGGAAAGAGGAGAATGAATTGATTGGGGAAAACTGGGTATGACGGCCTGGCTGTACTGAAGCCCCACTTGAGGGCTGCTGTTGTAAATTTCAAGTGAGACCAGTCAGCAATGGTTGAAAGTTTTTCACCAGCCACCTTTGGCTGTTTAGGAGCTGGGATGGAAGAGGTGGCAGGCTGGAATTAAACAAGGCAAAGTTGAGCAAAATGAAGGAACTAAGAGAATGTAGAAGGAGTTGACAGTGTGTACAACGAGTGGTACGTACAGTGAAGTCTGGACTCTAGTAAAAATGGTGGAGATGGAGGAAATGAAGGAGGTGAGTAGCAGTGAAAAGTTGGCACAGTCACAGGACTGGGGGGACCTAAGGGGACCTAAGGTTGGTTGGAGTTAGAACACTAGAGAGGGTAAGTTGGGATGATAGGAGATGGGAATGTGGGAAGCTGGAAACAACTGTTAGGGAATGCAGCAATCCTTGGCAATGAGACCTTGGCAATGGCCGAGACAAAGGTGGTAAAAACCACAGGAAGTGAGGTTGTCAGGAAACAAGAGGCCAGAAGGTTGGAAGGACTCTCCATGCGTACGTTGAAATGACCAAGAATTAAGAAAGTCATAGTGGCGGAGTGTAATACAGTGATCCTGGTGGTAAAGTCCTCAGTGAAAGTACAGGGTGAAGGTGGGGGGTGTCTGGTCAGAGGATAGAAGGTTACTACAACCATGAGAATGACCCTCTCAGACCTCTGACTGTGGCCAGTGCCACTGACCCATGGCCCCCACTACTGTGCTTTGAAATCCATCACTTTGCTGAAGCCCTGCCTCACATGGGTGTTCCCAGTCGGGGGCCAGAGCAACACAGGGATATGAAAGCAGAAACACCCCTGGAAGATAGTGCTTTGGCTCCAAAACTCCCCATCAGCTTCGCCAAAACTTTTTCCAGGCATGCAGTTAAGTCTAAGACTTTTCCTCCTCCACCTTCCTTTTTTATGCAGGGTTAGACCCGCATCCTTTGCCTCCTCCAGCTCCCTCTCCGTTTTTTCCCTCGAAGTTGGTTTCTCCAATCAGCCTCTCACTCATATTATCTTGTCTTGATGTTAGCTTCTCAGAACACCTGAGTTAGCACGGACAAGAAATGGGGTGTGTGGTCTACGATTGCTTCCAAGAGTCTGGGTTCTTTCAGAGAGGAAGGGACAAATAATCCAGAAGTAACAATAAGGAGCAGGAAAATATTTATCACTCCCCCAGCCCCAGGGATTCATGAGGTTTAGGTATGGCAAGATGGTGAGAAAATGCCACCCCTTTCCTGGGTTCAGGATTCAGACAGAATTCAGGTAGGCATAAAGGGAGAGGAACCTTCTGATAATCCCTGACCTGGCCACCTAGCCTGATGACACCGATGCTGTCCTGTCCCCTGGGATTCTAACCTGGTGCCCAGATTAGCTCAGCACCCCGTGAAGCCTCTGGGTCATCGTGTTGACTCTTCCTTCCTCTTCCAGGCATTTGATCAGCCAGCAGGATTAGAGTCCTACCCAGGACCCCACTCTTATTTTTGGTTAGCTCTTTTCTTGTTTCTTCTCCCTTCACCCAGAACAAAGCCCTATCCTAAAGCCAAGGGTATGGATCTGGGACCTGATCACCTTGTTTGCCTTTTGCTACTTCCTGTTCTTCTCTGGGAAGAAGTCTGTCTCTGGGCCTTCAAATGGTGGGGGTCTTCACCAATGACAGATATTCAGGAAACATCTTCCCAGCCCCTAAGGATTTAAACAACTTTGGAAGTCCTTGCTATGAAAGTGGAAGTATTTGTTGCTCAGTTGTTTCTGACTCTTCATGGCCCCATGGACTGTAGCCCACCAGGCTCCTCTATCCATGGGGATTCTCCAGGCAAGAATACTGGAGTGGGTTGTCATGATCTCCTCCAGGGGATCTTCCCAACTAAGGGATCGAACCTGGGTCTCCTGCATTGCCGGCAGATTCTGATTTAACCAACTTCAGAAGTCCCTGCTGAGATACACCTAAAAAGTTCTTAAAGTAAGACAAGGCTGCAGTGCCCAAAGGACACCACGTAGGCCTTTAGATGGCTTTTGCAGGGTAGCTGGGCAGTTCCTCAAGTAACTATTCCAGCACCTCCTGGGGGCTGAGTGCTGCCAATGGATCCAGAGGACAGCTGGCTTGAGTCTGCATGAGTCCTGCTCCTGTGCTAGTATCTTAGTCTCTTTCTACTCTTGCCAGCCCTGCCAGCCTTCCCACATTGTCCTCATCCATTTCTATCAACTGGCCTGGCAATCACCTCATCTGGTGTCTTTGTTTTGTTTGCCTTTTTTTAAAGAAAAAATTATTTATTTATTTAGGTTGTGTTGGGTCTTCACTGCTTTTCTTGGGCTGTCTCTAGTTGTGGCAAGTGGGGGCTACTCTTTAGTTGTGGTTCTCGGACTTCTCATTGTGGTGGCTTCTCTTGCGGCAGACCACAGGCTCAGTAGCTGTGGCACATGAACTTAGTTGCCACCCCCCCAACCCCCGCAGCATGTGGGATCTTCCCAGATCAGGAATGGAACTCATGTCCCCTGTATTGGCAGGCAGATTCTTATCCACTGCACCACCAGGGAAGCCCTTGTTTGGCTTTGAGGCAGTCACTGCTGATGCCTCACATCACCCTGGTTCACTCCTAAGGTCCCCTGCAACTGGGCTTGTCAGTTCCTGTGCATTCTCACTACATTCCACCTCAAGCATCTGCCTCTCTCTGCTTCTCTCTCTTGAGAATTTCACTAGCATCAAAGGAGCTCGCTCAGCCCTAAATAAGGACAGCCCAGAAGGGCAGGAGATTTGATGCCCTCATAGGGGCAATCTTTAATCAGTAGGAGATCAGAGTTTGTGGATGACATATTCCAGCTTCCTCGGTGGGACAATTCTAGGGGATCCTGTCAGAAAACGAAGATCATGGCATCCGGTCCCATCACTTCATGGCAAATAGATGGGGAAACAGTGGAAACAGTGGCTGACTTTATTTTTCTGGGCTCCAAAATCACTGTAGATGGTGATTGCAGCCATGAAATTAAAAGATGCTTACTCCTTGGAAGGAAAGTTATGACCAACCTAGACAGCACATTAGAAAGCAGAGACATTACTTTGTCAACAAAGGTCTGTCTAGTCAAGGCTATGGTTTATCCAGTGATCATGTATGGATGTAAGAGTTGTACTATAAAGAAAACTGAGTGCTGAAGAATTGATGCTTTTGAACTGTGGTGTTGGAGAAGACTCTTGAGAGTCCCTTGGACTGCAAGGAGATCCAACCAGTCCATCCTAAAGGAGATCAGTCCTGGGTGTTCATTGGAAGGGCTGATGTTGAAGCTGAAATTCCAGTACTTTGGCCACCTGATGCGAAGAGTTGACTCATTGGAAAAGACCCTGATGCTGGGAAAGATTGAGGGCAGGGGGAGAAGGGGAAGAGAGGATGAGATGGTTGGATGGCATCATGGCCTCAATGGACATGGGTTTGGGTGGACTCCGGGAGTTGGTGATGAACAGGGAGGCCTGGCATGCTGTGGTTCACGGGGTTGCAAAAAGTCGGACACGACTGAGTGACTGAACTGAACTGAACTGAGTAAGTTGAATGATCCCCTCCCCCCTCAAGAGATATTCAAGTGGAACCTGTGAGTGTGTCCTTGTTTGGAAAAAAGGTCTTTGCAGACATGGTTAAGGATCTTGAGATGAAATCATCCTGGATTAGGGTGGATCTTAAATCTAATGACAAGAGATGTCAGATAGAGAAGGTGACATGAAGACAGAGGCAGAGATTGGTTTGATGCACCTACAAGCCAAGGAATGCTGGCAAACCACCAGGGACTAGGAGGGACTCATGGAACAGATTCTTCCTCAGAGACTTCAGAAGGAACCGTTCCTGCTGACACCTTGATTTCAGACTTGTGGCTCCCAGAAGTATGAGAGAATAAGTCTCTGTTGTTTTAACCTGCCAAATTTGTTATTTATTATAGCAGCCTTCGGAGAAGGCAATGGCACCCCACTCCAGTACTCTTGCCTGGAAAATTGCATGGACAGAGGAGCCTAGTGGGCTGCAGTCCATGGGATCGCTAAGAGTCGGACACGACTGAGCGACTTCACTTTCACTTTTCACTTTCATGCATTGGAGAAGGAAATGGCAACCCACTCCAGTGTTCTTGCCTGGAGAATCCCAGGGACGGGGGAGCCTGGTGGGCTGCCGTCTATGGGGTCGCACAGAGTCGGACACGACTGAATGACTTAGCAGCAGCAGCAGCAGCATAGCAGCCTTAGGAAACTAATATAGGGTTTTACATAGTTTCTCAGAGAGTTCCCAGGGATTTGAGCTCCAGTTACCCACAAGGACTCCTTAACATATCCTTAACTGGCCTCTTTTTCCTGTCTCACTTTTCCTGCTACCTCATTTGAGCTATGTGAGATCTGCATTCAAGTCCTCGCCTAAGATCTGCTTTTGGGAGAATCAAAAATAAGACATGAATATTGAAGGAACTGCTTCTGCCATTAACTCCAGATATGACCAGTAATATTATGACTAAAGTTTGCTGCCCTCTTTGAAAACCAATTAATGCTGGATTAGCTGTGCCGTTGGTGTAGTGGGATCATGCAAAATTCCCATAAATGCTAGATCACTAGGTTAACTCACTTTGCCCCTCTTCTCCTTTCTATGCCACCTCTCCTCTTCTTCCTTCTTCTTTCATGCTGCTTGGTTTCTTTCAGTCGGTGGTGTTTGATTCATTCACTCCTTCTATACAACTAGACGGAGGATTCATCTATCCCTTAGAAACCAAAACATTGAGACAGGAAAGGTTTGGCTTCTACTTATGTTCTGAGAAACACCATTTCCTCAGGAAACAAACAACCTTGCCTCTTTTCCATGGTACCTCCAGTTCTTTTACTGCTAAAGCATCTCAAAGCTATGATGGTTCAAAAGCAATCCATGATCTCAGGCTTTTAAGCCTGAACTGTTTATTCCATCTATTCCATCAAGGTCACACTGAGATCTCCCCAAATTGAGTGCCCTCCCCTCTGGGTCTATTTGACCTTTGAATTGCAGCCATGTCCACCACTGGACCAGGCTGCTACTGACAGGGTCATGGGTGGGACAAATGTGTGTGTTCCTCTTCATGCATTTGAGGCTGTCTTTGAGCACATTCGAAAGCAGTGGGATTTGGGCATCGGTTGCTGACCTTCATTATTTGAGCTGCCTGCTCTTCTCTGTCAGAACTCATTGTAGATATTTAAAGTGAACTGTTAGTTTCACATAAAAGTATAGGAAAGTTTACAGTCAGAGAGTAGTCCAAAGTCTACTCATTTATCACCTGCCATCTATTTTCTAGTTCAGGTGAGAAAGATGTATTTTTTCCTGCTTTTATTTTGATTTGTTTCCATTCTAGTTCAAAAGTTTTAACTCATTCATCTAGTCTGATGCCATTTTGTTTTCCCACACGTAGAATTTTTGACTTGGATAGAGAGAGAAAAAAAAAAAAAAAAACACCTGGGTACAAAAGTAGAGAAAGTGTCTTGGATATTTAAAAATGAAAACTGGAAGGGATCTAAAAGATAACCCAACCACTTGCCTTTATAGGTGAAGAAACTGATGCTCAGAGACGTAAAATGACTTCCCCAAGGTCAAATGACTAACCACAAAGGGAGTTGCAGAACTTGGAGGAGAAATGCAACCCTACAGGTCATGGTATGTCCATGACTAAGTGGGCTGGAAGTTGAAAACCGATGCTTTCCCAGTATGTCCAACTGCCCAGGCCAAGGCTGCTGTCTCTTGTCCAAGTCAGGTTTATTACTTCCTTCTTTCAACTGTGCTTAAAACATCTCTTCTCGTGTTCTCATCTCTTAACAGAGTCATTATTCAATTCAATAGGGAGCTCAGTTTTTGTCGTCTGCAAGTTCCCCTTGTAAAACATGAAGTAGTCAATTTTTTTAAATCCAGTATTAGATAAACCTACCAATAACTGAACATTTCCCCTTAGAATTTCCTCAGAATGATTTAACTATTTTTGCCCAGTGTGGGGACAATGACTCACACTGGATATTCCCTCACCAATGTCCCTGTTCACACTGAGGCCAGAACAAAGGTTTTCTTCTAGCCTAAAACAGGGAGGTGCCATCCATTTGTTAAAATGAAATAAATGTTCTTTGCAGCTTGGGCTCCCTGGCAGTAGACAAGCTAAATAAATGCGGAATTGCTCTTTTTCCTCCAATTCTATGGTTTCAGACAGAATACTATATCTATCCATTGTCTAACACAGCCCATTAGCCACCTGGCTGACAGATAATAATCTTAAATGGACACTTTGAAGATGGGTCAGCCCATGGCTTTTTTCTCATAGGTTTCAATCTTAATAGAAAGCTACACTTAGCATTTATGGAACCTTGTCAATCAAAAGTCAAGGGCCGTACTGAGTCACAAGACTTTTTTGCTAAGAGGAAAAGTTGCATTTGGATGTCGTTATTTTTTTATCATTATCAATACTATCTTCGGGAATGCAGTATGATGAGCAACCCAATTTTTTTTTTAGCATTGACTCATGTTTTAATTAAAAGCCTATGAAAATTACCAGCTGTGCAAGCTTTGAGCCTCACTTCTCTCCTCTATAAAAAGTGGACAATAATATCCACCTGGCAGAGTTATGAGGGTTAAACAAGAGAGCATTTGTAAAATGATTACCTGATATAGAATCAGTGTTTCTCAAAGATAAGATCTTTTTTCTACGAAGCATATAATTATTCTGATAGTCAGTTTTGCCTTCTTCCCACAAAATCCAAGGATGGTCTCTAGACAACCACAGCAGACAACCCAAGGTTTTTCTCATAACAGGAGGACAATGAATTTTGTTGAATAAACTAAAATGAAGCTTGATGTAACATCTTTCCCTAGATTGGGCTATAGAACTATCTCACTATTGAAGGTCACTGACTCACAAAAATCAATCAAGGGCTCTGAACTGCAATGTAAATTAGCATTCTTTTAGAGAAAGACACAGGAAAGGCTAAATTCATATCATTTCACAAATCAAGAAAAGGTGGCTGTGCTCCCAGTACAGCTGAGTAAGCTCCTACTGGACTAAACTTCTCATAGTTGACAGCTATAAACTCTGGGAAAAACACACACACACAAACCCCCAGCTACCTGAAGGCTCTGGAAAGTGAGCAAAAATAAGAAAATTCTGCTGGGGAGTCAACCTTGGGAATCAGGAGAAAATACGGAATGAACTTCTGCTCTTTACAGCTATTAGTCTGAGATGAGGCTGTAGTCAATATTGCAAGGGGCTACTAAAACTCTTATGGAAAATTCAGTTTTGGGAATTCCCTGGCTGTCCAGTGGTTAGGACTCAGCACTTTCATTGATATGGCCCAGTTTCAATCCCTGGTTAGGGAACTAAGATCCTGCAAGCCATGTGGCATGGTATGGCAAAAAAAGAGAAGATAATCGAGTTTTTCTAGCCTGAAGTGTTTAGGGCAATTCATACCCATAGCCACTAGAGTGTGAGAGAAAAATCCTATAAAGAAGTTATAGGGAGAAGAAAAAGTCTAAATTCTATGCGTATCCTTCACCCAAACCTCCAGCTGATCCCTGAACCACATACACAGGGAAGACCCAAAGTATTCCAGCTAAGGACTAAATAATTATATTGAGATCTGAGACACCACTTATGACATAGAGTTTTCAGTTTAAGTCCAGCCAATTTAATCACTTGCTTAAAAAGAGAAGTACTCTTTGAAGGAATATAACAGAATCCAGAGTCCTAATAACATTCAGAATGTCCAGGATATAACATAGAATTATTTGAGCTGTGAGGAACCAAAAATGTCACCCATTTTCAAGAGGAAAGACAATCAATGAAGACTAACCTCAAGGCAACCCAGATATTAGAATTAGCAAACAGAGATTTTAAACTTGCCATTATAATTATGCTCAGTGACTTAAAGGAAAATACGCTTACAATAAACAAATAGAAAATCTTAACATAGAATCTATGAAAAACAAAAATTATAGAACTAAAATACACATTATCTAAAACAAAAGTTAAGGAAAAGACATAAAACTTCATTAAAAAACTATTTCTAACACATATGCTTCATATTATTTAAGGCAAAGGTAGAATGAACAGAAGAAAGAAAAAAGAGGAGGAGGGAAGAAAAGCTATAAGGATAGAGAAGAAAGTAAGAAAAGAGTTATGACTAGAATAGCCTCTAGAAGAAGGTAAATATTCATAAAGCATGGAGAGAGGGGACAGACTGAAGCTGAGTGAAGGAATTATAGGAAGAAAGACTAGAGAAGAATCATAAAATCTTAAGTCTTTTAAACTATGTGTTTAAGTTGCTCTTCATTTGGAATGAGATGAAGAAGTTTATAAAAGACCTGAATATATAATTTTTAATTACCTTTAAAATGTCAATTATTGTTTAATAAATTGTTGCACAAACTTATAGAGATGCCATTCTTAATCATTTGCTTGGCTTCAATAGTGGAACCTTAAGACACAGTCAGCCAAGTGAAGGTTAGATTCTTTATCTTCACCTTATACAAACCACAGAGCACTCAGGTCACATCTATCACCTGTGACAACTGTCTGACTAAGCAAAGTCCAGCAAGATGAGTCCTCAGAAATAACTCCTTCTCACTATTATGAGTGGGACTGAAAGGGGCTGCATATCTAAGGGATTGTCAGGGTTGCTTGGGAGTCTGAGAGAAAGCCTTGTCTAATGTAAAATCAACTTAGATCTTGTATATTTTCTGAGCTCCAATTCTCTTGGCACAGACTGCCAACTAAGCCCATCATGGTGCAACTTTTAGTTTAATAGGGGACTCTACTAAATAGAAAAACCCTTAAAGACTTAAAGACACAAATTTTTAGTGGTAGAATTCCAGGAGAGATAATTTTGATTGAGAAAGAAAAGACTTCTTAGAGAAGACAGTCCCTGTTTCCTGAAGCTGGAGGTCAAGTTGGAAGATGACCAAGTGACCCAAAGCCATTGATAAACCACTGTCCAGCTGTGGGCTATAGTTTGGTTTTATAAGACTACTAAGGCCACATGTAATGAAAGCCAACATGGCAATTTCTAACACTTCTATCATAGTATCATTTTTCATAAACAGAAATTAGATTGACATTGCTATATCTTTTCCATTCTATTAAGCACCCCCACCCCTGCCAAATATGAGTGTTTTCATGATTCCATCCATCTATGGCAATATCACTCTTTTTTTCTGAATTGGTTGTGTTATTGGTTGTAAAATGTTTTTGATCACAGGCCATCCCTTATTTGCTTTAGAGAAATGATAGGAAGTAGTCTGTAATATAACTAATGAGATAAACAGTTAATAGGAATTTCAGTATCATACAACAGCAGTTCCCAACCTTTTTGGCACCAGGGACCAGTTTCCTGAAAGACAATTTTCCCACGGATTGGGGTGGGGATGGTTTCAGGATGATTCTCATAAGGAGCACACAACCTAGGTCCCTTGCATGCACAGTTCACAGTAGGGTTTGTGCTCATACAAGAATCTAATGCTGCTGCAGATCTGACCGGAAGCAGAGCTCAGGTGCTAATTCAAGCAATGAGGAGTGGCTGTAAATACAGATGAAGCTTCACTCACTCACCTCCTGCTGTGTGGCCTGGTACCAGTTTATGGCCTGGGGATTGGAGACTCCTGTCATACAAGATCAATAAAAATAAAGGGAGCTGATGGTCTACATTTATGCACTAAACTGTGCTTGTTCAGAACCATGAATTCAGGAAAGGTTCCATGATAAAGAAAGAAAACAGTAACAGTTGGCCTTGGTATAAAAGCTCTTTGTGTACAAAGCAGATGCAGATCTGTAAACAACGCAAGGCTCTTTCCATGGATGTCTTAGATGAATTTAGATCATGCTTTGCTTTGTTTTTCAATAAAATAATTTTAGCATTTTGAGAGACTTCATCAATAAGAAGAGACTGAGTTATGGGGTACATGAAGTTGTGCTGGATACTCAAGATATTGAATATTTCTGATGGAAAAAAGAAAATTAGGAGTTTCTCTTAACAGATCAATAAATAAAAATTTTTTTCATTAGAATTCACTGTGTTCCAAGCTGTGTTGGGATATAAATACATCCAGTGTGACTTTTACTGTTAGATAAGTCATACCAGTGCTATACACTGTTGTCAAAGGATAGCACTGTAAATACGGTAGAGTGCTATACACTGTTGTCAAAGGATAGCACTGTAAATACGGTAGCATGTTCTGATGTGAAGCCAACTCTTTCCTGGGACCAATATGAGCACTTCTGCCCCACGCTTTTTCAATAGTTTCACTGAGATATGATTTACATGTCATCACATATTTATATATATCATCGTATATTTATCTTTGTGTAACTACCATCATTATCTAATTTTAGAATGTTTTATCACTCCAGAAGAAGCCCCATATCACTAGCGGTAGCTGCCTATTACCCCCTTTCTTCAGCATCTGGCAATCACTAATCTTTCTATCTCTGTACACTTGACTATTTTGGACATTTCATATCCATAGAATCATACAATATATAGCCTTTTGTGACAGGTTTCTATCACTTAACATAATATTTTTGCAGTTCATCCACATTGTAGCATTCCTTTTTGTGGCTAAATAATATTCCACTGTATGGATATACCACATTTTGTTTATCCATTCATCATTTGATGAATATTTGGGTTGTTTCTACTTTGGAGATTTTATGAATAATGGTGCTATGAGTGTATGTGTGCAGGTTTTTGTGTGAACATGTGTTTTCATGTCTCTTGAGTATATACCTATGAGTAGAATGACTAGATCATATGGTAACTCTATGTTTAAATTTTTGAGGAATTTTTAAACTGCTCTCCAAAATGGCTACATATCAGTGATATATGAGGGTTCCAATTTCTCCACACCCTTTCCAACTTTTGCTATTACCTGTGGGGTTTTTTTTTTTTTTTAGAGCTGCCGTCTATGGGGTCGCACAGAGTTGGACATGACTGAAGTGACTTAGCAGCAGCAGCCGCAGTGAATGTGACATGGCATCTCATGTGGTTTCCCTATACTTTTAAGTATAGTTACTATGCAGATTCTTGGGCTATCAGCCCCCTAAAGGCTTTTGCCTTTACTGTGCCCTGAGTTTACCCTTCTCTTGTAGCAAATCTAAGGAAGAAACCACTGATCTATTCATTCCTCTAATGTTTACTGAACATCAACTGTGCCAGCCACTGGAGACAAAATGAGAAAAACTCAGCTCCGATCCTCATAAAGCTCAGAGTCAACAGGGCATACGGCAGTCTGCACAAGGGGTACATGACCGTGTGGAGAGTGTGGAGAAGGAAAAATGCAGAGTCCCTTTTTTGGGCCAATAGAGGATGGTGGGAATGAGGATAGAGGAATAGAGTGAGTAGGAAGGTCACAAAAGGCCCTGTGAGCCAGGTTAAGAAGTTTGGACTTTAAGAACATTTATAAAGCTTCTTCTAAAAGCAGGAGTGGCTTGATCATATTTCAGTTTTAGATAATCATTCTAATTGAAGCAGAAAACTAGAGGAGAGAGAATACCATGATGGTAAGGGTGACTAGCTCCTACGATAACCCAATTTCTAGAGTGTAAGGGAGGACATCTGGGTCCTGCGCTCTTGACCTCATGGCTGAGACTCTTAATTCCGACATGAATTTCTTCTATAACCTCTTCTACTTCCCTCAAAGCAGTGACTCTCAAAGTATGGTCCTTGGACCAGAATCATCTGTGAGCTTGTTAGA
Organism: Bos taurus; assembly: GCF_002263795.3. Taxonomy (NCBI): domain Eukaryota; kingdom Metazoa; phylum Chordata; class Mammalia; order Artiodactyla; family Bovidae; genus Bos; species Bos taurus. The sequence continues at coordinate 104,085,440 of NC_037357.1, forward strand.
AATTCAAATTCTTGGGCCTTACTCCAAATTTATTCAGTGAAAAATTCTGGGAGTGGGCCCAGCAATCTGTGTTTCACCAAACCCTCCAAGAGATTCAAATAAACATTTAAGTTTGAGAAGCAGAGGTAACTTAAGTGGGTTTCCATTCCTTGCAACTAATCCACTAATAAAAGGCAGAGTATTTCAACATAAAGAGATGCGACATACATTTCATTGCTTACTGGCTTACACTAGGAGTCAGCAGACTATGGCCTATGGGCCAAATCTTACCAGTCCCTGTTTTTGTAAATGAAGTTTTATTGGAATACAACTGTGTCTATTTGTTTTAGTATTGTCTATGGCTGCTTTTGCACTGCAATAGAAGAGCTGAGTAGTTGTGACAGAGACTACATAGCCCACAGTGTGGAAAATATTTACAATATGACCTTTTATAGAAAAAGTCTGTCAACCCCTGCTCTAAACTAATTGCACAGTGCAGGGACATTCTGAAGAAGGAGATGTTATAAGGGAATGCCAGAGTTCAGATGATAAAATAAAACACAAATTTAGGGGACAAAAAAGCTAACATCTCCAAGTATATGATATTGGAAGACATGTCTCAGTGAACAGGAGTAGTTGGGACCATATTAAATCAAAGCTTAAATCTTCATGAAAGACCTCAGGGACCATGAGACCTGGGGTCTATAACGTAATTACTGAAATTTCCATGCAAGGGAAGTTGACTGTGGTATGAGGGTCATCTGCCTATGAGGTCATGACATCTGGACAGTTTTTTCAGAGGATTGATGGGGTTATAGCCCAGTCAGTCATACAGGAGGACCAGACAACTTAGCATGGCCTCCTTTGTCATTATATTCATTAGAAGGACTGATGCTGAACCTCTAATACTTTGGCTATCTGATGTGAAGAGCTGACTCATCGGAAAAAATCCTGATGCTGAGAAGATTGAAGACAGGAGGAGAAGGGGGTGGCAGAGGATGAGATGGCTGGATGGTATCATCGATTCAATGGGCATGAGTTTGAGCAAACTCTAGGAGATGGTGACAGGGAAGCCTGTCCATGGGGTCACAGAGAGTTGGACATGACTTAGTGACTGAACAATAACAACAACCTTTGTCATTGATATGTCCAAGCTCCTCAGATATGGTGTTATCATTCTCTTTACTTGTCTGTATTTCTCCCTGGACAGTAAGTTTCTTATAGGCAACAGTGTCTCATTCACTCTCATATCCCCAGCATTAAACTTATAGGAACGGTTCAACAAACATTTAATGAATGAACAAATTACTATATGGATGGTTCATTGAGTCATGCTGACCTGCTAAACCCAGTAGTGAATATTATAGTGTCTTTATTTTCTTATCCAAAAATGCCATTGCATTGGCAGCAGCATTCCAGTTGTATGAACAAATTTGTCAATGTGATTACTATATCAGGATTTTCTTAGTTTCTTTTCTAGTAAGCAAGTTTTGGAAAAACCATATGTTGTGTAGACTTCTATATCTAAATGCAAGCCCAGCCTACTGAAAGCAACTATCTGAAGTTCTAAATCTGGATGACCCCAAAATGATATTCTAATACCTTTAAGCAAAGATAAAGGGTGAAATATTTCAATTGACAGCTTACTTATATTCTAGTTGGCCTCTCCAGCTTGGAATTCAGTTCATTTATCAAATTTTCTCATTTGAAGTTTACTGTATTAATTCCCCTTTTCTGAATGAATCTTACTTGGCAACCAAGACACTTTCAATCCTGTTTTGAATTTAGTGACTTTGAAATCATTGGCACATAGACCACCCATGAATTCTAATAGAAACAAAAGCTATTAAAAGGAGCTAATTTTAAATACCTTTCCCTTAAGCAAACACCCTCTTCCAACAACACAAGAGAAGACTCTACACATGGACATCACCAGATGGTCAACTCCGAAATCAGATTGATTATATTCTTTGCAGCCAAAGAAGGAGAAGCTCTATACAGTCAGCAAAAACAAGACTGGGAGCTGACTGTGGCTCAGATCATGAGCTCCATATTGCCAAATTCATAATTAAATTGAAGAAAGTAGGGAAAACCCCTAGACCATTCAGGTATGACCTAAATCAAATCCCTTATGATTATACAGTGGAAGTGAGAAATAGATTTAAGGGACTAGGTCTGATAGATAGAGTGCCTGATGAACTATGGAATGAGGTTTGTGACATTGTATAGGAGACAGGGATCAAGACCATCCCCATGGAAAAGAAATGCAAAAAAGCAAAATGGCTGTCTGTGGAGGCCTTACAAATAGGTGTGAAAAGAAGAGAAGCGAAAAGCAAAGGAGAAAAGGAAAGATATAAGCATCTGAATGCAGAGTTCCAAAGAATAGCAAGAAGAGATAAGAAAGCCTTCTTCAGCGATCAATACAAAGAAATAGAGGAAAACAACAGAATGGGAAAGAGTAGAGATCTCTTCAAGAAAATTAGAGATACCAAGGGAACATTTCATGCAAAGATTGGCTGGATAAAGGACAGAAATGGTATGGACCTAACAGAAGCAGAAGATATTAAGAAGAGGTGGCAAGAATACACAGAAGAACTGTACAAAAAAGATCTTCATGACCCAGATAATCATGATGGTATGATCACTCACCCAGAGCCAGACATCCTGGAATGTGAAGTCAAGTGGACCTTAGAAAGCATCACTACGAACAAAGCTAGTAGAGGTGATGGAATTCCAGTTGAGCTATTTCAAATCCTAAAAGATGATGTTGTGAAAGTGCTGCACTCAATATGCCAGCAAATTTGGAAAACTCAGCAGTGGCCACAGGACTGGAAAAGGTCAGTTTTCATTCCAATCCCAAAGAAAGGCAATGCCAAAGAATACTCAAACTACCACACAACTGCACTCATCTCACACGCTAGTAAAGTAATGCTCAAAATTCTCCAAGCCAGGCTCCAGCAATATGTGAACCGTGAACTTCCAGATGTTCAAGCTGGTTTTAGAAAAGGCAGAGGAACCAGAGATCAAATTGCCAACATCCGCTGGATCATGGAAAAAGCAATAGAGTTCCAGAAAAACATCTATTTCTGCTTTATTGACTACGCCAAAGCCTTTGACTGTGTGGATCACAATAAACTGTGGAAAATTCTGAAAGAGATGGGAATACCAGACCACCTGACCTGCCTCTTGAGAAACCTATATGCAGGTCAGGAAGCAACAGTTAGAACTGGACATGGAACAATAGACTGGTTCCAAATAGGAAAAAGAGTACGTCAAGGCTGTGTATTGTCACCCTGTTTATTTAACTTATATGTAGAGTACATCATGAGAAACGCTGGGCTAGAAGAAGCACAAGCTGGAATCAAGATTGCCGGGAGAAATATCAATAACCTCAGACATGCAGATGACACCACCCTTATGGCAGAAAGTGAGGAGGAACTAAAGAGCCTCTTGATGAAAGTGAAAGAGGAGAGTGAAAAAGTTGGCTTAAAGCTCAACATTCAGAAAACGAAGATCATGGCATCTGGTCCCATAACTTCATGGGAAATAGATGAGGAAACAGTGGAAACAGTGTCAGGCTTTATTTTTCTGGGCTCCAAAATCACTGCAGATGGTGACTGCAGCCATGAAATGAAAAGACGCTTACTCCTTGGAAGGAAAGTTATGACCAACCTAGATAGCATATTCAAAAGCAGAGACATTACTTTGCCAACAAAGGTCCGTCTAGTCAAGGCTATGGTTTTTCCTGTGGTCATGTATGGATGTGAGAGTTGGACTGTGAAGAAGGCTGAGCGCTGAAGAATTGATGCTTTTGAACTGTGGTGTTGGAGAAGACTCTTGAGAGTCCCTTGGACTGCAAGGAGATCCAACCAGTCCATCCTAAAGGAGATCAATCCTGGGTGTTCTTTGGAAGGAATGATGCTAAAGCTGAAACTCCAGTACTTTGGCCACCTCATGCGAAGAGTTGACTCATTGGAAAAGACTCTGATGCTGGGAGGGATTGGGGGCAGTAGGAGGAGGGGGCGACAGAGGATGAGATGGCTGGATGGCATACCTCATGCGAAGAGTTGACTCATTGGAAAAGACTCTGATGCTGGGAGGGATTGGGGGCAGTAGGAGGAGGGGGCGACAGAGGATGAGATGGCTGGATGGCATCACCGACTCAATGGACATGAGTTTGAGTGAACTCCGGGAGTTGGTGATGGACAGGGAGGCCTGGTGTGCTGCAATTCATGGGGTCGCAAAGAGTCAGACATGACTGAGCGACTGAATTGAACTTCCCTTAAGCACCATTCTGCCACTGGTATAGGTCCTATATTAGATGCCTAAGCAGGAGGTGGGGAGAAGGAAGGAGGCAGAAAAAAGAAGACCATCTCTCTGTCAATTGCAAGCACAACAGATGATTATGAAGATACCCATACAAGAGAATGGGGCTTCCCTGGTGGATCAGATGGTAAAGGATCTGCCTGCAATGCAGGAGACTTGGGTTCGATCTCTGGGTTGGGAAGATCCCCTGGAGAAGGGCATGGCAACTCACTCCAGTGTTCTTGCCTGGAGCATCTCCATGGACAGAGGCTACATGGGGTCACAAAGAGTCGAACATGACTGAGTGACTAAGTGCACACACATACAAGAGAACGTCCCTCCTACCACACACACTTCCATAGGAGATGACACAGTTTAGTGTGAAAATGGCCTCTGCGGACTGTAGGAGAACTGGGGTCTCTTCTTATCACCACCACTCTGTGGTTATGTGTGTAATCTTAGGTAAGTCTCATCAGTTTATTTGGGTACCAGTTTTCACATGTGATGAACTAGAGTCCAGTGTTTCCTTTCAGGTGAGTACTAAATACTCCAGTTACAGTGGTTGCCTGTGCCTTTGGCTGATTCAAAGACAGAAAAGATCCATTTGCAAAGGGAGTTAAAGCTGAAGGATTGGGACTTGCCAGTGTTTAAGAGTCTGCCTTCCAACGCAGGGGGTGTGGGTTTGATTCCTGGTTTGATTCCTGTAGGATCTTAGCATACTGCACGACACAGTCAACGTTTTTTAAAAATTAAAATAGAAATTTAGAGCTGAAGGATCATTTTTCCGAGAGAAGTCACAGAGGACAAGGATCCCTTTCAAGTCAACATGATAAAGGAGAAGGGAACGTCAGCAAGCAGAAGCTGCAAAATAAAGATTAGTGAATGACAAGAAAGTCCAGGAAAAAAGGGAAATGGAAATGAGATGCGAGTTTGTTGGGTCCACAAATCCCTGTTATTAGGGTCGTATTCTCACTAGCTCTGGAGCCTTCCAACTCTCTGTACTTCTCAGGGCCTGGCCTTATGGCATCTCCTGCTCACAGAGGTAATCCCGCTCAGGTAATCTTGAGGGAACCTTACTCAATTACTCGTCTTGAAACACAAGAGAGCCTGACTAGAACAGGAGCTTGAAATCTATAGTTTTATGAAGTTTTGCAAGGTGATATGGAGGAGACATAAGAGACGTGGGTTTGATCCTTGGGTCAGGAAGATCCCCTGGAGGAGGGCGTGGCAACGCACTCCAGTATTTTTGCCTGGAAAATCCCATGGACAGAGGAGCCTGGCGGGCCACAGTTCATGGAGTCGTAAAAGAGTTGGACACAACTGAGGTGACTTAGCACGCACACATGGGTACAAATAGTGTGCTAGGTATAAAAAGAATAAGATGTATTCATTTCAGTTGTGAGTTTCCAAACACCAAAACCAACAGGTGGTTAAAACCCAAACCAGAACAGATACTTACTCTGCGGACGTTTGCTCCTGTGGACATGGAAGAGATCCCAGTGCCTGGGCCTCTTGAATCAGATAGGGTGTGGTTGCTCCACACCCAAAAGGACGGAACAGGCAGATCTGAATCAGCCACCAGAGGGAGCATAAACAAATGAACAAAGAGGCAGGGGAAGCCTGCCTTCTCACATTGCACCTGGGTGGTAGCATTTCCACCCAGGGTGTTCTTTCATCTGTTGTTCATTCCAAGCACACTGCAGCTAGCTGGAAATCAAACAGGGAAGCACTTGTTCAGATCTCGAAGCATCCAATGTCAACTGTATCTTGCTTTCACAATTTCACACCACGTACTGTTCAGGCAGGTGCTGGTCTGTTTCTAAATAACACAGACAGTACACGTCTAAAGAAGATTCTGTTCTCAAGATTGTTTACAAGTTGTTTAGGACATAGAAGGTCTCGTCCCACAAAAGTGACATAAGGAGTCCTTGGGTCTGCCGGCCAGCCCTCTGATGTTAATGATCCCTTGATCAAACCGAACCACAGAGCTACTACTATGCTTCTGGAAGATTTGAACAATCATTTAAAATGTTGCTGACATAATGCTTTTCAGCTCAAAGACCAATCACCATGTTCGCCAGGTAGTGGTTCTTGACACCCCACACCCTGGCTGAGGTTGACTGCTTCCTCGCCTGGGTCCTCTTCCATCCTCACCAACCCCCGGTCCTTTACATCCTCCTTTCACAGAATCTGGGCTTCCCTGTGGCTCAACTGGTAAAGAATCTGCCTGCAAACTGCAATGTGGGAGACCTGGGTTCGACCCCTGGGTTGGGAAGATCCCCTGGAGAAGGGAAAGGCTACCCATTCCAGTATTCTGGCCTGGAGAATTCCATGGACTGTATAGTCCATGGGATTGCAAGGAGTCAGACATGACTGAGCAACTTTCACTTCACAGAATCTACAATACTTCATGAAAACCAGGTTCCCATAGGTCTCACCGTACTGTTCCCTGAACCCATGATCTCATTGCAAGGTGAATGAGCATCTGTTCTTTATCACCTGGGTGTGGGGCATGGAACACTCACTTGTGATGTGTTTGGTCAAAGGGCATGGTGGTGGGATCCTGCCACCTCCGCTGTCATCCCTGCTTTCAAGTCTCTTGTAACCATCACACTGCTCATCCTTCCTTCTATAGGGAGAGTCTGGGTCTGTGAGGTTCAGCTTGAGGCAGGGAGTAAGAAGACTATGGAGATTTCTCCCTTAAAAGACAGAAGAGTCTCTTCTAGTTCGTAGGAATAGCACAAGGTGGGAGGAAAGGACAGGATAGTAAGAGGACCCAGGGGCTTTCCTGTTAATACCCGCACTGGGCCCTGTTGGGGGTGAAGCAGTGGACAGTGGTCTTGAATCCCACAGCCACACAACTCTGGGTCCTCACCTTGGCTCCATCAGAAGAGAAGGCCAAGATTCTGAAAAAATATATATATTTAGCCTTTTCAGGTTCAGGCAAAGCTGAATATTTGACTGTCTGTGCTCACTAAGGAGAATCTTAATTTGAGAAATAGAAGAATCTTGCATGTTTGGCCACAGAATTCATGAAATAACCACTAGAGTCTTGGGTGCTAGGCTTGGATCTGCCATTCACCAGAAATAGACCTTTTGGTCTATTGACTTCAATGTTATATCTCTGCAGCAAACATACCTTCCCATTTCTTTTAAATACTTTGCTACCTCTTGGAATTTTAGAGCAAGAAAGGATCTTAAAAAGCATAAAGCCAAGCTTTCTCATTTTACAGTTGAAAATCCCAGGAGGTCTAAGGAGGTAAAGACAAGCCCTCAAGGTCATGCAGTTAATCAGGAGTTGTGTCAAGAGCAGAAGCAGGGTCGGCAGACACTCGGCTTGGCACAGTTCCACCTCATCTCCCTGCACCCCTGAGCCCACACCCACAGAGGGGGGCAAGGGTGCGCTCAAAGTTCGAAGCAAGTAATTTTGAGTTTTCAAATTAGCTGTGGATAAGTCACACATGGATAATCAGCAGCTGACTGCAGCCTGGGCTCTAACTGAGCTTTAAGTCAATATTATAAGCTTGAATATTTATGGGTATTTTGGTTTGTTTCCAAAAGTGGAGGAAAGTGCCATCCTTCCTCCTGTCACATAAATGGAAAACACCAGAAAGGCAGGATTTACAGTGCTTTCCCAGCATTTGTGCATTTTGATGTTGGTGTGGGTGGACTGAAATCAGAAGCGAAACATAGCAGGCAGAGGCCACCACTAGCTTCTTGGTTTTAGGGGAGTGAGGGGCGATGAGGGAATACTGGGGTCACAGCAAAAGGTGCTGTTTGACTGAGTGATTAGCTCTCAAATTTGAAAAGCATGATGGGACATTTTCCAGGACTACCTCTGGAGGAGAGGGGTAACTTCCGGCCCTTCTTGCACATGGCAGTCACCTTCCTGCCCTGGCTCTGACATTCTCTGGCTATTGGAAATCTGACCTCCCTCTTTTCTCCTCACTTCAAGGGCACTTTCCAAATTAATTAAATTCTGATTAAATTGCATTTTTCCTTTGATAACTTGCAATGCCCTTGAGATTATCAGAGAAGATAAGAGCCAGGGCTTTAGGGAAGAACTCTGGGATGGTGACCTTGCTCTGCAATTTACTAGCTATGTGACCTTGAAGAAGTCACATCTTGATAAGCCTCATCTGTAAAATGGAAGTCCTGGGTGCCCCACAGACTTGTCTGGAGGGATGAGAATGGAAGGACTTTGTAAAGTGCTATTCCCTAATGCACAGTGTCTGTAGTCCTTGTTAGTGCTAATGGGCTCTGGGCTATTATACAGCCTGGTATGGGAATTGTGTGATTAATGTTTTCACTAAGATGAGTCTTAAAAAGGGTATCATAGGCGAAGCTGGTCCTGAGCAATCGCCTCCTTGGGTCTCAGTTAAAGGTGACATTTCTGAGCCCTTGCCGTGTGTCAGGCATTCTGCTGACACCGTGCACGGCTCACGTTGTTGAATTCTTACAATAACCCTGTGATGACAGGATGATTATCCCAATTTCACTCACATGGAAGCTGAGGCACAGAGTGGTTAAGATACGTGCCTAAAGTCACACTGCTAATATGTGTCAGAGCCAGGAAATGAAATCAGGTAGTTATTACTCCTGGAGAAGGAAATGGTAACCCACTCCAGTATTCTTGCCTGGAGAATCCCATGGACGGAGAAGCCTGGTAGGCTACAGTCCATGGGGTCGCAAAGAGTTGGACACAACTTGAGCGGCCACTAACTATACTAGAAGATGGTATTTTCCATAGCATTCTGCAACAAAACCTCCCATCCCCACAAGGATTTCGGATGGACCTGCCACTTTCTCATCAGGAGGTGGAATCGTATTCCCCTCCCCTTGAATGTGCGACACATCCCCTTCCCACCCTTAGTGATTCACAGGTAACCAGTAGAATGCAGTGGCAGTGGTGCCATGTGACTTCTGAGCTAGGTCAGAAAGAGAGAGCGAGCCTTGCAGCTTCTGCCCAGGCTTTTGGGACTTGCTCTCTAGCCACTCTCTTTGGGAATGTTTTTTCTCAAAACTCAGCCTCTGTGCTCTGAAAAGCCCAGGCCACATGGGGAGGCTGCATGGAGACCACCTTTCTACAGTCATAGCAACCTCGTCCAGGTGCTAGACATGCTGTGAAGAAGCTTCCAGATGATCCAGCCTTCCACCCATCAAGTCTTCCCAGGTGAGTCAGAGACAAGCGCCCCTGCTGTGCCCTGAGTGCATTTCTGACCCACAGCCTCACTGAATGTATAAAATGGTTGTTTCACTTCACTAAGTTTGGAGGGGTTCGTAACGATGCTGCGATAGATAACTGGAACAGCTATTCTGCTATTCTCCATCAGTTCTTTCCAAGTAATGCCCGCCTCCCTCCTCAGTTGATCAGAACTCCCCACTGTGATGTCCTGGATGGTCCTGGCAAAGGCTATGTCTTCAATGTTTCCCATTCACTTAAGACCCCGAACTCTCTTGCTGCTGCTGCTGCTAAGTCGCTTCAGTTGTGTCCGACTCTGTTCGACCTTATGGACAATAGCCCACCAGGCTCCTCTGTCCACCGGATTCTCTAGGCAAGAATACTGGAGTGGGTTGCCATTTCCTTCTCCAGAACTCTCTTGCTGAGAGAGGGAAATTCTGAGAGGGTTAACTACATTCGTTCCTGTGAAGCTAATTCCTGGTTAATCGTCAGCCTTCCAAGATTTCAGAGGGCCTTCTCTTGGTAACATGCCTGTCTTCCTAAAGGGTCCCTGGAGCCAGGCTGGCCAAGGGTGAGAAATCCTGGCCTTTCACTGAATGCATTCCTGGATGGGGGCTTGCTCGGACACACAGAAAGTCTGCCCTGTTCTGCCTGATCTAGCTCTGGTGGAAAGCAGCCAAGAATCCCTTCCTTCCCTTTGAAAAAGTCAAAGCAGTCTTAAGGGGAGCCACACAGACACCAGGGGCTGGACCATTATCGTAACGATCCAGACATTTCCCAGTCATGCCTGATCTTGTCACATCTCCCGACCCTGCTCCCTGAGCTTCGTCTGGCCTCGGACTAGCACCCGGATGGGAAACCTGAGGCTGGGATTCAGAGTCAGGAAGCTGATTACCTATTGGCGGATAGTAGTGGCTGGAGAAGGAACACGGGCAGGAGGGGGGCTTCGGAGGGCTGGTCATGTTCCATTTCTCTCCATCTGGGTGCTGCTCGCACAGCATGTTCACTCTCTGATGACTCACGGAGCAGTGCACTTACGACCTGTGCATTTCTTCTGCTACACATCAATAACAACAAGAATAAAAAAAGCAGACCAGCCATTCAGCTGCTAGGCTGAAACCTAAAATAAATGCCTGAGGAGCACTAACAGGAAACGTGCTGTACTCTAGCAGTGGGAGCAGTGCCTCTCAGCTGGGAAGTCCCTCAGAGGACAGGCCACAGTTTTCATGTTTGTGTCACCAGTACCAACATGCAGCCTGGCATCCAGAAGGCATCCAGGGAGTGTTCACTGACCACCCCCTAACCCTTAGTCTCCCCTTTCTCCTTCCTACTCCTTACTCCAACCTACAGAAAAGCCTATCCAGATGGCTCTTGGCTAATATAGATCTTGTAGCAAGATCTATATTTTCTCATACATGCTCCCTGTCATCGTCGATACCTGAGATGATGCAGAACAGGTGAGGTGAAAACAAATGAAGATCCTAAAACTCCCCAGGGGAACTTTAATCACGATCTTTGCCTGCTTCCCCCAGCAAATCCTCCACAGCACTGTGAGGAAACAGCCGTCTATAGCGGATTGATGCCGTGCTGCGTGATTTAATACATGTGCGAATGCTTTTCATCTTCACGACAACCCTGTGAGGTGCGGACTGCTACGCATCCCATTTATAGGCAACCAAACCGAGGCACAGAGACGTTAAGCAACTTGCCCAAAGTCACACAGCTAGTAAGTGACAGAGCCTGGGTTAAACCCAGCAATCTGGCTCCAGAGTCTGTACTCTCAAGGCCCACAGAATCCTGCCTTTATGGAGATGACAGTAACATATATGTGGGAGACATTTCCAAAATATTTGTTTGATAAATGCTGAATAACTGAATAGAGAATAATTTATTCTATAACATAAAAAAATAAAACCCAGTGTTGGAGCTGGTGGTATTTTCAGCAATTGCGGGTGAAGGTGGGAAGAGGCTGGAGGTGGGGGGGTGGGTTGGCTGGATCTCCAGCCCTAGAAAATAAGTGTTTTTTGGATCAGAGAAAACAAAATCTTACTCAAAGAAGAAAGATCTCTTGCTCTTCTTCCACCACCCCCCCTCAGGATCTGAACAGATAATCAGAGCGTGCAGACATTCAGCAGTAATCAATTAGTACCTACTTTAGATTAAATTGAGAATATGTAAATTGGGTGCCTCATCAAGGCTGCACAGAGCCAGTGATTTGAGATGCAAGCACCCCAACGACGTGCTGCAAACATATCAAGTCTGCAACGCAGAAGGGCATGCAAATCTCATCCCTCAGCCGAAAAACTTCTTAGACTGGGAGACCTGCTGTTCCTCTGTACACACACACACACACACAAACACATTTATGCACATGTGCTTTCTTTATCCACTCTATCCACTCCTCTCCATCTTCCCAGAGGCACATAATGTCCTACATCACCAGAAAGAACCCTCAGTGTAAAAACTCAGTGTTAGCATCACAAACAGTACAGCATCCTTGAGCTGGATCCATCATTCCATGTCATCTCAGGGGCTGAGAAGTTGAGCCTTGTTTTGCTGTTTGGTGACTGTTTTTATTTTTGACGGTGATATAAATAAAATCAGTGGCTAAACATGACTAGGGCTCCCTGGATTCCTTTCCAAATTCCCAGAAAGGGAAATGAGAGAAGAGACACCGATCAGATTTCAGAAGGTATTTCTGAGAGTTAGCCTGCTATGCAACCCGAGAGGCAAACAACATACTCTAGGATCAAACTAACTGGGGAAACAGGGCCCTGGATCAGCAAGCATGGGAGCCTTGAAAGATCTGACTGGAGCAGAGGCCTTCATAAGACAGATTCTATGCCAACCTGTCTGTGAAGGGTCCCTGGGAGAACAAAATAATAAAGCCCTAACTGTCTGAGCAGGAGCCCAAGGAAAATTATAGTCTTCAGGCAAAAGGCATTTTCAGATTGTGGTCCCCAAACTGTCCTCGTTGAGGTCTGGAAGACTGGTAATTTTCATGGGATTCTTTTAATAGGCAAGTCAAGAGTGAGAAAGATGTTGATGGCCAGCCGTGGATTATGGCATTGAGCCTACAGGGTGATACCTAAGAGCCTTCAAGAGTGGTCATGTGGCTGAGGAGGTTGAAGAAAACTGGTTGAGGAGGTACACAAGATTTCACTGAGACCAAGGTTAGGTGATGCATTCCGATTGGAGTCGTGAGTCTCACCTAGTCAGAAAGCTGAAAAAATTACACCATCTGAGCTTTCCCTGTCACCTTCTTTAGACTGCTAGGGGCATAAATTTATTTTTTCTTACTTAAATGAATTTAAGAGAAAAATGCTTTGAGGAGAATTCTGAGCTATTCCTTGATAGCAAATAACTAACAAGTGATATTTGGCTCTGCCTAGACACTGGAAAGAAGACTCCTGAAAGTCCCCTGGACAGCAAGATCAAACCAGCCAATCTTAAGGGCAATCAACCCTGAATATTCACTGGAAGGACTGAAGCTGAAGCTGAAGCTCCAGTATTTTGGTCATCTGATGTGAACAGACGACTCATTGGAAAATCCCTGATGCTGGGAAAGATTGAACACAGAAGGAGAAGAGGGCATTAGAGGATGAGATAGCTGGATGGCATCACCAATGCAATGAACATAAACTTGGGCAAAATCTGGGAGATGGTGAGAGACAGGGAGGCCTGGCATGCTGCAGTCCATGGGGTCACAAAGAGTCAGACATGACTGGACGACTGAACAGCACCAACAAGAAGACACTGGACCCTGTACTAGATATGAAAGTAAAAATACACAGGAATTTCCTCATGGTCCAGTGGCTAAGACTCCAAGCTCCCAATGTAGGGGGCCCGGATTCAATCCCTAATCAGGGAACTAGGTCCCACATGCTGCAACCAAGACTTCACATGCCACAACTATAAATCCCACATGCCGCAAATAAGACCTGGTGCATCCAAATAAATAAATTTTTTTTTTAGAAAAGAAAGGAAAGTAAAAATATATGAAAAAGAAAGCTATAAATATATATTTCATAAATAATGATATGAAAATTTGTAACGTATTATAACGATACATTAATTTGTATTCCAATTCAGAAAACAGACATGAATTCAAGAAATGATCAGAAAATGACCAAAGAGTAATGGAGTGGGGCCAGAGGCCAGAAATGCTGGAGAGCTGGAGGGGTTATTGGGGATCCTTTGAGCAGAGTTCAGAGAGGAGGTGAGTTGTCCCTAACCTTTGGGAAGAAGATTTGAATTAAAGGAAAAGAGCAGAGAGGGAGGATATTCCCATGACAGGATAGACAAGATGAGAATACTAATGAGACCCACTCCAGTTCATGCTGAGTGTGGTAGATTAGAAAAACGCTTACAAATTATTCGCCTCTCTGCATTCACTTCCCTGCAATGTGACACGGCAGCTCCTTCCATCAAAAGATGGGGCCTATTTCCCTTCTCCTTGAATCTGGGTTGTGTATGATTGGCTTTAGCCAATGTGACATTAACAAATGAGACATAGACAGTGGTTTCAAAAGGACTTACACCTTGGGGCTTGTCTTCTTGCTGCACTTGGGATCATTAGGTCAACATGTGAATGAGCTTGAACTAAACTATTGGAGAGGTCACATGGAGGAAAAACTAAGGCGCCTTAGCCAACAGTCTGCCACCTCCAGATATATGAGGGAGATCATTGTTGATCGTCCAACCTCCAGCCTATCTACCAGCAAACCCAGGAGAGACCAGCCAAGCCATTTTAGACTAGAAGCCATATCTAGCCAACCTACAGAATTAAGAGCTAAATAAAATAGGTACTATTTTTAATCACTAAAATTTGGAATGGCTCATTATATAACTAAAGCTGAAACATTGGGGAAGAACCAAGCTGTATGTAGGATATATTAATTTGAAAGGGACTAAAATAAATTGGTGGTCAAGATAAATGAAGATCCTGATGAGCATCTCCATAAAACAGGAGAGAATAATGGATGGGGGTGTGGGCGGGCCAAATCGGGAGTGAAAATAGGAACTCCAAATGCGGATGTCCTGGTGGAAGTTTGAAACACAGGGCTAAATAGTTAGAACTAGGTTTCAGATTTGAATGACACCAGCCTATAAGTGGAGAAGGCAATGGCACCCCACTCTTGCCTGGGAAATCCCATAGACTGAGGAGCCTGGTAGGCTGCAGTCCATGGGGTCTCGAAGAGTTGGACACGACTGAGCGATTTCACTTTCACTTTTCACTTTCATGCATTGGAGAAGGAAATGGCAACCCACTCCAGTGTTCTTGCCTGGAGAATCCCAGGGATGGGGGAGCCTGGTGGGCTGCCGTCTCTGGGGTCGCACAGAGTCGGACACGACTGAAGTGACTTAGCAGCAGCAGCAGTCTATAAGTAATGGTGGACACCAGCAAATGATGAGCAATTCATCTTCAAAAAGAATAGTAAGAGAAGACCTTAGGACAGAGGCTAGGAGTCACGATCAATGACTATAGATATGAAAGGAGAAAGGAAACCCACCAAAAGAGGAAGGGCAGAGTGAAAGAGCCTCAGAGAAAGTGGTATGGGGATTAGGGCAGGGGAGATGGGTCAACTCTGTCTAATGAAACGGGGGTAAAAGAGACTGAGGACCATGAAAAACATCCTTTCTATGTTTAGGTGACCATTGGTGACTTTCAGGAGAAGAAAATACAGGGTAATGGTTTACCCCTTTCCCTCAAGGGAAAGCAAGAAGTAAACCCATGGGAGGAGTCTACAATGAAATTCACACCAGTTGCTTTGGCACTATACGAAAAGCTAAGGGGCCAGTTTTCTTTGAGAGGGTAAGATGGAGAGAGGTAGAAATGGAGGCATCTTCAAATGTCCAGAAATCAATCTTAGGAATGTCTTCTTTGGAGGAAAATCGTAGCCAAATTCAAAGACTATACAGAGAGACTTCAGTTTTCTATATATTACCCATGGGGGTGTCATCCTACAGTTCTGGAACCATTGCCAGAAAGACTGGCTGAGACCTGTGTGATTTGTAGAGTCTAAGTTTCTGTAAAACATTTAGTCAAGCAGTTTGGTAACAGTTGAGTCAGTGGACGTGCCCTTATTGCTCACGGGGATGCCCCTGGGGCTTTCTTCACTGCAGTTAATTTCCAGGACATGGCGCCACTAAATATTAGCATGTCCCTTCGTGTTAATGGCAAATGGCAAGAGGCTCTCATAATTTAGATATTTTTATGGCTGTTCTGTGGAAGCTAATTTTGTCTAACAAAACCCCATTAAGTTTTAGCTCTATCCTTTTCCCTTCCTCCAACTCCCAGAACTGGGACTTATATGTTAATTGCAGCCAGTCTATGCTAATTAGGTTTCATTTCTGTTTCTTAAAGAGACAGATGCCATGGGGCCCTGCCCCAGTCATCACTCCTTCCCACCTCCACAGCCAGCTTTTCAGAGGTTAAACTCCAGACTGGGTGAAGGATTCAGGTAAGGCTCACACTTGAAGTTGGAAGGCAGAAGGGCGGGTATTTCCATATTTCCCACAACTTCCTTTGAAGAAGAAATGCTTCTTTTCCATGAAATTCTATGTGCAGCATTTCTAATTGAGAAACAAATCAAAACACTATTAGATTCCTTAACTACACACAAAACTCAGCAAAATACCCCCAAGGCCTACTATAACCACTGCTTTGAACAGAACACCCTCAATCCTGAAGCTTTCATCTGCTCTGACAAGCTGGGGCTCATCACTAAAGGCTGAGTGAGGATTTGCAAGGCAAGAGCTGCCCAAGCAAAAGGGCAACTTTCTATATTAATACTTGCATCTATTCATAGAATGAGTGCTTTCTAGGAGCCCAATAGGCATTTGGGAGGATAAAAAGATGGATAAGACAAAGATCCTACTGTAACAAAGTCTCCAGTTTAGTGGGAAGACATTATAATACTATTAAGTAAGTTACCTGGTATTTACCAGGCACTACTGTGAATATACAATAATGTTTACATACATTATTACATTGTAATCATCACAACAATAATATGAGGCAGATATTTATCTGTCCATTATACAGATGGGAAAACTGAGGTTTAAAGAGGCATAGCATGCTGCTGCTGCTGCTAAGTCGCTTCAGTCGTGTCCGACTCTGTGCGACCCCATAGACGGCAGCCCACCAGGCTTCCCCGCCCCTGGGATTCTCCAGGCAAGAACACTGGAGTGGGTTGCCATTTCCTTCTCCAATACATGAAAGTGAAAAGTGAAAAGTGAAAGTGAAGTCTCTCAGTTGAGTCTGACTCTTCGAGACCCCATGGACTGCAGCCTACCAGGCTCCTCTGTCATGGGATTTTCCAGGCAAGAGTACTGGAGTGGGGTGCCATTGCCTTCTCCAATATAAATAAGTATATATATATATATATATATATATATATATATATGCATGCATGCTAAATTGCTTCAATTGTGTCCAACTCTTCGTGACCCTCTAGACTATAGCCTGCCAGGCTCCTCTATCAATGGGATTCTCCAGGCAAGAATACTGGAGTGGGTTGCTATGCTCTCCTCCAGGGTATCTTCCCCACCCAGGAATCAAACCCATGTCTCTGGAAGCTCCTGCATTGCAAACAGATTCTTTACCACTCAGCCACTGGGGGAAGCCTATATATAGGCTATACATACATACATACACACAAACTTATATATATATATATTTATTTATCAGTTACCTAGTACCACAAATAATACTATGCAACCAATGACCACAAAACTCAGTGGCATACCATAGTAAATCTTATTTTTCTTGACCATGGATCTGTGAGTCCACTTGGGGAGTTCTGCTTCAAGATGTTGGTCATCTTGACTTGGCCACGGGTCGAGTTCAAGTCTGTTCCTGTGTATCTCATCCTCTTTGGACCCAACAGCTAACTTGGGGTAGACTGCTCATGACAATGTAGAATCACAGGGAGACAACTGGAAACACACGATAGGCCCAGAACTCACACACTATCACTTTCATATTCTATTAACTGTACAAGTCACATGGCAAGACTAACATCAATGGACAAGGAAGTACTTTATGCCCAACCAGGTGGGGGAAATTGCAAAGTTGCACAGAAAAGGCTGTGGGTGTATAATTCTAATGGAGGGTGCAAAAAAAAATGAAAACCAGTGATCTAATCTGCATACACAGATCAAAACAGGGAGAGCTGGGACTCAGACTCAGAGTGATCAGGTTCTAAAGCCCATCCTTCTAACCTTCATGCTGCATGCAAACATCTAAGAATAAGAAAGTCAAGCAGTGAAACAGTGGCAAATGAATAGTAATGACACCTTCTGACTGGGGGATTGGATCAGGCTGCACAGAGGCGATACCTGGGCCTGAAGATGAAGAGGATTTCGGATAGCAGAGACAAAGATGAGGACATTGTTGCTGGAGGAAACAGCATGGGGATGGATGGAAGGATGTGATGTGATCACAAGATTGGAGTGGAAGGTTCCAAAGGATGATAAGGAGTGGGGAGAACTGAGGATGGGAAGTTAGGAGGAGATCAGAATGGAGTTGTGAGCATGGCTGTGACATGATCAGATTTAGAATCTCTTGGGCTAGCTCTTCTCAAACTTTTTGTGCATAAGAATCCCCTGGGGATCTTGTTAAAATTCAGATTCTGATTCAGTAAGTCTTGGATGGGGGTGACTGAGATTCTGCATTTCTAACAAGCTCTCTGGTGATGGTGATGCTGCTATTTCCCACTTTGAGTTGCAAGACTCTGAGCAAACAGCCTGCTGTCCATTCAAGATCAGGGATTATGTTTTCCTTCTCTTGGTTCCCACACGTTAGCTGAGATATAACAGACCCACCATTGGGGTTGGAAGTTGCTGCGGCTGCTCCCGCCATCCCTTCCTTCTAATCGGCCTCCTCACCATCACCAAGGCTTCCCAACTCTGCAGTAAAAAGCCAAGGTTCTCCATCTGCTTGCTGCATTAGCTACCTGCATCCCTATGCTCTGGCCCATTTTCTTATTAGAGAAGGAGAAAAACAAAGGGCAGCAAAAAGCAATCTTGTATTACTGGAGGTCTATGCAGATTCATTAGAGCTTTGGGGAAGCCATCAGAAGTTGATTGTGCTTGAAGGGGTTGCTCATCTCCTCCCATTTCCTAATTTGATTTCACGGCTCTGCAACGAAGTCAGAATTAGAGCCACATTAAAGTCAGGAAGAGACAGAAAAAATTCCATCACTAATCAAGTTGTGAAACTTGCAAGGTGCTTTCTCCCAATCTCCTCCAAGGAATCACCCATTTTACTAGCATGAGGGTGACCTCAAGAGATATCATGGGCTGAAGAATCCCACTGGATGGATTCCAGAGAAGTCTCACATTTGTGGGTAAGGGGCTCTGGAAAAAGGAGGGAGTGAAATGCTGTAAGATCTACTTCGGTCAGGATACACTTTAGAAATAAGTGGCTTTTGGGAGTACCAGGTGAATGGCACTGGGTCTCAAGCCTCAGGATGTCCTGACCTGACTGCCTGTCCTTGAGCTTAGAGAAGTGCTTGAGTTTAATGAACAGAATCATTCCTTTAAGTTCAGATGATGTTCAGGTGCCTGTGGCAGATGCGGTGATACCCTGGCCTCAGGCCCTTGACACTCCCTCCTATAGCCTGTAGGCATTTACAGTGAATACCTGCCAAGGATTCTGGCCCATGGGAGCACATTTAGGGGGCTGAGAAGGCAAATCGGAGTTTATACCCTGGGAAGCCATCATACACCAACTTCCTCACTTCTTGCTTGGGATAACACTGGGGCAATAGTTCAGTTCAATTCAGTTCAGTCGCTCAGTCGTGTCTGACTCTTTGCGACCCCATGAATTGCAGCACGCCAGGCCTCCCCGTCCATCACCAACTCCCGCAGTTTACCCAAACTCATGTCCATCAAGTCGGTGATGCCATCTAGCCATCTCATCCTCTGTCGTCCCCTCCTCCTGCCCCCAATCCCTCCCAGCATCAGAGTCTTTTCCAATGAGTCAACTCTTCTCATCAGGTGGCCAAAGTATTGGAGTTTCAGCTTTAGCATCATTCCTTTCAAAGAACACCCAGGATTGATCTCCTTTAGAATGGACTGGTTGGATCTCCTTGCAGTCCCAGGGACTCTCAAGAGTCTTCTTCAACACCACAGTTCAAAAGCATCAATTCTTCGGTGCTCAGCTTTCTTCACAGTGCAACTCTCACATCCATACATGACTACTGGAAAAACCACAGCCTTGACTAGATGGACCTTTGTTGGCAATAGTAGAATATTGCCATTTCTGTAGCTCAAAAATAGGCAATATCATGTGATTCTAATTAATGTTCTTTCTCCATTTTATAAAGGCACGATCTCAGAGATGTTAAGTGGCATAAGGTCAGCCAGTGAGGAACAGGCAAAACTGAGGTTTAGACCCAGGCCTGCAGAGCCTGAGGGTTCTTCTCTATCCCAAGCTCTTTGTAGCTTAGTTCAGTGTGCATTATTACAATCTCCATCATCTTACATCCAAGGACGTCACTGAGAAACAAGATGACTAGGATACACACCTGGGAAGAGGCAAGGCAAAACTCACACCCTGTGTCTTATGGGAACCCATTCATCTTTCCCATTTCACAATGAAAACCCCAAAATAGGATAAGCTCTAAGCAGAACTGCAATGAAAGATGAGCCAGACCTTTCTGCTTGGTAATCAGCAAGTGGAATCACACCTCTTGTACCTAGTCCCCCCAGCCCCTCCAACACACCTGCTACTCCCATCCTTGCCCAGAGGATTAATCTTGAGTTTCTGTCCAACGTTTCATTCACAACTTGTTCAGTCAGAAAGCCCCACTTCTTCCTGAACCCCCAAATCTTTGCCACTCTGGAATGGTGGCATTTTAGCGGAGGAAGTTTGGGGCACTGTCTTAGCTTGGGTTCCCCCAGAAGCAGATCCTAAGACACAGATTTGAGTGTGAGGAGTTGATTTCAAAGTTAATCCTAGGAAACTCTGATAGAGGAATGAACACGTGAGGTGGGGAAAGAAAGAACACTGATACAAGCAAGTGACCAATGGGGAGCCCACAGAGAAGAACCCTCAGGCTCTGCAGGCCTGGGGCTAAACCTCAGTTTTGCCTGTTCCTCACTGGCTGACTTTGTGCCACTTACCTAACATCTCTGAGATCGTGTCTTTATAAAATGGAGAAATAACGTTAATTCAAATCACATGACATCGCCTGTTTTTGAGCTACAGAAATGGCAATTTCATGTGGTTCAACCTAAGACCTATCTTGCAGGGTTGATGTGACGATTTAAATTAATAACTGAAAAGCATGTAGTGTACTGACATGACCACTGTAGGCACCCGATGTACCATTACAGCTGCTCTGACTATTATTGAGATAACATCTTATGAGATCACACTGTAGAAAGTATAAAACTCTACTCAGATTTTGAGTAAATACTGATAATAGCATCCCACCACCCAAGGACCCTGTTTACTTATCTTAACACCAACCAAGATCAAAACAAAGCGAAAATCAGTGGACATCCAGATGCAGGGAGAACATACCAGGCTTTCTGTGTTTCCTAGCTCCCTGAAGAACACATTATTTTTTGTTTGTTTGTTTGTATTTCCAAATGTCATAGCAAAACCATTGTGAGTAAAAGAATAAGAGGTGATTCCAGCTTCCATCTTTTGTGAGGTTCAGGTTTAAAAAATAAATAAGGGCCCTGCAAAATTAACTTTATCATTTTAAGAAACAACCATTGAAACAGCCGTTGTGAATATATTCATTATTATACAATGCTGAGCGCTGTGCGCCAGTGCGCGCAGCATCTGTCTGCTCACTAATTCTCCCGTTATTATTACCCACTGAAAGGGCAGGCGGGAGAGGATTCCAGGCAATCTCCCTCGGCAGAGGTTTGCAGGTTTCATGGAGCACTCAGAACTCCCCCAAATGTGCTCCTTGAGCATTTGGCTTGCTAATCTTGTTGACAGGACAGAAAAAAAAAAACATAGAAAATAGCTAATGGCCTTAATTTTCCTATACCTGACAGCTAACCAATTCCTCCCAACCCAAACAGTTAGTCATCTGATTCACCTCTTCTACCCTTCCCCAAACACACACACATACACACACACACACGCACTCCTCCAAACCTGTCAGTCACAGCCATGTCTTTGCATGCATGTGCATGCGTGTTTGTGTGTGTGTGTGTGAGAGAGAGAGATGGAGCTTCATTGTATTTCTTTGCCTCTCAGGAAGGTCACAAATAACAGATGCAAAGAGACTACCCCAATGGCAAGCTGGGAGGGACAGAGTGGTCTCACCTAAGTCCTACAGCAACTAGGCACCATCAGGACAACACGTGGTATCAATCACTCAAGGTGACCATTGGGAATAAGACAGAGAAACAGTAGAGTCGGGCCTGGGGGAGAGATCTGGTGAGTGTCTGGTGGGCTGTGGGGCCTGGTGGTGACAGCTGCCTTGGCAGATCATTTCCAGGAAAGTGAGACGCTCAGGCAAGGCAGGAGGTTCTAGAAAGGGCACCAGGTACTGCTGCGTCAGGATCCAGGCCAGAATTGGGTAAAAAGCTATTTAGAATTTGTGACTTCTCTTTTGTTCTCCACCCCTGGTTCCCGTTGCTGGTTTTAACTCTTTCAACTGGACCCTGGACTATGTCTGTGAACCTGAAAAGTACAAGAGCAGCGGCTGCTGTAGCTGCACCAAATGAAATGGAACTATCCTTTGTGTGCATACTTGTGTGTGTGTGTGTGTGTGTTAGGGGTGGGCTGGTTCTGCATTTTAAAGGGATGGATTAATGGCTAAATGGCTGTTCTATGCTTTAAAGGGCCAGCTGTTCCGCGGTTAGTATTACAAGATTTATCTCTTGGAATGGTTTTTTTAAATCACCACCCCCCCTCTTCCCCAGCTGTGGGCTTGTTGTTATGGGAGAAGAAAAACATTGTCTGGGTGGAGGAAAAGCACCCGAGTGTGTAACTTAGACGCTTCCTGTACAGCAGACGCCTGGACAATGCTTCCCTCCAAGGGGTTCCTCTAAATTTCTTCAATTTCCTGGATAACATGGATTCTCCTAAAAAACATTACAGACTCACTGGCAAGCTCCTGGAAAACAGGGATCCTACCTTCATTTCTATCTGTGGTCTCTCCACCTTCTGCTGTGGGTTTGAAGCTGTCCTTATCTATCTCCTGGCCTCAGTTCTGTCCTCTGCTTTCCACTTTCTTCTCCCACCCAGAACCTTCCACCTCTACCTCTCCACAGGCTGTTCCTTCAGCTCAAATGCTTTTTTGCCTTCCTCTCGAGATGCCTATATGTGCCCTTTGAATAGTCAGAAAGCCCCCTTTCTCCAAAAAGCTTTCCTTCCCTCCATCCCTCCCTCTCTCCACTGAGCTCCAATGGCTCTAAACACATGGGGTCCCCAGAGATGCCCCGCCACTATGCAGGTCTCTGTTCTTCCCTTTTGCCCTCCTTTCTGGGGTCCTCATCCTTGTTTTATTTCTTGCCTTCTTCTGCCTTCAGCCAGGCTCCAGCTGGGGAGTTGGGTGCCCAGGGACTCCCCACAATCGATGACAACAGACTGGGGGCAGCTGCGGAACAACTGGAACAAATGAAACCAAGGCCAAACGTTAACCGCCTCTGGCAACTTCTCCTCTTGGGCCTCTCGTGCAGGCCCCGGAAAGGCTAAAGGTTCAGGTCATAAAATCCCAACTCCCAGACTCACAAATCATTTTTTCTAGCCTGAAGGAGACACCCAACCCAGCCAAGGTCTTCCTGGACACATATTAGTCATGGAGCAGTCCTCCCCGCCTCAGGGCCCAGTCATTTCGACTCTCCTCAGATCATCCCAGGACTGGTGAATGGTCAAAGAAACGGTTCTTAGGGAGAACCGAGTCTCTCCTGGAATTGTGGGTTCCTGGCAGCTAACTCCAGGCACCTGGCCCAAAGGAGCTTAGGATGGGGTTTAGCTCCTGAGGCAGAGGCCAGAAGAGCTCACACACCCACAGGCCAGAGTTCCATGCTATGAACAGATGTAGCCGGAGCCGTGACATGCCCACGTGTGTCCTCCCCTGAGAAACCAGCTAGAGACTGCTCTTTCAAAAGGCATGTCTTTCCCTCTTTAATAAAAACCCATATTCAACCATGGGACATGCTGTCACAGACACATGAAGGGTTCTTGTAGATTATGAGATAACCATCTCTAGCGGTGAGAAGGCAATAGCAGGTAGAAGTGAGACCACTGACAGGAGGGACTGTCATTGAGGCTCATCCCGAACACTGCCATTAACTAGCTGTGTGACCACTTGCGAGTTACCTCTCCACTCTGTGCCTCAATTTCTGCATCTGTTAAATGAGGACAATAATCATAACAACCTCATGAGGTTGATTTGAGGACCAAGTGAGATAATCCAGGCAGGGCACTGGGCACAGTACTTGGCACAGAATAAGCCCTCAAAATAGGTGAGTTGTTACTTGAATTTTGATGTTTTTAAAATCAAAGATCCACCTACACTCCTCTTGGGAAGGAACAAAGGTCAAAGATAAGCTGAGAACTTCACATTCTTGGAAAAAACTGATTTAGCCTGGAAAGACACTGAGCAGATGGTTCATTTCAACATTTTATCATGTTGAACATCTTCTATCTCTAAACTTCCTTTTGACTTTGATTATTAAAAACAACCAGAATAGCAAGCAAAGTACTGTGTGTGTGTGTGCTCAGTTGCTCAGTTGTGTCCGACTCTTTGTGACCCCATGGACCGTAGCCCGCTGGGCTCCTCTGTCTATGGGATTCCCCAGGCAAGAATAATGGAGTGGGTTGCCATGGCCTCCTCCAGGGAATCTTCCGGATCCAGGGATCAAATCCGGGTCTCCTACGTCTCCTGCATTGGCAGGCATATTCTTTACCACTGAGCCATCTGGAATCCCAAGCAAAGTACTAGTCCTTTAAATATTGTCCATTTGTGGGGGGAAAAATATAAAGGAATTAGATTGGAAATCCAGTGGGGTTTTTTTGTTTGCTTGTTTGTCTAGTTTCTATTTCCTGATTTCCCCCAGAACATCACCCCTCCCCCACTCTTAGTCCTGGAACTTGGGCAGGGTTTTGTAGTGGTGTGCTGGCCATCACTTCCACTAGCTCTGTTTGTGATCCTGCCATCCCTTCAAACTCCGTGTTCAATGGCATCATGACAGCCACATGCAATCAGCCATGGTGAGAATATTTATACCAGTGACCCTGGCAAACCCTGCAAATAAGCATCTCCTTCTTCTCATTCCAGAGCTGGTTGTTAAATGTTTAACATCACATCCTTGAGCTTCTACTCCATTCCATAGCCATATGATCTAAGAATGGCCAATCAGCATATTTCACCTTCTTGGCTTCAGTGACAGGTTCAGAGATGGATGCACGTCCAGAGCCAGACCCCTGACAAGCAATCTTGAGATGTTTGTTGAAAAAATTTGGAGAAAAAGTCCTTTTTAGTGGGAAGGTAAGGAGGAAGCTGATAATGTCAAAGTCACCACTATATGGATGTTATCTCACCTGAAAGAAGGAAAGAACAAGATACAAAGTGCTGGTGACTAGGCTGGACTAACCCTTGGATTTAAAAGGAAAATGACCCTATAAGTTCCCCCTTCCTTTTCCTTGATGAGCCAGTTGGAGTTGGAGTTCTGTCATGTGACATCCAGGGGTCCCTCTAAGAGAGCTGTATTACATGTTACCAAGTTTTATCTGTCTGCTTGTGGTAGAGAGTTTAATGGCTACAAATTCCTCCTCTCCCAGTAGGCACGCTCCTTTGCAATGTGATTGCAGTTTCTTCCTACAAGAAGTGGAGTCTATGTCCGCCTCCCTGGAATCTGAACTGGCCTTGTGACTTGTGTTGCTGATGTAGCAGGAGCAAGTCTATACAACTTGTGAAGCCAGGAGATCTTGTGGCTTCCACCTCCCGCTCTCTTGGAACCCTGAGGCCACCATGCTCTGACATCATCATCCATGTCGGATGAAGGACCACATAGACAAAGATGCTCAGCAGACCCAGCTATCCCTACTGAGTCCAATGCCCAGCCAACCCTCAAGTTGAATGCAGCCCATGGAGTGAGCTCAGGCAAGATCAACAAAGAACCTGAAGCCAACACCCAGAATCAAGAAAAATAATAAATAACTGTTTTAAGCCTCTCAGCCTTGGGGTAGTTGTTACACAGCAAAAGGTACTTAATGGATTTTGCATCTGAATTTTATCTATCCATTAATGAGGGGATAAAAGTCTTATGTTTGGGAAGAGAGTTGGGGCTCTGGAGCCAGAAAGTTGGACTTGAGCCCAGGTTCCACTGCTTAGCAGCTGTGTGCCCTTGGGACACTTATTTAATTTCTCTGGGCTTCAGTTTTCCCATCTGTCAAGTGGGGATAATAATAGCAGCTATCTTGCAGGATTGTCACAAGGATTAAATAAGCTAAAAGCTTATTATATGCCCAGTCTTTGGCATAAGCAAGCACTCCGTAAGAGTTAGCTACTATAACTATTAGGTGTAGCACTTACGCTATGTGAAATAAATCTAAACTCTTTGTTGAATGCAAGAACAGTGATTCTGACTACAGTAAGTGTTGCAGGTTGAGCTTAGGGTATTGTTATGGTAGAATTCCAACTTACCCAGTAATGTCTGTAAGGAGTGGTTGGGGTGAGAGGGCACCACCAATCTATTAGCATTTGTGATCAAAGAGACCCCTGGGAAAGAACTCACCCTAAGTGTGAAGGATGGTGAAAGTGAAGTCGCTCAGTCATGTCTGACTCTTTGCAACCCCATGGACTATAGCCTACCAGGCTCCTCCCTCCATGGGATTCTCCAGGCAAGAGTACTGGAGTGGGTTGCCATTTCCTTCTCCAGGGGATCTTCCCGATCCAGGGATCGAACCCGGGTCTCCCACATTCCGGGCAGATGCTTCAACCTCTGAGCCACCAGGGAAGCCCATGAAGGATAGTAGTAAATACTAATAGTCTACACTTATTGAGTACTTATTATATGCCAGACACTCTAAGTGCATGACATGGGTTATCTCATTGAACTTCACAGCATTCTTAGAAACGTAGGTGCTGCTAATATCTTTATTTGCAGATAAGAAACTGAGGCTCAGAGAGGTTAAGTTACAAACCAAAGGTCACACAGCTAGTGAGAGTGGAGCTAAGCGTTTCAGCCCCAGACAGCTGATTCTAGAGCCTGTGCTCCTAACCTCTTACCTCACTGCCTTGGTGCTTGGACCAGTGGGCCAGAGCTGGTCAGCACCATCAACCTTCACAAAGATGATCCTGCCTCCAAGCCCTGAGGCAAGGGGGAGGAATATATAATTAAAGGGCCTGGGAATTCTCCACCTTCAGTGGGCACTGAACATGTACCTGGCAGTTCTGATGCCAGTCCCTTGATGGCCTACAGGAACTGGTTCCTCTGCCCAGACACCCGCCATCTGGCATAGGGTTTGGGCACTCCAGTCAGACATTACTGGTTGCCAGAGGCTGTTGGGGCATCTCTGGCAGGGTTGGGTAGCAGCAACAGTGCCTTTGGAAGGCTTTGAGGGTGAGAGGGCCATTTTGACTTAGGCAGACTCTGCCACAGCAGCGGTAGGAAGGCTCAGAACCAGAGGGAAGTAATCTGAGGGGCTCCTGGTCTCTGAAGAGTGAGTGGGAATAGAGCCAGAGGCACTGGGCTGTTAATGGCTCTGACCATGATGCTATTCTTACTCCAGGGGACTCCAGGTTGCAGGACCTGTCAAAGGCCACCATGAATCCAGGTGTTGGCCAAGGCAGTATACACAGAAAAATCTCTATCCCCAGAAACATCTCCTGGTCTAACATAAGGAGCTCCAGTTGTTCACGAGCAGCCCTGAAGACCCATCACATTGCATCCCCTTTTGCTAAAGTCCACGCTTAAATTACAGCCACTTTGAGGCTAGGGTGAGGGAGTCACTTGGCTTACACGGGAATGTAATTTTGGAGAAAGTCCATATAAACATTTCTCTCTTCAGAGACTTGAGGATTCGCAAACGATGCTTCCATAGCAAATAATCAAGCTTGTATAGTTCCCCAACTGTCTTCATCTCTGTGCCATTCATCAAGATGTCCAGGAAGCAAAATGGTTCCAAAGGGATTCATTCATTTATTCATAAAACAAATATTGATCAAATACCTCCTCACTGCCAGGTACATGCTTGGGTGCTGGGTGTGTGCATGCTAAGTCACTTCAATCATGTCCAACTCTTTGTGATCCTATGGACTGTAGCCCGTCAGGCTCCTCTGTCCATGGGATTCTCCAGGTAAGAATATTGGAGTGGGTTGCCATGCTCTCCTCCAGGGGATCTTCCCTATCCAGGGATCAAACTCGCATCTCCTGCAGCTCCTGCATCAGCAGGCAAATTCTTTACCCCTGAGCCACCAGGGAAGTGTCTCCATGGGTGCTGGGTAAGGGGAAAAAAATAGCAAAATTGTTATAGATCCTGAACTCATGGAGTTCTTCTAGAAAGAGAGGTAGACATAGATCCAATAGTCAAACCAGTATGATATTATAACCTGTGAAGCTGCAATGAAGAAGGAAAATGGGCTCTTGGAGAGCAAGTTACAAGGGACCAGAGCCAGCCTTGGGAGTCAGGGTTGGCTTTGCTGATAAAGGATAGCTTAAACTGATATCTGAAGGATGGATAGGGTAGGGGTGGAAGCCAGAGAAAGGATACTGCCAGAGGTACACTTAAGATTCTTGCCAGCTCTAAATCCCAGAAAACTTAGATCATGGCATCTGGCCCCATCACTTCATGGCAAATAGATAGGGAAACAGTGGCTGACTTTATTTTTCTGGGCTCCAAAATCACTGCAGATGGTGATTGCAGCCCTGAAATTAAAAGACGCTTACTCCTTGGAAGGAAAGTTATGACCAACCTAGACAGCATATTAAAAAGCAGAGACATTACTTTGTCAACAAAGGTTCATCTAGTCAAGGCTATGGTTTTCCCAGTGGTCATGTATGGATGTAAGAGTCGGACTATAAAGAAAGCTGAGCACCAAAGAATTAATGCTATGAACTGTGGTGTTGGAGAAGACTCTTGAAAGTCCCTTGGACTGCAAGGAGATCCAACCAGTCCATCCTAAAGGAAATCAGTCCTGGGTGTTCATTGGAAGGACTGATGTTGAAGCTGAAACGCCAGTAATTTGGCCACCTGATGTGAAGAGCTGACTCATTAGAAAAGACCCTGATGCTGGGAAAGATTGAGGGCAGGAGGAGAAGGGGATGACAGAGGATGAGATGGTTGGATGGCATCACCGACTTGATGGACATGGGTTTGGATGGACTCCAGGAGTTGGTGATGGACAGTGAGGCCTGGCATGCTGTGGTTCATGGGGTTGCAAAGAGTCGGACATGACTGAGTGGCTGAGCTGAACTGACTGAAACTGATGTCTGAAGGAGGGATAGGGTAGGGGTGGAAGCCAGAGAAAGGCCACTGCCAGAGGTACACTTAAGATTCTTGCCAGCTCTAAATCCCATCTTCCTGTGGTTAGGAATCCCACATCGTCCACACTGGGGGTCTAGTCAGACTACTTTCCAGTCTTCACAAAAGTAAGGCATTGCCTGTGTCCAGCTGCCCTGCAAGGAAAACCACAGGCCAGTGGGATACCTGGATTTCTTTCAGAGTGATTGCTGTGGGAGGAACTGTGTTCCCTCCATCTTCTCCTCCTACAAAAACATATGCTGAGGCCCTAACACTCAGTACTCATACATGTAACCTTGTTCGGAAATAGGGTCTTTGCAGAGGGTCAAATTAAGACAAGGTCATTAGGTGAAAACTCCAGTTTGAAAAGATGCATGCACCCCAATGTTCATAGAAGCACTATTCACAATAACCAAGACATGGAAGCAACCTAAGTGCCCATCAACAGATGAATGGATAAAGAAGATGTGGTACCATGTTACCATATAATATGGAATATTACTCGGCCATAAAAAAGAATGAAATACTGCCATTTTCAGCCAACATGGATGGACCTAGGGATTATCACACTAAGTGAAGTAAGTCAAAAAGACAAATATTCATGATATCACTTATATGAGGAATCTAAAATATGATACAATTGAACTCATTTACAAAACAGAAACAGATTCATAGACATAGAAGGCAAACTTATGGTTACCAAAGGGGAAAGGAGTGGAGAGGGATAAGTTAGGAGTACAAGGTTAACAGACACACACTACTATAAATAAAATAAACAACAAAGATTTACTGTATAGCACAGGAGACTATATTCAATATCTTCAGTTCAGTTCAGTTCAGTCGCTCAGTTGTGTCCGACTCTTTGCAACCCCATGAATCGCAGCATGCCAGGCCTCCCTATCCATCACCAACTCCTGCAGTTTACCCAAACTCATGTCCATCGAGTCGGTGATGCCATCCAGCCATCTCATCCTCTGTTGTCCCCTTCTCCTCCTGCCCCCAATCCCTCCCAGCTTCAGAATCTTTTCCAATGAGTCAACTCTTCTCATCAGGTGGCCAAAGTATTGGAGTTTCAGCTTTAGCATCATTCCTTCCAAAGAACACCCAGGACTGATCATCTTTAGAATGGACTGGTTGGATCTCCTTGCAGTCCAAGGGACTCTCAAGAGTCTTCTCCAACACCACAATTCAAAAGCATCAATTCTTCGGTGCTCAGCTTTCTTCACAGTCCAACTCTCGCATCCATACATGACCACAGGAAAAACCATAGCCTTGACTAGACTGACCTTTGCTGGCAAAGTAATGTCTCTGCTTTTCAATATGCTATCTAGGTTGGTTATAACTTTCCTTCCAAGGAGTAAGCGTCTTTTAATTTCATGGCTTCAGTCACCATCTGCAGTGATTTTGGAGCCCAGAAAAATAAAGTCTGACACTGTTTCCTCATCTATTTCCCATGAAGTGATGGGACAGGATGCCATGATCTTCGTTTTCTGAATGTTGAGCTTTAAGTCAACTTTTTCACTCTCCTCTTTCACTTTCATCAAGAGGCTTTTTAGTTCCTCTTCACTTTCTGCCATAAGGGTGGTGTCATCTGCATGTCTGAGGTTATTGATATTTCTCCCAGCAATCTTGATTCCAGCTTGTGCTTCTTCCAGTCCAGCAATTCTCACGATGTACTCTGCATATAAGTTAAATAAGCAGGGTGACAATATACAGCCTTGATGTACTCCTTTTCCTATTTGGAATCAGTCTGTTGTTCCATGTCTAGTTCTAACTGTTGCTTCCTGACCTGCATATTGGTTTCTCAAGAGGCAGGTCAGGTGGTCTGGTATTCCCATCTCTTTCAGAATTTTCCACAGTTTATTGTGATCCACACAGTCAAAGGCTTTGGCATAGTCAATAAAGCAGAAATAGATGTTTTTCTGGAACTCTCTTGCTTTTTCGATGATCCAGCAGATGTATTTGATCTCTGGTTCCTCTGCCTTTTCTAAAACCAGCTTAAACATCTGGAGGTTCATGGTTCACGTATTGCTGAAGCCTGGCTTGGAGAATTTTGAGCATTACTTTACTAGCATGTGAGATGAGTGCAATTGTACGGTAGTTTGAGCATTCTTTGGCATTGCCTTTCTTTGGGATTGGAATGAAAACTGACCTTTTCCAGTCCTGTGGCCACTGCTGAGTTTTCCAAATTTGCTGGCATATTGAGTGCAGCACTTTCACAGCATCATCTTTCAGTATTTGAAATAGCTCCACTGGAATTCCATCACCTCCACTAGCTTTGTTCGTAGTGATGCTTTCTAAGGCCCACTTGACTTCACATTCCAGGATGTCTGGCTCTAGGTGAGTGATCATACCATCATGATTATCTTGGTCATGAAGATCTTTTTTGTACAGTTCTTCTGTGTATTCTTGCCACCTCTTCTTAATATCTTCTGCTTCTGTTAGGTCCATACCATTTCTGTCCTTTATCGAGCCCATCTTTGCATGAAATGTTCCCTTGGTATCTCTAATTTTCTTGAAGAGATCTCTAGTCTTTCCCATTCTGTTGTTTTCCTCTATTTCTTTGCATTGATTGCTGAGGAAGGCTTTCTTATCTCTCCTTGCTATTCTTTGGAACTCTGCATTCAGATGCTTATATCTTTCCGTTTCTCCTTTGCTTTTTGCTTCAAATATCTTATAATAACTGATAATGGAAAAGAATGTGAAAAATAATATAAACAGATATATATGTGTATGTGTGTAACTGAAACACTTTGCTGCACACCTGAAACGACTCTACTGCAATTAAAAAAAAAGAGGTCATTAGAGTTGACTTTAACCTAATATGAATGGTATACATATAGAAAGGGGAAATTTGGACAGACCCCTAGGGAGAATGTTGTGGGAAGATACAGAGAGACACAGAAGGAAGACAGCCATGTGAAGATTGAGGCAGAGGATGGAGTGATGCAGCCAAAAGCCAAGGAATGCCTGGAACCACCAGAAGCTCAACAAGACAATGAAGGATCCTTCCCAGGAGCTTTTGGAGAGAGCATGGCTCTGCTAACACCCTAATTCCAGACATCTAGCCTCCAGAACTGTGAGATAATCCATTTTCCTTGTTTTAAGCCAAGCAGTTTACAGCACTTGGTTACAGCAACCCTAGGAAATTAATACAGTGATGGAGCCACTCAAAGAACTGTCCCTAGGGATCTGAACTGAGCAGCTCGAGAGGAGTGTCACAGAGGAACACTCTGGGTCAAGAGTGTGGTCACCCAGCTCAGACTACTGTGGGTGGAATGGAATAGAGAGGACAAGAGTGGAAGTCAAGGGACAATTAGGAGGCCTGGGTAGCAGTCATGAACTCATGAGACACTAAGGAAGTAATATGTTAGTTGCTCAGTTGTGTCCAACTCTTTCTGACCCCATGGACTGTAGCCCACCAGGCGCCTCTCCACGGAATTCTCCAGGCAAGAATACTGGCATGTGTAGCCATTTCCTTCTCCAGGGGATCTTCCCAACCCAGGGATTGAACCCAGGTTTCCTGCATTGCAGGCAGATTCTTTATTGTCTGAGCCACCAGAGAAGCCCATGGACAGAATTTAATTATTTACATGGCAGAAAAAGAAGCTGAAGGTTTCAAGGGCGACCCCCAGTTTTAGACTTGAGAACCTGGTGATAGCAAAAGGTGAAGAGGGCCATGTGGGGTTGGTTCTGCTTAATCTCACCGAAGAAGTTAATTGTATTCTCAAAACTCTTTGGGCTTTTCTCTCATTTGATAGCTAATTTAAAAATGAAAAATGTTTTCTCATTAGAGAAGGCATTCCTCACAGAGAATGACAAGTAGAGAAAACAACTAAGGTCAGATCAGCTTCCTCCTCACTCTGCCATCCCCTCTCTCAGTTTGTATTTCTCAAAGGAGGCCAGTCAGCGTGGGTGTGAGGCAGAATTTTAAGATTCTCAATGACTTATGCCCTGTGTAACCCCCTCCCTCAGAGTGTGGGTGGACCAGACTTAATTAGATGAGCCCTTGAAACAGGGTCTAGAAGTCTGAGATGGAAGAAGTCAGAGAGATTCTGCTGCTGGCCTTGGAAAAGCAAGCCATCACTGGTCCTATAACTGCAAGGAACTCAATTCACCCAATGACTACATGACCTGGGGAGAAACTGGGAGCCTCATTTAAGAATCCAAGCCCCAGTCAACACCTTGACTGTGGCCTTGTGAGACCCTGAGCAGAGGAACCAGTCAAAGCCATATCAGACTCCTGACACGTGGCAAATGTGAGATAACAAGTGGGTGTTGTCTGGAGCCTCTAAAGGTGTGGGAATTGGTACCATAGTGTTGTTGTTTAGTCACTAAGTCGTGTCTGACTCTTTTGCAACCCCGTGGACTGTATCCCACCAAGCTCCTCCATCCATGGGATTTCCCAGGCAAGAATACTGGAGTGGGGTGCCATTTCCTTCTCCAGGGGATCTTCCCAACCAAGGGATCAAAGCCGGGTCTCCTGTATTGCAGGAAGATTCGTTACCACTGAGCCACCAGGTAAGCCCTGGTTACATAGTAGCAGATTCCTAACACAGTGGGGATCCTGACTTTCCCCCAGTCAGATTTCAAAACCGATTGGGCCCTTCCTTATCTTCTTCCTGTCACATTATTTCCATCCATGAAATGTGCTAGATCTGTTTAAGGAGTTCCAGTGATCACAACAGCAGATGCTGGAATGCTCACTGAAGGCATGACCAGCAGACACTGAAAGCCTAATAAGGCCCCAGTAGAATTCCTTACCTCAAGGAGGAAGGTGAACTTTTCTATTGCTCAGGCTTCTGCTGGTGAGCATGGGTTTGGGTGTTGGGAGCTGTGTTGGGAGACAAAGATCACAAGTGAGAGAAGGAGCTGGCCAGGCTGTGTCCTAGAAGGTAAAGAGAGAAAAATGGGTCCCGCTTCCAATGGGAATAGCCTTCAGCTGTGGACTTTGTGGTCTCCAAGGTCAAACAGAGAAGCTTACTTAAAGCACTAGTGGGCCTGAAGGTCCGGCACGACTGCATGGGTCATGCGATGCTCCACACATCAAACCTGGTGTCTTCAGCTGTTCTTCCAGAAAGCAGAGTCTGAAACAGAGGGCAGATAGTTTATTTTAGAGGTCATCCCAGGAATCAGGCATGAAGGAGCAGAAAGAGTGAGACATGGAAGGAAAGTGAGCCAATACATAAGAGTGTGTTATCAGGGTGGTGCCATCATCAGGAAGAAGAGCAGGCAGAGACCGGCTAGATCCAAAAGGACTCTGGATGCAAGCTAAGAATTTCTAATGGCTTTGGTATCCATAAAAAGAAGCAATATACACTTCTAAGCAGGAGTGTTGCATGATTTGGTGTTCATTTTATCAGGCTGAGGCAGAGAGACCAGGTTCAAGGCTGTTGTAGAAGTCTTGGTTGGTTGGTTTCAAACATGTTCTTAGAACCCAAGCTTGACAACAGGTTTAGCATATGAGGCTGTGTGGGACACTATCACTGTTATCCAGAACAACAGTTTCCAGCTGTTTATTGTGGTAAAATTTCCTTGGATGGGAGTGTTTTGCTCTAAGACTGATTAGATCACACTGTTATAGGAGAGATGGGATGTGGGTCTTGGCGAAAGTGACTAGTGAGGTTAACAAGCAAGCAGAGGCCAGATCTGAGTCCCTCTTCTGAGGTCAGCTGGTGGCAGGCAGATGGGACATGGGACAGAAAGCAAGAAGGTGAGCCTGACTGGAATCTCTGGCTCTGTTTAGTTTGGTCTGGCTTGGGGGCCAGGGGTTTGTTTAATCTGGTACCAGGACCAGCCTGTGCATTTGGCTCCTTGAAGGCCACCTCTGGGAAATGCCTGGGTGTTATGGAAATTAGATCATTTGTTCCTTCATTCATTCGATAAGCATACTTTGAGAACTGCTAGGGACTGACTCAAAAATAGGTCAGACAGAGTTCCTGCTCTAAAGGGATTCACAGCCTGGGGTATTATGGTCTGCAGCAAGGAGGCAGGCGGGGAGGGGGGAGCTGTGAGTGCCCCTGAGAGGAACTGTAGCCACAGAGAGCCTGGTTGCTAGGGGCGAGGCTACCCACTCCCCATTGCCTGGTGAGGACCCCACCCTCCCTGCTCCTCCCAGGGCAACGGTGGCAGTGGCGGGGCTCGGCCTCCAGTCACAATGAGTAGGGCTGGGAAGAAGCCAGGCTCTGTCTTCGCCCCAGGCCGGAATGTGCTCGCTCAGCTGGGACTCAAACCCAAGACAATCGTGGGCTTGTGGGGAGCTTGGCCAGGAGGCTCAAGAAGGGTTTCTTTTCTTTCCTTTTAGCCTTTGAGAGCCACTCTAAAAAGTGTTGTTTTCTGCTTAATGGGAGTTCACCAACTAGTCTGTATTTGAGAAAATAGAAAAGAGGGAGAATCAAACATGTAGATTTTTGTTATGGTCCCAGAGGACGCATGAGCAGGGCCTCAAATTTTAAAGTAACGCAATCTAAATTGCTGATGTTCAATCAGATGGAAGATCCCAGGCGGAGTGAGAAGGGCTATTTAGCAAACCAAGCAAAGGTTTTGTAAGTTGCAGGCCAACAGTCTTACAAAGAACCCACAAAAATGGCACAATTAAGCCCTCCCTCCCCTTTTGCACCGCATTTCTCTTCACACCATGAATGATTTGAAGGCTGCATGCTTTTGGATTGCCCTGGTGAAGATTTAGTTTCCGGCTCAAGAAAATCCATGTCAGAAAATTGTCTTTCAGCTTTCACAGAAGATCCAGTTAAAAGACTGCTACCAAAAGAGTCCAGTTCTAGTTTTTCAAAATAAATGCACAAATGGACATAAACAATGGAATGATAATATCAAAACACTATAAATTGTTATCTATGGATTGAGAGATTATAAGCATTTCCATTTCCTTCTTTGAGTTTTTTAATTTTCTTGCCAATTAACTTTTTTTTGTGGTTATAAAACAGTTTTTTTTTTTTTTAAGAATCCCTATGAAGATCAGTTTCCTTATCTGTAAAAAGGGAATACTTTTGCCTCATGTACAGTTCATGAGAATTTGATGATATAATGTATTTACTGATCTGGTCATAGACCCTACAACATATCCCATAGATTGGCATCTATGCTGTGGGCATCAATAGGCATCAATCTATGTTATGTATTTTTAAATTGCCTAGTTTTATTAAAATATTCATCTGCAATTTGATCTTGCTGCTTTAGGTATTTTTCCTTCTCCAGGGTCCCCCAAGGAAATGTGAGTTTGGGGCTCCTTTGCTTCAAGGGCTCCATGTAGAATGGCTAAAAAGTAGAGTATGCTTGTCCCAGGACATGGGATGGGAAATGTCATTCCAGTCTGTTGCTTTACAGAAACATCAAGCCACTGAAAAGAATGGCCCTGACAAAATGTGCCTCTGCAGTTACCTGACCAGGAATCAAACCTGGACCCTCTTCATTGAGAGCATGGAGCCTCTCAATGTCAGAGATCAAGCCCTGAGCCTTTGAAGTGGAAGCACTGACTCCAAGACCCTAGACTACCAGAGAACAAACCCTAGGGAGTATCAAGTAGTGAGAACTCACACAAAGGAAGCCACTTGAATACAAGATCTGGCATCACCCAACCACCAGTAGCCCCCTGTACAGGACACCTCATCTAAACAATAAACAAAACAAAAATACAAACCCAACCATCAGCAGACAGGATTACCACCTCACTCAGCCTTGCCCATTAGAGGAAAAACAAACAAACAAACAAACAAAATCTCAGCACAAATCTCACCCTATACAAAGCTTACACAAACCATTGGAACAACCTTGAAAGTGAAAGTGAAGTCTCTCTGTCATGTCTGACCCTTGTGACCCCATGGACTGTAGCCTACCAGGCTTCTCCGTCCATGGGATTTTCCAGGCAAGAATACTGGAGTGGGTTGCCATTTTCTTCTCCAGGAGACCCTCCCAACCCAGGGGTTGAACCTGGGTCTTCCACATTGTAGGCAGATGCTTTACCATCTGAGCCACCAGGGAAGTCCTGGAACAACCTTAGAAGAGCAGAAACCAGAAGGAAGAAAGAATTCAACCTTGAAGCCTGGGAAAAGGAGACCTCAAACACAATAAATTAAAAAAAAGAAAAGAAAAGGCGGAGAAATGCTACACAAATGAAGGAACAAACTAAAAACATAGACATCCAAATAAATGAAGAGGAAATAGGCAAACTACCTGAAAAAGAATTCAGAATAATGGTAGTAAAGATGATCAAAACCCTTGAAAACAAAATGGAAAAAAACAAGAATCAATTAACAAAGACCTAGAGTAATTAAAGAATAAACATACAGAGACAAACAACACAATTACTGAAATTAAAAATACTGTAGAAGGGATCAATACCAGAATAGCTGAAACAGAAGAATGATTCAATGACCTGGAAGATAAAATGGTGGAAATAACTTATGAAGAGCAGAATAAAGTAAAAAGAATGAAAAGTGCTGAGGATAGTCTCAGAGACCTCTGAGACAATATCAAATGCACCAACATTCGAATTATAGGGGTTCTAGAAAAAGAAGAGAAAAACAAAGGTTATGAGAAAATTTTTGAAGAGATTATAGTTGAAAATTTCCCCAACATGGAAAAGGAAATAGTCAATCAAGTCCAAGAGGCACAAAGAGTCCCATACAGGATAAACCCAAGGAGAAACACATCAAGACACATACTAATCAAACTAACAAAGACTAAACACAAAGGAAGAACACTAAAAGCAGCAAGGGAAAAGCAACAAGTAACATATAAGGGAAACCCCATACATTTAACAGCTGATCTTTCAGCAGAAACTTGCAGGCCAGAAGGGAATGGCAGGATATATTTAAAGTACTGAAAGGGAAAAAATCTACAACCAAGATTACTGTACCCAGCAAGGATCTCATTCAAAATTGATGGAGAAATCAAAAGCTTTTCAGACAACCAAAAGTTAAGGGAATTCAGTACCACCAAATCAGCTTTACAACAAACGTTAAAGGGACTTATATAGTCAAGAAATACAAGAGAAGGAAAAAGAGCTACAGAATCAACCCCAAACAATTAAGAAAATGGAAATAGGAACACATATATCAATAATTACTTTAAATGTAAACGGATTAAGTGCTCCAACCAAAAGACACATACTGGCTGAATGGATACAAAAACAAGACCCATATATATGCTCTCTACAAGAAACCCACTTCAGACCTAAAGACACATAAAGACTGAAAGTGAGAGGATAGAAAAATATATTCCATGCAAATGGGAAGCAAAAGAAAGCTGGAGGAGCAATCCTCGTATCAGACAAAATATACCTTAAAATAAAGAATATTATAAGAGATAAGGAAGGACACTACATAATGATTAAGGGATCAATCAAAGAGGAAGACATAACAACACTAACAGACATAAAAGGAGCAATTGACAGTAACACAATAATAGTAGGAGACTTTAACACCCCATTCACACCAATAGACAGATCATCAAAACAGAAAATTAATGAGGAAACACAAGTCTTAAATGATACATTAGATGAGATGGATCTCATTGATATCTTCAGGACATTCCATCCAAATGCAGAAGAATACATCTTCTTTTCAAGTGCACATGGAACATTCTCTAAGATAGACCACATCTTGGGTCACAAATCAAACCTCAGTCAATTTAAGAAAACTGGAATCATATCAAACATCTTCTCCAACCACAACACTAGAGACTAGATATCAATTACAAGAAAAAACTGTAAGAAACAAACACATGGAGATTAAACAGTGCATTTCTAAATTACCAACAGGTTAGTGAAGAAATCAAAAGGGAAATAAAAAAATTTCTAGAAACAAATGATAATCAAAACATGACAGCTCAAAACCTGTGGGATGCAGCAAAGACAGGTCTAAGAGGGAAGTTTATAGCAATAAAATCCTACCCCAAGAAACAAGAAAAACAATCTAACTTTACACCTAAAACAACTAGGAAAAGAAGAAAAAAAAAACTCAAAATTAGTAGAAGGAAAGAAATCATTAAGATCTGAGCAGAAATAAATGAAAAACAAACAATAGTAAAGATTAATAAAAGTTAAAGCTGGTTCTTTGAGAAGATAAACAAAATTGACAAATCCATAGCCAGATTCGTCAAGAAAAAGAGAGAGAAGAATCAAATCAACAAAATTAGAAATGAAAAAGGAGAGATTACAACAGACAATGCAGAAATACAAAGGATCATGGGACTATTATGAACAACTATATGGCAATGAAATGGATAACCTGAAAGAAATCGACAGATTCTTAGAAAAGTTCAATCTTCCAAGACTGAACTAGGAAGAAATAGAAATTATGAACAATGCAATTTCAAGCACTGAAACTGAAGCTGTGATAAAAAATATCCCAAAATACAAAAGCCCAGGACCAGATGGCTTCACAGGAGAATTCTATCAAACATTTAGAGAACAGCTAATGCCTATCCTTCTAAAACTCTCAAAAAATTGCAGAGGAAGGAACACTTCCAAATTCATTCTAGGAGGCCACCATCACCCTGCTACCAAAACCAGACAAAGACAACACAAAAAAAGAAAACTACAGGCCAATATCATTGATGAACATAGATGCAAAAATCCTTAACAAAATTTTAGCAAACAGAATTCAGCAACACATCAAAAAGCTCATACACCATGATCAAGTTGGGTTTATTTGAGGGATGCAAGGATTCTTCAATATATGCAAATCAAACAATGTGATACACCATATTAAAAGATAAAAACCATATGATCATCTCAATAGATGCATAAAAAACCTTTGACAAAATTCAGCGCCCATTTATGATTAAAACTCTTCAAAAAATGGGCATGGAAGGAACCTACCTCAGCATAGTATATGCCATATATGATAAGCCTACAGCAAACATTATTCTCAATGGTGAAAAACTGAAAACATTCCCCCTAAGATCAGGAACAAGACAAGGGTGTCCACTTTCACCACTACTATTAAGCATAGTTCTGGAAGTCCTAGCTACAGCAATCAGAGAAGAAAAAGAAATAAAAGGAATCCAGATCAGAAAAGAAGAAGTAAAGCTCTCACTGTTTGCAGATGACATGATACTGTACACAGAAAACCCTAAAGATAGTATCAGAAAATTACTAGAGCTAATCAGTTAATTTAGCAAAGTTGCAGGATACAAAATCAATACACAGAAATCACTTGCATTTCTATATACTAACAATGAAAAATAAGAAAGTGAAATTAAGGAATCAATCCCATTCACCATTGCAACAAAAAGAATTAAATATCTAGGAATAAACTTAACTAAGGAGACAAAAGATCTGTACACAGAAAATTATAAGACACTAGTGAAAGAAATAAAAGATGACATAAACAGATGGAGAGATATTCCACATTCCTGGGTAGGAAGAATCAATATTGTGAAAATGACTATACTATCAAATGCGATCTACAGATTCAATGCAATCCCTATCAAATTACCAATGGCATTTTTCACAGAACTAGAACAAAAAATTTCACAATTCATATGGAAACACAAAAGACCCCGAATGGCCAAAACAGTCTTGAGAAAGAATGGAGCTGGAGGAATCAACCTTCCTGACTTCAGATTATACTACAAAGCTACAGTCATCAAGACAGTATGGTACTGGCACAAAAACAGAAATGTAGACCAATGGAACAAGATAGAAAGCTCAGAAATAAACCCATGCATCTATGGGTACCTTATTTTTGACAAAAGAGGCAAGAATATACAATGGGGCAAAGACAGCCTCTTCAATAAATGGTGCTGGGAAAACTAGTCAGCTACACGTAAAAGAATGAAATTAGAACACTTCTTAACACCTTACACAAAGATCAACTTAAAATGGATTAAAGACCTAAATGTAAGACTAGAAACTATAAAACTCTTAGAGGAACACATAGGCAGAACACTCGATGACATAAATCAAAGCAAGATCCTCTATGACCCACCTCCTAGAGTAACAGAAATAAAAACAGAAGTAAACAAGTGGGATCTGACCAAACTTAAAAGCTTTTGCACAGCAAAGGAAACTATAAGCAAGGTGAAAAGACAACCCTCAGAATGGGAGAAAATAATAGCAAATTAAACAACTGACAAAGGATTAATTTCCAAAATATACAAGCAGCTCATACAACTCAATGCCAGAAAAACAAACAACCCAATCAAAAAGTGGGAAAAAAACCTAAACAGACATGTCTCCAAAGAAGACATACAGATGGCTAACAAACACATGAAAAGATGCTCAACATCGCTCATTATTAGAGAAATGCAAATCAAAACTACAGTGAGATATCACCTCACACCAGTCAGAATGGCCATCATCAAAATTCTGCAAACAATAAATTCTGGAGAGGGTGTGGAGAAAAGAGAATTCTCTTGCACTATTGGTGGGATGTAAATTGATACAGCCACTATGGAAGATGGTATGGAGATTCCTTAAATAACTAGGAATAAAACCACCATACGACCCAGCAATCCCAGTCCTAGGCATATACCCCGAGGAAACCAAAACTGAAAAAGACACATGTATCCCATTGTTCATTGCAGCACTATATACAATAGCTAGAACATGGAAGCAACCTAGATGTCCATTGACAGAAGAATGGATAAATAAGTTGTGGTACGTATACATAATGGAATATTCAGATCAGATCAGTCACTCAGTTGTGTCCGACTCTTTGCGACCCTATGAATCGCAGCATGCCA
This sequence comes from Bos taurus, assembly GCF_002263795.3. Classification (NCBI taxonomy): domain Eukaryota; kingdom Metazoa; phylum Chordata; class Mammalia; order Artiodactyla; family Bovidae; genus Bos; species Bos taurus. The sequence continues at coordinate 104,127,064 of NC_037357.1, forward strand.
GGCCTCCCTGTCCATCACAAACTCCCAGAGTTCACTCAGACTCACGTCCATCGAGTCAGTGATGCCATCCAGCCATCTCATCCTCTGTCATCCCCTTCTCCTCTTGCCCCCAATCCCTCCCAGCATCAGAGTCTTTTCCAATGAGTCAACTCTTCGCATGAGGTGGCCAAAGTACTGGAGTTTCAGCTTTAGCATCATTCCTTCCAAAGAAATCCCAGGGCTGATCTCCTTCAGAATGGACTGGTTGGATCTCCTTGCAGTCCAAGGGACTCTCAAGAGTCTTCTCCAACACCACAGTTCAAAAGCATCAATTCTTTGGCGCTCAGCCTTCTTCACAGTCCAACTCTCACATCCATACATGACCACAGGAAAAACCATAGCCTTGACTAGACGGACCTTTGTTGGCAAAGTAATGTCTCTGCTTTTGAATATGCTATCTAGGTTGGTCATAACTTTCCCTCCAAGGAGTAAGCGTCTTTTCATTTCATGGCTGCAGTCACCATCTGCAGTGATTTTGGAGCCCAGAAAAATAAAGTCTGACACTGTTTCCACTGTTTCCCCATCTATTTCCCATGGAGTGATGGGACCGGATGCCATGATCTTTGTTTTCTGAATGTTGAGCGTTAAGCCAACTTTTCAACTCTCCACTTTCACCTTCATTAAGAGGCTTTTTAGTTCCTCTTCACTTTCTGCCATAAGGGTGGTGTCATCTGCATAGCTGAGGTTATTGATATTTCTCCCGGCAATCTTGATTCCAGCTTGTGCTTCTTCCAGTCCAGCATTTCTCATGATGTACTCTGCATATAAGTTAAATAAACAGGGTGACAATACACAGCCTTGACGTACTCCTTTTCCTATTTGGAACCAGTCTGTTGTTCCATGTCCAGTTCTAACTGTTGCTTCCTGACCTGCATACAAATTTCTCAAGAGGCAGATCAGGTGGTCTGGTATTCCCATCTCTTTCAGAATTTTCCACAGTTTATTGTGATCCACACAGTCAAAGGCTTTGGCATAGTCAATAAAGCAGAAATAGATGTTTTTGTGGAACTCTCTTGCTTTTTCAATGATCCAGCGGATGTTGGCAATTTGATCTCTGGTTCCTCTGCGTTTTCTAAAACCAGCTTGAACATCAGGAAGTTCACGGTTCACATATTGCTAAAGCCTGGCTTGGAGAATTTTGAGCATTACTTTACTAGCGTGTGAGATGACTGCAATTGTGCGGTAGTTTGAGCTCAGTCATAAAAAGGAACACATTTGAGTCAGTTCTAATGAGGTGGATGAACCTAGAACCTATTCTACAGACTGAAGTAAGCCAGAAAGAGAAAGATAAATATCATATTCTAACACGTATACACAGAATCTAGAAAAACGGTATGGAAGAATTTATTTACAGGGCAGCAATGAAGAAACAGACATAAAGAATAGGCTTATGGGCATGGGGAGAGGGGAGGAGAGGGTGAGATGTATGGAAAGAGTAACATGGAAACTTACATTACCATATGTAAAATAGATAGCCAACAGGAATTTGCTGTATGGCTCAGGAAACTCAAACAGGGGGTCTGTTTCAACCTAGAGGGGTGAGATGGGGAGGGGGGAGATGGGAGAGGACATATATACATATGTATACATACATACATATATACCTATGGCTGATTTATGTTGAGGTTTGACAGAAAACAACAAAATTCTGTAAAGCAATTACCCTTCAATAAAAAATAAATTTAGAAAAATGTGCATCTGTGTGTGTGTGTGCTCAGGGAAGGTGGGGAGGTGGGCAGGAGGAAATGGAGGAGAATGTTGGAGTTCAAAGATTTTAAGAAGGTGAAATCTCCCTTAAGATGGAGGAGAATTAGAGACTGTCTGGGACTCTTTGGTGAAAGGGGCTGGTTTCTTGCAGGTCTAGCTAGCATTGGACACCCAAACCCTGTTCCTGAACACGGTGACCGAGTAGGGTTACATTCTCTGACTAAAGGGCTCTGGGATGGCAAGTATAATGATGTCTGTCATTTACTCTAAGTGATTCAGCATAGACCATGTGATTGGATGTATGTGAGAGTTTAAGCTTCAGTGCTAGGGGCCATCAGTTACACCACTCCAGGAGTACTTAGCTGATATTCAGTCAAAAAGGTCACCTTTGAAAGGGGGCTCCTTCAAGCATGCCATCCATACTGTTCCAATAAACATTCAAGGCTTTCCTACTAATTAGTACATAGCGCATATCAGAAATGGGTTTTCATAGGTGGAATGAGTGACTTGTTAGCTAGCAGGAGGAATGCCAGAAACGGGCTCTCTTCTCACCTGTGGTCCCCTCGCCTGTACACTTTGGGCATACAAGCCCACTGCCAAGGGCCAGTAACTGCACTGCCTGGCCTGTGGGCTTTATTTTGTCATTGAAGTCCACTTTGTTGTCTGTGTGTCTAGTCACAGGGGTCAGGAAATTTATTCCTCTTGTGTAGCCCTCAATCAATCATTAACCAGAGTTGGTGCATAAATACCCCAGCTTCCTTTCCCCTCAAATGGGATAACTCAGGTCTGTGGTATACACTGGCTCTAAGTATTTAGCCTATAGATTTAACTTCTAGTCACCTACAGTGGTAATGGACTCGGTAATACACCTTTTATTGAATGGTCTTAGCCATTCTCCTATCAGTTCCTTCACCTCTTAAATGGACTATCTGGCTTATGGGAAAACCCAAATGGAAGCATGAACAGGCCATAAGAAGCTAGCAAGGCCTGTAGCCTATATTCACTTGCAATTCTAAACTGAAATTTGAAATGATGTTGTACCCAACCTTGAACAGGAGAGATTCAATCATACCATTCAAAAATCCTGCCTCTGGAGCTTTGAGATTTACCTTTAGTAAACCTTTTAAGCAAGGTGGTTATTGGAGCACCAGGAAGGACAGAAACCCAGGGCTTCTAAGCCTCCAGGTTGTAAGAATTGTTCCTGTGCTTTCCTTTTTTTTAAAAAAAAGTCAATAAATGTCCGTGCAAGTGGCAGAATTTGTTTACAAACTTGCATTCTTTGGGCAAAGTTATAGGAAGGGTAGTTATTGCTTCCCTGTCTCAAAGTTTCTCTTGGCTACAATGGCCTACCCGAAAGAACCAAAGAGCTATGCATGCTGGCACAGAGTGCTTCAAAATTACAGGGAAATGGGCTACTGAACACCAAGATATATATATAAAAGGTGACTACTGAGCACTAAACACACCCCAGGGTCCTTCCTCAAATGTCATCTGTATAAAGTACTAAAACCTTTCACACAGCCTTGGGAAGCAGGGACATAGAATTAGGAGTAACTGAGATTGACTTCCCCACCAGCTTAGAGCAGATCAAGTTGAATTTAGTAAAATATACACTTCACTTCTTACACCCAGATTTATAAACTAAAACTCATACTTACACACATTAAAATGTTACATGGTCTATGTTTTTCCACGATTAACCAAACCTAGACTGTGTCCTCAGTCACTGAATTTTCCAACAGGTCCATTGATTTCAATTATTCTTGAGTTCTTCCTACCTCCATCAGCTCTCAACCAGGCAGTCCAGCGTCTCTGTCTGGACCCTGCCACACCTTCTAACTGGAATGTTTTGTTTTTGCCCTACAATGTTTCAAAAGAGCCTGGTAGGCTGCGGTCCATGGGGTCGCTAAGAGTCAGACACGACTGAGCGACTTCACTTTCACTTTTCACTTTCATGCATTGGAGAAGGAAATGGCAACCCACTCCAGTGTTCTTGCCTGGAGAATCCCAGGGACGGGGGAGCCTGGTGGGCTGCCGTCTCTGGGGTTGCACAGAGTCGGACACGACTGAAGTGACTTAGCAGCAGCAGCAGCACAATGTTTCTATTCCACAATGTACCACAGGTAAGAAGACTTGAAAGGCTGGGTGAATCCGTGGCTGGGGTCTGGAATGATCTGAAGGCTTCTTCACTTATATGCAAGGTGTCAGAGCTAAGATGATTCAAAGTCTGGGTTTCTCTGGGATGGTTGACCAAAGCATCTAGCATATGGTCTCTCCTTGTAGCTTGGATTCTCTCAGCACAAGAACTGGTTTGTAAAGGGAGCATCCAGAGGGAGAGAGTATTAAAAGAATAAGCATTTCAAGAGCCATAGAGAAAGCTGCAGGGTGTCTTATGACCAAATCTCAGAACTCACATACATAACATACTTTTGCCATACTCTACTGGACAAAGCAGTCACAAGTCTGCCTAGATTCAAAGGGAGGGTACCTAACTCCCATGTCTAAGTAAGAGGAGTGTCAGAGAATTTAAAGCTTTTTTTAAAAACAAAAAAACAAAAAAACCCACCAATGGCCAGGAAGGGATAAGAGGTGTCAAAGGTAAATCATCCATGTATTTGAAATCCTATAGGATCTTCCCTTGAATGAGCTGATCCTTCATCGAATGCAGATGAAGCTCCGGATGTTTGATATCGACTCAGTTCAGGAATGATTCATGTGATTGTTGCTGCCACATCCAGAGGATGAAATGGAAGGGAAGACAGCTGAAATATTAATCTATGGAGGCCTGTCTTTTCATGAGATCTTATAAATTATACAGAGCGAGTCACTGGTTCTAAGTGGATTAGCTGCCCATCATGTAGGCAAGGTCATGGCCCATGCTCTAGTTAAGGAAGATTGTTTCCCTCCAGTTTAAATGATAATATATCTAGAGAAACTTTGAACTCAAATGCAAGTAGGCAAGCTAAGTTGAAATTTCTTATCATGAAACCAAATAAATTACCTCTCTTTAAGGCAGAGCAGTAGTTTCTTAAATTCCAAAGGAAGGAAGTAGGAAGTGAAAAATAAACCAAAGTTTTAATGAGTTGCCATCCAGAGAATTTATACAGCTTTCCAAATCCTTCTAGGAGCCTGGATTCCGTGACTTCACAGTGGTTCATTGAAGTCTTTGAAAGTTATTAGGTGATTAGCATAATGATGATTTCCATAATTATGAGATCATCTACTGTATTTGGAGAATTCCTTCAAATTTTTTGAGGAATCTTAACAGTGATTATCTCATTTTATTTTCATAATCATACCATAAGATGCGATGGACTAGTAAGTCCATCTTACAGATAAAGAGAAATGAGGCACTCAGGAGGGTTCATACATTGTCCAACTTAGCCAACAATGTTTTGGCAGGCCAGCCCCTGGAATTGGCACTCTCAACCCTAATTCCTAGTTAACCAGATAATATTAATCCTGCAATGGTTTCTATGGTGCTCGAGTGAACATCTGTGATGCTCCAGTGGTGCTCACGGTTCCTCCCCGGACACAAAATCACAGAGCAAGGGCTGAGAAGAAGGTGGCTTGAATTTCTTCCTAGTCAGCCTGTCTCTCAGCATCCTCTAGCATACCCTAAATCTTTCAAGGCCTGTGGTGCTTCAGAACTGCTTTGAACTATAATAAAAGGCACCATAGAAATATTCCTTCCAGCTGCTGAGTTTACAAGACTAAGGGTGATCTCAGATGCCTCTGGTCACACTGCCCTGTGCAATGAACAATTAACCTGGAGCCAGTTTCCTCTCCTTAGAGTTACAGGATTTACTGGCTGACACCACACAGTCATGGTGGGTCACGTTAGTCCACCTCTCTCTCTACCCTGTATGTCTAACTCATCACGAAATTCTCTCTAATGCTCCTAAACACGCCCCTTGGCCGTGGGTATACCTGTGAATGTTTAACAACGGGCTCTACCAAAAAAGAAAAAAAAAGCAAAGCAAAACAAAAACAGCCACCTACAATTTGTATGTGGGCCAATTTCTTTGGTGTAAATACCTTAACCATTGCTGATTTCAAACTAACAATCTGACCACGTTTCCCTGCTGCATGAGACCCAAGCCTGGTTCCTTCACCCAGTATAAATCCTGACATCTACAGCAAGATACACAAGTTCCTTCAGGGTCTGGAACAGTGGTTCTCAGTGCTGGCTGCCCATGAGAACCACCCGAGGATTCTACCTTTATTAAAAATGTTTATATTTTGTTCATGGAGCTTTTGCACTCATTTTTATTTTTTTAAACTACTGCATTCACCTATCACTTATTTTGATAACTGGGTTTGTTGCTGTCCTCTTAAATTTCATAGGTAAAACAAGTACTTCATTTGGTTCACTCTAGTCCCTCTTCTGCTACCTGGAGAATTTTTTTAAATCCCTGTGTCAACACCACAACCCACACTTATTACAACAGAATCTCTGGAGGTGGGAACCAGGCATCAATATTTTGGAAGTTTCCTGATTAATTCTAAGTCCACTTTGAGAACCTCAGTCTAGCTTTCCTGACTTTCTGGCTTCATCTCTTGCCTTGGGTGTACTCTACATTTGCAATCTAGCAGCACTAAATGCCTATAGGTCCTAGAACATCCCAGGCAGCTTCATACCTCCAAGCACTTGTATTGGCTGTTCTTTCTACTTGCAATATTCTTGCTCCCTGTGCTATCCACTGAAGCATTATTCTTTATCCCAGACATTCGCTAAGATGCTTTCCTGGGCTTCCCCCACCCCATGATGCTAATCCCTGACTGTATTAGTCATCCACTGCTTCGTAACAAATTGCCACAAAACTAGCAGCTTAAAGCAACGTGCATTTCTTATCTCCCAATGTCTAGAGGTTGACAGTCTGAGCCCACGTGGCTTAACTGGGTCCTCTGTTTCGGAGTCTTTCACGAGGCTGCAATCAAGATGTCAGCTAGGTCTGCTGTTTCCTCTGAAAGCCTATCCCCCTCCCTTCCCACTTTGGTCCTTCCTGAGGTGGAGGTTTATTGCCAGTTGTTTGCCTCTTTTCCTCTCAGCTTCATTTCTGCCCTTCTGTGCTCCACTCTGCATCATTCAGGGTTGGAATCCTACAAAACCAATTTCCCAGACTCATTGGCCAGTGGGCTCTCAGGCAGGTTCTTGTAATGGCAAAAAGTGGCAGGTGACTGGGAAGGTGAGAAGGAGACAGAAGATCTTTTTCTGTTTTTCTCTTCAGAGTGGCATCTTCATGAGCAGGGGGCATCTCTAGTCTCTAGGGACTTTGGTGATTCTAGAGGGCCTTCTGGAATTTCAACAATGGCTCTATTCTGGCAAATTTTCTAGCTGCATTGGTGAAGAGCATGCCTCTGGGCTCCTGCTGTCTGTCATTCAGCCTAAGAGTGTCTGTGATTTTCCACCAGGAGTTGCTAATCTCTAGCTTACCTCATTGGAGAAGGCAATGGCACCCCACTCCAGTACTCTTGCCTGGAAAATCCCATGGACAGAGGAGCATGGTAGGCTGCAGTCCATGGGGTCGCTAACAGTCGGGCAAGACTGAGCAACTTCACTTTCACTTTTCACTTTCATGCATTGGAGAAGGAAATGGCAACCCACTCCAGTGTTCTTGCCTGGAGAATCCCAGGGACAGAGGAGCCTAGTGGGCTGCCTTCTATGGGGTAGCACAGAATCGGACACAACTGAAGTGACTTAGCAGCAGCAGCAGCTTACCTCATATCATCGGTTGGGTTGTCTGGAAGCTGATACTGAAGTGGGATTTGGGGGCAGGATATTTACCAAGGAGAGGGAGAAGGAGGCAGCAAGATGGGGTAGAGGCAGAAGTCAAACTGCGATTCCGATCTGACCGAGCTTTGACCAACCCCACAGATGTTGGATATAGAACCCTTCAGAGGTATCCAATCAGTGCATCAAACTGGTGTCTCCGAGGGTGTGGCCTGACCAAGTGCTCTCTGCGGCTGAGGCCCACCCTGACGAGAGCTGACAGCTGAAGCTTTTCTTCCCCAGCACTCCCAACACTCTCAGCATCTGGGACAAAAGTCCTTCCTTCCGGGAATTGTGGGTAGAACATTATGGTGTCCACCACACAACTCGTCTCCCTGCCCATCCAATACTTTGGTACCCAATTCTGTGTATTCAGTTTTGAAATACCTAGAGCGTATTATGCTGTCTTGACTGAACATTCACTGATAACAAAAGGCACAGTGCCATCTATGAAATGAAAAGTTCATCATTCAAGGGCAGTTACTAACAGACAAGAGGAGCAAGTGAAAGCTCATGGAAGTTGGAGTCTCAGAGAGAAAAGGGCCAGAGGGCAGCTGTCAGCATGCTCACTCCCCACGCACACCTACTGTGGTCAAATCATGAAGGTGGCAATGGAAGGAACTAGAAACACTGAGAGAGATATGGAGGGTTCGAAGCATGGGCGGGTGTGCTGCTCCTTGTCTCCTATGGGAAGTTGCAAGGCCTTCAGAGTAAGCCCCATATTCAACCTGATGCTTATACACATGGTCTCACAGAGGTCGTGATTTTAAATCGGAAGAAGGAACCAGAAATGAAGGGGGGAAAAATGCATGCCGACCAGTCAGCCCCCTTTAAGAGCTTTCACAGACACTCCACCCAGTGACCAATATAGGCTGGAAAATGTGGTTTTGATTTGGCCATATTGCCGCCCCAAATAAAATAGTATTCTGTTTATCAGGCAGGAGAGGGAAATGGATACTCAGTAGGCAATTAGCAGTCCTCACCACAGATGGTGATAGTAAATTGGCAAATTCTGAGTGTATTCTTCCTTGCCAAAATTAAAAGTTGACATCATTATGGCAGTCCCCTTGATTTCTAAAACATTATATTGGTCTGTGAAATACAAAACCCAGGCCCAGTGCTCTTAATCACTTTGCTGTACAAGCTTGGACTAGGATACACGATTCTTTGATAAAAAATAGCAAATGTGAAAAACTCATCTAGGCTGAATGGCAGATGAAAAAAAGACTCTGAGAGACCTGCCCACCACACATGTGGCCTTTCTTTCTGCTTCTCTTGAGTGACCAGGTGCTCACTGCGACCTTTTGAGATACTTGTGCTGTCCCATAAACAGGTCCTTAACACGGGCTGTGGTGGGCCATGTTGGAGAGGAGAGTGGTGCAGCTTCCTGGGCTCCTCCAGCTTTCTACCCCATCTCCTGGCCTCGATAGCTCTGTCCCATACTCTAGTCATCCTGAGTGGCCTGTCCTTCCTGGCATTCACCCAACATCTTGCCTCCATGGCCTTCCTTGAACTGCTGCCAGTTGTATTCTTGCCAATTTCCTACAGCTGTGTGGGAAAATTCCTTCCATCTCTCCAGGCTCAACTCAAATGCTGCCTCCTCTATGGAGTCTCTGAGCTCCCTTCAACTTGAAGCAGCCCTTCTTGTCTGAACTCCCAGAGAACTTCATTGGTGCCTCTATTATAATACTTTATCCATATTATGGTTATACAGGTATGTTTGATTCCTTTAAGTGAGCATGCTTATCTTTTTTATCTTTTTAAAAAATTGACATGTAGTTGAATTTTTGGGCTTCCCTGGTGGCTCAGTGGTAAAGAATTCACCTGCAAATGCAGGAGACTTGGGTTCGATCCCTGGGTCGGGAAGATCTCCTGGAGAAGGAAATGACAACCCACTCAAGTATTCTTGCCTGGAAAATCCCATGGACAGAGGAGCCTGGTAGGCTATAGTCCATGGGGTCACAAAAGACACAGACATGACTTAGCGACTAAACAACAGTGGTTGATTTATAATATTGTGTTAGTTTCATATCAATGTAAGCCCAGAACTTAGAATAGTAACTGGCACACAGAAGGTACTCAGTGCATGTTTGCTGAAAGAATAGATACATTAAAAATGCAGAATGAATGAATATTATAATTAATGAATGCAGAATCAATGGATGCACATATAAAAAATTAGAATGAATGAATGAAGAAAGAAAGAGAAAGAGAAAAGGATGAATGAAGGAATGAATGAATAAATAAATAAATGATCACACAGCTCCTTCTGGGTGAGCACTGGCCGGCCTCAGCCTTGACAGCCTCCAGGGTGGATAACTCACAGACTCAGCAGCATGCACACCTTCTCTTTGTCAGATTTTCCCTGACAGGAATCCTCTCTTGTCATTGCTCGTTATCTTTGCTATCCCTGAGCCACCCTGTGTCCTCTCCCCCACAGATCAAGAAGGGAATCCAACTTAGCAGGCTCAGCATGACCAACGGGGAAGAGCAAGTCTTGGCTGCTGCCAACCAGAGGGCAGCTGGAGTGACAGTCAAGCACACGTCTTTCCGAGATGGACAAAGACAGGCACAGAGTCCAAGGGCGTCCGGGCAGACTGGAGTTGGTGTGAATATAAGGGGAAGCCTGCATTTTTCACAGCTGGCGGGGGTGGGGGTGGTAATCAGGCCACGTTGCAGGCCGAAAGAAAGAGCCCCCTTTGCAAAATGTGAACACATCCCATTTTGTCGGATGTTAAACTGAAACAACAAAATGCAGCCAACCAAGCCACCTACCAACCAAATAAGTAAACAGATAAAGCAAAGCCAAGTAAAACCATCCCCGACACCTTAACTTGGAAAAGCAGCTTTTCTTTTTCAGGGTAAACCTTATCTCTTCCAGGACGACATTTGTTTTCATCAGGTTTCACAGAAATAGAAGGGTAGGCTCTAACTCCCTGATCCTGCTAATAATTGGAATTCTCCGTCCAACTCCCCCACCCCCACTCCTCACTTCACCCCCTTCCTTCCTTTTCTCTGGGTCTTGCCTCTGCGTCTCTTTCTCTCTCTCTGCCCCCTCCCTCCCATCCCTCACCACTGGGCAAAGTCCTAATGCCATTTCCCTTTTCCCATGTGTCTTTCCCAGATTAGCAAGGAAGCAGGCATCACAGAGCCCGCAAAGAAATAGCTTTGCTGATAGCTGTGATGTCAGCCAGCAACGACATTTCCCTGCCCGTGATATCAGAGCTAGGGCTACAATCAGATTGAGTATTGGGGTACAGGAGATATTTCATTTCAAAGCATTTAAGAGGCATTAACTAATCCATCTTTGCTGATGAGGGAGGTGGCACCCCACTCTCACAGAGGGGCTGAGTTTGCAGCTGCTTAGCAGACACTGTGCTTTACTGTGTGGAAGTGGAAAATAGGAAAGGAAAAACGCATCTGCCACAGTAAATTGATATTCCTTGTGCAAGCCCTGTTTCCTAGAAAGGCACCTCCTTATCAGATTCCAGACCCGAGTTACAGTTTCTATTTGAGGCTTGAACTGCACATAGGTAATTATTTCCACCCATTTCTCCTTCCAGCTAATGGCAATGTGAAGGGTAGGAGGGCGTTTCTACCCTGAGAATAATAAAAACAAAACCCAAAATCTCCACCAACAGTGGAATGACATGCAAATAACCCAAGGCAGGGAGTGGGCTGAAGGGGGCTGCTCTCTGGATGTGATAGTGTCAGCGGCACGCTGAGCTCTGAGTGGTTGGGAGAAAGCATGGTGGGGAATGATTGAGATCAAGACTCAGGAGGATGAGCACGTGCACAAACATGCATGTGTGTGTGTGTGAAGAATGGAAAAGTGGGAGAGTGGGTGCACCTTAGCCCATGATTTGAAAAGTCACTCTGGTCATCACAAGAACCTCTTGTAAGAAGACAGTACAACTTCACAGGTAAAATTAGTTTCCTATTTTAAAAATGTTCTGCTTTGTCAATTCTCCAGGAAGCTTTTGACTATACAAGATATTAATACAAGGCCACTGAGTTGCTTGCAAAGCTCAGTGTATCTGTGTGTTTGCCCCCAAACACAGCTTTTGTTCTAAAAGCTGGGACATTGCGGTTTGATTGTTCTTCAGGCCAATCTCTGTGCCTTGCCCTTTCCCTGCACTGATCACATTCAGCTCATGCCAGAGATCTAGACCATGTGGTCATACAATGCTGGGCATCACAATTCCATGAGGATGTCTGGAGATGCCACCTCTGCTTTCTATTTCTCTTAGAGACCCAGAACTTCAAAGCTGCCAGGGCCATTAGAGATCATCTGGGGTCAACTTGCTCATCTTATAGATGACCAAAGCTCAGGGAAGAGCGCTGGCTCTTGAGAAGCCAGCCAGCTAGACCTTGGAAGACAGTACTCTTACTAGACTCCTAGTCTGCTCAAAACCATTGCAAACTTCTTGAGGGCAGTTCAAGTCATTTGCTGGTTACTTTGCCTGCATTTCCCATACCTTCTTTTCAAAGTCCCTAATGGGTGGCCCGTCAGCCCCACAACCCCATCTGCTAGCCTCTGTTGGTGGGGGGTGAGGGGGCAAGAATGGATGGCTGATCTATGTTGTACTGTTTGATAAATCTTTTCCAGGAATTGGGAATTTAAGTATCTGTTATGCCTAAATGGAAAGCACACATCAGGCCCTCAAGGTAGGTCCAAATTTTTTCCCAAGAACAACGAGAAGAAAGAGAAAATGCCGGTTGCTGAGATAGGATTTAAGGGCCTCATAGAGAGCATCAATGGGAAATGGCTCACTACCTGCTTCCCAGTGGATTTTAAGTTCTTGTTACATTCCTCATGAGTCCTGCTGCCATTCCTACCCTAGAGTTCTGGGAGACAACCACAAACCCTTCCAATATGTGCTCCTTTTTGCTTAAGACAGTTTGAATAGATTTCCGTCACTTCCTCCTAAGTCCACATACTACTCATACTTTCATTGCCAACTCCTACTGCAATGCCTTCTGTATCAGTTATCTATTGCTGTACAACAGATTACTCCAAAACATAGTGGCTAAAAACACAGACAGAAAAAAAAGTAAAACCAATTATCTCACGGTTTCTGATGGTCAGGAATCTGGACATGGCTTAGCTGGGTTTTCTGGCTCAGTGTCCCTTGCAAGGCTGCAATGGATGTATCGCTGGGGTTGTAGTCCCATCTCAAGGCTCAACTAGGGGAGGATGTACTCCCAAGCCCACTCGCCTGGCTGCTGGCGGGCTTCAGAAGATCTGCTTCCAAGCTTGTGCACATGGGCCTCTTTACAGGCTTCCTTTAAGATGTAACAGGCTTCCTTTAAGATGTGGCAGCTGGCTACTCCTAGAGCAAGCAATGCAAGAGAGAGTGAGAGAAAGCACCCAGAACAGGAGCCAGTCTTTTCACAGCTGAATCTTGGAAATGACATCTTAACACTTCTGCCATATTCTGTTAGAAGAGAGCCACTGGGTCTGGCCCATCCTTAAGGGGGTGAGGAATTCACAAAGGCATGCGTGTGTACTAAGTCACTTCAGTTGTGTCTGACTCTGCGACCCCATGGACTGCAGCCCACCAGGCTCCTCTGTCCGTGGAATTCTTCAGGCAAGAATACTGGAGTGGGTTGCCATTTCCTCCTCCAGGGGATCTTCTCCAACCAGGGATCAAATGCACGTCTCTTTCACCTCCTTCATTGGCAAGTGGATTCTTTACCACTAGCGCCACCTGGGAAGCCCTGCACAAAGGCATGAATGCTCAAAAGTGAGGATCATGGTGCTGAGGTGGTTTCTTGAAGTTCTACACCTGAGCTTGGAGTAATACTCAAAGTTTGCTGAATGTATTCATAGATTTACCATAGGTACTCTGTGTTTTCTGGGGTCCTTTTGTCTCTTCCTTATGTTTCTGGAGCACTGTCCAATTGAATAGGGTATAAAAGCAAGTCTCCTTTCTAACAAGTATGCATGATGATGAAGTACCAAACTTCTCTCAGCGGCTAGGTTGCAAATTCCTTGAAAGCGGGAATTCTGTCTTATACTTTGTAATCCTGTGAGAACCATCTGCAGTCAATAAATGTATAACCATTGGTTGAATGGATCTGTGATACACCAGAAAGAGCTCTACATGGGTCTCTGGCATCCAAATTCTACTTTTGGATCAGCTTTCAACTATTTTGATCTTGGGTACGTTACAACATCTTAGGTCCTTGGTTTTCCCACCTTTAAAATAAGGAGATTAGCTCTTTAAGGCTACTGTAAACTCACTCCAGTTTTCTTGCCTGAGAAATCCCAGGGACAGAGGAACCTGGCAGGCTACAGTTCATGGGTTGCAAAGAGTTGGACATGACTTAGCCACCAAACAACAATAAGTAGTATGTCCTGAAAACTTCTTCCTCATTTAAATCTACTTTGAGGCAGTGTATCAGACACCTTTATTGACCCTCATCATCCCCTTCGCTGCAGTCTGATTTCATCTGCATCTACCGTGGGTATACTCACCTCAAGCTGAGGGTGTTCATCTTCTTTCTCTCCCTGGGCCTTCTCAACCCATGTGAGAGTTTGCCTAGTCTATGTGCCTATGTGCAGTTCACAAGTCGGATGGAGTTAGCACCCCCAATGACAATCCTCAACCAGGGTCAGATGGCAGCTAGTGGCTAAACACCTCTACCTCCTGTCTTTCCAGTGGAAAATTCTGCAAGGCATTCTCTATATTCTCTGTGAAATCATTCACTGTTGACTTCTGTAATATTCATGTTTCTTCCCTCCCTAAATCACTCTAGCTTTTTCTTCACTCTTAATTGCTGGGATGACCTCTTAAATAAACTAAATAAATAAACTTCATGCAGGACCTTGTGTCATGCTCTCCTTTCCAGAGAACCCAGACTAAGAAGGAGGCCATTTCTTTCTCTGTCCGTCCTTTGCCATTAAGGCTAAACCATGTGAAAGTTTGGGTCAGGAAGACAAAAGTGTGATGCGAGTGGAGTCCCAAGCAGACCAGAAAAGCCTGCTCCTTCTGGCTCTCTCTGGATCAAATTTCAAAATGGAGAGTTATGTGATGGGAGTGAAGGCAAAAGCCAAGAGCAGAATTGAAGTCATCCACTCTGCCTGGGAGGGGCTTCCCTGATGGCTCAGACAGTAAAGAATCTGCCTACAGTGCAGAAGACCTGGGTTCAATCCCTGAGTTGGGAAAATCCTCTGGAGAAGGGAATGGCTACCCACTCCAGTATTCTTGCCTGGAGAATCCCAGGGACAGGAGTCTGGTGGGCTACAGTCCATAGGGTTGCAAAGAGTCAGACATGATTGAAGTGACCTAGCACACACTCACTCTGCCTGAGACTCTGGGAGGAGCTGGTTAGCATGATCCACCTGCGATCACCTAGGGCAGGGAGTGATCAGGCAGAGAGAAAACCCAAGGGAGCAGCCCTGAGATATCCTGGAAGGCAAGGGATCCAAGACATGCAAGATGCTAGCTGCAGAACTCACCAGAGCGGGTTAGTACTGTGGACTGAAAAAGATCCTAAAGTCCAGGAAATTGGCTGGGATACTTGAGCTGGAGACTGAATAGGGATCATGACCATGCCTCAGGGGGTCTTCAATAGCAGCCAGGTCTGAGGAGGACCTGAATCAGCAGGGAGGACCTCAAGGCCCTAAGCACTGATTTCAGCAGTTGCCAGCATTATGGACGTCTATTACAGTGGTGACATGAGGGACCCAGAGAGTGAATGGTACTGAATGGATTCTGACCCCCATAAATATAAGGATGTAGCATACTCCTTCCCCATACCCAGGCGCCATCTTGGAAATGATCAAGATAGGGAGAACAAAATGGAAAGAGTAACTATTTCAAGCAAAGGAGACTGAATTTCCAAAAATGATGGTTTAACTGATTAGAGTAGATGAGGCTTACCAGGTCATAGCCAAGTTTAATACTAACTTCCAGTTCTGTGGCCCACTTCCATGTGTGTGCTTGTGCCCTCCCATGGACATACACACACACACACACATGTATGTGTGTGCATATGCTAAGGCATGTTGGGCTCATAAGAAAGCCCCAGTCTGCTGTAGAAAATTTTTTGGAAGATCTGAGCAGAGCATGTAGAAGAAATCTTCATAGTTGTGAATGGGGCAGGGAATTTGGAGGTACCCACCCACAGATACAGGGCCTCCCAGCTGGGGCAGCTTTCCAAGCTCAGACTGGGCTCATTTGGGCTGGAAAAGCCACATCAGTGTCAAACTCATCTCCACGGGTCTGGCTTTAGCTAGAAGGCAGAAGTCAGGGCTCTTAACACACACAGCAAGAACTGCAAAGGAAGGGTGGGGTGGGGGACCCCAGCATTTGCCTCTTTCATCTCCGTGGGCAGTCTCAATTTCCCTGGCCTCCATCTCGGCTTTATCAAGGCTATCTGGCCCCTGTCTTTTCTGGCCTCCTCTGGGATGCCTCCTCTGCCATGACAGTTGCTGAGGGTTCCCCAGGGCAGGTGGAAGCATGATTTGCTTTTCAAGCTCTGCCCACTTATTGATCTCCTGTCTGAGAAATGTCAGCAGCAGCCAGGAGCTTTCCCCACTAAGGCACTTAGCTTGGAAGCCTGTGGTATCTGCCTGGATAAACCCTCCGCCTCCTGCTTCTCTGGCTTTAGAACTCTCCCCACCCCCACCTCGGGAAAAGTCTTCTAAGATGAGATGGCAAGAATCAAACAGCGACGTGCTTTGAACACTGGGACAGGAACCAGATTTAAATTGGGCGAAAGCCCTGAGCTCAGAGCAAGTGCATTTCCCTTCCTGCCATCCCTCCCCATCTCTGCCTCTTGTCGCTGGGAGCAGGTTAAGCAGTCTCCCTCGAGGAGCCTGGCCAGGGGCAGGAGATTGGCCCGTGAGTCAGAAAGAGGGGCCCTAATCCAGGACCTGGGCAGATAAAGGCTACGTCATTACTTCGACTGCCATCCCCTCTCCCCACACCCCAGCTCTGATATGATTTAAATGCAGGATTGGGAGGAGGGGAGGGGAAGAGAAAAAGACTGTTTAGTGGTTAAACCTTTTAAAGTTTAAGTGCATAAACAGGGCCTTCTCCGTATCTGTCTATAGCAATTCCCATGACAGTTACAGCAAAATTACAAAAACTGGGTCGTTTATATAACCCTTTGTATTGTCAAAGCACATTAAATGTCTGCCTTCCTGCACCCCGCCGAGCTGTCTTCAGCTGTCAGATCCCCATACTGCAGCTCAGCACACTGAGGGTAAAGCACTTTGGCAACGCCGACTTGGAGAAAGCTGGACCCTCAGGTACAGCTAGGTCTGGAAAGTGAGATTTCAATTTCCTCTAAGTCCGAGTCCCAAGGTTTCAAATATATTGAACCCTCTCCTTTCTAGCCAAACGTTTTGCCACCTGGCCAGTGGGTTTATTCCCTGAATGGGCAGACACAGCATTTTATTCTGGACAAGTTTGAGAGATTGCCTTCATCTATGTATTCATTTGATAAAAAAGGACTTATTGAATGTTTTCTAAAATGCTAGTACCAAGAATAATATGCAGCCATCACTATTTAAGGGACTTTGTATCTATGAATTCTTAATCCTCATTGTAATCCAGTGAGAGAGACACTATTAATATCCCCATTTTACAGGTGAGGAAACTGAGGCACAGTATAATGGATGTTGTGGCGTGCTGCCCGGATGGCCTTTCACGACTGATGCACTCACTCCTCCAGCCTCTGGGAGCATGGACAGCAGACAGTTCACATACAAATTTTTTTTAAAATGAAGACTGTATACATCTAAGGTGTACAACATTTAATGCCCCTGTAGAAACTGCCATTAAGGTCACACCTTCTTCCTGGGGGCGACCCATACTGAAAGACAGGCTCATTCAGGGATAGAAAGTCCTGCCATCTTGCCTCAAGTCCTCAGAACAACTCCACAGGGCCGCCTGAGATCCATTGCTCCCTGGGGGTCCATTGAGGTCTCCTTTGTGACTGCGTCGCAGTTCAACTCTTCCCTTAACCCAGTCAGGCCTCCTTTACACTGCCCCCCACCCTGCCCCAGTGTTGTGGACCCCAAGGGCCCTTCTCAATGAACCTCTTGCACCCACATCTTCATCTCCATCTCAGGATGTGTCCCCCAGGGACTGCACCTGAGGTAGGAGGATAAGTAACCTCCAGCTCATCAAGGTCACAAGTTCACTGTGGAGGTAGTTTCAATCTTCTTATTTGGTGACCGCTACTTCCTGTATGAGAGGCTCCTCTCTGCTCAACCCTGAGCCTGGTAATTTATCCATAGTCGAGCCATTTAATCCTTCAACCCTTGGAATGTCACTACCCTATTCTGCACACAGGGGCCTGAGGCTCAAGATGTTTAGCCAGGGGATGGGGGCTTCAGCAGACTTTGAAAGTCTGGGTATTTTGGCTCACTGGACAGCCCCGGCCCCAGCCGCAGCCATCCTTCTACTACAACCTGTTCACACCTCATCCAAGGCTTAGGCTGGAAGCGAGGTGGGATGCTCTTCTACATGACACTGCTCCTGCCCAGGAAGTGGTGCCATCTGCAGTTTCTTCCCACCACTCTGCCTGAATCCCAAAGCTCCAAATTTCTGAGTGTTTGGACAGCTGTATGGGTTCCATCAATGCCATCATAACCCTTGCCCTTGGCAAAGCCCTTGCACATGTGTCCGCTCTGTCAGGGTTAGGGATCCCTGTCATTCTGTGGGTCAGACAGCTTGCGCCTAATGATCCCTATTCCACAGATAGGAACGCTGAGACACAGGGCAGAGGTCAAATCACGACCTGGCCCATGGCAGAACTGGGACTTGAAATTCGGTCTTTCCTTTATAAGTCCCATCCTCTTTCCATGTTTCCCTGCCCTATTCAATCTCTATCCAACCACTTCCTTTCCTTGACTCCCTTCTTGTTGTGCAATATGCATCAGGAAGTTCATTCCCAGAGGAGTCCCAAACAGCAACTGGTATGATGTGTGGGCTTCTGAGAAACTCCCTAAACTCTAAATGCTCCCTTCCATTGCTGAAACCTGAAATTCACCATGGCTACAGTCAGCCCTGAGAACTAATCGTTGCCTTCCCCTTGAAATCTTCTTTGGACATGCAAAAAGCAACTGGAACTCTTCTACAATGCTAATGGGATTGTAAAATGGTTAAAAAGAAAAAAAAAACTTCAGAAAATTTGGAAAAGTTGAAGTTTCTTGAAGAGTTAAACATGTGTTTTTCATTCTCTCCCTGGGTATTTACCCAAGAGAAAAAAAAACATTATACATTCAAAGACTTGTCCATGAACGCTCAGAGCAGCTTCATTTGCAATACCCCAGACCTGGTAATAACCCAAACGTTCATCAACCAATGACTAGATAAACCGTTTGTGGTATATCTATATTTTTCAGCAATAAAAAGGAACAAACTATAGATGCATGCAAGAACGTGGATGAATCTCAAAAACACAGTGAGTGAAAGGAGTCAGGTACAAAAGAACAGAAACTGTGATTCCATTATTCACATAAAGTTCTACAACAGGCAAAACTCATCTACGGTGAGGGAGGTTGGAATAGTGATTACCTTCATTTGGAAGATGTTTTGACTGGAGAAGGGCACAGGGAATTTTCTAGGGAGATGGAAATTTTCTTTATCTTAGCGGGGTAGTGTTTACATAGGTGCAAGCATTTGTCAAAACTCATCAAACTGTGCACTTCAAATGGGTGCATTTCATATGTTCATTATACATCTGTAAAGGCGATTTAAGAACATAAGTCGCTGACACAGTAGACGTGGTATTCTTGACCTGTGCTCTCTGGAGTCTCTGGGATCCATAAAACAATATATACGATTGTGAGCCTAGGTGTGTATTACAGGAAACAGGCTCTCATTTTCTTCAGGTTCTACTCTGACAGGAGTGTCTGCAACTTGATTTTAACATAGACACACAAGAACAAAGCACCTCAAATAAACATTCTGTGTGACAAACCCAGCAGACGATTTCCGTCACAGAACTCGGGAGTTTTGGGGAGCAGGATTTCTGCAGGCGCAGGGCCATGGTGGAAAAGGAGAAGTTCCAAAGACTGGTACAAGGCTAGCCTTGCACTGTGAAAGGGAAGGAAGGGTTGACGGTTAGGTCCAGACCTGAAGAATCACCAAGCTGTTTCACCTTGCCAACCAGTAAGATGGAGAAGCCACAATCGCCCAGGTATCTACAACTCACACAGGTTTGAAATCACAATCTTGTCATGCCTGTTTAAACCACCATGATGCAGTGAAATCCTATTATCTGCCGTATATTACTGTGTCGACAGATGTGGGTGGAAACCGTGGATGCCATCAGACACAACTCATTCCCTGGGGAACTGGGGGAGCTTGGGAAATTCCGTCCTGGCAGAAGCCTCTTTGAACAGTCATCTGAGCACTCCAGACTTCAGCTGGGATTGGGAATGGAATGGGTTATGTCGGAGCAGCACCTGGGGTCGGGCAGCACGTGTGTGCCTGCGTGAGCACGTGCACACACCCGCAAGCACTGTGCTGGCGCTTCGTGAGATATTTCAGAAACTAGCAGCAGCAGCAGCACTTGGGAAGTTGAAAAGCTCAAACCTGTGAATCAATCCAAGCACAAAGCGCTTGGTTTCTAATTCGGTACCTGTTTCCAACACCTTGCAAAGAGTCAATCTGTGCAGAACCTCACACTCTTGGCATTTCTGGGCCTCAGCTTTAAGGAGGATGCAGTAACAGCAGGTGTCTAAAACCATTGATTTCTTTTAGAGGATCCTACACCATCAACAACATTTCATCTGCTCTTGTAAATACTCAGGAACTTTTCGATGCCCATACTCAAAACACTCAATAAGAAGTTAAAACTTCTGTCTTCTACAGGCTATGGTTGAAGCAGATTCTGGGGGTATTTAAACTCATTCTCTCAAGGTATATTTATCAAACATCTATGAGTTAGGCCATGAACGTACAGGAGGAAACAGGACCCAAAAAAACCCTGCTCTCATGGAGCTCACATTCTAAAGGAATAATGAATAAATAAATTACATATTATGTTAGATAATATAGTAGGATAAAAAGCAGAAAATGGCAAATGTGGGGCTATAATTTTGGATAGGCTGGTCATAAGAGATCTCATCAAAAATAGGACAGTTAAGCAAAGACTTTTAGGGGTGATGGAATCAGCTGGATGAATATCTGGATAGACAATAGCAGGGAGCAAGACCAACCAAGGCAAAGGCTAGGAACCAGAAACATGCTGAAGTATTAGAGGGACAGCAAAGAGGCCTATGTGGCCAGAATCAAATGAGGAAGGGAGGCTAGAACTATGAGATGAACCTAGCAAGGTAGTCAGGGCCAGATTGTGTCTCTCTCTCTTTAGTTGCTAATTCGTGTCCAACTCTTGCAACCCCGTGGACTGTAGCCTGCCAGGCTTGTCTGTCCATGGGATTCTCCAGGCAAGAATACTGGAGTGGGTTGATGTTTCCTTCTCCAGGGGATCTTTCTGACCCAGGAATCAAACCCAGGTCTCCTGTATTGCAGGCAGATTCTTTACCAACTGAGCTATGAGGGCAGTTCCTTGTAAGTCATTGTAAGACTTGAACTCTGTAAGGACATTATAAGGGCTTTGACTCTAAGGGAGATGGAAGATTCCATACAGAGGAAGAAACTGCTCTGACTTCAGTTTTAAATGGATCTTTCTGGCTGCTGTGCTTAGAACAGACTATAGTAGAGGCTGGGCCGAAGGAGTCTGTGAATGTAAAGAGAGATCAATGGAAACTACCCAATCTGAATAACAGACAGAAAAAAATACTGGAAAAAGTGAATAAAGCCTCAGGGAACTGTGTGGTCTAGTATTTATGTCATCAGAGACCTAGAGAGGAGAAAGAAGGCAACACTGAAAAAATATTTCAAGAATAATGGCTGAAATCTCCCCAACTTTGGCAAAGGATATAATGTTTTCAAGAAGCTGATTGAACCCCAAATAGGACAACCCCAGAGAAATCCATGACTAGACACTTTATAAAATGGTAAAAAATAAAAATGAAGAATACTCGTGAAAGCTGCTTGAGAAAAACAATGCATTACCTAGAGGGAATCAACAATTTCAATGACTGCAGATGGCTCACAGAAATGATAGAGGCCAAAAGGAAGTGGGACAGCATTTTTAAAGTGCTAAAAAGAAAAAAACCCAAACCTGTCAACACAATTCTAAATTGAGCAAAAGTATACTTCAGAAATAAATGAAGGTGAAATCAAGATAGTCTCAGATAATAGAAAATTAAGAGAATTTGTAACCCACAAAACTCTCAAAGACTGCTAAAGGAGGTTCTTCAAACCAAAAGGAAATGACAACAGAAGAAAACTGGGCTATCAAAAATAAAGGAAGAACAACGGAAATGGTCAACATCTGAGTAAATATAATAGATTATTCTTCTATTTGGAGATATTTAAAATGTGCTTGCCCATTGAAAGCAAAAATTATAACATTATTTTCTGGGAGTTTTAATAATACATAAGATGGGCATAGCACACAAGAGGGAAGATAAAAGACTTTAAACAGTGGTACATTTTGTACACTCCAATAAAAGTGGCAAAATGCTAATTCTAAATTAATGGTGAAAATTTATGTATATATTTTATAATACCTAGAGCAACCACTAAAATAAATATATTAATTACAGTCAAAATCACAATAGATAAATTAAACTTGAATACCAAAAAAGTTCAGATAACACTATGACTTGATGCAACATGATATTTTGGATTGAATCTCAGAATAGAAAAATGGAATGAGCAGAAAATTGGTAAGATCCGAATAGATTCTGGACTTTAATTAACAACAATGTGATAATTTTTGGTTTCTTGATTTTGACAAATATCATAGTAATGTAAGTTGTTGTTAACATTAGGGGAAACTGAGTAAGGGATAGGAGAATTCTCTGTATTATCATTGAAACTTTTCTGTAAATCTGAAAGCTTTCTAAAATAAAGATTTTACTTAGAAAATGTTCAAATTACCCCAAATTAGGCAAGAAAGTGCAAACAGAAGAACAAAAACCAGAGGGAACAAATAAAACCAAATAACAAAGTGGTACAGTTAATCCAAACATATCAATAATTACATTAATATAAATGGTCTAAAATACCAATTAAAAGAGAGATAGTCAGAATTGATAAATAAAAGAAAAACATGACCCAACTATACACTGTCTACAAGAAACTCATTCAAATATAATGATATGGGTAGGTTAAAAATAAAAGGAGAAAAAAGATGTACTATGCAAACACTAATCAAAAGAAAGCTGGAGTGGCTCTATTAATATCAAACAAAAGAGATTTCACAGCAGAGAAAATTACCAGGGATCAAGAGGGATATTATATAACAATGAAAGGATCAATTCATCAAGACACGAGAGTGCTAAATGTACATGCACCTAGCAAAAGAGTTTCTACCACATGAAACAAAAACTGAAAAGAGAAATAGACAAATCCACAATTATATTTAGAAACTTTTCAACACTTGTCTGAGAAGGCGATGGCACCCCACTCCAGTACTCTTGCCTGGAAAATCTCATGGACAAAGGAGCCTGGTAGGCTGTAGTCCATGGGGTCGCAGAGTCGGACACGACTGAGCGACTTCACTTTTACTTTTCACTTTCCTGCATTGGAGAAGGAAATGGCAACCCACTCCAGTGTTCTTGCCTGGAGAATCCCAGGGATGGGGGAGCCTGGTGGGCTGCCGTCTATGGGGTCGCACAGAGTCGGACATGACTGAAGCGACTTAGCAGCAGCAGCAGCAACACTTGTCTCAATAGACAATCAGCAAGCATATAAACAATGATGTCAAACAACTGGATCTAATAGACATTTATAGGACATGCCATCCAACAACAGGAGAATATGCTATATTTTCAAGTGAACATGAATCATTCACCAAGATAGACAGTATGCTACGTGTCTTAACAAATTTAAAAGAACTGAAATTATACAAAGTGTGCTCTCATACTATAATGGAATTTAACTAAAAATCAGTAATAGAAAGGTAAAAGGAAAAGCATCAAACACTGGGAAAGCTAACATACTTCTAAATAATCTTTTGTCAAACAGGAAATATCAGGGGAAATTTAAATACATTTTGAACTGCATGAAAATAAAAAGGCAGCTTATTGAAATTTGCGTGAGATATCTATAGCAGTGCTTTGAGGGAAATTTATAGCATTAAATGCTTATATTAGAAAAGAAGAGTTCTCAAATAATAACCAATAGCTTCCATCTTAAGAAATTAGAAAAATAAGAATAATCTAAATCCAAATCAAGCGGAATGAAGGAAATAATAAAGACCAGAAATCAATGAAACAGAAAACAAGCAATAGATAAAACCAATCAAACCAAAAACCAGTTCTTTGAAAAGATCAAAACAATTGATAAATCTCTAGCAGACTGACAAAAAGGGAAAGAGAGAAAACACAAATTTCCAGTATCAGGGAGGAAAGAGAGAATGTCATTACCGACTCTGAAAATATTAAAAGGATAATAAAGGAATAGCATGGGTATCTATGGATATGAATTTG
Source organism: Bos taurus (assembly GCF_002263795.3). Classification (NCBI taxonomy): domain Eukaryota; kingdom Metazoa; phylum Chordata; class Mammalia; order Artiodactyla; family Bovidae; genus Bos; species Bos taurus. The sequence goes on from NC_037357.1 coordinate 104,151,114, forward strand.
ATAACTTAGATAAAATGGACCAACCAATTCCCTGCAAATCACAAATTAGCAAAGCTCACTCAAGATGAAGCAGATAATTTGAATAGTCCATTAAATATTTAAGAAATTAAAGTTGTCATTAAAATCCTTCCAAAAAAGAAATCTCTAGGATCTGATGGTAAATTCTACCAAACATTTAAAGAAATAACATCAATTATATAAAATATCTTCCAGAGAACAGCAGAGCATGGAACACTTTCCAATTTATTCTGTGTGGCTAACATTACTCTGATACCAAAGACAAAAAGAGCAGAAAAATAAAAAACTACATGCTAATATTTCTCATAAACATAGACACAAAAATCCTCAATGAAATATTAGCAAATTGAATCCATCAATATATAAAACCACAGCACAACCAAGTGGGATTTAGCTCAGAAACACAATATTCAAAAATGGATAAATGTAATTCACAATATTGACAGTCTAAAGAAGAAAAACCATAAGATCCTATCGATTGATGTAGAATAAGTACTTGATAAAATTCAATATATATTCATGATTTTTTAAAAACTCTCAGCAAACAAGAAATAGAAGGGCTCTTCTTCAACTTGATAAAGAGGCATCTTTACAAAAACCCTACAGTTAACATCATACTTGATGAAAAATGGAATGCTTTCTCCCTACGATCAGGAACAAGGCAAGGATGTCCACAGCCATCCATCCAATTCAGAACCAGTGGATTAAGCAGTGCGATAAGGCAAGAAAAAGAAATAAAGCATATGTATCAGAAAGGAAGAAATAAAATTGTCCCTGATTGCCTACATAGAAAATTCTAAGGAAACTGCAAAGTAAAACTTCCTAGAACTAATAAATTTAGCAAGGGTGCAAACATAAGGTCAATACAGAAAAATAAACTGCAATCCTATGTACTGCTGCTGCTGCTGCTGCTAAGTTGCTTCAGTCGTGTCCGACTCTGTGCAACCCCATCGACGGCAGCCCACCAGGCTCCACCGTCTCTGGGATTCTCCAGGCAAGAACACTGGAGTGGGTTGCCATTTCCTTCTCCAATGCAGGAAAGTGAAAAGTAAAAGTGAAGTCGCCTAGTCATGTCCAACTCTCAGCGACCTCATGGACTGCAGCCTACCAGGCTCCTCCGTCCATAGGATTTTCCAGGCAAGAGTACTGGAGTGGGGTGCCATTGCCTTCTCTGAATCCTATGTACTAGTAATGTACAATTGTAAAGTAAAACTTTAAAAAGCAATGTAATTTATAGTCACATCAAAAGAATAAACTTTGTAGGCAAAAATGTAACAAAATATGTACAGGATCTGTATGCTGAAAAATACAAAGCAGTGATGAAATCAAAGAAGATCTAAAAGAACTGAAGAAACAGAATGATAGACCATGCTTATGGATTGTTAAAGTTCAACATAATAAATATGTCAATTCTCACTGAAATGATTTATAGATTTAATGCAACACCAATCAAAACCCCAGCAGACTTTTCGTACAAACAAGCTGATTCTAACACTTATACAGAAAGACCAAGGAACTAGAAGAGCTAAAACAAATTTGAAAAAGAATAAAGATATCAAGTATGATCATTCTCCATTTTCAGACTCACTCGATAGCTATAATAGTCAAGACAGTGTGGTATTGGCAAAGGATAGACACAGAGATCAATGAAACAGAATGGAGTGTCTAGAAATAGACTCATCGCAGCATGGCCAACTGATTTTTAATGAAGTTGCAAGGAGCAGGCACTGGTTCTTTTACACATTCTGTGGACAGGGCAGAGGTGAGCATGGAGAGCTCTGTACTGAAGACTCTTAACTCTCCCCTTGGCTCCTGAGAAGAGGGCTGGAGACCCTTCCCGTTCTCTGCAGCCTTTTCAGAAGCAGCCAGCAAAAAGGAGAAAGGGGTCCTTGGAAGAGGAAATAGGAAGGCCCTGGCATGTGTAAGGGGTGAGGGGGCCAATGTGGCTGGAGCATGGGGAGAAGAGGCAAGAAGAGGAAGTGAGGACAGAGGTGGCAGGGGACCTAGTCAGTCACTGGGAGGACTTGGAATTTCCTCGGAGCTATGCCATGAGAGGGTTTGGAGCCAGGGAGTGATGCAATCTGACTTTAGCTTTTAATAGACTCCTTCTCACTGCTGAGTTGGGAAATGACTGAAGGGGGTGATAGGGACGGAGCTGGGGGTGGGGAAGGATGCAGCAGGGGGACCACACAGGAGGCTGCTCAGATAATCCAGGTGACAGATGATGGTGGCCTGGACCAAAGCAGAAGCAGTGAAGGTGAGGAGAAGTGCTTAGTTTTGGACATAATTTGAAAGTACAGGTTGTAGAGTGTGTGTGTGTGTTGAGGGGTGGTTCTGATGAGAATGTCTTACTGTTGCAATAAAAAAAAAAAGTGTGAGAAGACTGCTTTTGCAATGATTCTATTTCCCCTCCACTCTGCTCACTGGAAGGCTGACTCAGGTCTCACAAGTGCTTCAAGCCCTTGGATGCCCCAGACTTGGGAATGTGTGCTTGGAATGTGAGCAGAGGGTCACTGTTTTGGCTTCATGGGAACGTCTGACCTCTTCCCCCGAGGTCTGTGGAAGAAGAGCCACTCTCCTCAGGTGACACACTAGATGGCTGGGCTTCAGGAGCCCAGCCCGACTTGGGTAGGTTGGACCCACTCAATGGGGTTTCAAGTCACAAATGGACAGGTCACAAAGGCTTTACTTCATTTTATTGATTTAAAAAAAAACAGGTGTGGAGAACTCTGGTGACATACCTAGTCTCCCAGACAGAGTCTGTGGCAGACTATCAGTTTCTGTCCACTGCTCTGATCATGCATGGGAGATGCATTAGGGTGCTACTAACCTTCTGGTTCTTGTTGTCCTTAACTGACCTGATCTTTCTAGACAGCCAAAAGGCTTTCGCTCATGAGCCAGGCCCACAGTGCAATAGCCAGGGTGGTGGAGCAGAAAGCTGATGCCCTCAAGTCTCCTGCATTGCAAGTAGCCCCTTGGCTGTCTGCCTGCAAGCTCCGAGCCTCCACTGATCCAGGCAGGGAAGGCCGACAGACAGCGGAGGCAAAAGACCAAAGCAGGGTGATGAATAGTGGGAGGTATCCACCGAGCAGCATGCTGGGCTAGACTACGGCTCTGAAACACAGCTGAGGGCCAGTGCCTATTGTAACATTTTTCTTTTTAGGCTTCAGAGTTGTTATGGGCTCTGTTATATCCCTTAAATTCATATGTTGAAGTCCCAACCCCCAGGACATCAGAAAGTGACTGTGTTTGGAGATGGGATCTTCATGGAAATGATTAAGATGAAATGAGGTCATGAGGGTGGGCCCTCATCCAACACAACTGTCCTTATACGAAGAAGTGGGGATACAGATGGTGCAGAGGGAAGGCCATGAGAAGACATGGGGAGACGACAGCCATCTACAGCAGCCATGAGGTGGGGACCAGAGAGGTGCCATACAGAACACTCCCCCAGGCCTCCGCTCTCAGCACCCCTCCCGTCTATTCCCATAGGCGCAGGGGACCAGTCATGGGCAGTCCAGGAGTGGCTGTAGCAGAACTTTCCGGGGCCCTCTGCACTGCCTGCAGCATAGCCAGAAGTTGCTCCCCTGGTTGCCTGATACACAGCTGCAAGTGGGTCGATGGGGAGGAACTGGCCCTGAAGGCCCAGCCTTCTTCCTGGGCCTCTGAAGCCAGTTCCATGGGGCTGGCCCAGGGACCACCCACGATCCTCATCATGAAGCCGGAAGCGTTAGCCTGTGGGCACACCTGCTCGGAGCCTCCAGGAGAGAAGCTAGGGGCTGTTTTTAGCACATACATCCTCTCCTCTCTTTCTGTCTTTCCCGTCCCCCCCCACCCCCCCAAATAAGAGAAGGCAGTTCCTTCGGTACTGGGAGCGAAAAGAGGGAGGGGGCCAAGAATGAAAGACTCGGGGAGTGTTACACATCACAGTGGGCGTATTTTATGGAAAGCAGCCGACAATCAGTGTTTGCAGACGCCTTTTATTTTATATTATTTCCTCATCTGTTCAGCTTTCTTGGGCAGGAGCCAGAAAGTTAATATTCTCAGTCAAAGTCGGCCTTTTATCTGTCAGGTTCAAAATGAAACTGAGTCGCTGGGGTTTTAAAGCATCTCTGGCAAAAGGCAAACACACCTTTTTGGCAGCTCTGGCCCAGGGGCTGTTGCAGGGGTTGCCGCACCTGCCAGCAGCTCCCGCTGAGGTCCTCTTACTGGAGACTTTGCTGATGGGCCGCTGGGGTTCCTTAACCATGATACGGGTCGCTCAAAAGGCAATAGGGTGTCCCCAGGGAGTCTGGTTTGGCTGTACCTTTTGGGGTCATCAATACACAAGCAGAAGGTGACAGGGTGGCCTCATGAGATAATGCTGGAGACGAGGGTAGTTTGGCCAGTTGGGAGGCAGGTGGGAGGCAAGGTTGGGAGGGGGCAGTTAACCCCTGCCTGCATGGTGCTCGCAGTCCTGAAAGCAGCTGGAAGGTAATAGTAGTCTGAACAGACCTGTCAAGGGAGGGTTTTAAAACAGCTGGTTTTAAAAGTGACCTCCAAATTCTTCCACACTCCCTGCCATGACAGGGTGAAGCCTCAGGCCCTCCCCTTTGATGTGGGCTGGCTTTCATGACTCACGTCTAACAAAGAGTTACAGAAATAACCAGAAGTGATGCTGGGTGATTTCCAAGGAGAGGTGATTAAAAGGGCCATGCACCTTCCACCTGGCTCTCTCTCTCACAGGACAGCCACCTTGGGCCCCCTAAGCAGCCATGTGAAAGATCCACTTGTTCTAAAGCCGGCACGCTGGCGGGACCACGTGGAGAGACCACCCAGAGAGAACAGGAGCCCAGCTGTGCCAGCCCCCAGCTGTCGGAGTTGTCCCAGCCCAAGCAGCAGACATCTGAGAGAAGAAGCCTTCAAGATATCCCTACCTCCAGCCTTCTGACTGCAGCAACTGGAGACACTACCTCCCTGAGCCTAGTCACCCCAGAACCTCGAGGGGTAATGATAAAATGGCTGCTTCTGTGTTACCCTATCAAGTTTGGGGTGGTTTGATACACAGCAATAGATAACCAGTACATTGGCCCCCTGCCTTCTGATTTTGTCTCTTCCAAAGCAACATTGTGGAAAGTGGGTCCCCTTTGGCTGTACAAACCCTCCCTTGACAGGACAGCCTGAAGGAATGGGTTGCTGACCTCAGGACAAAAGGGCTGAATGAACCTCAGTTCTGACTCTTCTGACGTATCTCCTTGGTCCACTCACTCAACCCTTCTGGGCCTCGGTTTCCACATCTATAAAATGGGGATGGTGGCTAAGGCTGGCTTCACAGAGATGTTACAAAGGTCAAATGAGATGGTGGATGTAATGCTGAGATTTCCCAACACCCTGAGACACAAGATCAGATAAATAACACGCTTCTCCCCATCACAAGTCTATGGCCAGAAAATCTATGCAACCTGTAGCAAGTGTAACCTATGTGCAACTCTAAGAGGAAAAGGGGCCTTTTGTAAAATATAAGAACTATTCAGAAGCTCCTTCTCATTTTTAGGCTCTATCATAGGTTACGTGGGAGCAACCAATGGAACCATCCAACTGTGGAGATTCATTTCATTTGGGGAAGTCCATGGCTTTGTGGCCCTCTCCCTTATACCCCAATCAAACTGAGGGTTTCTGCTATCAATTTGGGGCCTCCCTTCAGTTTGGAGACCACTTAAAATGTACTAGGGTGTCCTTAGTGCTAGAATTACAGAAGCCCCTGTATCAATTACACACCACCTAACACCCGACTCAGCTGGACTCAATAGCATATTTGAGGATCAACTGAAGTTGAAAATTGGCTCTGTGGGTAGAGATGAGGAGGGACAATTTTACCTCCGGCTACACAGCCCTGCACTTAGCTTGGACCCAGAATTCTGCTTGCCTTTCTGAGTGTTCTGCCTTCCCCACCAACCCTCTGGTGAACTTTTGGGAGCCTCTCCCTTCCTTACAATATGGCCGCTGCTAATAAAGGCATAAATGCGGCAAAGCACTTATTACAGTAATATTATCTTTATATTACCCCAGCATTACCAGGCCGTGCACAGGGGCCGGGGAGGCGGGAGAACCTCTTCGGTGCTGTCAGTAATCGGAGGAAGGCAGTTTAGTTTAATGATAATGACTTACACTTACATAGCTGCCCTCATCCCAGAGGACCCTGGAGCACTTCACAAACACACTCTTATTCTGAGCCTTTCTAACAAACCTGAGATGCAGCAATGCTTATAAATAATATATACTCTGAGTGCCTCTATATCCTGCAAATGTATGATATAAATATGTATAAGTGTAACAAATATGATTTTTGCATGTTACATTTATAATCTTTAAAAAAAAAAAAAGGTGACCCAGCATGGGTGTGCAGCCACAAAACAGACTCACAGAGTGCAAAATCCAATAAATATCGATATTGCACAACCATTTACAACAGGTACCAGCCTGGGGCTTTTAAAAGCTAAAGAAATCCTTCAGGGTCTACATTCACTAGGTTCTTCTTTCACTGGAAAGGTTATTCTCAGGTCAAGTGTATTCAACCAGCCCAGCTCTGGGTGTGGCAAACACACACATATGAATAGTCCTAGATGCCCTCTGAAGCCCTGATGCTGATGCTGATGCTGTGTGATTATGGACAAAGCACAAACCTTCTCTGGGTCTCAGCTGAATCCTTAACATAACTGGATTGTGGCTGTCTGATAGATCGTGGTATGGCTCCCCATCCTTCAGGCTGTTGCTATTAGAAAATTATACATGTGCGTCCTTTGCCATGTGAATTTGTAGCATTTCCCATTGGAGCAGGCAGAGCTTCCTTTCCTACCCCATGGATCTGAGAGAGCTAATCCTTAGGTAGGTTGATAAGGAGTCCAGGGCCCTCAAAGAGGAAGGGGTCTGGGGCTCTCAAGGAGGAGAAAAGGATAAATGGTTGTTGTTGTTTTCTTTTCTACATTGCTTTCTCTTAGTCACATAAGACTTTTTTTTCTTAACCTCTGAGTTGTTATGACAACAATCTTTAAGACTAACTTTCTTAAAGCCCAGAGCTAATGATTAAAGAATGCTCAAACTACCACACAATTGCACTCATCTCACACGCTAGTAAAGTACTGCTCAAAATTCTCCAAGCCAGGCTTCAGCAATACGTGAACTGTGAACCTCCAGATGTTCAAGCTGGTTTTAGAAAAGGCAGAGGAACCAGAGATCAAATTGCCAACATCCGCTGGATCATTGAAAAAGCAAGAGAGTTCCAGAAAAACATTTATTTCTGTTTTATTGACTATGTCAAAGCTTTGGACTGTGTGGATCACAATAAACTGTGGAAAATTCTGAAAGAGATGGGAATCCCAGACCACCTGACCTGCCTCTTGAGAAACCTGTATGCAGGTCAGGAAGCAACAGTTAGAACTGGACATGGAACAACAGACTAGTTCCCAATAGAAAAAGGGGTACGTCAAGGCTGTATATTGTCACCCTGCATATTTAACTTATATGCAGAGTACATCATGAGAAACACTGGGCTGGAAGAAGCACAAGCTGGAATCAAGATTGCCGGGAGAAATATCAATAACCTTAGCTATGCAGATGACACCACCCTTATGGCAGAAAGTGAAGAACTAAAGAGACTCTTGATGAAAGTGAAAGAGGAGAGTGAAAAAGTTGGCTTAACACTCAACATTCAGAAAACGAAGATCATGGCATCCGGTCCCATCACTTCATGGGAAATAGATGGGGAAACAGTGGCTGACTTTATTTTTCTGGGCTCCAAAATCACTGCAGATGGTGATTGCAGCCCTGAAATGAAAAGACGCTTACTCCTTGGAAGGAAAGTTATGACCAACCTAGACAGCATATTGACAAGCAGAGACATTACTTTGCCAACAAAGGTCCGTCTAGTCAAGGCTGTGACCAGTGGTCATGTATGGATGTGAGAGTCGGACTATAAAGAAAGCTGAGCACCGAAGAATTGATGCTTTTGAACTGTGGTGTTGGAGAAGACTCTTGAGAGTCCCTTGGACTGCAAGGAGATCCAACCAGTCCATTCTAAAGGAGATCAGTCCTGGGTGTTCATTGGAAGGACTGATGTTGAAGCTGAAACTCCAATACTTTGGTCACCTGATGCGAAGAGCTGACTCATTTGAAAAGACCCCTGATGCTGGGAAAGATTGAGGGCAGGAGGAGAAGGGGATGACAGAAGATGAGATGGTTGGATGGCATCACTAACTCAATGGACATGGGTTTGGGTGGACTCCAGGAGTTGGTGATGGACAGGGAGGCCTGGTGAGCTGCGGTTCATGGAGTCCCAAAGAGTGAGCCACTGAACTGAACTGAACTAAATGATCACACAACAAAATAACTCATCTTGCTCAAGGGTATGTTTTTCCTTAAGCTCTGTACTAATGATTATATCAGAGAAGGCAATGGCACCCCACTCCAGTACTCTTATACAACAACAATGTGTCTTGCTCAGGGACATGTTTCTCCTTCTTAACAAGAACCTTCTGACTAATCTTGTTACCTTAAGACATATGTTGTGGGAGTGGGTCTGGTAAAATTATATAAGGCCTTGATAAGACTAGCAAGGGGGGCATTCTCTGTCCCCTTCTGATGTCTATGTCAAAAGCTTTCTCTGCCCTTTTTCACTGTAATAAAACTTCTGCCACACAAAAGCTCTGAGTGATCAAGCCTGGTCCCTAGTCCCGAAGCTAAATCTTCTTCGGAGATCTCGAATCTGACATCATTCACCATAAGCTATCAGATCCTGGGTTTGACCTGTTTTCTGATCAGTGTTTGTTGTTGTTATTGTTTAATCACTAAGTCATGTCTGATTCTTTGCAACCCCATGGACTGCAGCACTCCAGGCTTCCCTGTCCTTCATTGTCTCCCAGAGTTTGTTCAAACTCATGTCCATCGAGTCAGTGATGCCATCCAACCATCTCATCCTCTGTCATCCCCTTCTCCTCCTGCCTTCAATCTTTCCCAGCATCAGGGTCTTTTCTAATGAGTCAGCTCTTTGCATCAGGTGGCCAACGTATTGGAGCATCAGCCTCAGCATCAGTCCTTCCAATGAATAGTCAGGGTTGATTTCCTTTAGGATTGCCTGGTTTGATCTTGCTGTCCAAGGGACTCTCAAGAGTCTTCTCCAGCACCACAATTCTAAAGCGTCAATTCTTTGGCTTTGGCGCTTAGCCTTCTTTATTGTCTAACTCTCACATCTGTACATGACTACTGGAAAAACCACAGCTGACCACTATTACTGTGTAACAGACTTCTCCCAAAGTTAATCAAGTAAAACAACCACCATTTTATTACCTTCATGGATTCAGTGGGTCAGGAATTTGGTTAGGGCACAGTGGGGATGGCTTGTCTCTGATCCATGATATCTAGAATTTCAGTTGGAAAGAATAGAGGGCTGGTAGTGATTCAGTGGCTGGAGGCTGGGGCCACTGGAAGCTTTGTTCTCTCACACATAGAGCCTGGGCTGTCTGTCAACATGGCAGCCTCAGGATAGTCAGACTTCTTACATGGTAGCTCAGGGCTCCAAGTGCAAGGGATCCAGCGACAAGGTGGATGCTGCATCACCTTTTATGACCCAGTCTTGAAAAATCAGTGTGGTGTTCACAGTCCTTTATCGTCAAAGGAGTCCTAAGCCCATTTGGACTCAAGGTGAGGGGAGTTGGACTCTGCATCTTGGTGGGAGGAATGTCAAAGTCACACTTGTAGGGGAGGATGTGCGATGGGATACATTGTTTGGCCATTCAGAAGGATTTTCCACACACTTAGTGGCTCACCACCGTATACAATTTTACCGTTCCTGTGGGCCAGGAACTAGAGCACGGCTTGGCAGAGTTCAGTCTCCTTATCTGTGAAGGGCTTGTGCTAAACGTTATAAGAATCAATGGTACAAACAGGAGAAGGTGCTTGGGATACCAAAAAGAGCTACATGAATGGTTCTTCCTATTCTCCAACTAGATGGTAAAATTCCCGAGGTCAGGGACACTGGGTTCTCTTCATTTTGGATGCACCACAGGACCTAGAACAGAACTAAGCACACGGTTGTGTATCAAGGTAAGCTGGCTAGATGCACTGAGGGATGGATAGATGGACAAAGGGTGAAGACTTTAGTTCCAAGAAGATTCCCAGAGCCTATCAAGGAATAGGAAGGGGGGAGACAGCCAGCGTGTCTCTGTACTATCACAGGCAGGAAAGCTGGCCATTAGAATGAAATATAACAAACTTATTTTGTCTCCTTCCTCTTGCGGATCGCCTGAATGTCTCTGGGTAAAAGGTGCAGTATCATGGTTTCAAATGGGCCTTTGAAGTCAGACTGACTTTAGTTTGAACCCTGGTTCAGCCCTTTTCAAGCCGAGTGACCTCAAGCAAAGTTATCAAACCTCCGCGCCTTCCGGTTCCCCAGTAGTGAAACGGGGGTTGTGGAAGTATTGCCAAGGTAGGTGAGACAGCTCAGGGGGTCCACGTGGATGCATGTTTACCAGCAGCTGCTACTGTGAGGGCCACAAAGGTACAAGGTGTTGAAGTTCAGGCTCCAGAAACCGAGTTGCCTGGTTCAAAAGCTGACAGCACCACTTGCTGGCTATGTGACGTCAGGCAAGTTACGTAACCTCTCTGGTCCTCCTTTCCTCATATGTAAAATGAGGATAATAAAATTTATAGGCTTCATTGAACAGCTGTCAAGGATAGTAAGATAGGATAGTGCTTAGAATAGCACATGGCCCATGGCAAGTACTCAGTGACTATTAGTTGTTGATGGCTTGCTTCATCATCTGCTTTTCTTCTCCTCTTCCTCCTCCTTGTCCTTTTCCTTCTCACTGTGTATAGCGGGCTCCTTTCGGTTAGCCGTCTGAATCTCTGCTGCTTGTAATGCAACAGCCCCTGAGTTGTCTCAGACCCTCCTCCTCGATTCAATTCAACAAACATTTAGCCTCCGCTCAGCTGCTCCAGTCAGAAACCAAGGACCCGGAGCTGGCTTCTTCCTCTCCTTCACCCATCACTTTACAACCACCACCAAGTCCCATCAGCGCTCCCTCCAGGGTGTTTGGAACCTGCCCACAGCTCTCCACCTCCATGACATCACACAGTTCCAGCCACCATCATCTTGGCAGGACAGAGCCATCATCCCTAAGCGTTCTTACATTGTCTTCTACGATCTGCTCTCCGCTTAGCAGCCAGAGCAGTCACTGTCGTTAGCACTCCCCTACTTAAACCATCTTGATGAATTCCCACTCCACCAGGCAGAAAACCCAAACTCCTAAGCACAGCCCTCAGGGCTCTGTATCCAGTTCCTTCTATCCTCACCCTGGCTCCTTAATAAGCCAAGCCCCTGCCCGCCTCAGGCCCTTTGCACTTGCTGCTCTTTTTGTGCCAAATGTCTTTACATCCCCCACCACCCCCAGAAAACTTCTCATCCTCCATTCTTCCACTTTATGTAGCAACTGGAGAGACCCCGCGCCTTCCCCAATCAACTCTCCATTTAAAATAGATCCCTTTGTATTTTCTTTGACAGCCTGTTCTGTTCCCAAGTGTGGTAACACCACAGTTTGTAGTCAAATATTTGTGTTTGTGGACTTCTGATCACCCCCATGAGATTGTCAATTCTATAAGGCTAGGGAGGAGGGCATTCCTAGTCTGACATATAGTTGGCCCTCAATATTCATTGAGTGAATGAAAGTATTTAAAATTTCCTAGGTCCTTTCTGAACAGTTTCATCTAATACTTAGCAGTTCCTACTAAGAAACACGCTCAGAGAGGCAGAGAGAAATTTGGTCAAGGTCACACAGCTAGTGACTGGTGGAACCCATAGGGCCAAGAGCATGCCTCTCCCAGAGCAACCCACATCCACTGATCACTTGACATGGGGTGTAAAGGTCTAGTCATCTTGCTTCAACTCACTGTATCACTGTGGGCCATTCAAGCTCCAGAGCTCCCTGCGGGACCGCCAAGGGTGTCTCCAGGACTACATCACAACTCAAACTCTTCTCTGCCCTCTCCCGCTTCCTCCCCCTGACCCCCGCCAAAGGTACATATCTCAAGAGTGTTCCCTAGTAGACATTCCACTTGCTAAACTCCATCTCAGAGTCAGCTTTCTGGGACATCCAACTTGTGACATTCAGTCTCCAGACCTTCCCATTACCTATTTAGCTTTTGCACATAGTTAATGCATTTTTACCAAGGGCAGTCCACCCCCCAACTTTTTTTTTTTTCTTGAAGCAGAACAATCTGCAACTTCTGGAGCTTACTCATTCCTGAGTCTGGGTTCTCCAACTTGAGTATGTGAAAGGACTTGTTAAAACACAGACTGTTGGGCCTCACACCCAGAATTTCTGATGCACTGGGTCTGGGGTGGGGCCCCTGGGATGTGCTTTTCTGATTCATTCCAGGTGATGCCGAGGCTGCTGTCTAGGGACTGTGTTGTGAGAACCACTGGTATAGGGAAGTGAGAAATAGAAATTGTGAAGGTCTCATCTTTGTCCTTCAGTTTCCCTGGTGGCCCAGATGGTAAAGAATCTGCCTGCAATGCTGGAGACCCAGGTTTAATCCCTGGGTCGGGAAGATGCCCTGGAGTAGGAAATGGCATCCCATTCCAATATTCTTGCCTGGAGAATTCCATGGACAGAGGAGCCTGGCTGGCTACTGTCCATGGGGTTGCAAAGAGTCAGACATGACTGAGTGACTAAAACTTTCACTTTTTTCACTTTCATTTTCATTCTAGTTTCTGTGGTCCCTTAGTAAGGTAGCCCCACAAAATTCCCTTCCAACTGAGAACTGACATTTAATGATGTCTGAATCTTTAAAAAGAGGTCTGGCCTGAGTAGACCCTTGGGCAGGGCAGTCAGGAGACTGAACACAAGGAAGTTGCTCTTTCCCCAAGTTTTCATCCATCTAGAACCCTGACTTCTATTTCTGTTTTGCATTCAATTCCCCTCCATCCTACTTCCAGCCCTCCTGAGCCCCACCTTCTCAGGAAACCATCTCTCCAGGCACGTGCGCGCCAGACGCTCCAGGCAAAGCCACTGATTGTTCTAATCTACACTTTGCGTCCCTTAAGCTGGAAGTCTCCAGAAGAGTGACAGGAAAACAGTCAAGAGGTGGGCTGAGGCTCAGGCAACTAATTGAAGAACGACTCCTCTGCGGGGTGTTAATACCTTGCAAAGAAGTGAATCTACTGGCATTTTTTTTTTTAGAGTTTAATAAAAATATATATGCACCGTGAGAAAATCATAGCAATAATTCCTTGCACCTTTGTTCCAAGAAGCCCAAAGCACTCCCCATATATTATCATATTCATTATCCTATTTTCTTCACGTTTCTCATTAATTTTTTTCTGAGGTGATATATTAATATGAAATTCTAAATCACATTAAGGAGACCACGAGCCCAACTCGTTCTCCTCACCCTAACTCCACCTTTCTCTTCTCCCCTTTCCATCCATCATCCTCACTGCCCCTTCCTCCTCCTACCCAGGGGAGGGTAAGTCTGAAGTGTGTAAGCAGCTGATGGGGTTGGTTAGAAGACTGGAGGAGGGTGGGGATCAAAGTGCTGCTTTGCCAGTGGGCTGCACTGCCAGGCCTCCTCCCCAGGACCACTTGATTAGACCAGGACGCTGGTGCCCCTCGGGAAAGAAGCTGCCTGGCAGCCCAACTCCCCTTAATGGTGTAAAACCTACTCCCCCCACCCCCACCGCCTGCCTCGCATGCAAGAGGGAAAGAATCAGGCTCATTACAGATATTATCATGCAACACTTCATATTTCAAAGAGCTTTATAATCGCTAATTAGTTATTGCCAGAGAATATGGAAATGGCACCTTGCTGGAATCCCGCGGGCTGGAGACCAGACTTCCACAGCGCTGCCTGGCCAAGCTGGGCCTGCCCCACGGTCTCAGGAAGTAGGGCCGACTCCAGGGCAGAAAGCACTAGGCTTTTAGTCCTGGCTAGTGTGGTTCTCAGCTTCCCTGGTGACTCAGATGGTAAAGAATCTGCCTGCAATGAAGGAGACCCGGGTTCGATCCCTAGGTCGGGAAGATCCCCTGGAGAAGGGAATGGAAACCTGCTCTAGTATTCTTGCCTGGAGAATCCCATGGACAGAGGAGCCTGGTGGGCTACAGTGCATGGGGTCACAAAGAGTCGGACACAACTGAGCGACTAACACTTTCACTTCCTTTCAGTGTGGTTCTCAGTGGATGCTCCTGGGGTCAGCAGACTGCATCCTGTCTGTGTAGGAAGAACACAGAGATGGGCTACTGCTTCAGGTGGTAAAAGAAAACACGCAGCTGAAAATTAAAACAGCAGACTCAGCCAGCAGAGGCAATGAAGCCTATGCCCTTCCCACTGTGCTGAGTTCAGTTCTCAAGCCGATGACTGGAATGGGCCTGGGGTTCACATGCAGTGATGCCTGCATGCACAGCGATGGCAAGCTGACTCCAGAAGCCTCCTGAAGATCTCAAGGGCACACAGGTGTTCTGATGAGGGGTGGAAGTGCCCTGTTCCTTTTCTTTCTGGCTCTGGAATTGCAACCACGGGGCTAGGATGGACCACAAGGGCCTCTCCTACTCCTACTCTGACCTGTATCCTCTCCATCCAGTCTAACTCCACTTTCAAAAACAGTTCTTGAAGGAGGTTAACATCTACAGTCTGCAGCCCCCTCCAGAGAAAGGAGGGATGAGGAGCAGCCTCATTCACCCGGGATAACCTCAATCTCATTTGAATTTCATTACAAATCCACTCAGAAGCCGGAGTCAGCAGGGGCCTGCAGGAGGCGGGCCCTGGCCAGGCTGACTCAGCCTTCTAGGAGGGACGCTGTCTTGGGTCAGAGGGGAGGATGGAGGCAGGGAGCATTTTTCTTTAAGACTCCATCCCTCGTCTTTCCTGTGAATGAGGATGGGGAGGCACTGGCTGAAAGAAAACTCTGAGTGAGGGCTGCAAAAGCTTTCCTTCCAGCAAAGCTGGTCCACCCAGGTCAGATCGGGACACAGACTGGGGAACCACTCTAGTTTCCAGAAATTCTGCTGATCCCTGTGTGTGGGAAGCTCGAGGGTCGCTCCAACTCCCAGGGAGTGATCAGTAATCTGAAACATGGATGTCCCCAGATTTCCTCTCTTCCTGGCCATGAGATGTGCAGAGGCCACTCAGTGGCCTTATCATTGTATTTCCCCTAATAACTCTGGTGTGTGTGCCAAAGCTGAGTGACCATGAAGGGATGGAGACACGCATCTGCTGGGATTAGGCCTCAGTCTGTCTTCTGGAAGCTGTATCTATGATACCCAAGGCTTTGCATCTGTTGGGTTCCCTACCAGAAGCTGTCTGTTCTTAGCATGAAACTGTGCTGTGAAAGAGATTGATGTGCCCCTGGACCTAATGTCTCAGCACACCAGCAGGAGAGGAGGCACTTGCCCTTGCCTGCATTGCAGATGACAGCCCTGGTAATGAGAATGCACCGAGGTCCAGACCGTTTGGCAGGGACAGGAACGTGGGGGTGGGGCACTGGACCACACAGAGAGGTTTCCCCAGGCATTTGGCACAAGCACTTATGCAATCTGGGTCCTCTTAGGACAGGACAACTGGCCCCTCCTGCTTCTCCTTTCTGCCTTAGTTTCATGCTGAGGCAACTGGCTGGGAGTTCAATTCAGTTCAGTTCAGTCGCTCAGTTGTGTCTAACTCTTTGCGACCCCAAGAACTGCAGCACACCAGGCTCCCCTGTCCTTTACTATCTCCCGGAGCTTGCTCAAACTCATGTCCATCGAATCGGTGATACCATCCAACCATCTCATCCTCTGTCACCCCCTTCTCCTCCTGTCTTCAATCTTTCCCAGCATCAGGGTCTTTTGCGGTGAGTTGGCTCTTCACATCAGATGGCCAAAGTATTGGAGGGTCAGCTTCAGCATCAGCTGGGAGGTTCCAGCCAAGGTCTTCCTGCAGAGCTTAAACTACCACTGCGGTCCTCTTAGCACATCTCCCCACCCTGAAGTCCCAGAAGTCAAAGGTGTCTCCCCTGGTGAGGGGTGGGGAAGTCTGATCTTCTTCAGGATTCCTTCTTCTCCCTCCCACTACCCAGAACTGCCAGGAGTTTTCCAGAACCCAGACTTCCTTTCCAGCTTTGTCCCCTTTGGACACTCCAAGCAAACAAAATACGCTTCCATTGCAAAGGCGACCCAGAGTCTTGCGTCTCAGCTCTGTGGGCAGCTGGAAGATGGGTCTCGTGAAGCTGAGGTGCATACAGCCCTAAGCCTCCCAGCTCTCGGGCTCCAGCTTTCAGCCACCTGCATCCCCGTGAGAACAAAGTGTCGAATGAGCCGGCAGGAAAAATTCCTTCCTGATCTGTTCAAATCTACTCTTCTCCCTGTCACAGATACTGCTGGGTGTGCAGGTGCACATCCGCTCTAGGCACGCCCTCCAGTGCACACACACGCACACATGTTCTGGAGGTGCCCTCGGCCTGACATACCTCCAGCTTTAGATCTGCATCCTATCACACCTGGGTAACTGTCAGGAGCGGAGTGCTCATGGAGGGAAGGGAAAGGGGCCATGCCCTCCTCCATCCCAACTGCTCCTTCTTTGGGCAGAAGGAAGGGTCCCCTGTCCTGTCCTGCCTCCCAACCAAGGGCAGGTAGAAATTTAACTTTTAGAAAATTAGAAGAAGAAAGGAAGGACAAGGAGCAAGAAAGGCAGGAGGAGCCTGGAAGCTAACCTCAGAGCTCTTCTCTGACATCATTAGGGAGACACGATGTGGGGAAAAGAGAGGTTTGGGAGTCAGGAGGAGGCTTCCCAGGTGGCACAGCGGTAAAGAACCCACCTGCCAATGCAGGAGACGCAGGAGTCTTGGGTTCAATCCCTGGGTCAGGAAGATCTCCTGGAGGAGGAAATGGCAACCCACTCCAGTATTCTTGCCTAAAAAATCCCATGGACAGAGGAGCCTGGCAAGCTACAGTCCGTGGGGTCGCAGAGAGTCAGACACGACTGAATGACTAAGCACACATGGGAGTCAGGAGACTTCCTGCAGGGACCTTTGGCCAGGAGGTCACTTAACCTTTCCAAGTCTCAGTTTTCCTCCCTCTAAAGTGGTAGAGAAAAGAGGATAATGACACTTGTCTTTTGGAGGTGCTGGGAGGAAGAGCAATAATGTTTCTAAGGAGCCTGGAACAGACGGGGGCCTTGACAAATGGCTGCTATTATCACACCGCCTGAATGAGAAGGGATCTTGGAAGGTGTCAGTTCTGGGCTCCATTCACAAGGGACAACGCAGGACACATGGTGATATGCTGCCTTCCTTCCTTTCAGCAGAGCTGGGCCCCTGATGACTCATTCTAGATATTCAGTCACCTGGGTGATGGTGGGAAGAGTGGCAGGGGTTGTAGGTTACACTGTCGCCCACAGGGATGAGCGCTGGGGGAGGGCAGGGTACAAGGTTAAGGCAGTGGTGTGGGCGGATCCCAGGAAGCGCTCCAAGGAGAGAAGAAATGCACAGTATTTACCGCCCTGATGGCTTGAGGTTTGGCTAGAGCCACCAGCAGGACCAGGGACACAGGAAGTCATGGGCATGCAGCCCATCCATGCAGCGAAAGGGTAGAGAGAAACCCCAGGTTTGTGGCCACCTGCCCAAGAGAAATGGGATTGCCTCTCTGGCTGCTGTCTTGACAAAGTGTTTCCAGATCATTCTCTCATCCTTTCTCTGAACCTCTGGGGTGTCCTGATTGAGCACACGGAGGCTGTCAGTGTGGTGGTTAAGGATCCGGATTCTGGAGGTAGACCTCCTGTGTTTGAATTCTGCCTCTACGACTTACCAGCTGTGTGATTTAATTTCAGTGTGCTTCCGGTTTCCTTCTCTGTAAAATGGGAGGACTTAGCGCCATGCCAGATCCGTGGTAAGCGCTCTTGCAATACTGGCTACTGGCTTTAATGATTACATTCCTTGGCTAGTTGCCCAGCATTAGGAACACTTTTCAGGAAGAGGGCGGGTCAACTCGGGCTTTCCTGCTGATGCAAAGGGCAGGGAGTGTGGGGCCCAGGCGCGGAGCCCCTCATCACTTAGCTTCTTGCAGCCACGTGGATCTGCAGCTCGCTCCTCCCTAGGCCATTCTCCCTGGGGGAGGGGGGCGCGGGTGCTGCCTGGCAGCAGGCTGCTCCCGAGTCACGATCCACTGATCCCCTCCAGCCGCGCTTTCACTCAGCTCCGGGCCTGCGCCCTCTCTCGAACTAGACTGCCACGCCGAGGCGGATCCAGGTACCGCCTCCAAGTCTGTCCTGGCAGCTCTAAAGCCCCGCGTGCTCAGCGAGCCAAGCAAGCCGAGCAAGCAAGCGCCGTCCTGGGATTCAGGGCAGCCCAGGGTGGCCCTACCTGTTCCCATCCCCCAGCAGGAGTTGGGGGCATGGGTAGGAAGCTGAGATGCTGCCTTCTCCTCCGGTACAGTGCTGAACACGCCCGGAGCCCTGGGCTCAGGGAGACAGACTTCGGCTCATCTAGGGGAAAGGGCTGGGGAGTGAGTGGCAGCCCTCTGGGAGTCAGGGAGCGGTTGAGGGGGTGAAGGCGTCTTAAGGAAGAAATGTAATTGGAAGATGATGGAGAGAAAGGGAAGGATGGGGGTGGAAATAGGCAGAGGGGAGAGGAAGGAGGAGGGAATGAAGGTGGGGGAAGTGGTCCAAGAAGAAAAGGGGAGTGAGCAGGAGGGGAAGGGGAAGTGGGACCATGGGATCTAGGAGGAGAGGAAGGGGCAGGATGGAAGGGGGAAAGGATGGGAAATCTTGGTCTCTGTTTCCTGTCTGCTATCACCCCAGCACCCCAACACTCCCCTATACACATTTCCATGAGGGGTTTTGTAAAAAGGAGCCACAGGGAAAGAGGAGGACTCTTGAGAAAAGCCAGGTGTGCATGAGCTCTGATGTGGCACACCCTTGACCTTGGACATCTGAGGGGCTGGATGCAAAAGTCCTATGCCACCTGCCCCCCTCCCCCTGGGAAAGTCAGTGAGTCCAAATTCAAATCCCTCTTCTGTCTAGGAGGTTTGCTGGGCATATGACCTTGGAAGCAGGTGGCAACTTGCCCTGAACACTAGCTATCACATTTATAAAAGGGGGATGATTTAAATGCGTGCTTTGAAGGGATGTTAAAATTAAATTAAGTTAACCAAAGAAAAAGAAATGGAAAGGCCTTGATCTCAGTGGTCATGACCTAGCATTTCATGGAGTGCTTGGAGGAGATGCACATTGGTGCCCAGCCTGAACTGGAATACCCATCCCCCAAGTGCTGAGTGTTAACTGACCCCTTCTCACATGGAAGCGCCCTTGCCCCCCAAATGTCTGGGAGATAATCACCTCTGCCCCCTGGGCCTGGGGCTACTGACAGCCAATGCCTCTCTAAGCAGGGCCTGGAAGTGGGTACAAACCCAAGTAGTTGCCTCAGGGTGAGCAATTCCAGAGCTTCCCAAGGAATCAGGCTGGATAAAGACTTACCTGAACTCACGTCCTTTCAGCTTTCCCCTGCCCCATGCTCCTTCCCTTGCTTCCTCACAGACTTCTCCACTCACACCTCAATTCCTTGAGCTGGCTCTGCTTGCTTCTAGGAAACCCCACTTAAGACAATACCTTCCTGAGGATTAGTTGTCAATCTGCTGGGACCAAAAATGGGCCTAAGATTGGCAACAGGGACCCCTGGAGCTAGAAGGGAGGGGTATCCCCCAAGGCTATGGTTTCCTGGGACACCAGGCAGCCACCAGCCCTTGCAAACAGGGCTGATGCCATACCTTGAATATTCCAAAATGGCCGCCAAGGAGCCTCAGGTAGGGAGGCTGGTGGAAGGGGAGGCGGTTGATCTTGGGGGCTTGAAGAGATGGGGGAGTTTGGGAGTAATTTAAAGGATGAGAAGGAGTCAGGGCACACTTGAATGGGGGAGGTGCCCACAAAGCTTCCATTTTGTGTGCAATTAGTCTAGGGATGCCCTCATTTGCATAAGGTTCATTAATTTGCATAAAATTGCTTGAGGCCCTAACCACCAGTACAGAAAATAAAATAACATGAATCAATTAGCGAGACTGACTGCGATTGGAAGAAGCCTGGCGTTAGGGAATCCTTCTCCTAACTCAGGAGCACTGGGTAAGCAGGAAGGCTACTGGAAGGTGACCCCTCCAGACCACCTCAGCTGCCTCTGGGAGGGGAGCTCTGCCCTTCCCCTGCCCTGCAGAGGGATGAGGGAGTTCCTGGAAGTAGGGGCACAGGAGGGGCCTGAGCGGACCACAGGGATGATGAAAGGATGCGAAGAGATGGGTCCAGTGCAGGGAAAGGAGGGGTGCTTATCTTCCCAGCCCCCGTGTTTATTGAGGGCCTTTTCTGCTTCTGGCCTGAGCCACACATAAAGTCTCATTTGGTTCTCATAACAATCACAGGAAATCAGTACAATTACCCCACTGGAGAGATCCGAAAGCCTGAGTTTGGAGGGGTTACAGATTTGCAGCGGCAAATGGCAAACCTGGGCTTGCCCAGCTCCAGAGGCCCATGACGAACCCCCAGCGAGAACAATGCCTGGCATCCGGCAGGACCGCAATAAATATTTGTTGAATAAGTGACTGATGTATGTGGGGATGAGCTTTGAGGGGAGGTGAAAGTCAAACCGAGGATGCTGTGTGGCAGTTCTTAAAGGAAAACAGGTTAAAAGTGAACCACAGCATGCGATTTCCTTAAGAAAAAAAAAAAAAGTAAACCCTATCAATCACCCTGGGAGTCTGTGAAGATGCGGCTAAATCTCATTTCTCCCCATCATCATTGCCGTAAGCTGGCCTTTTGGTTCCTCTTTGGCATCACCCCATCTTTCGCTCTCTGCCCATTTTCTGAGCCACGCCTGGCGCTGCCTGACATGCCATGTCTTCAGTTCCATTCTGGAACCTGGGTCCTTGCTGAGAGAGCAGAAGCTCCAGCCAACTACAGCTGAGAAGCTGAGGTCGTGGTCCCCAGGCCCAGTTCCCACCGCTGAAACTATGTGGGCTCTTATCTTCCATTTCCATCCACTAGTAAGCCTTCACTGATGAATCACCAATTTTTCTCTCCATCTTTCCCCTTCTCTCTTCCACTGACCTTACTGCTTTATAAGAACTCTCAGGGTGGTTTTTTTTTTTTGCCTCTGCTCTCTCCCTGAACCTCTTCGTCTCCCAGAGCCACTGTTAATGAATCAAATTGCCCTTCGACTCAAATTACGAGGAAAGCAGCCTCACCCACTACTTGTAGTAGATGGGGTGGCTGCCCCCAGATCCACAATGGCCTCACGGCAATGGCTCAGAGTGGATGTTTATTTTTGAATCTCGCATCCTTTATCTGAGAAAATGGACTACCGATGGGAAACAATTACCTACCACTTACCCCACAGGGCTTATGGGAGCAGATGGCACGTGCGATGGAGAAGCAGCACAGTGCATTAATGTCATCAGCAAGCATCACAGCCATAATGAGCCCCCATCACGGGGACTGAAAAGCAGAGGGAGGAAAGAGCAACAGCTGGGCACTTCAGCCAGATGTGGTTGCAGTCACCCAAATGGCTTGTTCCAGTTTCACTTAATGGCAGAGAGCGACATTCAGCTATGAGAAGACCCACGGAAAAGAGCCCCTGCTTTCAACCCTGTCCATTGTCAGGAAGCCACTCTGCAGGGAGCACGTGGCAATGCATTGTTTACCTGGGCCCACTGAACTGCTTTCTTCTGCTCTCACTGAACAAAGCCTGTGTGCGTGTGCGCACGCGTGTGTGTCTGTGACCACACAGTGCCTCTGTTAATTCTGCCCAGAAGGAAATGCAGGAGACAGTTCGAGTAAGGTCTATAAAGCTAGAAGTGATGTTCAAAGATAATACATAATGGATGTGAGAAAGACCTGCAGGACACTTCATGATTTGCTGAATTTGGACGCTGTGATATCAGGGACTGTAAAGACAGGACGACAGGTTGATTTCTGAGCTACAGAAAGGACAAGGATGAGGACCAGTGATCTAGCCAGCATCCCTGACACTTCAGAGGGGTCTGGGCAGAAAAGGAAAAAGCGCCCCACTGCTGAGTCTCCTCGACTCCTGCTCAGCTGGCATCAGAATCATGACTTCACTCCCCACGCCCTCTCCCCCACAACCTTCGCTTTGGGCTTTCTCAAAGCTCAGAGCAGGTCAGGATGCCTTCGGATTCTTTCTTCTCCTTCCCAGCTGGACCCAGAAGTGGTTTCCACGCCAACACCGAGAATGTAGAGGATCTTAGCACAGATTCTGGTTGCTCACACTGGAGGACAGGTTCATCTTGTATGATCCCCTCATTTGGCAGAGAAGGCAACTGAAGACCAGAGTGGAGTGAATGACTTATCCAAGGTCACACAGCTTATGACTGCCTGGCTCCATTGATAGTCTAGGTTCCCAGACTCAAACTAACACATTTTCTACTACACAATAGACTTTATCCAGTTACTATATGTCCTTATTCCTTGTCACAACATAGAATTTTTGGGGGGTTAACTGGTCTGTGTAAACAAGGCTGATGTTGGGATTTCCCTGGTGGTCCAGTGGTTAAGAATCTGCCTTGCAATGCAGGATACTTGGGTTCAATCCTGACTAGGGAGTTAAGATCCCACATTCGAGGAGCAGCTGATTCCAAGTGCCAAAACTAAGATCTGACGCAGCCAAATAAATAGATACCTTTTTAAAAGGCTGATCTTTATCAATATAAAACCTAAGCATTTCCAGTTTAGTTCATCTTCACGTCCACATTTTTTAGTTGCTGTGAATGCTGCTGGAGTCTTCTGCCTTCTGCCTCAACCACTGCAGGGAAAGTGCTCTTTGCAACTATGTATTTCTTGCTACTGGCTTCCCAGGTGGCACTAGTGGTAAAGAACCGACCTGCCAATGCAGGGGATGGAAGAGCCTTGGGTTCGATCCCTGGGTTGGGAAGCTTCCCTGGAGGAGGGCATGGCAACCCACTCTGGTATTCTTGCCTGGAGAATCCCATGGACAGAGGAGCCTGGTGGGCTAGAGTCCATGGGGTCTCACAGAGTCGGACACGACTCAAGGAAGTAAGCATAACACAGTATGTTTGTTGGTACATTCGAAGGACATTGTACCAAACCTCCTTTTACTTACCACCTTGGCATCATTTGACACTGCTGATCCCATCACCTTCCCAGAAAGCTCTAGTTCAGCGCTGCTCAAAAATCACGTTTTTCGGACCCATATCGTAGGCAAACTGCTGCCAATATGCAATGAGATAAGGACAGCAACTAAGAATAATCGAAACTTTTATAGCAATTTGACAGAATGATTTTTGTCTGCTGAATCTAATAATAAAGTTTGTATTTTGAATGTCTGCTAATGTTGTGTTAATCCATTTTTATTGCATCTTATTACAAAAATATCATCTGTGACACACTGGAGGGGAAAAAGCCTAGTCCTTCTCCACAGATAACAGGAAAAGCACTGCTATCAGCCTTTATCTTTGCTGAATCTGGCTCTCCTGGCGTCCCTCCCATTCCACTCCTCCCGAAAGATTGTATGGTGCCTGCATTTCTTCCTGCCCGCAAAGCTTTCCCCTTTCCTGACCAACTCCGGTGCATCTATCAGATCTCAGCAGAGAGGCCGCTCCCCTGGAAGCCTCTCCTCCATGCTGCCTTGTCCTGTCCACACAATCCACACACCAGGACACGTCAGACTCCACTGCAGCTGCAAATCAGTGTGGTTTACTCAGCCCCTAGTCCAGTTCCCAGCACGCAGTTTGACTTTTGCGGTAGGAATGAGTTTCCTGGGGTGGGTGGGGGGGGG
The DNA here is from genome assembly GCF_002263795.3 of Bos taurus. Classification (NCBI taxonomy): domain Eukaryota; kingdom Metazoa; phylum Chordata; class Mammalia; order Artiodactyla; family Bovidae; genus Bos; species Bos taurus. Next base: position 104,174,920 of record NC_037357.1, read on the forward strand.
GCGCTTGGGAGCCCACCCTTCACCAAATTAGCTGGCATTTTCTGTTCACTCATTTCCTCCTTTTTTCTTCATCCTCCCTGACTCTTACCATAGGTATCCTGATACTCAAATTTTAGCAGTGAATTAACAAGTAGTACAATCCCATCTGAGGGCCAAGTTAAAGTCAGAAAACTCCAGGTTGCAAACCATCTTAGAGATCATATTGGGTTGGCCAAAAAGTGTGTTCGGGCTTTTCTGTAAGATGGAAAACCGAATGAACTTTTTGGCCAGGCCAATATGCTTTCCCTTGGGCAGGGAGCAGGAAGAGACAGCCTATGGAATTTCATCCAGAGAACTCATCCCCACTATCTGAGGGCATCCTGGGACTCTGCCAGCCTCTGTGGAGGAAATTGCCTCACTTTAATTTAAGCGCAGATGGGGAGCTTGTATTTAAGCCCTGGCCAGGTAGATATTCTTGAGCTGGGAAATCCTGTGGACAGGGGAGCCTGGAGGGCAGCAGTCCATGGGGTCACAGAGAGCCGGACATGATTGAGCACACATGGACACGCGTGCAGGTAGAATGTAACCCACCAGGTGGAATGTCACAGCTTTCTTTGCAGTGTGAATGAACGGCAGCCAGGGCGATCCTTGGGTCTAAGTTGAAAAGGGGACTAATTAGTCATCCTATAGCAATTGAAAATAGAAATGTCAAGTATTACTATTAATAGTCATGTTTTCTCTGCTCTGGTTGGCAAAGTCCCTCATGCCTTCATTCCAGAACCTTTGGAAAGTAATGAGAAACATGATTTGGAGGGAAAAGAGAGCTATAACTATAGTGTATCTTAGTATGACTGGAAAAATAAAATGCAGGTGAATATGCTGGCTTTCCAGAGTGACCCTGAAGACTAAAATTCTAAGAAAAATATTAACTGCTTTAATACATAAAAATGTTGAAACTTTGGCATTGCAAAAAATACAAAACTCCATAAACAGTTAGAGGACAAATGAAAACCTGGGCAAAATGTTTTACACAGATAGCAATTGAAAGAAGAAGATCCTTAATATGTAAAGTACTCTTAGAATCAATAAGAAAGTGACGAATACCCAAACAGAAAAATGGGCCAAAGGCCTAAGTAGGTAATGCAAAAAAAGAAGAAATACAAGTCAACCATGTATGTAAAGATATGCTGGTTTATATGGCATCACTTTGATTACCAGTGAAGCTAAACAATAGAATATAATTATTCATTTATCAGATTGGCAAAGATAAAACATACAGATCATCTTCAGGCCAAGTGAGGGGGAATGGGTATTTACTTTTGCCACTAATGAGATTGTAAATAGGCACAGCCTTTCTGGAGAGTCATTTGGCAATGAATAACAAAAACATTGTCTTTCTACTCATGGGTTCCACTTCTATGAATGAATCCTAAGGAATAAATCAAACAAGTACACCAAGATGTGTACGATAAGACTGGTTACCTCAGTGAGTTTTATAGTAGCCAAACTGGAAGCTATCTAAATGTGTATCAGTGGCTGATTGGTTAAGCATACAGTTGAATACTACGCAGTCCTTTAAAAACATCAGTAGCTTAATATCTACAAATATGGAAAGGCATCCATGACATCTAGATATCACTAAAGGAAACAAAGAAAGCTGGAGACTGGGGGTGTAGAATTGTTTTTTTCAGGCATTTTTAAAAAGTGTGTGCATGTAGAAAAACATCTCAGTGAAAGTGCTGTAAAATCATACTTCTTGAAGGGTGAGATTACTGATGATTTTTACTTTCTTCTTTTATACTTTTCCATAATTTATTGACTTTTCACAATGAAAATGTATAGTTATCTCCACTAAAAAAAAATGTTTTAGGAGCACTTGCTCTGGTTATTCTGGCTGTTCTACAGAGGTGGGGAAAAGCAACAAATAAAGACATAGGTATATAAATAAAAATAAGGAAGTAAAATTTGATTGTTCCTTTCTGGAATTATATCATTACTCACTTTGGAATATTCTCACTTTATTCATGGAAATTTCCCTACCCCCAGCAGCCCCATTTTTTTCTTTTGAAAATATCCTAGAACATTCTATTACATTAACTGCTCCTGAAATTATTCCTGGGTATAATATGTGTATTTTTAATTTTTAAAATCTCTAATAAAAAATAATTGCCAATAAACTGTGCTAAAAAGCATCTCTCCCTGGGGACATATATTATGATCTCCATCCTCTGAGTGAAGCTGTGCAAAGAAGTCCCGCTGGGTCCAACTCCACTGGGATAACTGCCGCCAGGTATACAGGTGTACAGGGCACGCTTTGCCTTTGCTAGAACCAGCCCTGCTAGTGCCTCTAAGTGATCTTCCACATATTGACTTCTCATTCCATTCTTACAGGACCAAATCAGGGCCTGCCCCCATGTTTAGAAATGTAACCTGGGATGCTGAAGTGTCTTCTGTTAGTAAGTCTTATGTCATCTTAATATGAGGATAAGAATATGAAGGATGTACCAATCTTCCACTGAGAAAATATTCCCTAGAGAAAGAAGAATCACAGTTCTCTCAACTGTATCTTATTATATATAAAAAGGCATATATATATATATATATATACACACACACACATACATATATACATACATACACACACCACATACAATATACATTTTTAGTTTGAACCATATGAAATTTCTTACATTCAACTCTTTTTGATCTATAGAAATGGCAATTTCATATGGTTCAACCTTACATATTCAACTGGTCATATCTGGACAGTTTTATACTATGAGAAAAATTAAATAGAAACTAATACCTCAGTGCTGCTGTTGTTGTCTTTGTAGAGCAATTAAAATCTCCAGGGAAGCAAAAAAGTGACTATTTTCAGTGAATTTCCCTATGATGAAGGTATACCTACATGTGTACATGTGTGTGCATGTCCTTAGAAACTAAACAGAAAATATCCATTAGCCTTAAAAAAATTTGTCTTAATCTAACTTTCTCCTGTGTGCCATCTAACAACTGCTTTGTTGAAGTTGCTTTTGCTTTTTCAAAACTTTTGTCTTAAAAATAAGGAAAAGTATCTTCCCAGGTGATATTACCACACTGCTGTTCATTTTTCACATTTCAGCTCCATTCATCTCCTTGCAAGACCATTCTGTCCTTTAACGGCTGGCCAGAGATGTTTGGGGCTTCCCTTGTGGCTCAGCTGGTAAAGATCCGCCTGAAATACAGGAGACCTGGTTTTGATCTCTGGGTTGGGAAGATCCCCTGGAGAAGGGAAATGCTACCCACTCCAGTATTCTGGCCTAGAGAATTTCATGGACTGCATAGTCCATGGAGTCCCAAAGAGTCAGACACAACTGAGCAACTTTCACTTTCAGAGATGCTAAGCAACTTGCTCAAGGTCACACAGCTAATTAGGGTGGAACTGGAACTAAACCCCGGGCTTTGGGGCTCTTCCACCCTGCAGAGGGAGTAAGGGTTGTTATTATCAGCTCCTCTCAAGAGGAAGAATCAGCTAAGTTAAAAAGCCAAGCTGGGAACCAAGAGCCTGGAAGGTTTGAGGGAAAAGATCATCAGTTGACAAATTATCATGATCATTATTAATGTTATTATTCATATGCTATGTCTGCCGCAGAAAACAAAGGTTTATTTAAAATGCACATAATAATTTGAGTTTGCTCCAACATTTATTTTCTGTCTAAATTATTTTTTAACTGATATGAATGCAAAGACTCCTGAAGACAAAAAGCAAGGCTTTTTAAAAAATCCATAACCTTAAATTAAGACCACATTTATTCACACTGCTGCTCACAGCCCAGAACTTTCTCCCTTTTAACCCTTCAGTGACATCAGCAAGCCACATTTCCACCTTATCTTGGTCCAATTTTTCTTTTTGCTGGTAGCAACTGAATTGGAAGACCAAAGTATAACACATTTCGCAGTAAGAATCCTAATGGGATTTTTAGTAAACGGGCCCTACCAGCCCACTTCCCCAGTGAAAACATGCTTCTAATTGATCTCTATGTAGAAACAGCAGCTGGTGATCAGAACCACTGTGCTCTGGTGGGTAATTATTTTATCAGGACAAGCACTTCCATCAATGATAAGAGAGAAACAGCAGGACGCGGGGAGCGACATACAGAGAGGGCCAAACAGACAGACAGACATAGATAAGACGCAGCAAAAACCTGCCTGCAGAACCCACAGCCTCGCAACCTGAAATTGGAAGTTTCTGATAATCCACGATGCCCTGGAGCCAGGTGGAGGCAGGGAGGGGCTGTAGGGGCCAAAGGCGCCGGCTCCCCGAGGCGCCTGCGCTGGCCCGGAGCTCTGTTAGGGGGCGCTGTGGGGCCGCAAGTGCCGATTCCCCACCCTCCAAAACCCGCAGCTTCCGCCGGCCTGCCTGCCTTGGTTGAAACCCCTGTAGCTCTTTTGGCAAAGAGTAGGTGTGTCCTGGCCAGATTCCAGTTTGGGTAATTACAGCCTGTCAACCTAAATTCCCCCCAGGATTGCAGTTAAATATGGTACCCGTCTTCACAATTAAATTTTCGCTCTAATAGGACACTGGGTTGTCATGTTACGTGACAGTTAAATAGCGGCTGCATCGTACCCTAGAGGTAGCTGCACTTTTGTAGTGACTACAAAGATTTCTCCGGGTGTAATAAATGACCTGTATGGACAGAACCGGGGGCTCTTTCTACTAAATGAGAGATGGTAACTCTAGGACTTTGCTCATTATTCAAATTTTTTTCTCGAACTCATTCAGGAAAAAAAAAAATATGAGGAATGCTTACTACTCCAGTATCATCTCCACTTCTTTCTCCTGGAAATAAAAATCAGGATGCCAGGTTGTTGCAGGACCGGGGTGGGAGGGAGCCTCTAACTACCCTTCCAGCCCCAGGTCCCCTCCATTCCTTCCTTTCAACATCACAGGATTCTTGCCTTTCTCTAAATGTGCTATGGACTTCTCCTACCTTGCCTGTGTTCCTGGCACTCCCACAGTCCGGAACATCTTTCTTTTGTTTTCTGCTTTCAGAGATCTTTTATCTTGCCGAGGTCCAGCTTAAATGCCACCTCCTTCATCCTCCCACCTTCTCCTCCCATTCAGTGTTTCTCCTCTTACGGCCCCCATTCAATATTGCTATTACCCTCACTCAGCACTTATTACAATTTTTGTTTTATATTACAGTAAGTTGTTTACATATCAGGCACATGCACTGAACTATGAGCTCCTTGAGGACAGGGGTCTTGATTACTTTTCCTTATACCCAAGCACAGTGCTTAACAGATATGTTTGATGGAGAGGAAAAAAAGGCATCCTTTCTTTCTTTTCCAAAAGCATAAGTAAGAATAGCTGATATCCGTTTCCTATACGCTGATCATTGTTTCAGCCCTCACCATCTCATAAAGTATCATTATCATTGTGTCATTCTTATACATTCGAACACTGAGGCCCAGAGAGGTTAGATAATTTGTCCAAGGCCACACAGCCAGTAATAAGTGGTACTAAGAACGAATCCCTTGGGGTTTACCCTTCCTCACCCTGGAACCTCGTACCTTTATGCTGCTGGATAGTATAGGTTTTTAATTAAACATATCAGCATCCCCACTGACTTCAAAATTTTACATTAATCCAGGTCTTCGAAAGCACAATTCATTTTCTGAAGGGGTGAGTGTGAGGTTGGGAGAAGTTGATGAGACAGAATGCACCTGTCTCCATCTGCTTAGGCTAGCCTAAATAACAAGTGGGCTGCTTTCCGAAATCTACCTTCTTGTTTGTCAGTTTCCATCCTTGGGCAATTATTTCACACTGAAAATGAGAAGTTGATAATCTAAAGTATTCGCAGCCAGTCTTGCCTACAGAGGTGTGAGCAAAGAGGAAGATCGCATGTTGTGATTACAGAGAGAAGAAACAAACCCCAGTGATTGCGGTGCGTGAGGAAGGGGTCAGATTCATTATTCTAAAGCATAGTTTTCTGAACCCATAGAAATATTTTATTCCAACAAGTTAATTCCTTTAAGTGGTGAGCGCTGAGTGTGGCAGACACGATTATCTTTCTTAGGTTCCTGGCTGCTTTCTCCCCGCCCGGCTGGGGGAAGGATTTCTGCAGCTCACCTCGTGCAATTAGAAACAGCCCCACAGGGCAGAGGTGCAGCCTGCGTTGTGAGATACTCTTCTGCCGCTGAAATAAAAACAGCCTTTGAGAATATTCTCCTGCCAAAATCATTTTAGCATTTCACTGTCACACAGCGGGAGGCAGTGAGAGAGAGAGAGGGAGAGGGAGAGGGAGAGAGCATCCTTTCCACGAAAACCAAGCAAGACCTCATGAGTCTTTCCCGTGTACAAGGAAATTAATTAATTTCCTTTTTTATTTTTCAAAAAGGGGGCCATAAAAACATAGTTCAAGATGTTACATTTTCATAAGGAAGAAGTCTCCATTGTAAATGAGGACCTCTTTTAAGACAAGGCTGTAATGAGATTGCCCGTGGTGATGATGAATGGGAAGGGTGAAGGGTCCTTGGCTTCCTTCTGGGGGAAGAAACATCCTCGAAGGCGGAGGCGAGGGCTGCCTCGGGCGGCAGCGCTGATACCAGTGCCAAATGCTGTTCTCTCCCAAGAAGCTCCTGGAAGAAAGGCTGTTTCAAAACCAAGGAAGAAGAACAGCAGGAAAGGCAATTTAGAGGGTGAGCCAAGGTGGTTGCCTAAACAGAGGCCATCAGTGCCATCAGGGGGCGCTGTACAAGGCCCAGCAGCCTCCCCTTCACTGGCGGCTCCCTAGTGCTTCCTGCACCATCTCTTTCAACCTGGGAGGATTTTCTCTCTAGCAGTTTCTGGAAAGAATGGAAAACTTGACTTCTGCTGACCCTTCATAAATGCCTTTTTATTTTTGTTATTTCTGCATGCCTTTTATGGGCTGGATTGCATCCCCCCTCCCCCCCTCCACGCAATTAATCTGTAGAAGCTCAAGGACTTTAGAAACGTGACTACATTCAGAGCCCAGAGCCGCTACATAGATGACTAAGTTTATATAAGGCCCTTAAGGTGGGCCTTCATCCCATCTGACTAGTATCCATGTAAGAGGAATTGGAACACATGAAGAGACCCCAGGAGTGTGCACAGACAGAGCGAACGCCATCTGAGGACACAGTGAGAAGGCAGCCATCTGCAAGCTAGAGAGAGAGAGGTCTCAGGAGAAACCAATGACAGCTTGGTCTTGGACTTCTAACCTCCAAGAACTGCGCGGAAAGAGATTTCTGTTGTTTAAGCCGCCCAGTCTATGGTACTTTGGTATGACGGCCCGAGGAAACTCATACCCAAGTATTTTTCACAATATGGTCCGTGGACCATTTGCATCAGAAAGTGATTAGCCAGTTAAAATGTAGATGTCTGGGCCCCCTGAAGACCTACTTAATCACATCTCTGAGGCCCAGGAATCTGTAGTCTGTCAGTCTCAAGCCCCTCAGGCCATCTCAGTGCACTCTGGAAGGGGGGAAGTCCCTGTGGCTGGAATTTGCAGAGAGAAAGGATTACCTTGGTGGTGATCTGAAGGGGGCTGCCCAAAGGCCACACTGCCTGACTTTCCCCATCCCCCTTAGAAAGGCGTGCTTCGCAGGTAAACATCGCCCTCTCCCTGGTGGATCACTTTTCAGTGCAAATAGCTCCTGGATGGGGGTGACAAATTAAGTCAATAACCTTTGAGTATGAATTCATTTATCAGCTGAATTCCTGTGGGATTGGAAGGATGCCAAACCTAAGAAAAACTGGAGAGCGGGAGGGAGTGGGAGGTGTTGAGAAATGTCGGCATGGTCCACACGGTGAAGGTGGGGGAAGGCGCCACCTTGACAACTTGGCTCCAGGCTGGCCCCCACGTGGGATAGGGGGGCAAGGTGGCCCCCGAGATGGGCATTGGTGAGCTCCCAGGGCACTGCTTTCCCATAGGAAGGGGGATAGAGCAGTGCAATGGTGGTGGGGCTTTGGGGAAGACACCTGACTCCTGGTTGCCTCTTCTTTTCTTTTTTGCTGCTTAGATGTTGAGGCCAAACCAGGCCCACTTCCCCCTCTCTCTAGGAGTGAGGTGGGCAGGGGCCTTGCCGAACTGGGACCAGGAGGGCACGTAACCAAAATACTGAACAACCGATCTGGCTTAGATGTGAACCCTGGAGGACAGAAAGCAGTCAGAGGAGGCTGGAGTGGGATCCAGCCCTTTGTTTCAGGAGTTAACATCTCAGGGCCCCTGGCCCTGTGCTTTGTCTGAACTGACAGGCGCAGGCCTGAATAAGTGGGAGGGTCTGAGAAGGTGGCTTTGTATTCGTGGGGCTCTCATTGTTATTTCTTTGCCTAGGAAGGGGGCGGCACCCCTCCCCTCCCCCACCCCCCCAGGGGCCTGGCTTCACTCACTTCGGATCAGAGCTCAGTGTAGTCCAGGCCAACACGATTCCTGTGTGGTTGGGTTGTACCTGAGTCCTCTGTTTCCTGAGTCTTCCAGCAAGTTCTAATGGGCTAGAAGCATCAGCCGGTGGGTGGGGGGCCAGGCTCTGACTGCTGACAAGCGGTTGCCTAGAGAGGGCTGCCCAGGGCCCCAGGCACTCATGGCCAGCTCCGAAACCATGGCACCGCACTTGATAACAAGTTGAAACTGAGAGCCCTCGGCAGGAGTAGATGGATGCCTCCCCCTGAACCAGAGCATCGGTCTCCCTGCAGCCCATTAGGTGCTCGGCATCAAGAAATGTTCTTTCTGGCTCCCCAATTTCTATGGAAAAGGGTGAATCTCAGATGAAATAGCAAAATGGACAGTGGCCCAGGATTCCAGACTCGGTTCCTCGAAGCAGCAGATGGCTGGAGGAGGGCGAGGATCAGCTGCTATTGTTTCTCTAGACAGTGCTCCTTGTGACAGCAGACGGCGTGGCGCCCCACCCACATCTCCTTGGATCCCATTAGACCCTTTGTATGGGCTCCCTGTCTGCTCACTGCCGCTCACAGTGCTTTTCCTTCTAACACCCAGCACCTACACTGTGCTTCAGGAGGACCACCCTCAGCCTACGAGAAGGGAGCCCCTCTGCACAACTGGACATGCCTGGGGGTTGGCCTACTCCCTTGGTGGCTCTTGGTCATGGGCTGATGAGGGCAGAAGTGTGGGAACCTGGCTCCCTTAGACTGGGAGGCCTATGGCACAGGCCAGGTGGGGACTTGCCTGACTGCACCCCCTGCTTGCTTCCTTCCCTTCTCTTTTCTTTTTCCTGCTTCTCCTTCTCCCTTGCAGGTCACCCCTGGAAGTGCTTCCTTACTAAATCACTTGCATGGTTTCCTCCTGGGAGACACAACCTAGATTATGCCTAAACACTTCTGAATTTTCCTCCATTAATATGGGGCCACAAAAGAGTAGGACACAACCTAGCGACTAAACAACGACAATGTCTCACAAACAAAAGAAATGCTCTCTCCCTCTCTCCCCTGACATCCATCCATGGCTCAGAGGTAGCTTAGGACATGAGGTGTGCTCACCCTGGCCTTTTCTTTTCCCAGCCGCCCCCTGCTCCTCCAGGTTTCTGACCTTGGGCCTCACTTCCCTCAGTAGGCCTTCAGTGTGCCCCTCCAGTGGGGCACAGGACACAGGACAAAGGTCTCCTTGACCTCTGGGTCTGTACAAGAACCCGAGTTCTCCCCGTAGCCAGGCTGTCATTGGCTCAGCCAGGCTCCGGGAACCTCTCCCTGGCCCACCTGTCATCTCCTCATGCCCTCTGCTGTTTATAAACTCCTTAAGCATGGTCAATATCCCATCATACTGCTCAGATTCCCCTCCAAGGGTGGACATGTTTTCCAGCCTGCGCAAAGTCTCCAGTGGGTCAGCCCTACTGGGTATGCCTGAGCTGTCTCTCCCAGGGTCACGGTCTTTCCGGGGTGGCCTGCCTCTGGCCAGTGGATAAAGCAGGGATAGGAAGGTGTCCAGCATGGGACACCCTTTAAAACAACCTCGTACCAGTGTTCCCTGCCAGGCTGCCCAAAGTGTTGTCAGGCCTGTAGCCCATGCCCAGTTCTTCCTGTGTACCGTCTTGTTTTCAGCTCCTCCCTTTCAAAGGTGAGGATCCCCAGCAGACACCTCATACCCCAAATTCCACCTTAACCTCCATTTCTGGCGAGCATAACTGGCCACTCTGGGATAACAGACTGTGGCTGTGTCTCTGCGTCCCCCCAGCACCAACCTATGGGGCTAGCTCCAGGGAGGCAAATGTTTGCTGACTTAAGTCTAACTGTTCCTAGGTAGAGTTAACTTTGAAGCAGTAGATCCATGTGCCTGGCACCAGGAGAAGAAGAAGGCTGAGCATTTCACATGAATGTTTCCTTTAGTCTTCAGACAAACCCACAAGGAAAGCATCAGAATGATTCCCATTTTGCAGAGGGGGACACTGAGGCACAGAGAGTAAATGAGGGTGTCAAAACGTGAACCTGAGCCCCTCACCACCCTGCTAGAGCAAAGCAGTGGACCCAGCAGATAGCTGATGGCTGTCAGCAAAGAGGAACCCTAGGGTGACACAAGGCAGCCAAGAACTGACAAAGCATTAGAGGGCAAGCACCCAGGTGGGCCCGGCAGGCTCAGACACTCTCCTAGCCTGTGTCATCTAGGACAGCTGTCTCTCTTTGCCTCTCTCTCTCTCTTTTCCTTTTTTTTTTCTTCTTGACCAATTTGTGCAGCTTGTGGGATCTGAGTTCCCAAACCAGGGATGGAACCTGTGCCTCCTGCAGAGGAAGCACAGAGTTCTAATCACTGAACTGCCAGGAAAGTCCCACTGTTCCCCTCTCTTAAAGTCATTGCATCATAGGCTGCCTGAACCAGCAACACACACAGCCTAGCCTCCCCGTGGTACAAAACAGAGGCAAGCCCAGCGAGGTTAAGAAACTTCTCAAAGATCACAGAGCTGATGAGTGTCTAGCTCTCTAGACCAGCAGGGGTTCCCAGCCCATCCCCTCTTCCCCCTCCCTCCATGACATGACCTTAAGGAATCCCCTACTTGGCTGGACCAACTCTGGAATCAGGAGTCAGATGCCTTCCCAAGATACCCTCCCCACTCATTCAGCCTCATCAGTACTTGAGCACTGATAAGGGGGCTGACTCACTGAGAGAGGGTAGCTATAAGAGAGATACAACAGCGCTACCTCATTTTTACTGCCACCCTGCCCCAGGTCTATTATTACATTTCTCACTTCCCCTTAACATTAAAACATAACAGCATGATGGCAAGTGGTTAAGTGCTAGGAAATCAAACAAGCCTTGGTGTGAAACCTGCCTTACCTCTTTCTAGCAGTGCGACCTTGAGAAATTCACTGAAACTCTTTAAGCCCAAGTTCCTTCCTCTAGGCGGTGAGGGAAATCAAGCCTGAGAGCTGCCTCATCAGGTGGCGCATAGGTTACGTGGAATAACGAATGTGAAGGCCTTGGCTCAGGGCTCCCGAACACAGCGAGGCTACTGGAAATTGTAGCCATTGTTCTTTTTATTAAAGATACATAAGAGATAACACCAGAGGCACCCAGTAACCATTCATCTGAAGTACTCAGTAGGAAAGAACAAATCAGTGCATGCATTAATTAGGGCTCCTGTAACAGAAAGGCTTTATCTGATAGATGGGATACCTCTGGGAATAGAAGTAGGACCACACTCGCCATCTCCAGACCACAATCTATCCTTGGCCATCTGAAACCCTGCAACCTCACTTCTCCAAACTCACTCCTGTTACCACATCTGGAAACCCCAAGATTCAGGTTTCTTTAAAGCCCGAATGAAGGCAGTCCAAGTGAACCAAGGACCTGCTGGAAGCTGGGGGTGCAAATGATCTGTGGTGCTTCAATAACTCAGTGGACAGAGCAAAGGAGGATGGTGCTCACCATGCTCCCACTGCAGACACACCGGGCTAACTGATCAAACATAATGAAAAAATAAGTACACAGCTTGGGGAGGAAGGAAAGAAGGAAGGAAAGGAAGGGAGGAAAGAGTCAGGGGGAAGGGAGGGAGGAAGTGGGGAGAAAGGGAGGAATGAACAAAACAAGAAAGAAATCCCCAAGTTCCGCAAGGAACTCTTCATTTCTAATCAGTGATGTTTATTGACCTAAGGCAGAAATAATCGAGCAAATAATTAAAGAAAAGAATTGAAAGTTCTGCAAGCTTGGCCATCAAGGTCACAGAGCCTAGATTTCCAGTGCATTTAAACATGAGACAGCCTGATGCTGTCAGATCCAGCCTCCCAGCATTAAGCTAGGGGGACAACATCAGACAAGAAAAAGGAATCCCTGAGTAAGGGAATTTTTGCTTTTTGCTGTGCTCCTTCTACCCTTTTCCCACCCATCAGGCCAAACACCAGATAAGTTTGGGCAATCCAAGCGCTGAAGGCTTTTTCTTATCTCATTATCCCCTTTGAATTCATATTGAATATGGACTTAGGAACAAAACGTATCAAGTCCTGGATTTGTTGCTTTCTATCTGTGTGATATTGGGAGGATTATTTAATTGCTGTTTATTTATCTACACTTCATCTATAAAAACAAAACAAATAAACACCTAACTACCAATTTCATAGAAATCCAACTCTCAATCATTCTTAATTTCTGCTAGGATCTCTCTCACATGCAAACACACATTTTCTCTTTCTCTGTCTCTTTCAATGTATGAGTTAAGAATCTTCTGGTTGCAAGTGGCAGAGACCCATTTTATTTTATTAATTTATTAATTTTTCCTGTTTATTTTTTATTGTTTTTAATTGGAGGATAATTCCTTTACAATGTTGTATTGGTTTTTGCCATACAACATCATGAATCAATCATAAATATAAATATATAATATATATATATATATACACACACACACACACACATATATCCCCTCCCTCTTGAGCCTCCCTCCCACCCTATCTCCCCTAATTCCACCCCTCTAAGTCATCACAGAGCACCAGGCTGGGCTCCCTGTGTTATATACCAGCCTCCCACCAGTTATCTATTTTACACATGGCAGTATATATATGTCAGTGCTACTTTCTCAATTCATCCCACCCTGTCCTTCCCCTGTTGGGTCTACAAGTCTGTTCTCTAGGTCTGTGCAGAGACCCATTTTAAACCAGAAACCAGGGGAAAAAAAAACATGCCAAGGGTATTTATGAGTTCAAATAACTGAACTTATTGGTCTCTCATCTCTGGCCTTTGCATGGCTTGTCATTGGTTTTTCTTCCTAGACCTCAATCGCTCTTACTAAAACCAGCTGGGAAAGACTGCTTCAAGCAGCTACACTTTTTCTGTCCTTACAACTTATAATCTCAAAAACCGAATACCAAATTTATTGTTGCAGCAGAAATATCTCAGGGCAGACTCACTGGTCTGTTTTGAGACACATGTCCTGCTCTGAGCCAATCACCCCGGCCAAGAGGATGCATCTGGTGGTTGCTCCGTAATGTCAATGGACCTTTCTGATCTATGTCCTCTCTTGTCTCCAGTGGATGCAGTGTCGTGCTCTCCCAGGCTGGTATCAAGCTGTGCAGGATGGAAGATGGACAGTCCTTGCACAAATGAGACTGCTATTCTCTATCTGCCCATGAACACCCTTGCCTGTCCTCCCTACTGGTGGTGATATGTGAAAAGCAGGGGCAAGGTCAACATCAAAGGAGATCACATTCTAGAAACACAATGATGGCAGCCAAAAGAGATCAAGGGAAGATTGGTGTGGAAGATGCATTCTTCTATGTTTAAACTATAAAATTCTAAACAGTAGGTTTAATATGACCAGACAACAAATTATCATTTACATTTCCTTGCAGTAAGAAAATGTCTTTCTCAGTAAGACACATTGGTGATGCTCCTCAATGAAACACAGTAATGACCTCTGAGAGAATCATTGGAAACCATGGTCCATGGATGGGACTATGCATGATGCAGTGTCCTGGGTAATGTGAAAGTGGAAGTGCTAATCGCTCAGTCATGTCCAACTCCTTGCAACCCTGTGGACTGTAGCCTGCCAGGCTCCTCTGTCCATGGGATTTCCCAGGCAAGAATCCTGGAGTGGGTTGCCATTTCCTGCTCCAGGGGATCTTCCTGACCCAGGGATCAAACCCGGGTCTCATGCATTACAGGCAGATTCCTTACCATCCAAGCCACCTGGGAAGCCCACTAGGTTTAAATAAATGAAGTAAGTACTAGGAGGGAACTGAAGAGGTAAGACAATCTATATAGTTTCAATACAAAGAAGTTCCAAAGAGCCATGGCATTATGAGTAATAACAGCATTGCTACCTTTTTCTTACACTGAGAGATTCTTATCCAAGAAGATTCTTATCCAAGTTGTCCAAGAATGACACATTTGGCCATAAAGAGCACAAAGAATGATTCCTGGACCTGAAACATGAAGAGATGGTGCCAGGATACTGTGAAGAATCTTCATAAGCACTGATTGGGCAGTAAACAAGTATGTAAGTTTCTCTTCTACACTCACTATATCTTCATCAGTAAATCACTACACCTCACATAAACCCATGAATTGTGTAGCACATTAAACATTTTAAATGTTTATGTGGATAGCCCCCTTTCCACCTCCAAAACAATACTTGAGTGGGTGCCCCTGCACAGCATAGGGGTGGCTCTAAACAAGGCTGAAGGCCTTGTTGAATTATAGTGCTTGAACCTGTACCCCAGCCTTGTGGTTTCTTTATTTTTTTTCTATAATTGATCTCAGTGTGCAGCAGGTAACCCCTCATTCTTAGTCTAAAAGCTTCCATTTTGGCCTTGGCATTTGGGTAATAAAAACAACAGGCTGGTTGCAAAGCCCAGTTAATCTGCCCCTTGCTTCCAAGTTCAAAGCGCCCATTCAATCTGAGTGAATGAGCCGTTACAATAAGGATAATTATTACCTTCGCCAGGCAAAGAGTACTCATCTGGAGATATTTGGAAGTAGCCAAAGATTTCCAATTTTCCAAAAATCTCTTCCTGGGACCAATTTTATCCCCCATTGTGCTTCCATCCTCCCTGCCTTGGTGAGCTCCAACTTTAAATCAGGTCAGAAAATAGGGCCTTTTCAGTTCTCCCAAGGGTCTGGATCATGTTTCTCAGCCATTTGGGGTTGTTGGCCACATTAGGTAGCATATCTTAGCAGAGGCATATGCTACTCCTTATAAGCTTTAAGATGGAATAGGCTTTCTTGTAGGACCTTGGGGGAAAGCTATAAGAAGTAGACCCCACATGACATCATCCTGATATTTCCCTTCTAAGCCTAGTAGTTTGTGTGGATAGGCATATTGCTTGCTTCTGAAGATACAGGGGGTGACAATTTAACCAGCTGTTTTGCCACTTCTAAATGAGGACTTACTTGGTTGGCAAGTAATAGACATTGACACTAAAGAAGGAAAATGGTATGTCTCAGTCTGCTCAGGCTACCATAATAAAATACCATAGACTGGGTAGCTTAAACAACAGAAATTTTCTCATAGTTCTGAAGGCTAGAAGTCTGAGATCAGGGTGCCAGCATGGTCAGTTCTGGTGGGGACCCTCTTCTTGGCTTACAGATGGCACCTTCTCACTGTGTGCTCAAATAGTCTTTCCTCAGTGATTGTGTGTGGAGAGAGAGAGAGATAGCTCCCTCTTTCCTATATATTAGGCCACTAGTCCTATTTGATTGGGGCCCCACCCTTACAACCTCACTTAATGTTAATTACCTCCTAAAAGCCCTATCTCCAGTTATAGTTACATTGGAGGTTAAAGCTTCAACATATGAGTTTTGGGGAGATACAATTCAATCCATAGCAGTTTTATTAGAGAAATTCTGGAATGCTCACAGAGCTAAATAATCAAGACAATCAGAACTTGGGACCAATGGAAATCATGTCAGCTCTGGATATAAATAAAAAGAATGCAGTTGTGTCCGACTCTTCGTGACCCCATGGACTGTAGCCTACCAGGCTCCTCAGTCCATGAAATTTTCCAGGCAAGAGTACTGGAGTGGGTTGCCATTTCATTCTCCAGGGGATCTTCCTGACCCAGGGATTGAACCTGGGTCTCCCACATTGTAGGCAGACGCTTTACCATCTGAGCTACCAGGGAAGACAGTATATTTTACAGGCACTGGAAAATAAAGATTTATAAAGATTTAGCTGTGGCTCCTTTGACACTTGTTTATTCAACTCAAGGTTCAAATTTTTCAGGAAAGAGAGTAGATGACGGGCTGAGCCTGAGTCATGTACCCAGCCTGGAATTAATCATCCTTTTCAAAGGAAGGGATAATGTTTTTGGATTGGTCATCCTGGCTTTTGTGTGTGTGTGTGTGTGTGTGTGTGTGTGTGTGTTTGTGTGTGTGTGTGTGTGTAGATCAGGTCAGTGTCATCCAAATCGCACAGAATAGGTTTCTCATGGGAAAGTTCTGTTAGGTGGAAAAGAGGCAAAGGTAGGCAGGTAGACAGAAAAAATAGACGTCCACCACAAAGTGCCAAGATTTTGTACAAAAATTGTTGATGTATATCTTTAAGAAAAGTATTGGTTGGCCCAAGGAGGAAAAAGTTGCTGTGCATTGTCAACTTTACCCTTTCAAGGTGATGATGATGTGAAGAATTGAGCTTAGACCTTCCGAGTCTTAACAGGCCCTTGGAGTTTATTTTCCAGGTAGATTAATTTCCAAAAAAAGAAGAGGCAAGATGAGCTTTCAATGCAAATCATTTGTCACCTCAGAGTTCCCAAATTTATCTTTTTAGGGAATGGCTAGAGGCCAGATATTAGATGCTTTATCATGAAACACAACTGACTGTTAAAAAAAAACAAAAAACAAAAAACAACAACTGGTTGCAAAAGTGGAATAGCAGAGCTGGCAACTGTTGAGTATCTACTCTCTGCCAGCTGTGGTCAGCACTATGGAATGTCTTCACCAAATCTATCTCCCCCACCCTCTTTTCCAATAAGATCTTGATCTCATTCACATAATCATCTCTTCTCCATCCAAACCATGTAACTTAGGCAAAGGTGACCCCTACCTCTATCAACAAGGATGAATCCTGATTCATGGGAATCAATCACAGTCATCCATTCCCCTTCTCCTCCAATGGGTTCACAGACCCTAAAGTCCATTGCCATGGGGTGCTCCTCTGACAATGGATATTGATCCAGGAAGATGGCAGTAACCTAGGTCAGCCCAATGAAATTGAAGGGAAGGTATTTCTTTCCATATCTGGGAGTGGTTTGCTCTTTCTCTTCCACTGGCGATGGACAAGCAATTCCACTGCCCTGCTTGCTGCCAACAGCTCTCTTGCTTCAAGGGGGGTGATGAGAGGAAAGCCAAGTCAAGAAAATAGCTGATAGATCAGGACCAGAGCCCCAGCTGCGTTATACCTCGAGGGTTCTCCCCTCACTGGACTGCATGAGATAATACATTTCCTAATTTTTAAAGCCATTTCCATTCAGGATCTTTGTTGCTTACAGCCCAAAGCATCCCTAAACCAGATATTGTGTTAAGTAATGAACTCCGGGAGTTGGTGATGGACAGGGAGGCCTGGCATGCTGCAATTCATGGGGTCGCAAAGAGTCGGACATGACTGAGCAACTGAACTGAACTGAATGACTTTGTATGCATAATCTCATTTTATCCACATACCACCCTAGAGGGGGTAGTATTATTATGTCCATTTTATAGGTGAAAAAACTGAGGCACAAAAAAGTTAACTTGTTCAGGGTCACTTACTGAATTCAGTCATCTGCTTCCAAAATCCACATTCTAAGCCAGTAAAAGTAAAGTGGGTTTATATATACCAACATTCCTAGAAAGTTATAGTGAAATGGATATGTTATTTTTTAAATCTTGTTTTTCCAATGATTTGGATGAAAGTTTCAGAGGTTCTTTGTCATCACTCCAGATTGACCTCCAATTGCCAGGGGGCATACACTTCTCACCCCCTACATCTCTTGGCAAGTAAATGGCTAATGTTCTGTGAGAAAACACATCACCAGGGAATTTCCCCAAACTTTGAAAAGTCAATGATATTGTAAGCTCTAGTTTTCTTAAGAATAAGACCCATCTTCTGGGTAGAATAGGGAAGAGAAGTTCAAAATCTCAAGGTCTCAAGTTGTCCAGTGATGCAAAGGCAGGAAGTCAGTTGGCTGACATTCAAGCTATGCAGGAAATGCAGCAGGCAGCTGGCCCCTCCTTACCCTACACCCTGTGGGTTTACACTCTATGAACAAAACATAGTTGCTAAGAGCCCAAGCCTTGGAACCCCACACACCTGTCTGAATTACCACTGTGACCTTTCTTAGCAATGTAGACCTCAGCAAATTAATGAACTTCTCTAAGAATGAATTTCTACATCTTTAAAATGAAAATAATAGTAGTACCCACAAAAGGCATTACTGAGTTAAATGAAAAAATAGTTAGAATTCTTTGATGTGCAGCTATGACAACACATCCTAAAACTCGATGGCAAACAAAATCACCATTTCATCTCACATTTATGAATCTGCAGGTGTGTGTGTATGAGTGGACTTGGGTGAGGCTTGGCTGTGCAAGTCCACTTCAACCTGTGGTGCAGCTGAGCTTGAATTGAAGCTAGAGGTGGGGGGTCATCAGGTCTGCTCCACTTGTTTTCATTCTGAGGCCCTACCAAACACATTGGGACATTCAATAAATGGCAAATATCAGGAGCCTGGCTCCCTAGAGGCCAGTTTTAGAAATGACACTTGTTTAAAACCGAGAGCTGGTAGGTCATTGCCCTTCCTTCTCTATCAGTTTTGAGAGGAGACACTTGGAGGAAGAGCTGGACCAAGATGCCAGCACTCTTTGACCACAGAGCACACTCATGGCCCCATCATGGTGGCTCCTCTTTAAATCTCCAACCCCAGTTTGGATAGTATGCAGACATACTGGCTTCCTCAAAGAGACTTTAGAGAACACTTGAGGGGGCAAAATGTGAGCAAGCCCAGAACTCACCAAGACCACAGTCCATTACGGCTCGTGCAGGTGGGCTTCTGGTCTTGGGCCCTGAACCATTTCACTCTCACTGAGCCACCTACTTCCTCAAGGATGCCCATCTGCCCAGTTCCCTGCCCCCCTCTCACATCACTGGGGGGGTGGCAGGACAAGGGTTGAAGTGAAGGTCACTGACCCTCCCCCACAAGCCCATATCTTTTCCAGGATGCCATTTTGTCTCTCTTTGTTATAACAGACTCAAATTTGTCCCAAATATGTTACATTCCAGATGGATAATGGGGGCAAAAGGAAAGAAAGGGGCCAGTTCCAGTATCTGGTCTGAGAGACCCACTTCTTCCTCTAAGTGATAGGACTGGCTCTGGCAATTTGAACAGGGAATGGCTGGCTTCTCATACCCTCCCATGATGCTCAGGAATTGCTTCATTTCCATTAGAGATGTGACACCCTAACATAACTTCACCATGAAATGCATTTAACAGTCATACAATGAGAAAGACACCCATAGAGCCAAGTTGGGGGGATGACTTTGTTACAAGTAGATTTGTATGCACTACAAACCTTATCGTTCGTTATGGCAGGCATCTTGCTCTCCAACTTCGTGTTTGTTCCAGTTGGGATTTTAAAGCATAAATAAACAAAATAATCACACAACCAACAAACAGGCATGGATTCTTCTGCAGCATGTGTTCAGAGGCAGTTCAAAGTGGCTGCATGAGAGATTCTTCCATAAGAGGATGATAAATGGGGAAACACATTGTTTTTCCTATAGATCAAGACATCTGACTGTAAGGAAGGGATTTTGAGATGCTACTCATGGTAATGGATGATGAAAAGATCAGGAAATGCCCAAGATGATCAAAGAGGGATGGGAAGCTGGAATGAAAAACAAAGGGAAGCCAATTGAAAACATGATGTGATGTCAACACACACTGATCAGAACAGCTAGAATGAAAGACAATGCCAAGTCTTGGAGGTGGAGCAACCAGAACTCTCAGTTGCTGCTGGTGGAAGGGTAAATTGGTCAAATCTCTTTGGAATACCGTTTGCATTCTCTACAAGAGCTGATCAAATGCCTACTTTGTGAACCCCACACATAGACCAAAAGAGATGCATACATAAGTTAACCAGAATACATACATAGCAACCCTATTCATACTAGCATTGAACAGGAAACCACCACATGTCCATCAACAGTAGAATGGATAACTAAACGCGGGTATATTCGCAAAATGGAATATTACTCAGCAGTGAGACTGAACTGACTACAACGACATATGACAATATGAAGGAGTCTCACAAACACCGCACTGAGGGAAAGGAGCCAACCACAAAAGGGTTTGTACTATATGGTTTCATTTTCCATTTGGGTGGTGTTATGAGTTGAACTGTGTCCCTCAAAAGATATGTTGACGTTCTAACCCTGACCTTATTTGCCACTAGAGAGGCAAGGCCACCAGTCAACATACCAGTCAGTTTATGTAAAAAATAAACAAATAAGAACAAGGGTTCTTGTCATCTCTGTTTTATCCATGAACAGAATAGCCCAGTGGTGGATAATGCCTGGGGCTTGTCAGTCCTCCTGGTGGAAGAGGGGAGGGCCATCAGGAGTCAGGTCCCCACCTGCAGGGTCAGGCCAGTAAAGATTTGAGGAAGGCACTGCCCAGGAGTGTGTATGTACAAGTCTGAGAATGTGAGCAATTCAAAACTGCAGAGACAAATATCAATCCATATCAATCAATATTTATTGCTGAGTAAATACCTACAGTATGCAAGGTGTTCCCCAGGGATCCAGGAGGGGAGTAGACTGAGCCTCTGAAAGATTTACTCTTCTTGATTTTGCATTATCTGTGCCTTCAGCCCCTTCCATTAGCATGAATAATTAACAGCTGACAGAGCTATCAGCCACAATAAGAGCATGCTTAGGACTCAGGGTTTGTCATGTGCCAAGGAAGAGAAAAGGCTCAGGGATTTGAAAGTGATGATCAGGGTGATGAAGGGTGGTGAAGAGGAAGAAGATGAAGCCTATTAAACACAAATGCCACGGAGTCCCTTCTTTTCTGCTTTTCCTATAAAATTACCTTTAAAGGCACATGTAATACATGAATGCTAAAATAGAAATAGATTGAGAAAAACCTTTCAAACCATCCTTTCCTCTTCCTAGTCCCCTCTCTGGGGAGTAGTTGGAATGAGCAGTTGAAGTGTGTCCTTTCAGGCCTTCTAAAAAAGTATTTACACACAGAAATGAACATACATAGATTTTTTATATAACTTTGATTTTATCCTATATATTATCCAGAGTTTGCCTTTGTTTCATGAGAGTATATCTTGAACATCTTCCCCATCAGTATATACCAAGGACTTCATGGTACAGGCATGCTATGCTTTATTTACGTAATCTCTGCTCTATGGATGAGAATTCAGATCAATCATATTTTTCACTGTATATATGGGTATGTGTGAATATCTGGGTACACATGCCATTATATCTACGGGATAAAGCTTCCAGTGCATGGCTTGGAAGAGGGCTTGCTGGGCCAAAGACTATGACCATTTTAAATGTTGCTAAAGCTGCCAAATTGCCCTCCAAAATGTCTTTGCCAATTAAAACTCCCACCAAGAGCACACAACAGTGCCCATTCCCCCTCTACTCTCCCCAGGACTAGGTATTATCAATCCTTTTAATGTTTGCCAACCCGGTGGATGAAAAATGGCCCCTCATTTCTGTTTATAATTGCATAGGTCTGATTTCTAGTGAGGCTGAATATCTCCTCATGTTTTTTCAAGCCCTCATCAAATCTGTAGGTAGGAAAACTGATTATATTGTAGTATTTTTTTTTTTTAACAGAAAGAAGCAGGTAAGTAAGAAATGCCCCTTCTGGCCCAGTCATCTGATTCTTGGTGTGTGGTGCTGAAATCCAGCCAGAATGAAGTTACTAAAACCTCTGGCAATGACTTGGGAAGGTAGATTTGTTCAGCTGTGTCCAGACCCAAGTAATTAGTTGATTGTTTGGGCATTTAGCTGGAACATCCTGCCAAGATGTTGTTCTCTCTAAGCTCCCAACAAGCAAAGGATGCACTTTGGTCCAGCTTCTTTTCTGAGTACCTCTTGGTCCTGCTGCTGCTGCTAAGGCACTTCAGTCGTGTCCAAGTCCGTGTGACCCCATAGACGGCAGCCCACCAGGCTCTCCCGTCCCTGGGATTCTCCAGGCAAGAACACTGGAGTGGGTTGCCATTTGCTTCTACAATGCATGAAAGTGAAAAGTGAAAGTGAAGTCGCTCAGTCGTGTCCGACTCTTCGCGACCCCATGGACTGCAGCCCACCAGGCTTCTCCGTCCATGGGATTTTCCAGGCAAGAGTACTGGAGGGGGGTGCCATCGCTTTCTCTGCTTGGTCCTTAGAGAAGCTTCCTATTCTGTAGGGACCATGAAGATGGGTGATGACTATCAGCTCAATTGCTGGCTCCAAAACCAGACCCCAAGGGTTGTTTAGAAAATGCTTGTGAAAACCAAAAAATTAAAAGCTAGGACTATCTAAATAACTCTAAACTGAAACCCCACTGCCACTACCTCAAGCCAGGCACGCACCCCTGGCACTAGGCTCTAATCCCTTCATCTTTCTTCTGCCTCCAGTCTTTCCACTGCTGCTGCTAAGTCACTTCAGTCGTGTCCAACTCTGTGCGACCCCATAGACTGCAGCCCACCAGGCTCCCCCGTCCCTGGGATTCTCCAGGCAAGAACACTGGAGTGGGTTGCCATTTCCTTCTCCAATGCATGAAAGTGAAAAGTGAAAGTGAAGTCGCTCAGTCGTGTCCGACTCTTAGCGACCCCATGGACTGCAGCCCACCAGGCTCCTCCGTCCATGAGTTTCCAGGCAAAAGTACTGGAGTGGGGTGCCATTTCCTTCTCCAATCTACTCATGACACTCCAAAACTAGTGATTTTTTTTGTCAAAATTGGGGGCTTTCCCTGGTGGCTCAGTGGTAAAGAATACGCCTGCATGCAGGAGACCCAGGTTCAATCCCTGGGTCAGGAAGATCCCCTGGAAGAGGAAATGGCAACCCACTCCAGTATTCTTGCCTGGGAAATCCCATGGACAGAGGAGCCTGGCAGGCTACAGACCATGGGGTCGCAAAGAGTGGGACACAACTGAGTGACTACGCACGTCAAAATTGAGCACTTATACTGCACCTGGCACTGTGTAAAGCGTTTTACTAGCATTATCGACTACTTTAAAATCCATTGCTTAAAAGCTCCAAACACTGCTCTCCGGCCATGCACACTCAACATGCTCCCACCTGGGAGCCTTGCTGTTCTGACATGTTCTCCCCCAGGCCCAGTACCTGGCTCCCTCACTTTATTCAGGCCTCCCATCAAATACCACCCCTCACAGAGGTGACTCTCTGTGACTCTCTGTTCCCTGCCCTGCCTTGTTTTCTTCATGGCCCTTTCCACTATGTGCTATTTCATGTACACTTCTCAGTACACTGCCACTTCCTGCATTCAACTACAAGCTCAATGAAGGCAGGGACTTTGTTCATGTCTCAGTTGCCCATGGCTAGAACACTGCCTGCATGGGATTGGTGCTCAATAAAGCTTTGCAGAGGGTGTGCATTCTGAAAGCAGTTTGGCAATGCCTTGTAAAATTACGTAGATGGCCCATAACTGAACAATCTCACTGAGAAAAATTCATGGACAGATCTATCTGTGAGACGACATTTAGGAGGAGGTTCTCTATGGGATGAGAAACTTATAAGTGACCTGCTGCTGCTGCTAAGTCGCTTCAGTCGTGTCCGACTCTGTTGGACCCCACAGACGGCAGCCCACCAGGCTCCCCCGTCCCTGGGATTCTCCAGGCAAGAACACTGGAGTGGGTTGCCATTTCCTTCTCCAATGCATGAAAGTGAAAAGTGAAAGTGAAGTTTCTTAGTCGTGTCCGACTCTTAGCGACCCCATGGACTACAGCCCACCAGGCCCTCCGTCCATGGGATTTTCCAGGCAAGAGTACTGGAGTGGGGTGCCACTGCCTTCTCTGATAAGTGACCTAGGTGTCCATTATTGAGGGAGATGATGAAAAAAATAAGGTGTATGCACACCATAGAACATGATGCTGCTGCTGGAGAAAACAAAAACTGTTTATACAGCGACGTGCATAGATCTTTTAAAAGAGTGTTGAGTGAACAATGTAGTAAAGAGGATGACACTTCTAGCACAATACTCTTTATGAAAATTAAACACATATGCACAAAATAACACCATGCATTATACAAATACAAAAGAACATTTAAGAGTACTATTATACACCTTCAAGAGGGTGCCTCTGAGGGAAGGAAATGGAGGTGGAGGATTGACGATTTAAAAAAGAGAGAGAAAGCAGAAGGCAGAAGTTCAATGTTCCAATGTTGATAGGGTTTGCAAACAGATATCCCTCTCAAAAGGAGAAAAATAACTAAAATGCCCTTTCCTCTTTCTCCATCTGCCTTGCTCCCACTCATCCTTCCAGCTTAGTTCAGACATAATCTCCATTGTGAAGCTTTCTTTGACCTTTCCCCATAGGATTAATTCTTCCTTTATTGACATTCCCATTGCATTTTAATGATAGTTTTATTTTAGTGTTTATAACCTCATATAATAGCTATTTGCTTACACATCTGCCTTCTCCATCAGGTGATAACGGATGTGACTTATTAATTTTGGTAACTCTGGCACCCAGAATTGGTGATGAAAAAAAATTATGGCGAGTTTAAACAGGCATATGTTGTAGGGCCTCAAGAATGACTCTAGTTTGAATTTAATCGATAAATACAGTGCTTTCAGCCAGTGGCTGATGGGGTGGAATAGAGATTCGGACTCTGGAATTGGACTCCAAACTCTGAGGCATTTTGTTTCTTATCTGGGGACAAGAAATGACTAGGGTGCAGCCTGCGTGGCCCCAGGCACCTGTTAGACCAGCAGCTTCATCACCAAATCGAGCAGAGAGGTGAGGAGGAATTGGGAATGGGCTGTAGACCTAGCCACCAGACTGGGGCAGTTATGGGGGTGCTGCCCCAGTGGCAGGTGCTGCTAGAAGGGATTTATCCTGGAAGCTGGGTCTGGCATCCGAAATCACAGCCACTTCTGGCCTCCATCCAGGCAAACATCCAACCATCAGGACAAGGGAGCTAAGACAGAGCATGGGGCCCAGGAACCCATGGTGGGTTGGGCGTAAAAGTCCAAGAAAATAGGGTATGACACCAGGTTCCCAGCAGTGGAGAGGGGTCCCCTGTGACTGGCAGGATTTTAGTTCCAGGTACTGATCCTTGTACTCAGAGCTTAGGCAGAGACAGGTACAACCAACGTCCCCTGCCCAAGGACCTACTTGGTGCCAGGCACGGTGCTGAATGCACAAGGGAAAGGAAATAGGGCCCACGGGGCATGGGAACTCGGGCACAGGGGTGTGGAGCTGGGACTGGAGAACAGGGGGAGAATCGGGTTTGGGACATTGGATTAGAATTTCAGCTGCAGGGAAGTTGAGGCTGGATCTGGGCTCCGTGGCTGGAGCTATTATAGAGACTGGGGTGAGCTATGGCAATTGGGATGACAGATGACTCCAGATGTGTGCAGAAGCAGAGCTGCTGGGCTAGGGGTTGGGTAGAGCCTGCCGGGCACAGCTCTCTTCTGCTATAAATCCAACTTGCCTGGCGATCTTGGGTGCCTCTTACTACTCCCAGGGTTTTCATTTTCTCATGTTGTTTAGTTGCTAAGTTGTGCCCAACTCTTTTGCAACCCCACAGACTGTAGGCCACCAGGCTCCCCTGTCCATGGGATTTCCCAGGCAAGAATACTGGAGTGGGTTGTCATTTTCTCCTCCACAGGATCTTCCTGACTCAGAGATCGAACTCACATCTCCTTCATTGGCAGGTGGGTTCTTTACCACTGAGCCACCTGAGAAGGCCTTCATTTTCTCATAGGCAGAATAAAAAAATATTCAATGTTTGCCAAGCACTGGCTAGGTGCTCTTAGAATGTTCTAGATGCTTTCTATAACTTTATCCTCATGCCAGTCGTCTGAAGTGGTATTAGGAGAATGAAGCTGGGGCACAGAGAAATTTTAGTGATGTGTTCATAGCAAACCTAGCATTTGAAGTCTGAGAGTTTAAACCCAGGGTACACACACACACACACACTCTTAATCACTGTGCTGCACTGTCTTACTAAAGAGTGTGTTGTTGGGGGTGGGCAGGGACGAGAGTACAGAAAGGACCCAAATCCCCACTATCATTCCACAAGGATGTCATGACAGTTGAGAAACATCTGCCAAGAGCCAAGTGGCCCACTTTCTTTGGCCACTGAGATTCCCCTAGATGAGAGACAGAGCTGGCTAGAAATCAGATCTGACGGCTGTGGCTGGAGGCTCTGGCTTGTCGCTGGAGACGCAGGTGACCTCTGCCAGTGCGTGGATGCAGATGACTACGTCCTCAACAGGGTCACGCAGGCTCCTCCCACGCGAGCCTCTCTCTGGGTGGATCACCCACAATGCTATGAGAACCGCCAACAGCACACGTGGCACCCAGGTTGGCTGCAAGTTCCACAAGGCTCTGGGCCAGGAGTCAGTGGATCCTGGGCCCATGCTCTGAGGATCAGTGGTTGGTAGAAACGTAGTTCTGTGATTTTTCTGAGAGGAGGCAGAGGATGTTCAGAACATCCTCTCAGAAAAATCACAGAGGATGTTCAGCTCAGGAAGACCTGAGCTGGGTGTACCAGAGGCCCTAGTGCCCACCCATAAACTCCTCAATTACTGCATCACATTCGCCAGCACACATACCCCTTTCCCCAGGGCTTTTTCTGCCCTCAGGCCCTACTTCACCCACCTCTATAATAGGCCCAGAAGGCTGGGGGATGAACAGCCCCTAGGAGTAGTCCTCAACTGATGGGGAGCTAGTGGGGCACTTCCTCACCCCTCAGCGGGGACAGTTGTGAGACGTGTACTCTGCTGCCCTGGCTCCCCGACATTACCAGCCACAGCTGCTGTTGCCCCAAGTGATCACTTGCTTGATAACACACCCTTTCTTCACTTCCTCCCTTCTCTTCCCTGCCTCACTTCCTCACACCCCTTCCTGGGCTCCCACACCCCTCGAATAAACTACTTGCTGTCAATGTCTCACAGCCTCCTGGGAGACACAAACTAAGACACTGGAAAGGACTCTTGGTAGCGAATTCCATCCTGACATTCTTCACAGTCTCTAGATTCTGGGAGGGAAACCTGTTCTCATGTTCTCCACAGATAGGTAGGTCAGAGAAAGAAGCTCAGCTTAGAGAATCCTGTGCTGTGCATTCAGTCACTTCAGTCGTGTCTGAAGCTTTGTGACCCCACGGACCATAGCCCGCCGGGCTGCTTTGTCTGTGGGATTCTCCAGGCAAGAACACTGGAATGGGTTGCCATTCCCTTCTCCAGGGCATCTTCCCAACCCAGGGATGGAACCTGGGTCTCCTGCATTGCAGGCGGATTCTTTACCATCTGAGGCACCAGTGAAGCCCTAGAGAAGCCAAGTGAGGGGCTATTGCAATCTGACTGAAGGCAGACCTAAGACTCTGCATTTGTACACACCTCCATGACCTCCTAGGTGGCTCCCTCAGGCTTGAGTTACTACAGACTAGGTTTCTGCCTTAGAAAATGGAGGCGCCAGTGAACCTGTCTCTTTTGTATGTGGATTCCTATTCTTGATACTCTGGTCTTCTTTTGCCACGTCCAAATGGAAATTACTTTTCTGCTCCAGTTAGCAACAGTTTCTGCTTTCCAGGTGAATAAACATTATTCTCCACAGGGAGAAAGGAGGCATCCAAGTCGATTCCCACAGTTGTGCTGGCAGCCCCCACGCTCTCCTAGCTGGCCAGCCCCCTGCCCTTTGGTTTCATAAAGGCCCGAATCTGTCAACAGCAGGAGTCCCACCACCATTCTCACCTCTGCGAGACCCAGGTTCTCATGAACAAACGCAGAAAAGGTCAAAAACATAGCATTTCTTTAGGGCAAGGCTTTCTAGCCTTACATCATGGCACTCTAGGACGATTTTTACTATTTGTTTGACACGCTGGGGCAAATGTATGTGGATGCTCTTGGCCAGGGGCAACTGACAAGAGGATTTTCTGTGCCTCGAGCCCCAGACAGCCTTCCTGGGAGAGCTGTGAGGATCAGTAATGTCCCAGCATACCTGTAAGCCACTTGTGACATGACAATTGTATTAATAGGGTATTAACAACCATTAGGGCTTCCCTGCTGGCTCCGAGGTAAAGAATCTGCCTGCAGCGCAGGAGCTGCAGGAGACGCGAGTTTGATCCTTGGGTTGGGAAGATCCCCTGGACGAAGAAATGGCAACCCACTCTGCTGTTGTTGCCTGGAGCATCCCATGGACAGAAGAGCTTGGGAAGATCAGTCCATAGGGCCACAAAGAGTTGGACATGACTGAAGCGACTTAGCACACACACACAACTATTAACCATAGAAAGTCATGGTGTGGGGCTCAAGCGCAAGTGGTTCTTCTCAGAAGCTCTGGATTCCTGCTACATCTCAGTTCTGCTATTTCCTAAGGTCTTTTTAAGAATAACTCCGTTTTCTTAAAAATAGCTTGATTGAGGGATAATTTACATAGCATAAATTCACTCATTTTCTGTAAACAATTCAACCAATTTTAGTGTGTTTACAGAGTTGGTGCAACCAACACCACAAGCTAATTACAGAATATTTCTATCACCACCCCCCCAAGAACCCCATTTGAACCCACTCCTGCTGAGGTATCTCAGTCACTAGCAAATTAGCATCCTTAGCTGCCTCCCTGCCCCAGGGCTTTCTGGAAGTACACAGGTGATATCTCCCAGGTGTGTATGAACATGTCTGCCCCTTTCAGCGTCTGAAACCTCTGTCGTGTGTTGCCACCAATAGGCGAGGTCCCTGAAGCACCAAGGTTAGGCTGTGGTCTGTAGCAAAGCTGAGGCGGGTCTTTATCATTTTAAGAGGTTCCAAAGCTACGTCACTCATTAGCTATTTATTTAGCACCCTGGTTCCTACTGTGAATCCAGTTTTGAGACTCCCCCGACCTCTTTCCCTGGAGAAGGAAATGGCAACCCACTCCAGTATTCTTGCCTAGAAAATCCATGGACAGAGGAGCCTGGCGGGCTACAGTTCATAGTGTCACAGAGTCAGACATGACTTAGCGACTAAACAGCAGCAACAGCTCACCTCGTCACCAGCCGCACTTGGGTGTATTTGACGTCCAGTGTAAGCACAAAGAAGGACCCTGGTTTCTCCTATCTTTCTACCATCCAGAACTGGCTATTATGCATATTTGTTATGTTGTCTTGATCTTTAAAATTTTTTAAAATAAATAAAACATTATAGATAGATACAGTCCCTTTCTCTTTCTTACCTCTCAATGAAAGTGGTGGATCTATCACATATGGTTTCAGTGTATTTTTCAACCTAGAATGCAGGCTCTCAGTCCTCCATTCAGATCTTCCAGGATCTTTTCCACCAGCGCTATTGCCTTTTCCAAGTTTCTGTTGGGCTTTTGCATCTAACAGCCCACAGTGAAGACTCTTTGGAGATTCCCCATGAGTTTCTGGAGCCACTTTGCCTGCAGTCACGGAAAGTCAGAAGTTCCTGGGCATTTATTTGCTCCCAGGGGCCCTTCACCACTGACTGACTCATGTGAGGGAATGAAAGCCTAGAGCTCCCCTTCTGGGCCAGCTGAGGCTGCAGGAACCTGACCTGAAAACACCCATGCTTCTCTCCTTTATCCTGTGCCCCTTTTCCCTCCCTGGCTTCTGGTGGGGGGGAGGTGGTTGTTGTTCAGCCGCTAAATCATGTCTGACTCTTGGTGACCCCATGGACTGCAGCATGCCAGGCTTCCCTGTCCTTCACCACCTCCCGGAGATTGCTCAGATTCATGTCCGTTGAGTCAGTGATGCTACATACTTCCTCCATAAATCACTACCACACTGTGAGAGCACAGCAACTTAAGCCCGGTTCACACGTGTGCACCTCTTTCTGCAAGGAAGAGACATTCTTTCAAAGGTATATACTTAATGTAATTTGGGGCTCCTGGAACCATGGACAGTTTCCATCTTACCAGTTGCTCTCCAAAGCGCTTGTGCTCACAGTTCTACCAGCCTTGACTGACATTCCCTGTTTCCCTACATTCTTGAAAATCTGTGACATTGTAAGACCTGTAGTTTTGCCCATCTAGTGGCTGAGAAATGGCACCCCATTACATGACTTTGACACCTTGACATACGCTTGTTGTCCTCTCGGTTTTCCTATTCTGTTTGTACTCTTTGCCCTTTATTCTGTTGGGCTGTTTTCCTTTTTTCTACTTGGTTTGCAGCAATTCTAGTATATTCTAGGTGGCTTTATAAAAATTAAAAACCACACATTGTTTCAAAATAGAAATACCATTTATAAGTAACACGTTTATCTAAATTTTAAATAATGCCAAAGGAAAAATAGAAAGTAAAAGTTGTTTTTAATAATCTCCACTATTGCTTCAAGCTTCAACACCACCCAATAATGATAAAAATAATTATGGTTAACAGGCATATATCCTTCCAGAATGTATAATGCATATATAAATATATGAAAATAGATTTACATGAATTAATTCACTAAATATTATTAAGTATCTGTCATGAGTCAAGTATAAATGATAACAAAATATACATATCATTAAAAATATACAGAATATATAAAAAAAAACTTACCCTAACTAGCTTTTATTAACACCCAGTTTATGGCAGGTATCTTTTTGTTAAAACACATAAATCCCCCTGATCCAGCATAATATTCCACTGGAAAGGTCCATCATATTTTATTAAACCAATCTTCCACCAACAGACCTTTTGGTTATTTCCACTTTTTATATTTTATAAAGACTCCTTCAGTGAACATCCTTGGACAGCTTTTATGCAGTTGCCTGATTCTTTCCTTAGGATAAATTTTTACAAGTTGAATCTACGGATTAAGAAGTGCCCATTTAAAATTTCGGTAAGTATTGACAGATTACCTTCCAGAAATCTCATGCCAATTTACACTCACCAACAGTATAAAAGGATGTCCATTTACTCACATTATCAGGGTATTTTTTAAAATAAAACCCTTGATAAAGATTTTCAGAATCCAACTATAGTCCATATAATTTTCCCTTCTCTACAGATTGAAAAAAAATATAGACAAGAGCAAATTTGATGTGTTTTAAAACTCTAGCTTAGCAAGATAATTTAGTCCTTTTATTAATTCACTGAGTCATCTCTATAGAGCTATTTATTACAAAGTGAAATATGTTTGAAGGAAGAGGTCTGATCAAAGAACCACTCAAAGGCATTTAGGTTTCAAATATCCAAAGGACTTCTTCCTAAACTATCTCACCACTTGTGTATTCCCAACATGAAGACCCCTGTCACTCATACCAAGGCTTCTTGGCCCACCTACATCTCCTGTTGTTCTTTTAGCTACATCCATTTCTGTGGCATATAGAAACACAACACTTTCCTTGATGGGATCTCTTAAATGTACATTCTGAGTTTCACTTGTTACTGAAATCTGGAGCTAGATAGGGAAAAAATACCCATGGGTGAAGGGAGAATGAACTTCTGGCTTTTCACGCCACAATTCATGAGTCAGTTAGCATCTCCAAACTTAAGCACTGGCCCATAGTCACCCAACCTCTTAAGTTGAGTTCTAGAGAGACTCTGCTTAACCAGCAGTCAGAAAATGTTCGGAAAAGAAATGAACAATGTAAGAAGGTGAGGGTGCTTATTTCATAATGTGGCAACAAATTCTAACCCATAAAACCTTCCATGGTTGTGATCTTTATTTTAGAGCCCTCTTTTCTAGAGACTCAGAAGGTGCTTGCCACATGGAAGATTGTTTGCCTCTCTGTGTGGTCCTCCCGTTAGACCTCCAGGTCTACTTGACTGAAGATGCAACAGGAATTGCAGAGTAAAGATGGATAAAAATATAGCTCTGATATCAGAAAATAGAGTAGGGAAATGCCCAGGTAGTACTCATATCCAAAGAGACCCTTGTTTATTTTGGTATAAGTATGTATGCTTAATTCCTAGGTGTTTGAGAAGAAACAGTCCAATTCATTGCAGGAAACAGAAAAACCCATGTAGGTTTTATTCAAAAGAAGGAATTGAATATCATTGGAAGGCCTGAAGGAGTAATTTCTAAGCTTTGTTGTTGTTCTTTAGTCGCAAAGTCATGTCTGACTCTTTGAGACCCTGTGGACTGTAACCCACAGACTCCATTGTCCATGGGATTTCCCAGGCAAGAATAGGTAGAGTGGGTAGCCATTCCCTTCTCCAGGGATCTTCCCAACCCAGTGATCAAACCTGAGTCTCCTGCATTGTAGGTGGATTCTTTACCAGCTGAGCCACCAGGGAAGCCCTTAATTTCCAAGCCTCACCCCCGTAAATGTTTGCTGGAACAATACAGTACTGACCTACCAGAGTAGCAGTGTCTCTGAGTTCACCACTGGAATACTGAGTTCAAGAACAGAGCATTACAGCTGTGACCCAGGGATTGGAAAACCAGAATCAAGAAAGAACCACTGCCCCCTGAACCCAATGGACATGCTAATGGGTGAAAGGTTTGATTCCTGGGTTGGGAAGATTCCCTGCAGAAGGGATAAGCTACCCACTCCAGTATTCTTGGGCTTCCCTGGTGGCTCAGCTGGTAAAGAATCTGCCTGCAATGTGGGAGACCTGGGCTGAGAAAATCCCCTGGAGAAGGGAACAGCTACCCACTCAAGCATTCTGGCCTGGAGAATTTCATGGACGGTATCGTCCATGGAGTTGCAAAGAGTCAGACACGACTGAGAAACTTTCACTTTCATGCAGCTGCTATAGAAAACAGTATGGTTCAGTGGTGTCGAGCATCAAAAGATGCCTGTTGGCCATTTGCACATCTTTCTGGAGAAATGTGAAATACAAGGTTCCCATGTACATTCTCCAGGCTGCTGGGTATTGAGAGGCACTGGTGGCAATGGGTT
Organism: Bos taurus; assembly: GCF_002263795.3. Lineage (NCBI taxonomy): Eukaryota > Metazoa > Chordata > Mammalia > Artiodactyla > Bovidae > Bos > Bos taurus. The sequence continues at coordinate 104,207,844 of NC_037357.1, forward strand.
CAAGGGGCAGTGGTTCCTTCTTGATTCTGGTTTTTCGATCCCTGTTGAGGATGTAGAGAATCTTTGTGTACTGTTGGTGGGAATTTAAAACCATGCAGCTGCTATAGAAAACAGTATGGAAATTTCTTAGAAATTTAAAGATAGATTCAGCAATTCCACTACTGGGTATATACCCAAAATAACTGAATGCAGGATCTAAAGAGATATTTGCACACCCATGTTGACTGCAACATTATTCATGAAAGCCAAGATATGTAAACAACCTAAGTGTCCACTGACATATGAATAGATAATGAAATTGCAAAATATAGATCACAATTGCTATATCAATCAATTGATATACATCAATCAGAATTTGTATATAAATACAGATACATACACAATGGAATATTATTTAGCCTTAAAAATACAAAAAAACCTTTTGCTATATGCTACAACATGGATGAACCTGGAGGACATTTTGCTAAGTGAGTCAAGCCAGTTAAAAAAGACTTCTCAAGCAATATCTAAAGTAGTCAGATTCTTAGGAATGGAAATAGAATGGTGATTGCCAGAGGCTGAGAGGAGAGGGAAATGGGGAGTTTTGTTCAATAGACACAGAGTTTCAGTTTTATAAGATGAAAAAGCTTTAGAGATCTATTGCTCCACAGTGTTCATTTGTTAACACTACTGGACACTTAAATATGGTTAAGAGGGTAACTTTTATGTTATGTGCTTTTACCACAATAAATAATAATAGAAAAATTATTTTGGGTGGATCTAACCTAATCATATGAGCCCTGTAAAAAATAGTTTTCTTTGGCTGGAACTAGAAGAGAAGTCAGAGATCAAATAAGAATGACTCAATGAGATCTTTATTCTTTTTTAGTATATGCATTTAATGCTATACTTTTCCCTCTGTGCACTGGTTGAGCTGCATTCCATGAGTTGTGGTATGTTGTATTCTCATTTTCATTAAATTCTATATAGGTTTTGGCTTTCCTTGAAACTTCCCCTTTGACCCAGGAATCGTTTGACCTATGCACGTTATTCAAATTTCAAATATTTGGAGATTTACCAGTTGTCTTTCTGTTGATTTTTAGTTTGGTTCAGTTATGCTCAGAAATGATGCTCTATATGATTTTAATTCTTTTCTATTTATTCATTATTATTATTTTTTACTCAGGATATGGTCTATCTTTGTGACTAAAGTGAAAGAAGAGAGTGAAAAGTTGGCTTAAAACTCAACATTCAGAAAACTAAGATCATGGCATCTGGTCCCATCACTTCATGGCAAATAGATGGGGAAGCAATGGAATCAGTGACAGACTTTATTTTTTGGGGCTCCAAAATCACTGCAGATGGTGACTGTAGCCATGAAATTAAAAGACGCTTACTCCTTGGAAGAAAAGTTATGACCAACCTAGACAGGATATTAAAAAGCAGAGCCATTACTTTGCCAGCAAAGGTCTGTCTAGTCAAAGCCATGGTCTAGTCAAAGCCATGGTTTTTCCAGTAGTCAAATATGGATGTGAGAGTTGGACTATAAAGAAAGCTGAGCGCTGAAGAATTGATGCTTTTGAACTGTGATGTTGGAGAAGACTCTTGAGACTCCCTTGGACAGCAGGGAGATCCAACCAGTCCATCCTAAAGGAAATCAGTCCTGAATGTTCATTGGAAGGACTGATGCTGAAGCTGAAACTCCAATACTTTGGCCACCTGATGCAAAGAGCTGACTCATCTGAAAAGATCCTGATGCTGGGAAAGGTTGAAGGCGAGAGGAGAAGGGGACGACCGAGGATGAGATGGTTGGATGGCATCACCGACTCAATGGACATGACTTTGAGTAAACTCTGGGAGTTGGTGATGGACAGGGAGGCCTGGTGTGCTGCAGTCCATGGGGTCGCAAAGAGTCAGATATGACTGAGTGACTGAACTGAATGTATGCTTGGGAAAAAATGTAAATTCTATTGTTGTTGGGTAAAGTGTTCTATAAACGTCAATTAGATTCTGTGGCTAATAGTGCTTTTCAGTTCTTCTACATCTTTTCTGATTTTCTGTGTAGTGGTTTTATCAATTACTGAGAGAAGGGTATTAAGATCCTAACATATAATTGTAGATTTGTCTATTTCTCCTTTAAATTCTATTAATTTTTGTTTTATGCATTTTGTAGCATCAATATTTGGCAATATACATTTAGAATTGTTATGTCTTCTTGGGGTTGATCTTTTTATCATTATGGATATCTATATGGATATCTATATTTGTCCCTGGTAATTTTCTTTGCTCTTAAGTCTACTTTATCTGATATTAGTATAGTATACTACCGTTATTAGTACTACTACTAATATTAATATTAATATAACCAAGTTTGTTTTGATTAGCATCTGCATGGTATATCTTTTCCCATTCATTTATTAACCTACCTATATCATATTTGAAATGAATTTCCTATAGACAGCATCTAGTTGAGTCATTTTTATCCATTCTGTCATTCACTATCTTTTACTTGGTGTATTTATACTATTTATATTTAACACAATTACTGATACATTAGGACTTATTTCTGACATTTTATAATTTGTTTCTGTTTATTTGGCTTTTGCTCCTTTATATCTCTTTTCCTGCCTTCTTGTGATGTGAAGTGAAAGTCGCTCAGTCATGTCCAACTCTTTGCAACCCCAATGGACTCTACAGTCCATGGAATTCTCCAGGCCAGAATACTGGAGCGGGTAGCCTTTCCCTTCTCCAGGGGATCTTCCCAACCCAGGGATCGAGCCTAGGTCTCCCACATTGCAAGCTGATTCTTTACCAGCTGAGCCACCAGGGAAGCCTTTCCTGTGGGTTATTTCAATATTTTCCAGCATTGTATTTTGCTTTATTTGTGTCTATCTCTTTGTATAGCTTTTTTTAGTGATTGCTAAAGGAATTACAATATAAATATGTAACATATCAGAGTCTATTAGTATTAATATTTTACCACATCAAGTTAAATGTAGGAAGCCTACCCATTTTCTTCCTTTATCTCCTTTATAGCTCAGTTGGCTTAAATATTTCTTCTATAGATATAGAGTCAGACAATGCTGTCATTTTGCTTTTAACCTTCTAACATGATTTCAAAGACTCAAGCAGAATAGTAAATTATATTTACCCAGCCTGTTGTTCTTTCTTTATTTTGATGTCCCAAGTTTCCTTCTGTTATCATTTCCTTTCTGTTGAAAAATTTCTTTTAGCAATTCTTTTAAGGCAGTTCTTTTGAGAACAAATTATCTTCGTTTTTCTTTATCTGAGAATATCTTTATTTCACCTTTATTCCTGAAGCCTATTTCCTCTGGATATAGAATTTGGGGTTGACAGCTCTTGTCTTTCAGTACTGGAAAAATCTTACACCACTTTCTTGTGATCGCTATGATTTTGGATGAGAAATCTGCCACTATTCAAATTGCTTTTCCCCTGTAGGCAATGTGTCATTTCTCTCTGGCTGCTTTGAAGATTCTTTCTTTGTCTTTAGTTTCCAAAAGGTTTATGTCTTCTGCCAAATTTGGGATGTTTTCAACCATTATTTCTTTCAGTATATTTTTAAAATCCCACATTTTTTCTTCTCTCCTTCTGGGTCTCTAATGACATGAACATTAGATATTTTCGTGACCGTGCCACAGGCCCTTGAGGCTCTATTTTTTTCATTCTAGTTCCTCTATTGTTTAGACTGGGTAATTTTTATTGAACAAGCTGTAAATTCACTGATTCTTCCCTTTTTCATCTCCATCGTGCTATTGAGGTCCTCCAGGGAAATGTTTAAAAAATAATTTGCAATTATTTTTTTCTGTTCTAGAATTTTTTCTAGAACTAAAACATTCAGTTTTTCTTTGTGTCATATTTTTTCTTTTGTTTCAGAATGTTCATAATTAGTTATTGTAGCATTTTTGTGATGGTTGTGTTCAAATCCCTGTCAGATAATTCCAGCATCTGTGTCATTTTGGTGTTGGCTTCTGTTTATCCTCTCTTCTCATTCTAGTTGAGGTTTTTTCCCTGCTTCTTGGTTGGTAAGTGATTTTCAATTGTATCCTAGAAACGTCACAGATTATGTTATGAGACTGAGTTCCTATTTACTTTTGGTTATTCATTACTGCCTGGCCATGAGGGTAGTTGGGGTCTGTTTACAAATACAGCCTCTGTGCATTTCCACTAGTCAGGAGGAGAAGGGACCCTCCCTCAAAACTGCTGAGCCAAGATGGTTTTGAGGGCTCTGCTCACATATAGGCTCTGTTGATGCCTTCCTATCAATAGAGAGTTGCTGTCGTATTACCACCAGACTGGGATGGCAGTCAGGGCTCTGCTCACCCAATCCTGGTGTTGGCTGTCACACATAGTTGGGTTGGAGAGGACACATGCTTTTTGTGGTGTTCAGGTAGTGTAAGGCTTATGTGTCAAAAGGCTTTTGTTTTGCAAGGGTTTCCACTCTCCTAGCCCTTTGTGTAGACAAAGAAGGTTTATCTTGTTTCATGGTTTTGTTTTGATTTGAGTTTTCTGTGGTTGGTGTTTCTGGCTTATGAGCTTCTATGGTACCCAGGCCAGGAGAGAGTGGAAGCAAATTGGTTGTTCTTCAGATTTTAAGGTTCCTAAACAGATCACAATTTTTTCTCTAATTTTCAGTGACTTTTGACATGTGCTCTACAAAAATTTTTCCCAGAGATTTTAGGGAAAAAAGGGTAAATTATGTTTATTCTATTTTGTCTGGAGTTGTATGCCAGAAGTTCCATTTATTTTAATGAGGAAAATTACAATGTATTCCATCTCAACCTAAAATGAAGGAGAAATATCCACAGAGAGACAATATATATCAATTAAACAATAAAACAAGTTTCTATAAATAACAACTGGAAAGTAAATAAATCCAATTTGTACATAAAATATCATGTCATGAAGGTTTAGTGTTCTTATCAAAGGAAGAAGAGAAGGTTTAATGGTAGTTGTGGGTGATGGAGAAAGGGTACATGGGAGTTATTCTCTGTAAGCTGTTTCCTTTTGTTCTCTACCATTTTCTTCATCAGTTTTTCAACTTTTATTATATTCAATTTATCTTACATTCAGAGTTCCTTAAAAATAATGTTATAGTGTAGAAAAAAACACCTCTCAGACAAAGTAAAGATGGAGCAAAAGAATGCTTTGGAAGCATGGAATTAGCATACATGAACCATAGAGAACAGTTGCAAAAGATGCTACATCTTCATCCTTCCTGCTAGGCCTTTATATGAGAGGAAAAACATTTTGGCTTTATCCAAACATGGTGTGCAACACAGATTTGTTCCAGATGATATACTCAGACTAAAAACTGATGCGTCAGTTAATTTGGTGAATGCGTCTTTCCTTGGAATTGCAATATCAAAATATAACTTTTTAGAGTATATTTATTTAGTATGTTTGGGGTGAAAAAATTATTATACCAAAATAAAATAAGTTAAATAGAGGAACAATAAAAAAACCATTGCTCTAAAAGTGATATTACATATCTAATTGCTGTTATGACAAAAAGTCATTAATTGAACAGTCATTATGAGAAGTCAATTTATATATTTTAAGCCTGAATCATGCTGAAATAGCTAAAGCTCTTTTAATGAAGCAAGGATATTAGGTACAACCTCGCTGGTATTCCCTGAGGTCATCTAGGGAAGGAAAGAAGATAGGCTACAGTTTGATGACATTTTTGGAGGAAATTAGTAAATCTGAATATACCTAATGGCTCTCACTTAATTTCATCCCTATCCCAACTCTAAGGGAGATATTGTTCCTATGGAGAAGAGGGCTAAGTAAAGACCATTTCATTAAAGTTTCTGAAAGACTCAGTTACAAACATCCGCTTTTCAAACTGTAACAGAGGAAGGAGCACTATGTTATCCTTTCCTCCCTGACACCTTGGGCCCTGGCATGAGTCTGGTGCTTCCATGGTGCAGAGCAGTGGTGGGAGATTCTGGTGAAAGGGCAACTGTGGTGCCTGGCATTAATTACCAATATACTTCATCATTACTTGTACCTTAACCTTTTGCCATCAAGAGGCAGAACATACTTCTTGCTTTGGAGTTCAGCCATGTTACTACTTTGTCCAAAAAAGTGAGGCAGAAGTGATGATGTGCCAACTTCAAGTCTCCTTTCTCATCCTTTTGACATTCAGTCAGTTCAGTTGCTCAGTTGTGTCCGACTCTTTGTAACCACATGGACTGCAGCATGCCAGGCTTCCCTGTCCACTGCCGTGAGAAAAAACATGCCTGGGAGAGCCACGGGCCTCACATGGAGTATAGTTGAGTCATCCCCACTGGACTCAGCTTAGATTAGCCAATATCTAGCCAAGAAGTGTGAGAATCCCAGCCTAGATTGGCCAATACTCATCATACCCAAAGCCACATAAACAATAAATAGTATAGTTGACTGCCATGGAGGTGTTTGAGTTAATATATTATGCATAAATATTGTGGAAGTAGGTAGCTGAATCAAATCCCTTATGATTATACGTGTAAGTGAGAAATAAATTCAAGGGATTCGATCTGATAGACAGAGTGCCTGAAGAACTATGGATGGAGTTTAGTGACACTGTACAGGAGACAGGGATCAAGACCATCCCCAAGAAAAAGAAATGCAAAAAAGCAAAATGGCTTTCTGAGGAGGCCTTACAAATAGCTGAGAAAAGAAGAGAAGTGAAAAGCAAAGGAGAAAAGGAAAAATACACCCATTTGAATGCAGAGTTCCAAAGAAAAGCAAGGAGAGATAAGAAAACCTTCATCAGTGATCAGCGCAAACAAATAGAGGAAAACAATAAAATGGGAAAGACTAGAGATCTCTTCAAGAAAATTAGGGATATCAAGGGAACATTTCATGCAAAGATGAGCACAATGAAGGACAGAAATGGTATGGACCTAACAGAAGCAGAAGATATTAAGAAGAGGTGGCAAGAATACACAGAAGAACTATATAAAATACATCTTCATGACCCAGATAATCACAATGGTATGATCACTCACCTAGAGCCAGACATCCTGGAATGTGAAGTCAAGTGGGCCTTAGGAAGCATCACCACGAACAAAGCTAGTGGAAGTGATGGAATTCCAGTTGAGCTATTTCAAATCCTAAAATATGATGCTGTGAAAGTGTTGCACTCAATATGCCAGCAAATTTGGAAAAGTCAGCAGTGGCCACTGGAAAAGGTCAGTTTTCATTCCAATCCCAAAGAAAGGCAATGCCAAAGAATGCTCAAACTACCACACAGTTGCACTCATCTCACACGCTAGCAAAGTAATGCTCAAAATTCTCCAAGCCAGGCTTCAACACTATGTGAACTGTGAACTTCCAGATGTTCAAGCTGGATTTAGAAAAGGCAGAGGAACCAGAGATCAAATGGCCAACACCCACTGGATCATTGAAAAAGCAAGAGAGTTTCAGAAAAACATCTACTTCTGCTTTATTGACTATGCCAAAGCCTTTGACTGTGTGGCTCACAACAAACTGTGAAAAATTCTTCAAGAGATGGGAATACCAGACAACCTGATCTGCCTCTTGAGAAACCTGTATGCAACAGTATGCATACAGTATGCAGGAAGCAACAGTTAGAACTGGACATGGAACAACAGACTGGTTCCAAATAGGACAAGGAGTATGTCAAGCCTGTGTATTGTCACCCTGCTTATTTAACTTCTATGCAGAGTACATCATGAGAAACGCTGGGCTGGAGGAAGCACAAGCTGAAATCAAGACTGCCAGGACAAGATATGCAGATGACGCCACCCTTATGGCAGAAAGTAAAGAGGAACTAAGGAGCCTCTTGATGAAAGTGAAAGAGGAGAGTGAAAAGTTGGCTTAAAACTCAACATTCAGAAAACTAAGATCATGGCATCTGGTCCCATCACTTCATGGCAAATGGGGGGGAAACAGTGGAAACAATGACAGACTTTTTTGGGGGGGGCTCCAAAATCACTGCAGATGGTGACTGCAGCCATGAAATTAAAAGACGCTTACTCCTTGGAAGAAAAGTTATGACCAACCTAGACAGGATATTAAAAAGCAGAGCTATTACTTTGCCAGCAAAGGTCCATCTAGTCAAAGCTATGGTTTTTCCAGTAGTCAAGTACAGATGTGAGAGTTGGACTATAAAGAAGGCTGAGCACTGAAGAATTGATGCTTTTGAACTGTGGTGTTGGAGAAGACTCTTGAGAGTCCCTTGGACTGCAAGAAGATCCAACCAGTCCATTCAAAAGGAGATCAATCCTGGGTGTTCATTGGAAGGACTGATGCTGAAGCTGAAACTCCAATACTTTGGCTACCTGATGTGAAGAAGTGACTCATTGGAAAAGACTCTGATGCTGGGAAAGATTGAAGGTGGGAGGAGAAGGGGACAACAGAGGATGAGATGGTTGGATGGCATCACCGACTCAATGGACATGAGTTTGAGTGAACTCCAGGAGTTGGTGATGGACAGGGAGGCCTGGCCTGCTGTGGTCCATGGGGTCACAAAGAGTCAGACAGGACTGAGTGACTGAACTGAATTGAGATAGCTGATGCGTAAGAAAGACTCCTTTATGAGCACATAAAGAAGACATCCTGAAGGAGCACTTGTAGAGGAGCCCTCTATGATTGACAGGATAAGAGCTAGTGGATTTTGGTTCATTACCATGAAGGTGATTCCCATTAGTATGCCTACTATGCTATGAGTATTGAAGATACTCTGTCTATAGGGGTTGATACAGTTTCAAAAGCCTCTGGCAGGTTATAAATATATAAGTCAGACAGAGAAGGAGAAAGAGAAATACTGTATGATATCACTTATATGCAAAATCTAAAAGGAAATGATACAAACAAACTTCCTTATAAAACAGAAACAGGCTCACAGACTTAGAAAGGGAACTTATGGTTATCGGGGGAAGGGTGGAGGGAAGGGATAGTCAGGGAGTTTGGGATTGACGTGTACACACTTCTAAATTTTAAATAAATAACTGGGACTTCCTTGGTGGTCCAGTGGTAAAGAATCCACCTGCCAATACAGGGTACACGGGTTCAATCTCTGGTCTGAGAAGATCCCACATGCCGTGGGACAACTAAGCCCATGCTCTACAACAAGAAAAGCCACTGCAATGAGAAACCCACACACAACTAGAGAAAGCCCATGCACAGCAATGAAGACGCAGCACAGCCAAAAGTAAATTAAAAAGGAAAGTTAAGAAATAACTAAATCATAGAAATGAAATAAATAAGCAACAAGGACCTACTGTATAGCATAGGGAACTCTGCTCAATATTATGTAGCAACCTAAATGGGAAAAGAATCTGATACACAGATACATATATATGTATAACTGAATCACTTCTCTGTACACCTGAAACTGTCCCAACATTGCTAATCAACTATACTCCAATATAAAATAAAAAGTCAAAGAAAAAAGAGTGAATTCCCCTCCCTAAAAAAAGTAAATAAAATAGGAAAGGAAAAAAAGCCTATGCCAGTATAACCTAGGATCTTCTTTTAAACCAAAATCCGGCAAGGAAAGAGGAAGGGGCTCTGTGTGTGTATCTCAAACGTGCCAGGCCCTGCTGAGATGAGCCTCTCATCAGTCCTTGGTACCTTATTCCAGGAGCAGGAGTGTCACACATAGTTCTACAGCATGCTCATTTATGTGTGTATGGTATGCCACAAAGGAAGAGAAGGGGGCTAACTCAGAAATCCATGACCATCAGAGATGGGACCATGTCTGGACAGCCAGTGAGCATGCGGGCTGAGACAGCTGGACCTGCAAAATGAGGCCTCCATGATGAAAATAAATAATCTTCATGCTCCTTCAGCAGAGGCACTGCTCAGCAGGCCACCTGAACAGCTGTGAGTTGCTTGTAACCAGGAAGCATTAACAGCATCCTGTGATTCCCTTATTAGAGTAAGTTTTCTCTAACAGACCATGGAAGGAAGATAGAAAATTTCCCCCCCCAACCTCCATCCTCTTCTATCGTCCACAAATTCTCTTTCTTAAGCCTGTTCACTTCTTCCTTCTCTCCTTTCTCCTCCAAAGGCCCACACCAATGTCTACAACTGGCTTATCAGTATCAACACATTAATTTCTAAAAGTTCAATCTTGAAGCACAATGTACCTGTGGTTAAATCGACCAAGGGTTAGACCCTCCTAGCTAGGGCAACTAGTGGCGTAGAGCACTGACTGTGAAAAAGGGTGCTTTCTGTTCTCTGTAGCACAGCACTGTACTCTGGAACTAGCAGCCCATAATTAACTGTCGTGTTGCCTTCCACCAAATCCAGTAGGAGGAAAAAAATCTCTGGAGATAGCAGTAGTGGAACAGAAAGAACACCAGGCTCTGTCTCTGATGATCAGAATGTGAATCCTGGTCTTACGAGGGGTGGAACATTAGCTTCTGGTTCCTCAAATTGTGGTCCATGGACCAGCAGCATGGGCATCTCATGAAGAATTTCAGGACTTATCTGTATTCCAATCTGCATTTTAACAAGATCCCCAGGTGAAACAGAAACACAGACTTAGGCAAATCATTGGGTCTTATTTTCCACATGTGAGTTAATACATGGTGAGACCTTAAAACACTGTCTAGGATAGAGCAAGTACTATCTAGGCATTGTTACTCTCTCAGTGGTGTCTGACTCTTTGCAATCCTATAGACTGTAACCTGCCAGGCTCCTCTGTCCATGGAGATTCTCCAGGCAAAAATACTGGAGGGGGTTGCCATTTCCTTCTCCGGGGGAATTTTCCTGACCCAGGGATCAAACCTGGGTCTCCTGCACTGCAGGTAGATTCTTTACCATCTGAGCCACCAGGGAAGCCTAAGTGCTGTCTAAATGGTGCTAATACAACATTAATAATTAGTATGTTGCACTCTTAAAACTTAATGTTTTAGATTAACACAAATGAAAACTGATTTGGGGGAAGGACATACATTTCTATGAATTTTAACACATATATTGATTCATGTAACCACCACCAATATCAGGATATAGAACAGTTCCATCACCCCAAGAAACTCTTTCACAAAAATCTCTTTGTAGCTGCTCCCTGCCCCTGCTTCTAACCCCCTAGCAACCACTGATCTGTTCTCTGTCACTACAGTTTCCTCTTTTAGAGTGCATGCATGTATGCTAAGTCACTTCAGTACTGTTCAACTCTCTGTGACCCTATGGACTGTAGCCCGCCAGGCTCCTCTGTCCATGGGATTCTCCAGGTAAGAATACTGGAGTGGGCTGCCATACCCTCCTCCAGGGGATCTTCCCAACCCAGAGATCAAACCCACATCTCTTACATCTCCTGCATTGGCAGGTGAGTTCTTTACCAGTAGTGCTACCTGGGAAGGCCCCTCTTTTAGAGAATGTCCTATAAATGAGATTGTGTAGTAGGTTATTTTTTGAGACTGGATTCTTTCACTCACCCTCTGAGAGTCACACAAGTTGTGTTTATGGACCGTTTACTCCTTTTTGTTGCTGAATAATATTCCCTCATATGGATGTAGCGTAGTTTGTCCATTCACCTGGGTTTTTCAGCTCACTTGACCTCTTTGTTTGAAAGCGTCTGGGCTTCTCTCTTCTTGTGGCCTGTGGGCTCCGCAGTGCATGGGCTCTGTAGTTGTGGCATGTAGGCTTAGTTGCTGCATGGTATGTCGGACCTTAGTTCCCTGACCAGGAATCCAACCTGTGTCCCCTGTATTTGAAGGCGGATTCCTAACCACTGGACCACCATGGAAGTCCCTAAATGCTGTCACTTCTGACATTGGTAATCTGGATTCCTTTTTCCTTCTTTGTCAATACTGGTAGACATTTACTAATTTTATACATCTTTTCAAAGAAGAACTTTTGGTTTCATTGATTTTCTCTATTTTTCTGTTCTCAATCTCATTATTTTATCTTATCCTTATATTTTTCTGTCCAAATTGCAATTATTTTAGACCAGTTTTTCTTGCAATGCATTCTCTGATTTTTCTTCATCTTTAGTTCACCTCCACTTCTGAAGAACACTTTCACTGGATATAGAATTCTAGGTTAACTGTTCTTTTTCCCCCTGCACTTCAAAAATATTGTGTCACTTTCTCTGGCCTCCATGATTTCTGAGGAGAAATTCATAGTCATTAAAACAATTGTTATCTTGTAAATAAAGCATTGTCTTGATGATGTGTCTGGTTATGTATTTTTTAGTTTATCTTATTTGGAATGTGCTTATCGTCTTGAATCTAAAGATTTACCTATTTTACCCAACTGAAGAAATTTTCAACCATTATTTTTCCTTTTTTTTCAACATAGAGCTCTTTCTCCTCTTCTCTGACACTCTGATGACACAAATATTAGACCTTTTGGTATCACCAACTCAATGGACATGAGTTTGAGCAAACTCTGGGAGATAGTGAAGGATAAGGAAGCCTGGCGTGCTATAGTCCATGGGGTCACAAAGAGTCAGACATGACTTAGTGACTGAACAACAATTGTCCCTGAGGCTCCTGTGGCTCTCTTTATTTTTTTCAATCTTTTTTCCCTGTTATTCAAATTGGTTGATTTCAGTTGTTCATTTCCTCCATCATTTCCATTCTATTATTGAGCCTATCCAGTGAGGGGTTTTTGTTTTGTTTTTAATTTGAGTTACTATATTTTCTGTTCTACAATGTCTACTAGTTTTTCTATATATCTTCTATTTGGTTTTGTTGTTTAGTCTTTCTATCTTTTCATTTATTTCAACAGTGTTCATCCTTATTTATCAGAATATTTTTATACTAGTTGTTTTAAAATCTTAGTTTGACAATTCTAGCATCTGTGTCATCTTACCATTAAATCCTGGTTCTTTGTATATTGAGTAATTTTGCATCATATTCTAGATGTTTTGAATACTACTTTATTAGATTCTGGGTCTTTAAATCTTGTGAGGAATGTTGCTAGTTTTTGTTTTAGCAAGTAATCAACCTGGTTGCATTCAGGCTGCAAATTCTCACCAGCCTTCTGTGATTTGTACTTTGAACGTCAGTTCTATTTTCAAAGCCTTTGCAATACAATTTGGATCTGTCTCATGTGAGCACAACCCAGTGGCCAGGGTTTGACCTTTACATTGTTCTATCTCTTTGTTCAGTTTTCAAAATCTTTGGTATGACGTTTAGGATCACATCAGTGCACACAAAGACTTGGAACGATTCAAGGAATTCATAAACAACTTTACAGGGTCACTTTCGCAAGCTCTTCCTTTTCTGTGATCTGCCCAGTTTTTTTTCCCACTTCCCTAGGGCTCCCTTTTTAGTCATATAACCATAATGCATCTGAAGCACACTAGTGGGGATGCTCTGACATAGAATACCTCATTACAGGGCAGTTCTTCCAGCATAACATTTACCAAGTACCTACCATGTGCTATGTTCTAGTCTAAACACTTTACATGTATTATCTCATTTAACTCTCACAAAAACCCCACAAAGATGGTATTATTATTGCCATTCCCATTTTATAGATTGGGAAACTGAGGCCCAGAAAGGTGAAGCAATTTACCCAAGGATGCACAGCTACACATGGTGGGGTAAGTCGTGGGGCAGCATTTGAACCCAAGAAGTTCTCTTAACTATTATACAGTTTTGTAACTATAATGTGACTCCATTGTATGATCCATTCTTCTCTGCATCCACCCTACTTTTCACACACTTCCATTAAATCAATGATGCATAATAATTATTTAAAATAAATAATAATTTTATGCCACTATCTCCAGAGCAATAATTCTCTCTTTTCAAATTTGAATTCTTGTCAAGCACCCAGTGTATTAGTCCCCTAGGGCTGCCATAACAGATTACCACAAACTAGGTGGCTTAAAAGAAAAGAAATTTATTCTCTTAGAGTTTTTGAACTCAGAAGCCTGAAATCAAGGTGTCAGCAGGTTTGTGCTCCCTCTGGAGGCTCTAGGGGACAGCCCTTACTTGTGTCTTCTAGCGTGTGTTGGCTGTCAGCATTCTTTGTGGATATATCACTTCCAGTCTCTGCCTCTGTCTTCATATGGTTTTCTCTGTGTGTTTATGTCTTCTCTTATGTGTCTGTGTGTCTCTGATCTATGTGTTTCTTACAAGGACACTGATCATTAGATTTGGTGTTTGTCTCAATAATCCAGGAGATCTCATTTTGAGATTCTTAATGTAATTATGTCTGCAGAGACCCTTGTTCCAAATAAGTCACATTCACAGCCTCTGGGACATGGACATATCTTTAACTCACTATACCTAGTGTAGACCATATTATATGCTCTGTAAATACTGTATGAGTCAGACTTTTCTCCATTGCAAATGATATAAATTCAAATCAGACTAGCTTTAGCAAAAAGGGAAGTTACTTGTTCACATAACTGGCAAGTTGGAGGGTACTTCTGACATCAGACATGCTTGCATCCAAGTACTCAATAGTATCTTTCAATCTCTCCCTCTTTCAACTTTTCTTCCTTCTGGGTGCCACTTTATTTTCAAGATCTACCATCAAAAAGATGAGAGACCTTCATTCTGCCAGCATCCATTTATCAAATCTCAATGAAGACTGTGATTATTCCTGCTTAACTCTCACACCCATCCTTGAATGAACCACTGTAACCAGAGGAATGGAGATATTTGATTGGCCATTCCTTCCATGACCCCTCTGTGGCTACAGTAAGTAGTAGTGGAGGTGGGTAGGCAATAAGGCATTGTGATTAACATCCTACCAGAACCACATAGAATGGAGATGAGTCACTTCTCCAGAAGAGCAGACCTGGAGGAGGCCAATAATATATGGCTGCTATAATTTCTGAGACTGTGGTATTTGGAGGCACAAGCGCATTGCAGATGAATGACTTAATAGGTGTTTCCTGTGTGCATAGTTTATGATCCTTTCATATACTTAATTACCTCAACCCAGCAGACCTGTGGGCTTCTCAGGTGGTAAAGTATCCACCTGCCAATGTAGGAGTTGCAGGAGATGCAGGAAACCGGGTTCAGTCTCTGGGTTAGGAAGATCCCCTGGAGAAGGAAATGGCAACCCACTCCAGTATTCTTGCCTGGAGAATTCCATGAACAGAGGAGCCTGGCGGGCTACAGTCCATGGGGTTGCAAAGAGTTGGACATGACTGAGTGACTAAGCATGGATGCAACAGGTTTTTTCCTACTCATCTCGGAGGCTTGCATTTTCAGACTTTCTCTTTAAGTTTTTAGAATATAGATGCACAGGAGAGGTTTCCTTTCTATTTATAAGTTGGGTTTGCAGTGCCTAAGAGACCTTCAACTGCTCCCAAGGTGCTTTGCTGCAGGAAAGAGGGACACTGTCTAGACTCCGGCTTTGTAGGGCAAACAGCTCCAAAAATCTCACCAAGACTCCAGCTCAGGTTTTCTCTGTTTTCCAATACCCCATCCCCTGAACTCCAAGTTTTCAAAATACTCTCACAAGGCATGACCCTGCTGTAGCCTGAAATCAACATGACATAGACTATCTTGTTCCCTACCCACAGGGGTTGATTACAGTTGGAACCAGAAAATCTCACTGTAGTATGGCCTCACGTCCTCTATGACATCACGTGGTGGACTCTGTGGGTTCAGGGTTCAAGTGCATTCTAATGCACAGGATGCTGGGTATCCAGAAAGACTTCCAGCCTTTTCTCTGACAGTATCCCTCACTCAGCTCCCAGTCACCCTCTCCAACTCTTCTTTTAAAGCCTCCTTACTTCTGTCTGTTTGAATCATCCCAGATCAGCTTATTTTCTGAGAGGATTTTTGTCCAAGATCCCTTCATTGTGTGTGTTGGTGGCGGGGGGTCGGGGGGGGGAGGTTCCCTGTAGTAGTATATTAATTATCTCCTTGTTGTCTCACCCTCGGCAGACTTACATCCTGTAGTGAATGCGTCTGGCACCCAGTCACATGTTCTAGTGGTCATAGCGCTGATTTCAGCAGTGGCTGGGGTGGACAGTGCTCTGTGAGCTTGGGTTCACTGGCCTTACCGTGAGTGAGCACCACGCCTTTGCTCTCTGCCCCAAGGCACTTAGGAGGCTCAGAACACTGCATGTCCAGTGGAGGATGGGAGGCAGTGAAAGCTCCTGCCTCCCATGTTCTAGTTGAACCTTTTTTTGGAGGCATTCCGGATGCTTTCTAGGAGGTCCTGGCAGAACTGGCCCCAGATACTGCACCTTTATATTGGCTTTCTCTCCATCCCTGGCTCACACTGCCCGCTCCCACATTCCCACTCTTTGGAATCACTTCCCAAACAAACCACCTGTTCTCACAGACCTGTTGTAGGCTCTGCTTCACATAACCCAAGTAAGACACAGCCTCGTTTGCCAAGCAAAGAGGGGATGACCCTAATGATTGTCCAGCCCTCACGGTTTCTCTCTTCACAGGCCTTAGAGGCAGCACCACAACAAGTAGCTATAGTTGTGGATGGTGGAGTAGTGAAGGAGGAAGTGGGCAGGGGCAGGAGTCTAAGTGAAGAAGCAGTGGGATGATGGGAAGGGTCTGGGCTATGTTCTGTCACTGCTGTTACTAACAGTATCACATAACTGCATCCCACGGTGCTCGATTTCAAATCCTAGCTGGTGGTGTCCAACGAAGGCAATGGCCCCCCACTCCAGTCCTCTTGCCTGGAAAATCCCATGGATGGAGGAGCCTGGCAGGCTGCAGTCCATGGGGTCACTAAGAGTCAGACACGACTGAACGACTTCACTTTCACTTTTCACTTTCATGCATTGGAGAAGGGAATGGCAACCCACTCCAGTGTTCTTGTCTGGAGAACCCCAGAGACAGAGGAGCCTGGTGGGCTGCCGTCTATGGGGTCGCACAGAGTCGGACACGACTAAAGCGATTTAGCAGCAGCTGGTGGTGTCAGCTAGGCTACCCAGAATTTGTCCTCTCACCTAGAGCTCTGGGGGCCATATTCTGACCTGGTAGAATACTTTATCCTGTCAGTGATTGACTGGATTCTGTTAATATGCCACAAAGCCAAGCGTCTTGGTCTTCTTGGTGGATGAGGCTACCAGTAGTGACAGAGCTTTTTTTGTGACTTGCTTTTTCTTACAGTCACCTCCCTTTAAGAACCCAGCACACCTGTGAAAATCATTGGTTTCCTTGGTCCCCCAACCCAGCTCAGATCCTCAGACTTCTTTCCTCTTCTTGCAGGTATTCTACTGCACAGCAAGTAAGTGGAAGTCCAGGTACCCTGATTGCTGCGTCTTGAGCCTGATGCTCTTTCTTGTTGCCCGTGACTGAACTGATAACAGGAGTCTGACCCAAGCTCTTGTTGCAGGGCCCTCACGGCCTTCTTGCTGTGTTTACACAAGCTGCCCAGTCTGACAATCCTGCATCATCTCTGAAACAAGCCCTAGGAACTTTGGCCCAGCCCAACATTCACAGACGATTTCTGCTATCTTTCATCTCCCAGGCCCAGAGGACAAACTCTTTTCCTTTGTGTTCTATTTTGACATTATTCTGCCTCTTTGTTCCCATTTTAGGGCAGTGTGAGGGGAGCTCTGTGCATTAGCCTTTGTGGGCTTTAATGAAGCAGGATTTGACAGCATTTCATATCAGGTATCATCTTTTGTCTGCATGGGGAGAAGGGCTGAGAAACGTTCCTTTAACTGGTGCCAGAAGAGAAGGCAGAGAAAGACAAGAAAAAAAAAAAAAATCTGATAGCTACTTTTTTCCATTAAAGTTCCAGCCCCTTTCTAAAACCTGCTATTCGTCTATATTTCAGATCAGTTGGGAATCCTATCTTTCCACAGCAGCATTTCCTTACTTCCTGGAAACATATATCACAGGATGGATAATAAATGTTTATGCTAGCTGTAAAGACGAAAGTAACATTTCATAAAATTTACCATAGACCCCAAGGTGAGTTTAATATAGGAGCCTGAGCCACGAATCCCAAAGCAAGTGAATTTGGGCTGAAAGCCCATCCTGCACTGACTTCATCATGCGTTGTTGATGTTCAGGAAAAAACTCGACAGCAAAACTTCCTGAGATCCCTGTATGAACGAATTGAAGTCAGGCTCTCACGTTAACCATGCACTTGCCTACGTGTCTTTCCAAGGCCCCACATGAAGGAGGATGACCGCTCTCTGTGTCTCTGAAGGTCAGAACAAGTAGAAACAGCTGGAAACGGCCACATAAAGTGAGGTCTCTGTGTGCATGCTAAGTTGCTTCAGTCGTGTCCAACTCTTTGCGACCCCATGGACTGTAGCCCACCAGGCTCCTCTGTCCATGGGATTCTCCAGGCAAGAATACTGGAGTGGGTTGCCATTTCCTCCTCCAGGGGATCTAGGGATCAAACCCACATCTCTTAAGTCTACCTGCATTGGTAGGCAGGTTCTTCAGCACCAGCACAACCAATGGACAATGTCAATTATACGGAAAGGACTGTTTCTTCCAGGGATGAAGATGTTATCATGAGTCAGCCTTGGGGTATTAACCACTGAAACTAGGGCTGTTGTTGACTATAGCATCCCTTCATAATAGATCATTAAAAATAGAATACTTTTTTCTGGTCAGGACAGTCAAGGCACACTCCAACCCAGAGTTGGGAGCATGCATGATTTGCTTGCCTGTGGAAGCTCCCAGAAGTCCCCATTTCTTTACAAATTAGTTTACTTGGGATTGGATTCAGGGACTTTTTTAGAAATTGCAGGAGGAAACCAGAATCAGGAAATACTTTTCCTACACTTACTCTGTTGGTGCTATTTTATGAATGACCAGGACAAAAGAATCCCATGAATACTGACGTGAGTATTCATAATTTCCAGGTGACGTGAAACTTCAAATAAATAGCTCCTGAAAAAAATGTCTCTGGCCCAAAGAAACATGAAAGAACTCTGAGCACAGCCCTACAGTGGGACAGATGTCCTGTGCTGGAAGAGTAAAATCTGAGGAACTAGGGAAATCCATGCCCTGAGAGTCATTCCTCCCCACTCTCCATTCCTGGACCCAGGAAAAACACCTTATCCATTTTCACCACAAGAAATGGTGGAAACAAGAGCAACGAGAAATAGCATATATCTGGAGGGAATGAAACCATCGTTCATCCAGTGTGAATGTTTTCTAGGGAGACCAATACACTGAAAATGTCCTCCCTACAGCTTCGAAAGCAGTGGACTAGGCTGAGGCCAGCACAACATTTAAGGAGGTACTTACTCTGAAGGATCAACTCTGCACTTGCACAACCTTGAGAGTCGGTGCCGCCTTAAACTTTGCCCACTGCCCCCAACCCAGGTGAGCTGCTGGTGGCCAACCCAGCCCAGAAGGGGCTCCAAGTGACCCCAGGGAACAGATTGGGGTCATTCCAGGACTATGGCAGCCACAACCCCTACAACTTATCAAAGGAAAATTTTTCACTGACAGTCACACTTGCCCGTGAGGTATGAGAACTGAATGCTGTGTGACAGCAGCCCATCACTGGACCCATGGGAAGACCCTTCCCCAATCAAGGAACAAGGGGACTTGTTTTAATCAACTATATCTGGTGCTCTTTTGTTTATTCTTTGATGCTGTCAAATTCTAGAAATATGCTTTCTCCTCCCAGAGCATTGGAATTGGAAGAGAAAGATGAACAGTGTCAACGGTCCACGTGGGTCCAGTGAAGCAAAAAGCTTACCTAGCTCTCTTGACTGGGGCGGCTGCTTGCTCTTAAGTGAGAAACCAGCAGGCCCGGCCCTGGCAATCCAATAACCATCCAATTAAGAAGTGACGATTGCTGGAGCTCCCTGTGATCCCTCTGCCAGTCCTCCCCCTGCCTCTGAGACTCAGTGAGCCCTGCAGGGCTGCTCAGCCCAGGGCTGCTCGATCAAAATGTAGATTTCACAGTCATATTTTATCCAGTAAAATGAGGGCAAGTGAAACCCAGCCAGTGGGTCTAAAAAAGAAATCTGGGGGCTTGAAGGCTCAGGTACTGGTACTATTAGTAATGTCCATGGTGTGTGTTTGTTGTTCACATCCAAGTTTGAGAACCACTGAGCTGAAGGACACCCCTCTCTCCAGGATCTCCCAGAGAACAGATCCTAGAAGGTATGCTAGAGTGCATATGTGCTCAGTCAAGTCCAACTCTTTGTGACCCCATGGACTATAGCTCACCAGGCTCCTCTGTCTGGGGAATTTCCCAGGCAAGAATACTGGAGTGGGTTGCCATTTCCTCCTCTAGGGGATCTTCCCAACCCAGGAATTGAACTCGTGTCTCTTACATTGCCTGCATCGGTAGGCAGATTCTTTACCAACTTTGCCACTGCTTCCCTGGTGGCTCAACGGAAAGCATGCCGAGTACCAGTTGAAAATTCAGACTCCCAGATCCCGCTATGGATGACTTGAATCCATAGGGCAGAAATGGAAATGTCCCTGGCAGGTGGATATGGAGATTATGATACTAAAAACAGTTCCTCCTGCTCCCCCAAGAGCTGGGAACCATGACCCCAGGAAGAGGGTGTATATGCAGAGGTTGGGTGCACAAGCTCTGTATTTGAATCCCACTTCTCCCTCTTATTAGCTGTGCTACTTTGGGTAAGTTACTAAGCCTCTCTGTGCCTCCCTAACCCCATCTGTAAAAATGGAGATGATGAGGGCACCTAGCTTGTAGGGTTGTTGTGAAGATTCAATGAGATGATCCATGTCCAGGGCCTAGAACAGTGCCTGGTGTTTAGTAAGAAGTGTCATCCTGGGGAGGCCACTAAGATCCTGCCAGGATTGTTGCTGGGCCATTTACGCCAGGGAAAAGCTGCTGACCCCACAGCAGGTGAGAAGCCAGGCAGTAGGAGGCAGCCCTGACCTCTGGGAAGAGCTCATCCACACTGTATCCACAGCTCAGCCAGCCTCTGGGGATCAAGGTGCAGCGTGTGCTTTCTCAGCAGGCACCAGACTACTGCCTGGCAGTGGGACGCCCCCTGTAGGGAGGAGAGCTGGGCACTGTCCTCCCCTCACCCCAGCTCTGATCTCCCTCTCCAGACCTGACATCTCAATCCTTCCTGCTCCCTGAGCTGCTGCCACCACCACCACCATCAGGCTGCTGCCACCACCTCCCCCATTTGGCTGGGAGGACTGCCAGGAAGGATCCGCACAGCGGTGAGCTCCAATAATGCTAAACAATGGATTAATTACACTCCTTGCCTGTTTAGCTGGCGCTCCTGGGGTCGCCTGCACGTGTGGTCACAGCAGCCGACAACAGGTGCGCATCCTCTGCCCCCAGCCCCGCCCTGGGCTCCCTGCCCCGTGCCCCACCCTGACTCTGTCTCCCCGGTTCCATTCAAATCCCCTGAGCCCTGCCTCCACCCCAGAGTCAGGAAAGGCTTTTGTATTCTCTCTTCCTTTGCTCCCTTTTAAGGGTTTCCTGCTGGGAGTGCTGCCTGTTTGCACAACCCCTTGGAGCTCTAGACTGAGCGCTCTGGAGGGGGCGAGGTGAGACTTCTTTCCAGGAGGGCAACTGGCGTGGGGTGACGGCTGGGCTGGCATTGCTCTGAGCCCACCTGGCCAGGCAGGAAAGAGGCGACAGCTGCTTTATGCTCCTCCGAGTGCCAGCTTTCCCGAAAGGAGGTCAGCCTCAGAGACCAAACTGCTAATTAGGTCGCATTCTGCTTCCTGCTGCCACTTTAATTTCCACCCCAGAAAACCTTCAGCTGTGAGTCCAAGACCATCAGCCCCTTTCACCCAAATGCAAATGTCTCCAAGGCCTTTCTGGCTGGCTGGCTGGCCTTCCGCTGGCAGGAGCAGCAGCCACAGAACTCTGCAAAGAACAGGAGCTTCCAAGAGAGAGGGCCGCCTTCGACAAAAACTGGCTTAGAAAATTCAGATTCTACCGGACTTTGGGGTTGCTTTTAAGAAGACAGGCAGCCCAGTAAAGATCATAGAAGCTGGATGTTATGAATGAGTGCTTAGCCATCAGGGAGGGGCCTTAGGCTTAGTTTGGACTTGTTGTTGCCTCATCTGTGAGATGACTGGGTTGAGTGACCTCTTCTACCTCTGAGGCTCTATGATTCAGATGAAGTTTCTATCTTGTTTCAAATGAACAAAGCTGATTTTATCTCTGTGTCTTTGCAGCAAACTAGATGCATGTTGTTGTTGTGTAGTTGCTCAGTCGTGTCTGACTCTTCTGCAACCCCAGGGACTACAGTCCACCAGGCTCCTCTGTCCATGGGATTTCCCAGGCAAGAATACTGGAGTGCGTTGACATTTCCTTCTCCAGGGGACCTTCCCAACCCAGGGATCGAACCTGGTCTCCACATCTCCTGCACTGCAGGTGGATTCTTTACAACTGGGAGAAATATCAACAACCTCAGATATGCAGATGATACCACTCTAATGGCAGAAAGCGAACAGGAACTAAAGAGCCCCTTGATGAAGGTGAAAGAGGAGGCTGAAAAAGTTGGCTGAAATTTCAACATTCGAAAAACTAAGATCATGGCATCCAGTTCCATCACTTCATGGCAAATAGATGGGGAAAAAGTAGAAGCAGTGACAGATTTTATTTTCTTGTGCTCCAGAATCACTGCAGACGGAAACTGCAGCCATGAAATTAAAATATGCCTGCTCCTTGGAAGAAAAGCTATGACATACCTAGACAGCATATCAAAAAGCAGAGACATCACTTTACCAACAAAGGTGTATATAGTCAAAGCTATGGTTTTTCCAGTAGTCATGTACAGATGTGAGAGTTGGACCAATAAGAAGATTGAGCACCAAAGAATTGATGGTTTCAAATAGCGGTACTGGAGAAGACTCTTGAGAGTCACTTTGACAGCAAGGAGATCAAACCAATCAATCCTAAAGGAAATCAACTCTGAATATTCATTGGAAGGACTGATGCTGAAGCTGAATCTCCATTATTTTGGCCACCTGATGTGAAAAGTCGACTCATTGGAAAATACCATGATGTTGGGAAAGACTGAAGGCAAAAGGAGAAGGGGGCCACAGCAGTTGGATGGCATCAAACTCATGTGACTCAATGGACATGAGTTTGAGCAAACTACAGGAGATAGTGAAGGACAGGGAAGCCTGGCGTGCTGCAGTCCATGGGGTCACAAGAATTGGACACAGCTTAGCGACTAAACAACAATAACAATAATTATCACTAAGCTACTGGGGAAGCCCAGCTACATGCATATTTTGCTTCTTTTCTCCTAAACACTGAGTAGGTTGCCATGAGCAGTCATTTTTTCTCAAGTGGGTGGCCTGAAGCAGAGAGACTTGTTTCTACCCAAGGTCTCTCTTAGGGGAAGGTGCAACTCCGGGTCCTCAGCAATTTTTAGCAAGGCAATTGGAGCAGAAGTCCACAGCAAGGAAGTCCTAGGAATCCAGGTTTCCCTTCGTGCCCCTCCCCACATCCTCTGATCGACCTTGGTCCTATTCATCTCAATCTCAAATCCACTTCAACAACCCTTTTCCAAACTTTATCCCCCCCCCCAAAAAAAAAGCTCCAGTATTCAAGTTTATTTCCCGAGAGGACACACAGGTTTGTGAAACTCACAGAGGCAACACCACCCAGATCAGCTCTGAAGCATAGGCTCTGAAAGGTCTGGCCACAGTCCAGGGGCATCCACCCTATCTCCTCTCAAACGGCTTCCTTCTCACTGAGTGTTTCTGAGTGGCCCTTGCATCACACTTTGACCCCACAATATTGCATCATGACCTGTCATTACCTAACTAGTGGCGCCAACACCCCTGAAAGGACCTCCCCCTGAATGACGCCCAGAGAGGGCAGGACACACCTCCTGCAATGGGAACAGGGCTTCAGCAGCTGCCGGCTCCTCTCTCTCAACAAAACCATATATACCTGGGCTATTCTCTAGCCTCCAAGCTACCAGCTGAGACCTGAGAGAGGAGTAAAATCTGGTCCCTGCCAAGCTCCCAAGGTCAGAGATGTGGGGCTGGTGCACTGGGACGACCCAGAGGGATGGTATGGGGAGGGAGGAGGGAGGAGGGTTCAGGATGGGGAACACATGTATACCTGTGGCAGATTCATTTTGATATTTGGCAAAACTAATACAATTATGTAAAGTTTAAAAATAAAATAAAATTAAAACCAAAAAAAAAAAAAAAAAAAAGACATAATTACAAACCAATGTGATCAATGTCCTAGTAGAAGAAGCGGGTTCCAGGTACCGCAGACAAGCATTTGGAGACAGGTGTCATGTTCTCACTTTACTCATGGACTGAAGATTACTGAGCCAGATAAGACCATTTCTCATCACTCCATATTCAGTTACAATATTCTAGGTAATCAGAGCTGACGTATAGTTCACCAGCCTGTAAGGGTCACCTGCTCAGATGAAGGGGGCGTGCAGGTGTACCTGCAGTTCTGCTGGGTCTTCTTTTCTCCCTGTAATGATGCAGATAGAGCATACAGACACACAGAGAAAGTCGAACCTAGGAAAAAACCCAGCCACCAGCCCCACACTCAGAGGGTCTCCATGTGAACCCACGGGGCTCTAAGACCAGTCCCTGACCTGGTTTAAAAGTCCGCTGGGAAACAGCATGTCTGTCTGGTTTATTCTGTGCCCCTATAGGCCAGCCACCCTGCTGAGCGCAGGGACAACTGTGAATAAGACAGACTCAACACACAGAGCTGGAGTGAGACAGAGACAGGAGCAGAGTGCCCACTCCCATCTCGCTGCCCAGAGGAGATGCCACCTGAGCTGAGGGGTTAGCCAACAGTGGGGAAGATCCAAGCATGACCACGAAACAAAGTTGTACATGGAGTGATTTCGGACCTGGAGACCAGAGAGGGCTTATGCAGGGCTGGGCTGAGTGGGTGAGAAGGGGAGTGGATAGAGGTCATGGAACTGGAAACATTTTGGAGGCGGATTTGACAGACTTGGGGAGTCACTGGCTATGGGGAAGAAGGTGGAGGACCCAGGTGAGCACAGGGTGCAGGTGTCAGGTTTGAGGACTGTGGGACGGTGGAGCAATTAACTGCTATCAGGGACAAAGGCCAGGAGCAGGTCTCCAGGGCAGGAGATGAACACATTTTCAACACACTGCATTAGAGACGGCTGTGGCACTCCAGGTGGACAGAGGGTCTGAAACTCAGGAGAGAGGTGTGAACTGGAGGTGAAGTTTCACAACATGAGGATATAGGCAGACAGTGTTTGAAATCCCAGAAATGGACAAGACCACCACAGACAAGAACAGAGGGTCTAGGACAGAATTCTGAGCATTTAGTGGGAGAGGAGGCAGCTAGCAGCCAGCGAGTGGACAAGAGGTCACAGACGCCACAGGAAAGATCGTTTTCAAAATGAAGGGTGCTTGCCAGTGCCAAATGATGCTGACAAGCCAGGTAGGCTCAGAAATGGAGAGGCACCATGATACAAGTGGTGCCCATGGCAGGTGGTAGGGGATCTTTCAAGGCCACCAAGCCTGTGGCAGAGACCCTGGCCAGAGCACAGAGGGCAAGCCAGCCTGCAGCCTATGTGCACCTGCAGCTTTAGATGGGGAGGCAGTTTTCCTTGACACTGACTCAACTCTGGTTCAAGAGACAATGCAGACCTCGGGCTGTCCCAGGTGCTGCCCTGCACCTTGGAGCCCACGTGCACGCAAGCCTCCTATGATGACTCTAAGGAGCTGGAACTAATGGGTCAGCCAATCAGAAGTCCCGCAGCTGCCTGCCAGGGAAGCTAAGGGATCAGAGGGTCTACCTCACCCCCAGGCTGGGGAGGCTGCTCCACCAACTGCCAGTTGGAGCAAGGGGAAGCGGGCTTTTTGCACCAGAAACATCGCCTGGCAGGCCTAAATACTCCCACCTTTAGGACTTTCTTTTATTTTTTAATTAATTAATTATGGGGGCATTGAGTCTTCAGTGCTGCTCTCGGGCTTTCTCTAGTTGTGGTGAGCTTGGGTACTCTTCACTGCAGTGCACAGGCTTTCTCACCGCAGTGGCTTCTCTTGTAGCAGAGCACGGGCTCTAGAGCACCCGGGCTTCAGTAGCTGCAGCACTCGGGCTCAGCAGTTGTGGCGCATGGGCTTAGTTGCGGCATGTGGAATCTTCCCAGACCAGGGATCAAATCTGTGTCTCCTGCACTGGCAGGTGGATTCTTATCCACTGTACCACCAGGGAAGTCCTAGGACCTTCTTTTAAAGAGGCACCTTTGTGGTTTGTTTTTTGTTTAGGGAGAGGAAAAGAGATCTTTATAAAAATAAAGCCTCAACCCTGCTAAGGTTTGATGTCAGCCAACTGCCTAGAAGGAACATCTTTAATGTAGGTTGTGGGGTTAGGAGGGTTTCCCAGGTGGCTCTAGTGATAAACAACCTGTCTGCCAGGGCAGGAGACATAAGACACAGGGTTGGGAAGATCCCCTGGAGAAGGAAATGGCAACCCACTCCAGTATTCTTGCCTGGAGCAGCCCATGGACAGAGAAGCCTGGTGGGCTACAGCCCATAGGGTCGCAAAAGAGTCAGACACAACTTAGCAACTGAACAACAACATATATACATGTATACATATATATAGAGAGAGACATGCACAAACATGCACACACACATATATATACACACATCTGTATACACACCTATACACACCTATATATATATATATCTCTATATATATACACACACATACACCTATTTACACCTATATGTATATACACACATCTATGTATACATATATATGTATGTATAAATATATAAATGTAAAGGCATCCAGGAGTCCACAAAAATACTTTTTAAAAATGGTCAAGGGGTGGAGGGAGAAGTGAAGGAAAGCTTTCTTTATAGATGAAGAGTTAATATATGTATAAAGTATGCTAGATTTAGGAAATCAATATTTTGTAACCAACAACAGAGTAAATGATTTAAGTAAGGACCATTAATAAATGATAATGGGTGAAACATTGTTCAGAACAAGATATTTACATGTAATATCACACCCCAAATTACTGATTAATTACAAGGAGGAAAGGTGGATTTTTGGAGACAGATGAAACTTAGCATTATTACTAATGGGACAAACAGCAATGTCCCAGATGTGACACAGCAGGAAAGATATAAGATCACCTATGTATAATTCTCGCCCATAATGTATAACCTGAATCTGATGATGAGGAAACAATGAGCCACACTCAGATTGCAACTCATTCAACAAGGCAACTAGCCTGGACTCTTAGAAAAGGTTATGTCATGAAAAATGCAAAGGAAACTGTTATAAATTAAAGGAGACTAAAGAGATGTAATTACCACATGCAATTCATGATCCTTGGGTTCTAGATGTTTTTAAAATCTATTAAGCACATATTTGGGGACAGCTAGGGAAATGTAAAAGTGGACTATATGTTAGATAATATTATGGGATGAATGTTAAATTTCTTCGGAGGAGAATGTCCTTGATCTTAGGAGATTACACACCAAAACATCTAGATGTGAGATATTGTGATGTTGGCAACTTACAAATGGTCCGGTTAAAAAATGTTTTGGTGTGTGAATGTGCATACACTGAAAAAGACAGACAGAGTAAGAGATAAAGCAGATGCAGCAAAATGTTACCTAGTGGTGCATCTAAGAGGAAGCATATAGAGGTATTCATGTTCTATTATTTCAGCTTTTCTGCAGGTTTATACCTTTTTTAAGCACAACATGGTGAATCAAACAGACCCCCCTCCTGCTAACATAAAGGTTATCAGGGACCAGATTAGAAAAAGCTTTATTTGATTAACCTACAAATTTGAACTTTTTCCTGAAAGCTAAGGGAAGTCACAGAGATTTACCAGAGAAAAAAGACATGATCTGAAGAGCTATAGGAGGCAAGAGAGAAGAAAGAGCCCAGCGTGACTCCATCTTCTGGCTTTTTCTTTGTTCTCCTTGTTTATCTAGATGAGTATATTCTAAACAGTCCACTTTCCAAATGGCTCACTCGTTGGCCTGAACCTTAGCACTCTAATTCCCATGACAAGTGGCTTGGTTCAGACTCCATCCTTGCCCCTGGTATGACTGGTCTCCCTTCTTCCACCAAAACCTCTCCCCAGTCAGTCTGCAGTTGAGGCTGGAGGGACCTTCCTCACACACAAGCATGACCAAGGCATTCTCTGGTTCAATTTTTTTTTCTGTAACTCCTCCGGGGCACCATTCAGTCTCTTTGGCTAATCACCAGGAGTCATCCTGGGCCAGTGCCTGCTTGCTAACTTCTCTTGCCACCTCTCTCGCCACATTTCCTTTGCTTTCCAGTCCAAAGGGGATACATATTTCTCCCTTCTCTGTGCTTAGGCCTCCTCTGCTCACCCATCAGAACTTAAGCATTCTCTCCTCTGGAAGCCTTCCCTGACTCCATCAAGTCTCAGCTTCTTGCACTTCCTGTGCTTCCCTGACACATACTTATGGCCTCTTTTCTTTTTTGTCTCTCTTTCCCATTAGACTCTAAGGTCCTCAAAGACAGGTGCCACGCTTTACCTGTAATAATACCTGTGCCTGGTAAATGGTGGTGCTAAATAAATGATTACTGGATGAATGAATGAATGAATGGGAATATCAGTTAGCTTTCTTCACTTAGCAGCAACAGAAGTCAATTCTGGCAGAATTAGAAGCAAGAGAAATCAATTCTGACAGATAAAAAGGAATTCAGTAGAAGGAGGCTCCATATTCCATACGTGGGAGCTGAGCAATAGACCCTGGAAGGGAGACATGTACACAGATCTGTGAACCTGAGCAGCAGAATATTGTCAACAGTTTCTCAAAGTCCCACCATTGGATGAATTCAACGCATAAGGGTGTTACACACTGAAATCACAGCTAGTACGTTTGTTACACATCACAATGATGGTGGCTCTTCAGTTTGCTATGTTTATCCTCAAAAGCACCCTGCCAAGTAGAGCAGACACAAAGAAGCAGTGGGAAGATGGCCTGGATTCCAGAAGCTGAGAACTGGGGTCTCTGCTCCCCACTCTCCAAGGTGGTCAGATACAGACGTTAAGCTTAGCAATTGAGGTCAGCAGTGTTCGGGTCTGTGGTGGCAGGAAAAGTCTCAGGGTCAAGACCTCAAATTATCCCTTGTTGCTTTGGGTCCTCTGCTCCTCGTTTTAGATGAGGCCTTCTATTGAGAGCTCCAAATATCACCAGGTTATGGGAAAAGATTGTCCTCACACTTGCCAGGACCTTCCCCTGCCTCTGTTCTCACTGGCAAGTGCCACCTGGACTGTTTTCCCTTTTTTGGAAGTGAGCAGGAACCCCTCTCTTGGTGAACCGGCCACCCCACAGCCCTACTTGCATCTCCATTTTATCTACAGGAACCAGAACTGGTCTTAAATCACCAGATGCCCAATTTCTGCTCTCCTGACGTTCCCTTCACAGTCTCTGCAGGGGCCCTGCTCTGCTCTTAGCAGTGACGGATCAGTGTGGAAAGGTGACAGATAGTGTATCTGGAGGACAGACACCTTATCCGAGTCGTGGGCAGATTAAACTCACACCTGAGAAACCCCAGGTGGTTCATCCTGGCCCCCCAAAGACAAAAGTTCCTGTTCTTTAGCCCTTAACCTTCACCAGACTGTGCTCTTTTATATTTTTTTACAGTCGCTTCTTTGTAAAAATCTCTCTGCCAAAGGGCTTGAGACCAAGGTCCAGGGCCAAAGGCCGCCTTTTGTTTAATGAGCACTGATGAAGCACTGGATTGAGTTCTAGCACCTTCAGAAACAAGGGTAACCTATTTCTGTCACCCAGAGGAGTTCAGCTTTTTAACAGGGGAGAAAGAGCCGACAGACGGCTACACGCATGCCTTCTCAGGAGAACGTTAATGTGGCTACATGAAAGAAAGCCCTGGAGTCAGGGTCTCCCCATGGTATTTCTGCCAAAAGCAGCATGAGGAGTCACTCCAGAGCCTGCCTGCCCTGAAGCCAGCTTGGCCTGAGGCTCTGGGCTCCTCATACCCCTATGCAGCCACCCAGCCTCAGCTGGGACTGACTGCCTTAGCCAGAGCCTCCTGTGGTGTTTTACACGCGGATACTCAGCCTTTATGCATCTGGAATGTGCTTTTGCCTCCTGGAGCTCCAGAGGGCATGCATCTGAAATCCATAAATATTGTAAGACTCCACCTCTATGTACTCTTGCAGCTGGGGGCTTGTCCCAGAGCAGGCCCAGATGGTTTTGGCATAAGGTTGCTCGCTTGCTGTTCAAAAATATGACCTGAAACTGACAGCTAACAAAGACAGTCAGATCTCACCGCTGCTCAGGGCCCGCAGCCCATCCGGCTGCTCCCCTGCCCCCTCCTTTGCTGCCTTGCTGGCCTCTGACCCAGCTGACCCCCAGCTCTTGCCCTATTTCTTGCTTCTTGGTCTGGGTTCACTGGCAGAGTACTTGAACACGGTTGTATTTCCTCCTACCCGACACTGCCTTTCATTCCCTGGCATCTGGCTTCATCTTTCTACTTGATTAGCAGCAGCCTTCCAAAAACTACATCCCATGGCTTTCTCCAAAAACAGCCACCCACTTTTGTGGGTCCCCACGTACAGTGGTCTCCTTTGGGGTGTCTCAAGTGATCCAGTGATTACCATCCTTAATAGAGCAGTGCCTGATAGTCGAAGAGGGTTTAACTGGCTTTCAAGTGCTTTCACATGCATTTATTCCTCATGACAATCTTATCATATACATTAATCAGCATTATCATTTCCATTTTACAGATGGAATTGGGTGTACGACAGAGTAAATGACCTGGTCAAGGCCACTGGAGTGCTGGAACTAACGTTGAATACAGATCTTCTCACTCCTGGTCAACAGGTGGCATGACATCAGAATGGTTGGGGTTTGAATCCCAACTGGGATTGGAATTGGTCAGTTTAACCTCTTTGATGATGGGTTCCCATTTGAAAAAAACAAGGCTCAGTGTGCGCCTGTGAGGATGAAAGACCCAGTGTTGGCAGCAGGAAGCCATGAGACTCACTAAACATCCTTGGGAACCCTTGGTCACATTCCCCCTTGATCAATTGTCCCTTACACCTCACCACTGGACTCAACGCATACGTGTCATATTAATATAACTAGCCCATCAGTATTCTGCCGTGATGTGGGGATGTTTGCTAGCCGAGAGGAGAAACCCTAAACTCCGAGCCCTTCCTCAGATGCTACTGGGCTTCACTGAAGACTGAATAGCTCCTAGCAGGGAGCACAAATTCCTCCTACTCTTGAAGCAACAAGCACATCCCAAGTGCTTACAGGATGTAAAAACGTGGTCTTACACATTTGATAACGAGTAAGGCTTTCTTTCTTTCCTTCGACACGAGTTTAACCTGATTCCAACCTATTAAAATTCATTTGGAAAAATGCCTCCCCAGACAGAGCTTAGCCGCTTCACCTTTAGCGGAAGTGGCTGACCTTCCATTAGGCGCGGCAAAGTAGAAGAGGCAGCAGGCTGCCAAGGGGAGGAAGACCAGTCTTTACATCCTGTGCCCCTGAAGCCCGCTTTACAGAGCCTCAAAGCCTTGGACATGTTGGGGAGCCTCTGAAGACAGGAATAAATGGCTCAGGCAGGGGTCACATGTGTCCCGACGCCCAGAAGAAAACTCCGCTACCTTGCTTGAGACACGGCAAAGCAGCAGCCTCGGTTTGAAACTCCTGCTTTTCATTCAGACAACCCCACAGACCTGAAAACCCTTTGCTCTGACGGATGAAAATCAGCTTTGGAATGGGAAAGTACTTGGAGTCACTGGGGAATGAATATAATCTCCAAAACACATTTACTGCTCACATTCAAATGAAGATTAAATGATTCCTTTAATACTCATCAACTCTATTAAACTTCACAGAAGCAAAACCTTTTGAAATAAATTAGCCAGATCCTTGCTGGAAACAATGGGCTTTTGAGGGTGCATTCTCCTCCACCATTACCTGTCCTCCTGACAGCCCAGGGAAGGGGCCTGATGGAGAGGAGGTGGGAAAAGGGCAGCCGACTGTCATGTACCTGGCGTGGTGGAAAGCACTATGAATGTATTATGTCATTTAATTTCTCCCAAACTCTGGAAGGTATTTACTATTACTATTGTCAATGTATGAGGAGGAGGATGGAGGGTCAGACAAGTAAAAATGGTAGACTGGGGTTTCAGACCTGTACTGTTTTTCCCTTTGAATCTAAGGCCAAGTTAAGCCTGAGTCTTTTGGTCACACACAATGCAATTAGCGTGCAGCGATCAATCGTTTGGGTTCTGGAGTCTGACCATGTTGTTCACATCCTGTCTTTGCTGCTTTCTAGTTGTGAGAGTTCAGGGAGGTTATTTGATTTTTCTGAGCCTTGGTTTCTTCATCTGCAAAACTGAAATGATAATATGATGTCACTCTAATGGCAGACAGTGAAGAGGAACTAAAGAACCTCTTGATGAAGGTGAAAGAGGACAGTGAAAAAGCTGGCTGAAAACTCAACATTCAAAAAACTAAGCTTATGGTATCCAGTCCCATCACTTCATGGAAAATAGATGGGGAAAAAATAAAAACAGTAACAGATTTTATTTTCTTGGGATCCGAAATCACCGTGGATAGTGACTGTAGCCATGAAATTAAAGGATGCTCAGGCCTTGGTAGAAAAGCTATGACAAAACTAGAGTGTGTATTAAAAAGCAGAGACATCACTTTGCCAACAAAGATCCATCTAGTCAAAGCTATGGTTTTTCCAGTAGTCATGTATGAATGTGAGAGTTGGACCATAAAGAAGACTGAGCACTGAAGAACTGATGCTTTTGAATTGTGGTGTTGGAGGACTCTTGAGAGTCCGTTGGAGAGCAAAGAGATCAAATCAGTCAATCCTAAGGAAATCAACCCTGAATATTCATTGGAAGGACTGATGATGAAGCTGAAGCTCTAATACTTTGGCCACCTGATGTGAAGAGCCAACTCATTGGAAAAGACCCTGATTCTGGGAAAGATTGAGGGCAAGAGGAGAAGAGGGAGACAGCAAAAGAGATGGTTAGATGGCATCACCGACTCAACGGACATGAGTTTGAACACACTCCGGGAGATCATGAAGGACATGCTATAGTCCATGGGGTTTCAAAGAGTCGGATATGACTTAGTGATTAAACAGCAATAGTTAAATGCAGAGACCAGTGCCTGACATGCCGGAAGCAATCAAGATCAGTGGAACAAGAAAGAGACAAATGTCTCATGTTGTGGACCCCACAAGCAGACCCCAAGAGAAGGATTTGGGTGCAAGGAGTTCATTAGGGAAATATCCAAAGAAAATGTCCCAGGAAATATTGGTGGAGGGGTGGAGAAGTGTGACACGGAAGGGAAGGAAACTGACGAAGCATGTGTTAATGATCAAACCACGATTGTAGACAACTGAAATTCGGCCCTGCTGAACACTTCTGAGAGAGGATATAGAGTTCATGCCTCAGAATGAGCACACTGCAGGAATGAGGAAGCTAGGTACTCACCCTCCAACTCCACCATCATTGGCTGAGCGCTGCTCCTGGAGGCATCAACCCGTTAACACCTCCAGCCTGCCCATGCTCCAGCAAAGCAAAAAAAAAAAAAAAAAAAAAAAGGGTGGAGAGTTTTGGGTGCTTGCAAAATGACTACTGGTGAGGACACCAGTAAGTGTTGAAAGAATACAGGTAGGGTGGTGACAGCATCTGTTAAAACAATTTTAAAGGCTCAGTTAATGTCTGTCCTGGTCACTATAGGCATGCCCCTCAGCAGGGCCCTTAAAGACCTAAGGGACTCAGAACCTGAGAGCACCCAGATCTATGGGGCTTCCTGACAGCAGCTTCCACATTTAATGATGTCCCCATCTGAGGACAGGTTCCTTTTCAGTACAGAGATCATTTCTAAGACCCAGACATGTGAGTGTGTGTGTGTGTGTGGCATTTCTCTCCCTCCCTCTTTCTCTGTCTCTCTGTCTGTAGCCTCTGAGCCAAGTATATGCTCTGGCTGTGTGAGCTACGTAGCCACTTTCTTGTGTGTGGTGAATGGGGGTATCCCTGGAGCAGCAGTCATAATAACAGGGTCACCACATCTTACCTGGGACCCAGCATCCTCAGTATGGACACTTTCTCTCCTAGCCTCAGATGAGAGATTCCCTGCCCTGGGCCCTGTGCTTTAGAATATTACCACCCTGGCCTTCCACTGGCTATACCCTTCCTCGTGGGTGAGGAGTTCAGAAGAACAAGAAAATGTATATGAGACCTGGAGGCTTCTTCTGCACAGCTTCCCCCTGAGGGTGGACCACATAGCTGATGTGTACCCCTAACCCCAAGAAGTGGCCATGGAGTGGCTGTTTCCAAAGAGGGGGTGGGGGGAGGGGTGATGGAGCTCAGACATGGAGGCTCATAAGACCTCTTGAAATGTGGGCTGGAGCCAGGGATGGGAAGAGAACAGTGGGACAAAGGCCGGAGGCCCACCCTCCCATGCCACCATGTTCCAGGGCACAGCTCGGAGGAGTCCAAGGATTCTAAACTCAAAGCTGAACTTCCAGAGCATTATGAAGGTGTATTGGTCAAGGTGGGAAGACAGACATATTTTAATGAACAATTTATAAGCTTAATCAGATCAGATCAGTCGCTCAGTCGTGTCTGACTCTTTGTGACTCCATGAATCGCAGCACGCCAGGCCTCTCTGTCCATCACCAACTCCCGGAGTTCACTGAGACTCACGTCCATCGAGTCAGTGATGTCATCCAGCCATCTCATCGTCTGTTATCCCCTTCTCCTCCTGCCCCCAATCCCTCCCAGCATCAGAGTCTTTTCCAATGAGTCAACTCTTCGCATGAGGTGGCCAAAGTACGGGAGTTTCAGCTTTAGCATCATTCCTTCCAAAGAAATCCCAGGGCTGATCTCCTTCAGAATGGACTGGTTGGATCTCCTTGCAGTCCAAGGGACTCTCAAGAGTCTTCTCCAACACCACAGTTCAAAAGCATCAATAATTTGGCGCTCAGCCTTCTTCACAGTCCAACTCTCACATCCATACATGCCCACAGGAAAAACCATAGCCTTGACCAGACGAACCTTTGTTGGCAAAGTAATGTCTCTGCTTTTGAAAATGCTATCTAGGTTGGTCATAACTTTCCTTCCAAGGAGTAAGCGTCTTTTAATTTCATGGCTGCAGTCACCATCTGTAGTGATTTTGGAGCCCAGAAAATAAAGTCTGACACTGTTTCCACTGTTTCCCCATCTATTTCCCATGAAGTGATGGGACCGGATGCCATGATCTTCGTTTTCTGAATGTTGAGCTTTCAGCCAACTTTTTCACTCTCCACTTTCACTTTCATCAAGAGGCTTTTGAGTTCCTCTTCACTTTCTGCCATAAGGGTGGTGTCATCTGCATATCTGAGGTTATTGATATTTCTCCCAGCAATCTTGATTCCAGCTTGTGCTTCTTCCAGCCCAGTGTTTCTCATGATGTTCTCTGCATAGAAGTTAAATGAACAGCTTAATAACACCTTGTAACTAGTATGCAAATGGTAGACAGGCCTCCATTTGAACTTGTGCTCTGATTTTTGCATGTTAGAGACAGGCCTCTGCCTGGGGATGGAACCCCCAAATCCAGTCCACCTCCTCTGTCTGGAAGGATACTGTCCCAACGTAATAGTTAAGGAAAATGGAATCTCCTGTAAAGTTCCCCCCTCAAAAAAAAAATGTATCCAAAGTACATTTTGATGAATGCTCATTGTAGAGAAAGTGCAAATACATAAATAAGGAAACAAAACACTCATAATTTTGCTACCACAAAAGTGGTAGTTTTTTAAAAAATTTGCTTATTTTTATGAATGTATAGAAGGCTACATTCTATACATTGGGCTTTCTGGTGGCTCAGAAGTTAAAGCGTCTGCCTGGAATGCAGGAGACCCGGGTTTGATCCCTGGGTCGGGAAGATCCCCTGGAGAAGGAAATGGCAACCCACTCCAGTACTCTTGCCTGGAGAATCCCAGGGAGGGAGGAGCCTGGTAGGCTACAGTCCATGGGGTCCCAAAGAGTCAGACAGGACTGAGCGACTTCACTTTCACTTTCATAGAAGGCTACAGAGCAACACAATGAACCATATCTATATCATGGTGACCCAAAACTTTTCAGAATGAAAATTTCCATTCAGTGAGCAATATGATTGCTGGGAAAAATCACATAATATTATTAATATCACCATTATATGGTATCTTATTAGATTAGCAATAATCTAGTCATATTGTGGAAAATCCTTTAACAATATTAGCAAGAAATAATTTCTTTCTGTGGCTTCTGAACAAAAAGAAATTGAATCATGACCCATCAAAATTATATTGGCTAGAATTGTAGGAGGGGGAAAGAATATAGGAAGATGTCAACTGTGGAAACCCCGGTCTCCAAAAGGTTGATGGCTTCCACTGGCCATGGATGGGCAATGGATGAGACTGGAGTGGAGAAAAGGAGGTAAAGCCAGGCCATGTTCATTCTCTTCCTCACTCATGAATCCAGTCAGCATTTATTACATGTGCCTACTGTATGCCAAACAGCACTATGCCCTGAGGAGCTCACAACATGGGAATGGACACTTTATTTTTGCAACTCGGTCTCAGTAGATCCTTTATATATAGTAAAAACTATCCCTCTGCTTTTGCTCTCAGCCTACAAGGTCCAAGAAATTCACCTCCACTTCTGGACTCTATGAGTGGAACATGTGACCTTTTTTAAACCAATTAGAGACTTCAATCCTCCAGACGACTATGATTGGTTAGAAATGGATACAGGACTTAAGGCAGGCCAATCAGGATCAAGGAGACTCATGTCTCAAAATTTCCCTCTAGCTTCAGGGAAAAGGAGTCTCTTTCTGTTCTTCACAGGAGTTCTGAGGTTATTTAAGCTCGACAGCTCTGGAGGAACAACATATAAAAGCCAGAGAGCACGGGAAACCTATGAATGGAGTTCACCCTGAGAGGTCTTGGAGTAACTGTAGGGCAGCTGAATTACAAGTTGCACCTGAAGGTGAAAGTTCAGTGGCACAAACCAATCAATTCTCATTTGGTTTAAGCCAGTTTTTGATTTGGTTTTGGTTTTGAACACTCGCAATCAAAACATCCTAACTACTACAGAAATAAGATCAAATGATTACAATATAAAGTGCCCTGCCCTGTATACAGAGGGACGGGCTACTGTGAGATTTCAGTGCTCTGAGAGAAGAGACTATCTCTTGAAATTCCTCTTCCTCTTCCTATCTGGAATTGGGGAATTCCAGGGAGATGTGCGGAGAAGGCAATGGCACCCCACTCCAGTACTCTTGCCTGGCAAATCCCATGGACGGAGGAGCCTGGTAGGCTGCAGTCCATGGGGTCGCTAAGAGTTGGACACGACTGAGTGACTTCACTTTCACTTTTCACTTTCATGCATTGGAGAAGGAAATGGCAACCCACTCCAGTGTTCTTGCCTGGAGAATCCCAGGGATGGGGGAGCCTGGTGGGCTGCTGTCTCTGGGGTCGCACAGAGTCGGACACGACTGAAGCGACTTAGCAGCAGCAGCAGGGAGATGTAACATTGAGCTGAGTGTTGGTGGATGAAAGAGAAGTGATCAAGAGGAAGATGGAGAAAAGGCTTTTTAATATAATCTTTTTTTTTTTTAATGTAGGACCTGGAAGGCCCAGATTATTTTGGTGCTAGTGAGGGAATTGGGATCTTTTCATAAGCAAGATTGAGAAACTCTTTCCTGATGTAACACCTGGGACTTCCTGAAGAAAGAGCTGATCCCTGGCTTGTCATCAGCAAGTGTTCCTGAAGTCCTATAAACCCAGAGTTGGATCACTGAACACTGAAGGAAGCCCCTTCCCCTCCACTTGCTGACCATTACCTGTGCCAGGAGTCTCTGGGGACTGGGGACCCAGGTGCAAAGCAAATGGCCACTTGCCTCATCCAGGTCTTTTTCTTAGCAACTCACCGCATTACTCTTTTGCCCTGCTGACAGTTTCAATAAAATCTGTGCCACAGAGGCATTTGACTCAGCCTATTAATTCTGCAAAGGGTTCAAAACAACCTGTATTTCACTCACATTTTCAGGAAATTTTGTTGCTGGATTACCTGCATCATCTTGGCTTCAGACTTTTTTAAGGTAGCAGAAGACCAGTAATTTCTTTGTTTTTTATCTATTAAGACTGATGAAGGGGCTTGCAACCAATGGGTCCAAGTTCTAGGATGCTGCAGGGCCCTCCCGACTAGAGACTCGAGCCCTGTGCACTTTCTACATGAGTCTGTTTGGCAGTTTGCAGACTCCACTCCTCTAGGGTTCACAGGAGACTTTGTTGGGAGTAACAGTGCTGACACCTCATAACCACGATCACTTGGCAGAATTCACAAGTTCATGGAAGCAGAGCATGTTAGTGCCAGAAGGTCTCTGGGAAACTGTCTAGTTGAACTCCCCAGGAAACATGAGGGACCAAGGCTCAGGAAGGCGAAAGGAATAGCCAGATCAGTTAAGGAGAATGAGGATTGAAATCCAGGTCTTCTGGCTTCCAGGATTTTTCTAACATCTCTTTGCTGGCACAAAAAAGATTATTAAAAACAGAAAAAGAAATCAAACAAGGATAACAATGACACCCAGGTGGCATGTATTCTGATTTCTTTCTTCAATATTTTTTGGTGGATTTAAGTGCATGCAATGAGCTAGTTTAGCAAGTCTGTCCTAGCACCAGTCTCTCTCTCTGACACCAAAGATCTTCCTAAAGCCAGAGTGACAAGTTCTTCTAGAGGATACAAAGGTGGGACTTGGAGGCTTATGGTGAATGAAATATAGTGACATCCTCCTTCTCCACCACCATGTAGACAGCCATTGTTTTAATGAAGTTAAGAAGTTTCCCAGGTTAAAAAAAATCTTGGGGTTTGGACACATGGATATACAAGACATTTATCTAGAAGGTCTCTGGTAGAAGCATGATCTCATGGAAGGCCATAGAGCCCCTGAGAGGGAATTCTCCATAAGGAGTGAAGTGAAGCCCATTCAAAGACAGGACCCTCCCCTGCACTGATTAGGACACTCTTACTTCGCAAGACCCATGACAGAGCATTTCTGCTTCACTGTATCAAGGCTCAGTGGAGTTTCAGCATCACCAGCACCTGCAGAACCCCTTAGGCATGAGGTGCAGGGCCAGCATGGAGCTGCTCTGCTGTGGAACTGGGTATGGACAGAGAGCGTGGAGTCTGGTTTGGCTTAAAAACAGAGACTCTTTAGTGCCATATGTTTCTTCTCTAATCTTCTCAGGAATAAATAAGTAATTGAATGTGTAAATAATACAGCATAAGTTACTAAATTTACTTTCTTTGCCAAATGTTCTTTTAGGCCTCCCTTGGGTCCCCAGGTTTCTTTAGGAATGTGGATTTCTGTTAGTTTTTATGACTCTGAAGTATAGCAGAGAGAACACAAGATAAGGAGTTCAAAGATATGGTCTGAATACCTGCACTGTTATTAATTAACCACATGACCTTAGGTTAGTCACTAATCCCAGAAATTCTTAGCAGAGGTGCGTAGAACATTCTAGGGTGTCATAATAACTATGAGGTGTGCCTCAAGTAATTAGTTAACAA
Source organism: Bos taurus (assembly GCF_002263795.3). NCBI lineage: Eukaryota > Metazoa > Chordata > Mammalia > Artiodactyla > Bovidae > Bos > Bos taurus. Next base: position 104,247,244 of record NC_037357.1, read on the forward strand.
CAATAGCCAAGTGATGAACTTTGAAAGCAATTTAAAATACATAAATTAGAGTGAATTTAAAGTAATGCCAATAATTGGTGGTGGTGGTTTAGTTGATAAGTCATGTCCAACTCTTTGCTACCCCATGGGACTGTAGCCCCTCAGGTTCCTCTGTCCATGAGATTTACCAAGCAAGAATACTGGAGTGGGTTGCCATTTCCTTCTCCAGGGGATCTTCCCGACCAAGGGATCAAACTAGTGTCTACTGCATTGCCGGGCAGATTCTTTCCACTGGGGAAGCCCTATGCCAATAATTACATCATTCTAATTTTCTAGCATTCTTATGTGTTTTCTCAAACAGAGAAAGCGTTAGCTGGCATCATGGGAACCAAGCATGACCCATTCATTGCCTCCCAAACTATCATGAGGGGATGAACAGAGGTACTTGAAGTCATAAACATGGCCATTTAACACTAATTTATGGTATCTAAAACATCCTATTAAAATATATATTAAATCAAAAGCACTGATGTCTTCTTGAATAGAATGTAAAATGTACATGAATTTTCAAGAAAGATCACCCATAGTCTTGAAGCTACTTGGATACTCGGGGCTATGTATCCAAGGACTCGAGGATGTACATCCTTTCTCCTTGGTTGATATGGGTTCTGAAGTGGAAAAGTTTGTGAAACTGTTAAACCACGCCTCAGTCAAACCAGACAGTTACTATTCTATCAGTATTTGCTATAATGATTACAGAGTTTTACAGTGCCCATGAGTTGTGATTTTACAATTGCTTCCATTCCCTTTCTATGTCATACCATAATACATTTTTAATAACAAACTGCAAGGGAAAACAAGAGGAAAAAAGTGGTGCATGGGCTTCTGTATTGCACATGAATGAAAAGGATCAGGGGAACATTTCTGTCCATGATACAACAGTTAACTTCCCAATAAAAGGCAAAACAAAGCGATAACACAGTGAAATTGTAAACTGCTCTTCATGTTTATAATAGGATGTTCATTCTTTATAAATTCTCTTTTGTGATGTTAATAATAAAATAATATTTATTTTTATTTTTCCTTCAATTTGCATGTTTACTTCTTTATTACATTTATGTATGGAATGAAAGTCTGGAAAAATTCAAGCCTTATTTTTTTCAGAAATAAGCTACATTAAAGAAGATTTGCTTAACCATGTTCTTTCTTTGTATGGGTCTCAGGGGGCACAAAATTAAATTAATCATAATCCTTAGTTTAAGATATACTTTGGCAAGGGGACTTCCCTGGGACTTTCCTGGTGGTCCAGTGGTTAAGAATCCACCTTGCAATGGAGGGGATATGGGTTCGATCCCTGGTCAGGGAAGTAAGATCCCGCATGCCTCAGAGCAACTAAGTCTGCACACTGCAGCTACTTAGGCCCAAGTACTCCAGAGTCTGAGCACCAGAACTAGAAAATCCATGCACCGCAACAAAAGATCCTGTGTGCCACAACTAAGACCCAATACATGCAAATAATAAATAAATGAAGATACATTCTGGCAGGTTTTATTTTCCAAAGATGGTGACAATTATAACTCACTTTCACCTACTCATCAATGATGTGACCTGGACACTCCTCTCATGGAAAGGTGGGGATCTCTGACCCGCCCTTTGAAATTAAGCGGGTCCTGTGATTTACTTGTGACCAATAAAGTGTATAGGTCAGTGAAGGTGATGCAACTTCTGTCTTGCTCGCTGGAACACTCAGGCGGGAGCAGCCATGCTGTAAGGAAGTCCAAACTAACCCACAGGGCAAGTCCACATGGAGAAATCCTGAGATAATATTAAGAGAAAGAAACATCAGCTCTTCTAGCCTTAATCATCAGCTGATTATAATCATGTGAATCACCCCTAAAAACAGTGATAGCTAGTTGCTGTTGTATCAGGCTACTAAGTTTTGGGGTAATTGGTTAAATAACAATTTTAATGGAACATGTACTGCCATCACTGGTTCATGAATGAGTCTGAGGATTGCCTGACTGATTCAAAATAATATAGTAATCTTATGAGCTCTAATTGGTCATCCTTCTGGATTTTTTTCTTAAAATTTTTTGATATTTGTAAATGGTTGATTTCATTATTCACATATTTATAAAACTGTTATGAATGTCTATCCCTGACTCACTTTCCCCCTCCACAAAAGTTTATAGCACTATTTATTTATCCTAGAAATGTGAATTTCTTATACATTTGGCTATGACCATGGGAGTGTATTACGCATGTAAACTCTACTCGTCCTTGCATCCCAGTGGCTAAAAGATTAGGAACTCCTGACTCAATCCCGCTAAGCTTCAGTTTCCCACATGTAAGATGGCAGAATAATATTGAGTCCACCAAAAAGTTCATTCAGGTTTTTCTGTGAGATGGTACAGAAAAACCCCAATGAACTTTTTGGCCAACCCAATACTAACCCTGCCTATCTCATGGGGTTGCTGTGAGTACCTATTTAGAAAATGTTGAAGAAAATATTCATAAGTAATAAGGATCTGTTACCACAAAGTTGTGTTATTTTTATAGTTTCATTATATGTATTTCATTGTCCTTTCTCGTGTGGGAAGCACAGGTACCCCTGGCTTTCTCACTATATGAACTTGAAAAAGTACTCTGTAAATGATCCATTGTCTATGTGAGAGAGGTTTATATGTTTCTTAGGGTAGGAACCAAACCTTCTGCTTCTTTTCTTTTCTTCACATTAGCAATGTAGTCACACTTTGTATTTAATAACTTTTTTTTCCATTTGGATGTATCTAAATTTAGCCTGGCATTCCGACACAAACTGTGAAACAAATAAGATCATGGGTAGGGCATGCCCAGCTTGGATCCCATTGTAGGAAGGGTCATTACTGAAAGACCAAGAGGGTCTCATTAGAAGGTGGTTTTGCCCTCAAGGCAGCCCCATGGCATGGCCCCTGAGGACAGCTTTAGAAAGACCCTGCAGTGCCAGTCCCTGAGGTTTCTAAAACTAACATCCAGATGTCCATCTGCTGCACAGACACTGAGAGGGTTGTTTTTGATGATGCGATGTTCCTAATTTCTATTCAGAGCTTGAGTATGTCCCTGTTGCCTTTGGGAATTAAGGCTAGGGTCTTGGGTATAGAAATCTCCAAAGAGTGGGCAACATAATACGTGGTCCTCAAATCTCACATTCAGCTCATCCCCTAATTGCCCAGAGAACTTCTGTTTACCATGCATGGAAAAGAGACCACATGAGCCTTTTTTACCTATAGGCTGAGACCTCCTTGCAGAAGGCTGGCAATCTCGCCTTGGGGTATATTTCGCAGCTCATTATTTTTTCTCTTTAGATACGGTAGCCTCACTTCTGCTCATTAGGCTCCTTTCACTACATCATTGCCTGTCTTTAATGTGGCTGGTCTATTAAATAGCCCTCACCTGGCAAAGCCCCCCAGTGTCCCGAACGCGGCCCTGTGCTCCCGCTTTCATGCCTTAGTTTGGACGATCCTTTAATAAGAGTGGCACTGACACCAGCATCCTGTATCTCCTTGTGCCACAGAGCCCCTCAGTAGTGGGGGGTGGGGGGGCGCTACCACAGAACTCAGAGGACAAGCCACTTAGTGCTCAGAGGCCCCCGAAGGCTTTCACAGAAACGGAATGAGGTACACCAGAGGAAAGGCTCTGAGCAGAAATATTGGCATCCCATTTATTCAGCGCTACCAAATATCAAAAGGCAATTGATTAAATATTGATCTGACAACTGCTTGAAAAGGAGCAGGTGCTTCTCGCAATCTGGCAAGAAAACAGGGTCAGGAACACTAAATGTGGGTACTGCAAAAGCATGTTTGCAAAATCTCCGTGTCTTCTTGCCATGATTAAAAGGCTTGTTAGTCATGGGTGAAATCCTATAGAGGGTATATGCTTGAATGTCAGCTCATATTAAGCTGCATGAAATTCATGTTTCTTCTTTACTCAGAATCCCTCAAACTGACCCAACTGATGCAGTTCCTTTTGTGGTCAGATCAGCTTCTGTGGACTTTTTCTGGAAGGTCAGCCCTTGAACCAAAACAGATCTTAAAAGCCTACTGCTCTAGTCTTTGTTTTTGCAACTACGGAAACCCACTTGAGCTAGGTCAAGTCAGAACTGGTTGATTAAAACACAAACATGTATGTATGTGTGTGTGTGTGTGTGTGTGCATATAACAGCTACATACACACCACTGGCCTCAAGCTGAGGAGTCTTCAGAAAACAACCCTCCTTCCTTTCTTCCCTCGTTCTTTCCCTCCCGCCTCCCTTTCAAGGCTATCGTGGGCTCTCTTTTTTGCCTCTCTCAGTTCACATTTGGGTTTTTCTTCTATTTCCCCACAGACTAGAATCTTCTTAGCGCATCTGTAACTGGCTTGGCTTTGCCTTTGGCTTGTCCCTCAAACAAACACTATTGATAGGAGGCACAATATTGATTGGGGGACACTGACTCTTGCCCCTCCAATCAATATCACGTTATCACTGATGTAGGCTCGATGCCAGTCATGAAATGGTTGTCACACTGGGCCTCATATATGCAGCATCGGTCACAGCTATTCATACTGTCATCACTTCAATTGAGACCTGTGCATTGCTGATGCTACATATGTGAAATTGAACTGTTATTTAAAACATCTTCAGAAAGATTATACTGTGATTTAGCATTGAAATGAAAAGGTATCATGTACATAGAAAGGCGTGTAAACAGAGCAATGGGGCATAAATTTGATATTAGCGAAGCAAATATTCATCATTGGAGGAATGGCAGTGATTTCACATTTTCTTGCAAAGTAACAACCAAGTGTTTACAAGACCTCAGAAAGGAAGACATCTACAAATAGATGAAGCTAAGTTACATGTTGCTTCTGAGATACAAGCAAAAGGATTGCTGATCTCATGTTGAACAATGCAATTGAAAGCAGAAGAGATTGCCAAACACTTCAGTACAGACAAAAGAAATTTCAAAGCTATGAGAGGCTGATGTGACCAATTCATGTGTCAAGCAGGATCATTGTTAAGACTGAATATCCATTTGTCAAAACTGCTCAACTTCTAGCAACATTTGTTTCAATTGAGGGGAAAATAATACTATTAATTTGATCAAACAGCAAAACATCAGAATCAAAACTTGCCAAATGGGTTTCTGCATCTTAGAAGAAAATCCTGGCTATAATAATAGAGTATTATTTTAAGAAATGTCACATCACTGATGTTTTAGGGGGCACAGAGAAAGATCTTCTGTGGAAAACCACCAACATCAGCAATTCTAAGTTGAAAAGCATTTCAGGAGTCAGAATCAAGCTTTAGAAATTTATTTTACTTATATTTTCCTTTTCATGTATACTTAGTATATCTAAAAGGCTCTTTCAACATGTAAAAACTAAAAGTCCATGTGATTTTTAAAAAAAGTATTCTAGGAGTTTAATTGGAAGCATTTTTTTTCTTTCTTAGTGGCATATAAAATCATGATCTCTTACATAACTGATGCCAACTTAGATGCAAGGAAACAGAGTTGGTCCAAGGAAATGTGAGCTGAAGCCACAGGCGCTACGTTGGCCTTACTTGCATAAGAGAAGATCTCAGGCCTCAGAATTCTACTTTTTCTCCCACCCCACTGGCTGGAGTGACAACAAGGCTACACTGTCCAACACGGTAGCCACTAGCTAGCCACGTGGAGCTTTTTAAATGTTAAAATTCAGTTCCTTGGTTGTGCTAGCCACAATCCAAGAGCTTGACAGCCACTGTGGCTAATGGTTACTATGTCGGACCATACAGATTCAGATTGAACACTTTCATTGTTACATAACATTCCGTTGGACAGCACTGGACTGCAGTGACTTTAGAAGCCATGCACTGAAGAACGGCAGACACACCCTTGGTCTGGGTTTTTGCACAACTGCTTGACGTTGAGCTGCCCATTGACCTGAAACACTCACCCCAGACTGTTGAAGGAGAAATAAACATGTGTTCTTCATGCTGAGGCTTTCCTGGTGGCTCAGACAGTAAAGAATCTGCCTGCAATGGGGGAGACTCGGGTTCAAACCCTGGGTCAAGAAGATCCCCTGGAGAAGGGAATAGCTACCCACTCCAGTATTCTTGCCTGGAGAATTCCATGGACAGAGGAGCCTGGGAGGGTTATAGTCCATTCATGCTACATTACTGGTTGATATTTTAGTACAGCAGCTTGCCTTGTGCACCAAATGATACCATTGTTTGACTTTTTTCTGTCTGTCTTCTCCAGAAGACTATTGGGATTTTTTTTTCCCCAAAATTTAGCACAGTGCCTGATGCAAAAGTAGGCCCTTAAAAAAACATAAACTGAATGATTTAATTAATAAATATGAGTGCATGGGAGAGACAACTATAATTTAGAAGATCAGTGAAAATTTCCTGAAGGAAGTAGTATCCTTCAAGAGACTTGAAGGATAAAGTCAACAGAGGTATAAGGCAGGCAGAAGAGGTTTCCAGATCGAGAGAAGATCCAAGGGGTTAGAACATGGACCTTTGAAGACAGTGCTTCCCAGGTGGAGCAGTGGTAAAGAATCTGCCTGCCCATGCAGGAGACATAAGAGATGTGGGTTCAATCTCTGGGTTGGGAAGATACCCTGGAGGAGGAAATGATAACCCCCTCCCGTATTCTTGTCTGGAGAGTCCCATGGACAGAGGAGCCTGGTGGGCTACAGTCCATGAGGTTGCAAACAGTCGGGCACAATGGAGCACACAGAGCACAAACATGTAATAGTTTTGGATCTGGGGAGAAGGAGAAGTTAGAGTAGCAGGGAAGAGATCGTGATGAGCTGTGTAAGCCATCCTAAGATTTTGTATTTCATCCCAAGGGCAGTAGAGGGCCACTAAACAATGCTGGTGCTTTGACTAAGCTATCTTAACTTTTTTCTAATAAACCAAATGTTTGTTCTGTTCTTAGAAGCATTTGAGGGAGGAATTCCCTGACACTTTGGTAAATGCTTTCTATACTTCGCTAAAATCCTCATGGAAAGTTCCTCTGTCTCTAACCTAAAGCTCTTTCTTTTACCAAAGTAGATTTTTGTTTTGTTGTTTCTGTGATCTAAAGTACACAGGTTACCATTCTCTGTCTTTTCCCCACGCAGTAGAAAGGTCTTAGGGAATGGTCAGATCCCTGTGTTATAAGCTAACTGGGTTGATATCAGACATTTTGCTACAGGTGGTAGTTTCAGTGATGAGGGGCCTAATCCAACCAGTAAATAAAGACTGGGTAATAATGGAATCCACTGCATTCCAAGAGATAGGAAGACTGTCCCAAGTCTTCTCTTCCTGGGGGCAGTCATAGGTCCTATCCCCTTCTTTCATCAGTGATGGTGGGAATCTTCAACCTTTCTTTGTGAGAAGGATGAAACATAGAAAACAGACAAATTGTCTACATTTGCCCTTATCATTGAGGTGATTGTAACAGCTTGTATACATTCAAAGAGCCCGTTTTATCAGCAGCCTTCTCCACCTGCCTCTCACAGCTCACTTGTGAGTTCAAGATTTTCATGTCCAACTGTGACTGCACATTTTTACCTGTAAGACCCACAAAGTTCCTAGAATTTAACATATCCCAACCCCTTTTATTATCATTCCCATAACCTCCCCACAAATCTGCCCTCGTTTCCTACTTCTGGTGACAACATCTTATCCACCCAATTACAAAATTTGCAGATTTGTGAATTGTCCTTGACCCCTGCCTATCCTCACAGTCCTCACCCTCTCCATCACTAAATTCAGTCATGTCTGACTCCTGAGAGCTCTCCCACATATCTCCAACTCCTCTAAAGACTGCCAGAATGCACATTCTCATCATTTCCCGTATCTAGCTCCAAGTCTCTGCAATCTGGAGTGATAGTCCTAAAATCTAAAACTAATCATGCTAAGTCCTCTGCTTAAAATGTCTAAATTACTCCTTATCACTTTCGGGAGAGAAGTCATGCTCAAGAACAGAGTGTACCAGGCCCTTCGTGATGTGATGCCTGCCCACCTCTCTCATTTCCTCTGTCACCCCTCCCCTTAGATTTCCTTGTGCCTCCTCTCCAGGTACTAACAGATACAGCAGTTCTTGCTCCTCTTTGTATAGGTTTTCTCTTTGACAGGCATGTACTTCCACCTCCTTATTCACCTGGAAAAATTCTACCTGGCTTGTAAGGTTCATCGTGGGGAGTTTTTACCTAGGGTTGCCTTTTCTGATTTCTAAGTACCCACCCTTAATACTTACAAAGCATCATCGTTATATTGTAACACAAGATACCATGTGAAACTGGTTTTTTGTTTGTTTGTTTTTTGGCCACATTAAGTGGCCCGTGGGGTTTTAGTTCCCTGACTAGGGATTGAACCTGGGTCTGTGGTAGTGAAAGACTGAGTCCTGAGTCTTAACCACTGGACTGCCAGAGAATTCCAGAAATTGTTAAGTTGCCTCTCTCCCTGACTATATGTGGGATTCATCAGGGGTAGGGATCTATTTCACTCATCTATATAAATACAGTGTCTGTCATAGTATGTGACACATAATTAACCACCCAACAAATATTTGTTGAATTAATATCTTTTTCAAGCTTCATACCATCAAAACAATAAGTTCAAAAGCCACAATGGATGTGTTCTTATCTTGGGGATGTAAGGATAATTAGGGGTTCCACAACCAGAACGAAACCCCAGGACTAAACCAAGGAGGTAAGGCAACACAGAACCCCTTCTAGTACAACCAGCATCACACTTAATGGTGAACAACTTACTGTACGCTCTCCTCTTAGGGAATGAAGTAAGGATGTTAATTCTCACTACTTATATTCACCAGAGTATAGGAAGTTCTAACTAATGCAATTGACAAGAAAAAAAAAGACAAAGATCAGAAAGGAAGAAATAAAATTGTCCCCACTTTCATATTGTCTATACAGAATATCCCAAGATATCTACTAAGAAAAATTCCTAGAACCAATAAGTGAGTTCAGCAAGGTTTCAGGATATAAGATCAACACACAAAAATCAATTACATTTTATATACTAATAATGAACATGTGGACACTAAAATTAAAAACACAATACCATTTATATTTACTCCAAAGAAAATGAAATACTTAGGCATATACTTAACAAAACATGCACAATTTGTATGCTGAAAATGATAAAAGACTGGTCAAAGAAATCAAGGAAGACCCAATAAATGGAAAGATATGCCATCACATGGATTAGAAGACTCCATAGAGTAAATATGTCAATTCTCTCCAAATTGATATGTAAGTTTAATGCAATTCCGATCAAAACGTGAGCAAGATTTTTTTTACAGACATAGACAAACTTATTCTAAAATTTATATGGAAAACTACAAGCCATGGAATAGCCAAGACAGTCTTGAAAAAGAAGGATAAAGGGAGGAGTTAATCCATCCAGTATTAAGGCCTAGTATTTAACTAGAGTAAACAAGGAAGTAGAGCATGCATGTGTGAGTGCTCAAGTATTAGTGGGTAAACAGATATTTGGGTTAATAGAACAGAATAGAGAAACCAGAAGTAGGCCCACACAAATATGCCCAGCTAATTTTTGATAAAGGTGCAAAAGTAATTCAATGGACAAAAATAGTATTTTTAGCAAACAGTGTTGCAGTAATTAGACATCCGAAATGGCAACCCACTCCAGTGTTCTTGCCTGGAGAATCCCAGGAATGGCAGAGCCTGGTGGGCTGCCATCTATGGGGTCGCACAGAGTCAGACACGACTGAAGTGACTTAGCAGTAGCAGCAGGGAGGAAAAAAATGTATACAAAAAAAAAAAAAAGCAACCCTTTACCTAGATCTCATACTTTATACAAAAATTAACACAAGAGGTAAAATACAAAACTATGAAAGATTTAGAAAAAGAAAACAGCAGTTTTTAGACTTGACACCAAAAGTGCAATCAGTTAAAGGAAAAATTGATAACTTCGATCTCATCAAAATTTAAAATGTTTGTTCTGCAAAACACCCCATTCAGAGGATAAAAAGACAAGCTACATACTAAGGAGAAATAATTGCCAATCACATATTAGATACAAAGGACTAACATGTAGAATATATAAAGAACTCTTAAAACTCAACAGTAAATAAGCAAATAGACCAACTTCCCTGGTGGTACAGTGGATAAGAATCTGCCAACCAATGCAGAGGACATGGGTTTGATCCCTGGTCCGGGAAGATTCCACAGGCCTCAGAGCAATAAGCCCGTCACCACGGCTATCGGGCCTGTGTGCTGTAACTACTGAAGCCCGTGCACCTAGAGCCTGTGCTCTGCAACAAGAGAAGCCACCGCTCACCACAACTAGAGAACGCTCACGTGCAGCAACAAAGACCCAGTGCAGCCAAAATAAATAAATACATAATTTTAAAAAGAGAGATAATCCATAAAAAATAAGCAAATAGACTGATTAGCAAAATGGACAAAAGACAAGAAGAGGTATTTCACCAAAGAGGATGCTGCTGCTGCTAAGTCACTTCAGTCGTGTCTGACTCTGTGTGACCCCATAGAGGCAGCCCACCAGGCTCCCCTGTCCCTGGGATTCTCCAGGCAAGAACACTGGAGTGGGTTGCCATTTCCTTCTCCAATGCATGAAAGTGAAAAGTGAAAGGGAAGTCGCTCAGTCATGTCCAACTCCTGGTGACCCCATGGACTGCAGCCTACCAGGCTCCTCCATCCATGGGATTTTCCAGGCAAGAGTACCGGAGTGGGATGCCATTGCCTGCTCCGATCAAAGAGGATAGACAGATGGCAAATAAGTACATGAATAGATGTTCAGCTTCATTAGCAATTAGGAAAATGTACACAAAAAAACTCACAATGAGGTATCACTATATATCTATCTGGGCTTCCTAGGTGGTTCAATGGTAAAGAATCTGCCTGACAATGCAAGGAGATGCAGGAGATGTGAGTTAGATCCCTGAGTCAGGAAAATCCCCTGGAGGAGGAAATGGCAACCTACTCCAATATTCTTGCCTGGGAAATCCCACAGACAGAGGAGCCTGGTGTGCTACAGTCCATGGGGTCACAAAGAGTCAGATGCGACTGAGCACTCACGCATGCATACATCTGTCTAAAGAATAGCTAAAATAAAGAATAATGGCAATGTCAAATACTGGCCAGGATGTGTGGTGAAAATGGATCACTCATATATTGCTGGTGAGAATGGAATTATTATGCTACTCTGGAAAACACAATTATGCTACTCTGGAAAACAACTTGACCATTTCTTATAAAACTAAACATGCAACTAGCATACAATTCAACAATGACACTCTGGGGTGGAGTGCAAAGTTTCCAAAGAAGTGGAAACTTATAAATAAATAAAAATAAAAATCTGTATATGAATATTCATAGTAGTTTTATACATGATAGCCAAAATCTGTAAACAACCGAGACATTCTTCAACAAGAATACTGTTCAAGAATAAAAAGGAATGAACTATTGATACCTATAAAAACTTGACTCAAATTTGATAGAATTATGCTGAGTTTTTCACTCAATCAATCCAAAAAGATTACATAGTGTATGATTCCACTTATATAACAAATGACAAAATTTTGAAATTTGAGGTTGTCAGGGGTTAAATATGGGGCAAGGTTCTGGGGGGAAGAAAGGGGGGAGGAGCAATAGTTAGGGAGTTTGGGATGGACATATACACATTGCTATATTTTGAATGGATAATCAAAAATGACCTACAGTATAGCACAGGGAACTCTGCTCCATGTTATGTGGCAGCCTGGATGGGAGGGGAGTTTGGGGAGAATGGATACATGTATATGTATGGCTTAGTCCCTTTGCTCTTCACCTGAAACTATCACAACATTGTTAACTGGCTCTGCCCCAGTACAAAATAAAAAGGGTTTTAAAAAAAGATGGAGCAAGGTAGAGCAGGATGGAAGTGGATATGGCAACAGAGGGGTCCTTGTGGTAATGAAACTGTTCTGTATCTTGACTGTGTGGTGAATACACATGATAAAATTGCACAGATCTAAGTACATGCAAACACACAAATGAGTGGAAACAAAACTGGGAAAACATAAAGACTGGTGAGCTATATCATGTCAGTATCCTGACTGTGATACTGTATGATAGTTTTGCAAGATGTTACCATTGGGGGAAAATTAGATAAAGGGTACAGGGGATCTTTCTATATTATTTGTTTTAATTGTACATGCACAGAATCAGACCTGACTGAAGCAACTTAGCGCACACGCTACAATTATTTCAAAATAAAAATCAACAACCCTACAAATCAGAGCTTCCTCCCCACTTCCCTTCCTCCCTCCCCACTCCACCACCCCAGCTAGTTGCTAAACACGTATCAGCATACAGATCCACTTCTCTTTGGAGAAGCAACTTTGTCTTAGTAAACCTTGGTGTAGTTTTTTTCTGAGTGCCTCACAGAAGACATAGTAGACGCTAGAGGCAGTGGAAGAGCCTGTGGCCTTGGGAGAGTAGTTTGACTTCCCTGGGCTTTCGTTTTCCTCATCTGTAAACTGGAGACTTAGTACTAGAGGAAAAGAAAATGAATACTTACAGAGAACCTACTTTTACCTATGCCTCCTTCCTTCATCCTCTACAAGCCCAATGAGCCACACAGAATGAGTGTCCGAGTTTTGGATAAAGAAAGAGGCTGCGAGACATGCCTACCAGAGAAGAGCGATGTGGGTAGAATCCACATCCGGGCTCTTTTCATTACTGCCCACTGCCCTGGAAGCCTATCCAATTCTCTGACACTAAAGCCTACAAGGCAGCCTCTCCCCATGGAAAATGAGTTGGGCAGGGAACGCCTAACCCTCTAAGTAGAAGAAACGGCTGCAAAGGACACAGCTCAATGCCCCTGAACAGATATGGTTGCACCAGAAGCCACAGACTTCAACCAGGCCCACCTCCCTCCAGGTTCACTGTGGAGCTCCCAGGGATAGCTGCTCATTTCCCCTGGTAGGTTGTTGCCTACGGTTGCCTGCAGAACAAACCCAAAACAGCCCCAAAGCCTGAGCAGTCTCCCCTTAGGGAGCAGGCAGGGTATCATGGGGGCTTCCCTGGTGGCTCAGTGGTAAAGAATCCACCTGCCAATGCAAGAGACACAGGTTCAATCCTTGGGTCAGGAAGATCCCCTGGAGAAGGAAATGGCTACCCACTCCAGTATTCTTGGCTTCCTCAGTGACTCAGATGGTAAAGAATCTACCCTCAATGCAGGAAACCTGGGTTCAATCCCTGGGTCGGGAAGATCCCTTGGAGAAGGATATGGCAACATGCTCCAGTATTCTTGCCTGGAGAATTCCATGTACAGAGGAGCCTGGTGGGCTACAGTCCATGGGGTTGTAGAGAGTCAGACACAACTTAGCGACTAAACAACAACAACAACTACAGGGGATCATGGTCAGCAGCTGTGAGCCAAGGGAAGATGGGTGCAAACCGTGGATGAAAATGTCCAGGGGTAAAACATTGGTACTGCCTCATGCAAGAGGAAATAAATGTCTCCTTAGGTTGGAAAGCACATTGCTCACCAAAGACTACCTTCCAACCAATCTCCTCTGTGTTCTCCTCACAAACTCTACAGGTTGGCTACCCATGATGATCACAGACAAGGCAGTTCAATGGTTGGAGCCCTGAGCTGGGGGCCGAGACATGGACTAGCTAGCCCTCTGAGTTCCTCTAAAACCTTGGACGAGCCATGCTCCCCATCTGGGATTCAGTGCCCTTGTCTATAAAATGAAAGGTTTGGATTAGTTGTCCCCTAGGCCTCTCTAAGCCCTGCCAGCCTTCATGTTCAAGGTTAGCTCTAAGACCTGCATGAAGGGCCTGCCTGAATCTGCCACAGCTCACAAATATTATTGGAACAGAAGTCCTAGTCGAATTTCATTTTTCTTCTGAGGCTGTTTATTGCCTAACAAAATGTACTTAGTGGTAAATTCGTGACTGTGATGTTAAGTGCAGGCTACAAACCCACAGACAAAAAAAAAAAAACCCAGTTAGGGGAGGGGGGAGGGAGGAGGAGCCCAGAGCCTGAAGAGGGAGGGCCAGGCAGAGGGTTGGGAAACCTCGAATTCACAGGAGTGTCTTATAAACACCGGCACCATTCCTTACTTATTCACATCGTCTGCCCTGTCTGGGTTCCGCGTGGTCTCCACTTCTTGTTAGCGTTTCAGCTGCATACCAGGCCCCAGCTGGCAGTGGCTAATTGCAATCAGCAGGTGAGAAATGTAGGTTCTCCGAAAAGGAATTATCTCCAGCGCTGGGAACCATTCTGGGAAATATAACAGACCTGGGAAGAGAGGGGGAGATGTTTAAAACCTGAACTTCTGTGAAAAGCATTAATTGAAAAAGACAGCCCCGCGCACCAGGAACCCATGACTTGCTCGCCTGAAAATATAATGAAGCAACTTAGTGTGGAAGGAAAGACGGGGGAGCATTTCCATTTCTGCAAAAGCAGCTCCTGCCTCTTGCACACAAGCCTGGCCTGCCCTCTTTCCCAGAGACCACAAAGGCTGCCTCTTATCGGCTCGGCTTGTAGACTTGACGCTTTTCTGCCTGAGCAAAATCACTGCACCAAGCTGAGGGCTTTTCATTTGTTTTTATTTACTTTATTTTCGAGAAAGATGTAAAGCTGTCTACTCTGGGGCGGGATGAGTTGAGGAAGCAAGTTCAAAATCGGTTCAGTCTCTCAAGGTCGCGGGATATCCAGGGGCTTACTCCACCCGGTACCAAGTGAGGTGGGGGTGGGACACGGGTGCAGCCACACACCCTACAAGGCCGTTCAGCTACTTGGGGAAACAAGCCCAGGGTCAAAGATCAAGATCTGGAGGCGCCTGTGCCCTCAGCCCCGAGAGCAGCCCCCATAAACACCCGCCTGGTCACCTACGGAATCGGCTTCTCTCTGGGCCTTATCAGGAAAGGGAGTGAAAAGTGTACCAGAGGGGTGATTTGAATTTCATTTTCTCACTCTGTCCCCCTGTGGGGAACGCCGCGTGGTACTGCATGCTGATTCAAAGAAAATTGTCTCTGCTCGCTGAGGTTTAAGGCCAGGCATGGGCAGCTCACATTGCGCTGGGCTATGGGGTGCCCAGCAGTCTGTCTTTGGGAAGTTGGGGGGGGGGGGCCCTGGCCTGGCAACGTTTCCAGAGCAGGCAGGTGGGATTCAGCACATGGCGACCGTTCACTTGACTTCAGTGCTCCCATTCCATAAAAGGCAAGTGATAAGATGTGGCTTAAAACAAAAGATTCCTTTCCCCAAAGGAATGTGAACTGGAGTTTGGAAAGGGTGGGTGGCTCAGGTATCCCTTCCTTTGGGTTGTTTGTAGGCCAAGAAAGAGGGAGCGGCTAGGCGCTGCAGCCAATCTCTGAATGAAACCCCAGTCCCTGGTGGGAGGTCAGTCTAAGGACGCACCAGCTGTGGAATCTCTGTCCACCTGCAAGGGCCCTCCCCTGCTCCCCAGCCACCCTGTGGGCCGAAGGAATGTCAGAGGAGAGATTAGAGTCTCAAGGGGAGGAGATAAACAGGCCTGGAGACCTTTCAGCCTTGGAGCCAAACCCCAGGCTTTGCGATCAAAAGACAAACAAACAGCCATTCCCACTGGGTTTCTCAAACCCGCTGAGCGGCACAAACGTTTCCTCCCTATAAACAAGCTCACCTGAAGAAGGCGAAGAAAACCAGACCCTGAGATCGCACGCAGTTTTTGGCAGACCCCTTAGGAGAAACTGCCGCAGACAGCCTATCAAGTGCTTTTCTCACATCTCTCAGAAATAAGATGTCAGAGTTTGAACATAAACCACGAACAAACACAATCGGCCTGGTGTTTCATGCCAGCTTCCCTGTCCTGACATGGGGCAGCTTTCGAAAATGAACTGCAGCCTTAGAAGCTGTTGATAGGATTTTTAGAGCAGCCAGGGAGTTGAGAAGGTAAGCAAAGAGAAGAAGCTACCAGTGGCCTCCTTTTGACAAACAATGGGCTCTATATCGCAGTGTTACGCCACACTAGGAGGTGCTTTTCTTACCGAAGTCTACGGAACTGTGGTTTAGGAGGTGTCAAGGGCGAATACAGTGCTAAGACAGACACCCAGTGAGTGTCCACAACCACGGTGAAGAGAGAGCAAGTCTCTGGCCCAGCGAAGCTTATATTTTAATCAGTCATTATACAGTGTGGTAGCAATGGTGGAGGGCTGAGATTTACAGTAGGGTAGTTAGGGAAGGATCATCGAGATGAAATGACTTTTGAGCAAAGATGAAAAGGAGTGAGTCCTGAGAGGAGGTTCTCTGGGGGAAGATGGACCCAGGTGGAGGGGATGATGAGGGCAAACGTCCTGAGATAGAAGAGTGCATGGTCCAGGCAAAGGGCACCATGGGAGCCAGTGGAGCTGGAGTGGAAAGAAAAGGGGCGTGGCCACAGATCCTGAATGCAGTAGAGACTCACAGAACATCATAGCAGGTGCCCCACGCCACCCCATCAGCCACCTCTGGGGCCCTGCGGGGCTCTCTGGTTCTCTATTAACTAACAACTAATCCCTGATACAGTTCTGCTTAATTATTAACTAGGGGTAGAATTCAGCTCCACCCCTCTGACTTCCTAGATTTCAGTCCTTCTAATATTTCATCTTGGGGATGGGGACATATGAAAAGAGGGAAGGTGGCCCTCTTTTAACTCCCCAAGTCCCATGGCAAAAGGTGTCACCATGCACAGCACGATTAAATACAAGCTGGTTGACCTTTCCTTAGCACCTTTTCCACACAAAGAATGGCAAAAGCACTGGAGAGAATTAACTGAACCCTGGACCCATCCAAAGGTGCTCGGAATCTCTTGCCCAAAGACCCAGGATTGATTTAGTGTCTATCATATCAGGCATTTTGATGACAAATTCTTGGCTGGATGCCCTGAAAGTTTCCTTGGCCAGAACCTCCCCATTTGCTTTTCAGCATTTATTAATACTAGCATTGTACCCAGAGAAGGCAATGGCACCCCACTCCAGTACTCTTGCCTGGAAAATCCCATGGACGGAGGAGCCTGGTAGGCTGCAGTCCATGGGGTTGCTAAGAGTCGGACATGACTGAAGCGACTTAGCAGCAGCAGCATTGCACCAGGCTGCCAGAACCTGTAAATAGAGGTGACACTGGAGGCAGGAAGTTGTCCTGGAAGTCTACGGCCCTGGGATCTGTGGCAAACAAAGTCGTGGGACTGCATGAGTTAGGGTTGTGTCTGATGCAGAAACTGCTTCGAGCCTACAGAGTAAGGGATTTATGAGAGGCCAGAACCCTCCAGGGGGGCTTCCGTGGTGGCTCAGCAGTAAAGAATCTGCCTGCCAATGCAGGAGATCCGGGTTCAATACTAGGTCAGGAAGATCCCCTGGAGAAGGGCATGG
The DNA here is from genome assembly GCF_002263795.3 of Bos taurus. Lineage (NCBI taxonomy): Eukaryota > Metazoa > Chordata > Mammalia > Artiodactyla > Bovidae > Bos > Bos taurus. The sequence goes on from NC_037357.1 coordinate 104,264,602, forward strand.
CAACCCACTCCAGTATTCTGACAGAGGAGCCTGGCGGGCTACAGTCCACAGAGTCACAAAGAGTCAAACACAATTGAAATGACTTTGCACGCAGGTGCGCAGAACCCTCCATGGCTGCAGATGTTAAGCAGTGCTATGGCTGCTGGCCCGCAGCCCTTGGGAGGGCGAGATGGGTGGCCTCTAGCACTAAGCCACACACACACCCGCCCACTAGCACTAAGCCACACACACGCCCGCCCACCCAGGTGCTCAGGGGAGCTGCAGGGGCCACGGCCCACACCAAGCATACACATGCCTGCTGCTTCCCTCCCACCTTCCAAATCACACCGCATTTCTCTGTTGGCCCACCCGAACCATAGAGGGAAATGAGAAGAGTTCCATGAAACGTAGTTCCAGTTTGGCCACCACAGAACAAAGCCACTGCAGTGACTTTGACCTCAGGCCTGTTTCCTTGCCTACAACACCCAGGGTTTGGCCCAAAGGAAACTGTTGGGAGCATCTTTATCACAGTAACAGCATCTGTTTTTTTCCTCACTGGGCAGCCAGGTCAACCCACATTGTGTGCAGAGGTACCAAGAGCGCCCAGGTACTTTCTGCAATGTCGGAGCCTCCACAAGCTGGAAAGAGTCCAGTGTCTTGGCCGCAATCCTTGGACGAATTCCTTGTTCTGTGGGTGTGCACAGTTGTTCTGTGGGTGTGCACAGATCGCCTCATTCCCACCCCGACCCCCCCAACCCAAGGCCGGGAGGATGGAGGTGGTGACAGCAGGTGACAAAGTCTGACCTCCATCTCCAGCAATCAGGCTGAGCGGTCCCAGGAGGTTGCAGAAAGATTCTGAGGCTGCACACAGTTCAATTAACAATCTGGATCCAAAACATATTCACTAGGGGCTCACCTTCCAGGTGATTCCAGAATGTTCTCATACAACCTAATGAAAACCTTTCTGGTTAAATAAACGTGAGCATTGTCATTTGTGAAGCACTGTCTGCAAAATATGCTCTCTGCAGACTCCAGTCTTAGGGACCCTGGAGGGGAGAGACAGGAAAAGACCAGATACAGTAAAGACAGAGAGTTGTAAATGCAGAAAAGGAATTGAAAGAAATTAAATTGTATGGGAAGAAAGACTTTCATTTATGACCAAGGAAATGAAGAGGAGAAAGAACGCAGCCGTTAAAGAGAAGGAGGGCTGGATCTGATCTTCTCTAAAACTCTGTGTTCTTAGGAGAATATCATTAAAATCTAATGCTAGACGATCCCATGTCAGCATTATGTGAGATGCAAAGAAAGGAACGAAAGGAAAGCGCCAGAAGAATATCTTCCTTCAGAACACTGCTAGGAGGAAGGGATTTTTATTTATTGTTGGACAGGGATGGTGGTACAACGCTGAACGAGACCGCCATGGTCCTGAAATTACACCCTCTGGACTTCTGCCTTGTGAGACGTATGGCTGTCTGAGGGAGGAAAATCCATTTTCCTTCTACCCTTCTACGTTCTTGGCTGAGACCACCCACCACCCATGCCAGTAATAAAAAAGACAGATTACCAGGAGAAAAACCAAACAGAAGTCTAATCACGTGTTTACCTTCTGTATATGGGAGAGAGTCGAGAAAACTGAGTACCTCCCCCAAATGCCTCAACTCATCACCTTAAATGACATCTCTAGCTAAAAAAAGATGTTGGGGATGGGAGAACCAGTTGTGGGAGGTTAAAAGGGAAAGCACGGTAAACAAGGATAAGGTTGTTCTGTAGACTTAAGTCCTTGCCTTCTCTATTGATAAGAATTTCTAGAGTTTAGAGTCATCTTTCTCCTCTTGGTACACAGAGGGAGATACCCTAACAAATGGAGATTTTTCTTATAAATGTCCCTTACAAAAGGGTAACTCCTACTCTGTTTTCAAAGTTTTTCCAATGTCTGCTGTTTCTTAAAAATAATCAGCCTAAAATAATCCTTATGCCACCAAAGCATATTTAGGGGTGAGATATTTTGCTCCCCTTCAGCTCGGGCACGTGTTATGCCTTGACCAGAGCAAGGTAGTTCACATCCCAGCCAGAGAATCTCCAAGGTGCGAAGGCAGGCCAGCAGGAGGGCCAACATGCCGTAATCTAGCCTAGGGAGGAAGAGGCATGGAAGGCTTAAAACTGGGGAAGAGCTTATGTCCACACAAGAACCATGCACACGGATGTTTACAGAAGCTTTATTCATAGTTGGCAAAACTTGGAAGCAACCAAGATATTTAATAGGTGAATGGATAAATAAACTATAGTGCATCCAGACAATGGAATATGATTCAATGCTTTTAAAAATGAGCTACAAAGCTGTGAAAAGACATGGAGGAATCGTAAATCATATTACTAACTGAAAGTTGCCAATCTGAAAAGGACATATACTATAGGATCCCAACTATATGACGTTTTGGAAAAGGCAAAACTATGGAGACAGTAAATAGAGGTTTGGGGTGCAGGGAGGGAAGAACAGGCAGAGCACAGACAATTTTTAGAAGATATTCTATATAATTCTGTAATGGTGTATACAGGTATTTTATACATTTGTCCAGGACTTCCCTGGTAGCTCAGCTGGTAAAGAATCTACCTGCAATGCAGTAGACCACAGTTTGATTCCTGGGTCGGGAAAATCCCCTGGAGAATGGATAGGCTACCTACTCCAGTATTCATGGGCTTTCCTGGTGGCTCAGATGGTAAAGAATTTGCCTGCAATGCAGGAGACATGGGTTTGATCCCTGGGTTGGGAAGATCGCCTGCAGGAGGGTACAGCAACCCACTCCAGTACTCTTGCCTGGAGAATCCCCACGGACAGTGGAGCCTGGCGGGCTATAGTCCATGGGTCGCAAAGAGTTGGACACGACTGAGCAAGTAAGCACAGCACATACATTTGTCCAAATCCACAGAATGTACAACACCAAGAGTGAGCCGTAAGGTAAAGTATGGACTTTCGGTAATTAATTGGTTAATGTATTATAGGTTTGTCAGTTGTAACAAATGTACCTCTCTGTGGTGGGTGTCAATGGCAGAGGTTACGCCTGGTGGGTATACAGTATATATAGGAAATCTCTGCACCTTCCTCCCAACTTTGCTGTGAACATGAAACTGCTTATTAAATAAAAAAGTAGGAGAGGAAACTGAATCTGAGGTTTCTTAAGGTTCAGAATATCAACAATTAACGTTTGGAAACTCAATCCTAATGTAGTTAGTGAATGGAGCATTTTTTCTCAATTCTCACCCTCTCCATGGTTCACTGTAAACGTGGCTTGGGTCGCCCATTACTCTGCAGGAATAAAAGTGAGGCCCATGGCTTTCTGGGGGCGAGAATGACCTAAATTAGAATGTAGCTTGTAATATCTTTGTCTAGTGCAGGAGTTTGCATTTTTTCCCATAAAAGGCCAGATAGTAAATACTTTAGACTTTGCAGGCCATACAGTCTCTGCACCAACAATTTAAGCCTGCTGTCGAGGCCCAAGAGCAACCAGAGACAGTCCATACACTGATGGTCGTGGCTGTGTTCCAATCAAACTTTACAAAAACAGGCCCAGGCTAGATTTGGCCCATGGGTTGTAATTTGCTCACCACTGGTCTTACACTTTCCTAGAAAGTTGGGCTGGTCTATGCTTAAAATATGTGCAAACTAAGGGCTTAAAGTATTCATTACAAAAATATTACACCTGTTCAAACAGAGAAGGAGGAAGGAAATTAAGGAAAAGAGTGGTCAAAAGAAAAGACAGCCAATTTTTTTGTCATCAGCAGTGGGAGGCTGGGGCAGGGGTAGGGGGAAGAATGCAGGGATGAGCTGGGGGGAGGAGGAGAAGGTAAAACAGGTCTTGGAAAGGCGGCGCACACTTGGAGAGTGTGAAACAAATGGAGAACATGTGCCCAGGAATCAAGGGACACAGACAGCATCAATCCCAGCCTCACCAAGTCCTCCAAAGCCGAAGTCAGGCAGGAGACAAAGACAGAGCAAGCTGCAGAGCAAGGCAGGGGTGGGCATCGTGGCTGCCCTGTGGGGGTCTCTCGGTGAGGACAGAGACTTCTCATCTTCCTACAGCACATTATGCAGGAGACACGGCTAAGCTTGTGCTTAAATAAACAATTTAATCAGCAGCCCAAAGTTTCCTTTTATCACCCAATCTCCTGGCTAGATGGAATAATTATTTTTCACCTTCTAACCGCTGGACTGTTAAGTATCAGCTGAAGCAAACAGAATACCAGGCACAGCAGAATGGCACCACAGCCCCAGTCTCTTACTAATGTAATTCCCAGAGAGGCTGGTTTTCTAAAGATCTTGCAACCAAACATGGCTATCTCAGAAGGATATGTCTCAAATACTTTGTAAAAAAGTACTTGAAGGTGGGAGAAAAGGAAGGGGTTTTTCATCTAAAATGACTGTGGCCAGTGTTCTGATCACTAACAAAGTAAATGAATCTATCGGTCAGATTACAAGCAGTACCATCACCAGTTGGAATAGGGAGGAATTTTCTAGACGCCATCTGATGACCAATGCATTAAGACCCTCTCAGTCTTACTTCCCCACTTGTAAACAGCAGCTAGTAATGTTTGCCACGTGGAAGTGTTCTGTGGAATCAATTAGATAGTGTAGTACATTATCTAACCCAGCTTCCAGCATAGAGCTCTCTAATAGGAGGTACCTTGGGGTATCTATGGGGCTTCCCTGGTGGCTCAGATGGTAAAGAATCTTATGCAGTGCAGGAGACGTAGGTTCGATCCTTGGGTCAGGAAGATCCCTTGGAGAAGGGAATGGCAGCCAACTCCAGCATTCTTGCCTGAGAAATCCCGGAGGAGCCTGGCAGGCTACAGTCCACCGGGTCACAAAGAGTCAGACACAACTGAGTGACTAACCCTTTTTATTATCTATGACTGATATAACTCAATTCTTTCCACTAGGACAGTCACTCCTTTGGGTCACTCAATCGAGTGTGAGAATTGCAGTCCTTAAAAAAAGATGTTTTTCTTGCTCTTTATCAGTCTTCCCTTGGTATGCGCCTCCTACATAGGAGCTTCCCTACAACAGGCTCATGCCTGGTGTAGGAATTATTTACATTCAAGGAAAGGCACTGCGCTGGAACCCACTCCTTGGCGGCTATCCCATTTCTGAGTCCGTGTGGAATTGCGGAAGTAGACAGGAGTCAGGATAACCTAAGACTATAAAATCTTTCGGGTAATCAGACATGTCATCTGCTGAGTCACAGGTTTCTTTTGGCAGGTGGACGGGGAAACACCCTTCCTGGCTCTGCAGCCCTTCCCAAATCCACTCCCTCCCCGGCCCGCGCTCCCTCCTCCTCGAAGCCCATGTGCCTCACCCACAGTCCACCCATGTGGCCTGCAGGGAGGGGAAGGACTTATCTCACAACCAAGGCCTTTTGTGGTCCCAGCAGTGACCCTCCCCACAGCCACTCTGTCATCAAAACTCACAGGAATTCCTTCAGCTGCAGCCCCCCTCCCACCGCCGGCTGTCCTCTGAGACATCCATCAGGGCTCCCTCTGTTCCATTCCCAACACATGGCCAGGAGGCTTATTGCAAAGACCCAGGCATGCTCCCGGCACCACCCTGCCTAAAAACCATGGCATGTAGAACAAAGTTGACACTCCTCACTAAGACCTGGAAAGCCTGTCCCAACCTGGCTCCTGCCTACCCTGGGCAGCCTCACCTTCACGGCTTTGCTCTAGCTGTTCTCTCTGTGCACCCCCTTCCATCTGTTCATCCAACTTCCGCTCAACATTTAACCTCCAGTTCAAACGCTATCCTATTTCTGACATCCCCTCATTTCTGACATCCCCCTATTTTGGCAGTACCAACCACCCCCTGTTCTATATTCCTGTAGGAACTTGTACGTAACTCTGTTCTAGTACTTTCCAAACATTAGTATAACTATTTGCTGATGGTTTGTGTTCCTGCTTGGCTATAACTCCAGTAAAGACATATATACACTGCTATATTTTAAAGAGATAACCAACAGGGACCTACTGTATACTCTGCTCATTGTTAGGGAACCCTGCTCAATGTTATGTGGCAACCTTGGTGAGAGGGGGAGTTAGGGGGCAATGGATACATGTATATATATACATATGGCTGAGTCCCTTTGCTGTTACCTGAAACTATCACAACATTGTTAATCTGCTATACCCCAATACAAAATTAAAAGTTTAATAAATAAAAAAGAAATAGATAACCAACAAGGATCTACTGTATAAAACAGGGAATTCTACTCAATACTCTGTAATAACCTAAATATGAAAGAATCTAAAAAAGAATATATATATATATATATATATATATATATATATAAAACTGAATCACTTTACACCTGGAACTTGCATAACATTGTTAAACTATACTCCAATATAAAATAAAATTTTAAAAAATAAAGTACCTTTTAGAACAGAAACTAAAAAGACATGAACTAGGGAACTATATTCAATATCCTGTAATAAACCATAATGAAAAAGAATATATATAACACACATATAACTGAGTCACCTTGCTGTATACCAGAAACTAACATAAGATTATAAATCAACTATACTTCAATAAAATAAATTAAAAAATAAAGACACAAGCTATAATTTTTTCATTTTGGTATTCCCAACACCCAACATAGTGCCCAAGATGTGGTAGTGGATGTGCTTTGCTAATGGCATGGAATAAATTGAAAGAATAAAGTCCATGGGTAGCAGGTGAGCAAGCATGGGAGTGAGTGTTGCAGGTAAGACATGAGAAATCCAGAGGCAGCATCAAGGGAGTCCACTAACATTTCTTTGTTAATGATTTTAAATTATTCTTAGAATCAAGATAATTTATCATCATTTTGAATCACACATTCATCATTCCAATTCTTTTCTTTTTATATAGTTTTACTATAGCTACATTCCTATTGAAATATAAATATTTTATTTTAGTTGGTAACTTCAACCAAAAAGAACAATATGCCATATGTAATCTTTTAGAGCTTATTTTTTTCAGATTTTTTATTGCTAAGATTCATCCATATTTTTATGTAACTGTTGTTCATTCATTTAGACTTCTGTGTAATTGTTCACTATGTGTGTATCCCATGCTCTATTTTTCCACTCACCTTCAATGAACATTTGGATTGAGACAGAGTTGCCAGGTTTAGCAAGTAAAAACATAGGACACCCAGTTCAATTTGAATTTCAAATAAACATTGGATTTTTAAATATCAGTTTGTCCCAGAAAATATTCAAAAATGATTATACCAAAAAATCATTCATTGTATGAAATTCTAATTGAACTAGACATCCTGTATTTTATCTGGCAACGCTACCTTGAGAATGAAGCTGCTGTGAACATTCCTATATGTGTCTCCTATTGGATATGCCAGGGTTTCTCTTGGGTTTATACCTCTGTGTGTGACTATTTGACTTGAGAAGGAAAAACAAGCTGTTTTCTTAAATGGCTGCTCTTGATGTGGGCTCAATCCCTGGGTCAGGAAGATCTGCTGGAGAAGGAAATGGCAACCCACTCCAGTATCCTTGCCTGGGAAATCCCATGGACAGAGGAGCCTGGTGGACCACAGTCCATGGGTCATAGCGTCGGACACAACTGAGCCACTGGGCATGCATACATAAGGCTTCTTGAGCCCCATCCCCATTTTGAGAGTCAGAGTAGGGGGAAAGAGGACTGCATACCAGGAGAATGGTGAAGACCAGTAGCTCTGGAGTGAACACCCTCTTCTCCCCCGTTTAAGGCAGGGGTTAGGGTGTTCCTCTTCAACCACAAGCCCAGTGAGAGGCCTTCAAGGTGCTTTTGCAGGGTGTTCCCTGAAGCTGGGAGTCCCAGGGAACCTCACCGATGCCCACGAGAGCTAGAGTACCTGCAGCCCTAGGGCCATCTAGGGGAGAGCAAAGGGCTGTGGAGTGCTTTGGCGGCCAAGTCAGTAGTGACTGCTGCCTTGGGTTGACCCTGGACTCTCAGTGTATGTTGGAAGAAGAGATGGAAAAGTGTGACCCATGAATTCAAAGTGGCCATGGCACAGAGAGCTGATATGGGGGTCCACTTGAATCCTGACCAGTAGTGCAAGGCAACCTCAGCAGCAAGAGTTTGGAGGTGTCCTGCCAGATTTCTAACTGGGGAGCAGCCCATGGCCACCACTTTTTATAGGATGACACCCTTTATATGATGATATATCAGACCATGGGAAACTTGGAAAAGCCCCAGAGAACACTACAAGAAAGAAGGAGTTGGCTTTATTCATCTTCTATACATTCCCTCTCCCAGCTTCAGTAGTGGAGGAAGCAAAATGGCAACCAACAAATGGAGCTAGTGAACAGCAAGGGGGGAGAAGTTCTGTTCCCTACCTACCTCTCCACTGCAGCCCTTGAGGCTAAAAGAGGCCTAAGGCAGGCAGGGAAAACATTTAATGCTAAGCCAAGCTTGGAGTTTTGACTTTTAACATCTTGCATGGGACATTCTAATTGCTCAATTACAACTTGAAAAGACAGTTATAATCTATCATCTCTGGACCACTATCATATACTGCTGCTGCTGCTAAGTCACTTCAGTCGTGTCCGACTCTGTGCGACCCCATAGACGGCAGCCCACTAGGCCTCCCCATCCCTGGGATTCTCCAGGCAAGAACACTGGAGTGGGTTGCCATTTCCGTCTCCAATGCATGAAATTGAAAAGTGAAAGTGAAGTCGCTCAGTCGTGTCCGACCCTCAGCGACCCCATGGACTGCAGCCTTCCAGGCTCCCTCATCCATGGGATTTTCCAGGCAAGAGTACTATACACACCAAAAAAAAAAAAACCCTCAAAATGGATTAAAGACTTGAATGTAAGCCCTGAAACCATAAAACTCCTAGAAGAAAACATAGGTGGTAAGCTTGCTGACATAGGCTGGTGATAATATTTTTAATCTGACACGAAAAGTAAAAGCAATAAAAGAAAAAATAAACAAGTGGAACTACATCACACTAAAAAGATTCTGTACAACAAAGGAAGCCATCAACAAAATGAAAAGGCAAGCTACTGAATGGGAGAAGATATTTGCAAGTCATATATCTGACAAAAGGTGAATACCCAAAATATTTAAGGCACTCGTACAAGTCAACAGCAAAAAACAATCTGATCAGAAGACTGGGCAGATGTTCTAAATTTTTCCAAAGAAGACAGATAGGTGGCTAACAGATACATGAGAAGATGTTTATCATCACATTGTTTATCATCACAAGAGAAAAGCAAATACAAACCACAATGAGATATTACCTCACAGCTGTCATAATGGCTATTATCAAAAAGACAAGAATAACAAGTACTGGTAAGGATGTGGAGGAAAGGAAACCTTAATGCGCTGTTGGTGAGAATGTAAGGTGGTGCAGCTGCTATGGAGAACAGCATGGAGATCCCTCAAAAATTAAGAATATAAGTACTATATGATCCAGCAATTCCACTTCTGGGTATTTATCTGAAGAAAACAAAAACACGAACTTGAAAAGATATCTGCATTCTCATGTCCCTTGCAGCATTATTTACAATAACCAAGATATGGAAACAACCTAAGTGGCCACTGATGGATGAATGGGTAAAGAAACTGTGGTATATGGATACAATGGAATATTACTCAGCCATAAAAAATAAGGAAATCTTGCCATGTGCAACAATGCGGTGGATTATCAGAGGGTGAGGTCAGGCAGGGGGAATGGGTGAAGGGGTCAAAAGGTTAAAAAAAGAAAAGAGCATAACAGCAAAAGTGGAACAAATATATAATGCTCAGATCCAAAAGCCACTTTAAAACAACATGTGTCAAGCCCATAAAAATGAATCTTTGTGGCAGTCAAATGGAATGAAATATTGTTACTACCAATCTCTGGCTATGCAGGGAAGATACAATGGAGACAAGCTGAGTGACTTAAAAAGGCACACACACACACAAATTATGATATTAATGCTAAGCAATAATTGTTTATCAGTGAGGGTGAAGGTGAGAAGAAACTAAAAAAGATCATGAAAAACAGAAGGGTATAAGGTAGCAAAACAGAAGACGTACTTTATGGCTAGAATGTTACTTAAATGAACAAAGGGAAAAAATACCAAACATCTATTCTATTGAACTCACCTTTTCGAACGAATTAGTGAATTCTTGAATATCAAGAGTCGGTAAACTAGCTCTTAGTAACTGTGTATTGATACATTTTTTCCTCTTTGGTCTCTGAAAAAAATACCAAGTTTTTTCTTAGTGACATAAGCAAGTGCTCATAACTTAAGTGAAAAAAAGCAGGAGGAAAAAATTTTATCTATTGGTTCTCACTATTGTTTAAAAATAGCATATACTGTTGGTAATTGAAACTAGATAGGTAAATAGTGATGATAACTAAATACATTTATACAACAAAGACTAGAAAGACACTCAAAATATTGTTATTAAAAAAAAAAAACATGGCATGTAACACAGCAAGACTGAACCCTAAGGTGAACTATGGATTATAGGTGAAAATGATGTTTCTATATACAGGTTCATCAATTTTAACAACTGAACCACTCTGGTAGGGGAGGTTGATGCTGGGGGTACAGGAGTGTATGGATATCTCTGTACTTTCCACTCAGTTTTGCTGCAAATCTAAACCTGCCCTAAAAAATAAAGTCTAGATGTAAAAACAAAGCCAATCTATAGAAATGAGACATGCTCAGTTTTCAACAACAGGGTGTGAGTATACTAATGACAATGAGGCCATCATGGATGCAGTTTGCAAGCAGAACTCAAGATCTCAATTGGGTGGAAGGATTGGTTGAAAGAAACAAGATGAAATGCAATAAAGATAAATAGAAGCATTTGACCTAGATTCAGATAGTCAATGTCTCTAGTCCAGGGGATGATTCTTGACTCAATGTGAGCCAACAGCAAAACATGGCTGCCAAGGTAAATGCTCAGAATCAGGTTTGGTGAGTCCATATCAGAGAATGCTAGGGAAGAGCGGACACTGACAAACTAGAACATAGAGAACCCAATGCCTAGGAAGGTAAGAGGTCTGGAAACTTCGATATACAAGAAATAAGTGAAAAAAAAAAGGAAAATTTGGGCCTGGAAATAAGAAACAGGGAGTCACAAGAGTAGCTTTAAGTTGGTCAAAGAGCCATATTGCAGAAGTGAGGTTAGTTCTAGCAGGCAACATCACAGCGAAAATTATAGAGAGGTAACATGTAGCTGAAGCTCTGAAGAACTCTCTCTCAATCCGAGCAGCACAACCATGGAATAGGCTGCTATATGGGGCAGAGAACTCCCAGTCAGCTTAAGAATCTCAAAGAAAGTTCAAGAATGATCTACCAGGGTTTGTGCAGGGCCCTGGCCCTAGAAGTCCCTTTCAATCTCAACATGCTATGATTCCATATTGGGTTAACTGGGGAATTATCTGAATTCAGGAAGCAGGTGAATTATAAAGTTTTAACATATACAGATATGAGCTATATCTGAAGCTAAGCAAATAGTGTAGCTTGATGAAAGGCCTTGGGGGCCAGACAGAATGGAGATGAGCCAGGACCAAAATTAGTTAGGTGCCACTAGGTTTGCAAGGCTGATTTAGAGCCTAACATTCAAAGGACACTCATAATCAGTTTCAATAAGAACAAACAACATTCATCAAGCACTAATAACAGGCAGATCCCAAAGGTTCCTGTCTCCTGGAATTAAAAGCCAAATAACTCAAGTTATCTTGGGTCAGATGTAGGTGAACTAAGAGCTAAGGAGAAGGGGCTATGAAACTAAATCAGAAGCCACACGCCTCTACATGGCTTTGTTCTGCCAATTTAAAAATGCCTATTTAGAGTCTTTGGTTTTAAACGTGAACTTACCTTAAGGGAGACTGGATCTACATGTCCCCCCTGGGCACTTTATTAGAAATGCAGAGTCGCAGTCCCCTTCCCAGATCTACTGAACAAGAACCTGCATTTCAAAAAGAGTCCCGTATGGCAAAACAAATACAATATTGTAAAGTAAAAAAAATAAAATAAAATAAAAATGAAAAGAGCCCCAGGTGGCTCACAGGTGCATTCAAATTTGAGAATCACTGCTCTACATTAGAGTGGACCAAAACATTGCTTTGTTACTGTCTTATGCTATTGATAGCCAGATACCACAATCCAAATATGGGGCACGTATGACCACATTTATGGAGACAATCTCTGCCATGAAGACTGTCCCCCCTGCAAAATAGGTTCCAGTGGTTACAGAAAGACCGACAATTGCTATCCAAGAGATCCTAGGCTGAATCAGGAAGCTGCGTTTAGCCTAAAGTGGTGGCTCAGTCAGTAAAGAGTCTGCTGGCAATGCAGGAGACCTAGGTTCAATCCTTGGGTCAGGAAGATCCCCTGGAGAAGGAAATGACAACCCACTCCAGTACTCTTACCTAGGAAATCCCATGGACAACCCACTCCAGTACTCTTACCTAGGAAATCCCATGGACAGAGGAGCCTGGTGTGCTACAATCCACTGGGTCGCAAAGAGTCGGACATGACTTAGTGACTTAAACTACCATAGGGAACTTGCACTTCAGGACCTGATGGTGTGTGTAAGGATAGGAGAGTGTATTTGATTCTTGGGATCAAACATCACAGACGTAAACCAATGTTCTGGAACTCACTAATCTAATGTTAAGAGGAGGGAGGAATTAGGGTGGTTAAGATGAGAGCATTGCCATTCCTAACCTTTAGTGGTTCAGATGGTAAAGAATCTGCCTGCAATGCAGGAGACCTGGGTTCGATCTCTGAGTCGAGAAGATCCCCTGGAGAAGGGCATGGCAACCCACTCCAGTATTCTTGCTGGAGAATTCCCTGAACAGAGGAGCCTGGCAGGCTACAGTCCATGGGATCACAAAGAGTCAGACATGACCTAGTGACTAACACTTTTACTTCCTCATTATTATTTGAAATATATGACCTTGTGCTCAAACTTGGTGCCAGGTAGTGCTATTTCAGAAGTGACAGAAAAATCCTGTTCTGGTGTGTTGTAAAGGGTACCTGGCATGTGGCCTGGACTGGAGTTAGAATGAACAAAAGAGATACGAAGTTTTTATAATGAAATACCTTGATACATTTTTTTGCACTACCCAGGTATTGCATTGTCCTTTTTAGTGTAAAAAACAACCCAAGAAACCAAGATAAATGCAAAAACATCAAGGCTTGAAATGAAGAATAGTCTGGCCTTGAATGAATCAGAAAATCCATGATTTTAATTCACATCTAACCACAAGGAGCAATGAAATGGGCTTTTGATTTGTTCCAGTTTTAAGACCAAATCCAAACATCTTCTCTAATAAGAATGCTCAAAACCATTATTCATCTAGTAACATTCCTCCTCTGAAAATTCCAAAAAGGGCTTTCTTTAGATCACCATTTAAACAGAGTTCAGCCTCCCAACTCTCCATGATTCAGCCCTGTATCCAAGTGCAACTGATTCAGCAGGCGAAGCCCAGGTTCACGAAGAACGAATCTTGAAATCTCTCTGATGGAGCACCCAAGAAGGATAGTAGTTACCTCTGCAGTTCTTATTCACACAACCTTTTTTTTTTTTTTTTCCCCTGCCCCATAAATCAGACGGGAAAAAAAAAGAAATCTTGTTTCACCTTTGCAACAGGACAAATTACTTGCAAGCAGAAGGAATGTTGGGTGACCACGCCCTCTGCTTTGTGGGGCCAACTTGTGTGACTGGGAGGCTTTGCCCACAGGAATGAATAAATCTGGAAACAAGCACGCAAGCTGCGGAGGAGGCGGTGGCCAGAGGGTTGCAGGAGATGTGGGAGCCATGGAGAGTGCTAGTTTCCACGCCACATCCTTCCCCTCTAGATGCCTTCCTGTAGCAGTATGTTCCAGACAATCAGGGCACACCAGGGCAGCTGTTAATCACCATCCACACACTTTTCACTAAGTCATATTTATTGACAACTTTACCCCTGCCCTGGCTCCACCCAGAGAGGGAGTCTGCTCTCAATGCCTTGGTATTCTGTGGGTCAGAAAAGAACCAACCTGCCCAAGGTTGAGCATACCCAGGCTTGCTTTACCCATCAGCTCAGCCAATAAATCAGCAGTATTTATTTAGCAGCCACTGTGGGGCTGGTGTTGGGGAATGCAGAAACGAATTGTGCAAGATTCCATACCTGCTGTCAAGAAGGTCACTGTTTTGTTGGAAGGGAAGGAATAAGATATACCAACATGAAAAACTAGCAGAAATAAAGCGGTAACTAATAAAGGCCAGGGGAATGATAGAAACAAAGAAGGTTATTGTAACCGCATTGAAGCGAAGGAAAGTATATTATAACAGGAATGGGGTTAGAGGGGAGAGGGCAGTCAATAGATGACCAGTGTGAGTTTGATACATGAAGCAGGCCACCCAAAGCCAGTGCTCTGGGATAACCTAGAGGGATAGGGTGGGGAGGGAGTGGGGAGGGGTTTCAGGATGAGGGGCACACATGTATGTATACGTATGGCTGATTCATGTTGATGTTTGGCAAAAACCATCACAATATTATAATTATCCTCCAGTTAAATTAATTAATTTAAAAAAGTTTGAACCTGGAAAAAAAGAGATCTGTAAGCCTGAGATCCTGGGGGAGGTGGGATGGGAACTATGCACCTCTGGCACGGGAACTCATGCATTCAGGGCTGGGCAGAGAAGATGGGGGTGGTTCAAGTAGGCTATAAAACTGGGAGCAAGAGGGACCATGACTGAGCCGTCATGGGGGTTGGTGGCTGCAGTAGAGGCCTCTACTCTGTGCAAAGCTCCTGCCTGGCTTGTGCCACAGTTCAGAATAAGCCCTTGTGGAGGAAGGGCAGAGCCCTCAGGAAGAATGGCAGGACAGATGTGGCGCCTGGCCTCGACTGCAGAAAGACAGGAGACTCCTTCGATTCCACCTTCTGCCCTACTGGTTAGCCTCTGGTTATTTCCAGGTCTTCAGGGTGCTCTCCTTCCACAGGGAGGACACACAGGACCAATGATTATAAAGTTAAATCTATCCCCCAAAATGCAGAGATACGTGTCACAGGGAGATGCTGACAGAGAGGGAGACATGCCAGTGTGACCCCCACACCAAGGTGACTAAAACCCCACCAACTAAGAAGACAAGCCACGGAGACTGCCTCCCACCACCGCCTCTTCCCACCTATGACCTAACTCCATGGCACCTACTGCTCCTAAGTCACTCATCTCAGAGGATGGGGTCAGCCTTCCTGTTCAGGGCCAGCATCTCCCCTTCTGCCTCAGCAGCCATCTTCCTTCTTTCCTCTCTTTGTCATTGTGCCCTTTCTAGTCACTCTCTTCTCAGTGTGTAAGACAAGAGAAGAAATATCCCTCCAATCCAAAAAACCCAAACTCAACACACACACACACACACACACTTCCCTTTTACCTTCTGCAACCGCTGTCCATTGCTCTCCTTTCCTTTTCAGTCATGAGCCTTCTGAGGGTGGCATACCCTGCTGCTGCTGCTGCTAAGTTGCTTCAGTTGTGTCCGACTCTGTGCGACCCCATAGACGGCAGCCCATCAGGCTCTACTGTCCCTGGGATTTTCCAGGCAAGAGTACTGGAGTGGGGTGCCGTTGCCTTCTCCGCTGTCTGCATCCATTTCATCAGTTCCACTCAGCCCCCAGCCCTGGCTCTCCCCTCCCACTTCTGCTCCATGAGACATGTTGTCTTTAAGATCACCAATGACCCCCTTGTTTTCAAGTCCAATGAAAACTTTTCCCTCATCATCTGCTGCATTGGACTTTGTTGCCTTTTCACTGCTTCATTCCCTGGTTTCTGTGTCAGCTGGTTCTCCGCCTGTCTGACTATCCCATGCCTGACCCCGTTGGAAAATCAAGGGTCTTCTCCTTTCAAAGCTTTCCCTAACACCCTCTTCTGACTTATATGACTCTCCTTTAGGCTCTTTTAACATTCTGGCCCTTACTAAATTATACCAGAATGATCTGTGTGTGTGTGTGTGTGTGTTTCCCTCATTAAGCAGAAAGGCCCGAGAGGGAAGTGGCTGTGTCCATTCATCTTCATGCCCCCAGTACCTATTACAGAGTATGGTGTCCACAGGTATGCAATAAATTTGTTCAACTGGCTTGGATCAAATACTGAAGGCAAATTAGGCCAATATTTAGCTTCATAATTTATTCAGGATTTTATTTCCAAGCACGTGTGTTTTTTCCCTTTTACTCGAAGGCTCCTCTTCTAGAGGAACAGCCAAGTTTCAAAATGGCCTGTAGTGAGGAGAGCTGGGTGACAGCTGCACTCTGAGTGGGGCACCCAGAAACTCATGTCTCAAGGTCTTTGATAGTCCACTATTTTACTTTGGGGTTTGGCATGCTCCTGAGGTCCTCTACTAATTCAGCCTTATGCTTGTTTATGGGTGCTCAGTTCCTGCCAAACAGCACGTGACACTCAATACTGCAACCATCTTGACCTTTGGCAAGTTCTGTGAGTACTCTGTCACTGGGACTGTGTTTTTAATTGATTGTCCTTCTATGCATCTGTAGCATAGTGGTCACCATGTAGACCAAACTTGCACATATTTCTTCTAGATTTTTACAGTCACCTACAAAACAACATTGACATTCTGGAACCCTGTGAACCCATGCTAATCTTTATGATAGGAGAGGAGGTATGCTATCGGCCGATGGAATCTCTAATCCAACATGCCTTGTATTGTTGCCTGTGTGCCTCATCCCAGTATTTAGAATGGAGCTCCTTCCTTTCCCTAGGTTGTCCTTTTTCTCAGTGATTCTGACACTGGATTTTGATTCTAATCTGATTGATTGCTTATCCAGGGTGTAGACCCTGGCACTGTTCTTGGGATGTCTTGCCTTTCTTCCCAATGTCCTGCCCCTCTGGCTCTGGCCCAGGTTTAGTCATCCAGACTGTTAGTTACATCAGCCATTTCAGACAGCTCCTTCTTCCCTCTCCCACAGGCCCACAAAGGCTTACTTACAAGCCTTCCCATCCCCCTAACTGCTGTAAGAGACTCAGCTTCAGGGATTACCCCGGGTTTGTGGCTTCCATAAAACAGTCATCTCTACCTAGCAGGTCCAGACCACAAGGGATAGGTCAGACCGAGCTTATAAACACATGCAGGACACTGGCTCTCTGAGACAATCGCATGCTATGGGCTGACATTAGGTTGCAGCACATAGAAGGGTGAGAAACACTCTGAATGGGACTAGACCCCTTCGCCACTTAACTCATGGTGGGCCCCTGAACAAACCTCTCCCTTCTTTTGGCCTCTAGATGATCTCTGAGGGTCCCTTGAGGTCTACTAGTTTGGGTTCCCGGTTCAAAAGGCTTCTCAAGGGCTGTGAGAACCTGACTCATGGCTGTCACTGCTTTCTCGTGCCTGGAAGAATGCCTGTCAAGTCAGTTCACTAAGACAGGCCTCCAGTGTCCTGGGGACATCACTCACAATAGCCTTCTCACAAGGGCTCACTCCGTTCCAGCTTAATTCAAACACCACAGAAGTGGGTAGAGAGGGCAGCTGACAGAGGGGTCAGCGGGTCTCTGGGGCTCTTCTGATCCTAAGTGAAATTGATGAACTATACACATGTAGTTTAGGGTTCCCTGAGGTTTAGGTCCACAGGACCATTGCCCCCTTTCACCTGGAGCCAGGGCCCTAGGAGTACTCCTTTGGGCACAGTTGGCCAGGGATTCCTACTGCCCTTTTCTTCTGTGTTTCATCAGATGGAGACCTGACCAGGGCTTTGGCTACACTCACAAGTCTGAACTCACCTGCACATTTACTGTCTGGAATAGAGATTGGCAATTTTTTTCTGTAAATGGCTTGAGAGTAAATATTTTCAACTTTGCAGGCCCCACAGTCTGTCAATCTATCAACTACTCAACTCTGCCATTATATCACAGAGCCAACAATACTACTGAACAAATAAGTGTGGCCGCATTCTAATAAAACTTTATCTACAAAAACAGGCCAGGGGGCAGATTTGGCCTGAGGACTGTAGTCTATCTATCCCTGGTTCAGCTGGAACTGATTATTTGGCTCGTCAGTAGGGGCGCCAGATTTATGGAACTAAGTTGGATCCCTTTGTGAGTATACTTTTTGTTGGGATAATCTTGCATGGCTAGATCATTAACAGTGACCTCTGTGGTTAGATTAGGACACAAGCTGCCTGAAGACATTTAAGGTCAACTAAATTAGTACCAAGGTCCCATACATTGGCTGACGTTTTATTTTGTGTCAACAGATGACTGCTACTCTTGCTCATCATTTGCCAAGGGCATTTTCCCCAAAGGCAAAATTTTAGGGGACTGGGGCATTAGAGGGTTTCCCTGGTAGCTCAGCTGATAAAGAATCCACCTACAACGCAGGAGACACTTGTTAGATTCCTGAGTTGGGAAGATCCCCCAAAGAAACGATAGGCTACCCGCTTCAGTATTCTTGCCTGGAGAATTCCACGAACAGAGGAGCCTGGTGGGCTACAGTCCATGGGGTTGCCAGGAATTAGACACAACTGAGTGGCTAAGCACAGCACAGCACAGCACAAGGCATTACAAAGGCTTCCCAGGTGGCTCAGGGTAAAGAATCTGCCTGCAATGCAGGAGACACAGGAGATGCGGGTTTGATCCCCAGCTTGAGCAGATTCCTTGGAGGAGGGCATGGCAACCCACCCCAGTATTCTTTCCTGGAGAATCCCCTGGACAGAGGAGTCTGGTGGGCTATAGTCCATAGATTCACAAAGAGTTGGACACAGCTGAAGTGACTGAGCACGCATGTAGGGCCTTACAATGCTATCTAACCTGAGTGTGTTGTTCAGCTGAGTTTCAGCAATGACCTAAGTGATTGCAGTTCCAGATGGTCACCATATGTCCTAGTTACTACATGTGTGCTAATAGCCTGTGTTAGAAGTAGGAAAAGTTTCCGCTGCCTCCCTCCCTATTCCCATCTCTGATCCCCAGAGCAGCACAGGCCCCAGCTTTATGTGGTTTCTGTGACATGTTGCTGAGATCAATCAGTTCAGAGCAGAGAGGAGAGTGGGCAGGACAGTAGTGTGGAAGGAGCGAAAAGTTTGGAGCTGGGTCCAAATTTCAGCTTCACTCATAATTTCAGGTTGTACATCTGTAATGTGGGAATTCAGCTGTGTCTGACTCTGCAACCCCATGGACTATACAGTCCGTGGAATTTTCCAGGCCAGAATACTGGAGTGGGTTGCCATTTCCTCCTCCAGGGGATCTTCCCAACCCAGGGATCCAACCCAGGTCTCCTGCATTGCAGGCGAATTCTTTACCAGCTGAATCACCAGGGAAGCCCAAGAATACTGGAATGGGTGGCCTATCCCTTTTCCAGCAGATCTTCCTGACCCAGGAATTGAACCAGGGTCTCCTGATTGCAGGCAGATTCTTTACCAACTGAGCTCTCAGGGAAGCCCAGTGTGGGAATAATAATGTTAATACCTACTTCATGGGACTGTTAGAGGATGATGGGACATAAAGAGTGTGAAAGTACTTTGGGAAGGACAAGTTAGTTATTACTGTTGTTACCCAATCAGGTGGTGACAAGCCTAGCCCCTCCCTGCTCCCAACTGTTTGTGTTCAGGGCTGGTTTCTAACTGTCACATGTCACATGTCTAAGACAGGATGAGTGTCTGTCAAATGGCCTCTCTGCACATGTTCTCACTGGCCTTTAAATGATGACAAAAATAGAACCTCCTCTCTATCTTTAGTGCTTGATAGACATGCATTTAAGTGCTTTCCCAAGCAGTTCACAGCAGTCCTTTAAGGAAATAAGTACTATTTCCTTAGTACTTAGTACTATTTCCTTAGTATTTCCTATTTCCTTTAAGAATAAGTACTATTGCATCCATTTTTCAGATCAGAAAACTGAGGGAAAGAGCCACTAAAAGAGGATGCAGAAAACATCCATTTGCTAAAGAGTCCAGACCTAGAATTCAGGTCTCTTGAACCTCAGCTAGGCATTCCGCAAGGTTATGAGCCTGTCTTCTCACAAAAGAAAAATCCCTTCTGGGATTTCTCTCTCTCTATCTTTCATTAGAAAGGTGAGTTTGGAACACAAGATGCTACACATCTGACCTTCCCTGTGGCATTTGTCACCCTGCTTCTCATCAATGTCTTACCTAGAAATGGCAATTAACCAAAAAGAGGCTGATAAAAGTTTGTGGAAGTGCGGAGGAAGGGAAAAGAAGCAATTGCTCTCATCAGTGAAATAAATGCCAAAAAGAAAAACCTATCTAATTCGAAGCCTATCTAGTCTTTGGAAGAGAGAGAAAAAAATAAAATAAAAGCAAGTTCCTGGTTTAGTTGTGTGTTCTCCCAAGCATTGATTTTTGTCTGAGAGCTCTGAAAATGTCTACGAGGTCATCACAGAAGCCTTAACAGCATGCCTCCACCTCTCATAAAGCTTTATGATGAGCCAATGTCTTCCTGGTTCCCAAACTAAAGGTGCATTAGTCACATCTAGAAAAATTATAGTGTCCTGCCTACTGGCAAAATCTGGGGCAATGCTCAGGAGCCAACAGCTATTCAGGTGGACCCAGGTCAGCACAGCACACAGTGGTTGTCTTCTTAGCGATTAACATGTTCCAAGTGTAGGTCAGTTTGTATCCCATTTTAATACCTTAGAACTGAATTTCTTACTTAGAACATCCCTATAAAAGGACATAGACCCCAGGAACTAATCTATTGTTATATGTATGTATATGAGCGTGTGTGTATATATACATGAAATTTTTTATTAATATTATTTATTCAACTTTTGAGTAGGCAATAGATTCATATGCTCAAACAAAAACCATTTAAAAACATGTAAATGAAAAGACTCCCCCTCATCCTTTTCCCCAGGTTCCCCTCCTCATAGGTACTCATTGTTATTACTGTATTCCATGCAATCTAAGACATGATCAATTTTAAGATGCATCATTATGTCATGTACCATTAAGAAAGAAAAATTCAGCTAATTATATTCTAAAATGTCATATAATGGAAGGTATGTTTCTGTTTCATAGATGTCAAAAGGAGAAAAAATGTATATGTTAGAATCAGTGAAATATGGCTGACTCCTTGTGTGTGTGGTAATTGCTTAGTCGTGTCTGACTCTTTGTGACCCCATGACACAAGAGTACTGGAGGGGGGTGCCATTTCCTTCTCCAGAATCCTTGTGTATATGTTTCCTAATTTCTTTATGTAAATACAAGTAAAGAGGAGTACAGATGTCATTTCTACATCCTCAACATAGCAAAGGTCCCATTTAGTCAGAGCTATGGTTTTTCCAGTAGTCATGTATGGGTATGAGAGTTGGACCATAAAGAAGACTGAGTGCCAAAGAACTGATGCTTTCAAATCGTGGTGCTGGGGAAGACTCTTGAGAGCTGACTCATTAAAAAAGACCCTGATGCAGGGAAAGATTGAAGGCAGGAGGAGAAGGGGACGACAGAGGATGAGATGGTTGGATGGCATCACTAACTCAATGGACATGTGTTTGAGCAGGCTCCGGGAGATGGTGAAGAACAGGGAAGCCTGGCATGCTGCAGTCCATGGCATGGCAAAGAGTTGAACATGACTGAGTGACTGAACAACAACAAACATAGCAAAGAGTACATAATGGTCTCCTCATGGTTTTTTTTTTTACTTTGAAGTATACCTTGGTGATCTGATTCTATCAGTATAGAGAAATGGTCCTCATTCATTTTTATGGTTACACAGTATTCTGTTGGGAGCATGTGTGCTCAGGTGCTCAGTCGCTCAGTCGTGCCTGACTCTTTGCAACCCTGTGAACTGTAGCCTACCAGGCTTCTTTGTCCGTGGGATTTTCCAGGCAAGAATACTGGAGTGGGTTGCCATTTCCTTCTCCAGGGGATTTTCCTGACACAGGGATCAAACCCGCATCTCTTGCGTCTTGTGCATTGACAGGCAGATTCTTTACCACTGTGCCACCTGGGAAGCTCATTCTATTGGGTAAACATGATATAATCTATTTTACTAGTTTGCAATTGTTGGACATTTGGGTTGTGCTTAATCTTTTGCGATTTCAAATAATGCTGCAATAAATAGCCTTGCATGTACATCATTTCATAAGAGGGCAAGTATTTCTACCGGATAAAGTACTACAGTTGAACAGCTGGACAGAATAAAATGGACATTTATAATTTTGATGGATATTGCCAAACTGTGCACCACAGGGGGTCATACCAAACTTACCCACCCACAATTAGGGTATAGGTGTGCCTGTTCCCCACAGCTTGGCCAACAGACATTTAGTAGGCTGTGGTTGTTTTTCATCAATCTGATAAGTAAAAAGAAATGGTACCTTGATATGGTTTTATTTTATATTTCTCAAATTATGAGAGCGGTTGAGCACCTTTGCATAACTTTTGGGGACATTTATATTTCCTTTTCTGTGAACCGTCCATGTCCTTTGTTCACTTCCCTATTAGGTTGTTGTTCTTATTAATTTTTTTTCAGGGAGATTTGTATCTTCTGATTTGGGTGGCAACTTTTCTTCTAGTTTGTCTGTCTCTCCCTCCATATCTCCTTTCCCTCCTCCTTCCCTTCCTTCCCTCCTTTCTTTCACTTTGTTTATTGTACTTTTTGCCATATGGAGAGTTTTATCTGATTTTCATGTAACTAAATTTATCACCCTTTTCTCTTATGGATTCCAGATTCCCAGTTATACTTATAAAGGCCTTGCTTACTCCAAGATTATACAAGAATTTCCCCATGTTTTCCTCTAGCAATACTAAAAATTTTCATCTTTTTGCATTGAATCTTAGATCAAATTTGGAATTTGTCCTGTTACATGATATGAGGACTGGATTCCTTTCAATTTTATCCAGCTGGTTAACTATTTGTCCCAATACCATTTATTAACCATTTCCTCTTCTCCCACACTAGTTGGAGACGCCACCTTTATAACTAAATTCCTATGTTTGTCTCCATCTCTAGGGTTTCTAATCTGCTGCATTGGTCTTGGGTCTGCCTATTTATAAACTACCTATATTTTAAATTAAATTTCGTAATTATTTCAGATATGCATTGGAAGTCACTCTCAAGGACTGGTTATTCTTAAAGCCCCCACCTGAAAACCCATCTTTGATACCTCTTGTCCTGTTTTATAAGCTGTAAAATAAAAAACAACCAGAAGAACTGCTCTATTCAATGAAGGCCTCCAGGGAGCACTTGGTGACATGACATGGCTGCTGTTTGATAGAATAGTAATATTGATCATTACAGATGTATTGCTTACAGCTCCACAGGTACTTGCTCACCAGAACCCTTTATAGGAACGGCCAATGCCACTTCCAGCAAAGTTCATTGCTCAAACACTCCAGGCACTAAACAGACTTCCTTCTACAGACTAAGTCCTACCTTGCTCCACCCACCGTGGCTTTCACACACCACCTTCTTCCTCTTATTTCTTAGAGCCTCCATTCTGAATCCTCAACCTCTCTCATACTCTCACCTGGCTTGGAGATTTGATGCCTGTTTTTGCCTTCCAGGCCACAATGACTTGTCAGTCCTACATCCTAAATACATTTCAGTTCTACATTCTTCCCACTGTCTCCATTGCCAACATCTCTCTTCTCGACATAGCCTCCCTCCAAACTGCTCTTCCTGCGTCCAGTCTCATCCTCTCTAATCCAGGCTCCATATGGCAGGCAGTGATAGTTTCAAAGCCCAAATGCAGTCATGTCACTGTATTGCTTTAAAACCTTTCAGTGGCTGCCCAGGTTCTAGGATTACAACCAACATCCTTAACATGGCTATATAAGATCCCACATGACCTGGTCCCTAATGACCTCTCCCCCCTCGTCTTACATCATACCCCCTTCACTCCCTCTGCTTCAGCCACATTGGGGTCTTTTCAGTTTCACAAACACATTTTGCATGTGCTGTTTCCACTACTTGGAATGACCTTCCTCCCATTTTTTAAAACCCATTTATCTTTCGGCTCTCAGTTCAAGTACCTCCTCAGTGCTTCCAACTTTTAATCTCCTGATGTCATATCCTTTCCTTTATAGTGCTTATCTCAGTTCATGCTGAGACATATTGTTATTTGGTAAATACATGTCTTGCACAAGCACCACGAGGGCAGTATCACCTTCCTTCCTTTATCCCAATATCGAGTAGGCTATCTAGCCCAGCACATAGTAGAGTATCACAAAGTACTGAGTCTATTGAATCCATGCCTGTTTCCAATACAGTACCTTAACTCACCATTGAATAGCTACTTATTCATCAACGGCTTTGATACTTCCAGATAACACATACCCCAGAGCAGAATAAAGAAAGTAAGGTTCAAGTTCTTCCACAGAAAACATTGCTTGTGACTTCCTTCTGCATGTCATCAACAAGCATACATCCAATCTGGAAGCAAAAGGATGTGATTAAATAGATCCTGTCCCTATAGGATTCACAGACCAGAACAGGGGTCTGGCCAGTAGTCTTAATAACAGTAGATTTAAAGAAGGTTTGGCACTTTGGCTTAGTTACCAAAACATGTACAGATATCTCCAGTTCCAGCACCTCTTCCCAGTTTCCCTATCAGCCCTGTATTTGCTTCTTTCTTCCTCATCAAAGCCACCATTTTGTCCAGGACAATCAGGCTTCTAAGACATCAGACTGTCTCCTCATAAATACTCAGCCCCTCAATCCTAAGACTATAGGTTGGAATAGCAAACCTAAGACAAGTAGGGGCTGGAAAGACTGTATTTTAATAGATTTTTACAGTCAGTACATGAGAACTTTAAACTCTGGTTGGTGGACTACAATAGTTCCCAATCAGCTTGCCTCCTGATATTAGGGTCCTTCTATGGTCCCCTCCCATGTTGAATCAGAGCTGGTGTATACAGATGTGACACTGTGTGACTTACATATGAGTCATAAAGGCATTACAGCTTCTACCTTGGTCTATTGGATCCCATGCTCTGGGAAAGTCAGCCACCACATCGTGAGGACACTCAAGCAGCCCTGTGGAGTGACCCACAGTGAGAAGAATTTCAATACTCAAGCATTTCAACTGCATCAACTTCCCAGCCATGTGAATGAGCTGTATGCAGTGGTCCCCAACCTTTTTGACCCCAGCAACTGGCCTTGTGGAAGACAAATTGTCCATGGACCAGGGGATGGGGGCATGGTTTTGGGATGATCCAAGTGCGTTGCATTCATTGTGCAGTTTATTTCTATCATTATTACATCAGCTCCACTTCAGATCATTGGGCATTAGACCCTGGAGGTTGGGAACCCCTGCTGTATTGGATGGCCGCATTCCCAGCTGACATATAAGTGCAACCTCATGAGAGATCTTGAGTCAAAAGCCATGCAAATGAGCCACTCTTGAATTTCTGACCCACAGAAACCAGGAGCAAAACAATTTTTGTTATTGTAAGTCACTAAGCTTTGGCTTCCCTGGTGGCTCAGATGATAAAGAATCTGCCTGCCCTGGGTCAGGAAGATTCGCTGGAGAAGGGCATGGCAACCCACTCCAGTATTCTTGCCTGGAGAATTCCATGGACAGAGGAGCCTGGTGGGCTACCATCCATGGGGTCACAGAGTCAGACATGACTGAGTCACTAACACTTCCACTTTCTAAGCTTTGGAGTGATTTGTTCTACTACCTTAGATATAGGCCATAACGTCAAAAACAGAAGCCCAATGTCTGGTCGTGTCTTTAATGTTCTGGACACATGGCCTTTCCCTCTCTTATTTATACGTTTTCTCTTTTTCTTTCAGGAAGCCACTGTATTTAGGAAGGAATTTATGTCCTTCATCAGGGTTTTCTTTATAATATATACATGCTTATGCCTTGGTTTATATATGTGCAATAGAGCATAGTGGCTAATAGAATCAGCTTTGGAGAGAGAGTGCCTTAGTTTAATTCCTGCTCTGCCATTTACTACAGGTATGATCTTGGACATATGATCTAACCTCCATATGCTTTCATTTTCTAACATTTATAGAGGAAATAATAATAGCTCCTATGTCATAGCCTTGTTTTCAGTATTTAGCACCAGGCCTGCCACATAGGAAGAATGCCAAAAGCAGTGGTTTTGTTGTTAATGTTATTCTTTTCATTATTACTAGTAGTAGTAGTAGTATTCTGATGGTGCTGTGTTGATTGTGTAGTTTCACATCCCATTCTCTCTCTAGACTGTGAGCTTCCTCAAGGCAATGTCTTGATGCCATTTTTCTTTGCCTCTTTGGCTTCTCTGCAGCACTCCTGGTAAAGACCAGACAACACGTGTGGATCTGAGCAGGGCTGCCTATGACAGACTGTAGGCAAATTGAAGGCCAGATACTTGAGCCACGGGGGAGTAGAACAAAGATATTATGTGTAGTCCAAGAATAGATTCAAAGAAAATAGGGTAGAACCAGGAATTAGGGCAGTAGTTAAGGCAAGAGGTTGCCCGGACGTGTGGAGGGTGGGATAGTCCCAGTCAAGTCGTCCAGGTTCCTGCCCGGGAGCATCTACTTTCCTCTTAATGGAGAAATCCCAAGTTCTCCTTCTCAGTAAAAGGTTCTCACACTTGCTGGCAGGGGTGGGGCCTTGGACAAGTCTCCTAAACTCACTAAGCCTTGGTTTCTCCGTCTGTTGGCTGAGGATAATAATCACTCTTAAGGCTCAAGAATGCTGAGGGTTAAATGTGATCAAGGTGGTAAAGCGCTTAGTGAGGAAAGCCCAGTAAAGGTTGACCACTCTTCGCTTGATGAAAGTCTTAGTGAATATAGTTTTTCATTTGCTGGTGTCTTGATGCCAAAGAATGTGGATGATTCTCAAGCTTTTCTGCCTCATTTGCAGAAAGAACCAAGACGCACATACACGTGCATGCGCGCGCATACACACACACAACCTTCCTTCTGGAAGAGGTTAACTATTGTGACCAGTACAATTAGCCCCTTTCCATCTGATAACAATGCCATCTAAGGAATTCACAACCATTAATTAGAGGCACCCGGCAATCTTAGGCGAGAGGAAAATTAGCGCTCAGATTCCACCCGCATCTGCACTGAGTTGCTCCGGGTAACCTCGGTCACAGAGCCCGGGACCGAGCAGGACGAGAACAGGACGGAGCCTGCCAGCCACCAGCGCCTCCACACCACCTCTCCCCTCTTCTCAGGCTCCAGGGGGCTGACTGGAGGCCCTGCAGTTGTAAGTTCATTATTAAATCATTTCTCACAGAAAGAAAAAAAGGACTCGAAGCTCCACACACCGTGGTTTTTAAAATGCTGGTCTCTCTTCAATAGAAATTGAATTCACTGATGTAGCCCTGGGAAAAGCCAGCTCCTTCCTCCCCTCCAAATGACTCTTTCAGGGTAATATAGCAGTTAAACCTTCAGGTACATAATAGCACGCCGGTCTATTAGCCGAGGCGATTTTATTCTCCAGCTTGCAGCTTCTTGCCTGACAGTTGTCACCTAGACAACCATGTCTCCATGAACTCCAGAGGAGACTGGGGGGTGTCCTCTGTGGAGACAGTCAGCCTGATACATCAAATCTTCTGGTGCGAAGGAACCATTCTTGGCTTTGCGATGTGGAACATACTAAATAATGCATTCAACTGTTGTCTATTCATCTTTTCCATCGCCACCACTGCAGGCCCCTCCTTGCCTGTGACCTTGAAATGCTCCCTCAGCTTCAGGCCTTCCCATTCTCCTGTTATCAGCAAATCTGGTTTGGTGTGAGTGTGTGTGTGTGTGTGTGTGTGTGTGTGTGTGGTTAACAACTTTCCAACCTTGCAGCATCCTAGCTAAGCTTTTTATTTTCAAACAAAAGAACTGCAAAGGCAGAGAGTTCTCTGTACCAACGGGTAAGGAGACTCTAATCAGACAAGCCCTGGCAGCTCCCCGTGACTTAATGAGAAGGAGCCATGGTGGTCATGGTCAGTCCCTGCCAGGGAAGGGCTGAGACCCAAGTCAGAGAAGAGAGAGCTTCCCCTCCTGGTGTCAAACAACAGGCAGCACAAAGCCGATGAAATCCAGGAGCAAGGAGAACCAGATGGCAAGTATAGGACAAAGGGCCCAAGTCACACTTTTGTCACACCAGGAATCACTGTGGCAAAGGGATTATGGGCATAAGTCACCAACTGTGGGCCCTTCCAGGATTAGGAAGAGAAAGTCTGGCAGGCCTGAGGAGGCGCCTTGAGGTGTACAGTGAGCTCAGCACACCTTGAACATCACAAGCAAGAGCCTGGTGACTCATGAGGTCTGTACAGGTGTGCTTTTGGTGGAATCCATCCTAACTGACAAATCCTGAATGCCTATGTGTTTTCCTGGGCACACCTCTGGACCCTGGGGATAAACTAACCAGCCAAAGATCCCTGCCTCCTGGAGCATCCACAGGAGTAGAGGACATGCTGCTAAACATTATTTTTAGATCATCCAATTGTCAGTTAAGTGTTTCCTGGAAGTGCTTGCAAGACGAAGAGTTGGGGTGGGGGGGAGAATGCTGATTTTAATATATTAGTCTATTCTGGCAACCCACTCCAGTATCCTTGCCTGGAGAATCCCATGAACAGAGGAGCCTGGTGGGCTACAGTCCATGGGGTCACAAAGAGTTGGACACAACTGAGCGACTAACACACACACACACACACACATACACACACAAACATCACACATGCCAAACAAAGTAAGCTGTCCTGTGAGTTCTTAACCTGGGTCATCATGGCTACCAAGGTTTTACAGGTTAGATCCAGGTCTTGGCTTTTCCAGTCATAGTGGGCACATTGCTGGCCCAGGGTCTCTGTGTATGGGAATCACTCAGGGGTGCCCTGGAGCCAGCTCACACCATCTCATGAGGACTGACTGCATGCATCTCTTCCCAACCCTGTGTTTAGTGACATCACGTTGCTAGCTTGAAATCAGTCATTGTGAGAATATCTACACAATGGACATCCCCTACCCCACGCCCAAGGTCAGGGGCGGCGGCCAAGAGGGGCTACCCCATGTCCAAGGTAAGGAGCAGCGGCTGCACTTTGCTGGAGCAGCCATGAAGAGATACCCCACATCCAAGGTAAGAGAAACTCAAGTAAGATGATAGGTGTTGTGAGAGGGCATCAGAGGGCAGACACACTGAAACCACAATCACAGACAACTAGCCAATCTGATCATGCAGACCACAGCACTGTCTAACTCAATGAAACTAAGCCATGCCGTGTGGGGCCACCCAAGATGGATGGGTCATGGTGGAGAGGTCTGACAGAATGTGGTCCACTGGAGAAGGGAATGGCAAACCACTTCAGTATTCTTGCCTTGAGAACCCCATGAACAGTATGAAAAGGCAAAAAGATAGGACACTGAAAGAGGAACTCCCCAGGTCGGTAGGTGCCCAATATGCTACTGGAGATCAGTGGAGAAATAACTCTGGAAAGAATGAAGGGATGGAGCCAAAGCAAAAACAACACGTAGTTGTGGATGGGACTGGTGACAAAGGATGGTTCAATGCTGTAAAGAGCAATATTGCATAGGAACCTGGAATGTTAGGTCCATGAATCAAGGCAAATTAGAAGTGGTGAAACAGGAGATAACAATAGTGAACATTGACATTCTAGGAATCAGCAAACTAAGACGGACTGGACTGGGTGAATTTAACTCAGATGACCATTATATCTACTACTGTGGGCAGGAATCCCTTAGGAGAAATGGGGCACCATCATGGTCAACAAAAGAGTCTGAAATGCAGTACTTGGATGCAATCTCAAAAACAACAGAATGATCTCTTTTCATTTCCAAGTCAAACCATTCAATATCATGGTAATCCAAGTCTATGCCCTGACCAGTAATGCTAAAAAAGCTGAAGTTGAACAGTTCTATGAAGACCTACAAGACCTTCTAGAAATAACACCCAAAAAAGATGTCCTTTTCATTATAGGGGACTGGAATACAAAGTAGGAAGTCAAGAAACACCTGGAGTAACAGGCAAATTTGGCCTTGGAGTACAGAATGAAGGAGGGCAAAGGCTAATAGAGTTCTGCCAAGAGAACGCACTGGTCATAACAAACACCCTTTTTCAACAACACAAGAGAAGACTTTACGTATGGACATCACCAGATGGTCGACACCAAAATCAGATTGATTATATTCTTTGCAGTCAAAGATAGAGAAGCTCTATACAGTCAGCAAAAACAAGACTGGGAGCTGACTGGCTCAGATCATGAACTCCTTATTGCCAAATTCAGACTGAAATTGAAGAAAGTGGAGAAAACCACTAGACCATCAGGTATGACCTAAATCAAATCCCTTATGACTATACAGTGGAAGTGAGAAATAGATTTAAGGGACTAGATCTGATAGACAGAGTGCCTGATGAACTATGGATGGAGGTTCACGACATTGTACAGGAGACAGGAATCAAGACCATCCCCAAGAACGAGAAATGCAAAAAAGCAAAATGGCTGTCTGAGGAGGACTTACAAATAGCTGTGAAAAGAAGGGAAGCGAAAAGCAAAGGAGAAAAGGAAAGATATACCCATTTGAATGCAGAGTTCCAAAGAATAGCAAGGAGAGATAAGAAAGCCTTCCTCAGTGATCAATGCAAAGAAATAGAGGAAAACAACAGAATGGGAAAGACTAGAGATATCCTCAAGAAAATTAGAGATACCAAGGGAACATTTCATGCAAAGATGGGCTTGATAAAGGACAGAAATGGTAGGGACCTAACAGAAGCAGAAGATATTAAGAAGAGGTGGCAAGAATACACAGAAAAACTGTACAAAAAAGATCTTCATGACCCAGATAATCACAATGGTGTGATTATTCACCTAGAGCCAGACATCCTGGAATGTGAAGTCAAGTGGGCCTTAGGATGCATCACTAAGAACAAAGCTAGTGGAGGTGATGGAATTCCAGTGGAGCTATTTCAAATCCTGAGAGATGATGCTGTGAAAGTGCTGCACTCAATATGCCAGCAAATTTGGAAAACTCAGCAGTGGCCACAGGACTGGAAAAGGTCAGTTTGCATTCCAATCCCAAAGAAAGGCAATGCCAAAGAATGCTCAAACTACCGTACAATTGCACTCATCTCACATGCTAGTAAAGTAATGCTCAAAATTCTCCAAGCCAGACTTCAGCAAAATGTGAACTGTGAACTTCCAGATGTTCAAGCTGGTTTTAGAAAAGGCAGAGGAACCAGAGATCAAATTGCCAGCATCTGCTGAATCATGGAAAAAGCAATAGAGTTCCAGAAAAACATCTATTTCTGCTTTATTGACTATGCCAAAGCCTTTGACTGTGTGGATCACAATAAACTGTGGAAAATTCTGAAAGAGATGGGAATACCAGACCACCTGACCTGCTCTTGAGAAACCTGTATGCAGGTCAGGAATCAACAGTTAGAACTGGACATGGAACAACAGACTGGTTCCAAATAGGAAAAGGAGTACATCAAGGCTGTATATTGTTACCCTGCATATTTAACTTATATGCAGAGTACATCATGAGAAACGCTGGGCTGGAAGAAGCACAAGCTGGAATCAAGATTGCTGGGAGAAATATCAATAACCTCAGATATGCAGATGACACCACCCTTATGGCAGAAAGTGAAGAAGAATTAAAGAGCCTCTTGATGAAAGTGAAAGGGGAGAGTGAAAAAGTTGGCTTAACTCTCAACATTCAGAAAACTAAGATCACGGCATCTGGTCTGATCACTTCATGGGAAATAGATGGGGAAACATTGGAAATCGTGGCTGACTTTATTTGTCTGGGCTCCAAAATCACTGCAGATGGTGACTGCAGCCATGAAATTAAAAGATACTTACTCCTTGGAAGGAAAGTTATGACCTAGAGAGCATATTGAAAACCAGAGACATTACTTTGTCAACAAAGGTCCATCTAGTCAAGGCTATGGTTTTTCCAGTGGTCATGTATGGATGTGAGAGTTGGACTATAAAGAAAGCTGAGTGCCAAAGAATTGATACTTTTGAACTGTGGTGTTGGAGAAGACTCTTGAGAGTCCCTTGGACTGCAAGGAGATCCAACCAGTCCATTCTAAAGGAGATCAGTCCTGGGTGTTCATTGGAGGAACTGATGTTGAAGCTGAAACTCCAATAATTTGGCCACCTGATGCGGAGAGCTGACTCATTTGAAAAGACCCTGATCTGGGAAAGATTGAGGGCAGGAGGAGAAGGGGACGATATACGATGAGATGGTTAGACGGCATCACCGACACAATGGACATGGGTTTGGGTGGACTCTGGGAGTTGGTGATGGACAGGGAGGCCTGGCATACTGCGGTTCATGGGATCACAAAGAGCTGGACATGACTGAGCGACTGAACTGACCTGAGCTGGACATCCACTATATATTGAGGCCTACGGTTTTTGTTCGTCAGTTTGTTTGGTAAAAAGCTGGTTTATCAGCCTACTTCCAGAACCACCCCTCCCTAGGTCCTGCACATTCTGCTTGGTCCCTGATGTTTGGGTAGGATGACACCATCCTCCCCAACACATGATCTGAGTCTTCTCAGTCAGACTGCTCCATCCTCTTGGCCACATTGGATATGCATGTGACCCACAACAGTCCAATCAAAACCTTCCTCAGGATTTTAACCAGAGCTGTCAGGAAAAATGCTCTTCTCCCCTGAGACCACGAGGAATAAGGATCAAGTAAGCCTCGAGCTGCCACCTTTTCCAATCTCTTCTCAGCCAGCCAGACAATAGGGCCAACACCAAAGAGAGCAGAAGCAAGAGACAGACAGAAGGCAGAGCCCAGATAGCATTGCTTGTGTGCCTGGAGCTAATACTACTTTCTGCTGTTATTGTTCTTAAGCCAAGTTGAGCAGGGATTTTGTCACTTGGAATCAAAAGAATCCTAATTCCAATATATTGTCTTCCCTCAGACCCTCCTCCTGCATAAACTGGCTCAGCAATTAAGCCAAGAGTAGCAGATGATGTCAGTGTCCTGTTCCTGTCCCCTTGGCACTCACTGACCCAGTGTAGCTTAATGCCTTCTTCTGTAAGTAAATGAGATCCTCCCAGCCCATAGGTGGGAGAGACTAGAGTCTCTCTCTTACCTCTGGGAGGTAACTCATAGAGGGGCAGATCTAAGCCAGTAACCAACAGGAGGTGGTGGAGAGATATCCCAGCTTCTCTGGCCCCCAGGTGGGACCTGGAGTTTATTCCACACCATCTCCTTGAGATCCCGTGGGACTGTCACCTACAGCGGTAGCCTGTTTTGACACTGTGAGTTGGTTTCCTCCTGTTCCTTGTCTCACTTCTCCACCCCTTAGTGATACATTCTGGAATCACTTCCCAAAGAAACTACAGGCACCCAAACCTTTGTCATAGAGTCAGCTTCTGGGGGAATCCAATCTAGAGGAATAGACCATTGCCCCCAAATTAAATAAATATAGCCAATGATGACTACAACCCAAACCATTTTGTCCTTCTCTTTCTAATAGTCAATGTTTGTGGTTTCTCAGCCAAGGTTGTGCTGTGTTTCATGCTTACCCAATGCCTGGATACAGAGTGAGTTTGCAAATGAGGAAAGAAAATCGCTGTTCACAACTGAAAGTGGGAGTCATATTCCCGCTTTTGGGCCCTTATCCCAAACTCTAATTTGGGTTTGGTCTACATTTGGTTTTGGCTACGAAATAATAAAGTCTGGACACGCCCTGAGGTTCTCTCTGGGGCACCAGTGAATGCAGAGCAAAGCTTTTACTGGTTTTTCTCTTGTGAGAAAGTTGTCCTGGGAAGCTGAAGATTACTATCACTTGAAAACAGCTCCTTCCCTTCCACCCGGTTGGTTTGCACTTACCACAGGCTGGGAGACACCTTAATTAAGAAACCCATACTTGTCAGGGCAGTGGGGCCTGGAGTGATCTTTTCTCAAAGGGAGAGGCTGACTCTCTGGGTGTGTGAAAGTTCAGAGTGCACTTGCTCACAAAGTCAGCCAGTCCTACAAGAACCACACCCAGCCTTCCATGGAAGAAGGCGAGAAAATGCCCGTTCCAAGCACTAGGCTGTCAAGCTTTACAACTCTTAACGCCTAGATACCGGTGTTTTTCCAAAGTCTTGGTTTGGGAGTAATTTCCTAACACATTACATACAGCTCCTTTGAACTGGGCATGCCTCTGACGATGGTAAATAGGTAGGGTGGGACTAATCGAATAAATTTAAGTCAAAGACTTCATGATACCAGATGAAAGAGTCCAAATGTAAATGGCTGAGCCTAATGCTTCCAGAAATTAAAGACCTTTTTTTTAAGATTTTTTTTTTCTGACTTAAAGTCTTTATTGAATTTGTTACAATATTGCTTCTGTTTTATGTTTTTCTTTTTTGGCCCAGAGGCATGTGGGATCTTAGTTCCTGGACCAGGGATCAAACCCACACCCCCTGCACTGGAAGGCGAAGACCACCAGGGAAGTCCTGGAATTAAGGATCATTAAGGACCAAATTTCAGAGGAGGAGTATGGCACAGGGGAAAACCTGAACTTGGAGTGTGAGTACCTGCATGTGAATTCTAGCTGCCCTTACTGAGCTGGCTGGCGGCATGTATAATGGTTATAAATACAGACTCTGGAGTCACACTACCTCAGCTGAAATTCCAGCTCCACTGCTTACTAGCTGTGTGACTATGGGAAAGTTAAGTTACCTCTCTGGGCTCAATTCCTTCTTCAATGAAGCAGGGATCATAATAGTACTTGGCTTGTAGGACTGAGCCAAGCATAAAGTAAATTAATATCTCTTAAGGGTCTAGAAGGCTGCCTGACACCACCTAGTAAGCACCAACCTTTGGTCACAGGCTCTCTGTGCCTCAGTGTTCTCATCTGTAAATGGAGGATTCCTACCTGGCTTATATTGTGGGGTTTTATTAGGACAAAATGACACAATGTTATTGAAAGGGAAAATGTGGTAAAACATCATATACATTTAGGTTGTGATTAAATCAGTTCAAGCTTTCATGTCCAACCATCCTCCCTTAAAGACGGGGGCTGGGCATTGAGAGGCTGAGTTAGTCTTGACTTCCAGGGAAGGAAACAAGAGCTCAGGGAAATACACCCTCCCCTCTACAAGGGTTGGACATATGGCTAGCAGCTGGGATTTATGCAAAGCATTCTTCAAATTAGTCCAAAAGCCCCACTGTTTGGTTATTGCCCCCAGTGCAACTGTAAAACCACAGCTCACAACTGCCAGCAGGTCGTTACATCCCCAGCCTGTGCTCACCCCAGCCCCCTCTCCGCTGCCTCACCATGGCCACTCCAAGTTCCCTCGCCCCAGAGCCACCTGCGTGTCCTCTGGTTAACTCAATCTGCTGTCAGAAAGGAGGAAGTAATTAAATGGGGGACATGTCAGTCCCACCACAGGCCCTGGAAAAGTCAATAAAATTTAGTCACCCGAATGGGAGCTGATTTTTAACCACTCTACTATAAACCATGACACGCACAAAAGATGTCAGCTTCAGGCCACATAGTAACCAAGCCCAGAAACTCGGGTGCTCAGCACGGTTTTCCTTCTGTGGAAAGAAAATGAAGTACTATTTACTCCAGTGAAATGTGATGTGAAAAAATGAGGGGAAAACATCTTGTTTCCCCCATAATTCTATACCCTGGAGCAATGAATGGGAGGGACACTGCAGTGGTGGAGGGCAGACAAATGGAAAACAAGACAGGATAAAATATTATTACCAGACAGGTAACCGCGTTGGGCTCTGGGAGACTGTGCATGAGAAAGCCGGCTAGCAGACAGCAGATGAATTCACAAGTTTGTTGCTTGCTTCCCATTTCAGAACCCTCTGCCCTCTGTTTCTCTGCTCCACTGTCTGATGGATTTTCTCTGTAGCCACAGGGCTCCATCCGAGAGGGGCTGTGGAGGACAGGTGTGGAGGGGAGAACCAGAGCAAGTGAAAACCAAGATGCTGTTTGACCTACCCCATCTGCCTGCCTGGCCTTCTTCCCATTGGTTCTTTTTTGCTTTGTAAATAATGAAATTTCCACAAAATCAGCCTCACTGGCCACTTAGTAAGAAATCTGACCTACAACCTAATAGGACCAGCATCTGGAGTGGTATGGGGACAGGGAGGAAATGGTCCACACAAAGGTTTTCTTTTCAAAGAGCAGAGACATCACAACAGACCCAGAGTCACAGAGATACGCTGAATCACTTTTCCCACAGTCTTGGCTCTCCCTGCAAATAGGCCTAGGAACCCTTTTGTTACATTTCTTTTTTTCCCCAAAAAAGTCAAAGGTGGCTTTTTTAAAAAACAATTTCAATGAAATACTAAATGCAAAATGCAGAGTATCATACAAGGTACAATTGCCTCAAAGTTAATACTTAAACATTTATTAAACACTTACTACTATTTTTAATCTTCACATCTTTCCTGGGCAGTAGGTTCTAATATCATCAGACTTATTTTGTAGAAGAGAAGACTGAGCCCCAGAACAATTAAGAAACATGCCCAAGGCCATGTAGCTGGACAGTGGTAGAGATAAGATTGGAACAATCATTAAATATTTCCTGTCAGCTCTCTATGCTAACAATTGCTGACATTTTTCTAGTTCTGAGCAGATTCTCAAACCCTTTCATTTACACAGTCTCACTGGATACTCACACACATATCTTGAGGCAGGAGTTCTCGCCTTGAAGTTTGAGATGAGGAAATGGAAATTTAGAAAGATTAAGTGATTCTCACAGTATTAAAGAGGTAGAATGTGAACAGCAGAACTCAAATACACTTACTGGTCTTCTTCTCACCATACCCCTGCTACCTCAGAATAATAAGTCTTTACATATGGCTAGCTCTCATCAGCCCTGGGAAAATCTTCAGGCTTGCTCCACAGGAAGTACCCACCTCCCCTGCTCTAGGAAGCAGGTGTGATAGCTTCTTCACTGACTACCTCCATCCTACTGGTAATACATGGTATTTGGCAAATGACCTCACTGCGTCTATGGGGGCACCATTCACATGGTAGGTGTGGTAGATTTATCATTTTATTAAGATAATTTTCCAGTAGATGGCAGTAATGTGTCTTGAGGAAGGGGTGGGCGCCTTTTCCTAATTCATGCAGAGGCAATGTAAAGGCTAGTGGGACCCCTGATGGTGTCCATTTTAAATTCTTCTCACCCATAATGTTAAGGCGGTATTGATCCGTCCATCCTCTTCTAGTGCTTTTTAAGACCTAAAGTAGAAGATGCTCTCTGCAAGAATTCATTTATTAATATTTAACAGAATGGTTATCAGGTACGTACAGTGGGACAGATATTATACAAGGTGGACCTACGACAATGGCTAACTAAGGAAACATGGTCCCACCTCTCTTATTGAAGTTCAATAAGGGAGTATGAAAGGCACAAGAGGTTGGTCCACTATAATAGGGCTATCCTTCCTCTCTGGCTTGCCTCTATTCTATAAATTGTAAAAGCTAACCAGAAACAACAACAACTTAACATTTTAAGACTCCTTTGCAGCTAGAAATTGCCATGCGACCCAGTCCTGGCCATGAGATATAAATGGTAGTCAGTTCATGCTCATTTTTCCTCTTTTCCTTTCTCTCTGGTTGGAATACAGATACTTATGCCTGAGAAGCTGCAGTCATCTTATAAACATGAGAACTGAATATACTTGCTTTAGACAGCAGAGGAAGAAGAGAAAAGGAGTCTGAGTCCTGGGTGGCATGATTGAGCCACTTGACCTTTGCTAGATGTCTTGTCTTATTTATGGGAGATGCATAAACCCACATGTCGGAGAAGGCAACGGCACCCCACTCCAGTACTCTTGCCTGGAAAATCCCATGGACGGAGGAGCCTGGTGGGCTGCAGTCCACGGGGTCACTAGGAGTTGGACATGACTGAGCGACTTCACTTTCACTTTTCACTTTCATGCATTGGAGAAGCAAATGGCAACCCACTCCAGTGTTCTTGCCTGGAGAATCCCAGAGACGGGGAAGCCTGGTGGGCTGCCGTCTATGGGGTCACACAGAGTTGGACACGACTGAAGCAACTTAGCAGCAGCAGCAGCAGCAGCATAAACCCACATGTATTTAAACTACAATCAGACAAGTTTTCTATTACTTGCAGCTGAACACTACCTTAACTAATACAGGGAGATAGACATTAAGCAATATAAAATATAAATATATGATTATAAATGCCACACTAGAGAAATACAGGGCACCATGAAATGTGAACTCAGGCACCTGACCAGGTTTGGGGGGCAAGTAAGGCTTTGCTGAGGAAATGACATCGGATTTTAGTAACTAGGGGCTAGAGCCAGATGGTCCTTGGTAGAGTGAAAAACTGTACAAAGGCCTGCAGGTGGGAGGAAGCATAGACATTGGAGGTAGTGGAGGAAGGATGGTGTACACAAGTAGAGAGGTAAATCAGTCCATGAGGATTGCAACTATGACCCTAACCTCTTTGCTCAGTTAATTAACCAATCGAATTGACTAACCACAGTGAGCTAACTACTCGGGCATCACCAAAGGGGAAGGAATGCAAATGGAAGTTTCCCCAGGCCTGGCTGAAGTGGAAAGGAAAACAGGGTTACTCCTGATTATTCACATCAATAGAAGGCAAGAAGAATCCCCAAAGGGAGTCAATTTAATAGGACTATTGGTGGGACTTCCCTGGCGATCCAATGGCTAGGACTCCACACTCCCAATGCAGGGAGCTCGGGTTCAATCAGGGAGCTAGATCCCACATGCCGCAACCAAAAAAAGAAAAAGATCCCACATGCTGCAACTAAGACCTGGAGCAGCCAAATAAATAACCTTTTTTTTTTTTTTTTTTTTTTAAAGGACTAACTATTGGTGAAAGATTGAGGACAGAAGGAGAAGAGAGTGTTAGAGAATGAGATGGCTGGATGGCATCACCAATGCAATGGACATGAACTTGGGCAAGCTTCAGGAGATGGTAAAGGACAGGGAAGCCTGGCATGCTGCAGTCCATGGGGTCACAAAGTGTCAGACACAACTGGGGAATTAGACAACAACTATTGGTGAACACCCAGGATGATGAGGGTCTGACACCAACCTGGATACTCAATAAGTGTTGGTTGAATGACTGAGCAAATGATGTCTATGAAAGTAATTTCAAAATATAAGATGAGGTACAAAGCATTCTCCTCAGTTTACGATGCACTGCAGTACATTGCCCTTCAAGGTATAGTCTACTACAGATGACAAGACAGACCCTTCCATATTCTTGCTGAGTACAAGGCTCAGGGCTCTGTCTTCCTAATAGTGACTCTTAGCTTTGCTCTCTCTCTCCATCAAATATCATGGCTTTCAGCACCAGCCTTCTTCTTCCCCAGCACTTCTGGTGCCCCCATGCTACTTTGAGCCCAACTCATAGCACAGCTGAACAGGGCCACACTCAGCTTGGCAGAAGTTTAAAGCAGGAAACCGTTCCTGCCATCAATGCTCCCTCAGCCATAGAATTTCAGTTCTTTCAGCTGGCCCTCCCAGCCTGGCAGGGACACCTTCTCTTTGGATTCTGGGGAAGGACACACTCAGAAACACAGGTTTCCTGAGTGCCAACTCTGCGCCAGGAACTTCTCCTCATGTAAGTCTCCTAATGACCCTGTGAATTGCAGTTTATTATTTCTTCTCATAGCTGAGGATTCTGAGAAACAGAAAATGTAAGCAACTTGTCCAAGGTCACACAGTAAGTCGGTGTCCAAGATGGAGCTCAGGCTCTCCGACTTTTCATTTAGACTGCAGCATCATGGGATGCCTTGAAGTCTGCACTTACTTCATCTTTTCTACTCCCCTCTAGATTCTGTTCATCTTAAGCTCGCCCTCATTGCCTCATCACCCTACCCACCTTATACACTGCAGTGCACACACACCCCATGATAATGCACTTGGCCCTGATGCAGGAATGAGGTCCCCAGGCCAGACATGTCCTGCCGGGGTGCTAGACAATGTTCAATCCTGGGCCAATGCTCCCCCATCATGTGTCATGCTTCTAGGTGTCCAGATAACATGTGGAACAAAGCTGTCTTCCACCTTCCAAATGGAGAATGGAATGGATGTGGGGTCTGGCTCTGTAATGTCAAAGGCCACCCTCAGGGAGGAAACCAGGTGCTTCCAGTGAAGGCAGGGATTATCAGTGTCCATCCGGGAAGTGGCAGTCTCTCCCTACTCTACCTTCACTTCTCACCATCTCTCCTCCAGCCCACCCTACCTCACAGGATCCCAGGCACAGCCTCTTTGGGGCCGCCCAGCACATCTCGCCAGTCATGAACTGTACCAGGCTCCTGCACATCTCTCTGCCTGAATCATCCACCCCATCCCATACCTGTTTAATTCCTATTTATCACCCATGTTTCATCTTAGCATCACCTCCCCCTGGAAAACTCCCCCTACACTCTGTCCTACATGTTGGACTTTGAGGTCCTTGCTCTCTGCTTCCAGAGCTTTCTGACCTTTTCTCTCCATGCTCTTACCACACTGGACTGTAACTTCCTGTTCACTGGCCAGTCTCCACCCCATGGCCTGAGGATTCTGCCATCTTGCTCACTGTTGAATTACCAGCCTTTGGGGACAACCACAGCACAAAGTAGGCACAACGGAAATACTTACTGTGGTCACCTTATTGTGAATTCTTTTTCTCTTTCTTTTCCACTTAACTGTAAGCTCCCTGAGGATGGGGTCTAAATATTTTCCATCTTTGGACATTCAGAACTAGGGTCAGAGTCTGACATAGAATAAGGAAAAGTGAGGAGCCTAACATGTTTAACCTGGAGAAGAGATGACTGAGGAAAGAAGTGCAGGCCCCAGTCACTGTCCTGAAATATCTGGAAAGCTCTCAAACAAACTAATGTAAAGCTACTTGTAGTATGATCCACAGAGTGGCAGCATCCACAAAACCTGTGACCTTGTTGGACATGCAAATTCTCGGGCCCCAGCCCCGACCCACTGGATCAGACCCTCTGGGGCGGGACCCAGCACTCTGTGCTTTAAGAAGCCCTCCAGGGGATTCTGATGGGCCCTACAGGTTGAGACACCTTGGACTGATGGTAGGCTTATTCTGAGTCAAGAGGGAGACAGTCTTCCATTCAGTACACAGAAAATTCCCCCATGAGTCTGCCATAATTCCAGAAGCTGTCTCATGTGTTCTTTGCAGCTCTAGATGTTCTGGATGAAGCAGGGCACCCTTCCACCAGAACTCTGTTGGGATTTCATGCCTCGATTATATCGTTGGTGATCCAGACAGGAGAAAGAATGACTGGAGGAGAGAGAATCCTTCAGAACTGCCCCCCCCCCCGTCCCCCGCCCACCGCACCACTGATCTCTGTTTTGCTGGATTGAGGATTGGGGGCAGTTGGGGGGGCATTCCTGACAGTCCAGTTCTATCACATGCCTGGAGGTTGGGGTTGAGGGATGGCAATGGGGAGAGAGTGACACTGGAAGGAGGAGGGCACCCACCTTTGTCATTTTAATTTGAGGAAGGCTTTATTATGGTGGTAGAAGGAAGGTAACCTTGCTGTTGTAATAGCAGCAATACCAAAAGTTAACATTTATTAAACACTCACTATGGGTCAGGCACAGTTCTAACTTGCTTTGCAAGGATTTTCTCATTTGATTCTTCCAAGATCCCTATAAAAATTGCTAATATCATCTCTTACTGGAGATGAGGAAAAAGTGAGAGAGAGCCTAAATGACTTTCTAAAGATCTCACCTTCGTGGAGATGACATTATAAGGAATATACTCAATAAAGATATTTTGAGGATGAGCCTGACATAGTATGGGCCTGGCACCATGGGCTTAGGACATGTTTACTGTAAAAATGGCTAAATGAAAGATCTCATTTCATCCATTGAGGTAGATGTGGTGATTTGCCCCATATTCAGATAAGAAAGTAGATTCAGCAGAGGTACCAGATTGTTGAAGGTCATTTAGCTATTAAGCAGATGAACTGTGATTTGATTGTCTTCCATCTCTAAAACCTGTGCTTATCCACATCTCATCATCCACAGTGTGGTAGAGATTATAAACAAATGGCCACAAATTCTTTGCTGCTTCTCCCATCAAGAACCTGAATCTTAATCCATCCATTAGAGTCCAAGCTTGGTCATTTGACTTGCTTTGGCTAATGGGATATTGGCAAATATGATGTAAACAGAAGTCTGAGGTTTGCTTTTTCTCATTGCTGGGAATATTTTCATTGTCATGTGAAGAAGTTTAGTATGGCCTACTGGAGAATGAGATACTCTGTGGACAGAAAGGCCCCAGCAATCCCAGCTGTCCCAGCCAACCCCACTGAGGCTCCAGACATTTGAGTGAGGTCATCCTGCACCATCCAGTCTCAGTGGAGACAGCTCAAAGCAGAAGTTACAAAATCTTAAGTAAATCAATGCTTGCTGCTTTAAGCCACTAAATTTGTGGTTGATTTGTTACACACCAAATCTAACTGATACAAATGGTTACTATTATTTTATGCTGAACAATCTCTTTTTC
Source organism: Bos taurus (assembly GCF_002263795.3). Taxonomy (NCBI): domain Eukaryota; kingdom Metazoa; phylum Chordata; class Mammalia; order Artiodactyla; family Bovidae; genus Bos; species Bos taurus. The sequence continues at coordinate 104,306,978 of NC_037357.1, forward strand.
ACACATACAACCTTGAAAAGTCATTCCTCATGCAAACATATATGCTCACCCTAGAACACACACAAATGTATACAAATGTGGATATATCCTTAGACTCAAAAAATTCAGGGAAGAGAAACAGCACCAGCTTTTATAAAACTTGTTTTAAAGCAAATGAAGTTGACTTCAAAAGGAGCTAGTTCCTCAGGGAAGAATTTCAAGAATTATTCTGGTTGTAATTTACAGTCAATTCATGGTTGCCCTTTGTATCATTGTCGATTGGCTTTTGAAGGGCAATCTGGAGTAGATAAGCAAGGAGGTGGCAAAGTAATAAGGATGAGTAAAGGGTACTCATCTGGCCATTAGCAGACCCTAGACTTGAACACAGGGCCACGGTCTCACAGCCTCTTCCCACAAACTCCTATCAACAAGTCAACTTGAGACATTTCACCCAGGCCAGCAGGCATAAAGGACACAGCCCACCACCTGAGTTAGCCAGCAATATACACACACGGGGATGCCAACTGACTAGCCAACTGTAGGTAGTGATTCAAAATCCAAGGCTACAGCAAAGAAAGTTCATCTCTTTCCAGAACCTGGCACCTCTTGGATTGGCACCATCAGGGCCTGCCTGACTTTTCAAGGGGGAATTAGCAGCTGCCAACTGGCAGAAGCCTGAGCCCCCAGCTGCTGTTCCTGCCACCTTCCCATGGTTTGTCATTTGAGCAATTTTTAAGCTTTTGTCGTAGTCACAGAAATCGGCATTTAACCAACCATGAGGGTGAGATTCACCCAGCAAAATAACAGAGGTGAAAAACTGCTAGAATGAATAGAACAAAACACAACCGGAAGTGTCAAAGTCTGGCAGAAGAGCTAAACTATACAGAATTAAAAGCATCGTATAACAGACCACACACAAGGACCTGAGAGCCCAAGAACAATGTCTGGCACAAATCCAGTGCTCAAGAAATATTTGTCAAATGAATGGTACAAATCAGCCCAGTCATAGAAGCAGGGCTTCATGTCTATTCTCTGGTTTTACTGCAAATGCATTTGGCCCTCTGCTAAAACCTGGCTTTCCTTCCAAGGCCAACTCTGACTCTCAGAGCGGCACTCCAGGGCACATCTTAAGTGTCAGCATTGATGCTTTCTGATTACCTTAGAAACTGAGACGTGGGCCAATGGCTTTCTCTTCTAGTGACTTTAGATCAAATAAATGAGCATCCTCCATCTTAACTGTATCATTTGATAGAAACAACTTCACATGCTAAGACAGAGGTTAACTTATAATTCCCTGCCTCAAAATAAACACTTACTTATGTATTCATTTATTTCTGCCTCATTTTCCTGCACAAAAGGTTTGAGACAACATTGGAAAAAATATCAAATGCAGCATTCTGTTTGCAAGCTGACAAGCGCAGAAAAGAAGGAAGCTTTTTAAAAAATGTTTTCCCGGCAGCCTCTTTTGACCTACACTTGGCATTCTGTGTAATATCCATGTGCAAGAGATTGCAGTGGTGGGAAGGTCATGGGTTACACGATGTCAGCTCAGCCCCATGCAGGGGGATGTGAACCTTGAGGCAAATTGTAGCTGAACCTCTGGCCAAATGAGGTCATGAGATGGGAATGTCAATTCCAGAGAATGTATGCTTTCTGGTTTTACAATACAATTTGGGGAGGTGAAAGATCACGTCATTACAAATTCAATAGAGTTCAGAGGAGGGGGCAAGGAAGGAGGGAAGTGGGAGTAATGTTTGCCAATTTATCAAGCTCTAAGTCCCGGCATCTCTCTTCCCATGTAATCAAGAGTAATCATGGGCAGCTTCTAAGGAAACACTGTGCTTCCCATTACTTTCCACCCAACAACTGTGTATTTGTAAGTTACCCACCAGTCCAATGGAAGAAAAGTAGGCAGGACAGATGACCTCCAGGCAAGTCCAAGAATAAAAACTGGTTTAAAGAGGCTGCCTAGGTGGTTGGAAAGAATATATGCTCATTCAGTCGTATCCAACTCTTTGCAACCCCATGGACTGCAGGCCACCTTCTTTGTCCATGGGATTTTCCAAGCAAGAATACTGGAGTGGGCTGCCACGCCCTCCTCCAGGGGATCTTCCCAACCCAGGAATTGAACCCATGTCTCCTGCATTGGCAGGTGGATTCTTTACCAACTTAGGTCTCAGAGATGCATTCTCTTTACATTTCTGGGTAAGGAGCTCAGCACTCTCCCCAGACACCACTTAGTCTCAGAATAGCATCATCCATATCTTCCATAGCAGTATGGACCTGGAGTGTCCTCCTCTGGTCCTTGCCCAGCCGAGGAGGCACTGTCCTAGCTGGCTGCCAATGTCTTGGCAGGTATCATCTTTGCTCCCTTGAGGTCAATCATCGCCTGGTCTCTAGAATTCCTCCCTTTCCTCTTGACCCCTTCTGTCTCATTCCTGAAGAGTTCACTTGCAAATTGCCAAGGCTGCTCTGGCCCCAGGCGAGGCTGGGCTTCTTGCTGATTATTTTAAGCCACCAGCCCAGGCTTCCTGGCAGCCTGAGACTTTAAGGCAGCTTTGCCATGTTCCCTGAAATCCATGAGGCTGCCTTTGATGTTTCCTTGTAGGACAGATGTGATTAACACAACCCAAGTCCATTGAATGATCATCAATGGATCAACTCCTATCCACTTTCTCCCTGGTAACTAATTCAAGTTTCTCTACCACTGCAACACATGGTCCCCATCCTCACACCTTTAACTGTGCATACAGCCTTCACAGTCCTTAGGTGGCTGATATACAATATCAATATGCTTTAAACATATGATGACAACAGCAGGTAGAGTTTCCATTAGGGGAATATTCCCCCTCAGGGACATCATTGTGAACATCAGCTATTGTACTATTAATATGATGTAATGAGATGATGATATCATGGATATAGACATTCATCTTGGTTTGTTCACACTATCTGGTTCCAGGACGTCATAGCTTTTGTGTGTTTGCTTATAATAGCTTTTCCTCATATCTCTTTGCTAAGCTTTCAGCTCTATTTGCTAGTGTAACTGTACCTATCCCCAGCAGCACTGGCCACTCCATCTTCTAATTTATTGTTTCTAATGAAACATGTTGAAGAAAGTATATTGGCTCCAAGTGATGACAATATATAAATGAGCATAGTGCCTAGAACATCATAGGTACCCAAAATACATTTTCAAATATTCTGAACTAAAAAAAAATTTCCACTACAACACATAGAAAATCTAGATAAAATACAGCACTGCCGTTGTTATTCAGTCACTAAGTCATGTCCAACTCTTTGCAACCCCATGGACTGCAGCACACCAGGCTTCCCTGTCCTTCACCATCTCCCGGAGCTTACTCAACCTCATGCCCATTGAGTTGGTGATCCTATCTAACCATCTCATCCTCTGTCATCCTCTTCTCCTTTTGCCTTCAATCTTTCCCAGCATCAGGTTATTTTCCAATGAGCCAGCCCTTCACATCAGGTGGCCAAAATATAGTACTATTCCTCTTCAAATTTTATAAAAGCACAAAGCTTGGCTTGAAAGAAAGAGAAACCCCCAAATTTCAGATGAGAAGAGGGAAATGAAAGCCAGAGCAGCCAATGCATGCTGGTGCCATGGAGTCCCATGGGAGCTTTAGCCCAGTGTCTGCAATAGAGGCTTCAATACCCTCCTCATACACAGAAACTGTGGCCTCAGGCCCACGCAAAGTGAGAGCTCAAACTGAGGCACATGCATGGAGCTTAGAGCCTCAGAAATATTTCTTGTTCATGAAAAGGGCACACAATGATACTGTTCATTGACTCATTAGAGCAATAAAGATACTTGCTGTCTGTTTGTGCCTTAAGCAGGTAAATCAAAAAAGACATCAATGGAGGAAGGGATACTTAGGCAGTTTGGGATGGACATGTACACAGTGCTATATTTAAAATGGATAACCAAAAAGGACCTACTGTATAACACATGGAACTCTGCTCGATGTCATGTGGCAGCCTGGACAGGAGGGGAGTTTGGGGAAGAATGGATACATGTATATGTATGGCTGAGTCCCTTTGCTGTTCACCTGAAACTGTGACAACATTGTTAGTCAGCTATACTCCAATACAAACTAAAAACTTAAACAAAATACATCTATGACAAAATCAAGAACCTAAGCCTCTATTCCCTGTAGATGTGAAGTGTGAGGTAATGCTACCTGCGCAGGTAGAAAAGTCAAGCTGAGAAATTAACATAAAAACTGGTCCAGGGCCTAGGAGACCCTAGAGCCTTGGCAAAAGTGAGTGTGAAATCACTCTGAAGACTACAGAGGACCCCCCCCCCCACAGAGGGGAAAAAATCCAAAGATATATTCACAAGAAAAAAAGGACTAGCTACACAAGGAAATAAACTACCATAAGGAACAGTTGGCAGTTGCAACAAAAGAGAAAGAATATAGCTTGACCACAGCAAATAACTGAAAGATCTGAAGGAGAATATAAAATAAAGATCCTGAACATGATTAAAGAAATAAAAGAGTAGATATCTTCATGAAATTCAAAAATAATATGAATAAAAATCTTTTTGATTTGAAATAATAACTTGTAAGAATAATAATAAAAACTTACAAGAACAGGCATGGAAATTTAGAGTGAATTTAATAATTTAACAGCAAAATCTAAGTGAGGTAACCTCTGTTAAAATGGTCAGCAGGAAGAGATTAGGAGAAAAAAGGGAAAGGAACAAGGAACACTTAAAAGCAGGACATGGAAGCTTCATCACTGTGCTGTAAGCTCCCACAGCATGTGTCTCAGGACCGTTTTCTATTTGAACTTACATGTCCAATATCTATTCATTCAGCACAGAAGAAGACCTCAAAAAATGCCTGTTGAATGAATGAGGTAACAAAAGAACAAGCTATAGGTTAAAGGATTAATGAATAATGGGGGAAAGTCTTCCAGGCATCATTCTGGGCTGAATTTTTTTCTCTTCTCTCTTAAAGCCCGAGATAGCTACCCAGACTCATCCCATCTTAGCTGTGGCAGAGACTCATGGGCCAAGGACATTTATAGACATCCAGAGGCAGCAGGCATTTTTGTAGAAAATATTTTGCAATGGGCCCCAGCTGAGTTCGTTACTTTGTAGACTGGGGCTTCGCTGAGAGCTACACTCCAGCCCTGCATGGATTTAAGAAAGAGTGCGTGGGGACAGAAAGAGCTAGGGCAATAGAAACACAGCTGGGGAAGTCCACGCAGAACAAAGGAGCAGGTCTCTGGTCTGAACACTGCACGGTTGCCAACAGAGGGCCGGAAAGCCCCCTGGCAGCAATGGCTCGACTTGTCGGTAGGGATGTGACCGGTCCGACTACTATCTGGATGAAACTGGTGGCATGTGAGCGTTGAATCAAGTCAAAACACAATGAAGAAACGTGTGACAAAAGATAAAGGGGATTGGTTCCAGAATCAGCCTAATGATGCATCCAGAGCTTTCTCATAGCTCTAATGGGAGGGAAGTCACAATTCACACAAAAAAACACCCTCAAGTCACGATGGCTTGAAATTGTGTTTGTGTCTATGATTAATTTAACTGTTTCCTAAATTATATATGTTCCACTCCTCACTTAGGATCCAGTTGTCCTCAAGTTTATCTCTTTGCTAAGTTGCTAAGTCACTTCAGTCGTGTCCAACTCTGTGCGACCCCATAGATGGCAGCCCACCAGGCTCCCCCATCCCTGGGATTCTCCAGGCAAGAACATTGGAGTGGGTTGCCATTTCCTTCTCCAATGCATGAAAGTGAAAAGTGAAAGTGAAGTCGCTCAGTCGTGTCCGACTATTAGTGACCCCATGGACTGCAGCCTACCAGGCTCCTCTGTCCATGGGATTTTCCAGGCAAGAGTACTGGAGTGGGGTGCCATTGCCTTCTCCGCAAATTTATCTCTTAGTTTGCTAGAAAATCCACTGGATTTTTCTAGTCCCCTCCACCTAATACTTTTCCCACTGCTCTTACTCAGGATGCTAAGCCTGTGGATGTAGTTCCCACAGGTGGAAGCAGCAATAGACTGTTGCTATAGGCAACATAAAACAGACTTCATAAGAGGTTAACACTCCAGAATATCGAAATCAGATGGTCATGTTTCTGTGCCTGTTACATCCATTTTGGGAAATGAAACTTGCCAGATGACTTTCTGACCTTTAGTTATTTATTCTATAAAATTAAGATGAATGGAAGGGATTCGGGGTATGGGTTTGGATATCGGCTAACTAGAATTTGAAGTCGAGATTTCCCAGTTACTAGTTAAGTGACATTGGTGAGTTACTTAACTTCTCTAAACTCATCTGAAAAATGAGACTGGAAGTATCAGCAGATGTTAATAGTAGGTACAATACAATTCCACAGTACTGACCTCGTGGGGCAGCTGGGAAGACAAAATGAGATGATATATGTGATTCTACCATTCTGAGTTACTCAAAGCACCACAAGGACCACTAAGAACATTTATCGTGGATTTTTTTGGTGCTCACCCACAGATAAAACTCTTGAGAGTTTTGAACCATTGAAGCAGGGCTTTAGGATTTGGAAAAACAAAAGCCCATGGCATAATTGCAGAACTTACAGTTCACAGCCCCTTCCCACTCGTTACCACATCCCTACATAATAAAAACCAAATCTAACTCAGATCCCAATACACAGATGTCACATGCACAATAGTGGTATTTACACTTTCAAAGAATACACATGCTTAAAATGCACACCAAAGTGTTAACAGAAGTTGCCTCTAGGGTGTGTGATTCAGCATTTGTAAAGATGACCATGTGGGACATTGAAGATGGTGAAAAATTCTTTGCTACTCTTTCCATCAAGAGGTGGCATCAATGCCTCACTTGCTGCACTGGGCTCACTTTTGTGACTTACTTGACAGATAGCATTCAGGGGAAGTGGGGTTTGGGACTTCCAAGGCTACGGATGAGAAACCTTGCAGCTTCTGCTAGGGCTCTTAGGATGCTCGCTATAGGAGAGCCAGTTGCCATGGAAGGAGGCTGATCACCTTGAGGCTATGATGCTGAAAGGGCACAGGAAATGACCACATAGAGAGGCCTTGAGACTCCAGGAGGAAAAAGAGAGAATGCCCAACCAGCCCCCAGGCCTCCCAGACATTCCCAGCTGAAGTCCCAGGCATCGTGGGGTGGAGAATCTCTGATTATCTTTGCCCAAATTGCAGATTCAAAAGCACAATAAATGCTGTTTTTAAGGCACTAAGCTTTGGGGGGTTTGTTCTATAGCAATATGTAACTGGTTTAAAAAAGAGTGCACTTCTGTATTGTCTGAATTTTTTAAAACCATTTTTTTAGTTTGAAAATAAAAGGGAAAAATGAAAGTTAAAGGAAAAGAAAGTCTTTTTTAAAAAGAGAGAGGAAATCTTCTGTACACTTTTCATATCACTAGCTTCTCCAACCACCTTCCCTTATGGTACACTCAACTTAGACTGTCACAGGCTATTCAGCTCCCTCATCTGAAGAAAACCACCATTTGATGCCTCCTGTCATCTCACGGAAAATAGATCCTGTTCCAAATAGCTGCAAGCACAGGGCAAAGCACTCCAGATATGCAGAGATAAGAAGCACAAACTCCTTGGGGATTGATAAATCATTCTGTACGTATCCCCACGCTCCTCAGTTTGCCATACCATAAACTGACTTGGCTCAAGCCAGGCTAAAAACAAAGAGGAGCAACTGCTTTGGAGTCCATAACCTGGAATTACTGTGATGTGACTTTGAAGAGTGTTAAGAGCATGGTCTTTAGGATCTCAGCTCAGCAGAGATCTCAGTCTTCTGTTCTGTAACTGGGAGATTTTCATGTCCCCTTCTAGCTTCTTCCTTCATGAAACAAAGAGGTTAGACTTGGTCTTAAGACCATTTGTAGTTATGAAGCTTAGTGCTCGAAGCAAATGCAGAGACCCAGGTCTTGCTCTGTAACATGTCAGACAAGTCAGTGGTTGAAAGGAATTTTCCATGGTGCGATCACCATGGAATGATGGTATTGAAGCCTCAGCGTGACCTAATAGGACAGCTCTCCTTCCTCCATCCCCTTTAGTGAAGGACCAACGTTTCTGTGCATGAGGAATGTTCAGGAGTAAAGGAATGTCAACTTGGCATAGGCTTTCTGTTCTCTAAGGGGAATAAAATGTAGTCACCATTTTTCAAAAGGAAGATATGGTGTGTGTGACATGACAAAATAAGCAGATCTTTGGAAACAATTTTCACTGTTTCTTGGTGGAAGAGTGGTCTGGTGTTTCCCGGTATCGCCTGTACAGGTCATTTGAGACTGTCTCTCAGCCATTCCCTGCCCCCTCTACAGCAAAGCAGGAAGAAAACAGCTTTCTGAGAGAATCAGCCTCTCCTCCACCCCCTTGGTGCAAGAATTCCCTCATCAGTTAAGTAGAGAATCAGCTCACCCAGTGAATTCTAATGAGGCAGGCTGTTCAGCTGTAAGCAGCCCTCCCTGCTGAAGAAGACAGCAAGCAAAGAAAAAGATGGCGCGATGCTCCAAACACTTTGTCTTTCCATACCAGGTACATGAGCATCAAAACAGTTTCCATCATAGCTGAACTCCCAGACAAACCCAGCAGCAAGGAATGCTAGATGAAGTTACCTTGGATCTAAGGAGTCCCACAAAACAAGGTAGGTATAGAATGGTGATTCCAGGAAATTAATTAAGATTAATTATTAGTCTAATGAAAAAAATCTAGACTTAAACACACACATGTGTACAAGCACGCTTTTAGTGCCAGCTCTGAGCTGAAATAGGTGAACACTCCAACGTTAGTCCCAAGGGCAGCCTTGTTTTGAGGTTAGTTGAGAAAGCAGGGGAATCATTTATAAAGATGGGGGTGAGAAATCCATGAACTAGGCTGGAGGTAAAGTGGCAGGGGTCTGAGACTGACCTTGGCCACTGGTTTTGTCACTTCGAAAAAGGCAGGTAAGCACCAGGTCTGTGCTTCTGAAACAAGGGAAGGCAGTGGAGTGCCAGCAGTGCCTGGACCATGGGGACAGCAAAGCGTTTCCTTCAAAGGCATTGAAATCGATGATGAGAGCTTTCAATATTGTTTATTTTTAATTTAGAAACTGTTGTCCAATTTTGCAAACAACCTTGGCAAATATAAGCAACAGAAAACAAAATTTTAAGTGTACAGTTCATTAGTTTTAGCAAATACATACACCACCACAATCAAAATACAGCGTATTTTCATCAACTTCTAAATTTTCCTTATGTTCTTTCAGTTAATACTTCCCTAGCCCCAGGAAACCACCGATGGCTTTCTGTCACTACAGGTAAGATCTGTCCTTTTAAGAAGTTCATAGAAATGGAATCACAGTATGTGTTTCTGTGTGTGTGTCTGGCTTCTTTCACTCAGCAAAATGGCTTTGCAATTCATTCACATTGTTTTTGTGCTGCAAGTCATTCCTCTTTATTGCTAGATAGTATTTCACTGTATGAACACAGTAGAATTTTTTAACCATTCTTTTGTTGGGGAATATTTAGGCAGTTACAAATAAAGTTGCTACGAACATTTGTGTAAAAGTCTTTGTGGGGGCATGTTTCCATTTCTTTTGAGTAAGTATCTCGGAGCAGGATTGTCAGATCTTATGATAAGTCGTGGGCTTCCTGGATGGTGCTAGTGGTAGAGAATCCACCTGCAATGCAGGAGATCTGGGTTCGATCCCTGGGTCCTGAGGAGTACATGGCAATTCACTCTAGATTTCTTGCCAAGAGAATCCCATGCGAGAGCATCCTGGCAGGCTATAGTCCGTGGGGTCACGAAAGAGGCAGACACGACTGAGTGACTAAAAAACAACAACAAAACCAGAGATAAATCTACGCACATATGGACACCTTATCTTTGACAAAGGAGGCAAGAATATACAATGGATTAAAAACAATCTCTTTAACAAGTGGTGCTGGGAAATCTGGTCAACCACTTGTAAAAGAATGAAACTAGACCACTTTCTAACACCATACACAAAAATAAACTCAAAATGGATTAAAGATCTAAATGTAAGACCAGAAACTATAAAACTCCTAGAGAACATAGGCAAAACACTCTTTGACATACATCACAGCAGGATCCTCTATGACCCACCTCCCAGAATATTGGAAATAAAAGCAAAAATAAACAAATGGGACCTAATTAACCTTAAAAGCTTCTGCACATCAAAGGAAACTATTAGCAAGGTGAAAAGACAGCCTTCAGAATGGGATAAAATAATAGCAAATGAAGCAACTGACAAACAACTAATCTCAAAAATATACAAGCAACTCCTACAGCTCAACTCCAGAAAAATAAATGACCCAATCAAAAAATGGGCCAAAGAACTAAATAGACATTTCTCCAAAGAAGACATACAGAGGGCTAACAAACACATGAAAAGATGCTCAACATCACTCATTATCAGAGAAATGCAAATCAAAACCACTACGAGGTACCATTTCACACCAGTCAGAATGGCTGCAATCCAAAAGTCTACAAATAATAAATGCTGGAGAGGGTGTGGAGAAAAGGGAACCCTCTTACACTGTTGGTGGGAATGCAAACTAGTACAGCCACTATGGAGAACAGTGTGGAGATTCCTTAAAAAACTGGAAATAGAACTGCCTTATGATCCAGCAACCCCACTGCTGGGCATACACACTGAGGAAACCAGAAGGGAAAGAGACACGTGTACCCCAATGTTCATCGCAGCACTGTTTATAATAGCTAGGACATGGAAGCAACCTAGATGTCCATCAGCAGATGAATGGATAAGAAAGCTGTGGTACATATACACAATGGAGTATTATGCAGCCATTAAAAAGAATACATTTGAATCAGTTCTAATGAGGTGGATGAAACTGGAGCCTATTATACAGAGTGAAGTAAGCCAGAAGGAAAAACATCAATACAGTATACTAACGCATATATATGGAATTTAGAAAGATGGTAACAATAACCTGGTGTACGAGACAGCAAAAGAGACACTGATGTATAGAACAGTCTTATGGACTCTGTGGGAGAGGGAGAGGGTGGGAAGATTTGGGAGAATGGCAATGAAACATGTAAAATATCATGTAGGAAACGAGTTGCCAGTCCAGGTTCGATGCACGGTACTGGATGCTTGGGGCTGGTGCACTGGGACGACCCAGAGGGATGGTATGGGGAGGGAGGAGGGAGGAGGGTTCAGGATGGGGAACACATGTATACCCGTGGCAGATTCATTTTGATATTTGGCAAAACTAATACAATTATGTAAAGTTTAAAAATTAAATAAAAATTTAAAAAAAAAGTGAAAAAAAAAACAATAGGCAATATCTTAACCCCCCTAAAGAATGGCATATTATTTTTAATAAATAATCATAATTCTGTTACTAAAGTTGTGAAATTTGATATCTATTTGATGAAATTGTATAAAAATGATTTTGTAGCACACAAAAAAATGCAAAAAGAGTTGAGACATCAAATATGGAAGTTCTAAATCCAGTAGGTAATCTATAGCCAATTTCCTATGAAAAATTTCTTAAGGCATTTCCCCAAAGTACCATGCACATATTTTGGGATATGTGACTCTGTACTGTAACACATGGGCACGCATGTACATTGTAGATACAGTAATATTTGTATGCACATGTTTTATTTGTAGCATAGATAACTATACCATATATAATGTAATTCTATATAGCAAAAGGCAGTGATGGCAGAGGTGATGGAGGGATATTCTTCACTGGTATCTGCTACTGGTGATGGTTCAGAGAAAAATCTGAAGCTTTTGTGTGTTTCAAATTTGAATAATATTCAGACCTTTTTGAAGAAAAATTTTTCTTAGATGTTGGCTCAAATACAAATATTTGATTAAAATATTGCTCATTACAGGCAAACATAATATAGATTCCTTCATTTTAGCTTGTCTACATATTTAAAGCCCTTCAACATTTACAAATCAATGTAAGTGGAACTATAACAGCAGTGCAATTCTAATTAACAATGTTGATTTAAAATAATGGATAATATTGTTTTGCTGAAACTAAACTGCAACTGTCACTAAGAGTATGAGAGGGGACATTATGCCTACACAACCACAGGTCAAACAATGGCTCGATTTTCCCAGTGCTTTGCAAATTATTTTCAAATTACTAGGAAACCTTGGCTCAAGTGATGTGCATTCGGCACAAATGCTTCATTAACATATAAGATCTGCCTTTGTGGTTTTCTTATTAGGCCAACACAAGTTAAGTGGAAATACTTAGCACCAGGTCAATCATAAACACACACACACACACATATGCTGAGACTGTGAAATATAGGAAGCAAGGATTCTGTTGCTTTTGGTCCCCATTACATACCCAGGAATTGAGAGATGGAGTGAGAGATGAAAATCCCAAAGAGAAACTATAAGGTTGAATAATTAGGTCAACGTTTTTTTTTTTTAATGAGACTGTTATCTTTTGAAAATAATCAAATATTTGGAGCCAATTAGATGAAATACTAACTTGAAAAAACTGAAGCTCTCAAATTCCCATTTGGCCTTTGGCAAGTGCAGACACAATCAGACACAATCTGCAGCTCCTCTGAGGGAAGAGCCTGGGAAAACAGTGAAGCCACAAGGACAAGGGGGAAATTAATCAAGAAATATCGAGAAAGTCTGGGAATATGACATTGCTAGTGATGTGTGGTTTGTTCAACAAACAAATAGGAAGGCTCAAGGGAAATGAAATTTCTCAGGACAGATGACCAAATGCGCCTTGTCAGCAAATGTGGAGAGGAAACCAAGGAACAAGATCACTTCTGATGGAAGTATGGTCAGTGTAGGAATCTAGTGGACAGTAGAAGAGAATACAGTCAAGATTCCTTAGAGCTTGAGCTGGATGCTACATCTTTTAAAGTATTTCCACATAGAACTCCCTTGCATGGTAAGGTAATTGTGAGCTCCTACTTTTACAAAATAAGACACCAAGGCTCACAGAGGTCTAATGCTTTTCCAATGTTCACAAAGGTAGTCAGAAAAGGAGGTGGGCTTGAGCTGAGGTCTCCTGCCCATGGTCCATGCTCTTGCTAACACTCCAGAGATTAAAGATCTCAAGGCAATATAGCCTAGTGGTTAAGCATGTGGATTTAGAACCAGATAGCCTGGCTGGGGGAGGTTCTGGGTATACCCCAACCTTAGTCTCACTGTCACACAATAAGATAACACATATGATGGAGCTCAGTACCTGGCATATAGTCAGCTCTTTTAAAATGTAGCCATTATAGTTTTAACATATATGAATTATGCAAACCAATGTAGATGGAAATGGGTTGATTATATTTTATAAAATTGGTGTATGTTCTGTGAGAGATAAGGATGCGTGGTTTAGAAACAGATTTGATGTAATAAAATAATTTAGCAGCAACAAAAAGATAAACCATAGAATTTTGACTAATAAGGAGTGAGGAATGACAGTTCTTATAAAAGGGGGAATAAAAAGAGAATTGGGGGCCAAATTGAACGATGAGATTAGACTGGGAAAGTCAACATTCACAGTGACTCTCATATGTTGCCATTCAAACATCTCATGTTTAAAAGAAAGATTAGTTGATAGATGACTTAAAATTGCATCTTACTGTGAATGTAAGAAGATTCAAATGAAACTCGTGGGTGCTTTATACATACTATATTAAGGGGGAAATGTCTAAGGGGTGGGCAAAAAGCACATTTTGCAAGGCTTTCCTCAAGTCCTTTCAGTTCAATTCTATTCTACTCTGAAGACCCCATTTACTGAGTATCCATGTGTTCACACTGGACTGTTTTGTTGCTGTGTACTAAGTACTTTCCTAGGTCCTGGGGACTCGAAGATAAATAAGCCCAGCTCTGGTTTCTCAGTCTGGTAGCACATTCAGAAATATGGACACATAAGGCTAAGGCGCTGCAGAGGTGCCATGAGATGGCCTGTCTAAAGTGCTGGGTGCCCAGATGAGAATATCTAGTAGGCCAAATGACTGACCCCAATTTTTCACTACTCTGATATTATCCACCTACACATACAACCTTGCCGTGGCCTGACTGTGGGTGGAATACTCATCTGCCCCTTGACTTTGAGTTTCACTCTGTGACTCACTTGGACCAATGAGATTAACAGATGTGACATGAGCAGAGGCTTAAAGTGAGCCTTCCCGCTTGTATTTCTCCTTGTCATGAAAAGAACATGCCATATATATTCTGCAGATCCAAGGAGGGTGAGAGATCAGAGGAGCAGACTCGGATCCAATCTACACCCTGGAAGCAAACCCAGTGGGAACCAGCCTGGATCAGTTAACCTCAAGTCAATGCACAGACATTCAAGCAAGAAATAAATGATTGTTTTAAGCCATGGAGTTTTAGGGTCATCTGTCACGCACCCCACAGTGACAGCTGTCTGAGATAGGCCAAGGTAGCTATGACAGGGATGAACAGGAACAGAACTTTATTGTGGCCCTTCTCTGCTCACTAACTACCTATTTCTCTCCCCTTATTCCCTCCACTGGACAAATAAGCATGGATTCCCAAAGAAGAGCTGTTGGGATTCTTGCCAATAATAACTTAGAGCCTTATAAACAAGACTTTTGTTTGGATTGTGTTGTGGCAACACAGGACCCACATATGAACCGTAGAACAAAGAATAGAGTCATCTAATCCACATCTCCCTTTCTTGTTGCTCTTCCTCAATATCAGTGGGTCCTTCGGAAAACCACATGCATAGCACTAATTCGAATGTAGCCAGAGTAGCCCCATTAACCATATAAACCTACAGATGGATGCTCCAGGAAAGGTTTGGGTAGCTGTGGCTGAATCTTGAAAAGCATCCTGCATACTTAAGTCCTAGATGAAAAACGTTCACTTATTTATCTCTCCTGACATGTAGCTAGATGCTAAGGAAAGGCTGGGGACAGCTCATAAAGGGCAGGCAGGGGAGTGAGAAAAGTGGTAAGGAAACATCTATCACATGCTATGAGAAATACACGGCTATTTCTTTCACATGTTCCTTCCAGAGCATAGAACAATATCAGATGATACACATTTCAGAAGCAGAGGTTTTTGTTAGAAGTTTTTGTTAGTTAATTTAAAAAAGAATTTAAGGAGAGGGTTTCCAACTAAGGCAGATGAGTCCCACAGTATTAATACAGTTAAGCAAATATTGGAGGATCATAGGAAATGAGGTTGAATAAATTACATGTTTTATCAGACATCTTTGGGCTTTGAAACTGCTGACAGCTCACTGTGGAATATTAAATCTCACATTTCTCAATTTGCCTTTTTATTGATGTTGGGGAGAAGACTGTATATGAAAAATTTTCTTCTCCCAACATTTATAAAATATGATGTATGCATTAACATATGTGTAAATATTTATTCTTAAGTGTGTCTTTGGCTGAGTTTCCCCCGGAAGCTGACCTGAGACAAGGGTTTGGGGCTGGTGGTTTATTTGGGAGGTGACCCCAGGAAGCACTGGTTGGGAGGTGGGGAAGTGACACACGGAGGAGGACAGAGGCAAGGCAGGGCTCAATAAAAATCATGGTGGGGGAGTCAGGGCTCAGCCCTGTTAGGGACCTCTGGGCGACGGTATTAATAATTATCCTACCCAAGCGGGGGAAGATAGAGTAATTGCGGCTAACTCCCATCTGACATTGACTCAGGGATGCTCCCAAGGGGGTTAACCCCTGAGCACTTGGAGTCAACCCCACCATAGGTCATCACTGACTTGGATGGGATGTAGACCAGCCACCAACAGTGTACTATAAAATGCATATTTTAACTTCATGTGTCAATGAGAAGAGTTATACATGAAGTTAAATCTTACAAAGACAGCCAATCGTTTAGCACCCCCAGTCTTTTTTTCGAACTACACTTAGGAACAAACTTCAATTACAAAAACATCTTAAGACAGTGGTGAGGGGAGGATTGGAGCACACGTCTGCTAACTTTGAACATCCTTCTTCTCCAGGCTGCTTCTAGGAGGGCTGGGGTTGATGCAGGCCCAAGTCGACCTTCCCCCAGGGGAAAAAAGTCACAAATTCTGCAAGAGGAATAGCCCTAAGAGATAGCGATCAGGGAAGGCTTCTTGAAACTAGCCAGGGGTTTTAGCCTTTCTTGGTTGATGGAGCCTTTTAAGAGTCTGATGAAACCATGGATTCTCTCCCCGCCCCAAACAAACTCATATATTTACAAAACAACGCACACTATTTTCAGAGCCTCATAGTCACCTGAAGCATCTGTTTGGGTCTTGGATCAAGGTCAAGGTGACAAAGCGAAAGTCATGTCTGAGTCTTTGTGACCCCATGGACTATACAGTCCGTGGAATTCTCCAGGACAGAATACTGGAGTGAGTAGCCTTTTCCCTTCTCCAGGGGGTCTTCCCAACCTAGGATCAAACCCAGGTCTCCTGCATTGCAGACGGATTCTTTACCAGCTGAGCTACCAGGGAAGCCCTGGTGACAAGATGACAGGAACGACTCAAATTGTGTGTGTTGTAATTTGGGGCACTTTTAGAAAGAATTTTCAAATTTTAGAAAATTCCCCAGGAAAGGGTCTCTTCTTACTAAGATTATCTGTCTCCCATGGGCAGTTCTCATTAGGTCTACAATTGCAGCCAGCCCAACAGCCTCAAATGGCAGTAAGGGTTACGGGTCTGGTAGATTTCTTTCAACATCCATTTACACCACAAACTCTGCCTAGCCAAACTAGGTCAATCAATGCCACAGAGCAGTTATTGTAAAGTAGAAATTAGCTGGGACCAAGTAACACCTGATCAATAAAGTATCTTATAGAAAGGAGTGAAGTATTAGAAGTAATGACAGTGTCAGGGATCAAGACTCCAAAACAGGAGTTTTAGGTTTGCTTGTTTTTTTTTCATATCCCTGACTCCTTATTAAGAAAGTTACTGTTCTGAGAAGCCATTGCGGTAGAGAAAAACATAACTCAGAGGGTAGGGCAGGCCTGGTGCCATATCCTGTGGCACCCGTAATTCACTGTTGCCCTGGGATAGTTAGGTGATGTCTCCAAACCTCACTCTTCACATCTGTACAGTGGGTGAATATTCTTTTCCTTATAAGATTCCTGTGGGAGTTAAACTGAGAAATGAAGGTGCCTGGTGTATCTCTAGCATTGATTTCAGTATATCTTGGTTCTAATTTCTTTATTATCATAGCAGTCATGTCCCAAATTAGCATAATGATACTCAGAATGAACAAAAAATACTTCTTCAATTATTCCTGGGTTTATACACTGTTGAAGAACTGTTCACACTGGTCAGTTTCAATTACCACAAGTATCTCTGGAAGAAAATCTCTACACAGAAAACAGCTCTAAGCCTTAGCTGATAGTCTTTTTATTTCAACCTAGAGTTATCAAATTATAGAGCCATGGGCTGGGGAAGGAGACAGTGGAGGAGGAATTTCACCCAACCTCTAGTTTTACAGGGAAAATATAAAACTCCCCGAGGGCAGGGGGGTCCAGAGCTGTTAAAGGGTTTGCTCCAGTCACGGGGCTAGTTAGCGACCATGTGAGAACCAGGGTCTAGATCTCTGTACTCTCCCAGTGCAGTCTCTCTACTATATCATGAATTGCATAGCAATACAGTTAAGTACAACTTAAAAAAAGTGCCAAAAAGGAAAAATTTTAAATCTTTTGGAATTCAATGTGATGAGATGTTACCTTTATCTGAAACATTCTTGGAAGAGAATGAACAGAAAACGCCTGATATGTAGTGAGCCATTCATTATGCAAAGATGAGCACAATAAAGGACAGAAATGGTATGGGCCTAACAGAAGCAGAAGATATTAAGAAGAGGTGGCAAGAATACACAGAAGAGCTATACAAAAAAGATCTTCATGACCCAGATAACCACGATGGTGTGATCACTCACCTAGAGCCAGACATCCTGGAATGTGAAGTCAACTGGGCCTTAAAAAGCATCACTACGAACAAAGCTAGTAGAGGTGATGGAATTCCAGTGGAGC
The DNA here is from genome assembly GCF_002263795.3 of Bos taurus. NCBI lineage: Eukaryota > Metazoa > Chordata > Mammalia > Artiodactyla > Bovidae > Bos > Bos taurus. The sequence continues at coordinate 104,324,942 of NC_037357.1, forward strand.
TATTCCAAATCCTAAAAGATGATGCTGTGAAAGTACTGCACTCAATATGCCAGCAAATCTGGAAAACTCAGCAGTGGCCACAGGACTGGAAAAGGTCAGTTTTCATTCCAATCCCAAAGAAAGGCAATGCCAAAGAAAGTTCAAACTACTGCACGATTGCACTCATCTCACACACTAGCAAAGTAATGCTCAAAATTCTCCAAGCCAGGAGTCAACAGTATGTGAACCATGAACTTCCAGAAGTTCAAGCTAGATTTAGAAAAGGCAGAGGAACCAGAGATCAAATTGCCAACATCTGTTGGATCATCAATAAAGCAAGAGAGTTCCAGACAAACATCTACTTTTGCTTTATTGACTATGCCAAAGCCTTTGATTGTGTGGATCACAACAAACTGTGGAAAATTCTTCAAGAGATGGGAATATCAGACCACCTGACCTGCCTCCTGAGAAATCTGTATGCAGATCAAGAAGCAACAGTTAGAATTGGACATGGAACAACAGACTGGTTCCAAATCGGGAAAGGAGCACATCAAGGCTATATATTGTCCCTCTGCTTATTTAACTTATATGCAGAGTACATCATGTGAAATGCCAGGCTGGATGAAGCACAAGTTGGAATCAAGATCACCGGGAGAAATATCAACAACCTCAGAAACACAGATGACACCACCCTTATGGCAGAAAGCGAAGAAAAACTAAAGAGCTTCTTGATGAAAGTGAAAGAGGAGAGTGAAAATGTTGGCTTAAAGCTCAACATTCAGAAAATGAAGATAATGGCATTTGGTCCCATCACTTCATGGGAAATAGATGGAGAAACAATGGAAACAGTGCCAGACTTTAATTTTTGGGGCTCCAAAATCACTGCTGATGGTGACTGCAGCCACGAAAATTGAAAGATGCTTGCTCCTTGGAAGAAAAGCTATGACCAACCTAGACTGCATATTAAAAAGCAGAGACATCACCAACAAATGTCCATCTAGTCAGAGCTATGGTTTTTCTAGTAGTCATGTATGGCTGTGAGAGTGCTGAGTGCCAGAGAATCGATGCTTTTGAACTGTGGTGTTGGAGAAGACTCTTGAGAGTCCCTTGGACAGCAAGGAGATCCAACCAGTCAATCCTAAAGGAAATCAGTCCTGAATATTCATTGGAAGGACTGATGCTGAAGCTGAAACTCCAATCCTTTGGTCACCTAATGCAAAGAATCGACTCATTGGAAAAGACCCTGATGCTGGGAAAGATTGAAGGCATGAGGAGAAGGGGATGACAGAGGATGAGACAGTTGGATGGCATCAGCAATGCGATGGACATGAGTTTGAGTAGCCTCCGGGAGTTGGTGATGGACAGGGAAGCCTGGCATGCTGCAGTCCATGTGGTTGCAAAGAGTCAGACACGACTGAGCAACTGAACTGACTGGTTAATTATATAGTTTGGTTCTACCTGCTTTGGATTCCAGAGCATTCTGGCCTGGAAGTAGGTATGTAGGAGGTGAAGAAGGCAGACCTTGTGCTAAGGTCTAAGCAGGTGAACAGAAGACATGTATGAGGTTAGGCAGCAAACACCCTTGACCCATCTGTGTCTCCATTTCTTTATTTGTAAAGCCATATTCGTGCAAAAGAATGTGTCCTGGGTCCCTCTGGGTTCTCAAATTTCAGTTTCCCCAAGAAGGTCCCATATCCTTCATGGTATTGCAGAAACTGCCAGAAGGGGCTGGTTGACTGTGAAGGAGGAAAAGAAAATCTAAGCAGGAGAGAAGAGGGGAAACTGAATGGGAGTGAGGGTCCAGGGGGAACAAGCAGCCAGGGGTAGCAAGCAAGGAAGTGGGTGCTTGAGAAGGGGTATGTGGAATCAGGAAGGCTGGATGGCAAGGAGCCTCAATAACCACCCTAGCTCAGGGATTTTGTAACCACCCTGGCTCACTTGAGATTTTGTTCTTGGATGTGTTTATTTTTAAACACTAACTCAAAATGCCCACCATTCACCCATTCATTCACCATTCTATGGATACTTTTTTCTTTTTTTTGGTAACAGCATCATTGAGATATAATACATATGCCATACAATCCATCCATTTCAAGTATAAAATTAGACAGTTTTTCAAGTATTCAGAGTTGTACAGTCATCACTATAGTTAATTTTAGAACATTTTCATCACTCCTAAAAGAAATTCATGGCCTTTACCTAACCCCCCTAGTCCTACCATTCCCCCTAAGCAATCACTAAACTCCCTTGTCTCTAGATTTGCCTATTCCTGTCAATTCATATAATATGTGAATGGAATCATATAGTATGTGGTCTCTGGTGTCTGGCTTCTTTTATTTAGCATAATGTCTTCGAAGTTCACCCATGTGGTAGCATGTGTCAGTCCTTCCATTCCTTTTTATGGGTGAGTAATATTCTATTATACAGACAGATCACGTTTGTTTACTCATTCATCATTTGGTGGGTATTTGAGTTGTTTCCACTTCTGGGCTCTTATGAATAATGGTGCTATGGTCATTTTATACAAGGTTTTTTTTTTTTTTTTTTTTTGGTGGATTCATTAATAATTTTTGAGGCCTGTTTCACGCCAAAACTTCTGGGGCTTAGAGATACAAAAATGAAGACAACCACTGCCCTCAAGGAAGCCACAATCCTATAGGGAAAGAAAAACTTGTTTTTCAAAAGCTGCGATAATCTGCTGTGGTAAATGTTAAACAGTGGGCTGTACAAAGAGAGGCAAAGAAGTTATGACACTTGAGAGAAGTGTTGAAAGCCAGTTAGCTCTTAGGCACAAAAGGGGAGAGGGCGTGACAGGCTTTGGAAACCACATGTGCAAAAGCACAGAGGTAACAGAGAGAAGGACATACTCAGATCACTGCAAATAATAATAACGCTACCTAATCTTTCTTGGTATTTGCTGTGTGTCAGGTACTACTCTAAGCACATTATCTGTATTATCACATGTACTTTCCACGGTGGCCTTATGATACTATTGTTCCCCTCATTTTATAGATGGTGAAACTGAAGCGCAGAGAAGTAAGTAACTTGTCTGAGGCTACCCAATAGAGACATCCTGGATTCAAATCAAGAGTCTGTACCTCAAACCTATGCTCTAAGCCACCATGGGGACTGCTTCATTTAATTCCAGATCATCCTGGCTGGTTGGATTATGGAGTGTAGAAGGGGCCATGCCTAGCGATGACACTGGAAGAGTAGGCTATGCTGCACCACATGAAGAAATTCTGGATCCAAAAGCAACAGGGAGCCAACCGAAAGTTCACACACAGTGCAATGACACAGATGAGATTTTCATTTTAGGAAGTCTAGTGGCGACAGTCTCTTCCTGAAAATACCACTCAAAACCAACACCGCCCCATTACACATGTGAAATTGTAAAGGCAGCATGGGCTGTGCTCTCCCAGTTACAATCTTTACAGGAGGATACCATGGTTGAGATTTGATGAAGATAGTTCTCCTTTTTCACTCCCCATCTCTGCTATCATAGAATTTAACCTGATACCCAGTGAAACAGGGCTGGGAGCTGATATAGATCTCACAGTGCAGAAGCAAGAATTCTAAGTATACATGGCCCTCAAATATCTTTTCACAAACACACAGAGAGGCAGGCTGCTGATAAACAAAGGGCTTATGTGCCAGAGGACTATCTGATTGGGTTTTTTCTATGTATTAGTTGATAAAGTGGCTGGTCCTCAATTCATCTCTAGTTTGCAGAAGTCTCAGCCCTGCTTTCCTGTCCGCACCCTTGAATTCTAATGGTTGCCTCCAATCCCCTAACAGACCCTGCCTCAACTACAGAACAAGCCACAGGAGTTCCATGGGCATCCCTGGATGAGTGCTAATAGAATACAAGACGTGACTGTAACACCGACACGAGGCACACAGAAAATGTGCCATCTGTCATTATCCCTCTGCTTTAAAAACAAAGTTGTTTTATGAAATGTAGAGGATGATCCTTGAGCCAGTAAGAGTTCAGATTTAACTCACAAATCCTCACAATCCCTTTATGAAGCTGCTGTGATCATTTCCATTGCACAGGTGGAGAAGCAGAGAGAATAAGGGACTAGCAGATTGACCTGCTATATTCCAAAGTATGCTGGTAAAACATATGGCTCTGGACAAATCATTTCACTTCATCTTCTCCCCAGATCATTCTTCGTTTTTCTGTTAACATCATCAAGTGTTCTCTGGAGTCTCAGATGGTGCTGGCCTCAGCAACTGCAACCTTTGGTATGCACATTTTTAGAGTCTTGGCTTTTTAGCTGGGATCATAGAGGGGTGTTACAAATCTGTTGAATGAATGGATACATAAGTGTTGGAAAGTCTCTTGAGGTTAATTACTAAAGCATCATTCATCTCTCTCTCTCTCATATACACACATACACACACACACACACGTATTTATGTATACCTATGGGCTTCCCTGGTGGCTCAGATGGTAAAGAATCTGCCTGCAATGCAGGAGACATGGATTAAATCCCTGAGTCAGAACGATTCCCTGAAGAAAGGAATGGTGACCCACTGCAGTATTCTTGCCTGGAGAATTCCATGGACCAAGGATCCTGGCGGGTAGGTTACTGCCCATGGGGTCGCAAAGAATCGGACATGACTGAGCGACTAACACACACACACACATGTATACCTATATGTATTAACAAATATATAAAATATAATTGTATAAATATATGTATGTGTGTATTAATTTCCAATGTTTTTTGTATGCTTTAATTTATCTATTTTGGAAGATAACTAAAAGTACTATAATAGCTAACTTTGTTGGTGTGCTTACTAAGTACCAAGATCTGTTCTAAGCTCTTTAAATGTTTTAGCTCATTTAATTTCCACAACAGCTTTTTTGTGGGATAAACTATCATTTTTTCCATTTAACAGATAAAGAAATTGAGACAGAGAATGTGACTACTTTGCCCAAGTTTTCACAGCTACTAAGGGGAAGAGTGAAGATCTATCTGAATGCAAGTAGGCTGGCTCTAATCCTGAATTCTTAAAAGATAAAGACAACTTCTAAAATTGCTGAATGAGAAAATTATATGCATTATATTCACCTCCATCATAATTTGTCTCCCTTGGAAAGAAACTGGTCATTTACCCTGTAGCCCTGAGTAACCTGATTGTTTCAAGTGTAACCCAAATAAAACTGGGTTGCCTTGAGGCCAGCCTCTGTCTCAGCATATCCAAAAGAAACAAAAATCTAATTACCAAAAGCCTTTAAAAGCACTGAAGATCTCCTGAGATGATGCTGGGGAGGGGGAATTTTATCATGAAGCATATAGGAAGACTAATTAGAATCTGATTCACACCCTGTTCTTTCCAAAGCCTATCTTTTTATCTTTTCTCTCTCCCTTGGCCTTCCAGCCCCTGTCCCACTGCTGGTTTGTCTGACTCTCTTTCTCCTCCTTCTTCTCCCTATCTCATCTGTGCTCACAAATAGTGCTACCATTCTTCTTTCCAACCCTTCTCCTTACCCTGAGTAGCTGGCAAAGACCTCAAAAGCCAAGCAAGCAATAGAGGACACCCCCTCTGCCCTCATGCTTCTTTTGGTGTCTCCTGGCCATGGCATGAAGAAGCATGTCGACCCTGAGTCCGAACCATAGGTCACTAAGTGCATGGACCAGTTTGTTTCCTGTATGAAACGGTCCTTATGAGCAAAATAACGGACCCAGTTCTTATCCTCCAGAAACCTGTACTGCAGCTGGTGATCTGATACTGATTTGAGGCTTGCTCCACATCGCCACTCAGGATCACTCAAGGACCCTGCCACTTCTCTGAAAGCAGACACTCCAGCTTCAGAGTTCAGGAAACGTTTCTTCCTTGATACCATTTCACTCTGTTCCATTTTCACTACTGCTTCTGTCTTTGGCATCCGAGTTTCAGAAGACACAGTTCACCTGAAGACATCATACTAAGTGACACAAGGAGGACACAAAAGGACAAATATTGCATGATTGTACTTATATGAGGGACCTGGAATAGTCAAATTCATTGAGGCAGGAAGTAGAATAATGGTTTTCAGTGGCTGAGGAAGGGGGCAAATGGGGAGTTAGTATTTAACGTTATGTTGAGGATTTCCTGGTGGCTCAGATGGTAAAGAATCTACCTGAAATGCAGGAGACCTAGGTTCAATCCCTGGGTTGGGAAGATCCCCTGGAGGACGGCATGGCAACCCACTCCAGTATTCTTGCCTGGAGAATCCCATGGACAGAGGAGCCTGGCAGGCTACAGTTCATGGGGTCACAAAGAGTCAGACATGACTGAGTGGCTGACACTTTCACAACAATGATGAACAAATTCTGGAGATGATGATGGTGACAGTTGCACAGTGATGCAAATGTACTTAGGGCCACTGAACTGTACACTTAAAAATGGTTAAAATGCTAAATTTTATACTATGTATATTTTACTACAATAAAAAGTCTCAGTTCTCAATGATAAAAAAAAAACCTCCCCCCCCCCCTCCGCCAAAAAAAAAGCACATTGAAAACATTTATAATTCTTTTAGTCCACAACATGGGCACTATAATTATTCCCATTTTCCCGGATATGTAAACTGAGGCTTAGAGAGAGAGGTTAATTTCCTTAAAATCACATAGCTGGGAAAGGCAGAGGCAGGACTTGATTTTTGACCTGTCTGAACCGGTAGCCCATGCTCTTAATCTCTTTGCTATACTGCAGGTGGTTCATGCACACACAAACAATGATCAAGAACCTGCTGATTTAGGGAAACTTTTTCTGGTTTCATAAGCAATTACTGGAGAAGGAAGCTATGACTGATTTCTGAAGAGTTTTGCTTGCATTGTTGAAGACTTTGGATTGTGTTTTGGGTTTTAGGAAATCACTAAAGATTTTAATCAGGGGAGATTTTAACCAGGGAAGTCTGAAACATGAGCTGTTTTATTTTTTAGAGCAATGACTCTGCCAACATTGTGGAGAGTGGACTGGTATCCCAAAGCCTACTAAACCTTTGTTTTCCTTGCTTGGTCAATAAGTTTATTGTCTTCAGCTGAAAAAAAATCTTTGTAGAAAACTGTGGTTTGTGTTTATTAGCTCCCAGCAGTCCACTCCTGAGCATATAGTGTGTTCTTCCCATGGTTCAGGCCTGTTTTCATACAAGGCTGGGGGATGGGGTGGAACTGTCTGAGGGGCTGAAATGCATCCTGGGAAATAACTCTTTTTAAGGGAAAAAAGAATAGATGTGCCATGTTTATTCAAGGGCAATAGGATAAAGCTGTAAGGGAAGGGTAACGATTCTAAAAGAGATCAGTTTATCAATAAGATCACCTTCTGTCTCAGGCTCATGGAGTCATATTCAAGTCCTAAGGTTAGAGGGCTACAATAAACAAATAAAATATTTTCAAAAAGGATGCAGTTCACTAGCATAAATACCCATGAGGCAGCAAGAACTTGTCCTTTGGCAGCATCAGTATCCATACTCTCCATGGGATGAGAAACAGTGCCCTGGGTCCTGGCATCAGCAGTAATGACCACACTTCAGTGGGCAAGGCCAGGGGCATTGGTAGACACCAGCAGCACTGAACTTTTTGCTGTTTTTGACAATGATGATAAAGCATATCACTAAAGCTAGCTGAAGTAGAAAAATAGGAAAATGGCAGCTCTTGGGGCATAGCCAAGAAGACTGGTTCCCAGACTGCCTCTGAAACGCTCCCTGGAGAATACCACAACCATTTAGAACTCATTTGAGCGAATCTGGAATTCCATCAGACGGTTAGGGGTGGAGCGAAAGAAAGGCAGTGTTGTGATAGATATTCCGGCAGTGATTTTTACTCTCATCCTGGGACTTTGTGGCCGAAGGAAGTCCAAAGGTCCACTGCAGTGGTATGGGTTTAGAGATTATAAGGGTTAATGCAAAGGAGGAAGAGTGGGACCTAACAGGAGGTGACATATACAAGAAATGGTTAAAAAGAAAATTGCCAGAGTATGGTAACTGGTTGTAGTGAGTAAGGGGAAAGATGAGCCTTAGGTGCCATCCTGGTCAATGATGGAGCCACTCACCAAAATGGAGAAGTGAGGAAGAGGAGCTTACATGGGAAAATGATGAATTCTGCTCTGGGACATGTAGGGTTTGAAGGGTGTGGAGCTGACTGAAGTGTAGGTACAGTTTATGACAGAAGAGGTCCATTTAGAAGATATCTACATCTAGGTTGTAAATGAAACCTTGAGATAAAACAAGTCATAGAAAGTATGCTGAGTGAAGACAGAAGAGAAACAAGAATAAGTCCTGGAGTAGTGTTAATAGTTTGGTATCTGTTAACCAACTGCATACAGACCCTGAAAGACTTATATGTTGAAATATCAGGTGAGTATGGGTTGTTTGGAGAGGTCCAAAAATTGAGGGGAGGAAGTAAAATAGTATGATCATGATTCAGTTTTTTAAAGGAGAATCAGGTAATGTAATATAAAGAGGTTCCGCTGACATGTTAACACAATGAGGATTGCTCATGTTGGGATGTTCTCATAGATTATATTGAATGAAGGAAATACTTGGATATTTCAAAGCCTGGTGGACTGGATATTTTCAGCACCATCAGTCTCTTCCAAGTGACTCAGCACTTGAGAAATGCAGAGTCACTGGGGAAGAGACTGATTCCAGTTAATCTTTTCTTAGGACGAGGCTCAGCTGCCAGAATAGAAAAAGTTCCCTTTGGTTTAGCCAAACAAAAATGATATCAGGGTTGTACTAAAAGCACAGTTGGGGATGAATCCTTATCACCTAGTATAATTTCAACTTGCCCTGTAGCATCATCAGTCAAGTTAATTATAAAGTTGTTCTCCAGTCAGCCTTATTTCTCCTTTTAAAGAAACCTTATAATGGGTTTTCCTCCTGGCCTGAAATTTCTACCATAAGAGTCATTGAGTCATAAAACTTTAGGGCAGTCATAGACCGTAAGGTCCAACTAGTCTAGTCTCTTTATTTAGATGAGGTTAGTTAAGTGTAGAGAGCTTGAATCAAATTCCCAGTCAAATGCCTTCCGGGGTGAGGTAGATAACATCATCGATGACAGCGGGTATTGAATCTGCTTTTTAAACACTGAATTTCCACCAGTATGAAATGTGCCCCCTTCTGTTTGTCTTGAAATCCCATGACCTTCATGGTCTAGCTCCCCTCCCCTTCAACACTTTGACAGCAATACAGAAACAAAATAATATTTCTAACTACAGGGAAGAGCAGCACCCAATATAAACAGGATAAGAGGATGTGACCTCAGGGTGGGGGTCAGTAGGGAACTAATTCAACAACTAGCTGGAGAAGTTCCATGCAGAAGGGTCAGCTTCTCCATAGCTTCAGTCAACAGTTGTCTTGAAGGACTGTGAAGCTATTGCTGCCAGACCTTCTAAATGTGTTTACTTTTTTTTTTCTTTCTCCTACAGGCTGCTCCATGCTCTTTCCACAGACCTTAACTCATCTCCTGAAAATAGGCTGTTGACCAGGATGAAGGCATAAATAACTTTCCTAGAGTCTCTCTGTTATTCTTGAAGCACCTGTTGGTTTTCCTGTCTTTCAGATGGATGTAGAATGTTCCAGATTTCTTCAGCCTAGGTCATTGGGTACACAGCACTCATGTTTCAGTTCTGTCTGCCTCTCCCTGCTTCTCTTCTTACAGACTTTTTTTTTTTTCCTGCTACAATTTCAGACACTAAACCAAACAGACTTTCTTCATAGTACATAATGGATTAGGTAACCAGAGCAGTGTGCTAGGGCAATTTTTCCAGAAGTTCATGGTTTAAAAATGCAAACAGGAGCCAGAAACACTTCAACATACATTTATCTCTAAGACTGCCTACTTGAAATTAGAAGGTTACCAATTTTAATAGATTGTGGGTAAACCCGATTAAACCCCAAATATGTGAGTGTATTAGTTGTCTATTGCTACACAAGAAATTACCCCAAATGTTAGAAACTTATAACAATATATACACATTCATTATTTCCCAGTTTCTCTGGGTTAGAAGTCTGGGTAAAGCTTAGTTGAGTCTTCTATCTCAAAGTCTCTCACAAGATTGCAACCAAGATATTGACTGAGGCTCTAGTCTCATCTCAAGGTTCAACTGGAGAAGGATCCATTACCAAACTCATTGATGGAGTTCTTCAGTGGCTCCAGTTCCTTGAGGCTGTTGGACTGAGGGCCTCAGTTCTTCACTAGCTGTTGGGTGGAACCCATCCTCAATCCCTTGCCACATGGGCCTCTCCAATATGGCAGTTTGCTTCATCAAAGCCAGGGAAAGAATCTGCTAGCACAAGGGAAGGCACAAACTTTTGTAATCTAATCATGAAAGTGACCTTTATCTTTGACCTATTAATTAGAAACTTCCCGGTAGCTCAAATGGTAAAGAATCTGCCTGTGATGCAGGAAACCAGGGTTAGATCCTTGGGTTGGGAAGTTCCTCTGGAGAAAGGAATGCCAACCCACTCCGGTACTCTTGCCTGGAAAATCCCATGGATGGAGGAGCGTGGTAGGCTACAGTCCATGGGGTTGCTAAGAGTCAGACACGACTGAGTGACTTCACTTTCACTTTCATTAATTAGAAACAGGTCATTAGATCTGTCCACATCCATCCAGGTTGTTGTTGTTTAGTCACTCATTTGTGTCTGACTCTTTGTGACCCCAAGGACTGTAGCCCACCAGGCTTCTCTGTTCATGGGATTTCCCAGGCAAGAATACTGGAGGGCCATTTCCTTCTCCAGGGGATCTTCTTGACCCCGGGATCAAACCCACATCTCCTGCATTGCAGGCAGATTCTTAACGACTGAGCCATGAAGGAAGCCCCCACAACCAGAGGAAGAGGATTATATGAATTTCAAGAGGTGGGAATCATTGGGGGCCATTTAGAAGTCTGCCTTCCCCAGTGTGATTCCAAATATACTTGTCACTATACCAACTAGAGCTTAACAATATCAGTTATAATGAATTTGAACTTCATTGTAAGCCTTGAAATGACAGGATGCTTGGGAGACAGAGATGTGTTACTTCAGGTAATACTGACTTCTATAACAAATAAACTCTAAAATGTCACTGGCTTAACATAAACTAGGTTAATAACCATGTAAAGTGGGCATTCTTCATCAGGTGGGTTTCCTGAAAGTGATAATTAGGTTTAGGCTCCTTCCATCTTGTTGCTTAACTGTCTTCAAAAGGTCACCCTGGAGATTGTGTCCATTATAGGAATCTAGAAGAGGGAAAGGTCATGAAGGAAGCAATCTGAGAAGTCTCTGTGGATCTAACTTGGAAATGGTGCTTCCACTGAATTTGCATCAGATAGAACTCATAGGCCATTCCTAACCACAGGGAGGCTGGAAAGTGAGGTCTGTCTATGTGCCCAGGAAGAATGTAACTCAGTCTGATGAGTAACTAGCCAGGCTCTGCCACACAAACTTTATGAAATTCATTTATGTAACAAACATTAACCAGGAGCCTCTTTGTGCCACACTCTATGCTAAATGTTGGTAACATACACATGAATGAATATTTATAGAGTATCCCTATTATATTCTTGCATTTTCATTCTTTAATTTCTGTGGGTTTTATTTCCTTCACCATTCCCTTATATTTCCCCCTCCTTGGTGGTTAACTATCACCAAAGATGGCCACCCAAAATTTCTCCCATCCTTCATGTACATGCTGATCCTTTTTATATAGAAATGGAATTTGTTTCTCTCCCCTTCAATCTAATGCTGACTTGGTGACTCACTGTGACCAATAATGTGCTGTGTACTTGGTATAGTTTAATTTCTCAGTACTGGGCTGAGACCTTAGGAGGCTGGCACCTTCTACTTTCCTGCTTTTAGAACCCTGAGACCACTTTTGTATAAGAAAGCCCAAGCTAATAACATGAAGAGGCCATGTGGAGAAGAACCAAGGCGTCCCACAGACAGCTCCAGCCCTGCCATTAGCAGAATGCAGCCACATGAGTGACTTCAGCCAGCTTCATGTAGAGGAGAAGAACTGCCCAGCTAAGTTGAGCCAACCCACAGAATCACACAATATAATAAATCATTGCTATTTAAGCCACTAAATGTCATAGTGGTTTACTACATAGCAACAGATAACTGAAACACATTTTATTCATTTTCCTTTCTTCCATGTTCTTCACATTTCTAGCATGTCTTCCAGATAAGGTTCAGAAGAAATTACTTCATATAATAGGAAACAGGTGAAAACATCACAGAGTACAAAAATATATGATACAACAGGAAACCTGAGCAGTCACAATACTTCAAATCATTGATGCCATGTGGGCAGAGTATGTATTTGCCTTCTATAAAAGTGTAACCTGTGAAAAAATGGCAAATGAACTTTGTATGTGAATTGCTCCCCTCCCAGGACATGACCGGTTACAGTCACATTCTGCAGGCATGTAAATATTGATAAGTGATAAGCTCTGTAGTGCCAATAAGAGAAAGTTCCAAGTGATATGATCATGGATTCAAAATCTCAGTAGTGAAAGTGAAGAGGGATTGATATACCCAACAGTATGGAAACACAGACTCCAAAAATTGCTGATATTTTGTCTCTACTTGCATATTTCTCCTACAATTAACCAGCACTTTTTATACAATTTTGAAAAAAAAAATAGTTACATGAGAAGAAGTCTCAATTCCAGGAGAAAAACTGACAGTGAAACCTAGAGATGTTGCTACCTCACATCAAAGCCTAAAGGAAAATAACACACCCTAAGTTTGCAGAAAGGAAAAATGGCTCTTCTCCAAGGGATGAGTACAAATCATTCTACCATTGGTTCCCATCCAAGCTTGGCTACATCTACTTAGTTTCCTCTGTCCTTGAGGAAATGCCCTCTGGGGGCATTTGTCTGGCAGCCCATCCACTATCTGCCTTGGAAGAGTGGATGGGAAATAGGGTGAGGCCTGAGTGGGGCCAACAGGTACTCTGTTATTTGCCCTTCTCTGATGCCACGACATTTAACTGCACAAGAGCTGCCCTTGAGTCTCTGTGTAGAAGCTCAGCATCACCGAGCTTTATACCACAATCTGTCATTGAATGACTTTTGTCTGCTTCTGAGCAGATGATATGTTCGGTGTCCATGATACCCTCAAGGCATCCTCATTATGGTTAATTCCCATCCGTCAATAAGACTTGCCTGTTTGCTTCATCAGAGAAGCACAGAATGGCCTCCATGCCAAAGCTCTGCAGATGAAATGAGAGTCAAGGCTTATTCAAGGAGGCAGAAGGCATCTGGGGGAAATGAGAAAGGAGTTAGTGAGTAATTCTACTCTAGGGAGTCACGTTTTCTGCCCTTCGATGTGGTTAAAGGAGCTGGGGACCAAATATTTTGCTTAAAGATCCAAGGGTGAGAGTCTCATTGGTAGTCAGATGGCGGCTGAGGCAGGAGTCATCTGAAGGTTTCAGTGGGCTGAACATTCAAGATCAGCTTCTTCACTGACAGATCTGGCACCCCAGTGCTCCTCTACATGGCCTGTCTCTTTAGCAGAGTAGCCAAGACCTCTTTTATGGATGTTCAAGGTCAAGGCTGCGTTAGAAACCCCCAGTCCTCTAAAAGTTTAGGCCCACAACTGGCAATGCATCATACCTGCAATTTTCTATTGCTCTAAGGAGTCACAGGCAAGCCTAGATTCAAGGGAGTGTAAGAGTGGTTAACTCCTCTTAATGGAAACATAGCACCTCTTTATGGGAAGAGAAGGAATTGATGGCAGCCATTTTGGGGGACAAGATACCACATGGCCCCTTCCACTCTCAAAATTTTATTGGTTTGCAAAATAAATCTTCAGTCCTAGAAGTCAGGATAATGGTTACCCCAGAGGGAAGGGTAGTGACTGGCGAGGACATGAAGGAGCTAGCAGGTGTCCTGTTTTTGTTATTGTTTAATCTATGTGTTAGTTACATAGATAGGTTCATTTTGTGAAAATTCATCAAGCTGTGCACTTGTGATCCATCCATTTTGCTGGATGAATGTTACACCTCAAATTAAAAAAAAAAGTTTATAGAAAGTGAACAAAACAACTACAAATTTTTTTAAAAAGGTGAGCCTTTCTGGATGATAAAGCAAAGCATAAAGTCATCCTGCCCATTACCCAACTACAGGCCATATGGGAAAAGCCAAGTGAAGGTAGGGAGAGATTGGTTGGAGTGCTGGTGCCCCCATTGCCATGAGTGAGGGGAACCGGGTTCTTTCTCTTCATCTTAAACCAGGTGAAAAGGGCTTTATGAGAACCACAAAGAGCCTGACCTATGCTCCCTGAAGCTTGAGGGACACAAATGCAGCCACCTGACTCCCTCCTGGGGAAGACTGAAGGTGTGAGCCTGTGGTTGGCCTACCCTGGAAGCAGCGTAAGGAGAGCTAATTGCCCTTGGAACCACAAGCACTTGCCTTGACAGAAAGGTCCAAGACACATTCACATTTTCCCTGAACCAAATGTGGTCCTTGGAAGGGATCTGGACTGAGTGGTCCTGAGAGGGCTCCTGCCCAGGAGGACCATTTAGAAGGCAGCTGATCCCACCAAGGGATGGACTGTACCAAAGCCAGCCAGAGAATGCTCACCCTCACCAGAGGCCTTGCTGGGGAGAGATTCCCAGCAACTTGAAGTCTTCTGAGGGACTGTTTGTTCTTTCAGTCACTCAGTCCTGTCCGACTCTTTTGCAACCCCATAGACTGCAGCCTCAGAGAAGTCAATGGCACCCCACTCCAGTACTCTTGCCTGAAAATCCCATGGACGGAGGAGCCTGGTAGGCTGCAGTCCATGGGGTCGCTAAGAGTTGGACATGACTGAGCGACTTCACTTTCACTTTTCAGTTTTGTGCATTGGAGAAGGAAATGGCAACCCACTCCAGTGTTCTTGCTTGAAGAATCCCAGGGACGGGGGAGCCTGGTGGGCTGCCGTCTGTGGGGTCGCACAGAGTCAGACACGACTGAAGTGACTTAGCAGCAGCAGCAGCAGCAGCAGCAGACTGCAGCCTGCCAGGCTTCTCTGTCCATGGGATTTCCCAAGCAAGAATATCAGAAGGGGCTGCTATTTCCTCCTCCAGGGGATCATCCCAACCCAGGAATCAAACCCACATCTCCTGCATTGGCAGGTGGGTTCTCTACCACTGAGCCACCTGGGAAGTCCATAACAACTGCCAAGAGTCAACACTGAACACACTCTATACTCAGGAAGTTCCCTTGCCAGTAACAGCTGCACCCATCTCCTGAAGGGTGCCCTGCCCTGTCCTCAGCCCCTTCCTATGCACCAACTATGGAAGGACTGGAAAGGGCAGCCAGAGACTGGGGGAGAGAGTGAAAGGCAGAAAAACAGAGACAGAGGACATCACTGCTCCTCTCTGTCCCCTCCCTTTGCACAGGTCCCAGTCAGAGGCAGGCTGGAGTAGGGGAGAGGGGGAAGGTGCTAGAAATTGAATAAAAGATTGAAGTTTTCAGGTTAGACTGGATGGGACGTTTTATTTACTGAAACAAGATTGCACTTGAGACTGAAGGGGATTGAAAACCTCTGGGACCTGCCTGAGATTTCATCCAGGAGAGAGAAAGAGCTATCTGAGAAATCGTGTTTGATAAGGTGATGGAAGGAAGAATGAATAATTTTCTGTTTACCTCCCCACACAAGTCGAGCCAGAAGTAAAACACAACTTAAAATGTGTGCCACAGGCCTTTGTTAGCTGGTGGCTTCAAATAAGATTGCCACCCTGCCTGGTCTTCAATACTGAGGCACAGGCTGGCATCAATCCAATCACTACAATGAGAACCCTGGAAAGGGCTCCATCTTCCCTCAGCTGTTTTGGCCAGTTCCCCATGGTACTGGCTCGGGGGTGCTCCAGAGGCAACATCTCTGTTCCTGCCATCCACACTTCCTCATTTGTATCTTTATTCATTCTACAAGAGTCACTGAGTTTAGCATGTATCAGGGCAAGAGGTACAATGACGGAAACAACAGAGTCCCAGCCCTCTTGAAGCTTACAGCCTTCTAGGGGTGACAGATGGTCACATCGTCATGCAAGGGAACACAAGGGAGTGATGAGGCCATGGGGGATAGTGTGGTACGCTAGGAAGGCCAAAGGGGGGCCACCTGGAGTGAGGGAAGTCAGAGCACTGTCCTCTGAGGGACTTTTGATTGAGATGGGATCTGAGAAAAAGAGTAAGACTTAACTAGGGGCAGCGGGAGACTGTTCCAGGCAGAGGGACCAGTATGTGAATTAAGCAATAAAAACTGGGGCTGAAAGACAGAACCTGAAGGAGAACATTGTACCAGGTGCAGAGGTGGGTAGGTATTGTATTCAATTGCTCAGTCTTGTCTGACTCTTTGCAACCCCATGGACTTCAGCCTATCAGGCTCTTCTGTACTCGGAGTTCTCCAGGCAAGAATACTGGAGTGGGCTGGCATTCCCTTCTCCAGAGGATCATCCCCTCCCAAGTATCGAACCCTGGTCTCCTGCATTGCAGGTGGATTCTTTACCATCTGAGCCACCAGGGAAGCCCAGGTAGGTACTGGGCCTGTGTTCATAATTTTGGACTTGATCCCAAGAGCAAGGGCACTAGGAAGCCATCAAAGTGTTTTCAGTCTGAAGGAGACATTATCAGAATTAACCCTACCCTCGAAGTACAACTCAAATCTGACCACTTGCCCACTCCCAGTGCTGCCAGCTTGTTCTAACCTGTCACCACTTCTCACTTGATCTCTGAAATCACTTCCCAAGCAGCCTCCCTCTTGCCTCCCTTGGCCCTGCGCTATAGTCTGTTCTCTAAACAGCAGCCACAGTGATCCTCCTAAAGTGCAGACTGCTCATGCCCTCCCTCGGCTCCAATCCCTCCGGTGTCTTCCCGTCATCCTCAGAACACAATGTGGAGTCTGTACCATGGTCTACAAGTTTCCTCAGGAAGGTGGCCCTGTCTGGCTCCCCAGCCCTCTCTGCAGCAGCCTCTCTCTGACTCACTCTGCTCTGGTCCCCTCTGCCCCTGTCTCCTGGCTGTTCCAGGCCCAAGACAAGCGTTGTTTCCACTGTAGAGAGAGTACTTGCACTAACTGTTCTGTCTTCCCAGATGGCTATGTGGCTCTCAATCTCAATTCCTTTGGGACTCAAATGTCACCTCATCAGCAAAGCCTTTTCTAAAATAGCACCCTGCCTCTCCCATCCCTAGTGACTGTCTATCCCCTTTCCCTGCGGTATTTTTTTTTTTCAGAGCACTCACTCGTACCTGAGGCATTTTCTTGCTTTCTCTCTGTTTCCCAACCACCTCCACTGGGATAGGCTCCAAGTGGGCAGGAGCTTTCTCAGTTTCATACGTTCTACTGGCGAGCACAGTGCCTGGCACACAGCAGTCTCTGAATAACCCTGTGTGGGGACGAATGCACGGCCCCTGGGAGGAAGGGAGATGAGGAAGGTGAGGGTAAGCGTGAAAGTGCATGGCCTGCCAGCTGCTAAGTTCCCCCATTCCGCCAAATGTGTGACCCACATACTATTCCCCAGCCAGGTTCTTCCTGTAAACCAGTCACCCCGACCCATACCTGCCCGTACCCTCCCAAAGTGCCGTGACACTGTAATCTCAGAGCAGAGGCACCTACAGCAAGCTGGGCGGGGCACTTGCTCCTGGCCCCACCCCTTCCTGCACCTGTACCCAGGGCCCCTATGAAGGCAGAAGGTGGCAGGAGTCACAGGGTGTGGGCAGGGCAGCCATCAGCCAGGAACCCAACCTGGGGAGCAGGAGGCAGGACCACTGTGAGCTGATGCCCTAAGCCCCAGTACCATTGTGTTCCATTTACAAAATACAAACTTGATGATAAAATCATGAAGAATTTCAAGGTAACAATCTCAGAACATTAATCCCCAAGCATGAGGCCCTTCTGAACATGGGGCTCTGCTACTCCTATACAGGCTGCAGGCCCTTGAAGCCAGGGTGGCTGGCTCTTTGTGTTTGGTTGAGAGATCTATGGCTTCTGAACCAGGGTAGGGTGGCAGCCTTCACCTTCACCATCCTAGAGTAGGAAGACCCTGGCAGAGGCTCAGAACACAGACTTCAGCCTTTTTTTCTCTCCTCTTCCCTGTGAGCCAGTTTTCCCACATGTGGTGTGGAGTAAGAACTCTGCACACACACGCACCCCACAGCCCTCTCTAGTGGAGCTTATCCACCTCTACTTTTCTCGGACACTTTGGAGCTGAACAGGCACCCCCCCCCCGCCCCCCACCATTCCACCCTCATCACACACTTCAACTTTTCCCACCTCTCCAACTACTTTGATGGGATGATGCCTTGCACAACATTTGAGAGACTGAAGAGAAGGGCTAGGCTCCTCTGACCAGATGGAAGGAACAATGCGAGGGAAGGAGCGCCTCTCAGTAGGAAGACATACAGTGCTAAGAATGCTGAAGAGGTACTTTTCAACAGGCTGTGACAGGAATTCATGTTTCTACGCTATACTCAACCCAAACTTCCGGCAGCTCTCCAGAAATTGCTTGGGGTGGGGGAGGGGAGCCACACAATGTCACTGAAGCAAGGAGAATTTCAGTAAGTTAAATAAAGGTTAAGAGGAATCTCGGCTATTGTTAATTGCTAATTGCCTACCACTTGAGGACTTCCAAAACAGACACTCAGTTGATCAAAGGAAGAATGTAAGTGCAGATAAGACTCTCCCAAACACTCACCTGATACTCAATGTGTGTGCACGCATACTCACAGAGGGATAAAAGGCAACTTCAAGTAGAATAAAAAAATCATACTAATAGATAGCACTTAGATTGTTTATTACCACGTTCCCGGCACTCTTCCAAACATTTCATTTGTAGTAACCAATTTAATCCTCAGACAAATCCGTAGGGCATTACTGTCTGCCCCATTTTACAGATGAGAAAACCGAGGCACGGAGGATGACATGACTTTTTGTATGCTGCCATTGTGTACACAGGATGAACTAAACCAGGCACTCAGTCAGAACTGCCAGAATTAAAGCATCACTCTCCAGAGCAGTGTGAGGAAGAGTATTCAGCTGCACAGGTAAAAGTTTAAGAGGAAAGTAAGTCCAAGGCATAAAACTACAAGCCTGAAAATAGATCCATAAGCACTTTTGTCCTGTTGCCTCTATTCAACTACACTTGGGGGCACAGTCTCTGACTTTGTGGAAGGCTGGGGAGGAGACAACGTGACTACATCATCTGTCAGAGTGAAGACTAAGGCTTTCCCATAATTCCCATCTGTTTCTGCTCCTGAGAATAAACAGAAAGTTCCCACGTGGACTCATTTTTTAAATATTGCTAGGAGCGTGCCAAAGGCATCCTGACTCATCGCTCACTGGTAGCCACCTCTGAGCCATGCTCAGCTGCTTCATCAGCATGGCCCTAAAAGTCCCTTCATACCAGAGCAGCAACCTGCCAAATATAGCAAGCGCCCTATTTTTAAAAAGGTTCAAATGAGCTAGCAGAGAGCTATCAACACATGCCATCAGCTCAGTTTTATAAAAACCCAGGCCAAGCCATCTGCATGGCATTCAAGTAACACTGAGGCAACACAGCCACAACAGCAGTGAGGGCCTCCATGGGTCAGACCCTGCTAAGTGCTTCCTCACATCCACTCTCTACTTCATGCTGGTGGCTCTCCTGCATGACAGGTTTTCTTATCCCCATTTTACAGATGAAAGTACAGTCTTGGAAAGGTCAAACGATCACCTTGCATTCACCTGGCGAGCACTCCACACTGTTTCAGAGACACCTTATTAGAGACCACGTGACACTTGTGCTGCTGGAGACTGATCGCAGGTGTACTGAAGACCTAAGAGGAGACAAGCCTTAGTGGCACGCTGTTGCCCCTGAACCCACTGGTCAGACCCTCAGCTCTCAGTGTGGAAATGCCTTCCAAGTTTTGAGAGGTTAGAGGGCTTCAAGAATGGATCACAGAGCTAAATGTAAAAGCTAAAATGATCAAATGTCTAGAGATAAATAAAAACATCTTTGTGATATTGGGGTAGGCAAAACATTCCTAGATAACAACAACAAAGCATGGATGGTAGAGAAAAAGTAGATAATGAACTTTATTGAAATGCGAAACTTCGGCTCTTAAAAGGACACCTTTTCGAAAATGAAAGAGCAAGCCACAGATTGGGAGAAAACAGTTGATATATATTTATCAGAGAACTCATATCCAGAACGTAGAACTCTTAAAATTTAATAATAAAATAAAGAAGTCAATTAAAACATGGACAAAACATTTTAACAGACACTTCCCCAAAGACAATTACAAATGGCCAAGATGTGTATGAAAAAGTACTCAACATCATTATTCAAAATGCCATTTAAAACATGAGATATTAGTACATACCCTCTAGAATGGCTAAAAATGAAAAGTCTGACAATACCAAGTGTTGACAAGGATGCAGAGGAAGTAGAACTGGCCTACATTGCTACAGACACTGTGAAATGGTCTAGCCACTTTAGAAACCGGCTTGGCAGTTTCTTATAAAGTTAAACACACATTCACCATATGACTCAGCCATTCCACTTCTAAGTATCTACTCAAGAGAAATGAAAACATATATCCACAGAAAGACTTGTACAAGAACACACATAGCAGCTTTCTTCATAACAGCCAAAGACTAGTAACAACCCAAAAGTCCAAGGACAGGGGAGTGGATGAACACATTTTGGTACTCCCATACAAAGAAATGCAAAAATAACAAACTACGAAGGCATAAACACCACAGATGAATCTCAAAATAATTATGCTAAATGGAGGAAACTAGACCACAAAATCATACAAAAATCTCAGTATGAGTCTATTTATATGACTTTTGAGTACTCACAAAACTGTACTGACAGAAAGCAGATCAGTGGTGGCCTGGTGCTGAGAGTTAGAGTGGGTTTGGCTGCAAATAGGCAGCCAAATTTGGGGGGTGCATTAGAAATGTTCTATATCTTGATTGCAGTGGCACTACATACCACATGTGAGTATATAAATTTGACAAAACCTTTCAAACTGGGTGTTTAAAATTGGCACATTTTGCTTCATATTTATTATACCTCGATAAAGTTGATCCTGAAAAAATTTACTGAAAAAAGTGTTTTGAGAAAGGGCAGGAATTCATAGGACAACTGTTATTTCCAAGTCCCTTCCAAGGCTAACAGACCCTGGTTCCTGGCTTCCCTCCAACCTGAAGAACCCCAGAGCTATCTGTTGCTTTCTCACTGTGAGATCTGAAGCTCCTGCTGCTTGCTGGTACCAGACCTCTCTAGCTGGGAGAGTGAGACTTCTGTGAAACATGTGGTTGCCATGGAACATAAACCCCATTCTGCCCAGGTCCCTGCAAAAAAAAAAAAAAAAGAACCACTTCTCTTTCTAAGTACATATGCACATTCCTCTCACAAGAAGGGTAAATTATTTCCACATGCAGGAAAACTATACCCATATGCTGATGTTCTCACTGCAGAATCTCCCTCAGAGGTAGATGTTATTCAGCCACCCGTGTAGTCATTCATCCACTCAACAACCATAGAGTGAGCACCTACTTACGTGCTGGTGCTGACCATGGTGAACACATACGCTCACAAGGGACTCACTGCCTGGCTGGGTAGGGCAGGGGGCTACAGGCAGTTAACAGGCCATTACAGTCCAATGTGGTTAGAACCCCATAGCAGATGCTGCCAGTCTCTGCCCCCTTGGACAGCTTTACCTCATCTCCTTGGACCTCTTTGCCAGTTCTGTGTAGGCCTGCTCTAAAGACACTTTTTGCCTTTAGAGATCACTCACACCCCTTTGTAAGAGGACTGTCCTTAGGCTGCTGGAGCTGGATTAGCCTGCATTAAAGAAAGCTAGAAGTACCTAGGAAATTTCCTCTCCCCTCCCCTTAACCAGTGACTAGTTCAGTCCAGTTCATTTGCTCAGTCGTGTCCGACTCTTTGCAACCCCATGAATCGCAGCACGCCAGGCCTCCCTGTCCATCACCAACTCCCAGAGTTCACTCAAACTCATGTCGATCGAGTCAGTGATGCCATCCAGCCATCTCATCCTCTGTCTCCCCTTTTCCTCCTGCCCCCAATCCCTTCCAGCATCAGAGTCTTTTCCAATGAGTCAACTCTTCTCATGAGGTGGCCAAAGTATTGGAGTTTCAGCTTTAGCATCAGTCCTTCCAATGAACACCCAGGACTGATCTCTTTTAGAATGGACTGGTTGGATCTCCTTGCAGTCCAAGGGACTCTCAAGAGTCTTCTCCAACACCACAGTTCAAAAGCATCAATTCTTCGGCACTCAGCCTTCTTCACAGTCCAACTCTCACATCCATACATGACCACTGGAAAAACCATAGCCTTGACTAGACGGACCTTTGTTGGCAAAGTAATGTCTCTGCTTTTCAATATGCTGTCTAGATTGGTCATAACTTTCCTTCCAAGGAGTAAGCATCTTTTAATTTCATGGCTGCAATCACCATCTGCAGTGATTTTGGAGCCCTAAAAATAAAGTCTGACACTGTTTCCACTGTTTCCCCATCTATTTCCCATGAAGTGGAGGGACTGGATGCCGTGATCTTTGTTTTCTGAATGTTGAGCTTTCAGCCAACTTTTTAACTCTCCACTTTCACTTTCATCAAGAGGCTTTTGAGTTCCTCTTCACTTTCTGCCATAAGGGTGGTGTCATCTGCATATCTGAGGTTATTGATATTTCTCCTAGCAATCTTGATTCCAGCTTGTGCTTCTTCCAGCCCAGCATTTCTCATGATGTACTCTGCATGTAAGTAAAATAAGCAGGGTGACAATATACAGCCTTGATGTACTCCTTCTCCTATTTGGAAACAGTCTGTTGTTCCATGTCCAGTTCTAACTGTTGCTTCCTGACCTGCATACAAATTTCTCAAGAGGCAGATCAGGTGTTCTGGTATTCCCATCTCTTGAAGAATTTTCCACAGTTGATTGTGATCCACACAGTCCAAGGC
The DNA here is from genome assembly GCF_002263795.3 of Bos taurus. Classification (NCBI taxonomy): domain Eukaryota; kingdom Metazoa; phylum Chordata; class Mammalia; order Artiodactyla; family Bovidae; genus Bos; species Bos taurus. The sequence continues at coordinate 104,347,851 of NC_037357.1, forward strand.
TTTGGCATAGTCAATAAAGCAGAAATAGATGTTTTTCTGGAACTCTCTTGCTTTTTCCATGATCCAGCGGATGTTGGCAATTTGATCTCTGGTTCCTCTGCCTTTTCTAAAACCAGCTTGAACATCAGGAAGTTCATGGTTCACATATTGCTGAAGCCTGGCTTGGAGAATTTTGAGCATTACTTTACTAGCCTGTGAGATGAGTGCAGTTGTGTGGTAGTTTGAGCATTCTTTGGCGTTGCCTTTCTTTGGGATTGGAATGCAAACTGACCTTTTCCAGTCCTGTGGCCACTTCTGAGTTTTCCAAATTTGCTGGCATATTGAGTATAGCACTTTCACAGCATCATCTTTCAGGATTTGAAATAGCTCAACTGGAATTCCATCACCTCCACAGCTTTGTTCGTAGTGATGCTTTCTAAGGCCCACTTGACTTCACATTCCAGGATGTCTGGCTCTAGGTCAGTGATCACACCATCGTGATTATCTCGGTCATGAAGATCTTTTTTGTACAGTTCTTCTATGTATTCTTGCCACCTCTTCTTAATATCTTCTGCTTCTGTTAGGTCCATACCATTTCTGTCCTTTATCGAGCCCATCTTTGCATGAAATGTTCCCTTGGTATCTCTAATTTTCTTGAAGAGATCTCTAGTCTTTCCCATTCTGTTGTTTTCCTCTATTTCTTTGCATTGATCGCTGAGGAAGGCTTTCTTATCTCTCCTTGCTATTCTTTGGAACTCTGCTTTCAGATGCTTGTATCTTTCCTTTTCTCCTTTGCTTTTCTCTTCTCTTCTTTTCACAGCTATTTTTAAGGCCTCCCCAGACAGCCATTTTGCTTTTTTGCATTTCTTTTCCTTGGGGATGGTCTTGATCCCTGTCTCCTGTACAATGTCACGAACCTCATTCCATAGTTCATCAGGCACTCTGTCTATCAGATCTAGGCCCTTAAATCTATTTCTCAGTTCCACTGTATAGTCATAAGGGATTTGATTTAGGTCATACCTGAATGGTCTAGTGGTTTTCCCTACTTTCTTCAATTTAAGTCTGAATTTGGCAATAAGGAGTTCATGATCTGAGCCACAGTCAGCTCCTGGTCTTGTTTTTGCTGACTGTATAGAGCTTCTCCATCTTTGGCTGCAAAGAATATAATCAATCTGATTTCAGTGTTGACCATCTGGTGATGTCCACGTGTAGAGTCTTCTCTTGTGTTGTTGGAAGAGGGTGTTTGCTATGACCAGTGCATTTTCTTGGCAAAACTCTATTAGCCTTTGCCCTGCTTTATTCTGTATTCCAAGGCCAAATTTGCCTGCTACCACAGGTGTTTCTTGACTTCCTACTTTTGCATTCCAGTCCCCTATAATGAAAAGGACATCTTTTTTTGGGTGTTAGTTCTAAAAGGTCTTGTAGGTCTTCACAGAACCGTTCAACTTCAGCTTCTTCAGTGTTACTGGTTGGGGCATAGGCTTGGATTACCATGATATTGAATGGTTTGCCTTGGAAATGAACAGAGATCATTCTGTCATTTTGAGATTGCATCCAAGTACTGCATTTTGGACTCTTTTGTTGACCACAATGGCCACTCCATTTCTTCTGAGGGATTCCTGCCCGCAGTAGTAGATATAATGGTCATCTGAGTTAAATTCACCCATTCCAGTCCATTTTAGTTCTCTGATTCCTAGAATGTCGACATTCACTCTTGCCATCTCTTGTTTGACCACTTCCAATTTGCCTTGATTCATGGACCTGACATTCCAGGTTCCTATGCGATATTGCTCTTTACAGCATCAGACCTTGCTTCTATCACCAGTCACATCCACAGCTGGGTACTCTTTTTGCTTTGGTTCCATCCCTTCATTCTTTCTGGAGTTATTTCTCCACTGATCTCCAGTAGCATATTGGGCACCTACTGACCTGGGGAGTTCCTCTTTCAGTATCCTATCATTTTGCCTTTTCATACTGTTCATGGGGTTCTCAAGGCAAGAATACTGAAGTGGTTTGCCATTCCCTTCTCCAGTGGACCGCATTCTGTCAGATCTCTCCACCATGACCCGCCCGTCTTGGGTTGCCCGATGGGCATGGCTTAGTTTCATTAAGTTAGACAAGGCTGTGGTCCTAGTGTGATTAGATTGACTAGTTTTCTGTGAGTATGGTTTCAGTGTGTTTGCCTTCTGATGCCCTCTTGCCACACCTACCGTCTTACTTGGGTTTCTCTTACCTTTGGCATGGGGTATCTCTTCACGGCTGCTCCAGCAAAGCGCAGCCTTTGCTCCTTACCCGCCACCCCTGACCTTGAGCAAGGGTAGCTCCTCTCGGCCGCCGCCCCTGACCTTGGGCAAGGGTAGCTCCCCTCGGCCACGCTTCTGTGCAGTCCGTCGCAGCCGGCGTGCTTCTGGTGACTAAGGGGTATATAAATACTCCATACGTATCAAGTACTGATCAATGTAATTTCTCCGGCTTCCTCTTCCCGTTTGGGACAGTAGCGAGGTGTGTGGTCTTCACTGTGTCCAGAGCTCCCCTCCAGGACCAAGCAAAAGTCACCTACTGTGACACTGTGATTCACAGTAAGAAATATATATTTGGTCTTTGTTCTCATTTTTGGCACACTGCTCCTAAAACCCTTAGAATTTGTCTTTTGTTATGTTGATGAGGTGAATTTAGAAAGCACTTAAGAATGGGGGCTAGTTGCCAGGGGAAAGAACCCTGTGATTGAAGGGTTAGAACTCTCAGTCCGCCCACCCAACTCCACTGGACCTCTGGGAAGGGAGAAAGAGCTGGAGATTTAATCACTCATGCCTATGTAAGGAAGCCCCCATAAACACCTAAAAGGACAGGGTTCGGAGAGCTTCCAGGTTGGTGTACACGTGGAGATGCCGGGAGAGTGGTGAGCCCAGGGAGGGCATTGAAGCTCCGCCCCCTTTCTCCCCACCTTGCTCTATGCATCTCTTCCCTCTGGCTTTTCCTGACTTAAACCCTTTTAAAATAAACTGGTAATCTAGTAAGTAAAATGTTTCTCTGAGTCCTGTGAGCTGCTCTAGAAAATTAATTGAACCCAAGGAGGGGGTCATAAGAATCTCTGATTTGTATCAGAAGTACAGGTGACAACTTGGATCTGCAATTGGCTTCTGAGGTCGGGACAGCCTTTTAGGGCTAATCTCTTAACCTGTGCAATCGGACGCTACAGGTAGATAGTGTCAGAATCGAGTTCTACTAGAGAACACCTTGGTGGTGTGGAGGAAAACACACACATTGGAATTGATACTAGAATCATCTTATCTACCCTCTAGGGGACTTGACCTAATAAATTCACCCCAGCTCAGCTTCTTTCCCTCTATCTCCTACTTCCCCAATTCCCTACTGGTTATTCCTAGAAACACTTCCTAGCAAATTGCTTTCTGAGGAATCCTTGCTTCAGAGTTTACTTCTGGGAAAGCCAACCTAACACATGCACCAGTTGTAGAATACCGAAGTGAGGCTGTGGAGGCCCCCGGTGGGGGTGGGGGGTGCACTGAGGTCAGAGAAATCCTCTAAGAAGCAGCAACACTGGTGTATGCTTGTGTGTGTGCATGTATGTTGGGGGAGGGAAAGCAGAACTGTCAGTGGGAGAGGAGTGTGAATTAAGGCCCCAGGTTGTGGTGAATTTGGAAAACAGCAAGCAGTCTAGTTTGGCTGGAGTGCAGTGCACATATGGCAGGTCATGGGGAAATGCAAAGCTGGAGGGGCCCATAAAGGATGGAAGTCATAAAAGTATAAATCCCGTTAAGAACTTGATCTTCAGGGTAACGGCGAACCACTGAAAGGTGATAGTGACGAGACCAGATTTACTCCTTAGAAAGACTGCTTTGTTTGCAGTGGGAAGAACATGTTTGAGAGGAGCAAAATGGGAGTCTGGGGGCAGTTAGGAGGCTGTGTCAGATATCCAGGCCATAGCTGGAGAGAGATCATCAGAATGGAGAGGGAGAACATGGGCGTATCCAAAATCACAGTCAATAAGACTCGAGTTTTGATTGGGTGAGCAATGAATCATACAGGGGTGGATATGAAAAGAGAGAATGCAGAGATAATCCTCAGGTTATCACAGGCCTGGGTCCCCAGGAATCAGACTCTTATTTGGAAATTGGAATGCAGGAAGTTTATTGGAAAGTGCTCTCAGGATTGACTCCTATTGGCAGAAAGGGAAGGAAATTAGACTGTGATGAAGTCTTTACAAAGGCCACAGCCAAACTCATGGGAGGGGGGTGCCTCTGGAGCTGGGAGGGCCCCACAAGAGCTGTCCTGAGTTGGGACAAGGGATTCAGACTCCTGTCGGTCTACATCACCCAGCCACTGGAGGCAGATGACCCTGGGGGGCAGCATGGAACCTTGGATGAAGGGAACCATGACTTCCTTTAGCTGAAGGCAGATCTTGGGGAGGGCTGACAGCTGAGCCATTAGCTGAGGAGGTGGTCCTTCTGTCCTAGTGGGGGTGCTGGGGGCAAGCACAGCATCCACAAGTGACATCTGAAATGCTGGGGAGACTTGCTGTGGGATACATACAGAAAGCACCTGGCTCTTTGTGTCTGGATTTCGGGAGTAGATGAGCTGATCTCAAGAAGAGGGGTTAGGGGTTGATTCTTGACTTCTTTGGGGTCCTAGAGCCTTTTGAAAAGTTAATGAAGGCTCCTCATATTCATCATATCAAACAAAAATGTGCATAAAATTTCAGGGACTTTACCTTAGTTTGGGTTCCTCTCCAAGCAGACCCTGGGACAAAGATTTGGATTCAAGAAGTTCATTTGTGAGGTGATCTCAGGAAACTTGGAGAGGGAGTAGAGAAACAAGTAGGGAAGGGAGAAAAGGCATAAAGGTACGTTAATGGTAGGTGGCCAACTGGAGCTCCATCTTGCTGAAGTGCCTCTGAGAAACCCTTAGGAACATACCCTAGAATAGGCCCACTCAAGTTGGGGAATTTGCCTATCATCTCCCATCTCTCACTGGTTGAGGATCACCCTGGGGGGCATTAACTCTCTGGTCTATCTAGTCACCTAGTACCTGTTCACCCTGTCCCACCGCCTGCGGGCCTAAGAACAACATGGTCCAGAACACCCTCAGGCAGAGAGGGTGCAGGTATTTACAGTAAGAAACTATCAGATGACCGCAATGGTTTGAGAACCAGAAGACATAGCTAGGGCATCAACAACATCTGCCAGCAAAGGAGGGGGAAAAAAATCAAACAGCACAGTGCCATGTCCACAGTGGGAAGTGATGGAGACATTGAGGGTGCAGAGCTTCCTCCAATAGGGTCCCCGCTGGAGCCCCTGAGGAACTGAGCTGTCAGTGAGGAACTGCAGTCAGGGTGCCTTGTTTTGCTGTGGTAACTCTGAGCTCCCCAGTTCTGACACTGCCCGCCCTGACAACTCAAAGACCAAATGGAAGGCTGGGATTGCCAACGGTTGGAGAGCAGTTTGAGAAAGTAGGGCGCGGCTCTCAGGGAGCTAGGATTGAAGGAGATATTTAATCATTCACGAGTTCAGTGAGGGGGCTGGAAAGTCTATAGAGGAGGCCAAGCCAGTCGCCTTGCCTTTGTGCCACAAGAATGCCTCAATTAAGATGCCATTCAGCCACAAGAGGCAAAAAGAATAACAATCCTTTCAGCTGTAATTTAGCAATGGGTTTTCTTCGTGTAAATCCAAGGGGTTCGAAAGGCATTTTCCGTCAGTTGTTTTAAGTGTCAAAAGCCCAGAGGTCTGCAGCTGTTATTCTGCATTCTTACTGGTGACCATTTAAACAGCCGAGCAAGTTCCTTCTGAAAAACAACATTCTGAGTCCAAGTTCCTAGTTCAACCACTTGAAATGTTTGACTTGAGTGGAGCCATGAAGTCTCAAAAGTGGCCTTACAAAGGGGGAGTTTCCTTAAGGTTGGGCTGTGTTGGGTTTTGTGGATATTATTGTGGTTGTTGGGGTTTCAATTTGCTTGCTCCTCAGAACACCTCCTGTTACAAACAAATTGCCCTTGGACAAGGTGCTGTTGGCCCAGGGGACAAAGTGTACACAAAGCTAAGGAAAAGTTAAGAGGAACTTGGTAACCTTGAGATAGTCTAGAAGTGAGCAATGCTAACAAGAGCCCCCATGCATGGTGGATGCCCAGTCAACAGCTGTGTGGTGGCAATGGCCACTGCTACTGTTCTACACATAAAACCCAAGGTGATCATTTCCCACACTTGGGAGAGACAATACAGCTATGTTTAATCATATCTTCACTAAAGTATAAAATCCTTGAATGCAGAAACTATAATCCTTATGCTCACCCCCATCAAATACCCTTGTGTTGATTGAATCACATACATGTATACTGCAAACAATTACACAGTGCCCACACCGCTGTGTGCTCCCTAGACGATTCTGTTGATCATTTTGCAAAGTTTTGAGTAAAACAAGGAGGGACTTGCAGATTAAAAGGGCAAAGCTCCTGCATTATTCTCCTGCCTTTCTACTGCTGAGTGATCTTGAATGAATTACTGAATTCCTCTGAGTTATGGCTTTCCCAACCAGAAAATGGATAAATCATCCCCTGTTTACAAAGTGCCCTGCTAAGACAACTGGAAATACAATCAAAAGTTTATCAAGTGAGATTTCTCAACTAGAATAAGAATTAAACCATGACATTTGGGATGAAACTCAGTATTTTGTTAGTCAAATTCCATCAAAATTATACTTAGGTACATTAACTTAATTTAAGAACTAGTGGCAAATTATATTACTATTTGACACATTACTGCTCTGCATAATTATTCAATCAGAGCTCCCCTGAAACAAATTAATGCTGATGCAACCCAATTTTTTTATTTTGAAATAGTTCAAGAATACAGAAAAGTACCAAGAAAAATGTAATGAGCACCCATACACCTACCATGCAGCTTTTTGGAAAATATTTTTGCTATATTTTCTTAAGAAATAACACATTAAAGATCCAGTTGGAGTTCCTTGTGTAACCCTTTCTTATCCCATTCCTTTCCATCTTTCCCCAGGGGTAGGAACTTAAAAGAGATGTGATTGGTGCAATATGTCGCATGCCCTCAGCACACCTTTGGCTTTCAGCCTTCAGTCATCCTGGCAGTCTCCCACCTCCAGAACCCATGACTCTATTTCTTTATTCCAAAGCTTTCCTCCAAACCCTCAAGAATGCACTCAACCCTTGTGAGCACATCACAAATGTATGGGAGAATTAGCACCCCCAGGAGAACCATCAACCCATGGGTCAGAGCCTTGTATAAATGCCCTTAGGACAGACAATTCTAAGAAGTGGGGCTGAGCCCTTTTCCCTAAAGCCGTGACCTCAATAACACACCCTTTCCTGGTTTTCTCCCGTTTCTTGTCTCACTCTCCCTGCTCCTTCACTCCTACTCCCTGGGATCACCCCTTAATAAATGCCTTACACCCAAGTCCTGGTCTCAGGCTCTGCTGGAGAGGAATGCAATTTAAGACATGGCTCTCCTGTAATTGTCTACTGCTTATAGGCAGGCATGGTTCTATCACTGATGTGTGTGCATGTATTCAGAAACAATGGATAGCATTTTTGGCATGTTTTTGAACTCTATATAAATGGTATCATATTATACTTGCTGTTTGCATTTGTGACTTACTTATGCATTTTGTAGGTCTCCAGTACATGGAAAGGCAACTAGACAGAAAACACACTTGGTTTCCAAATGTTGAACAACTGTATTATATCCAACACAGTAAATTCTATGTTAAATCTTTCTCAATTCATATCACATTAACATCTAAAGATGCTGTTGAACTTGAAAAATCTCAGTAAGAGTAAAATTTCCAGTTAGATGCCAATGTTTGTATATATAGAAGACTGAGAATAATATTTTGGCAAAAGAGTTAATTTCCCAGGGTAAAGAATTACTTTATTGCATTGAATCGGGCATTTGCCATAATTGTCATGCCTTAATAAATTCCTGTGTTGCTGTAACTCTTCCTCTTTATAATGTGATTTTACATGTAGTGTTCCAGTTGAGTCTCTCAAGTCTGAGAGCTGATTTATCTGTTTCTCCCACACATTTAGCCTTGCACATGGTAGGCATTCAATATTTATTGAATGAATGAATCACTCACATTTTATTCATGAGAATATTGAGTCCCCAAAGATAAAACATTGTGTACATACAAGTAAGAGGTGTACCTGGAAGTAACACTCAAGTCTAGAAGCCAAAATTTGATTCAAAAAATTTGAAATGCATGTGATAATACTATATTATCTTCCATAATTAGTGGTTACAGTAGTACCAGTCCAATACTTTGTTTTGTTGAAGACCAGTTTACCAAAGCCATGAGATCATTTATTTTCCTTTAACACGGAATGCCAAAAAAAATCCAGAATATAACCCAGTCTCCATGGGAAAAAACTGCTCTTTTTTTTCTTTTCCAGATATATCTATTATCTAGAAAGAAAGAAAGAGCGGGAGAAGGCACTTATATAGAGCAAAATGGAAAGATCACAGTTACATGAATTTTTATATCTATCTGCCATCAGAATAAGACATAGAACATTTCCAGCTATCTATCCTCAAACTGTCTTCATGCCCCATATCAGTTAATTACCACCTCAACCCTCCCAAAGACAACTACTGTTCAGACTTCTCTCACTATAATTTTTTGCCTAAGTTAGGACTTTATATAAATGAAATTATACAGCCTGTATTTTTACTTCTTTCACTCAACATCTATGGGACACATCAGCATTGCATGTATCAGGAGCTACCATGTCTTTGTTGCTCCATGGTATCCCATTGTATGAATACACCACAATTTTCTCACCCACTTCATTGCTGATGTACATTGTAAGTTGTTTCTATTCTGGGGGTATTATGAATAAAGCTGCTATGAACATTCTTAACGATGTCTTTTGGAGAATGTAAAAGCCCTCAGATATACATTCTATAGGGTATATACCCAGAAGTGGATTGGTAAATTACAGGACTGGCATACAGTTTGCTTTGTTAGATACATTGCTTTGGACAAAAGGGTGAGGGTTTCCCTAACCTGAAAAGGCTGGCAGGGAGCACTGTTCCTAAATGGCTCCTCATTAAAAAAAAAAAAAAAGATTCTTTGATTGGAAGAGACCTTAAAGGCAATGACTTGGCCTCCCACACTGTATCAAGTCCAGTCATATCAAGTTTAGCTCCAGCCATAGCTGCTCTCGCCTGGGCCACCTTTAGTAAGCAGAAGTCACTACCTCCAAAGGATTTGGACAGACCTGACTCCAAGAGTGGATGGCATCCATCCACTCTTCTCTTTAAATCTCCAACTCCTCAAGTAGAACCAGACATACTCCTTTGGTTTGGGTCTTAGTCCCCAACCCCTTTTTTTTGCACTGAATAGTAGGCCAGAGTTGGCTCAGATAAGAATGAAATTTATTTCCAATTGAAAATTGGTGCCATATGTCATGGATTCTCAGATCCTTAAAGGCTTTAAGAGACCACAGAGTCCATTTAGCCAATGCCAAGTCCCCAAGGTATTTCCAAGCCTCTGTTTAAGCATGTCCAAGGGAGAGAACTTGGCTCATTCTGAAGTATCCCATCCCTTAGTCACACAGATCCATTTGCTAGAAAGTTCTTCCTGTTATCTTTGAAGCCGCCTTCTTTTAATTCCCACCTCTTGGTCCTCCTTTTGAACTCTGAGACTCTTGGAAACAAGTTTTTTTTTTTTTTTTCATTCAGCCACTCTGCAAAGATTATAGGAGCTCCTTCAACATTGGAGCCAACTGTCATCATTTAGTAGGCAAATTTAAAAAGGATGGAAGCAGCAGCTAGGGCCTTAGGATGAGTCAAACACTGTTTTGTGTCTTAGGCTTTATAATTTGCTATTCTTTACTAGTAACTTTTCTATTTTTAATTTTGCTATGGCTTTACTGCTCACCAAAGAAGGAATGCGAGGCTTCTATTATGTATCAAGGGCAAGGTGATATCTCCCATCTCATAACTCAGTGCTCTGTCCTCTGGCAGTTGACCAGAGCAGTTCTAGCCTATCAACTGAGCCCTCTGGGTTAATCTGGTTGGCAGTCTGGTGTGTGGTTATGTAGACTAGAGTTTTTGTAGTCAAATTCATCTGCCAAAAAATTAGTGTCTAGCCACTTCTTTGAATCTTTGTTTCCTTTTTTGCAAAATATTACTTTTAATACTTACCTCAAGGGAACATTAAGAATTAGATATGCTCATGTATGGGCTTTCCTGCTGGCTCAGTGGTAAAGAACCCGACTGCCAATGCAGGAGATGCGGGTTCAATCCCTGGGTTGGGAAAATCTCCTAGAGGAGGACATGGTAACCCATTCCAGTATTCTTGCCTGGAGAATCCCATGGACAGAGAAGCCTGGTGAGCTACAGTCCGTGGGGTCACAAACAATCGGACACAACTGAAGTGACTTAGCACACACACACATGCTCATGTATATGAAAAACTTGGCCCCATGCAAAGCACAGAAAAACATGCTCAGTCACCTTTTCTTCCCTCACCCTCCTCCCACTGCTGCTTGTGAAACCATGAACATCCAATCATGAAAAGGAACAGTCATGTGGTAGCATAGAAAGATGTATGAAATTGTCTTCCATTCTAAGCCCAGGTTGCTAATTTTAACCCTTAAGTCCTAAACTATCAACTCCATAAGAGACAATTATTTTGCCCAGATTATCTGTTTACCTGAGTGGCTCCTAGTACACTCCTAGTGGGTTTTGATGCATTTATGGCTTCCCAGGTGGCTCAGTGGTAAAGAACCCACCTGCCAATACAGGAGACGAGGGATTGATACCTGGGTGGGGAAGATCCCTTGGAGAAGGAAGTGGCAACCCACTCCAGTATTCTTGCCTGGAGAATCTCCATGGACAGAGGAGTCTGGCAGGCTACAGTTCATGGGGTTGCAAAGAGTCAGACACAACTGAGTGACCATAAAAAACAACAACATATAATATCCATGCTATGAAGTTTTCTGAAATTCTCAGAGATTGCCATGAAAATTCAACAACCTTAAATACTTATTAACCGAATTCATGGGAAGAGGGGTTTTCAAATACACATTGGCCTGGTAACAATGATCAAGAGCTGAGAGGGAGGGGGCTGGACTGTGAGGGCAGCTTAAGGTCATGCCCAGCCCATGTTGCTGGCACAGAGGCCCTGCCAACTGTCTCCCTGCGTGGAGCTGGCCCTGACCCCTGGCATGCAGTTGGTAATTTGAGAGCTGGGAATGTGTGACCCAGGCACTCTTGGGGTGATAAGCAGTCAGTCTTCATAGTACCCTAAGACAGTACATCACATCCCTCTCTGAAAACACTTTAGCCAAATGCAACAACCTTGATGGTTAAGTCCCAGAGTTTGGCACAAATGCCAGCCCAGTTCATCACTCATTTATTTGAAATTCAGATCAGATCAGTCGCTCAGTAGTGTCTGACTCTTTGTGACCCCATGAATTGCAGCACGCCAGGCCTCCCTGTCCATCACCAACTCCTGGAGTTCACTGAGACTCACGTCCATCGAGTCAGTGATGCCATCCAGCCATCTCATCCTCTGTCATCCCCTTCTCCTCCTGCCCCCAATCCCTCCCAGCATCAGAGTCTTTTCCAATGAGTCAACTCTTCGCATGAGGTGGCCAAAGTACTGGAGTTTCAGCTTCAGCATCATTCCTTCCAAAGAAATCCCAGGGCTGATCTCCTTCAGAATGGACTGGTTGGATCTCCTTGCAGTCCAAGGGACTCTCAAGAGTCTTCTCCAACACCACAGTTCAAAAGCATCAATTCTTCGGCGCTCAGCCTTCTTCACAGTCCAACTCTCACATCCATACATGACCACTGGAAAAACCATAGCCTTGACTAGACGAACCTTTGTTGGCAAAGTAATGTCTCTGCTTTTGAATATGCTATCTAGGTTGGTCATAACTTTCCTTCCAAGGAGTAAGCGTCTTTTAATTTCATGGCTGCAGTCACCATCTGCAGTGATTTTGGAGCCCCCAAAAATAAAGTCTGACACTGTTTCCACTGTTTCCCCATCTATTTCCCATGAAGTGGAGGGACTGGATGCCGTGATCTTCGTTTTCTGAATGTTGAGCTTTCAACCAACTTTTTAACTCTCCACTTTCACTTTCACCAAGAGGCTTTTGAGTTCCTCTTCACTTTCTGCCATAAGGGTGGTGTCATCTGCATATCTGAGGTTATTGATATTTCTCCCAGCAATCTTGATTCCAGTTTGTGTTTCTTCCAGTCCAGCGTTTCTCATGATGTACTCTGCATATAAGTTAAATAAGCAGGGTGACAATATACAGCCTTGACGTACTCCTTTTCCTATTTGGAACCAGTCTGTTGTTCCATGTCCAGTTCTAACTGTTGCTTCCTGACCTGCATACAAATTTCTCAAGAGGCAGATCAGGTATTCTGGTATTCCCATCTCTTGAAGAATTTTCCACAGTTGATTGTGATCCACACAGTCCAAGGCTTTGGTATAGTCAATAAAGCAGAAATAGATGTTTTTCTGGAACTCGCTTACTTTTTCCATGATCCAGTGGATGTTGGCAATTTGATCTCTGGTTCCTCCGCCTTTTCTAAAACCAGCTTGAACATCAGGAAGTTCACGGTTCACATATTGCTGAAGCCTGGCTTGGAGAATTTTGAGCATTACTTTACTAGGATGTGAGATGAGTGCAATTGTGCAGTAGTTTGAGCATTCTTTGGCATTGCCTTTCTTTGGGATTGGAATGCAAACTGACCTTTTCCAGTCCCGTGGCCACTGCTGAGTTTTCCAAATGTGCTGCCATATTGAGTGCAGCCCTTTCACAGCATCATCTTTCAGGATTTGGGATAGCTCAACTGGAATTCCATCACCTCCACTAACTTTGTTCGTAGTGATGCTTTCTAAGGCCCACTTGACTTCACATTCCAGGATGTCTGGCTCTAGGTCAGTGATCACACCATCGTGATTATCTGGGTCGTGAAGATCTTTTTTGTACAGTTCTTCTGTGTATTCTTGCCATCTCTTCTTAATATCTTCTGCTTCTGTTAGGTCCATAATTAGCCAACATTTATTGGGGGGCCTCTCTGCTTCATTTCTTCTATGGGAACTGAAAAATAAGTCAGATTGTCTCCAGAGCCTGCAGTCTACGTTGCCTCTCTGGGCCTCCTCAGAGAGGTGTTTTTTAAGAGCATGTACCCCCTTTTTCAACCTCTCCCAATTTACCCCTATACCCCACCATGGGCTAAATTACTGAACTCTTTATAGAGCAGAAATCCAGTTTCCTCCTCTGCATAATTCTGGGCATTTTTGAGGTGCCATTTTCTCCTAGAAGTGGACAGAGGTACAAGATAAACCTGGACTCTGCTAGCACGTGATTACTCTGGCCCCTCAATATCTCGCTCGTGCCAGGCCAGGTCTGTCTACATAAGAGGTCCTTGATCAGGGTAACTCATTCATGGGGAGGACGTTTGTTTACCTCGCTCATCTAGGCATTTCCCAAGAAAGACAAGAGGAATGAAACCAAACCAAATCATGTATCTGCTGGAGCTTCAGAATGAATTAAGAGGCTGTAGGGAGGGGAGAGGGAGTAGAAATCAGTGCAAGAGCTCTAAGGTGGCATCGTAGCACCCTCACAAGAAGAGGAGCAGAATCAGTCCTGTTGCTGACTTTCAATTGCACTGATTTGAGACCAAGGTTAAGCAAGCCTGACAAAGTGGTTCATCACATCGGAGGCAAACCCCGCATCTATTGGATCTCATTAATTCCCAGACCAGTTTACTGTCAATCCCAATCAGTTCAGCCCACCACGTGGCACTTTCATCTCTCCGCCCTTGCTTCCGCCATCCATCTACGGGTGGCCTGACTCCGTTCCCCAAAATAACTTCACTGTTCCTGTCACGTTGGCTACTGGCTGGCTGCTGGGAATCCTAAAAGCCTTGTAGGTGGGGAGTGGCACAGCGACTGGTGACTCTCATTTACTAAAGCCTTTCTATTTTTAATTTTTTTTAAATATTCCATGCTAAAGTTTCCTTTCTCTCCCTCCCACCCTTTGTGGTATTTTTAGGCTGTGCAGGCTCTTCAGAACAAGCGTCGAGCTTGCTGGGCGCTGCAAATAGCTTTTCCCCTTACCTGCCAGTCACGGTGTACTACAGGCATGCGTCATGTGGCGAGCTGGTCCTTTACTCCAGCCTTTTACACGGGCTTCGCTTCTGTGTGCTGCTAATCTGTCGAGAAATCAAAGACACACCAGCCTCAAAGGGGAGGCCCTGGCCCCACAGCTGCCTGCCAGGGTTATTATGAAGGCCCATCCATCCTGTACCAAGAGCTCACTGGGAGCAACTGGCAGCAGACGGGGGGAAGCCAGAGATCAGGGATCTGAGCAGGGCCAGGCGATGTGGGTGAGAGGAGGGTGGGAAGGGGCACTAGGAATCAGGACTTGAAAGATGAAAGCATCCTGGGATGCTGTAGTCACGACTGCTCTCAGGCAAGGACAGACAGGAGAATTATCGGAGATGTTTGCGGGGGCGACCAAAGGTCCACCCAGTCCAGGGTCTCCTCTGTCAGGGGTGGCTCCAAAGCTTCTATGGGGAAGAGAGAGGGGCGGAGCAAGCTGGTGAGCTGTCCTCCTTTCTCTCATCCTCCCATCACTCCTGCAGGTCCAGAGAGAGGCCCTGCAGCTGCCTAGTCCGCCTCAAAACGACTGGAAGAGACTATAAACAGAAGCTCCTGGGCAGTGGCTCTCTAAGTGTGTCCACAGACTGGTAACAGCAGCAGCCCCAGAGAACTGGTCAGAAATACAGTATCTTGGGACCCCCACCCAAGACCTACAGAATCGGAAACTCTGGAGGTGGGGCCCAGCACTAGGTTTTAACGAACCCTCCCTGGGGTATTGCTATGCATTCAAATCTGACAACCACTGTATCAGGAAAAACAAGGCAGGGATATCTACTGAAGAGTCAATTAAAGGAGCAGTTTTTATGTGTGTCAGAGAATGAGATAGAAACATTAGGATTCATAGTGGGTTCTCATATGATTTCTGAAATGAGACGAAAGTGAATGAAGTGAATGTTATCAATAGCTACCAAAAAAAAAAAAAAAAAAAAAAGAGGCAAAACGGCCAAAAATTAGAGGAAAAAAAAAAAAAAAAACAAAAATAACTGTTTCAAATTCATGTTATAATGTTAACAAGACCCTATCTGATGTTTCCTTGGGGGAGGTGGAGACCAGTGCTTTTGGTTTTGATTATGAAGAAAACTTCCTCAAAGACCATGCATGCTTGAAATTGCTGAGTCCCCCCAAAAATTGTGCTTGAAAACTCATATAAATATGTTATAGTGATTACTGATGTATCTAAAAGATAAACCTATAAGGATAACTTTTAAATTAAAATTCTTGGCTCTTCCACACAGTAGAAGTAGATAGAGGACTCCTTCCTTGCTCTTGGCTCAAGGCCTTCTTTCTTATTTGCTGAGAAAATTGAAGTCATCAGAACTGAAATCACACATGAACTGACCACCAACTATTCCCACCTCCCTGCATCTCAACGCTCTGCTCCACATGGCCTTATACGGGGTTTTCTCACAACACCCTTAGATTAACTCCTCTCATTGTGCCCTGGAATCCTATTGGTTCTCAGGTCTTCAGAGATGCTCCGCTTGCCATCACCAATTTCCGGCTCTGAATGGGTAAGCACCATCTGCCTATAAACATTCTGAAGTGCGGCCCACCTTTAACAAGCAGTCTTGACCCCATTTTCACTGCCAGCTACTGCTCAGTTTCCCTGCTCCAGGTTATAGTGAAACTAAAATGAAATCAGTCAAGTTTGCTGCCTCCACTTTCCCTTCTAGGTTTTCTGGATCCCTTTCCAGTCTGGATTCCGGCCTCACCACTCCACTGAAATTCTCCTCCCCCAGGCCACCAATGACTTCCATGTTGTCAATCACAGTGACCTGTGCTCCATCTCATCTGGCTGAGCCTTGGAAGCCTCTGATACAGTTCTCACCTCCCTGGCTCATTCTTACCTCCGTGAATCCCCCTCACTTCTCCTTATCCTAAACTTTGGGATGTCCCGGAACACTCCAGCTGTTCTGGCCTTCCTGATGGCCCTTAAACCTGCCTGAGCTGCTCCCACCACAGGGCCTTACCAGAGAGGTCTACCCAAACTTCTTTATCTAAAGTCACCCACATGTTCCCCACTCCACCATCTATCTTTTCACCTGAATTATTGCTTTTCATAGCACTTATCACTACATGGAAGGTTATACATTCATTTGCTCAGTGTCTGCCTCCCTCATATAGAATATAACCTCCATGTTCCCCAGGATCTAGAACAGCACCTTGCACATAGTAGGCTTCCTGTCACATTTTGTTGAATGAGTGAATGAACAAAGGTATAGTCTCTGTTCTCCAGAAGGAGAAGGTAAGGGTTGGCTGCCTTCTGTCCTAGAAACTTGACCACTTACAGGGCATTTACCAACTCCTGGAAAATTCTACATATTCTCCCCTGGCCAAGTATAGAATTAGTTCTCATTATTTATAACAACCCTCATCTTTTGGTTCACATCAGAGTCTCCTGTGAAGTGTTAAAAATAAACATCTTGCTCTTTCTCTACTCCAAGGAGCTCTTGAGTTGGGAGGTTAGTACTAGGATTCTGAAAAGCAGACTCTTGAGAGTGGGGTGGAGTGGTAGGGAGCATGAACTCTGAAGGCATACTCTCAATTTTGAATCTTGACACCATCATAGCTGTGATGTACATCAGGGGACCACACCCCTCTGAGCCTCAGTTTTCTTAACTGCAAAGTAGTGACACTAAGAGGAATCTTATTTCACAGGGTTGTTGTGAGAATGAATGAGTTAACATACATAGGCTCCTCAGAACAATGCCCAGCATGTAATAAGCAGGAACTATTATCCCCAATATTGTGTAAGTTTCTTGGGTAATTCAGGCATATAACTGGTTATGAAAACTGCTGATATAAACTATAGATACCACTACACGAAAGAGAAAGGAGATCTCGATGAGGAGTAGGGCAAGCCAGGGCTTGAGAAGAAACCAGAAGGCACAGACTGGTTGGTTGCTGAAAGATGACTAGGATTGAGCAAGCACCATGCTCTCCCAAGGGCACTCAGGACTCTGATGCTAGAAGAGTAAAATCGGCCCCTTCTGAATTCTATTCCAGTGGGCTATCCTTACCCAGCTAAGAAGTCCAAAGGCAGATAAACTGTCTTCTCCAACCAAAGTTGGTGATAGAAAGACCAATGTACTGTACTCAGGGCTGCTAGGGCCTAGAGACTCTCGCAAGGGTACTGGCCCAGCTGCAATGGGGGTTCAATGGGCAGCAACAACCCATCCTCCAAGACTCCGGGAGCCCTCATGCTTACTCACAAAATCTTCCCAACCTGCTCCCTAATGTCAGAAATCCCTTTAGCCGGGGACATGCTTTTCTTTTCACTGTAAAAGAAGCTTAAAATGCAAACACCTCCAGAAGAAGCATAGATGTAAATTGACAACACGTTAGATTGGAAAAGCTTAGTCACTGAGCAAAGGAGGTTTTGACAGAAGGGCACTACAGTTCTCTCGGCCCCGCCCTGCCCATACTTTCCTATTTCCCACTGCTATCTAGATCAGGAGAGCAGGGAGATGTAACCTACCTCAAGAGGTGCAATATAAATGGCACAGTAATGATTTCTATTTTTCTAAGTCACTTCTTTCTCAGGGCGTGGTTTCATTTAGCTCAAGTCAAACTGGCAGGGCTGGTCCAGCCTTTCATTCTACCTGTGGACCAAACAGAGGTTTTACCTCCAGTGGCCAGTGTGAGGTGTATATAATTCATGGGTTTCACCAGCGATTATTTACTGGGCCCCTGCCATGAACCAGGGTGTAATAAGGATGACATCTTGACAGAAGTTCAGGGACTGACTCCCTTCTGTGTGTATTTCCTTGGAAGGTCCCCCTTTGTTTTCTTTCAACTAATTTCCAAGCTTATCTTTTGAAGACTATCTCCTTAGCCAGCTTTAGGGTCATGCAGGAAAATCTGTTACATTTTATCTAAAACTGATGGAAACATTAAGGTTTCTGATACCTCTTCACACCCTCCTCCCTTCCCCACAGAGTTCTCTTCCTTCCAGCTCCTTCTCTGAATGACTGCAGTCCCTAGAAAGTCCTCAAGAGTCCCACCTCTCTCTCCAGGGCTGGGGCAGCTTCCTGCCCACTTCCATGGCTGTCAGCATCCAAGTTCCTTCTTTATCTCCCCTTTGGTCTCCCTGAACTCTCTGCCCTCATGGATTCATTGCCTGAGGAGAATTGTAGCCATTACTTGGAAAGGGCTGGTCAAAACACCATGGAGCATCCAGCCCTTGCTGTTAATCTTCTTAAAAGGTAGTCAATTTTTTTTTCCAGAAAAAATTCTCTTTTGTGAAGCAAGTCTCTCTATGACATCCAGCTGGATAATTTTCCCAAGCCCTACTTTTGTATCCATAGCTCCCTATTTTGCCCTAATTAGCTTTTCTACAAGGTTCAAGAAGGGGCTAGGAAGATGGCCAAGCTCCAGGCCACAGCTTGTCATACCTGAGCAGCTGAAGTCCCCCTAACATGATCCGGGACCTGAAAGGAGAGCAACCATCTTGGGCGGCCTTCCACCAGGTACTGCTTGTATTGGCCACGGAGTGTGGTGTGCTCACAACAGGAAGATCTGAGAGCCAGGGACTTTATGCAAATGACCCCATTTAATCTTCTTAGCCTCCCTACAAAATAGGTATTATCATCCTCATTTTACAGGTAATAAGCAGAGGCAAAGGGAAGGGAGAGAATGTGTCCAGATTCACATAGAAACCCAGTGCTTTTGGCTGCTACCTTATCCTACACTTTGAGAGATGCTGAAAGGCCCATGGTTCAAAATCATCTTTGAATTCTCTTATCCAAAATGCATGTGCACACACACACACACACATGCAACACTCCTATTTTACAACAATTAATAAGCACAATTGTCAGCACATTAACCCCAAAGATCCTTTAGATTCTATCACTTGGGTTATGTAACCTGAAAGAAATAAACTGAATAGATTCCCAAGGGGCTGTTAAGAAACCCTGCCCTTATCCTTAAAAAAAGTTCTGGTATAAAAGAAACTCTGACTCAGTAGCCTAAGCCCTGGGTTATGGTTCTTGCATGGCCACTCACAAACCCTGTGACTTTGGCAATGTTCCTTTCTCTTTCCAAGCCTCAGTTTCCACATCTGTAAAACAGAACTTTGATACCTGCTTTGCCTGTTTCATGAGGAAAATCAAATCAGATAATGGAGGGGTGCTTTATCAATACACCTGTCAAGAGAGAAGACAATAGATATTTCTCTGCATTCAAGCTATTATGGTTTGGACAGTATGAATTTTATAGTCACTGACTCAAGTTATACAAAATCGTACCTTTTAAAAATTTCCTATAAACTGGACTTAAATTCTATCTGGTACTCCCATCTGTCTGAAGCAGAAAACATAGTCTGATTACTAATGGGCTGTCAGACACTTCAGTGATTTTCTCAGTCATCCAGATTAAAACTCAAACAAACTCAGAATTCCCTGTGCTGCCCCCTCTCCTTCTCCTGGGCAGGATCTCAGCTCATGGCTCAGCATCAGCAGGAGGTAAGGCCCCTCTTAGTCTCCATTTGTCTCAGTCTTTTGAAATGTGCCTGTGTCCTCATTCTTCTGCCTGGGTAGTCCACTCTTTGCTGAGATATCCCCCTGTTTGGCATTCTCTCTCTCTCTCTTAATTTCTTGTAGTTTGGACCCTAAAATTGGCTTTATTTCAAAATTCAGTACCTGGTCCTATATGAATTTTTCCACATTGTTTTTCTAAGGCAATGTATTCACCTTCCTGGCTCCTCCCATCTCACATGGTGAGGTGAAGATTTCCAAATCAAAGTTCTGGCCCCATTTCCCTCCCAGTCATCATAGAATCACAATGTTGTCAGTGCTGAAAGGAACCATTTTCCTGCAGAACCTTGCATTTCTTTCTTTCTTTTTTTAAATTGGAGGCTAATTACTTTACAATATTGTGGTGGTTTCTGCCATACATTCACATGAATCAACCATGGGTGTACAGGATGTTCCCCATCCTGACCCTCCCTCCCACTTCCCTCCCCATCCCATCCCTCAGGGTCATCCCAGTGCACCAGCCCTGAGCACCCTGTCTCAGGCATCAAACCTGGACTGGCAGTCTATTTCACATATGCTAATATACATGTTTCAATGCTATTCTATCAAATCACCCCACTGTCGCCTTCTCCCACAGAGTTCAAAAGTCTGTTCTTTATATCTGTGTCTCTTTTGATATCTCACGTATAGGGTCATCATTACCATCTTCATAAATTCCATATATATGTGTTAATATACTGTATCGGTGTTTTTCTTTCTGGCTTACTTCACTCTGTATAATTGGCTCCAGTTTCATCCACCTCATTAGAACTGGTTCAAATGCATTCTTTTTAATAGCTGAGTAATATTCCATTGTGTATATGTACCACAGTTTTCTTATCCATTCATCTGCTGATAGACATCTAGGTTGCTTCCATGTCTCGGCTATGGTAAACAGTGCTGCGATGAACATTGGGGTACACATGTCTCTTTCAATTCTGGTTTCCTCGGTGTGTATGCCCAGCAGTGGGATTGCTGGGTCATATGGCAGTTCTATTTCCAGTTTTTTAAGGAATCTGTACATTGTTCTCCATAGTGGCTGTACTAGTTTGTATTACCACTAACAGTGTAAGAGGGTTCCTTTTTCTCCATACCCTCTCCAACATTTATTGTTTGTAGCCTTTTTGATTGCAGTCATTCTGACTGGTGTGAGATGGTACCTCATTATAGTTTTGATTTGCATTTCTCTGATAATGAGTGATGTTGATCATCTTTTCATGTGTTTGTTAGCCATCTGTATGTCTTCTTTGGAGAAATGTCTGTTTAGGTCTTTGGCCCATTTTTTGATTGGATCGCTTATTTTTCTGGAATTGAGCTGCAGGAGTTGCTTGTATATTTTTGAGATTAATTCTTTGTCAGTTGCTTCATTTGCTATTATTTTATCCCATTCTGAAGGTTGTCTTTTCACCTTGCTTATAGTTTCCTTTGTTGTGCAAAAGCTTTTAAGTTTAATTAGGTCCCATTTGTTTATTTTTGCTTTTATTTCCATTACTCTGGGAGGTGGGTCATAGAGGATCCTGCTATGATTTACGTCAGAGAGTGTTTTGCTTATGTTTACCTCTAGGAGTTTTATAGTTTCTGGTCTTACGTTTAGATCTTTAATCCATTTTGAGTTTATTTTTGTGTATGGTGTTAGAAAGTGTTCTAGTTTCCTTCTTTTACAAGTGGTTGACCAGCTTTCCCAGCACTACTAGTGAAAGAGATTGTCTCTTCTCCATTGTATAGTCTTGCCTCCTTTGTCAAAGATAAGCTGTCCATAAGTGCGTGGATTTATCTCTGGGCTTTCTATTTTGTTCCATTGATCTATGTTTCTGTTTTTGTGCCAGTACCATACTGTCTTGATGACTGTTGCTTTGTAGTATAGCCTGAACTCGGGTAGGTTGATTCCTCCAGTTCCATTCTTCTTTCTCAAGATTGCTTTGGCTATTCGAGGTTTTTTGTATTTCCATACAAATTGTGAAATTATTTGTTCTAGTTCTCTGAAAAATACTGTTGGTAGCTTGATAGGGATTGCATTGAATCTATAGATTGCTTTGAGTAGTATACTCATTTTCACTATATTGATTCTTCTGATCCATGAACATGGTATATTTCTCCATCTATTTGTGTCATCTTTGATTTCTTTCATCAGTGTTTTATAGTTTTCTATATATAGGTCTTTTGTTTCTTTAGGTAGATTTATTCCTAAGTATTTTATTCTTTTCGTTTCAATGGTGAATGGAATTGTTTCCTTAATTTCTCTTTCTGTTTTCTCATTGTTAGTGTATAGGAATGCAAGGGATTTCTGTGTGTTAATTTTATATCCTGAAACTTTACTATATTAATTGATTAGCTCTAGTAATTTTCTGGTGGAGTCTTTAGGGTTTTCTATGTAGAGGATCATGTCATCTGCTAACAGGGAGAGTTTTACTTCTTCTTTTCCAATCTGGATTCCTTTTATTTCTTTTTCTTCTCTGATTGCTTTGGCTAAAACTTCCAAAACTATGTTGAATAGTAGTGGTGAGAGTGGGCACCCTTGTCTTGTTCCTGACTTTAGGGGAAATGCTTTCAATTTTTCACCATTGAGGATAATGTTTGCTGTGGGTTTATCATATATGGCTTTTATTATGTTAAGGTATGTTCCTTCTATGCCTGCTTTCTGGAGTGTTTTTATCATAAATGGATGTTGAATTTTGTCAAAGGCTTTCTCTGCATCTATTGAGATAATCATATGGTTTATATCTTTCAATTTGTTAATGTGGTGTATCACATCGATTGATTTGCAAATATTGAAGAATTCTTGCATCCCTGGATAAAGCCCACTTGGTCATGATGTATGATCTTTTTAACATGCTGATGGATTCCATTTGTAGAATTTTGTTAAGGATTTTTGCTATGTTCATCAGTGATATTGGCCTGTAGTTTTCTGTTTTTTGTGGCATCTTTGTCTGGTTTTGGTATTAGGGTGATGGTGGCCTCATAGAATGAGTTTGTAAGTTTACTTTCCTCTGCAATTTTCTGGAAGAGTTTGAGTAGGATAGGTGTTAGCTCTTCTATAAATTTTTGGCAGAATTCAGCTGTGAAGCCATCTGAGGACCTTACATTTCTAACTGCTTGCTCCTTGGAAAGAAAGCTATGACAAACCTAGATAGCATATTAAAAAGCAGAGACATCACTTTGCCAACAAAGATCAGTTTAGTGAAAGCTATGGTTTTTCCAGTAGTCATATACCAATGTGAGAGTTGGACTATAAAGAAGGCTGAGCACCGAAGAATTGATACTTTTGAACTGTGGTGTTGGAGAAGACTCTTGAGCGTCCCTTGGACAGCAAGGAGATTGAACAAGTCAATCCTAATGGAAATCAACCCTGAATATTCATTGGAAGGACTGATGCTAAAGTTAAAGCTCCAATGCTTTGGCCACCTGATGTGAAAAGCTGATTCATTGGAAAAGACCCTGATTCTGGGAAAGATTGAGGGCAGGAAGAAAAGGGGGCAACAGAGGATGAGATGGTTGGATGGCATCATGACTCAATGGACATGAGTCTGAGCAAACTCCAGGAGAAATGGTGAAGGACAGGGAAGCCTCGCATGCCATAGTGCATGTGGTCACAAAGAATCAGACATGACTGAGTGACTGAACAATGACAACAACTGCTTGGTAGACATCCCCCCTACCCTGGCTGCTTCCCAACCACTGCAAATTCTTCATGGTTACAACTGGAGTAGGAAATGGCAATCCACTCCAGTATTCTCATGTAGAAAATTCCACAAACAGAGGAGCCTGGCAAGCTATAGTCCATGGGGTTGCAGAATCAGACACAACTGAGCGACTGAGTATGCACACACACATGCACAACCATATTTATCACCTATTCCCCCAGAGAGCCAGCTCCCCTCTGTGCTATCTTATAGGTCCCAGGGGAAATGTCATTACCTCGGCTACTCAGGTTTGAAGCTGAAAGCCTCTCTGAATTGTTCTTTTTGCCTCTCTCCTCACATCTGGTTAGACCTCACGATGCTCAACTCTCACCATTTAAGCTCTCTGGAATCTGTTTTTCCTTTCCACACAGACGGGCACCACCAGAGTACAGGCAGTTATTGCTTCCTGCCTCAATTACTAAAATTGTATCTTGATTTGCTTGCAATTAAAATGCATCCTACCAGACAAGTCTCTCATCCACTTCTCTGTGACCTCCCAATCAATACTTGTTGAGACATAAAGGGTCCTTAATGGGTGGCAGAGGGTTCACAGATGGGCTCCCGGGGAAACCGTGAACCCTCTAAAATTTTCCAAAACATTACTTAAACAAGACAATTAGAAATTTGATTGAAAATGCAAATGTTTCTCAGAGAGGCATGTCCACTTAAACTCACACCTAAAATTCAGTGGCTCATGTTAGTACCCCTCCTGAGACCAGGTTTGAAGGGGAGAGACTGAAGGCCCTGGGGCCCAAAGACTGAGTCTCAGTTCTTCCTCTTTTTCCATGTAAACATACAGAGTAGACCTTGGATTGATTTCTTGGACTCTAATCAGTCATTCATTATTTTTTCATTCATTCATTCATTTTCTATATATGGAACACATAGCATGAGCCACAATTTTCCATTTATTATTTCATTTCATCTTCACCATGGGCCTCTATTGAAGACTGAATTATACCTATTTTACAAATTAAGACATTGAGGCTTAGAGAGGTTTAACCCCTGGCCCAAGGTCACACAGCTATACAGAAGGGCTGGGATTCAAACCCAGTCTAACTCCAGTGCTCACATTCCTTCCAAAATATCTTCATTTTAAAATTCAACTTCCTGGGTGCCAGGCACTGGCTCCACCCTAAGAATATAAAAATGAGCTGAACTAAATAAAATAAAGTATGTTAAAGCAGCTGGCATTGGCTCTGACCTAAAGTAGGAGCTGAAACTTATTGGTTAAAAGAATGGTCCTTGAAAAAAAATAGCACTTCAGGAACTGACAATATGATAAGAGAGGGCCATCCAAAATGGCAAGAGGCACCAAGCAGGAGGGTCTAACTGCTTGTGGCAATCAAGTTACTCATCATCCAGTGGGGGAAGTCAGGCAAGTGACCAACTGTGTGATGCACTGAACTGTGAGCAACCTGAAGCCAAAGGAGTGACCTCCATCAGTTTCTCTTCCCATCAACAGATAGTTTTAAATAAATCTAATCTAATCTATAATGTTATAGACAAAATTGAAACCAAGGAAAGAGAAGAAATAAAGAAGATAAGCTGTTAACCATGAGCAGTTCTGGGTGGTAAAACTAGAGGCTACATTTTCCCTTTCTCTCTTCTTCCTTTTATGTACTTAATGATCTACAGTGAAGAAGTATGGCTTTAAGAAGAGGAAAGATCTCAGCATCGGGGTTACAGAATATTCCCCTTCATTCTATCTCAGAAGGCCCCAACTTCGGTTGTATAACATGTCCTTGACTGAGGATAGCTATAACTATTGTCAGAGAAAGTTTATCTTACAGATAAACACACTGACATTCCCAAAGGCCTGAAATTTGACTATGTTGCATGGTAAAAATCAGGCATGAGACTTTAGCCAAACTAGAAAAGTCAGAAAACTGGCCTGATAGGGACCTTTGTGGTGGTTCTAAGCATTTAGCATAATTTCTTTTCTACCAAGGAGGCTGATGGGAGTCATTAGTACTCATTTGATTATTTCAGGGTCAGCCTGCATTTTTAATTAATCATCCTCTCTTCCTTCTGTCCTCTTTTACCCAGGGGCCTGGAACTGCTACTAATGCTTGGTGCCTTAGGCGGGGAAATCCTTTCCTCAGACAGAGGTGGAAGCTGTCTAGCACACCATCTTTTTCCTCTCCTGCCTGCCAAGAGCCCTCTCTGCTCTCTCAGTGGACAGTTTGCACTGTTAATGTAATACATCGAGAAGCTACCTCAGGGAATCCTTGCCCAGGCCTCTCACTGGTGATTTCTAGCTCACCTCTAGAGCCAGCACAAAACTACACTTTTCTCCTTTCTCTGTTTTCAACTCCAAGTGACCCAGTTTCCTCCACTTCCTTCCCAAAAGAGGCATGAGGGAGTTTGTGAAAAGCTCAGCTACTAGATACAGAGATGGACATAATAACAACAGTAACAGGAGGTGATGGAATCCCAGTTGAGCTATTTCCAATCCTGAAAGACAATGCTGTGAAAGTGCTGTACTCAATATGCCAGCAAATTTGGAAAACTCAGCAGTGGCCACAGGACAGGAAGAGGTCAGTTTTCATTCCAATCCCAAAGAAAGGCAATGCTAAAGAATGCTCAAACTACCACACAATTGTACCCATCTCACACACTAGTAAAGTAATGCTCAAAATTCTCTAAGCCAGGCTTCAGCAATACGTGAACCATGAACTTCCAGATGTTCAAGCTGGTTTTAGAAAAGGCAGAGGAACTAGAGATCAAATTGCCAACATCTGCCGGATCATTGAAAAAGCAAGAGAGTTCCAGAAAAACATCTATTTCTGCTTTATTGACTATGCCAAAGCCTTGGACTGTGTGGATCACAATAAACTGTGGAAAATTCTTCAAGAGATGGGAATACCAGACCACCTGACCTGCCTCTTGAGAAACCGATATGCAGATCAGGAAGCAACAGTTAGAACTGGACATGGAACAACAGACTGGTTCCAAATAGGAAAAGGAGTATGTCAAGGCTGTGTATTGTCACCCTGCTTATTGAACTTCTATGCAGAGTACATCATGAGAAACGCTGGGCTGGAAGAAGCACAAGCTGGAATCAAGATTGCTGGGAGAAATATCAATAACCTCAGATATGCACATGACACCACCCTTATGGCAGAAAGTGAAGAGGAACTAAAAAGCCTCTTGATGAAAATGAAAGAGGAGAGTTAAAAAGTTGGCTGAAAGCTCAACATTCAGAAAATGAAGATCATGGCATCTGGTCCCATCACTTCATGGAAAATAGATGGGGAAACAGGGGAAACAGTGTCAGACTTTATTTTTTTGGGCTCCAAAATCACTGCAGATGGTGACTGCAGCCATGAAATTAAAAGACGCTTACTCCTTGGAAGGAAAGTTATGACCAACCTAGATAGCCTATTGAAAAGCAGAGACATTACTTTGCCAGCAAAGGTCCATCGAGTCAAGGCTATGGTTTTCCCAGTGGTCAAGTATGGATGTGAGAGTTGGACTGTGAAGAAAGCTGAGTGCTGAAGAATTGATGCTTTTGAACTGTGGTGTTGGAGAAGACTCTTGAGAATCCCTTGGACTGCAAGGAGATCCAACCAGTCCATTCGAAAGGAGATCAGTCCTGGGTGTTCATTGGAAGGACTGATGCTAAAGCTGAAACTCCAATACTTTGGCTACCTCATGCGAAGAGTTGACTCACTGGAAAAGACCCTGATGCTGGAAGGGATTGGGGACAGGAGGAGAAGGGGACAACAGAGGATGAGATGGCTGGATGGCATCACTGACTCGATGGACATGAGTTTGAGTAAACTCCAGGAGTTGGTGATGGACAGGGAGGCCTGGCATGCTGCGATTCATGGGGTCGCAAAGAGTCAGACACGACTGAGCGACTGAACTGAACTGAACTGAACTGCAAAGTTGCAAAGTCCATGTTGTTTCTTCATCATTTCTTCCGAGCTGACGTGAGATTCTGAGCTGATGTGAGAGGCCAATTTCCAAGCAGAAAAAGCCACATGTATTCTTTATCCTTATCAATGATAAAAGCAAGGAGATATTTTCTTCCAACTTTTGTAGCTTTTTTTTTTTTTCCTGATGTAGAAACTGGGGCTTTTATTTTCTTCCTGGATTCTTCATTGCTCCACCTTCTTTGTTTCTACAGCCTG
Organism: Bos taurus; assembly: GCF_002263795.3. NCBI lineage: Eukaryota > Metazoa > Chordata > Mammalia > Artiodactyla > Bovidae > Bos > Bos taurus. Next base: position 104,375,334 of record NC_037357.1, read on the forward strand.
AGCAGAGGCAAAAATCACATTTCAGTTTTACTTCCCCTGAACCTCCAGAGGAGGTGAGGATGGAAAGAGTGCTTCCCTGGCATTTCCATCTGCCTGTTCGGTGGGGCCTGTGGTGAGCCTTTCTTTTCCCAGCCTCATTCACAGGCTACCTGCTTCTCTCACCTGGCCTACCCACAGGCTGAAACTGTCCTTCTGGTCTAGGAAGACCGGAGCCGGGGAAATGAATGTGAAGAAACAGATGCCTTAACCATGGGTGTGTTTATAAATAAAGTTCAGAGGACAAATAGTTTGCTGGAGGCAAGGGAGATCATTTTTTAACACAAGTGGCTATGGCTACATTAGAATTTCCTCAGAAGCAAGCCTAGCCAGCTTGGCCAGGGATGGGAATTAGAAAGCATAAAGAACGCTGGGCATACACGCGGCCTCAATGAGCAAGCAGAGGCACCTTGTTTTGGACATTTCAAAGGTTTAAGCATACCCAGGCTCCACTGGGTCAGGCCCTGGGACATCAAATATACAACAGAGGGGGATGCAGGTGGCCTCAGGACTTGGCTCCAGAATCCCCAGGTGAAGACAAACCCATGATGGCAGTTGGAGGGCAGAAAGTTCTTCAGCCATCAGAGAGGCTCTATGTACTAATTTTCAGAAAAGGTGAGAGGTGTAAAAAGATTTTTGTAAGTCAGTGTTATCTTATTGTTTAGTTAAGTCATATCCGACTCTCTTGCAACCCCATGGACTCTAGCCTGCCAGACTCCTCTGCCCGTGGGATTCTCCAGGTAAGGATACTGGAGTGGGTTGCCATTTCCTCCTCCAGGGGATCTTCCCGACCCAGAGATCGAACCCACGTGTCCTGCACTGGCAGAAGGATTCTCTACCACTGAGCCACCAGGGAAGCCCAATGTTAGTTTGAATCAGGGTTTTAAACCTGAACTCCATGGAGAAATTTGACACTAGAATTCAGAGGTCTGTGAACTTAAATGGGAAAACTCTGACATTTTTATAGAAGCTAACCTCTAACTAAAATGTAGCATTTTGTTTGTTTATAAGTATAGGAAACAGACCCCAGTTTTAATAGTAGTTGTTATGTCTTTGCTACCAATAAATATCATAGATTTGTTTGTATCATTACAGTTGTTCAGAATATCTCAGTATATCATTTATGCCCATCTCTGCCTCAAAATTTTGGCAGTTATGGGATCTGTCACTAGATCTTGCCATTGAATATATCAATAGAACATATAAATTACTATATCACAAGTGTGTTTACTAATATTTTGATAACTATATTTCAATGTAACTGGTTCCATTTTTAATACTGTATACTTTTGAAACATCTTAAAAACATTCTTTTAAGAAAGAATCCATAGGGTTCACAAGACTGTCAAGGGGGTCCATGGCACAAAAAATATGAAGCACCCCTGTCTTTGAGCATCTTATGTCAAGAGTCTATAATGAATGAATATGGACAGCTTATTTTAGGTAATTAACACAATTCTGCAAGCAAATCTATTATCAATCCTATTATATTAATGAAGAAACTGAGGCTAAAGCTAAATCTGTCTGATTTCAAAGGCTGTGGTCTTTTTGTTACACCATACACACACAAAAATATATCTTTTTATGATTCCCAAACATCCAGTCAAAAATTCAATTAGCACATACACTACTGGCCATCAAACTAAATTAACTAATGGTCTGTCTCTACAAGGCTACAAGAACTGGTTGAAACAACGAAAAAAAAATCAGCCTAACAGATGTTTTGTCTAATTGCACTCAAAATTTGATGGCCCTCTCCCTGCTTCCTAAAGTGGCTGAGTAGGCCAAGAGTTTCCTATTACGGGATGTAAGTTATAGGAGCCCGTCCTCTGGTTGTGTGAGGGCATGGATGCCATCCTCCCCCTGCAAGGACTCTGACAGCCACTCCCCTTGCCATCAGGGACACCTATCCTGTTCTGCCCCCACCTAATGGCTTTAGGGCTAAATTATTCATGAAGGCAAGGGGAGAGAAGGAAAGGGGAGGGGAGGGCAGGGCAGGGCTAAAATTGTATTTTGCCCTGTGTGTTAGGAAGCAGGACAGAGAGATCTTTATCCATATGGAATTAACATTAAATATTTGGGGGCCAATAAGAAATAATTGAAATGGCAACCCACTCCAGTATTCTTTTTTTTTTTAATTGGAGGCTAATTACTTTACAATATTTGTATTGGTTTTGCCATACATCAACATGAATCCACCATGGGTATACACGTGTTCCCCATCCTGAACCCCGCTCCCACCTCCCTCCCCGTACCCTCCCTCTGGGTCATCCCAGTGCACCAGCCCCAAGAATCCTGTATCCTGCATCGAACCTGGACTGGTGATTCATTTCTTATATGATATTATACTTGTTTCAATGCCATTCTCCCAAATCATCCCACCCTCTTCCTCTCCCACAGAGTCCAAAAGACTGTTCTATACATCTGTGTCTCTTTTGCTGTCTCGTATACAGGGTTATCATTACCATCTTTCTAAATTCCGTATATATGCGTTAATATACTGTATTGGTGTTTTTCTTTCTGGCTTACTACACTCTGTATAATAGGCTCCAGTTTCATCCACCTCATCACTCCAGTATTCTTGCCTAGAGAGTCGCATGGACAGAGGAGCCTGGTGGGCTGCTGTCCACAGGGTCGCAGAGAGTCAAACACGACTGAAGTGACTTAGCACAAGAAATAATTAAATAATGCATTCATTTATTACAATACCTGTGAATGCCACAAAGGAAGAAATCAGGGCATTATATAACAGAGGGTCCTCACCCAGTCTGAGGCATAAGAAAAGACTTCTCTGAGGAAACAGTGTTTGCCAACTCATCTTTTACAGTATTTATAGTTTTAATATCCTGCTGGCATGTAACCATCTTTTCATTACAATGTGAAATACAAGTCAGGCCTCACCCCTGCAGTCCCCTTTGGAGGAAAAGGGTGGTTTTCCCACTGTTTCTAGTTAAGAATCTACCACTGGGAAGCATGAGCCAGTGGCAAAGGTATCTGTCATTCGTGGTTAGCACACAGCCCCAGACAGCTTGCACTGCACCTGGCCTGTGTCACCACAGCTAAGCTGAGTGAGGTTGAGAAGTACAGGCCGCCTGAAGTGGCCCAGCTCAGTCCCACCATGGCAGCTTGCTGCAGGGACTAAGGAACACCAGCCACACACCTTGGTGGCATTCAGACGGCCTCCTATAGATCCGATCAATCAAACTTTACAGGCCGGTGTCCCATTTGCCCATGCTGTACAGCATAAATCCAGGGTCTTTTCAACTAGCAGCATAATAGCCGCAGTTACGATGAGGGATGGTCTGATGTGAGGCAGACGGGAGCGCTGACCCACCCAAGAAGGGAAACCTCCTTTTCCCAGGAGACAAAGAATCACTCAGTAAAGGTTTAAAATTCTTACTTGAGAGCAAAATTACAGTGCATTCAGGAAGTACTCCTTCTGATAAATTATTCTGTGGTATTTTTTAATCCTTTCTTTTTCCCTTCCTCCTGACATCACCAATAATGGGTGCTAAGCAACATGAGGAACGGAAGAAGAAAGAGGAACAAAGACATATTGTTAATCAAAATAAAAAATAATAAATTGAGTTTTAGATGGCATTTCTAACAAATGAGTACACAAACTCTTTATGCTCAGGATGAAATTTTTTACTCGCTTTAAAATTTCTTCCTGAGACATCTGTTTTGTTGATAGGCACAATCTTATGACTTTGGGAAAAAAGAATTTTCTGCCTGCATAAGAAATATCCTTATCCTGGTAACTTCTGACTCTTACATCTTTACTGGTTGTCTTGCTAACTACATTCCAGGGGTCATCTTTGTTCTCTAGAGGAGGCCCTATTTAATGCTTATTTGCAAAACAGAATTTCTTTGGATATATCATACCTAACTCATGTTAATAACAAGAACATCATACCAACAATCCCCTTTATGACACTAAGACATTTACCTGCTGGTTTCTTAGCACAAGGAAAATATGATTCCTTCTTTATGTGAATAGATTTTGATTTACTAGCTATTAAAATGGAAAAATAAAATTGCTATCAATCATGTATCTTTTCTATAGCCCTCTAAATGACACAACTTAAAAATGTTCTAAGAGCAAAACAGAATTCTCTATCTTTTAAAGAAATCAAATTTACTTAACATATCATTGGGTTTTGCATTTTCCACTTATAAAAAATCATTTGATTGCACTTAATCTAACAATAATTATTCTTATTTGAATCCTTTCACTAAGGATACTGATCAAAGTCCACATTTTTCTGTAATTTTCTAGTTTATTCTTTCTTCTAGGCTTGTTCTACTTGGACTTTTAGCTGAAATCTTAAAATAACATGTTCTGATTATGTAACATGTTTTTTCTTAAATTGATTCTGCAGGACACTGGTCTCCCATGAATTGTTGACATATGCATAAAAGGGTTCAAAAGTCAAATAAGATCACACACCACAAACTGCATGTCCCAGTAAAATCACACAGCCCCTTGGCATGACAAACGCTCTGTGGATCCTATTATGAAGAAACCTGCAAAATAATTTGTTTCAGCACTCCCAAAATTTCTTTAACCACAGAATTTCCCTCTCCACTGCATTCAAACTTATAGATCCCAGAATACTTGTGGTCCTCAGAACATGGTTTGGGAGATGTTTACAGCACAGGATGGTTGTACCTACATGCACATATGGTTTTGCAGAATACAGCTTGATTCATCCAAACTCATATGTAGTCAGAAGTTGCTAATGGATTGTTCTCAGAGGCACATTTGACTCAGCTCAAAAACTGCTGTATTGCTCCTTTAAAAACGCAGTTTTCAGAGATAAATACATTGACTATCTTTAAAAGTTGGAACTCCAATCAAAATAACTTCTCTAGATCTGTTCCATTATTTCAAAAACTTTCCTTACCCCCGCCTCAATTCTGATGTCTCATGGTTAGCAATCTCAAGACAAAACCGTGGGGTAGGAAATGAGAAACCCGGAATAATCAAGCTTGAATTACTTTAGAGAATTCTGCTGCTGCTGCTGCTAAATCGCTTCAGTTGTGTCCGACTCTGTGCGACCCTATAGACGGCAGCCCACCAGGCTCCCCCATCCCTGGGATTCTCCAGGCAAGAACACAGGAGTGGGTTGCCATTTCCTTCTCCAATGCATGAAAGTGAAAAGTGAAAGTGAAGTCGCTTAGTCATGTCCGACTCTTAGCGACTCCATGGACTGCAGCCTACCAGGCTCCTCCGTCCATGGGATTTTCCAGGCAAGAATACTGGAGTGGGGTGCCATTGCCTTCTCCGTTAGAGAACTCTAGTCCAGCCATTTACAGATGAAAGAACCAAGGCTCCAAATGCCATAGCCATTAGAGTAGTTGACTGACCCAAGAAGTCACAGCCCCTAAGTAGGCTCCTCTGATCGAATGTCATATTTCTCCTTTTTCTAAGCCAATAAGTCAATTATACCTGTGCTGATCTCAATAATGTTAGAAGAGTCATGCTCACAAGGAAGACAGATATTTACGTACACATATTCTATAGGCTGCCACAGGTATTCTCTTAGGACAAATTCTCCTAGGGAAATTTCACATCACAGTGTGAGGTCTTAGAATCTCACATATGGACTTATTTCTTTACTCGGGTCTTGTAATTAATTCTAATTAAAGAAAACATTAAGTAATGTTTTCCAATTAGCCCACAAACAGTTTTCGACCCATGGTAGAATGCACGTTTGTTCTCCACTGGGGACATTAATATTATTAAATGCTGATAAAAAAAAACACCACTCTGCCTGTATCTGGTGGCAGGTGCAGAATTGCTTGCTATAGAAAGGACAGAGATACACTGCTTTTTCTTGGCTTATGCATTTATTTGAGGTGGAAGAGGAGCGCCTAATGGAAATTATGAGGAAGCTCTAAAGCCTTGGGTATCTGGCTCTCACTTTCTCTCTTCTCCCCCTTCCTCTTCCTGCTGTTGACCTAACCAACCACCCCTGGGCGGGTGATGCTTGCCCAAGTCAAATGCTACACCTGTGGCTAATTCTCAGGCAACACAAGGAAGGCTCTGCCACGTTAGAAGCAACTGGCTGTTTGCAGGAAGCGCGATGATCTGTAGTCACATCTCATTAGGGGCGCCTGGGCCCCGTGGTGAACGAGTGAAGCAAACGCTGCCAATGTAATTTGTTTTATATGCCTAATTCTCTTCCTTATAATTAACATCTGAAATGCGAAAACAAAACAAGAGCGCTTTGCAGGCATGTGGGATCTGTGGAGCACTTTCAGGGAGCCTGAGATTTCAGAGCAGGACTCAGCCCTGCCTCGTCCTCTCCCACAACAAACAACAGCATGAGCTGGACCGGGGCATCCATAGGGTGTCCTGGAGGGCCAATTCTTGGGGGACACTATGTGGAGGGAGGGAGGAGAGGACAGAATAGGGAGAATTAGCATTGTCTGCCACCCCACACGTGGGTTTAACTGCTGTCATCTCTGCAACGAAGTGACCCTACAAAGATAACTTATCAGTAAAACAGAGCCACCAGTTAAGACCTTGCTGCACATGGCACTAGGCAGCCTTTGCAGTCATTCCTCCACTGCCCCCCTTCCCTGTCCCACCGCCATGACAGCCAGAGACAGACACAGAAGGAAAGAGAGAAGATACAGTATGATGGGGTCTCTGCCACCAACCACGCTGGTAGACAGGCTGTAGAACCAGGACAGAATGTCATTCACAACGTTTCTGCCATGTAAATGGGGCCGGGCAGAAAAGCTCTGGTTTGGCCATTGGATCTGGAGCCAGAACATCTAAGAGGGGCCAGAGGAGATGGAGTCTACATCCTGGGTGTACCAAGCAGCTCTCTTGTTTGCAAACCTCAGAAATTGACCCTAGAGAACTGAGGCTGAAGAAGAATCTGTGGGCAAGATATTAATTAGCTCACAGACTTGACAAAAAAGCAAGATGAGGTGATAAAAGTAGCTCATGACCACCAGCACATATAGGTTAGTGCAGCAAGAATCCCAAGCACTGCCACCTCTGATCGCTGCCACTGTCACTGGAAGTCACCACTAAACACTGGGTGCTGCCCCCCTCCTTTGTTTCCCACCAAACTCCATCCAGGAATATAGGAACATGGCTCAGATGTGGGGTAGCAAAAACACAAGTGTCTCCTAGCATTGGTCAGCATGTCTGTCAGAATGTTGCTTGTTCTTTTCAGTTTATGAACTTCTGCTAAACCTCAGAAGAGTAAAAGATATGGCAGAAGATGTATAATGGCAGAGAAAGCTGTTTTCAATCTCCCTTGGTATCCCCATCTCCTACCTAGCTCATGGCTAATGCTTTTCCATCAGTCTCCTCTCTCTTCCTCCCCTACCTCCTTTCTATTTCTTCCTAACAATATCGATAATTATTTATCGAGCCACAATGCAACTTGTCAGATGATTTACATTTATGACTTCATTTCATCTCCATGGAAACCCATGAAGCAGGTATGATTTCCATTTTCAGGTAAGGGAATTAAGGTTTTCAAAGTTAAGCAACTTGCCCAAAGTAACCGAGCTAATATGTGACAGAAGTGAAATCTGACCCCAAGTTTGGATGACTCCAAAGCCTGAGGTTAAGGCAGAATAAAGGACCCCGTCCCCTTTCAATATCAAAGAATTCATAGACACTACTCTTGAGAGTTCCTTGGATGGCAAGGAGATCCAACCAGTCCATCCTAAAGGAAATCAGTCCTGAATAGTCATTGGAAGGACTGATGCTGAAGCTGAAACTCCAATACTTTGGCCACCTGATGCGAGGAACTGACTCATTTGAAAAGACCCTGATGCTGGGAAAGATTGAAGATGGAAGGAGACGGGGACGACAGAGGATGAGATGGTTGGATACCATCACTGACTCAATGGACATGAATTTGAGTAAGCTCCAGGAGTTGGTGATGAACAGGAAAGCCTGGCATGCTGCAGTCCATGGAGTTGCAAAGAGTTGGACACAACTGAGCAACTGAACTGAACTGAACAAGATAATAGCACTTATAGTATGCTTTGATTAAAAAATACATAATGACAAAAGCAATGTTAATTCATATAAGTTAAGATATATTTATGAATCCCAGTAGTATCTACACACAACAGGATCTACATGCACTTGCAAACCATATGTGAAGGATATGGTTCTTGTCTAGTTTTTCACACAGCCCCTCACACATGCCCTTACAATAACTATGTCCCTCAACCCACCAAGCTATGGCACAGTCATTTGACCTGAGTTTAGCTAGTTGGTTTGGAACCAGAAATCATGTGAGACAGTACTAAAATTTAATTCAGTGGCTCCCATAGAACTTGCATAATAAATGTCAAAGGAGGGAAGGGTAGAAGGGAAGGAGGGAGAGAGAAAAGGAGGAAGGAAGAGCAGGGAGAAACAGGGCAGGTTTAGTTAGGAAAAACCAGCAGGAGAAGCCTAGCCAACTAAAAAGTTAAGGCTAACAGATTCTTCATGTTCAAAGGCCAAGTCCAGAGGAACTAGACTTGGCCATCAGATCTGGAGCTGGAACATCTACGAGGGCCCAGAGGAGATGGAGTCTACATCCTGGGTGTACCAGGCAGCTCTCTTGGTTGCAAACCTCAGAAATTGACCATCTGCTAGAGAAACAAGCTGGCTTCACAGGTCCTCAAGGTGAACTAGAACAGTCCACAACCTTGAGGAGGAGACCAGGGACCAAAGGAGCAGGGAGAGGGCTCAAGTAATTAGACACGAGCCAGATCACTGACAAAATAAAAGGCACTGAACACTAAACCCAGCACCGGCCACCCAGTGTAGGGCTTCTCTTACCATCCCGTCAAGGGACAGAGCAGGCCTTGGGCTTCCAGCCCGCCTGAGCCCCTCCATGCCTATTGGAAGACATCATTTCACAGACTGTGTTCTCTGGGACCCACTTATTCTATGAGGTCTTCATAGGACTTTCTATGAAGGAAGAATTTGTGCTCGGATTCTATTTCCCTCTTGGTGTTCCACAGGGTACATGAGTCTGTTAAGGGCCTTTCAAATCTGAAGAAACCTATTTTCCTCTGTTGAACCAAACGTTTCCCAAACTTATTTGATCCTGGAACCCTCTTTGTCCAAGTGTGCACCATTGTCTCAGAGAACACTAAGGTTTCAAGACCACAGTTGTGGAAACACTGGCCTACAGCACGGCCATCCTCAGGCACTGTGGATCCTTCTTCCCTGGAGCCGAGTCCTGGAAACTAGCTCCTTGCCCTCAGCCTTCTGCCCTACACAGTAATTAGGTTTCCATACATATTCATCCTGACATGGCCAATGGAGATATTTTTGAGGTTGTTATGTTATCTCTTCTGGAGAGCTTGCCTTGACTATTTCCCATTCCAAGCCCCCACCTCAATCCCACCCAACCCCTAGTATTGGGGAAGAGTATGTACTTTGAACTTGTCTGACTGCCTTTGTATTCTGGCTCTGCCACTTACTAGCTTCGTGATTTTCAGCAAATAACAACCTTTCTGTGCCTCTCCCCATGTGAAAACTGGAGTTAATAAGGTTACCTACCTCACAGGGGAGGTAACATCGTATCAAAGCAGTCAATCCTAAAGGAAATAAACCCTGAACATTCATTAGAAGGACTGATGCTGAAGATGAAGCTCAAATACTTTGGCCACCTGATGCGAAGAATCGACTCATTGGAAAAGACCCTGATGCTGGGAAAGATTGACGGCAGTAGGAGAAGGGATGACAGAGGATGAGATGCTTGGATGGCATCACCAATTCAATGGACATGCATTTGGGCAAACTCTGGAGATGGTGAGGGATTGGGAGGCCTGGCGTTCATGGGGTCACAAAGAGTTGGACACAACTTGGCAACTGAGCAACAACCTCACAGGGTTGTCATAAGGATGAAGCGATGATACATGGAAGCACTCAGACTAGTAGCTGGGGGACAGTGAGGCAGCTCTGTCAAAGAGTCGGTTCTCATAACTCACTGGCTCAATAATTCTCATTTTGCCCACTCCTCCCTTAGACCGTGTGCAACCTGAAAACAAAGGCTGTGCCTTTAGCTCTGTTTCCAGCGTCTAGCACAGTACTTGACACTGGCTGGCTGTACCACAGGAATCAGTGAGTAAACGATTGTTGGTGATTTTGAGAAAAACCAAATGGAGGCCAAAATTTGTTTTCTAGAAAATTTCAGTAAATCGAGAGAAATCAGATAATGATTAAAAAAAAAAAAGCTCAGGCATGAAGCTACAGCTGAAACATATCTGGTTCGTATCCTATTGCCAGTTTCATCTAAGTTCATAATTACAAAGCAAATGATATGCCTTGTTTACACTGAGCATCTTCTTTTAATGGAGAATTGATTTCCTCTCCCTGAGCAAAAAATTTCAGTGGCCTTATAAAAGGTTAAAACAAACTATTACATTTGCATGTTCAATGTTTTATTTTTCAATTATGAAATCTCTCTGTCTGTCTAAGACATTCTAGAAATGGCAGCAGAATGGAAGCCTGGTTGTGGGCTCTAAAATAGCTCTTAGCAGCTCAACTTTCCAATGTTCCCTTATGGAGCAAGCATTTCTTGATTGGGTAGGAGTTCCAGAGTGCCCAGACATGTATCTTTCTTGTTCGTTTGGGAGGGAAGAGAGCTGTTTTGATCCGTGAGCCTGGGTTTTCTTAACAAAATGATTCTCAGAAATGCCCCTGCCCTTTCTCTCTCCTGCTCCAGCCACAAGAAGAGCACTTAATGATTCTTACTTGTTAAGGGAATAAAAATAAAAAGCAGAGAAAGTCGTAGAAGTGGGGCGATCTCCAAAAGTCATAGTCCCCATTACCGTGTTTCTAATTCTAGCCACCGATACACCTGCAGACCCCAAAGAGTTTATTCTTAACAATTTGAGCAAGATTCTTTTAAGTTAATCATACACCACAAACCCTTAAAACAGCCATTTCCAGTCGGCAAGCCATTTTTATAGCTCTCTGCTTGTCTGCTTTGCCTTGCAGTGACAGACTTATTTCGCTTTGTCCTTGTCCTAAACTCAGATATGGCAGTGGGAATGGACAAAGATGCAAAGAGAATTATCAAATATCAAAGAAAAAAAATACTAAAGTCTGTGTTTTCCCCAGCTGGAGTTTTCAATTCACCTGGTAAGTATTTTGAAGTTTGTGGTGTGTTTCAAGTGTAAAACCACCACAGCCACAACACTCTCTGGAAAAAAAAACAGAAACCTCATATGCGTGTTTGAGTGCTGCTTTTTGAATTTGGGTTTGGTTTTGGTTTTTGTAACGTGTAAGGGAGGATGTTGAATGGCCTAGTTCACACCTCATAAAGACTGGCTCTGTTCTTACCCTTGAAATGGACTTGACTGTTAATCTCCAAGCAAGTCATCCTACTGTTTTCCCAGCCCTAGAAACAGAACGCACTCGCATTCAGTCCCACAGATAAGGCACAAGGACTATTTAAAAAGTTAGCCAATCTGTCGCCTCCCAGGGGCTTTTTCCAAGGTAGAGAATGTTAATATTCTAAATAGTTCTAGCCCTCAAGCCCATGCGTGTTTTGAGCTGCTTCATCATCCATACAGAGCCTTTCCTTTAATCTTCCCCATGAGCGTGTGCACAGGTTCAAATGGTGATAATTACCATAAAACAATGGTGTTGTCCTTCTCCCAATAAAAATCGCTCTGTTAATCAGCCAACTCGCAGCCCCCTTGTCTGAGGACCCTTATGCCAAACTGGCAGGGTAGAACGTGACTGCAGATAAATTAGCCCACGTGTGATTGCATGCGAAAACACATTGATTTAGGATTTTTTTTTTCTTCTCCCGTTCAACCTGACAACTTGTCTAAATAGGCTTCTGCCACGACCTGACAGCTCGTGGACAAGCTGTGTACAACAGGCCATTAAAACGAAATGCTCTGAATATGGAGAGTACAAAACACAGACAAAGGGATAAGATGGAAAGATAAAAGGATGAACAAAGGGAGTGGGGGAGGGCGTTATGGGGGAGTGGAACCTGAAGAGGTACCCTTTCATTGCACTTTCAGTCTTTGTCATAGGCTGGATTCTTTGAAGCAGACCCTGAGATGAGGTTTGGGGTGAAGCCTATTTATGAGGGCTCCACAGCTCTGGAGAGGGGGATGTGGAAGCAGGATGGGTCAGATCGAGAAGCTGAAATGTGTTGCAGGCTGGGGACAAAATCTCTCTCAATCCCCGCTCTCCTGGGGAGCCCAGGAGCACTCCTGTGTTGGACTGAAACGGTTGGGACTTTATTCCCCTCTTTTCCCTCGGTCATTGTAAAGGCCATGTGTTCCTGGGCTGAGGTGGCCTTCCCACAGCTGAAGCAAACGCAGACCAAGCTGATAGCTGGAGTACAAAGTCCTTCCCTGGAGTGGGATCTGGGCCTGATACATCTCTGTATTTACCGCAGAGATGTTTACAATTGCCTACATGATCAGAGCCCAGCTCTCTGTATCTGTAAAGTCATTTCGGGGCCTTGATTGTGTTATAAATCTCCATTGATCATGGCATAATAACAACTCTTTTTATTAAGCACTAACTAGCCCCATGCTATGAGCAATACCTACTTTATCTCATTTAATTCTCATAACAACCCTAGGAGGTTAAGAATTCTTATAATCCTCATTCTGTAGATGAAGAAACTGAGGGTAAGAAAGATTGAATTGCCAAAAGTTGCATAACTGGTGAATGGCAAGCTTGGTATCTGAACTCAGGGCTGTCTGATTCCAAAGTCCACCTGCTCACCTACTACACTGTACTGACTGGAAGAGACATCGGTGGGTAGGCCAATACAGCAACTCCTTCCCTGATCTTCATCCACGAGGATTTAACAGAAAACACTTTTATTAGGACTGTCAGAACTCATGAAAGAGACTGTTTCTTGGGCTTGGAGAAACAGCCATGTATTCTAGTGGATCCTTGCCCCTCTTTGACTGCCAGACCCAGTAAGTGTTCTATTTAGCATACACTATGCTCCGAACATGACTTAGTGACTGAACAACAATAACAATGTTCCGTTTCTGGTTGGATTCTATGAAAGCAGACACTGAGGCTGAGACACAGATCAGAATGCAGGAAATTTACTAGGGCTTGCTCTTGGGATCAACACCTAGGGAAGGGAGGGGTGAGAAACAGAAGTAGGCAAAGAAGTTGGACTGTAATGCAGTTCCATTGAAGGCCTCAGCTGATGCAGGGGGCACTCTAGAGCTAAAATGGCTCAACAGAGTTATCCTGAGTTGGAGGAAGGGAGCTAAGCCTTCAAATACTGTGGTGGATAGGCACTGGGGGTGGGATGCCCCAGGAACAGAGCATGACCTTGGGCTAGGTGGCTCTCTGCAACTGAGACAAGTCACAAAGTGGGAGTCAGTTGAGAGCTGTCAGCTGTTAAACTCCCAACAGTGGAGGGAATGAGCGCTTCATGCTTTAAAGAGAATCCAGGCTGCAAATCATAGCATCCACTACCTCTATTTTTTTTTCAAATACTCCAAGGATTAAGTATTATTAATCCTGTATTATAGGAGAGAAAAATGAGAGTGAGACACATTAATGATTTATCCGGAGACATGTAGGTAGCATTTAATTATTAATTCATTCATTAAACAAATATTTATTGAATACCTTCCTGTGCCAGGCATTGTGCTAGGTCTTGAGAATTCAGTAGTGAACAAAAAGGAACCCTGACTTCATCCAAATAACATTTTAGTGTTAACAACTGTCCCAGATACAGAAAAAATTTAGGAGTCTGTCAATTTCTTTAGATAGCTCTCTAGTGAAAATGAAAGTCACTCAGTCATGTCCAACTCTGTGACCCCATAGACTGTAGCCCACCAGGCTCCTCTGTCCATGGAATTCTCCAAAGCCAGAATACTGGAGTGAGTAGACACTCCTTTCTCCAGGGGATCTTCCCAACCCAGGGATCAAACCCAGGTCTCCCGCATTTTGGGCAGACTCTTTACCATTTGAGCCACCAGGGAAACCCTCTGTTTAATTGATCCCATTTATACATATTGCCAAACTTCTTTTCAAGAGAGTTAATATGCTGTCAATGAGTATTCCGAAAAGTTTGAGAATGGGGAAAGGGGAAATCAACTTGGTCATGAGATTTGTGGTTAGCATAATGAGGAAGTATTCAGTATAAATCAACCTTCAACCAGGCAGCCAGTGTTTATCTGGACTCTCCAAAGGCACTGCAGATAATAACACCTAATTTTTCATCATTTCAGTGATAGCATGAATAGCATCAACAACAGGAACGAACAGTCAAGCACTAAACTTTTATCAAGCACCTATTCTCATTAGCACATTTCCTATTTAAGAAATTGTTAAGAGAGTAAGTCAATTACTTTCAGACACAGGGAATAAACAGTATAGCTGAATCAGGTCTCTTGTACCCAGGAATTTTCTTGTCCAGTAATTTCTCTCTTGACTTCTTTTGAACCTTGGCATAATCAAAATGGTGCCACACTTACCACCCACAGATACCAGTGCCCTCAACCCACTCTGCTCTTTGGCACCATGGCTTTTTCTGGATAGTAAAACAAGGGGAAGGGAAGAGGTGCCTCTGCTCTGGGTTATGATTCATTAGGCCTAAAGTATAGCCTGGTATTGGCATTTGGAAAGTGTTTTCCCCACCTCCACATCCTCCAAATGAGAACCCTGACTTTAGCATCCAGAATTTCCCCTCTCACTGACCCCTGTACTGTCTGGTGGTCTATTTCATCAGGGCAATCAAGGAGCTTTTTAGCCAATTCAAAGGGCTGGTTGGAGTTCAAGTTTTAATGGGTGACCCTGAATCAAGTTGATACCCCTCTGAACTAACATTTGTAGGTCAAGTGTATTTGAGGCCTGATTGGTGACTGCATTGTGCAGACCTTAATGGCAGCTTCACGTCACAGTGGGTTTCATATGGACAAAAAGACATCAGGATTCTGGGACTTCTAAAAGAATGGACATGATAATAAGCATAAAAAGGCAATTTTTTTCAAATGTCAGACAGAACAGATTTTTCAAATGCCAGGTAGAATGGCCTAGAAGCAGGTCTTAACACCCACCCACCACTCGGCAGGGAAGAAGTAAAGTGGTCTTCTCCAAAAGATCAGTCAAGGGATGGACAAATGCATCTTTGTGCTTCAAGAATGGTGTTGACCTTGCACAGGGAAAAAAAGCCAGAGAGTTTTGCAACTTGTAGGTAAGTGTGGAACTGTCAGGACCGTAAGGGAAAGAATTGAAACTGATGCAAATGTTTACTCTGAATAGACCAACAAGTTGTGCAACTCTTCTATTTAACCTGAACTGAGCAAGACTCGTTCACTGGGAAAAGTCACGGATAAACCTGTAACTAACAGATTGTTACTAACAGAGTAGAAATTATCACAGTGGCCCAGATCTCAGAACGAAGTACATATACCTGTCTTTTCCATTCTTTCAAATAATTTTTGATAAATTCCTGCTTACTAAAAGGCTATTTACTTGGGAAAGAGTAGTCCAAGGACCTTGTAGATGGCCTTGGATTTTTTCAAGTCAGTCCTTGGAGAAAGTGTTTGGAATAGTGTTCTGGGACCTCTAAACACCACGAGGAGGCGACTGGTTATTTGAAAAAATGATGAACTCACCAGCTACAACAACCAAAGCTCCCATCTGAAGTCATTTCTTTTTTTTTTTTTTCCCGAAGTCACTTCTATTCACACCCCTAGGTAGACCTGTCCATGTCAACAACTGCCTAATATGGACACCCACCACCATTTTTGCATCAGGAACCTCAATCATGTAAAGACTTGTGTTCAAATAGCTTTTAGGCTTATAACATACATTTAACATATATCTAAGCCACAAAACAATCCCTTGAGTTATGTCTTGTATGCCTCTATTTTACTAATGTGGAAACTAAGGCTTACCTAGGTCAAAGGACCATCCAAAAATCTTCACCCAGGCACCCACTTCCAATAAGCTGGAGTAGTTTTTTGCAGACTAGCCCTTTCATGAGAGTGACTAGAAGAAGGGGTCAAAAATACAAAGAACATGGCTGAAGGCCTCAGAGAGTTTCCAAAGCAGCAAGGACTTGAAAGGCCAGTGTCCTAGTCCTCACAGGCTGCTGTAATAAAAATAGTAGCAGGTGGTTTGAATCTGTGTGTGCTTAGTCACTCAGTTGTGTCCGACTCTTTGCGACCCCATGGACTGTAGCCCACCAAGCTCCTCTGTCTACAAACATTTGTCTCTCATAATTCTGAAGGCTGTCAAGTCCAAGATCAAGGCGTTGGCAGATTCAGTGTCCACTGAGGGCTTACTTCTTAGTTCATAGATGGCCATCTTCTTGCTGCATCCCCACATGGTGGAAGGGACAAGTGAGCTCTGTGGGGTCTCTTTTATGTAAGCACTAAGCCCATACATAAAGGCTCCACCCTCAGGACACAGTCATCTCTCAAAGACCCCCCCTCCTTATACCTTCACATTAAGGATCAGGATTTGCATACATGAGTTGGGGGCGGGGCACAAACATTCAGCAACCAGGATCCCAGAGAGAAGGGAAGTGCCTTGAGGGGAATATGAATCTGGCCTCTGTCCCCAGTTTCCCCATTGATGTATCTGCTGATTCATAAGAAACTTGGGGTCAAGAGTTGAAGAAGCCAAGTATGACATGGCAACTAACAGACTGGGAACCTAAATGGAGCTTTTGAAAGTCTCATAACATGGGAAGAAAAAAAAAACTTGTTGGAATTCAAGGCTACCCAGGAGGCCAGAATTTGTGGGGCCAAGATTTCAGAGAAAAGGGAAACATCTTGAAGTGAGCCCAAGAATCCTGGCTTAAAGGTAAGAAACATTACAGGAGATAAAGAAGAACATTTGATAAAAAGGGTCAGTCTACTAGGAAGATAAAAGAAGCTTATATGTGTATAATAATATTTATAAAAATATATACATATACATATACATATATATATATATATATATATATATATATATAATATGTACATTTGGCCTCAAAATATAAAGTAAAATCATGAACTGAAATAAATAAGAAACAGACAAATGCACCATCATGAGGAATTTTAATGTAACTCCCTTATTTTTGAAAAACCAAGACTATCAGCAAGACTTTGGACCAACCTTTTCCAAATATACATCTTTCTTACAAGCAAGAGTTTTATCTAAAATAATTCTAACGGATGAAAAATACAGGTGTGAGTGCTTCATTCTGAGATTTGGATCATTTTTATAATTTCTATCTTGGTAGTTGTTATTTCCCTTCACATTCTAGAGAAAAAAACAAGCCCCCCAAATCAGGAAAAATATGGAAGATTTCAACCACACAAATAAAGTCTCCCCCACTTCTCTCTCTCTCTCTCTCACACACACACATGTATACACACAGATATCTCAATTGAGAATGAAATATTTATCAAAATTAAACATATGCTGGGTCACAGAACACATCACAACAAATTTTGAACAACTGAAATTATTTAGAATATGTTCCCTAACCTGAATTAAGCTAGAAAATAATCTTAAAATAGGCATAACTAAAAAATTACCAAATATTTTGAAATTAAGTATTAGACTTCTAAATAACCTTTAGGTAAAAGAAGAAATCATAGTAAAACTTAGAAAATACTTTGAACTGAGTGATAATGAAAATATAGCAGAGCAAAACTTGTGGGATGCAGCTAAAGCCATGCTTACAGGGAAATTGATAGCCTCAAATTCATGAATTAGAAATTAAGACTGAAAGTCAGTGATCTCAGTATTCATCTCAGGAACTAAGGGAAAACATAGCAAATTAAAGTAGAAGAAAGGAAATAATAAAGACAAGAACATTTACATAAATAGAGAAATTCTACAAAGCTAAAGCTGATCTCCGAAAAGACTAAATACAATTGGTGAGACTGACAGGAGTTTCACCTAGCCTGAGGCAGAGTCATGACGTAAACCCAGGCCTTGAGCAAGCACCCCTCAAGTGGCCTCTGTTGCAGGAAGCTATCAGCAGCTTTCTTGGAATATGACTAGGCCTTGGTTTGGAAACCAGGCAGGAAGGCCATTTAGGGAGTGCCACTGGGGACTAGAGGTGAGAACGTGACTCAGTGCCCAATCATAACAAAGTGGATGAGAGGTCACTGGGCTCGCTTTCTGGAATCTTTAACAACCAATCAGAGAAGGAGTCTCTCAAACCAGAAGGAGCGCTATTATCAAATGTGAACATTTTCACTGGCTTATAGTTCGTTTTTTAGCTGTCTTCTCTCATAGTAACTATAGTATCACATGATTACAGACTTAATCCTCAAACAGCTACATATGAGCTTATCTTCATACCAGTTACTCAATTTAATGGAAGTAGTCACCCACCACCATTTCCTGTGAAGCATCAGGGGTCAGGGCTTACTCAGGAGCAGGCATTCCGCTGAGGGTTGTAATATTCTTGAGCCTCCTTACCAAGCTGGGAAAACACAGGCAAGGCTAGCTTTAGACCTCTGGAAAGGATTAATTTGAGCTAACACTTCCTTGGTTTCCTTCTTACAATGGAATCCAAGTGGCTTTCACAGAAAGAAATGGAACTGCCCTTTATTGAGTGCCTACTGTGTGCCAGATTTTCAATTAATTAATCCTCTTAATCCTCACCACCCCACTGGGCTGTGTGCATTTTCCAAGGAAGAAAATCAAAAGACAAAGTATTTCAATAGCCTCACCACAGTCTTAATAACTGCGTAAACTGGCAGATTTATTTTTCTTTTATACCAAAGCTCACTTTCTTGAGAGGTAATCAAATGAAACAATTAAGAGAATGGGTTTTGCAGTTAGCCAGACCTTGCGTCCAGTTCTGAGTCTGCCACTTAAATGCTTGTAACCGTGGGCAACTTGACTGATCTTTATTGGAGAAGAAAGCCAGAACCCACATCCTGGAACTGTCAAGAGAATTAAATGAGATGATCCAGTTGTTGTTGTTTAGTCACTCAGTCGTGTCTGACTCTTTGTGACCCCATGGACCGTGGCCGCCAGGCTCCTCTGTCCATGGGATTTCCCAAGCAAGAACACTGGAGTGGGATCCATTTCTTTCTCCAGGGGATCTTCCCAGCCAGAGATGGAACCAGTGTCTCCTGCATTGGCAGGCAGATTCTTTACCACTGAGCCACCAGGGAAGACCTATCCAAACAAGTGCTAAATACAGTGTCCAACATGTACAATAAGTGGTTACTGCTCCTATTCTTAACTATTACTACTGCTACTGCTCTTGCTGCTCTTCCTGTTGCTAATATTGCACTGCCTAGCTCACCTATTTGCCTCCATTTAATTCTAAATGCTAAACCCATGGCTGCCCTAGCTGCACTGGATGCCATTCTAAAGAGCCAGATTCACCAGCCATAAAAAGAAATGAGGAAGTTACAGCTGATGGTGAAGCACAGGCCTTAGCAGTTAGGTCCCACGGGTTTTGTTTTGACCACTGAGTCACGTAGTGACCAACAATCACACCGAACATTGGCCACCTCTCCTGCTGTTCCTCAGGGGTAAAGCCATAAACAGAACCTCCTGCTTGGCACATGAAAATTCACTACCTGCTTTAAAACATCCTTGGGGGAAAGGTTTAGAAACCACAATTAGCAATTTTTCTTGATGGAATCATTTCAGTTTTCCATCAGGCTTTCCTTTTAACTTCTCACCTACCCAGCTGGTCTTCTGGCGTATCTGAATAGAGCGGCCCCAGGAGGATACGAGGAATGATGCCACTATATAGATTATGAAAATAATCTTGTGGAATCTGAAATGCGTCTAGTTGGTATATCCTGGAGGTGTTCAGATATTTGTCAAACAGATGCGTGAATGAACTGGCAGGCATCCATGTGGTCATTCCTTGCAACCAAAGCACTGGAATGCAAAATCTAATTTTTTTTCCAGCTTTCGCCTTCTATTCTGCCCATGGGCTTCCTGTGTATCAGAAACAGCTGTTCCTATGCTAGAAAAACTTCCCAGCTCTGCTCCCGCTGGTACTGAACAATGTCCTTTGTTGTTGTTGTTTAGTCACTAAGTTGTGTCTGACTCATTTGCGACCCCATGGACTGTAGCCCGCCAGGCTCCTCTGTCCATGAGATTTCCCATGCAAGAATACTGGAGTGGGTTGCGATTTTCTTCTCCAGGGGATCTTCCTAACCACAGGGATCAAACCCGAGTCTCCTGCTTTGACAGGTGGATTCTTTACCACTAAGCCACCAGCGAAGCCTGAACAATGTACTAGAGCTTCCAATTTCAGGTGGGTTCAGCTTTTTAACACTCATCACAATTATAGTTATTTATTTTGTGACTGATTTCCTTGATAGGTACACTTGTGGAGCACAGAAACTGGCACACAGAGGATACTTGCTAAACACCAGTTGAACAAATTAATGAACGAACGAACAGATGAGCTACTTACTATCCAAGGAACCAATTCTTAGATATGGTATATGTTGCAGACTTCAGTTTAGTGCTGCTGTCCCTTCAATCTCCCTTTCCGAGATTTTACTTCCAAGGCAGGCTAGATGCAACTCTCTCAGTTCATCTGACTGAAATGAGGAGACACAGATTTCAGTGTGAGACTGGCTCTCTCATGTTCTTTCAGTCCCCAACCCCCATCGTCACCCAGGTGTGCACAGGCTCCCCCTGCATTCCCTGGGTGCAGAGTCAGGGAAGGAAGAAGCTTCCCGTTTGTCCAAGCAGTGACTCATTTTGCTTTGATGTTGCTTTGTCCTGTGTAAGTGGAAATCTGACTCCTGAGAGAAGCATGGCCAGCAGAGCCACCTCCTAGAAATCAAGTGCACATCTGGCAGAGGTCACCTGCTTCCGTCTCCCACAGAGAAGGGCAGATTATGTAAATTCTGATTAAGTCACAAGATCTTGGTATGGCGACGTTTCACTAGGAAGTACCATAGATCCAGACCTTCAGATAGATGATGCCCTCTGTGTATTTCCTTTCATTTCTCCCACAGGGACAGGGATGGCCAGAAGGCAGAGAAAAACTTAAAGTGGTGGCCTGTAAAGGAAACTGTCCTGAGAAGCAGGGCTAAAGGAGGTCCCAATGAATGGAAGGACCAGAATTATATTGGGAGCCTTAATGCTGTGAGCCTGTACCAAGGCAGCTGCTTGTGTGTAGGGCATACACTCACATGCTTATTATTCATGTGGGCAAAGACTACGAGAACTTCTGGGTGCCCATGGACATCTTGTCCCTGGCAAAGAATGTCTAGGAAGATAACCTCCCTTACTCCTCAAAGACTTTGTTTAGAATCACTGAACTTGTGACTTTTCTGACTTGACTACAAATAAAAGTCTGGTTAGAAATGATAGACTGTCTTGTGCCCCACTCATATCCTCTTTTTGGCAGGTGCACCCAGCCCCAGGTAAGAGCTTATAGATGTCCCCTTCTCTGGAGGATTGGCCTCAGCCAATAGGAGCAGAGTCCCCAGTCTAAGAGTGCTCCACCCCCTGCAGCCCACAGTCAATGACAGATCACAACAAGGGGGTGTGAAAAGCCATCTCCCTTGCTTCAGGGTGGGGCAACTGGTGCCGTTTACATTCCAAGAGCCACCATGCTACTGCTGCTGCTTAGTCGGCTTCAGTCGTGTCCGACTCTTTGCAACCCTATGGACCGTAGCCCACCAGTCTCCTCTGTCCATGGGATTCTCCAGGCAAGAACACTGGAGTGGGTTGCCATGCCCTCCTCCAGGGGATCTTCCCAACCCAAGGACTGAACCCGTGTCTCCTGCATTGCAGGCAGATTCTTTACCGTCTGAGCCACCAGCGAAGCACCAAGTGCCACCATAGGATACACTAAAGCTGGACTTTGGATGGACCACATCCTTGCTTAGATCCTTCCCCTGCCCTGTCCTGCTTCTTGGCCTTCCTTTCTCTAGAGAATACTTCCTCATTAAACAAGAATCTTCTTCTTAGGCACCACTTCTAGTGTTCAAGACTTAAGACGGGCAGTTACCTAGCTAATGCTCACAATGCACATACCACATGCCATGAGTTCTTCTAAGTGTTTCACATGTAGTGCCAGATTTAGTCCTCACAAGTCTATCCCTTTGAGGTAGATGTTACTAGTATTGTCTCTTGGCAGCTAAGGCAATCAAGACACAGACATATTAAGTAATTTGGTTAATGTCACACAGTAAGTGATGGAGCCAGGATTTGAATCCACACAGGCCTACCCCAATTACAATTCATATTGATTTTCATAACTCTATTAACACCTGCCTATATTCCTTTTCAGAAGGCAAGTTAAGCTTTTACTCATTCCTTCTGTTAGCTTTAATATCTGGGGAATCAGGGACATTTTGAAACTACAATCCTGAAAAACAAATCTCAATAACCAGAATGATTTCCTCTAGTTTCACCTTCTCCAATCCCAGCCAGCATTATATAAAGGTTAATTTCATACTTGAGCAGATGCTGAGCAGTCTGCACTGCAGTAGGGAGAGAGAGAGTAAGGAAAACTGCTTAAGAGCACCGCCTTTTGCAGGTGACATCCTTCAAACCACACTTTCAGAAGCACAGTGGCAGCAACTGAAGTTACTCAAGGCAAGGTGTAGGGAGCGACAACAGCAAAAAGACAGAGGCCAGAGCTCTCCCACATGGCTAATAGGAGTGGAAACTGGTGCAACCACTTTGGAGAACTGTTTGGTAGCATCTACTAAAGTGGGATATACACAAACCAGCAATTCAGCTCCTAGGAATATACCCAACAGAAATGGGTACACAGGTCCCCCAAGAGACATGTTTAAAGTAGCACTGGCTGTAACGGTAAAAAATAAATAAATAAATAAACTGCAAATTATCCAAATGCTCGTCAAAATTAGAAAGGAAAAGAAAGGAAAAGTCACACAATAGATGACTATATGTCCATGGGAATGACTGAACTATAACTATATATACAACTATGGATGAATTTCACAAACATGATACTGAACAAAAGAAGCCAGACACAAAAGAGTACATACTATAAGATTCTATTTACATTATATGTTAAAACAGACAAAATGGATTTATTGTGCTTAAAGACAAAACAGTGATTACCTTTTGTGGTGGAGATCACTAGGGCAGGAGGAAGATTCTTCTAGGGGGCTGGTCATGTTCTGTTTCATGATCTGGTTGCTGGTTTAAGCGCCCAGTGTGTTGACTTTATGCAAATCAATCTAATTGTACACTTATGACCTGTGCATTTTCTGTATGAATACTATGCTTCAATAAAGACCTCAAAAGCCAAGACATGGAAGAAAGCTAACTGTCCTTCAACAGATGAATACAGAAGATATTCTGTGTGTGTGTGTGTACACACCAAGTGGAATATTACTCAGCCTTAAAAAAGAATGAACCAGATGAACCCAGTGCCATTTGTAGCAACATGGATGGACCTAGAGATTATCGTACTAAGTGAAGTAAACCAGAAAGAGAAAAGTGAATATCATATGATATCATTTATATGTAGAATGTGGAAAAAAAGGTGTAAATGTTTTTATTTATATAACAGAAACAGACCCACAGACATAGAAAACAAACATGGTTACTAAAGGGGAAGGTAGGGGAGGGCTGAATTAGGAGGGTGGGATTAACATATACACACTACTATATATAAGACAGATAATCAACAAGGACCTACTGTAGAGCACAGAGAACTATACTCAATATTTTCTAATAGCCTATCAGGGAAAAGAATCTGTATCACTTTGTACCACTTTGCTGTACACATAAAACTAACACAACATTGTAAATCAGTTATACTTCAACTATTCAAAAAAAAAAAAAAAAGCTCAAATAATGACAGACAACAATTTTGCTAAAAAGATAGAAAGCCCCCACCACATAGACAGGCTGTCTCTATCTTCCAGGAGAAGATAAAACAGTTTTCTAACCCTGTGACCACGCTTAAGGTGGTGAGCTGCTTCAAATTCCTTAGGGAAGGAAGTATTATGTTGCTCTCTCAGAGATCTCTTCCCTACTTGTCATATTCTTCCCAGCATTGCTTTCTGGAATGTTTTCTATATTCCAAAAAACTAGGCTATTTACTCTGAAATTGGAAGACAATTAAGAGAAGCTTTCATTAACCACCAGAATAAAATATCTCTGTTTGCCTCCTCCATGTTTACCCAGAGCACAGGTTGATGATGGCAACAAGGAAGCAGGGCAGGGGAAGGCTGTTTCAGAGAGCCACTCAGAGCCAAAGCGGCTCCTCCAGGGCTCGTCTGTTTTTCTTGCAATTCCCACCATCCCTTTTTCAACAAAATGAGTGAACAACCTCACAGAAACCAACAATCTAGTTTCCAATAACCCTGTCAATTTTTTTCAATGCACAACAGGGTCCCTGATGTGGAAAAATCAAATTTCCAGCCCTCTTCAACATCTGTTTCTGGCAATCACAATGTGTTATCTCTTTTCACTGCAAAAAACAGCTGGTGAGTCGTCATGCCATTTCAATAATTTTCTTTTTTTTAAAAAGACCAATTAAAATAAATAATACCTTCTGAGAGAGAATTTGTGACTTCACCAGGAAGGAGCTAAAGAAATACTCTCCCTTCACCACATGGAGGCCCTTTCTCCTCCGTTAGCATGAGGATTAGCAGGTCACACTATGAGAACATGTAAATTTGTCACAAATTGCCTCTATCCTTTGCTTATGTGCCTGGGAGTGAGAGATGTCATTTATTTACTTGTTTGCCTCACAAACATTCATTGAACACCTACTGTGGGTCAAGCATTGTGCTAGGTGTTGAGGACATGGAAGCACATTAGTCAAAGATCCTCTTTTCTGGGAGATTAAATCTCCCCAGAAAGGTGTACTGGGGACAGAATAAGGTGTTGTGCCAGGGCCACACTCCTCCAACAAAACTTGGATCTTCTTTCATACAGAAGCCTTCATTCAGAAAAGTATGTCACTTTCTTATTCTCCCTACCACCCAATGTTCTTTGTTCACAGCTGTAGCTAGTCAAGATGCTTCTCAAGCTTTTCCGTCCAGCCATACCTGTGGATGTAAACAAAGACGGAGCGTGTCTGCAACAGAAAGTCCTGGATGATATGACCCCTGCCAACCTTTTTAACCCCAACCTTTATGACCCTCCCTCCTCCACCTTGCTCACTTTTATGGGGTTTCACTGGCCATCCTCCTGATTCTGAAACATTCCAGGCTCCTGACCACCTTTAGGTCTTTCTGCTACCTGTCCTCTCAGCCTAAATTTTCCTACACCAAATCTTTTCAAGATGCAGTTCAACAATGTCTTCTAGGACTCCCCTGGTGGCACAATGGATAAGAATCTGCTTGCCAATGCAAGAGACACAGGTTCAATCCCTAGTCAAGGACGATACCACGTGTCAAGGAACAACTAAGCCCACATGCCACAACTGTGGAGCCTGTGCCCTAGAGCTTGGGAGCTGAAACTACTGAAGCCTGTTGCCCTAGAGCCCGTGCTTCACAACAAGAAAAGCCACTGCAATGAGAAGCCCATGTACTGCGATGAAGAGTAGTCCCCTGCTCACCACAACTAGAGAAAGCCCACACAGCAACAAAGACCCAGCACGACTAAAAATAACTAAATAAAATAGATACATGAAAAAAATTTTTTTAAACCAATATCTTCTAGATACTGAAATACCAGCTTAAATGCAACCTCTTCGAGAAACCTTTCCTGACCATCACCTACAATAGCTTTCTCCATCATTCCCCATCGTATTATCTTGGTGTTTCCTGGTCTGTAGATATGTATATTGCCTATTTTCCTGCTTCCCATAGATTGTAAGTGCAATAACATGGGGACCTTATCCCTTCTAGATTGCCACTGTGTCCCCAGCACCTAGAACAGTGCCTGGTACATAGTAGGCAGTTCATACATATTTACTGAACGATTTAATGAACAAAAGAATGAATGGCAAGATATTTTAAAATATATAGAAGCTCAATAGGAGATCTGTTAAATAATTATGGTATATCTCCACAAATCCTATACCATATCCTATGGTGTATCTCCACAAATTTTTCAAACTACAAATTGTGACCTAAATGTAGGTCATAGAAGCTATAAGTAAATCATGAAATAGTGTATTCTATCTATTCTATACTATTTCATTTCAATATGAAATAGAAAATAACAGACTACACCATACGCATTAATGGCAAGTATCAGGCAATTATATGTACGAGTGTGTGCATCTGTGTGTGTGTGTGTGTGTGTGTTTACTGAGTAGCGATGTAAATGTATTTTTTTTTTTTTACTATGGATCATGGTCAAAACATTTAGAAGTCACTGTTATACAAGATTTATGACAAGGAAATATATTCTTAATAAATACAATAGGGAAAAGTGGGTTACAAAAGAGTAAAGACAGTGTATATATGTGAGATAAAATATTAGACTGAAACATTATTAGGTTTAAAAAAGCATAGATAGGCATAGAAATTGAACTGAAACAAATATTAACCAAAACGTTGAGTAGATTTTTTCCTGGCAATTTTATTGTTTTCTTCATTTTATATTCATTTTTGTTTTTGAAATTATCTACACTGAATATGTAATTTTTAAAATGTAAGTTATTTCTAGAAGATAATATATAATACTCTTTAGAAAAGAGAGCTTTTCTTTAATAAAAGTACCCCAATGACAATGCCATAAATTACTGCAAATAAGCTTTTAAGTGCCCATAGAAAGCATAATTATGACTGCAAGTTCTCTGTACAAAGTGTTTCATCTCACATTATCTTGTCTAATCTCCATAATGATACAACAAGGGAGACAAGGCACAGTCATCCTTATTTCACAGAAGAGGAAACCGAGGGACTGAGAGGTTAAGTGACTTGCCCACAGTCACACTTACCACTTACAGTCAGTGGCTAGCCTCCAGAAGACTGAGAGTTAACCACACCCTGCACTTCCTGACATTCCTCCTATTAAACAGCAACCTTGATACTTTATTGTATTGTATGGGGGCATAATTATCTTTTTTACTTCTGTGAAGAATAAATAAAGTCTCCTGCTCTTGTTCTTATGTCCTTCTTCTGAGTCCGCTACACTGTCAGCTCTAGAGAGTGACTCAAGCCACTCCTTCAGCCATATTCCTGTCCCTGGAGCCACCAGAACATTGCCATTCACTGGGGACACTATAATGTAGGGGTTAAGAGCTGTGCTGTGTTTAGTTGCTTAGTCGTGTCTAACTCTTTGGGACCCCACGGACTGCAGCCTGCCAGGCTCCTCTGTCCATGGGGATTCTCCAGGCAAGAATACTGGAGTGGGGTGCCATGCCCTCTTCCAGGGGATCTTTCCAACCCAGGATTGAACCCAGGTCTCCTGTACTGCAGGCAGATTTTTTACCATCTGAGCCACCAGGGAAGCCCATGAGTACTGGAGTGGGTAGCCTATCCCTTCTCCAGGGGAATCTTCCCGACCCAGGAATCAATCTGAGGTCTTCCACATTGCAGGTGGATACTTTACCAGCTAAGCTACCAGGGAAGCCCGGGTTAAGAGCTATTGGAGTTGAAATCCTAGTTGTGCCACTTTCTAGCTGTAGGACAAGTTGCTTCTCTGGGCCTTGATTTTTCCATCTATAAAATGGGGATGATGATGATAATAACTTTTGATTTATAGGGCTGTTGTGTGGATTAAATGAGTTAACACATGTAAAGTACTTGTATTGAATGGGTTAATACATGTAAAGTTCTGTCCAGCATTATGCTCAATATGCATTATTGCTAAGTATTCCTGTTATTCTTATCACTATTACAGTTTTGGAGGATACTGTGGCCAAACCACTTTCACACCGTATCCTCTGATTCTTCTCAGCTTCCTCCTCTCCCACCACCCAGAGTAGAATTTCCTCTATCTCCCTCCTTGTATTGGCACTGATTTCAAAACTATTCTTGGTATCTTATTCCTCTTGTGTTTGAAGCCACCGCTTCCAATGCTGTCTGTTTCCCATGTCAATGTATAGGTGAGTTGCACTGAGGGGGCCGAATCACCCAAGAAGAAAATTGAAAGCTGCCCCTGCTATACACATGTTCAATCTCCCTCCCAGAATCTGTCAGCTCCTCTTTGAACAACAATCCAGATAGGCTTGGGCAGAGATCCCTCTGTCGAGGTGAAGTACAAACGGTCTTGGTGGGCTCCACCTCTCTCACCAGGGTGTAGAAAACACAAAGAGAGAGGGGGTCACGTGCTGGGAGCTCCTGTCAAAGTATCAAGTGTCCCTCGGATTGGACTAACAAGATGTGCAATTGAGAAAATAGAAGCCACTGCCAGTGCCCTGCCACCTTGTGAAATCTGAGAAGTGAACTGATGGATGGAGGAGAGCGAGGCTGAGTCTCCAGAGAGCCGTGCCTCTTGGTGACAGCCCTGGAGCCTCTGAATCAAGCTCTACCTAAAGCCAGCCCCCACCCTGAACTTCCCCATTAGGTAAACCAGTACCTTCTCGAATTTTCCCTCAAGACAGTGGAAGCTGGGTGTTTTGACACGTGGAAAGAGTTCTAGCTGATCAAACTTTGCAGCAGAAACATCCGCAGTACCATGCGTGAACAACAGCTGAGACAGCCTAGAGGCGAATGGAGCAAAACAAACGCCTGAGGAAAATTAAACATAAAACATGGCAAATGTGTATTACAGGCTTGAAGTCTCTCTGGGAAAATCCAACTCGAATGTCCTTTGTATGACTCCAGCTTCCATCTGCCTTCATTTCATTTGAAAATGTACCTCTTCTTCAATTTCTTCAAAACTTTCCACCTGGGCCACTTGGACCCAGTGCAAGGAGAACATGACTTTTAGCACAAACAAGAAGCAACTGTGGTTGTAGCATTTAAAGCACAGAAGAGTTGTTTACATTAAACACACAAAGGCTATAGCATTAGGCTCCCTGAAGAGTTAATGGCTATCTGAGGCCAGAGAGTGGTACGGCCTGAACCCAGGGACATCTGCATTCACCATTTAATCTTAAAAGTCAGAGCCTTTTTAGTCCAAGCCAATGCTCCTCAGAGGGGGCTGGGTTGGTTGAGCTCATGCCATTAAACCCATCGCCTACAAGTGGGGATCTGGGATATTAGTATACAGGATTATAAGGTGCAATTTCACAAGAAAATGATATCCCCATGACTAGAAGCATTTAAGCAGGGTCTGAATGGCCACCAACAAGGGGTACTTGTTGGAAAGAATTCCTGCCCAGGGGCAGTGTGTGTGTACAGATTAGGAAAACAAGAGAGTGAAGAATTGAGGGAGGAACAATTGGATTTTGTTGACTTTATATTGGACTCTCTCCCATCCCCAACTCACATCCCTCCCTGACATAAACCACACTGCCCTCTCACTTGATACAGGGCTGTGTGACTTCTTAGAGAGGTGGCACTTAATCCAGAATCCTTTTCGTTTCCCCTCATCTCTGACATGCAGAGAAGTTCCCCTGGTCTGAAGCTGTACAATTCTATTCTTGAGTGGCTGGAAGACCAAAATGGCAGCTGTCTGGGAAGAAACACAAGTCATCAGGGGTTGGAGAAAGAGGAGAGCTGGGTTAGCTTGTTCAGCCTGCTGCCTTTTCACCTTTTGCTACTTTCCAAATCACCCTCTTGGAGAAGGCAATGGCACCCCACTCCAGTACTCTTGCCTGGAAAATCCCATGGATGGAGGAGCCTGGTAGGCTGCAGTCCATGGGGTCGCTAAGAGTCGGACATGACTGAGCGACTTCACTTTCACTTTTTACTCTCATGCATTGGAGAAGGAAATGGCAACCCACTCCAGTGTTCTTGCCTGGAGAATCCTGGGGATGGGGGAGCCTGGTGGGCTGCCGTCTATGGGGTCGCACAGAGTCGGACATGACTGAAGCGACTTAGCAGCAGCAGCAGCAGCAGCAAGCCACCCTCTAGGCTGCCTTGTTGGCAGGTGTGACCTGGAAAAGGCTGCTTGTGGTGCAAAGTGAAGAGCCACCCCATTGCCTCCCTGAGTCAGTCATAGGCTGTGGTGTAGGAAGCTCACATGTCCAGCCAGGTGGCCCAAGAATGGGCTTTCCTGACTCAGAAACTTTGATGCAACAGTGATCTATCAATGAAAGAGCAGAAAAGACGCCAGGCTTGGGACTCCTTTCAGGGCCCCACACTTGAAACTGCAGAGAACTTGACTGGTGTCATAAGACAGTGGACGGCCCAGAGCATTAAAAAGAGAGGCCCTTTGTAGGGGTAAGGGTCAAATGTGGCTGGAATTCACAGCTCCCAAAGCAAGATGGTGCCCGTGTCTGAAATCTGCTCTGGGGCCAGAATTTCAGCTGAAGGCCACTTGGGTCTCTTCTGAGTGTTGAATAGAGGTAAGAAAAGTAGCAGGAGGGGAGGCCAAGAGTGGAGAACTGAGGGGTTGGGCAGTTCTCAGACAAGAGTGGAAGATTTTTCCACAGGTACACTTCTGTAAATGAAATTTTCCTCCTTCTCCAAGTGAACACAGGCAGAACCCCTCATCCCCAGATTTCAGCCTGGGAGGGGTTTTTAATCATTAACTCCAGTTTGAGAATAAATCACAAACCCAGCTTTGATTTTTCTGAGCTAGAAGTCAAGGACTGGAGTGTGTATATGTATGTGGTAGGGGAGGGTGTGAAAAGAAAATAGATATTCCATCAATTCCCCAAATATATCTTAAAAGCAGTCTCATTAAACCTTATGACTAAAAGGCATTTAATTAACCAACCCTTCCTCAGAGGCTTACAGCTTCCACAGTGAAATATGTGTGAGAAACCTTGACAACAGTGTCCAGGTGGGTTTCTATGCTCTGTCCAGGGATGTCGGCCGATGAATTAGGTCTCAGAAGCTATGCACGGAATTTAACAAAAAGGATATTGCTTACATCTCTAATTCCAAACTCAAGCTAGATCAAAGAAAGCCAAGGCAAAACGATTACCTGGAATTTGGGGGACAACACAGATAATCAAGTTGAGTAATGGCTAGAGACAAAAAAAGGTTTCTTCCTTTATTCGAATAATACAGCCTAAATGGTTATCTTCCCCATTATCACATAATTGTAGCTATATAGACTTCATCTTAGTAATAACTCCTTTTAAAAATTCTTTCACATGAGCCTCAAAGTTCATTTTTAGTGGCATAATTTTTTTTTCCTGCAAGGCTTTGAATTGACGGTTTTTGATTAAGACAGATTTATTGTAATTGCAGTTGGGATTGTCAGGATATTTTGTAACTATAGATACATTCAATGCATTGTGCTTAACTAATAGATACTGCATCTTTCCTCTGTATTCTGTTTTGTTCCTCTTTTCTCTCCAGCACAGGACTCTACCCATGAAACAAAACAGATAATCCTAAATTACATTAATGACAGTCCTGACAATGTAAACAGACAGAAAAGGCATTCAAGCTCCTTATAGCTGGAGCTATACCTTATACTTTGGTGGGTTCTCAGTGCCCATTACATTCCCATACAGAGCTGATGCCTAATAAATATTTGTTAAATTAAATGCAGGGGTTTCATGAGCTCCAAGCCACTAATGAGTCACCAGCATCTGAACAGATAATTGACAGGCATAGCCCAGCCTATAAGCGGAACAAGACCACTGCAGGGACTGTGACACCACTTCCTTTCCATATTAAGGTTTCTCCAAGTGTGGCCAGACAACCACCACAGTCAGAATCACCAGAGTGTTTGCTAACAATCCAGACCATTGGGCCTCCCTGTTCGCAACTAATAATTTCAGGGATGGTACCCAAGGTGCTAAGTTGGAGAACCTGTGCTCTACACCATGTACTGGGCAGGCACTTTTGAGAAAAATGTAACTTTCTTTTTATTTTATTTTTTAACTTTATTGTATTGGTTTTGCCATACATCAACATGAATCCGCCACAGGTAAAAACGTGCTCCCCATCCCGAACCCTCCTCCCTCCTCCCAAATGTAACTTTCTAACATGAGCTTGAATCTCCGAAAGAGTGAATCAAACACAGTGTCCAGTTGCCGGACGCAGGGTGGTTATCTGAGACATCCTGTGAGGAAAAATAAAGCTGCCAAGCACACACACTGCTACTTTACTGGCTGTACCAGCCATCTTTAGTTCATGGGGATGGGGCGGGGAGGGCATCCTAAAAATGCCAAAACATGGAAGCAGCCCCGTGCACACTCCCCAAAGCTTACTAACGTCTCACCTGGAGCCGCAAGTCTCTGTGTTTGCACAAGCGCACCTGTGCAAACGTGCACGTGCATGCATGTGCGTGTGTTGGGGCAATGCCTTGATAGGTCCAACTCCATGTGAGTGCGGGCCTTGAGCCATTATTTTTATTTTTGTGCTGATTTTTTGGCTTGTTTTCTGAGGAACTGTAATGAACTAATGTTGGGATACCCAGTGCCGAATAAAGATGTCGTAATTATTTTTTTTAAAAAAGAGAGAGAACTTGAAGAGATTTTTGGTTAAAGGATGGACAAAAAGCTCCTCTCATTGTTGTTGAGTCGCTCAGTCGTGTCTGATTCTTTGTGACCCCGTGGACTGTAGCCCACCAGGCTCCTCTGTCCATGGGATTTTCCAGGCAAGGATACTGGAGTGGGTTGCCATTTCCTTCTCCAGGGGATCTTCCCAACCCAGGGATTGAACCCACATCTCCTGCATTGGTAGGAGGATTCTTTACAACTGAGCCACCAGGGAAGCCCGAATAGCTCCTTTAAGGACGTTCTAAAGGAAATGCCCTAAATAAAAGACCTCAAGGTTTAGGAAGAGCCTCCAAGCATGCAAAGCTGCTCTCACTTTGTGTCTCCCGAAGACAAGCAGGGCCTGCTGTGCTGGAAAACCTCAGCTGTCCCCTCACCCCATCACCAGCAGACTCACCCCTAACATCTGCAGAACTGAGTCAAGAGTACAAAGGGAGGCCCACATACCATATGTCTGAATGGCGGAAAGTTATACATCAAGCTAACAAATGTTTAGAAGAAAAAGCCTCTTTCCTCTTATCTTGACAAATAAACTGTCATAACAATTTGCAAGGCCAGGTGTGAATTTAGAATTCCGGGGTTCCTTGCAGTTTTACCCTGGAATTTGGAGGAGTAGAGAGAGCTGGCACCTGACCACTTCTTTCCTTTCCCACCCACAGAGCCATCCCACATGGTGTGGCCAGACTTCTTCCACAGACCTCCCTGTTTCCACCCTCCAACCCAGCCACATCTGGGTGCTTCTCAGGCTTAGAGGAATATATACTGGCTGTGCAGTAGGCCTTAGAAGCAGACTCATGTGTTTAGGGTAAGGAATTTAAGGATCCAGGAACCCAGAGAATTTCTGGTTGTAGAATGGGCAAGTTTTGTGTGGGCATATCCCCTTCGCCTTTCAGAATCCTGCTTGGTGCAGAGGGGCATGGTCAAAGGAGAGGGCCTCTAGAACAATGTTTCCCAAACCTTAATGTGCTCCTGAATCAACTGGGAGCTGGTAAAAATGCACATTCCAATTCATGAAGTCTGGAATGGTATTTGAGTCTCCATTTCTGACAAGCTCCCAGGTGATGCTGCTGACGCTGGCTCATGAACCACACTTTCAGTAGCAAAGGTCTAAAGCCCCAGGACTCAGGGAAGATATCCCTCTAGCTCTGGTCTAAGGATGGATGGTAATTCTCATACCTCTGGGACCAAGAGATGTTTAGTGAACTCTTGCTCAGTTATTTGGATTGCGTGATAAAAGAGGGGAGGGAAGAAGGAAAGAAGGAGCTGTGGGATAAAAGGAAGAAATGTGGACGAGGAAAGGAAGATAGGAGAGGAGAAGGGAAAGAGGAAGCTCTTTCTCCTAGAACTAGGCATCGTTTGTGTGAAGTAGTCAGCAGTTTGCATTCTCTGTGAGTTGTTTGATTCCACCAGCCCTTTATACACTGCCCCCGTCCTTTTCCCATTTGTTCTTGCACTCTGATTTTCTAAGTCCTTCAAGGACAATAAGTAGTCAAATACCATGGCTCTTTTTTTTTGCGCTAACTCACTTTCGACAAAGCCTGGACTGAAACCCAAGTATCTTGGCTAACAGTCCTGGATCTTCCCCCATCACCACTGTGCCTGCTAAATGGAGGAAAGAGTAATGTGGAGAGGCTGGGTATCTTCTGGAAATTTCTGTATTACAAAGATTCAGAAAGTCAGTTTGCATTCCCTGTACACCCTTTAGTTATTAAATCATAAACTTTAATTTCAGGCATTTTAAAGGGCCCAAAGGAATTTTAATTTGATGTGAATGACTTTCAAATCTGAATAAAAATCAGATCATATAAAACTGCAATCTCTATTACTTTTAAATAATAGAGCAAGTTTAAAAATAATCAACAGCCAATGTAAGAGTCCTGTATAATTCAGTGGAACCCTTGTCTTCTGGATTAATGAAGGAGGCAGTGGATGGAAGTAATCCCAAATCATTTGTATGTGACTTTGCATAAGATGGACACTCTTACTTCTGTGTTAAGCTAAGTGTTTAAATTAATGACATTCTTTAGGGAAGTGATGGCTATGGTCAAATAGTCTTGGCAGTTTCCGGGAGGTATTAGCCTGTGGCTTTTAGCCCTGAAATCCAAACCAAGAGGTGAGTTGGTCATGAAGCTCCTCAGAAGGCAACCCCTGGTTAAAAACAGATGGTTTGATGTATAGACACATCAGAATGTATTACCCTAGACCTTCTCTGAGAGGAAACATAGGGTGACCACCCACTGAGAGTTCAGGGTGTTTGGGGGAGTGGAAGAGCTGCCTCCTATGCAAATATCTTTGCCCCAGTAGTGTCAAACACCTAGACGCCATCACTGCCACACCCCCTGGCAGAATTCATCAGAGCAGAGCATCTCTCCCACTCCCGACAACCCAGAGCACCAGAAAGATGGAGTCAGGGGATCCAGAGAGTGAGTGAGCTCAACCTACATCAAGTCCCCTCATGTCAGAAGGGGCATGCACCAGCTTGGGCTCACAGGCTGGAAAAGTGATACACAAATGTGAGTGGACATCAGAATCACCTGTCTGGTTTGTGAAAACACATACAAAAAGCAACCCCCAAACTGTCTGATTCATCAGATCTCGAGTGAGGCTTGAGAATCTGCATCTCCTGTAATGTAATATGCTCAAAATGTAGTAATGCTCAAAATCCTCCAAGCCAGGCTTCAACAGTATGTGAACCGTGAACTTCCAGATGTTCAAGCTAGATTTAGAAAAGGCAGAGGAACCAGACATCAAATTGCCAACGTCCACTGGATCATTGAAAAAGCAAAAAAGTTCCAGAAAAACATCTACTTCTGCTTTATTGACTTGCCAAAGCCTTTGACTGTGTTCATCACAACAAACTGTGGAAAATTCTTAAAGAGATGGGAACACCAGACCACCTGACCTGCCTCCTGAAAAATCTGTATGCAGGTCAAGAAGCAACAGTTAGAACTGGACATGGAACAACAGACTGGTTCCAAACAGGGAAAGGAGTACGTCAAGGCTGTATATTGTCACCCTGCTTATTTAACTTATATGCAGAGTACATCATGTGAAATGCTGGGCTGGATGATGCACAAGCTGGAATTAAGGTTGCCAGGAGAAATATCAATAACGTAAGATAAGCAGATGACACCACTCTTATGGCAGAAAGCAAAGAAGAACTAAAGAGCCTCTTGATGAAAGTGAAAGAGGAGAGTGAAAAAGTTGGCTTAAAACTCAGCATTCAGAAAATTAAGATCACAGCATCTGTCCCATCACTTCATGGCAAATAGATGGGGAAACAATGGAAACAGTGTCAGACTTTATTTTTTTGGGCTCCAGAATCACTGCAGATGGTGACTGCAGCCATAAATTAAAAGACACTTGCTCCTTGGAAGACAAGCTATGACCAACCTAGATAGCATACTAAAAAGCAGAGACATTACTTTGCCAACAAAGGTCCATCTAGTCAAAGCTATGGTCTTTTCCAGTAGTCTTGTGTGGATGTGAGAGTTGGACTATAAAGAAAGCTGAGCGCCAAAGAATTGATGCTTTTGAACTGTGGTGTTGGATAAGACTCTTGAGAGTCCCTTGAACTGCAAGGAGATCCAACCAGTCCATTCTAAAGGAAATAAGCCCTGAATATTCATTGGAAAGACTGATGCTGAAGCTGAAATTCCAATACTTTGGCCACATGATATGAAGAGCCAACTTATTTGAAAAGACCCTGATGCTGGGAAAGATTGAAGGCAAGAGGAGAAGAGGGCAACAGAGGATGAGATGATTGGATGGCATCACCGACTCAATGGAAATGAGTTTGAGTAAGCTCTGGAGGTTGGTGATGGACAAGGAAGCCTGGCGTGCTGCAGTCCATGGGGTCGCCAAGAGTCAAACATGACTGAGTGAATGAACTGAACTGAACTGAATCGAATCTCCCATAAGCTCCTAGGTGATCCTTCTGCAGCTGCTCCTGGAACCACATGTTAGACCATTGAAATCTGACCGCACACAGTAACATCTTCTCCTGCACTTTATCTTGACTCACAAAATTTAACAGCCCTCTGCTTCTTGATAGGATCTTGACAGATGCCCCAAATTCCACCATTAGCAACCTGCTCCTTTGGACTAGAGGAGGTCTCCCATTAAAGAGGTCACTGTTAAAATATGAAAACACCTGGCAAAGGGCCAACCTTGCCAACCACCACTTGAGTGCAGGGCTTCTCAATTTGAGCTACTGAAAAGCACCTAAGAAGCATTGGAAAATGTTGATTCTTGGGCCTTACCCCAGTGAATCTGTTTTAATAAGAGTAAAGACCAGGAATTGATAGTTTGCACAGTTCCCCAAGGTTACTGTCATTGTCTGACATTTGAAACCCACTGCTTTAGCAGAAATAACACAGTGATACACTGATAGACCCCAGTGATTGAGAACTGGGACCTGAACTCTTCAGTGAGACTGAAAATCATCAGAGATGACACTGACTGCTTCCCATTTTTGCTGTTCAGTTGCTCAGTTGTGTCCAACTCTTTGCAACCCCATGAAGCACATCAGGCTTCCCTGTCCTTCCCCATCTCCCAGAGCTTGCTCAAACTCTTGTCTATTGAGTCAGTGATGTCATCCAACTATCTCATCCTCTGTTGTCCCCTTCTCCTGCCCTCAATCTTTCCCAGCATCAGGGTCTTTTCCAATAAGTTGACTCTTCACATCAGGTGGCCAAAGTATTGGAGCTTCAGCATCAGTCCATCCAATGAATATTCAGGGTTGATTTCCTTTAGGGTTGACTGATTTGATCTTGCTGTCCAAGGGACTCTCCCAGTTTTATTCAGGCTCAATCTTTGGTCCACACCTATGGTCAATTGAAGAGACTCTCACCTGGGTTAATTGAGTACTGAACATAACCAGTAATTGAGAGTTGACTTGGTTGCACTATCTTTAGACATGTGGTTGCTACGAGAGCTGAAGCACATCTGGACATATGTTTCAGAAATTCCAGAAGCCATCTGAGGAAAGAAGGTTCTGGACTCTCTGTCAATCTAGTAACCAGCACCTCTAGGCTAAGCACGAGCTTAGC
The DNA here is from genome assembly GCF_002263795.3 of Bos taurus. Lineage (NCBI taxonomy): Eukaryota > Metazoa > Chordata > Mammalia > Artiodactyla > Bovidae > Bos > Bos taurus. The sequence goes on from NC_037357.1 coordinate 104,412,808, forward strand.
TACAGAAATAGTCGCAACATGGACACTTTCTTCTATGCACTCACAGCAAGCATCCTTAGTTGGGAACAGAGTGGGAAGAGGTTGGAAGAAAAAACAATATTCAAAACAATAAGCAGTACAGGTTAGAGTATGAAAAACGCCTTGTTGCTGTTATTTACGCATCTAGTCACCCATTTTTCTTTGAATTATTTAACCTCTCTCTCTGCTGTTGCAACTATCATTCTTGGTGATTTCAATACTCAACATAGATGATCCTTCCAACTCTCTAGCTTCTCAGATCCCTGACCCTTTCTTCTCCAAGGGTATGTCCTGCCCTATCTCATCCATTCATTCCTGTGGTCACATCCTAGACCAGGTCCTCACCAATGGCTTTGTCTGCAACACAGTCTCAGTTTTATGTGTTCCTCTCTCCAGCTATCACTTTCTACCTCTCCACATCACTCTCTCTAATCCCCCAACCCTAACAGTCCTCCTGTCTTGCTGGGAGTTCTTATTTATCCACTGATCCTAGCAACTTCCCACTCCCTGTAGTACTCTTCTGGTCTCAGCTCCTTCCTCACCTGGCTTTGATCCCATCATAACACCCATCCCCTTTCCCACCACTTCAGTCCCATCAGTCCCTCACAGATCTCTCCTTCCTTCACAGCCCAGTGCTATTGAAATCCACCACTCCACTTCCCTGACACCTGCACACAAGGAGCTGAGGCACCTCCGTGATGACTGGTCTCATTTTAAATTCATGAGCACAAATTTCAAGTAGGTCTGTAATGCTGCCAAGAGTCTGACTTTTCCGTAGTCAGTCTATTCCTTCTGTCTCTAAAACAGCTCTTCCTCTCTATCTCATCTCTTCTCAAATGTCCAACCTCTACTTTTCTTCAGTCTCAGCTAATGATCTGATTTTTCACTGAGAAACGAAGTCATCAGAAGAGAACTTCCATACCCTCCCCCATAAAATGCCTCAGCCTCTCTGCATCTGTGACCATATACCCCATCTCCTCTCCTGCTACAGTAAATAAACTGCCCATGCTCCTGTCTAAAGCCAAAAGCATCTGTATGTGAACTGGACTCCCACCTCCAGCCTACTCAAGATTTCTCTCTTGCTCCCTCCCACATTATTAATTTTTCCCACCTTTCTAGAGCTTCCCATCAGCATGCAAACTTCCTGTGGTATCAGAAATCAGATAAAACAAAAACCTCCTTCAATTTTCCATCCACCTTCAAGCACTGCCCCATTTCTACACTGCCTCGTACAGCAAAACTGAAGAGTTCTGTTCTCTTTACTTCCTTCTCTCTTCTTTTTTGAGTTTGCTCAAACAAGGCTTTCATCCTCACCATCCCACTGAAATTGCATTTCTCAAGATCACCAATGACCCTGACAAGTTCAAGACTAATTCTCAGACCTGAACTCAACCCATCAGCCCCATTTCTCCTTCTGAAACCATTGTCTTCTCTAAGCCTTGCAGATGCCACACCCCCTTGGATCTCTTCCTGCTTTTCTTGATGTTCATTCTCAGTCTCTTCTGCTGGTTACTCCTCATCTTCCTGACCTCTAAATATTGGAGTGATCTAGGATTCAGTGCTGGGACCTCCTCTCTTCTCTGTCCACACTTATTCCCTATGTGCTGTCATCTTGAATCTCAGGAATTTAAGTATCATCTGTTTGCTGAGAGCTTCACTCCCATATTTAAACCTCAAGCCTTGATGAGTCACTGAATCCCCTGCTTGTTTCTCCCATTGCCTCATCAGCATCTGGGCTTCCCAGGTGACTCAGTGGTAAAGAATCCACCTGCCAATGCAGGGGACCCAGGTCCGATCCCTGGGGCAGGAAGATCCCCTGGAGGATGAAATGGCAACCCACTATAGTATTCTTGCCTGAGAAATCCCATGGACAGAGGAGCCTGGCAGGCTGCAGTCTATGGGGTCGCAAAGAGTCAGACATGACTGAACACACATGCTTCAGCATCTTTTCTTGGATGTCAGCTAGGCTTCTCGAAGCTAGAATCCCTATTTTCCTCACCAAAACCTGTTCCTCCTGGGGTCTTCCACAAGGCAGAAGAGAATACCCTTCTTCAGATAACTTAGGACAAAAATCTTGATATCAACCCCGAATCATCTCCTTTTTCTTAAACCCTGCATTCAATCCATCTTCAAATCCTGTCAGTTACACCTGCAAAATATATTCAGAATCTAACCACTTCTCAGCAGAAGTTACCACTACCACCCGGGAATCATCTGTCATCATTTTTTACTTGCACAGTTGAAGAGGCTCTTGATTATTCCCCCCCATGTCTACCATTGACCCCTACAATCTCATTGTAGCACAGTTGCCAGAATTTTCCTTTTATTTTTTTAATTTATTGAAGCATAGTTGATTTATAATGTTGTTAATTTCTGTGGCACAGCAATGTGATTCAGTTACACACACACACACACATTCTTTTTCATATTCTTTCTGTTATAGTTTATCACAGGATATTGTATATAGTTCTCTGTGCTATATAATAGGACCATGTTGTTCATTCATTCTGTATACAGTAGTTTGCATCTGCTAACCCCAAACTCCCAATCCTTCCCTCCCTTATTCCCCTCCCCCTTGGTAACTGCAAGTCTGTGCTCTGTCTGTGAGCCTGTTTCTGTTGCACCAAAACGTTCATTCGTGCCATATTTTAGATTCCACATATAAGTGACATCATATGGTATTAGTCTTTCTCTGACTTACTTCACTTGGTATGATAATCTCTAGGTCCATCCATGTTGCTGCAAATGACATTATTTCATTCTATTTTTAGACTAATATTCCATTGTGTATACATAGCACATCTTCTTTATCCATGCCTCTGTTGATGGACATTTAGGTTGCTTCCATGTCTTGGCTATTGTAAATAGTGCTGCTATGAACATAGGAGTGCCTGTATATGCCCAGGAGTAGGACTGATGTATCATAGGGCACAGAGTTGTCCTTTTAAATACAGAAGTAACTCCATGCCCCTTTAACAATCAACCCCTTACATGCACTGGCAACCACAGGTCTGTTTTCTATCCCTATAATGGTTTTTCCAGGATAATACACTATAAATGAAATTGTATGGTGTGTGATATTTTGTGGCTGGCTTCTTTGCGTTGACATGATACTTTTGGAGATTCATCCACGTGTTTGCGCGCACCTTGGCATAGGTCTCCATGAAGTGGACATACCACAGCTTGTTGATCCATTCTCCAAGTGATGGACATTTGGGTCATTTTTGTCTATTATGAAAAAAAAACTATGATGAACATTTGCATACCAGTCTTGGCATGGATGTGTGCTTTCATTTCTTTTTGGACAGATGTGTGATGTCAGCCCTGTTTTGTTCCCCAGTTCATCCCTAGTATTCAGCTCATTGCTTGGCACATAGTAAGATCTCAATAAATATTTGTTGAATGACTGAACATAAGACACAGCATATTCAAAGTTCTGAAGACCAGTCCTCATGCCCAGGAGGACTCAAGTAAAAGCTGAAAATTAAACTCCCTATACCCTACCTAGAGGTCTATAAAAATCTTATCTGAATAACTGGGGACAGCATCACTTTCCATTATGGAATTCATGGAACAGCACTTGTCGAACTCATTAACTATCCTCCAGACCTCAGCAGGCTCATACTTACTACATAGAGGTTTAGGGGGGTTAATGCACTGCCCTTTACACCATTCGTGCTTTGGTCTGCTTGCTTGATTTAAATTCTAATCCATCTGTCTACCACTCAATTTCCTGCAGGCCCCAGGCCCATGGACTCCTGCTGATTTTCATGGCCGCACTATCAACAGACACAAGAATGACACCGTTAAAGCAAAGTCATATCCTCCTCTCCCCTCCTGGCCAGTACAGCTTCTCACTGGCGAATAGCATCCCGTGGGCAACCAGGCTATTCTAGGAGATTCTAAACTTTTCAATGATGTACCCCATCCTTGGGTGCTCTGTTCATGACACATTTTTTGTTTTGCAAATATTTTTACTTGGGATTCCTTTAGCCAAGCCAGTAGTACTGATAAACTTATATCACATATAATAGCAAGGGTTTCATTCACCCCTGCCCTTATCTGTAGTAGTTCTAGAAGGTCCCTGAGGTGTCTCACATGTGCTCCTAAGCAAGTTTACTCAGATATCCCTGTGCCTATCCACGACTCCTCACTGGGAGCCATATTTTTCTATTGTCTCCCACTATCACCACCATTAAAGCCCAGGACCTTTACATGGTAGAGCCCAATGTCTGGACCAGTAGATGGAGACTGCCTCCCAGACTTTCAAGGTACCCTCTATTAGAGGGATCCTATAGTAATGTGGCTTGTGTGCCACTGGCTTCCCAAACTCAGTGTCACAACTGTTTTCATTTCTGGCCCTCGTGTCAATCAGTCACTCAGGAAGCACTTACTGAGCATCTGTGATACACCAAGCACCCTGCAGACTCCCAGTGACAGGCACCTTCTATCCAGTCAGCCTCATTTCTGATCACAGTCATGACTATAGCCAACAGTTTCACACAGGCGTCAACCCAGTTTAACCCTGGGTGCAGGTTGAATTTGCCAGTGAGAGGAACCTGGGTGGAACTGGAAAGGAAGAAGTTTAGAAAAGGCTATCTTTGGAGAGTTATGGAAGCCAGATAGGAGAGTTTCCCAGAGAACACTCGAGAACCAACTGTGTCGATGCTTTGCTCCAGGCTGAGATATCGGTGTCAGTGTCCCTGACCTTGCAGCTTCAGTCTCGTTGACCTTCACTCTTCTGGATTCTCCCCTATTCAGGCAAGCCCTGATTCGTATGTTAAACCTCTTTATTTCTGTAATACTTAGGGGAGCTCTGTCTTTGAACACAAAGTCCATGTACCTAACACTTGTTTTGGGCTTTGCTTCTGAAAGGGAAGCTAAACTTGGGTCCTGTCCTCAAGAAGGAAGAGACAAACAATAAATTAGCTCCCAAACAAAATCATGTCTGCCTGTGACAAGGACTAAGAATAAAACAAGAAAGATGATGTGAGTGAGTTACAAGGCACGAGAAGAGCTGTCACTTATGGGGCTCAGAAAAGGACAATATAAGGAGGTGATACTTAAACTGAGACCTGGAGGATGAGAAGGTATCCTCTAGGCAAGAGTATTCAGGACAGAAGGAACAGCAAATATAGAAGCAGTAGGGTGAGAATGGGCCTGGCTAGGATAAGAAAGAAGGCCCTGTGGCTGAAACAAACAAAGCAAAGGGGAAAGAGGCACAAGATGAAGCGGGAGAAGCAGACAGAAGCTGCTTAGGTGGAGTCTTGTAAGCTCTCACTAGAGGAGTTTTATTTACTACTGCATCGAGTGGAAAGCCATAGAAGGTTTTTAAGCAAAGGAGTACCGTGATCTGATTTATGACTTGAAAATCTGGCTGCTGTATGACAAATGGAATATTGAGGGGGTGGGAGGGGAATGACAGCTCATCTCTCAACAGGACCCAGACGTGAGTTCAGAGGTACACAGGGGTCAGCATAGAGTGCCACTGAGCACGAGACATGTAGTCGTAATCACACCTCCTCCTTCTCAAGTTCAGAATTCTCTTACTGGGTCAGTCTCCCTAGGCCTGGCTGCTTCCTCCCTGGCTCATCTTTCTCTTCGGGGTTGTGCCCTCTTAAGAGACTGCTTAGTTCCTCAAACACAAAGACTTCTGACAGGCTCATCCCTGCAGCGCTGCAGACACTCCCAGACCAGAGTTTCAGGAGGATTCAAGTCAGAAGCACCCCTGTAAGTTAAAATTGGTCTGGCCTAGTTAAAAGAAACAAATGAGAAAAGCAGACACCTACGTTCAACAGAACTATAGCTTCTCAGACACTCCAACCATTTTGGCAAAAGGAGATGTGTGAAAATGGTCTTGAGATTGTTAATGGTAGAGAATCGCAGAAAATATGATGGAGTGGAAACATCTCAAGTGATAGTCTCAAAATGGAGTTTTCTATTCTGGGTCGAGAAATAGAATGAGGAGGGGCTGGCTTTCAGGAGACAGCCCCTATTTCCATAATTACGGGCAATTGCGCAAGTTACTTAGAAAACACACGAGTCATAAGGCTGGACTGTTTTTAGACCAAGCCATAATTTAGATGTGGGAAGTGGTTTCACATCTTTGTACCACCACCACAACATACGCTGTTTCAATCTATCAGGAGCTCAAATTTGATCAGCTTTTTTTTTTTTTCTTTTTCTTAAGAAATGTGCAGCAAATTGCTTTTCCTAATTAAGGTAGATGAAGACATAAGCACGCATACTACTTACCACTCTGGGATAAAATTGACTTTCAAATGATATTTAATGGACCAGCCTGATGGTAATGTTCTGCAGTTCCAGGCAGGAGGCCTGAATTTGATTCTCTTATCACAGGAAGAGAGGAATGTGTGTGTTTGTATATGTGTGTGTGTATGCATATGTTTGTGTATATGTGTGTGTGGGTGGGAGAGGGGTGTTTATAGTGATAGTAAGTTGGGGCAAAGGGTGAGTATATGTTCTCAAGAAATCTTTTCCCCTTATGAAAAATATTTCACCTGGGTCATTCCAAAGGAAGGTAGAGAGAAAACATTGCTGTAATTGTTTAAAGTCTTTTTTGGATAATGATTTTCTTAGTTTATACTAAAATTTTAAAAAATACCGAGACTGACCTTTCTTATGAGGGGAAGCTTGATATAATCATAATAACACCAGTAACAACAACAACATTATTAACAGCTACATTGCTTATGTTCCACAAACTGTACTAACAGCTTTACACGTATTGTTGGGTTTAATCCTCACGCAAGCCACATGAATCAGGTGTAGCTGTTTTCCTCATTTAACATAGGGACAGTTGTTTCTTGCAGAGGTGAAGGAACTTGACCAATATAAATAGCAGAGCCAGAGTCCAAACTCAGATCAGACACGAAAGTGCGAGTTCTCGCCCACTACACTCCGTCACCTCCCTCATACCTTATCACCACCCTTGACTCCATAGCAGTGTGGCACTTGCATTGTCACCATCTTGCTATTTGGCAATAGGGGACAGCAAACAAGTGGCAGAGGAGTGATTGAAGTACTGGGCCAAGCAGTGATGTGTAAGGTCCGGACAGGAAAGAGACTTATTCAGTTAGAATCCTAGTTTCTACCCCTCAGCTCAGCTCCAAAGCAGAAATCTGCTTCCAGACTTCAGAGGTCAGTTCAAGAGGGCTCTGGGTCTAAGTGGGTCAGACTCATACCTCCTGTAGTTCTACTTATTCTGCAGGTGGCTCAGTGGTCAAGAATCCACCTGCCAATTCAGGAGATGTGGGAGACGCGGGTTCGATCCCTGGGTTGAGAAGATCCCCTGGAGGGTGAAATGGCAACCCACTGCAGTATTCTTGCCTGGAAAATCCCATGGACAGAGGAGCCTGGTGGGCTACAGTCCATAGGGTCGCAAGGAGTCAGACATGACTGAGCGACTGAGCATGCACATACGCCTAGAGAACAAGTATAACTGGACATTATCTGGGGCCCTCTGTTCCTTGGGCATCTAGATCCATGCCCGCAGCTCTGTGCACCAGGAGTCCGAGGCCCTCCTCAGGACCTTTGTGACTCCCCAGAGGCCCAAGTTTCTTGGGGGCTCTGACTTTCGACCAGGTGGTCATTAGGCTTCAATTCTCAAATGTATAAAACAGGTCCTCATCCAAAGGCCACAAAAAGTCCACTCTCATAACACATTCCAGAATATATCAGACTTTAATGAAGATTTCAAAGGGAGACGGATAAGTCATTGATATCAAATGTTGCAAAAACAAAACAACAGAGTAGGCATCCCTGACTTGAGACTGCCCCATAGCCATCTCGCCACCATGATTTCACTGCACTCACCTAGAGCATTCCTTGCAGACTGAACCCTCTAAGCACCAAATGCTTCCCCCTCCCTCTCTTAACAGAAGAACCTGCTTCCAAACTTAGATAACCAGACAAACCTGGTTGTATTTCCTGCAAGGTTCTTAATCTGGGGCTAAGAGTTCAGAGAGTCCGTAAATTTGGATAGAAAAATGTTACTTCTTTATTCTCATGAACCTCCAATATTTAGTATTTTCTTCTACCGTGTATCTAGGCAACAAACCCTAGTAGTAATAGCAATGCCTGAGCCTGTTGCCACCATGAGAAATTAGATATTTTCATGTCAGATTACAGTTGTTGCAGCTAAATCATCTTTGTTCATCACCACTTTGAAATTGTACCAATTATTAGTCCTGCCTGCTAGCTCTATTAATGCATTAATTAATAAACATAGATTACTGTTTCATTGTTTTTTATTTGCCAAGTCATATCCAATTCTTTTGTGACCCCATGGACTGTAGCCCACCGGACTCCTCTGTCCATGGAATTCTCCAGACAAGAATACTGGAATGGGTTACCACTTCCTTCTCCAGGGGATCTTTCTGGACCAGGGATCGAACCTGCATCTCCTGCATTGGCAGGTAGATTCTTTACCACTGAGCTACCTGGGAAGCCCTACTGTTTCACTATTTAATCCTTAAAAATTTGACAACAAAATTTCAAAGTAATTGTCTTCCTTTGAAACCCTATTTTATTTTGTGCATTTAAAAAACATGATTCTGAGAAGGGAGTCCATGGATTTTACTGGACTGCCATTAGGATCCATAGCACAGAAAAGATTGAGAAGTCCTGGTTTAAAATAGAGAATTTTATGTGAATTTTACCATGGTTATAAAAAGAAGAGGCTCTGGTTCTGGTTTAGGAAGACCCATCCTCCTGAGAAGGCCATGTGGTTATTAATAAACGTAGTTTTTATATAACTTGACTTTGAAGGTCTCCACATATTTTTTTCCTTTTATTACTATTTTTTATTGAAGTATTGTCTATTGCATTGTGTTAGTTCAGGTGCAGCAACAGGGATTCAGTTATATATTCTTTTTCGGATTCCTTTCCCTTATAGGTTATTGTAAAACATTGAGTATATATCCTTGTGCTATATGGTAGGTCCTCACTGATTATCTATATTATATGTAGAAGTATTATTCACACCTCTTAATGTATCCCTCCAGTCACCCCCCCCGCCCCGCCATTCGCCTTTAGTAACCATAAGTTTGTTTTCTGCATCTATCAGTCTTTATGTTTTAGAAAGAAGTTTGGTTGTCTTTTATTAGACTCCACATATAAGCAATATCATATGATATTTGTCTTTCTCACCTGACTTACTTCATTTAGTATGATAATCTCTAGGTCCATCCATGTTGCTGCAAATGGCATTATCTAGTTCTTTTCATGGCTGAGTAATATTCCATTGTGTGTTACATATATATATATATATACTTACAGTTTTGATTTGCATTTCTCTAACAGTTAGCATGGAGAAGGCAATGGCACCCCACTCCAGTACTCTTGCCTGGAAAACCCCATGGATGGAGGAGCCTGGTGGGCTACAGTCCATGGGGTCGCTAAGAGTCGGACATGACTGAGTGACTTCACTTTCACTTTTCACTTGCATGCATTGGAGAAGGAAATGGCAACCCACTCCAGTGTTCTTGCCTGGAGAATCCTAGGGACTGGGGAGCCTGGTGGGCTGCCATCTATGGGGTCGCACAGAGTCAGACACGACTGAAGTGACTTAGCAGCAGCAGCAGCAACAGTTAGTGATATTGAGCATCTTTTCATGTACCTTTTGGTCATTTGTATGTCTTCTTTGGAGAAATTTCTATTTAGATCTTGTGCCCAATTTTCAATTGGATTTTGTATTGCAGTATAGTCAATTAACAATATTGTGATAGTTTCAGTTGAACAGCAAAGGGACTCAACCATACATATACATGTAGGGTTTTTTTCTTTTTTAATTCTGAGCTATATGAGCTATTTGTATATTTTAGAGATTAATCCCTTGTTGGTAGCATTGTTTGCAAATATTTCCTCCCATTTTGTAGGTTGTACTTATTTTGTTTATGGCTTTCTTTGCTGTACAAAAGCTTTTGAGTTTAATTAGGTCCAATTTGTTTATTTTTGTTTCTACCTCCATTACTCCCCCACTCCAGTACTCTTGCCTGGAAAATCCCATGGATGGAGGAGCCTGGTGGGCTGCAGTCCATGGGGTCGCTAAGAGTCGGACACGACTGAGCGACTTCACTTTCACTTTTCACTTGCATGCATTGGAGAAGGAAATGGCAACCCACTCCAGTGTTCTTGCCTGGAGAATCTCAGGGACGGGGGAGCCTGGTGGGCTGCCATCTATGGGGTCGCACAGAGTTGGAAACGACTGAAGTGACTTAGCAGCCATTACTCCAAGAAAAGGATCCAAAAAGATATTGCTACGATTTATGTCAAGGAGTGTCCTGCCTATGTTTTCCTCTAGGAATTTTATAATATCCAGTCTTACATTTAAATCTAATCCATTTTGAGTTAATTTTATGTATGGTATTAGAAAATATTCCATTTTCATTCTTTACATGTAGCTGTCCAGTTTTCCAGGCACCACTTACTGAAGAGACTGTCTTTTCTCTATTGTATAGTCTTGCCTCCTTTGTAATGGATTAATTGATAATTGGTACATGAGTTTATGTCTGAGTTTTCTATGCTGTTCCATTGATCTATATTTCTGCTTTTGTCCCAGCACCCTGTTGTTTTGATGACTCTAGCTTTGTAGTATAGTCTGAAGTCAGGGAGCTTGATTCCTCCAACTCGGTTTTTCTTTCTCAATATTGCTTTGGCTATTTTGACTCTTTTGTGTTTCTATACAAATTTTAAAGTTTTGTTCTAGTTCTGTGAAAAATGCCACTGGTAATTTGCTAGGGATTGCGCTGACTATGTAGATTGCCTTGGACAGTATAGTGATTTTCACAGTATTGATTCTTCTAATCCCAGAACTTGGTATGTCTTTCCATCTTTTTGTGTCATCTTAATTTCTTTCATTAGTTTCGAGAGTACAGGTCTTTTGCCTCCTTAAGTAGGTTTATTCCCTAGGTATTTTATTCTTTTTGATGTAATGGTAAATGGGATTGTTTCCTTAATTTCTCTTTCTGATTTTTTGTTGTTAGTCTATAGAAATACAACAGATTCCTGTGTATTAATTTTGATACTGCAACTTTACCAAATTCATTGATGAGTTCTGTAGTTTTCTGTCAGCATCTTTCGATTTTCTACATATAGTATCATGTCATCTTTTCCAATTTGAATTCCTTTTATTTCTTTTTCTTCTCTGACTGTTGTGGCTAGGACTTCCAAAACTATGTTGAATAACAGTGCAAGAGTGCATATCCTTGTCTTATTCCCGATCTTAGAAGAAATTCTTGCAGCTTTTCTCTGTTGAGTATATTAGCTGTGGGTTTGTATATATGGCCTTTATTACGTTGATGTATGCTCCCTCTATGCCCACTTTCTGGAGAGTTTTTGTAAATAATAAATGGATGTTGAATTTTATCAAAAGTGTTTTTACATCTATTGAGATGATTGTGTGGCTTTTATTCTTCAGTTTTTTTTAATGTGATGTATCACACTGGTTGATTTGTAAATATTGAAAAACCCTTGAATTCCTGGGATAAATCCTACTTGATCATGGTGTACGATCCTTTTAATGTATTTTTGGATTTAGTTGCTATTATTTTGTGGAGGACTTTTGCCTCTGTTTTCATCAGTGACACTGGCCTGTAATTTTCTTTTTTTGTGTGGTATATTCATCAGGTTTTCATATCAGGGTGATGGTGCCTTCACAGAATGAGTTTGGAAATGTTCCTCTGCAAATTTTTGGAATAGTTTCAGAAGGAATAGGTGTTAACTATTCTCTAAATGTTTGATAGAGTTTGCCTGTGAAGCCATCTGGTCCTGGACTTTTGTTTTCTGAGAGTTTTTAAACACCAGACACAATTTCAGTACTTGTAATCAGTCTGTTCATATTTTCTGTTTCTTCCTGATTCAGTTTTGGGAGATTGTATTTTTCTAAGAATTTGTCAATTTCTTCTAGGTTATCCATTTTATTGGTACACAGTTGCCTGTAGTAGTTTCTTATGGTCCTTTGTATTGTTGTATCAGTTGTAACTTCTGTTACAACTGTTGTGTCAGTTGTAACTTCTCCTTTTTCATTTCTAGTTTTACTGGTTTGTGCCCTCTCCCTTTTTTTTCTTGATTAGTCTGGCTAAAGCTTTATCAATTTTGTTTATCTTTTCAAAGAACCAGCTTTTAGTTTCAGTGATATTTTCTATTGTCTTTTTAGTCTCTATTTCTGCTCTGATCTTTATGATTTATTTCCTTCTACTGACTTTGGGTTTTGTTTATTCTTCTTTAGTTGCTTTAGGTATATGGTTAGATTGTTTGAGATTTTTCTTGTTTCCTGAGGTAAGCTTGTATCACTATAAACTTTGCTTCTTAGAACTGCTTTTGCTGTGTCCCTTAATTTTTGGATTGCCGTGTTTTCATTTTTGTCTCTAGGTATTTTTTAATTTACCCTTTGATTTCTTCAATGATCCATTGGATGTTTAGTATCATATCATTTACCTTCCATGTGTTTGTGTTTTTTAGTTTTTTTCCTATAATTGATTTCTAATCTCACAAAGTTGTCAAAAAAGATGCTTGACACGATTTTAATTTCCTTAAATTTACCAACACTTTGCTTTGTGGCCCAGCACGTTCCTATCCTGGGGAATGTTCCATGTGCACTTGAAAAGAATATATATTCTGCTGCTTTTGGATGGAATGCTCTATAAATATCAATTAAGTCCACCTGGTTTAATATGTCATTTAAGGTTTGTGTTTCCTTCTTGATTTTCTGTCTGGATGATCTGTACATTGATGTAAGTGGGGGTGTTAAAGTCCCCTACTATTATTGTGTTACTGTCAACTTCTCCTTGTCTGGCTGTTAGTATTTGCCTTATATATTCAGGTGCTCTTGTGTTGGGTACATATATATTTACAATTGTTTTATCTTCTTCTTGGATTGATCCCTTGATCATTATGTAGTGTTTATCTTTGTCTCTTATAACAGTCCTTATGTTAAAGTCTGTTTTGTTTGAATGACAGTTGCTACTCAAGTTTTCTTTAGATTTTCATTTGCATGGAATACTTTTTTCCATCTCTTCACTTACAGGCTGTACGTGTCTCTAATCTGAAGCTGGTCTCTTGTGGACAACATATATAGGTCTTGTTTTTGTATCCATTCAGCCAGTCTATATCTTTTGGTCAGAGCACTTAATCCATTTACATTTAAAGTAATTATCAGGAATTTCCTGGTGGTCCAGTGCTTTGGACCTTGACACTTTCTCTGCCAAGGGCCCAAGTGCAATCCCTGGTCAGAGAACTGATCCAACAAGCTATGTGGTATGGCCAAAAAATAAATTAAAGGAATTATTAATATATATGTTCCTATTGCCATTTTGTTAATTGTTTTGGATTTGTAGGTCTTTTTTCTTCTTTTCCTCTTTTGGTCTCACCTCTTGTAATTTGATGACTGTCTTTAGTGTTAGGTTTAGATTCTTTTTCTTTTTTGTGTGTATACGTATATAGATTTTTTGTTTGCAGTTACCATGAGGTTTTGATATAGCAGTCTATACACACACACATATATATAATAGACAGTCATATTATATATGATTGTTTTAAGTTACTGTTCTCTTAATTTCAAATATCCTGCATTCATACTCTCCTCTCATGATGGCTGGTTTTAATGTCATATTTGTGTGTGGATGATTTCCTACCTTTACTCTGTGTTTGCCTTTAATGGTGAGCTTTCCCATTTTGTAATTTTCTTGTTTCTAGTTGTGGCCTTTTCTTTTCCACTTAGAGAAGTTCCATTAGCATTTGTTGTAAAGCTGGTTTGGTGGCCCTGCATTCTTTTAGCTTTTGCTTGTCTGTAAAGCTTTTAATTTTTCCATCAAATCTGAACAAGAGCCTTACTGGCTCTTGAGGGCAAACTCTTCCAAAGAACCTAGAGCAGTCTCAGTTCACTTGCACAGAGAGGCTTTATGTGTTAAAGTCTGCTGATAGCGCCAGGAAAGTTAGCTGATGGAAGAGGGTTTGACAAGAACCTGTCTTTGGAGGTGCTGAATATTTACATCCCCCCAAGTTCATATGTTGAAGCCCTAGTTGCCATATGTGATATTTGAAGGTGGGGCCTTTGGAAGATAATTAGTTTTCAATGAAGTCCTGAGAGTGGGTCCTACATGATGAGATTAATGCCCTTATAAGAAGAGAAAGAAAACAGAGCCCTTTCTCTATCATATGATTATATAGCAATAAGACAACCATCTGCAAGCCAAGAAATGGGCCCTCACCAGGATGATCATAGCACCTTGATCTTAGACTTCCCAGCCTTCAGAACTATGAGAAAGAAATGTGTTGTTTAAGCTCCCAAGCTTATGGTATTTTGTTATAGCAACCCACACTGACTAAGGGGGTCACTTTTTTATTGAGCATTTCCAGATGTCTTGAATACTGTAAACAGACTATGCAGATCACAACCAAATCCTGTACTCACCTACATTTCATTAATAGCACACCCTCTGCCCTTCTAACACCACCTTCATTTGAAATCTGGCTCACTACTATGTTTTAATTTACTTTTGTTTTGGCAACCACTGTGCTCATGCTCAAAACCTGTAGATCCTTCTGATGAAAGACACAGACCTAATTAGGCAAAAATCTATAATAAATTAAAATTTTAAATATAATGATTATTTCTGAACAAGCCATCAGAAAGTAATTGCTTGCCATCTGTCTTCTGTTGACCAACATTAAATGGTAAATAGCAATAACCCAGGCTGAAGACTCAATGCTGTGGTTATACATCCCCAGATGAGAGCCCACTCTGGCCCTGAGCTCAGCTGGCATTATGAAAGCCATCCTCCAAGTATTGAAGAGAGTGAATGAGAGGAGGGGAAAGGTCATTTGTAATAACAACATGCTTAGGTTGGACACTAATGCTGTCACCACATTTTCCTAGATTCTGTTATAATTACACTCATGGAACTCACCCAGATTTTCATGTTTGAATCATTTTTATACCAGTTAAGTTACATTGCATTACTATTTCATGCACTCTTTTGGTGTGCCTTTTTACATTTCTTTTTAAAATTTTGGTTTGTGTGCTTCAAGAAAAACCATATGAAATGTTGGAGACAATGGAACTATTAAGGCAGAATGTAACAACCCTCGTCAATGACTGTCTTTGTGGGCCTGGGAATGGAGAAAGCAATGGGGCCCCAGTAGAGAATAATACAAATTTTCCATTGAGAAAAGGATACTTACATTAACAGAAACAATCATCTGTAAAGGCCCTCTCCCAGGGGCAGCACCAGAGGAGACCTCAAGAGATTTCAATGCATAACCATAGCAAGGAAACATGATTTGTGGATTCACACGTTATAAAAGCTACTTCTGTTGATTTTCTGTAAATGTCATGTGAAATAAATTACTCTATATCTTGAAGATTGTTTTGCAAGTAAAAAATGTTTAGGGTGGCATTTTCCTTTAGAGGAATGAATTTATACTGAACTAAAAGCTTTGAACAGCTTTTTAAAAAAATTTTTTTTCATGCAGCAAATGCAGTTTTGCAGACCACTATAATACATACTGTATATGTTTGGCTGTCCACGTTGGAACATGACGGAAGTGACGAAGTTTATGGGCCCATGAGCACAGGAGTCATTTACATGTTATAATGCAGACACCCCTTCTTCCTCCATTTTAGTGTATATGAACATTTTTCTTTAGTTTCTAGCTGTAGCCACTGTCCCAAAAGCCTAATTTCTTATTGCTGCAATAATTTGTGGTAATTTTCTATAAATCCAAAATTTGGCACGCATCTATTTGTCTTCACATGGTAAGTATTCATGTAGTATCAAGTAACAACTTTTGCTTCACAGTCTTTAAGGCTCCACTTCCCATGCTCAGCAGTGGGTAAAGCCAATGATAGTTGTCTCAAGTCTAGTCTCTCAGAGAAAAAAAAGACTCTGAGAAGTGGCTTAGCTTTAGGCGTTTTATATAGGAAGTCATCTCAGGAAACACAGTTGAGAGGGTGGAGAAAGTGAGATAAGAAGTGAGAAAAGGGTATTTTAATGAAAGAGCTTCTACTATGGGCAATTGAAGCTTGATCCTGCTGGTAAAAACTCTGAAGAATCTTGTAGAACTTGCCTCAGAATTGTACCACAACTTTTAGGTGGTGCTGGACAAGACTCTTGAGAGTCCCTTGGACTGCAAGGAGATCAAACCAGTCCATCCTAAAAGCAATCAACCCTAAATATTCATTGGAAGGACTAATGTTGAAGCTGAAGCTCCAATACTTAGGCCACCTGATGCAAAGAGCCAACTCATTAGAAAAGACACTGATGCTGGGAAAGATAGAAGGCAGGGGGAGAAGGGGATGACAGAGGACAGGATGGTTGGATGGCATTACCAATTCAATGGACATGGGTTTGAGGAAGCTCCGGGAGATAGTGAAGGACAGGGAGGTCTGGCCATGAGGTTGCAAAGAGTTGGACATGACTGCGTGACTGAACAACAACAACAAGGGATGGGGAAGCCGGAGTACTTATGCTAAATCCCACTTCTTTTTTTTTTTTTTGAAACAATCAGATTTTTTTTTTATTATTACAGAGGTGGAGGAAAGATAAATAGGCAGAACAAATACTTTGCGTGATCCTACAATCTGTTGTAGAATACACTTGACAAAATTCTTAGATCGCACAACACCAAGATGGAGCCTCAATATAAACTGTCTACTCTGGGTGATAATGACATGTCAATGTAGGTTCATCATTTATAACAAAGATGCCAATCCAGTGGGGAATGTTGATAGCTGGGCAGGTGATGCATATGCCAGGGGCAGGATTTAAAGGGAAACTCCCTTACCTTATATTGAGTTTTATTCTGAACACAAAACTGCTCTACAATATAAAGTCTACTTTAAAACCTATGATCAATTACTATTGATGTATGGCAATAACCATCACAATATTGCAAAGTAATTATCCTTCAATTAAAATGAATAAATAAATTAAAAAAGAAAAAAGAACAATTTTAATATAGCTCTGAAAGTATTATTCTAAATATTTTTTAAAGAAGAAACTCTTCTTTTTGAATGATCTTTAAAATCAGTTCTTACTGGCTGAAGATTGCCTCTGGGCCCTTATATCCCAGCATTTCTGAGCTGCCTTGCCAAGAAGTGTGTAAGCTCCTGAGGTACCCCAGGAGGCCCTTGAGCAGATAAACCAAGGAAGCCCAGCATTTGTCCATGAAGACAATTCAGTATTGCTGCCTTCATCAGGCAACAGAGAAAACAAGTACTCAAGTCACTCAAAAGACTGGTCAAGATAGTTCAAACCACTTTCCCAAAGCCTATATGAACTCATTTCTTAGGAAGCTACCGTAGTCAGAGAATTTCCTAAACACAACCTTATGGTTTCTGATGGTTTCCTAAGCTTTCTCTGAAACTTTTCAAGTTCCAGTCTCTCTCTGCTTTGATTTCCCTTAGAAGGAAAATATGAGAATCTTTTCTAAAGACCTACTCCTCAGTTCAGTTCAGTTTAGTTGCTCAGTTGTGTCTGACTCTATGCGATCCCATGAACTGCAGCACGCCAGGCCTCCCTGTCCACCACCAACTCCCAGAGTTCACTCAAACTCATGTCCATTGTGTCGGTGATGTCATCCAACCATCTTATCCTCTGTCATCCCCTTCTCCTACCCCCAATCTTTCCCAGCACCAAGGTCTTTTCCAATGAGTCAGTTCTTCACATCAGGTGGCCAAAGTATTGGAGTTTCAGCTTCAGCATCAGTCCTTCCAATGAATATTCAGGACTGATTTCCTTTAGGATGGACTGGCTGGATCTTCTTGCAGTCAAGGGACTCTCAAGAGTCTTCTCCAACACCACAGTTCAAAAGCATTAATTCTTCGGCTCTCAGCTTTCTTCACAGTCCAACTCTCACATCCATACATGACTATGGAAAAAACCATAGCTTTGACTAGATGGACCTTTGTTGGCAAAGTAATGTCTCTGCTTTTGAATATGCTATCTAGGTTGCTCAGAACTTTTCTTCCAAGGAGTAAGAGTCTTTTAATTTCATGGCTGCAGTCACCATCTGCAGTGATTTTGGAGTCCAAAAAAATAAAGTCTGTCACTGTTTCCACTGTTTCCCCATCTATTTCCCATGAAGTGATGGGACCAGATGCCGTGATCTTAGCTTTCTGAATGCTGAGTTTTAAGCCAACATTTTCATTCTCCTCTTTCACTTTCATCAAGAGGCTCTTTAGTTCTTCTTCACTTTCTGCCATAAGGGTGGTGTCATCTGCATATCTGAGGTTTTTGCTATTTCTCCCGGCAATCTTGATTCCAGCCTGTGCTTCCTCCAGCCCAGTGTTTTTCATGATGTACTCTGCATATAAGTTAAATTAGCAGGGTGACAATATACAGCTTTGACATACTCCTTTTCCTATTTGGAACCAGTCTGTTGTTCCATGTCCAGTTCTAACTGTTGCTTCCTGACCTGCATACAGATTTCTCAAGAGGCAGGTCAGGTGGCCTGGTATTCCCATCTCTTGAAGAATTTTGCACAGTTTATTGTGATCCACATAGTCAAAGGCTTTGGCATAGTCAATAAAGCAGAAATAGATGTTTTTCTGGAACTCTCTTGCTTTTTCGATCATCCAGCAGATGTTGGTAATTTGATCTCTGATGCCTTTGCCTTTTCTAAATCCAGCTTGAACATCTGGAAGTTCATGGTTCACATACTGTTGAAGCCTGGCTTGGAGAATTTTGAGCATTACTTTGCTAGTGTGTGAGATGAGTGCAATTGTGCGGTAGTTTGAGCATTCTTTGGCATTGCCTTTCTTTAGGACTGGAATGAAAACTGACCTTTTCCAGTCCTGTGGCCACTGCTGAGTTTTCCAAATTTGCTGGCATATTGAATATAGCACTTTCACAGCATCATCTTTCAGGATTTGAAATAGCTCAACTGGAATTCCATCATCTCCACTAGCTTCGTTTGTAGTGATGCTTCCTAAGGCCCACTTGACTTCACATTCCAGGATGTCTGGCTCTAGGTGAGTGATGATACTATTGTCATTATCTGGGTCATGAAGATGTATTTTGTATAGTTCTGTGTATTCTTGCCACCTCTACTTAATATCTTCTGCTTCTGTTAGGTCCCTACCATTTCTGTCCATCTTTGCATGAAATGTTCCCTTGGTATCTCTAATTTTCTTGAAGACATCTCTAGTCTTTCCCATTCTATTGTTTCCCTCTATTTCTTTGCACTGATCACTGATCACCTGCTCCTCAAGGAAGACACATTCCCTGTTTTTCCAGAGACAGTGAAACATACCTCTGCATTACATAGTCGTTAGACAACATTTTATCAGGAACACTCAGTGCCTTCTATCAGTAGTTTCCCATCTTTCAGTAGTGTTGACAGGAAAACCAATCCAAGTTTTTCTGGAATTTGTTTGTCTTTATCATCATTCATGATGCTTTCTAAAGGGCCAGCCACAATGGCACACTGGCACTTATCATTTCCTTCTGCTGGGTACAGTGCCGAAGCTGAATTTGGTTAGAATTCTCTAGGCAGCAGTAAATCGAATCTTAGATCAATAAGTATAGGAGCTAGGCTTCCCTTGCCAGCTCTTATGGGCTTACTTACGTGTATATGAAAGCTTGATCACCAAAGTCAGTTAGGAATGAAGTTTTATTGACGTTATCTGCTCACCATAGTGGACTAGACAACAAGTCAGAGAGAAATGTTTTTTCCAAGGCCCCTTTCTCCAGTCCCATTGGTGAGGGAAATCCTTGTTGGGCAAGAGAGGAGGAAGATAGAAATATTTGTTGTTAATGTTTTGTTCCATCTTAATTATTCTAGTTTTGTACTAGTCTGATATAAACTCAAATCATAACTCAATAGTATTTTTCTCAAAACAAATGTGGAGAGGAGATGGAACTCTTAGGCTATATTAATTGCCACCTAACACTTCACTTTCTGGTGATGGGACAGCAGGCTCTCATTTTTTCAATTCAAAAGGGGAAAATGGAAAAATCGGGAAGTGTTTGCCGCTCTCAAAGAGCGTTGGCTCCTGACCATACATGGCTGGAATCCTGGAATGTGGGGTTGATTTTATGGTAAACATGGCTGTCCCGAGGCATACTGACCAGGTTGAGGTTGGTCAACTTGCTTAACCATTTAGTCAGTCTTGGTCAAAACACACCAGACAGTTAATAAGCAAAGAAGTCTCTGCTCTTGGCCACCTGTGGAGTGAAAACACAGACTATAATTTATTCATGAATCTCCAAAAAAACTGAGATATCGGCACCTTCAGCACTTATTTAGATGTTCTGATTCCACAAACAGCAGCAACAGCCTGATAAGGGTCTGCATAGCTGAAATGCTTCCATCAGTTCTGTAGTTTGGAAATTTCTCAGCTGAAATGGCCAGATCACATCACACGGAGAGAGTACGATGGAACCGTCAAAGCTGAACCTCTTGGTTCACCCAAAGTAGATCCTTATGAGGCCCCAAGAAAACAGCCCAGGGAGGCAGGCAGCATCACTGTTTCCCATACACCCAGGTAGGCTGCTCTGCCCGCTGGGTCAGCAGAGCTCTGCCGGAGGCAGGTGCTCCAGCCTCTGCCTCAGGCTGTCTTGGGGGTCTACTCAGACTCTCCACCATCCTGAGGTTGTTAAGCAGGCCTTAATTGAAGCCCACTGTCTGCTGGCAGATTAAAAAGTGTGCTGCACAAATTCTCCAAGAAAAGACTATTTGGACAGAGGAGAACTTTCAAAATCCCCCAGAAGGGCACACTGGGACCATCATGGCTGTTCCTTTCCGCCGCACTCTCCACTCTCCTCTCCTGCTGACTGCCAGCAATCTGTAACTGAGGGCTTTTTTTTCTTTTTTTTTAGAACTCTTTTAGATTTATGGAAAAACTGTAGCCATTGAGTTACAGATAGTACACAGAATTCCCATATATCTGACACAGTTTCCCCTGTTGCTAATATCTTGCATTAGTGTGGTACATTTGTGTGGTAACAATTAGTGAACCAATGTTGACATGCTGTTATTAAAAGGATCCACACTTTGCTCATATATTGTTGACTTTTACCTAATATCCCTGTTCTGCTCCAGGATCCCATCCAGTATACCACATTCCATGTAGTCATCATGACTCCTTAAGCTCCTCTTGACTGTCACGGTGTCTCAGACTCTCCCTGTTTATAATCACCTTGAAGATTTTGAGGAGTATTGGTCATGTGTTTTGTAGAATGCCCGTCAACTAGAATTTGTCTGATGTTTTCCTGAGGATTCGACTAGAGTTACGGGGAGAAAGACCCCTGAAATAAAGTGCAATTATCATCACATCATAACCAGGATACATACTGGCAATGTGATTTATCACTGTTGATCTTGACCTGGTGATCAATCACCTGGTTGGGATAGTGTTTGCCAGGTTTTTCCACTGTAAACTTACTCTTTCCCTCCCCACCCCTTTCCATCATGGCACTCTTTGAAAAGACGTTACTACCTGCAGCTTAACCTTAAGGTGTGGGGAGTTACATACCACATCCTTGAGGGCAGAGAATCTACATAAATTATTTGGAATTCTTCTGCACTGGAGATTTGTCTATTCTCCTGCATTTATTTATTTACTCAATAACTTCTTTATATCAGAATGGACTCATAGATATTTATTTTACACTTTTACTACTAATTCAGTACTACTTTATTTTGTTGCTCAAAAATTTCCAGCTTTGGCCACTGGGAACCTTCAGTTGGCTCCTGTGTCCCTTTGATATAGTCCTATCAATGATTTTTTGTTTGTTTGTTTTTTAGCATTTCTTTACTTTTTGGCACTAAAAGCTGCTCCAGGCTCACTTGGTATACTTCCTGCCCCAGCCCTAGAATTAATTTGCACCATTTTATTTTGTTAGAGTACTGTATTAGAAGATCATGGCATTTGGTCCCATCACTTCATGGGAAATAGATGGGGAAACAGTGGAAACAGTATCAGACTTTATTTTTTGGGGGGCTCCAAAATCACTGCAGGTGGTGACTGCAGCCATGAAATTAAAAGATGCTTACTCCTTGGAAGAAAAGTTATGACCAACCTAGATAGCATATTCAGAAGCAGAGACATTACTTTGCCAACAAAGTTCCGTCTAGTCAAGGCTATGGTTTTTCCTGTGGTCATGTATGGATGTGAGAGTTGGACTGTGAAGAAGGCTGAGCGCCGAAGAATTGATGCTTTTGAACTGTGGTGTTGGAGAAGATTCTTGAGAGTCCTTTGGACTGCAAGGAGATCCAACCAGTCCATTCTGAAAGAGATCAGCCCTGGGATTTCTTTGGAAGGACTGATGCTAAAGCTGAAACTCCAGTACTTTGGTCACCTCATGCGAAGAGTTGACTCATTGGAAAAGACTCTGATGCTGGGAGGGATTGGGGGCAGGAGGAGAAGGGGACGACAGAGAATGAGATGGCTGGATGGCATCACTGACTCGATGGACTTGAGTCTGGGTGAACTCCGGGAGTTGGTGATGGACAGGGAGGCCTGGCGTGCTGCGATTCATGGGGTTGCAAAGAGTCGGACACGACTGAGCAACTGAACTGAACTGAACTGTATTAGAAACTATGATCATGACACTAGATGTGCTTTTGTTACTGGGGTATCATGGCTTCTAGCCTCTTTCAGCTGACAGAGCAAAGAAATATATGTGTATAGTAACTTGTGAATATATACATCTATACATATTTCTAGAGGTAACATCTGTACATCTTATAACATCTATAAGCTAAACAAGAGTTTATACCTATGTCTCCAACTCTAATCTATTAACATGTGTATCATTCCAGACTCCTCCCCTTGCTGATGAGTCTCACTCCAACAGTGAGAGACCTGGCTCTCACCACCCGCCATCCATCTACTGAAATTGTTCAATTCTGGTTTATATATGTACTAGAGTCAGAATTCATCTGGAACCCCATGGGTACAGTGCTTCTGTGCAGCTCCTTTTGCCTTTCCTCTTAGAGAAGCTGGTCATTTCCTCAGTTACTTACATCTGCCCCTCCTCGGCCATTCGGTGAGGAAACTTCAGTGAGGTTGCTTCATCTATTTGTAATGCAATTAACTTCTTTTTATCACAGTCTTCATTCTATATTGGGATTCCTTCTTGCAGACCTTTTTTCTTCAACAATGGGAAACCTAACTCCCATTATTCTCAACATATTTACTCATTTGCTCAAACTTAAAAATGCACAAATAACCTCAAAATTGCTAATCCTTACAATTGTACAAAGAAAGCCTATTAAGTAGGGTTCAACAGTTGTTTGTGGGGTTTTTATTAATCTTGAGGTAAAATTTTCATACAACCATCTGCACAGATAATAAGTATACAATTTGACAAGTGTTTGACAAAAACATATACCTGTGTAACCAACTTAAGATGAGAATATTTGCATCACTCCAGAAAATTCTTCATGCCCCATCACAGTCAACTCCCCCCTCCGGAGGTAACTCCAACCTGGCATTTTTCAGCATAGATTAGTTTGCCTGTTCTAGAATGTTAGGTAAATGGAATCATACAGTGTGGGATCTTCTGTGTCTGGCTTCTCTCACACAAAATCATGTCTGAGATCTATCCATGTTGTTTCTGTAGCTTTTTAATTAGTTTAGTAGTTTCCAGGAATGGAGTCAAGCCAGTGGTGTACTGGCAAATGTTTAACAACCGACTCCATAAGAAAAAAAGAAAAGCCCCGATTTATAGCATTTGTTAATTCTTGTGGTATAAATACTCCCAACATTGCCAGTTTCAAAATTCTTTCCAAAATTTCACAAATTGCTCTGGTGAGCTGATTTGAGGAGGCTCCAGCACAGGACTGACAGCAGAAGCAAGAGGAACCCTTCAGTGGTAGTCTAAAGAGCCCGCCTGCCGATGCAGGGGACCTGGGTTCGATCCCTGGGTCGGGAAGATCCCCCGGAGAAGGGCATGGCAATCCACTCCAGCATTCTTGCCTGGGAAATCCCATGGACAGAGGAGCCTGGTGGGCTAAAGTCCATGGGGTTGCACAGAGTCAGATACGACTCAGCAACTTAACAACAAACAAAACCAACAAGCTAGTTAGATCCTTACCATATTATCCTCTGTACGGTTGTAGCAGCCAAGTGGTTTGTAAGATCAGAAGTCGCTACAAAGGCTTTTATTAAGAGTATATATATGTATTCAGTCAGTCTAACATGAGGGACCCGTATTCTGTAACAGCCCCTACTTGGATGCATGTTTATGAAATGACTGCTGTCCTTTATTTCTTTGGCATCTAGGCAATAAAGGATCCTACTTAGTGCTCAGTAGGGTTATCATAAGGAATTGCAATAGATTTGGCCCACTGAAGCTTTTGGCCTTGAGTCTGTGAAATTCTGGGTTTTTTTGAAAGCCATATTAGTCCACCTATGGCGACACTAATTCAAACAGCTGAAGTTAGGAAGATGCATCTGCCAGCTTCTGCCTCTGGCAAGTTACAAAATAAGGGTCAGATACAGCCACATGTCACCTAAGAGAAAGAAGACACATTAAGGTTATGTCAAGGAGATTTTCTAAGAAATGATCCGGAGTGAAATCCTTAGCCACTTGAGAAAGCAAGAGCTCTTTGCACAGCGCCTGACTCACTTAGCACTTGCAGCTTTGACAAAGAATATTCAAGGCAGGCCTTTCCTCCAGCTGCTTTTATTTAACATTTTCTAAGTGCTTTTCTTAAAGATGTTCAGAATTAGGGTCAGGAAAAAGGGAGGGAATAGGAATAGAGAAGAAAAATCATTAAAGACCGACCGTGTCTTCCCTTCAAATGGAAATCCCTTTATACTGCAGGGCTGCAGGCGAGACCCATTTGAGTTCATTAACACCCTCTTCAAAACAACCCATGAAAAATGAAAGCTTTTCTTCTCCATACCAATCCCTAAATTTGGCTTTTATAGGTTAGTGTGTGGCCAGGGCCTTCTGAAGGTTGATAAAGGAGCATAATAAGCAGGTAATACAATCTAAAGAACTTGAGCATCTCATGTAGATGCTGCTTAATAAATATAAAACAGCAGTTTTCTCTCTGCAATCCAGACTTCACTAGAAACCCTACTTTTAATACAATCCCTCTCTGGGTATTTCTTTAACACCATTACTAAAATTACATACCCTGCCTACACTGCCTGTCTTCATCTTTGGATACAGTCTCTCATCAGACCACATGTACCTGTTTCTGATTCAAGGCCACAGTCATGATACCATTGTATTAAGTCTCAGCTTGGCACTCAGCCTCCGTCTCAGTGACCCATCCCTGTTCTTGAACTTGCAGTCACACTGGACTTGATGACTATCCAATACTCCATGCTTCACCTGACCCCCACGCTTGGGCCAAGGACACTTCTGTCCCCCACTCATCCTTGTTAACCACAGTGTCCTTCCTTGCCTTCATCAGAAAGGAAGAAAATCTATTCTTGTCCGACCAAGAAAGCAACTCATATCCCACCCACTGCAGAGTCTTCTTTTCTTGATTCAAAAGTGACACTATGTATATAGTTCATGTAGGATATTCTCAAGTCATCTCTGCCTCCAACCATATCTTGCCCCACTCTGTGCCCTAAAAGCCTCCATAGATGAGCCGTTCTGGACATCAAAGGCCAATGCACATTTCAAGATCGAAGAAAATGATAACTCATGTTGGGTGAGGAATCAGCCAACAAAAGATACAATAGATGTCCTGAAGATCAAAGATACAAAGTGAGTGGCTCCTTCATCCCACCTCCCTTCACTCCACATAGATGCTGATTGATAGTTGGATGGTCATACAGTCATGTGTG
The DNA here is from genome assembly GCF_002263795.3 of Bos taurus. Taxonomy (NCBI): domain Eukaryota; kingdom Metazoa; phylum Chordata; class Mammalia; order Artiodactyla; family Bovidae; genus Bos; species Bos taurus. Next base: position 104,438,606 of record NC_037357.1, read on the forward strand.
TGCACATACAGAGGTGTGGTCTACAGATTACTGTTACTATGTAGAGACACTCACACCCCACAACCCCATCTTATAACACAGCATAGCCTGCACTCTCTCTTCTCTTACTGTAGTGCTGCTAAAGAACTCAGTGCAGAAAAGGGCTTGACCAAGGTTTTCCGCAATAGGTTACAGAAGAAATTTTAAAATACATATATTTCCTATATCAGCTTAATATATTGTGAACTTTAGACTGCAGTCTTTCAAGTGTTTCAGCTGAATTTTCTTTCATCAAAGTTTCATAGCACTTTGAAATTCATCTCTCTGCCCCAGTGCTGCTGAGTCATTGCATAGCATTTTCTGCTGGACTTCTTTGAGGGCCCAGCCTAGGCCCTATCTGTCTTGAATCATCGGTAGTTAGCACAGATCTTCTGCACATCATTTACATAAATGTTTTCCAAATTGCTGTTAGCTGTTTTCACACAGCGCACAGGCTGGATCAAGGGCGCATGCTCAGGATAAGGGGACTGTATCATGTTTTCTTTTCTGCACAAACTTAGCACATGCAATTTAATAAGTTCCTTTACAAATGAATGCTCTCACTTGTCTGAACTTCCACTACCTATCTGTCTTGTCTCTGCATTTTTCTTTGTCAGCTGGACACATTTGCAAAATGGTAGGGAAACCAGGAAGGCAGAGACATCTGGCCTGCTGCCATTAAAAGCTAAACAGGGACAAATCACTTTCTCTGACCTCACTCTTAGCACCTTTGGAAATGAACATCAAGGACTATGGTTTTAGATGAGAAGCAAATGACATTAAGACCAGGAAAATCCTTAATATATGATTGAGCCCATTTCACCAGCTCCCTCAGGCCACCTGCCAGTGCGAGAAGAACATGAAGTAACCCCATCAGCCAGCTTCACAATTAGAATGAATTCATAAGAAACAAAAGATCTTGTTTTCACGGGAAAATATCCTTTGTGATAACCAACAAAGGGAGAATAATTTTGAAAGCATGTGACTTGGGGTCCCATCCTGCAGTTCTTGCACAGACAAAACTCTCATTGACTTTATCAATAGAATTGTTGCTACATAAAAGTCTTTTGCAAAATTTCAATGATGCCTCAAAGCGCATTTTAAGTGCGTCAGCTCCAACACCCCCCCTCCCCGTTTTAATAAAGCTGGAGAAGGTTTCTCTTAGATTGCCCTGTTGTGCAGCAGGAGACAAACCCAGCACAGGACTGCAAGCTAGTGGACACCCCTCTCCTCCACCCCTGCAGACACCATCATACCAAAATCCACGATGATAGAAAGAAGGTCAAATTTCAACTGATCTCTGAGCTCGAATTTTCCATTTCAAATTGCTTTTGCCAGGTAGACAGAAAACGATTTCTTGCAGGCTTCAATAAATACCATCTCCAAGTAAAATCCACATTTTTCAAATAGATAACAGTATAATGATTGGTATTGCTATTCTAGCTATGGTTGAATAGCAAGCAGTCCATTCCTTTTTATGTAGTATGCTCTTTAAGAGCCTCAAAAGACGAAATTGGGCCTTCAATACTGCTGGAATGAAGGACAATGGGCCTGATCTCTTCTTTTGAATTCTCTTAGCAAATGTACTGCATAAAACAGAATGCAATGCCAGGAAAGACTTCCATTCTCAAAAAGAAAAAAAAATGCAGGCAATATCTGTTCTAATAGATTATCCATTTTCACCCCTATCTGTGTTGTTCACTCAATTGATGCACCACTTTTTTGGGGGTAGCATATTCTTAAACTAAGAAAAAAAATGTTCTTACTTTAATTCACGAGATTTCCCCCTAAAATACTAATAGTTCCACACAAATGGGCATCAAAATGGGAGAGTCTGTGGCCTCTAATGTGGAACATTTAAGAATTGGGAAGATGCTTCCCAGTCTGAGATGACATAGGTTGGCAGTTAGCTTCTCTGGGAGGCATAACCAAATTATGTGACCGCTCAAGGAAGAAAACTAAGAAGTCATCATGAGGGCTTCCCTGGTGGCTCAGTAGTAAAGAATCCACCTACCAATGCAGGAAACATGGGGTCTATCCCTAATCTGGGAAGATCCCACATAGTTCCAAGACAGGAACTATGTCTTCAGTTTCACTTATTTTCTTTTACAAAGTCATATTAATTAGGGTGATGACTAACATTAATTGAGAACTTCATATGTATCTGTTCCAAGATCCTGGTCCAAGTGTGTTACATGTTCCATCTCAATACTCACTACAGCCCCATGGGGAATGTACAGATCCATTTACAAATTAATAAAGTGAGATAAACAGCAAGTTTTTAGTAAATAGTGGTTGATCTAAATAAATGGAGCCCAATAGAAAGTTCCTATTTAGGAGACCAGGGTTCGATCCCTGGGTTGGAAAGATCCCCTGGAGAAGAGAATGGCAACCCACTCCAGTATTCTTGCCTGGAGAATTCCATGGACAGAGGAGCCTGGCAGGCTACAGTCTATGGGGTCACAGAGTTGGACACGACTAAGTGACTAACACACACAATAGAAAGTTCCTAGAACTATTAGCAAAGAAGCAGTAGCCAGTGGCATATTTTTAAATGAGTCTATTATGCTTATCCTTAGTCATTAGGTGTAGCACAGACACCTATTAGCTTCCCAATATCTAGTCTCTTCTTCATGAGAAACAAAGCTCTGATTTCCTTCCCCAGAATTCCTTGCAGCTAGGTATGGCCTTATGGCTAAGTTCTCACCAATGAAATGTATATAGAAGTGTTGTCTAGTATTTCTGGGGAAGATTTTTAAAATGGAGTCCAACCCATCTTCTCCTTCCTCTTTCCTGCTGTTCGAAATACGTATATAATGCTGGTATTTGGTGGTCTTTTTGATCCGTGAGGTGACTTTGGGAATCAAAGCCACAGACAACTGAACAAGATAAAAAGTGTTGGTGCATGCCGCAGTGGAGCCATCATACCAACTCTGGCTGTCTACACATAAACTGCTTTTCCATAAAAGAGAACAGGATTTCTAGCTTGTTTAAGCCACTGTTGATTTATTTCCTGTTATATGCAGCCAGACCTAGAGCAAATTAACAGTTGGCATAGACACCTACAAAAATGTTTATTTGATGGCTGTAACAAAAGGTTATGTTCGTATTTGAAGGAGATTAAATATTTTTTAAAGTAAACAGTTTTTGTGCTTACTCATAAAATTTTTTTTCTGATTGTGAAAGTAATACATTTGTTTTGGAAAGCTTTAAAAAATACAGAAAAGCAGTAAGAAGAAACACTTTCACTTCTCTCTAATTCTACCAATCAGAACAAATGCTCTTAATACTTTGGATTTTATACAAAAGTGTAAAATTAATATAGAAATCCTCAAATCTTAAAGCTGAAAGGAACCTTAGAAGTCATATTGTCTGGCATTATACCAAAGCCAGAATCCTTTCAGTAGAACCCCTGTCTGATGTCTTCCCAGCTCCTCCTTCAATAGTCCCAATAATGAAGAGCTCAAAGCTTTATGAAATAGTTTAGTCCGTAGTTGGAGTCATTTTATCTTCAGCTCTATCTTATATTAATGAGAATTTACCTCTCTAACATCTGAAGCAATCAAAAATAAGTGTTTTATCTCTTGACTATCAGATTCTTTTACATTTTGAAGATAAACACCGAAGCTATATTTTCTATAATCAGTCACAAACTATGTGCCAAGCATTAGGGCATGAATGAAAACATAGCTCATGCCCTAATCCAGGTGACAATAGTGAAGGCCGATGAGGTGAAGATAGAAGTAAACATATTCAGAAGACTTTTTAACAACAGAATTTGATAACCAACTAAATAAGGAGGGTCAAGGAGCCAGGCAGTAAGGTGGCAATCAATGTCTTCAATGAAATGGGTAATATTCAGATAGCAGCAGCAATGCATTTGCAAATTAGTGGTAGTGGTGGGAATCAGGGTAAAAGAGTTCAAAGAGACATACTTTGAAATCAAATTTTTTGAGGTACCTGTGGGACACTCAAATAAGGATTTGCGATAGAGAGTCAAAAACGTGTGTCTGAAGTATAGAGGGACATTCATTATCTGTTATGAGATCAGATCAGATCAGATCAGTCGCTCAGTCGTGTCCGACTCTTTGCGACCCCATGAATCGCAGCACGCCAGGCCTCCCTGTCCATCACCAACTCCCAGAGTTCACTCAGACTCACGTCCATCGAGTCAGTGATGCCATCCAGCCATCTCATCCTCTGTCATCCCCTTCTCCTCCTGCCCCCAATCCCTCCCAGCATCAGAGTCTTTTCCAATGAGTCAACTCTTCGCATGAGGTGACCAAAGTACTGGAGTTTCAGCTTCAGCATCATTCCTTCCAAAGAAATCCCAGGGCTGATCTCCTTCAGAATGGACTGGGTGGATCTCCCTGCAGTCCAAGGGACTCTCAAGAATCTTCTCCAACACCATAGTTCAAAAGCATCAGTTCTTCGGTGCTCGGTTTTCTTCACAGTCCAACTCTCACATCCATACATGACCACAGGAAAAACCATAGCCTTGACTAGACGAACCTTTGTTGGCAAAGTAATGTCTCTGCTTTTGAATATGCTATCTAGGTTGGTCATAACTTTCCTTCCAAGGAGTAAGCATCTTTTAATTTCATGGCTGCAGTCACCATCTGTAGTGATTTTGGAGCCCAGAAAAATAAAGTCTGACACTGTTTCCATTGTTTCCCCATCTATTTCCCATGAAGTGGAGGGACTGGATGCCATGATCTTCGTTTTCTGAATGTTGAGCTTTAAGCCAACTTTTTCACTCTCCAGTTTCACTTTCATCAAGAGGCTTTTTAGTTCCTCTTCACTTTCTGCCATAAGGGTGGTGTCATCTGCATATCTGAGGTTACTGATATTTCTCCCAGCAATCTTGATTTCAGCTTGTGCTTCTTCCAGCCCAGCGTTTCTCATGATGTACTCTGCATATAAGTTAAATAAACAGAGTGACAATATACAGCCTTGACGTACTAAGACGGCAGGTGTTGCAAGAGGGCATCAGAGGGCAAACACACTGAAACCATACTCACAGAAAACTAGTCAATCTAATCACACTAGGAGCACAGCCTTGTCTAACTCAATGAAAGTAAGCCATGCCCGAGATGGGCAGGTCATGGTGGAGAGATCTGACAGAATGTGGTCCACTGGAGAAGGGAATGGCAAACCACTTCAGTATTCTTGCCTTAAGAACCCCATGAACAGTATGAAAAGACAAAATGATAGGATACTGAAAGAGAAACTCCCCAGGTCAGTAGGTGCCCAATATGCTACTGGAGATCAGTGGAGAAATAACTCCAGAAAGAATGAAGGGATGGAGCCAAAGCAAAAAGAATACCCAGCTGTGGATGTGACTGGTGATAGAAGCAAGGTCCGATGCTGTAAAGAGCAATATTGCATAGGAACCTGGAATGTCAGGTCCATGAATCAAGGCAAATTGGAAGTGATCAAACAAGAGATGGCAAGAGTGAATGTTGACATTCTAGGAATCAGCGAACTGAAATGGACTGGAATGGGTGAATTTAACTCAGATGACCATTATATCTATACTGCGGACAGGAATCCCTCAGAAGAAATGGAGTGGCCATCATGGTCAACAAAAGAGTCTGAAATGCAGTACTTGGATGCAATCTCAAAAACGACAGAATGACCTCTGTTCGTTTCCAAGGCAAACCATTCAATATCACAGCAATCCAAGTCTGTGCCCCAACCAGTAATGCTGAAGAAGCTGAAGTTGAACGGTTCTATGAAGACCTACAAGACCTTTTAGAACTAACACCCAAAAAAGATATCCATTATCTGCTATATTGTCCCCTTAATTCAGCTCTTAGAGACAGTGGAGGGATTTGAGTGCTGTGCTCTTGAGTGATATTATGATCAAAGAAGCAAAGAATATGTATGTCTTGCTCTAGACACTGTCATTCTCCCTTGAGAGGTTCATGAAAAAGAAACAAACACTCAGAAATAATAGAAAAGGAAAAAAAGGAAAAATTAAATCCTCATCACCTTATGGACTTAAACCCCAACACCCAGCCCAAAAGATACTCTAATATTTAGGCTCGGCCATTTGGTACATAACCTTTCCTATGTTACTTAGCTTACATACCTTCAGTGCAAAGCAGATTGTGAGTGAATTTAACCTGCTAGTGCTTATCTGCCTCCAAAGTTTGAGATCTTACCATGTTCCAGTCCCATGTAAAGAAAAAAACGACAAAAAAAAGAAGTGAGTTAGTTGGTTGGCTATGAGTCAAGATGGTAGCCCTGAGTAAGCTGTATCACTTCTGCCATATGGATGGCAAAGCACAAAGAGAAAGGAAAAATGTCTGCCATGGCAGGGTAGGCCCTGACTCCTCCCACTTCAAGCAGTGTTTTAGGGAGAGCAGCAAACGAGTCACATCCTAGAGCTGACCTGTTAACACACGGTGACTGTGCCTACTGGCAAATAGGGTATAATCATGTCTCAGAATCAGATGGATCCAAAACAGTACTCCTCCTCCCCAGATGCAGATAAAACAGAGGCGGGAAAACAAGCTATCCCTGCTTCAGCAGCTTACAGAACCAGAGGAATGATAACTTTGGGACAGTTTTCTAGACTTACTGGTTTGTATTAAGCTTGGGGCCAATTAAATCCTGCCAGGTTATTTTCTTAAGAACTTCTGAGATCTCCTCCATCGTGTACCCATGTCATTAAATTATGAATGCTTAATGAGAAATTTCCATTTATCTCTGTTAGTTTTAATCTTGCTCTTTTTGTTTCCCAATTCCAGTCTATGACAATTATCTTTCAATCTTCATTTCATCATCTAATATATTACCTAACACTCCCAGCCTATTTCTCTTAGCTTTGGTTCACTTCCACATTTGCTTCATGTGCTTTTGGGGTATTCATTTAAATAGCTGATAAGAGTGAAAAAAGAAAAGGCCAAGTTCAGAGGTCTGGAACCCACAACCAAAAGCCTCATGCAGTATTGGTTTAGAATGTAAATTGTTGCAGTCACTATGGAAAAGTAAATGTGCCTGTACATTTATTCAATGGACATTTAGGTTGATTCCATGTCCTGGCCATTGTGAATAATGCTATAGTGAAACATGGGGATTAGGAGGAGACAGGAGCCAGGGTGGTGAAAATGAAAATCCAGATACACACACCACAAGTATATGAAAGAAATAGAATAGGACCAGCTCTCTCAATTTTCAGTTTCCCCCCTCTCTCTCCCTTCCTCCTTGGCTCCCACTTAAAGACATCCTTATGAAAAAAATTAGCAAAGCCAGTAAAGGATTTCTGTCCCCCGCATGTTGTTGATACAGTAGCCAGCACTGGACTAACGATTACTATGTCACGTTATACTTCTAAGGACACAATTTCCTATCCTTCATCCATGATTTATCTTTGAAACAGAGTGGAGTGCGCTTAGACCCACTGGACAAACTTACTCTCAGCAAAGTATTTTATCATTTATCAAGTAAGACTGTGTAGCTTCAACCTTAAGGCCAATTTGAAGCTTCCTTTTGCTCTAGCAGTTCATCAGTGCCCAAAGAGACCTTGAGACAAAGGGCAAGATGAACAGTGTAAGAGGGAAAGTTCTTAGTGGACAAGGAAAAAAAAATGCTCAAGGGCTAGTTCTCTCTCCAGAACTAATTAGATGCATGACCTTCGAAAGCTACTTAATCCCCCCAAGCCTCAGTTGTCTCATCAATAAAATGGATATATGACTACTTTTCCTCTGAGAACTAAAACTCTCTACCCCACATTCAGCCTGGACACTAAGAACCCAAACCATACCTTACTGGCCACACTAACATGACTTCGCTATTCTATGTCTTCATTAGCATTACTTTACTTTTCCAGGATGATTTGTTTATTATAGGATCTTGCCAAGAGACCCATCAACTCTTTGATGGAAAGCATGAATAGATAATTTGTACTCTGGTATTCTTTGAATCATTCATCTCAAAATCATCATCTGGCTCTTTTCACCAATCCTGGACATATAGGGATTCTTTCCAATGCTAATCAAGTCTCCCTACATTGAAACACTTGCCTTAAACCAGACTTTCAATGCCCAATAAACTCTAAGCTTACCTTCATCCCTCTGTGTTATTGTGTGAGCATTAGTTGCTCAGTCATGTCTGATTCTTTGCAACCCTTGGATTGTAGCCCACCAGACTCCTCTGTCTGTGAAATTCTCCAGGCAAGAATACTGGAGTGGGTTGCCATTCCCTTCTCCAGGGGATCTTGCCTACCCAGGGATCCAACCCAGGTCTCCTGCATTTCAGGCATATTCTTTATCATCTGAGCCTCCAGGGAAGCCCTCTGAGACAGTATCAAAACAAGAAACTCAACTTTGTCTTATCATGCATTGGTAATATTGGGGAAGCCAGCTTTCAACATCTCCTAGAGTCATTGTGATAATATATGTGAAAATGTTCTGAATGCTTTGAATTGGAATGAACCAATGAGCTGGTAGAATGACCATGGGCTAGCCTTTCCTCTCTCCTGTGTGATATCTTTGCAATAGGCAATAAATAATACCCTGCTAAATTGGAACGTGCCAGAAGGGGATGTAAACACCTCTGTGAATGATGACTCCTTGAAAGTATTGTAAGGTGTTGAGGACTCCTAGACCCACCACTGGAACGAGAAACTTTTCCACCAGTACCTGCCATTGGGCTTTCTGATTCACCTACATAGGCAAGAAATCTGTCATGGTACAGTTGCAAAACCAAAGGTGACCTTTTAATCTAGGTTACAACTAGACAATGACTGTGCAAATGGGTGGGTGACTATCAAACGATGCCTCCACCTGAGTTGCAAAATGTAGGACAGGCTTTTCAACCTGAGGATTCAAAGAATACTGCCTTAATTTGGATTGAGTGCACGAACTTTACACATAAATTGTGTTTTTTTTTACACATAAACTTTACGCTAAAATTGTTTAGTTTGGTTTACATGGTTTATGTGGACTTCGCAGGTGGTGCACCAGTAAAGAACCCACCTGCCAATGCAGGAGACCCAGGTTCAATCCCTGGGTCAGGAAGATCCTCTGGAGATGGGAATGGCAACCCACTCCAGTATTCTTGCCTGAAGAACCCCATGGACAAAGGAGCCTGGGGGGCTACAGTCCATGGGCTTGCAAAGAGTCAGACATGATTGATCATGCATGCCACACCACACATCTCTTCTCTATATGTATTGTAGTAAGTCCATCCATCCATCTACTTTTCATGTATATGAAGAATTTTAAATTTGTATCACAGCAGTTACTTAGCCAGAATATATAAACATAGCATCTTCAACTCTGAAGAATGTGGCCCAAACAAGGAGTGGCAAAACAGACTTTGAATTAGCCAAAAGAGTTTAATTACTAACAGGAAACTCAAAGTATTTCACATTATGGTCAAGTTTAGCATGCAGCTCAATGCCTGACATGAAGAGCACCTTCAGTAAATAGTATGTGATCAGAGCCTGGTTCGTATCTGTCAATACAAATATATTTCATGATATGTCTAGCAATGTTTGGCATAAAAGTGGTGTGATAATATGTGTTGATTGATGGGAAGATAATTCTAAAAAAAAAAACACCATATGAAAAATATTTGATGTCACTAAGTAACCAACAATATTCATATTTAAATAAAATATCATTATTTCCCTATTCATTAGCACAGTTACAAAAGATGATACACAGTGCTCTTAAGGATGGAACCAGATGACAGTGTTGGGCAACATTTGTGTGGGTACAAATAGATACAACTGGTTTAGAAAGGCATTCAAATCAAGCCTTTAAAATGTTTATGCCCTTTATATCACTGCTAGGAATTTATCCTAAGGAAATAATTTTGGATGTAGGCAAACATCCAACATTATAAAGAGCAAGAAATATTGGAAACAGATTCCATTTCCAGCAATTGAACAATGAGTCAGTACTAGCTAATGTACATTTCACATTTATTATCTATAGAAACTATGTAAGGGACTCCCCTGGTGGTGCAGTGGATGGATAAGAATCCACCTGCCAATGCATGGGACATGGGTTCAAATCCCTGGTCCAGAAAGATCTCATATGCCAAGGAGCAGCTAAGCCCACGCGCCACAACCACTGAGCCTGCACGCTAGAACCCATGAACCTCAATTAAAGCCCACACAAAGCAATGAAGACCCAGCACAACCAAAAATAAAAACAAATTTTTAAAAAAAGAAACTAAGGTTTTGCAGGTATCTCATTTAACCCTTACAGAAACCATATGAAATAGCTAATATTATCCCCATTTTATAAATTGTGAGACTGAGGTCATTTGCGTTTTTGCAGAACTGAAACCTGAAAGATGAGGAGCAGAGTTGGGATCTGTTTGACTCCAAAGGATTTTCTCACACAGCACTTCTAGTCTATGAAATATGATGCATTCAAATGAAGTTTTAATGAGAGGCGAACATTTTAATGTTGAGTGAAAACAGGATAGAAAAATGTACATATTCAATCTTAACTTAGTAATATACACACACTGGAAAAACGTTTTCATGAAATTCCTACTCCAGGGGATCTTCCTGACCCAGGAATCGAACCCACGTCTCTTGCGTCTCCTGCATTGCAGGTGTATTCTTTACCACTGCGCCACCTGGGAAACCCCAAATATTATTAACAGTGGTTATTTCTGAAGGCATGTTCTATGTTCTCAGCTATTTTCTACTTTATAGTTTAGGAGTATTTCCTACATTTATGCTGTTATTAACAAATTACTTTTATAAAGAGAAAAAATGAAGTTGTGAGAGATATCCGTGTCCCCAGATAAACATGGGCTTATACAGCAGTAAAGATTCATCACTTGCTCTGGAGTCTGGTGGTAGGAGCACCAGCATACTCTGTAGGGATCCCAAAGTAATGTCTGTTTATTGGTTTTCATTTCTGTATCTCCCTCCATGAGCTATGTATCATGTGGATGGATGGAGGTAGATTTTCTATCTGACCCTGCTTTGCTGTGTGGGTTGTAAGATGCCTTCTCTTCATCCCTTCAAGCTAGCAGGTATCACATACCTGTAGCCTGTGAAGGTGTTCAGCCCTGTCCACTCACCATGTGATGGAAATGCATGTGGTGGCCTTATGGATGGGGGTCAGATTAAGCAGATCTTAATCCTGAGTCACAGCAGACGTGCCACACAGGACAGCCCTGAAAATACAGACCTTTTGTCACCTGTACCCTGAATACAGCCTGAGCTAAAGAAATGTGGACAAATGGCAGAATCCAAGTCCACACAGAAGCATACATATCATCTGTTTGGTTGTTGTTTCCTTGCTTGCTTGAGCAACTTGACTGCAAAGGATAATTGTCAGGTAGAGGTTTGTGGTGGTGGTGTAATTGCATTGTTGTAGAAGCTTCTCCACTTGACTCATAAAAAATAAGATATTCATTAAGCCATGCAGAGAAAACATTTCTTAACTAGTAAGAGACTGAGCCACATAAACTAGGAGGATTAAACTGATTTTTTTTGCTATCTCTTTTTTCTGTGACTCAATTGCAGAATCACATTGAGTTCTGTGCCCAAACACACAGTTTCTATACAGATGGTAGGGCTATCAATTAAAGGTCTGCGCACTGTGGCCTTATCAATTCACTAACATTCCAGCTGCCAGTTGGCTATAAATTATCTCCCCTCTCATCCTGTTCCTAGTCCATGAATTGGAGTTACTTTTAACCTCTATTGGTCTTCCTGCTCTGCTTTATTGAACCTATTTTGATGCAAACGTAATTAACTACTTTTTACTACATATTCATGAGCTAGTCAAGTTGGGCATAAACCTGCCTTATGAAATTGTACAAAGAGAAAGAAGGAGGAAAAGAGAATCAACTTTCTTTACTATAACAACATCCGCACAAGGCAGCAAGTATAAAGACAGCAGATATTAAAGCTCCTAGGTTCTCTATGTTATCTGGAGAAGTAATATACCAGGTGGACTCTTCATGGAAACTTAGAGTTGGACCAAGGTATTTTTGAGATAATATGATCCAGTGTCCTACTTATAGGACAACTAATGTAAACCCATTTGGAGAGATCTCTGCTAATTCACATCTTGAAGTCCTTCTGGAGTGATAACACACCCCTAGCTCAGAAACCCATCCTTGGGTTCTCTTGCTCCAGTTGACAAAAAGTCTTCTTTTTAGACCTGATGAAATTAGCTCCTGTCCTGTCAGAGTCTGTCCTTTCTTGCCTCTCCATGAACATGGGACAGAACTTTTTAGGACTCCTTTCTACCACCCCTGATCGCTTTATACCAAGGCACTCACCAACTTTCAGAAGTTCAGCCGTATGGACAAATGGGGAGTGAGGAAGTCCACAAGAAAATCTTTGTCTCTATAGCGTAGACAACTGCCCCAGGTTTGATTAATTAGTTCTGAACCCTTAGAGAATCACTCATCTTGAAAAATAAATTCTAAGAAATCCTAAGTGAGAAGTTCCTGGCGTAACTGCTAGAAACTTTCTCCATGGCTGGTGGTCCACTTGCCTGTTCTCTCCACATGGCATCATTCTTCAAGGCTTGAACTTCTTACAGCGTGGTGGGCTCATAGTAGTAACACTTCTTACATGGGACCTGACTTCCAGGAGACAGAAAATGGAGGCTAGCACAAGCTTAATTCTGCATTCTGTTGGTCAAAGCAGTCATGAAGCTTGCCTGAATTCAAGGGGAGGGGACATTGACCCCATTTCTCTGTGGAAAGTGTCAAAAGCTTGTGGCCATCTTCAGCCCACCACAACTGGGGAATTTGGATTATCTGCCTACCTGAGGCAATTGGACTATTGGGATATTAGAAACTTGCACAGATATCCTTGAGTGAGAGAATTTTCTGTCCCTACCAGAAGGTCTTCTTTATTGTGTGTGGTGGACAGAGCCTCAACTGAGGCCCACAGCTTCCTTCATTCAACAAGTATTTAAGAATTACCTTCCATATGCTGGCTACTGTTTCACATACTTGAAATATGAGTGAATGAAATAAACACAAATTCTTGCCTTCATAGAGCCTACATTCTAGTGGAATGTAGATGGGGAAAAAATGGGATAAAGTAACAATTTCCATGATCAGATGCTTGCTCCCCACCAGCCACTATACTTGGCACCTAGCTATATATTAACTCATCAAATCCTCATCAAATTCTAGAACCTCCAATGGAAACCCAGCTTCCATCCATGGGTTGGAAGAACCAACATCTGTGAAGCACCTACCATTTATAAAGAATTTTCATTTACTCTACCCCAACCACCATCATGTCCAACTCTTTGCAACCCCATGGACTGTAGCTTCTGTTCATGGAATTCTCCAAGGGATCTTCCTGACCCAGGGATCGAACCTGGGTCTCCTGCGTTGCAGGTGGATTCTTTACCATATGAGCCACCAGGGAAATCCCAACAACCATCCCATAAGGTTTAGAATTTTCTTTGCAGGTAAGAAAATGGAGATGCAGGAAGTTTCAAGGAATTATGAGACATCTGGTCCGAACCTTCCACAGGTCTGCCCAGATATGGAGACCTGGGCATAAGCACAGCCACAAGACTTGGAGGTCAGATCACAATCAATTAGAGAAGCCCATCTGGCAGGATACAATTGTTCCTCTACTATCATACAGAAAACTAGTGTCATGGCTCACAAAACTGCTCCCACAGGCCAACACTGAAAGAGTACTGACAATGATAGGAACCCATTGAAGAAATATTCCTCTTCTCCATCTACCTGTACGTCTCTCTTCTTCAAAATAGCCCTTTACTACCTTAATCCAGGTCAAAGGCTAACAGAGTTTTGCCAAGAGAACACACGGGTCATAGAAAACACCCTCTTCCAACAACACAAGAGAAGACTCTATACATGGACATCACCAGATAGTCAACACAGAAATCAGATTGATTATATTCTTTGCAGCCAAAGATGGAGAAGCTCTATACAGTCAGCAAAAATAAGACCAGGAGCTGACTGTGGCTCAGATCATAAGCTCCTTATTGCCAAATTCAAACTTAAATTGAAGAAAGTAGGGAACCACTCAACCATTCAGGTATGACCTAAATCAAATTCCTTACGATTATATAGTAGAAGTAACAAATAGATTCAAGGTATTAAATCTGATAGACAGAGTGCCTGAAGAACTATGGACAAAGGTTCATGATATTGAACAAGAGGTAGTGATCAAGACCATCCCCCAAAAAAAGAAATGCAGAAAGGGAAAATGGTTGTCTGAGGAGGCCTTACAAATAGCTGAGAAAAGAAGAGAAGCTAAAGGCAAAGGAGAAAAGGAAAGATATACCCATTTGAATGCAGAGTTTCAAAGAATAGCAAGGAGAGATAAGAAACCCTTCCTCAGTGATCAATGAGAAGAAATAGAGGAAAACAATAGAATGGGAAAGACTAGAGATCTCTTCAAGAAAATTAGAGATACCAAGGGAATATTTCACGCAAAGATGGGCTCAATAAAGGACAGAAATGGTATGGACCTAACAGAAGCAGAAGATATTAAGAAGAGGTTGCAAGAATACACAGAAGAACTGTACAAAAAAGATATTCATGACCCAGATCACCACGATGGTGTGATCACTCACCTAGAGCCAGACATCCTGGAACGCAAGGTCAAGTGGGCCTTAGGAAGCATCACTACGAACAAAGCTAGTGGAGGTGATGGAATTCCAGTTGAGCTATTTCAAATCCTAAAAGATGATGCTGTGAAAGTGCTATACTCAATATACCAGCAAATTTGGAAACTCAGCAGTGGCCACAGGACTGGAAAAGTTCAGTTTTCATTCCAATCCCAAAGAAAGACAATGTCAAAGATTGTTCAAACTACCGCACAATTGCACTCACCTCACACACTAGCAAAGTAATGCTCAAAATCCTCCAAGCTAGGCTTCAACAGTATGTGAACCATGAACTTCCAGTTGTTCAAGCTGGATTTAGAACAGGGAGAGGAACAAGAGATCAAATTGTCAGCATCCACTGGATCATCGAAAAAGCAAGAGAGTTCCAGAAAAACATCTACTTCTGCTTTATTGACTGGCCAAAGCCTTTGACTGTGTGGAGCACAACAAACTGTGAAAATTCTTAAAGATATGGGAACACCAGACCACCTGACCTGCCTCTGGAGAAATCTGTATGCAGGTCAGGAAGAAACAGTTAGAACTGGACATGGAACAGCAGACTGGTTCCAAATAGGGAAAGGAGTACATCAAGGCTGTATATTGTCACCTTGCTTATTTAACTTATATGCAGAGTATATCATGTGAAATGCTGGGCTGGATGAAGCACAAGCTGGAATTAAGATTGCTGAGAGAAATATCAATAACCTCAGATATGCAGATGATACCACCTTTATGGCAGACAGTGAATATCTAAAGACCCTCTTGATGAAAGTGAAAGAGGAGAGTGAAAAAGTTGGCTTAAAACTCAGCATTCAGAAAATTAAGATCATGGCATCTGGTCCCATCACTTCATGGCAAATAGATGGGGAAACAATGGAAACAGTGACAGACTTTATTTTGGGGGGCTCCAAAATCACCGCAGATGGTGACTGCAGTCATGAAATTAAAAGACGCTTACTCCTTGGAAGGAAAGTTATGACCAACCTAGACAGCATATTAAAAAGCAGAGACATTACTTTGCCAACAAAAGTCCATCTAGTCAAAGCTACGGTTTTTCCTGTGGTCATGTATGGATGTGAGAGTTGGACTGTGAAGAAGGCTGAGCGCCAAAGAATTGATGCTTTTGAACTGTGGTGTTGGAGAAGGCTCTTGAGAGTCCCTTGGACTGCAAGGAGATCCAACCAGTCCATCCTAAAGGAGATCAGTCCTGGGTGTTCATTGGAAGGACTGGTGTTGAAGCTGAAACTCCAATACTTTGGCCACCTGATGTGAGGAAATGACTCGTTTGAAAAGACCCTGATGCTGGGAAAGACTGAAGGCAGGAGGAGAAGGGGACAACAGAGGATAAGATGGTTGGATGGCATCACCTACTCGATGGACATTAGTTTGAGCAAATTCCAGGAGTTGATGATGGACAGGGAGGCCTGGAGTGCTACAGTTCATGGGGTCACAAAGAGTCAGACACGACTGAGCAACTGAATTGAATTGAACTGACCTTAATCCAAGCTTGGGCCCGCCCTAGGCCAGAAGCACTAATCTGTGTTGTGGGAAGAAAAACACTCTCCCATTATAAAATAATGTTTTCCACCTTGATGTTCCTATAAAAAACTTCACCATAACACCATATGGTGCCCTCCTTCTAGACTGAGCTCCTAGAGAGCAGGGACCAGCCTCCATCTTCATGTCTCCAATAACCAGTTTAATTTGTGACATATAGTAAGTGCTTTAAAATTTTTTATTAATTTTAATTAAGTATTATTGAGTCCCAACATGTCCTGAGAAGATTTTAAGGTCATTTATTTACTTTGGCCACCTGATGCAAAGAGCCAATTCATTAGGCAAAAGCAGGTAGGGGGCAGCAGATGATGCAATGGTTAGATAGCATCACCCACTCAATGAGCATGAATTTGAGCAAACTCCGGGAGATAAGGAAGGACAGGGAAGCCTGGTGTGCTGCAGTCCATGGGGTCGCAGAGAGTCAGACACGACGTAGCAACTGAACAACAACAAAATGACTTCAAATGTTTAGGGGTAGATGGCAATGACTTAATAAAATGTCTTTGGCATGTTTGTGGTTAAGCAGTATTAAAAATAAAATAAACAACAATAAGCATAAGTGTAGATTTCTGAGCATGCTAAAGTCA
Organism: Bos taurus; assembly: GCF_002263795.3. NCBI lineage: Eukaryota > Metazoa > Chordata > Mammalia > Artiodactyla > Bovidae > Bos > Bos taurus. The sequence continues at coordinate 104,455,368 of NC_037357.1, forward strand.
GTGTAAATATTAAAAGGGGCTTTTTTAAATAAAAGATTTTTTTGAAGAAAAATTTTAGGTTTATTAAAAAAATACATAGATAATACACCAGAGTTTTCACACACTCTGCATTCAGTTTCTACTATTATTAACAACTTACATTACTGTGGTAACTTTCTCATAGTTAACAAACCAACAATGACATATTACTATCACCTAAAGTCCATTCTTTTGAACTGTTGTATTGGAGAAGACTCTTGAGAGTCCCTTGGACTGCAGGGAGATCCAATCAGTCCATCCTAAAGGAGATAAGAGCTGGGTGTTCATTGGAAGGACTGATGCTAAAGCTGAAACTCCAATACTTTGGCCACTTCATGCGAAGAGTTGACTCATTGGAAAAGACCCTGATGCTGGGAGGGATTGGGGGCAGGAGGAGAAGGGGACGACAGAGGATGAGATGGTTGGATGGCCTTACTGACTCGATGGACGTGAGTCTGAGTGAACTCCGGGAGTTGGTGATGGACAGGGAGGCCTGGCGTGCTGCAATTCATGGGGTCACAAAGAGTCGGACACGACTGAGTGACTGAACTGAACTGAACAGATACTTTATCAATGGGCATTTGGTTGGTTCCAGTTTGGGTATTTTAGGAGTGAAAGGAAAATGGTTAGGAAGTCTCTATGTGGACAGATGTTTTTAGTTCTTTTGGATGAATACCTAGGAATGGAATTTCTATGTCATATGGTAAGTGTACATTTAACTCAAAGGGCTTATATTTTTAAAATAAGAAAGACAGAATAAATCTTTATCTTATTTTGGACTATATGGATTCTCTCACTGCTTGTACTTTCTCATCTCAGCTAGGAAAGAAGTTTTGAATTAAGTAAGAAAGTGGTGTCAGGGACATCCTCTTCCATTGTTTCCATCCCCAGGCAGAATTGCTTGGAATAGGTGATCAGACTTCATCAATTCCCTTCTCACTTGCACTTTGCCAAGCAAAAGTTGATGTCTCTTAAGTTCAGAACCAGAAACAGCTGTGTCTCTGGTTCTTTGGGTAATGTGTGTTTGATTTTTTTTTTTTTTTTGAGAAGATGTTTATAGAAAATGGCCTGCGGTATTGGCAGTTGTGAGAACAGATCTAACTTCTTCTTGGAACTGCTATAAATTTTTAAAACAAACCAAACCCTAACATCACAATATGGCTATGTAAGGTACCTCCAAGCCAAATCCATTAGATTGGGAATTAAATATTTATTATGATCTGAATGAGACAACGACAAAGAAAGGACTTTAGATTCCTTAAAGTTGTACTACCAAAACTTTGAATGTTTATTTTCCTACAATCAGTTGGTGGATTTAATCTCTGATTTAAATGTTTGGTTTAATTTAATAAGGTCTCAACATGATCATCAAGGAAGAAAAAGTTAACAGAATTCACTAAAGAAAAAGGAAATCTTTTCAAGGTTAAAAGTAAAGACTTATTTTGCTAATAAACCTTCCTAACCCATGTTTAAGGTAGAGAAAGCTATAAAGCTATTTCTTAGGCTTAAGAATTGTTTATAATATTCATGATCCCTCCTCTTAGCAGCTAGTAAGTGATATCCCCCAAATTTTAGAAATTCACAACCAAAGATAAAATTTTGAAAGCACATTGGTGAAATTTTTACTTTTCTCAAAAAATTAAATAATTTAAATTAGAACAATAAAGAACTCTGTAATGAAAGGAACAAAGATCTAGAAGCTGAGAGGCTTAAATTCTAGGCTTGCCTCTGTCACAGACTAGTTAATGGAAAATGCTAGATGATCTCTAAGCTTCATTTCAACTCTAACCTTTTTTGAATTCCATTGTCTAGTTTTCAATACACATGTAAATAATAGACTACATGTATTTGTATAAACAACCTTTTCATCAGAGTGTTTTAACTCCCTTCAAAGTAATCCTGGAGATGGGGGGCAGAGCACGAGATTCGAAGCATTTGTTAAATTCTTTTCTAGTATAGAGTTACTATTCACCTTACAAGAATTATAATACTAAATGTCTTCATTAATTTTTTTTAGTTACAATGTGATGAAAAATTTACATTACCTTTTACATCTTTATTTTTAGGTAGATTTATGTCTCCTTATTGTAAGGTTAAGCATTCACATGACACTTTGATGTTTACTAAGTGGTTAAGTATCATATGCAAGTCAATTCTCATGGGAGACATTTTAAAGGCTGTCTGGATTATTTAAATGGAAAGAAATTGCTTCGGGAAGAAAGTGTGTACAAATGGAGTTCACTTTGAAGGGAATATATGGCACCTTAATCTGAAGCCATCATGAGAAGCTGAGAGGGGCACCGCTATTGTCAGAGCGAGCTCCCTGCAGAGTGCATGACCTCCGTTCCTAAGGGATAACTAAGGTCACCTCTTGGGTGTTTCCCTTTCACATAGTCAGGATTACCATTTTGACAACTTTTCCATGCATCACATTTTTTTAATATCTGTGTTTTCTGTATTTGACACCTCTCTTCCCACACAATACCCCACAGTGAGGTACATCCCTTATTCAAATCATAAAATCATCTGCTTTTCAACTGAGGAAAAACCTATTGGAGTGGACAGTTCTGATGTTAGTCTAATAGTGTGAACCACAGTAACTGTCTTGGTGTGAAGATTTTTTTAAGGCCCCTAATTCACCTAAGGGACAAATGCAAATAAACAATAAGGTCATCTGCAAATTATATTCGCCATGAAAATGGAACCTTGACTTCTCTGACTTAAGTGATTAAAATATCAGATCTGAGTGTCATGGTGGCTTATCTTTCTGCATTTTAATATGCATAGTTGACAAAACAAAAGGCACTGTCCTTTTAAGTTGAAGAAAATCCAAACATATTGGCTGCAGGCATATAATGCACCATAGTTCGAAAACTATGATGTTCAGAATGAGTAGAGATAATTATATTGTTAAAATGACCAAAGAAAACAAATTACCCTACCATTGCTATAAAGGTAACATTATCACCTGAGTCCAGAAGTGAAATTTACCCACAGGCCTTCTTTCTGATGTAACATTGCTGATCATGATGCCATGAAGTGTCAGGACATAGTGTCCATGAATGCGTAGAGTCATAGGCTTATCTTGAAAAGGGAATTTCAAGCACACATAAGAATGTTTTTTAGACTACACTGTTTTCTCAGTTGAAAAAAGAAATGGTTTCTTTGGTCAAAAAATTTAAATGAACAAATGTAGACAATTATTTTTACCTGGCAATAATCATCAGATCTCTGTAACCCACTTTGGATAATAGTGTGTTTCCGTAACAGAAGAATTGTTAGTAAGAAACTGACCTATCCAGAGAAAAGGCTAGAATTTCTACCAGGCATCATACTATAGAACTAGACCATTTCTTCACATTTACAAATACATCTTTGAGGGGAGGAATTAGCTTGCTGAGATGGGGATGTGTTGGATCCTAGATAGCAAGATGGTTCTTTCTGTCTTTCTGGGAGGCATCTTCCAGAGGAGGCATGTTAAGAGTGACCCCTGTCTTCTCTTCGCATAGACCTTGGCTCTCACCTTGCATGTGGATGCCCCACCCCTCTCTCCTCAGCAGAAGGTGTGTCCTGCCCAGCAATGCTGGGCTTCCTCGTGGTCTGCTTGCTATCAGCAGAGCTGCCTTCCATGCCAGTCCTGCTGGCTCATCTTCTTTGCCTCCTTTTCCCCGTGGTTCAGCCCCCATCTCCCACCTTCTTCTTTCACTTATTATTCAACATACATTGAAATGTTTTGCCAAGTGTCCATAGCACTGTTGGCATAAAAGTTTGGAACCATCTTCTTTGCCCACTATTCCACACCTAAAATGATGTTCTCTATTCTTTCCTCAGTCTTCCCCCAAATGGATATTTGCATGGTCAATCTTCGTATGAGTTGAACATTTTAGAACAAATCATCTGTGTTAGCTATAGCCTGATTATTGTGCCCTGGGGTTTTGAACAGAGCCAATCTAGAGGCCTCTTGACTATTTGTAGTGTGTTGGGTTTGAGGGTGAGATTTGGGGTACATTTTAAAAAATGATACAAACCAACCATTTTAAAAGTAGATAAAAGTAGAATTCCTCCTATCAGTCCCACAGAAATACCCAGCAGTTGGAGAATATTCGCTATCCCTAAGGAAATTTTTCTATGGGATATACTCCAAGATGTATACTTTGCCTGCCTTGATTTTTAAAGGTATATGTGAACATGTCAAATTCTATGAAATGACTATGCCAAAGCCTTTGACTGTGTGGATCACAATAAACTGTGGAAAATTCTGAAAGAGATGGGAATACCAGACCACCTGACCTGCCTCTTGAGAAACCTATATGCAGGTCAGGAAGCAACAGTTAGAACTGGACATGGAACAACAGACTGGTTCCAAATAGGAAAAGGAGTACGTCAAGGCTGTATATTGTCACCCTGCTTATTTAACTTATATGCAGAGTACATCATGAGAAATGCTGGGCTGGAGGAAGCACAAGCTGGAATCAAGATTTCCAGGAGAAATATCAATAATATTTGCAGATGACACCACCCTTAGGACAAAAATTGAAGAGGAACTAAAAAGCCTCTTGATGAAAGTGAAAGAGAAGAGTGAAAAAGTTGGCTTAAAGCTCAACATTCAGAAAACGAAGATCATGGCATCTGGTCCGATCACTTCATGGGAAATAGATGGAGAAACAGTGGAAACAATGGCAGACTTTATTTTTTTGGGCTCCAAAATCACTGCAGATGGTGATTGCAGCCATGAAATTAAAAGACGCTTACTCCTTGGAAGGAAAGTTATGACCAACCTGGATAGTATATTAAAAAGCAGAGACATTACTTTGCCAACAAAGGTTCATCTAGTCAAGGCTATGGTTTTTCCTGTGGTCATGTATGGATGTGAGAGTTGGACTGTGAAGAAGGCTGAGCGCTGAAGAATTGATGCTTTTGAACTTTGGTGTTGGAGAAGACTCTTGAGAGTCCCTTGGACTGCAAGGAGATCCAACCAGTCCATTCTGAAGATCAGCCCTGGTATTTCTTTGGAGGGAATGATGCTGAAGCTGAAACTCCAACACTTTGGCCACCTCATGCGAAGAGTTGACTCATTGGAAAAGACTCTGATGCTGGGAGGGATTGGGGGCAGGAGGAGAAGGGGACGACAGAGGATGAGATGGCTGGATGGCATCACCGACTTGATGGACGTGAGTCTGAGTGAACTCCGGGAGTTGGTGATGGACAGGGAGGCCTGGCATGCTGCGATTCATGGGGTTGCAAAGAGTCGGACACGACTGAGCGACTGAACTGACTGAACTGAAGCCCTTTCTACCTCTTGTTGGCAGAGCTTCGTCTTCACTTGGGACTCTTCTTACAAGTCGCAATAAACAATAGCACATGGCTAAAAAGCACTACCAATATCCTAGACAGAAATGAAAACGCAAAAGGAGCGGGAAACACAAGAAACTGAACATTTCATCCACAGGCCTAGCAGAACACCTATGTCTTATGCCAGATCCCACACAGTGTTAATGATTACAGCAGAAAGAGACACAAGGATAAACACAACCATAAGACTCAAACCTCAGTTTGAGTCTTAGACTCAAACTAGTCTTAGACTCATCAAAGATCAGAGCTCTGATTCCTGCCTGCATTTCCCCTTCCTCCATGTCCAGGGCATCCCCCCACCCACCCCCCCAACCCTCTCTCTCAGCCTGTCTGTCCTTCCAACTTCCTCACCAGTGTGGCTCGAAACCCAGGCTCCCCACCGCCCACCCACAATGAAATGGGCAGTGTGGCCTCAGGCCCTGTGACTGTGCTGGCAGAGGATAAGGTAGTGGTGAAGTCATCACCATTAGAAACAAGATATCTGCGGCAAAGCCTGCTAGCTACCTTTGCCAAAATACAGTCTCCCCTTTCTCCTTAGGAACACAACTCTAATTTTTAGCTGGGCACATTGCCACCTGAAATAAACAAGTGCATTTTTCAGCATTCTTAGCAACTAAATATGTCTCTCAATGTAAAGCCATAGTCCTTCCAAAGGCTTTAAAAGTAAGTTGTGAATAAGATGTAACCAACAAACTATACACAGAATTATTTGTGGGAGGGCCAGGATTGCTGTTCATAAGGAACTGACTCAATTGAGAGTTTCTTTCTGCCCACCCTCCTGCCGGTAGAGTGAAATACGAACATATTATCCAGGCCAGCCATCCACCTTGTGCCATGAAGTATCCTTAAGGAGTGATGCCTAAGCATAAATTTCTGAGCTAGGAGCCTGATGGCACACCATGGGGTCACACAGTAGCATCCCTGGACACTTTGGCTTCATATTTCCTCTGTGCAGAGAGATTCTAAGTCCTTGTAATTTCAGTTATATTGATATCTGAGAAAAGACTGTTCTAGAAGAGAGGACAGTGAAAACAAGGGCCTCAATGCTGGAGCATGTCTTGCAAGTTTAAGGAGAACTGAAGTGGCTGGTGTGGCTGGAACAGAGTGATCAAGGCGGTAAGTAGGAGATGAGATCAGAGTGGTACTGGAAGGCACTCCATGTAGTCTTAAAGGCCTTCAGAAGGACATCAGCTATTACACAGAGAGATGTTGGGAGCTGTTGCAGAGTTTGGATCAGAGGAGTAACATGATATGATTAATGTTTCAATAATATCTATTTGGTAATTGTATTAATACATAAAAATTTATAGATGCAGAGAAACCCGTTAAGAAGCTATGACATAATCCACATAGGACATCATGGTGGCTTGAACCAGCACAATATTAGTAAAGCTGATGAGAAGAGGTTAGATATCTGGTATTTTATGAATACAGAGCCAACAAGATTTCCAGATAGATGTGACAGAAAGAGAAAAATCAAGGGCACCTCCAAAGATTTGGGCCTCAGCAACTGGAAGGTTGGAGTTGCCATTAACTTAGATGAGGAAGGCTGTAGCTAGAGCTGGCTTGTTGACAAGGTAATTAAAATCATCCCCCCTCCCCTAAAATCTGCTCCTTTGCTTCTGGTGCTTAGCTCACAAAGTCAGTGCAGATCTACTCAATGACTCCAGGAAGAATCCAAAAAAATCCCGCCCTCACTCGACCCTCTCCATAACCTCCATAACATCCCATCATGTCCTCTGATTTCTACTTTAGAAATTCCCTTTAGCCATCTACTTCTCTCATCCATTGCCATCACTTTATTCAAGGCCACCATCATCGCTCACCTGCATTATCACAAGAACCTCTGAGCTGGCGATACAACCATTGCAGATTGCACTATTCACGTCTCTGCATTCGGTGGCCACCATTTCCTATTGTCCTTGGATTCAGGCCAAAGTGCTAAGTGTATTTTTCGTTAACTCTTTGTTTTGAAATAATTTCTGACTCACAGAAAAGTTGGAAGAATAGTACAAAAACTTTCCATATACCCCTCACCCAGACATCCATTTTACTACTATCTCTATATGGAGAGAGCTATGAAAGTGAAAGTGTCAGTCACTCAGTCGTGTTCAACTCTTTGTGACCCCATGGACTGTAGCCCACCAGGCTCTTCTGTCCATGGATTCTCCAGGCAAGAATACTGGAGTGGGCTGCCATTCCCTTCTCCAGGAGATCTTCCCAACCCAGGGATTGAACCTGGGTCTCCTGCATTGACTGCATGACTAACACACACACATACTAATATATAAATATGTGTGGGTTATACAATGTATATAATTATAGTGAACACTCTTTTCTGGGCACAATTTAAATTTTAAAAGTGTTAATACAACACAACATATACAGTGGTGTGTGTGTGTGTGTGTGTGTGTGTTAGTCACTCAGTCATGTCTGACTCTTTGTGACCCCATGGACTATACCCAGCCAGGCTCCTCTGTTGATGGAATTATATATATATATATATATAGAGAGAGAGAGAGAGAGAGAGAGAGAGAGAATACATTGTAAAAATAATACTCTTTTACCCTAAATACTTGAGTGTATATTTTCCTAGGAATGAGAACAATCACTTATATAACTGTAACACAGTTACTACAATCAGAAAATTAACAGTGTTACAAAACAACTATGTAATATACAAACTACATTTTTTTCAGTTGAACAAATTGTCCATTTTCTCCTTCATAGCAAAAGAGATAGAGATGTAGATAGACATTGTTGGCATTACTGGCCCAGGAGCTAATCCAGGATCACATGTGGCATTCGGTTTTCCTGTCTCTTTTATTCTGGAACAGTTCCTCAGTCTTTGCCTTTTATGATATGGACACTTTCGAAGAGTATAAACCAGTAATTTTGTATAATGCCCCTCAGTTTGGATTTCTCTGGTGTTTCCTCATGGGTAGATTTAGGTTGTGCCTGTTGGGCAGGACAATCATGAAAATGACACATCCTTCTCAGTGCATCATATCAAGAGGCAGAGCCTTCGCACATTTTTAAAGTCTCTTCATAATGTTGCTTCTGCTTATGTGTCATCCTCATCTCTCACCCTCTACCCATCCTTGCTGCAAAGTTCTCAGGCATAGCCCCAGATAATCCATGCCAGCCCCATTTTCACCAGGCTAATCCATGCTGTTCCATCAGATCCCAACGTAAACTAGACTGTTTCTGGGTCCCCAGACCTGGTTTAGGGCCTCTCCTCTGAGCTCTCATAGCACCCTGCACCCACCTATAATAGCACTTATCAGGCTGCGTAGTAATTGCCTGTTTCCTTGTCTGTATCCTCTGGATGGCAAGCATTTAAGGCAGGGACTGTGTAATGCTCACTATGGTCACCGGCACATAGCCCAAGATCTGGTTCATAGCAGTTGCCCAACAAATATTTAATGAATGAAGCATTGCTGTGATGCAGGCTTCCTCTTGCATGTTCCCAGAGCCCTGCATAGCTCCATTATCTCTTCCATGGTGTTGCTAGATTGTTTGTGTACAAATGGTTTTCCCTGCTAGACTGGAAATGCCTGGAACCACATCTGAGCTCTTGCATTCGATTCCAGTACACCTTAACACAGAAGGAAAGAAAGGAGGGAAAGAGGGAGCGGGAGAGACGAGGCCTTTTGTCGTAGAAATTTGTTCCTTCTGAGTTTGTGTTGAGCAGGTACAGAGCGTTTTGGAACTTCTCTCCCAGCCACCCCTGCCCTCACAGCCCACTTCATGTTTATTCTGCTTTCCAGCATCACACTGGGGGAGGGGTGGGGCTGGGAACCATTCCAGTTGCTTTAGCTGCCTTCTCAACTCCCTGTCAGCCCCAATTCAGGAATGGTTGCCTTGAGATTGAATTTTTGCTCTTTATGAGAGTTTTTAACAAGATTCTGAAGCATCTAGTGTGAATTCTCCTCACCATATATACTAATGAGCAGTGAAGTAAAAGAAGAAAGAAATAAGAGAAGAAAGAAAAAGAGGCCTGAAATATTCACAGATTAAATAGAATAATCCAAAATTCGACTGCATTGTCTTATGAAACCTAAATGAACTAATCAGGTGAAAGATAAGGAACTCCTTCCTCAAGAGTTTCCTTTTTCTCCTTTCTCTGGCCCTTATATTTAATTAGTAACTAGCAAACACTTACTTTAAGATTTTACAAGTTATAATTCAATCTTTGTAATATCCTGAAGGTTTGGTTTTCCTTGTAACAACTTCTTTAAACCCTTCTTTCAGTATTAGGATTAGATTTGGCCATGAGCAACAGACAAGGAAGTGGCTTAAACAAGATAGCGGTTTCCTTCTGGCTTTTGAAAATGAAGTTCAGAGGTAGGTCATCCATGACAATCAGAAACCCAGGTTCCTTCTCTCCTGTTGTTTTGTTCTGAACATGTTGCTGCTGCCTTATTAGCTAAAATGGCCACTGGAGCTCCAGCCATCTCATGCCATTCCATTCAACAAGAAGGAGAAAGGAACAAAGGTATCTCCTATCCTTTAAAGATACCTTTTGAAAGTCAGAGGTGAAACTCCTGCTTTTAGCTCATTGGCTACAGCCTTGTCACGTGGTCACTCCAGCTGTAAGGGAAGCTGAGAATTAGAGCATTTATTTGTGGTGACCCAGTTCCCAGCTGAAGTTAGAGGGATAAGGAGAGAACAGATGTTGGGAAACAACAAGCAGTCTTTGACACAATTTGCTCTCTGTAAAATGAGGATAATACCAACATGTACTTCATGGAGTCTTTGTGGGTAGAAAGAGAGATAACACAGGTGTGCATCACTCTTGGTAACGACTTCATAAAAAGAAGAAAGTATATATAATAAGTGTGCTGCTGCTGCTGCTGCTAAGTCGCTTCAGTCGTGTCCGACTCTGTGCGACCCCATAGATGGCAGCCCACTAGGCTCCTCTGTCCTTGGGATTCTCCAGGCAAGAATACTGAAGCAGATTGCCATTTCCTTCTCCAATGCATGAATAAACCCAAATATGCCATCTCCTACTCATTGGAAAAGACCCTGATGCTGGGAGGGATTGGGGGCAGGAGGAGAAGGGGACGACAGAGGATGAGATGGCTGGATGGCATCACTGACTTGAAGGACGTGAGTCTGAGTGAACTCCGGGAGTTGGTGATGGACAGGGAGGCCTGGCGTGCTGTGATTCATGGGGTTGCAAAGAGTCAGACTCGACTGAGCGACTGAACTGAACTGAACTGAACTGATGTCCAGGTGCAAGCACTGCAGCAAAAGATCCCAGGTCCCAGCCTGTCTCACCAGGATACACAGAATGAACTGACAGAACTGGGACTAAATAGATTCTCTGACTCTAAATCCTGCTTTTTTTTCACTACTGGGCACCACCTTTCCTTCTACCTCCCCTCACCACAACCACCTCTCTTATTATGGCTGTCGTGTTCACCAAGACAACATCTGATATGTTTCTCCATTGAAAAGCCTTTACACTCCATCCCAGTACTAACTGCTCACCATTCACTGAGAGCTAGGAGTACTAGTGGTGAAGGCATTACTAATCAGATGTGGCTGTATAACTCTCTCTCATATATTACAGGTAAGAGAGTAAATGGTATAACCACTGTGGGAAACTCTTTCACAGTTTCTTATAAAATTAATTATATATATATATATATATATATATATATATATATATATATACACCTCTCTTATGAACTAGCAATTCCATGCCTATCTATTTATTGCCCCCCCCAAAGACTTGAACTAGAATGTTATTTATATATTTATTCCTGAAAGAAACAGAAACAACCTAAATGTCCATCAACAGGAAAATAGATAAATTGTGAAAATTTATGAAATGGAATACTGCTCAGGAGTAAAAAGGAATGAACTACTGACTTATGCAAAAGCATGGCTGAATCTCAGAAATACGTTGAATGAAAAATGCCAGACCCTAGAGTACATACTGTATGACTCAATTTATATGAAGGTCAATAGCAAGCCAAACTAATATATAAGGATAGAAATCAGAATAGTGGTTGCCTGGGGAGGGGGAGGGGATGATCAGAAAAGAACACAAGGAAACTTCTTAGGGTGATGAGAATATTGTGTACCTTTATCGAGGTGTCAGTTACATGAGTGTATGCATTTGTCAGATCTTAACAAACTATACACTTAAGATCTATATATTTTGTTGCATGTAAAATGTCAATAAAAAAAATAATAGTGAGATGGGAAAGCAGCAGAAATAAATGCTCTACATAAAGATCCAAGAGTATCTTCTAAAGGGGAAGAAGTAAGAATTTAAAAAATTGAGAGTGGATCTAAGATCTTAATCACAAAATAGGTAATAATGCTGCTATATTTGAAGCAAACCCTTTTAGTAACCTTTAGTAAAAGGTCGACTTTAGTAACCGTTAGTAAAAGGTTTACCTTTACTAAAAGTAACCTTTTAGTAAGACAGTGGCAGCCCCATAAGTCTGTTTCGTGTCTATGCAGGCAGGGCCACTGTCACCAGGACTAGAGCCTAAAAGAAAAATAAAATCTCTTTCACAAAAGAAGACTAAAAGTACCTTTCAGACTTGTTTTCACCAATTTGCTGTGTTTGAAATTCTATATTTTAGCTAGCCCCAAAAGCAATGAATGGATTAAGTGCCAAGAGTATATAACCTTTCATTTTCTGGCCACAGGCTAGAGGCCAAGTGTTTTAGTGACCTATTGCTTCTGTAACAAATTCCCACAAACTTGGTGACTTAAAACAATGTAAAATTACTCTCTTACAGTTCTGACAGTCAGAAGTCTATGATGGGTCTCATGGGGCTAAAATCAAGGTGCTGGAATGGCTATGTTTCTTCTGGAGGCTTTAGGGAGACTCTGTTTCCTCACCTTTCCCAGCCTCTAGAGTTGGCCTACAGTTTTTGGCTCATGGCCCCTTTCTCCATCTTCAAAGCCATTGAAGGCAAATTGAGTCCTTGTTATGCTGCATCACTCTGACTCTGGCTCTTATGCCCTCTACTTGCATTTCGAAAGACTTGTGATTAGATTCAACCCATCCCGATAATCCAGGATAATTTCAGCATCTGAAGGTCCGGTGATTAGCAGTCTTAATTCCAGCTGCAGCCAACCTTAATCACCCCCTGCCATGTAGGTGACATATTCATAGGTCCCAAGGATTAGGACACAGACCTCTTTGGGGGACCATTATTTTGCCTACCATGTCAAGCTTTAACAGAACTGTAAAATGCTACTTACCTCTCTCATCATCCATCACTTCTAAGCCTTCTATTCTCTACATCAGCCATCAGATGAATGTTTCCAAAGGTTCTGGGTTTATCTCAAGCTGTTACTCAGGTAAATGTGATAAACACAGACCCTGTTTCATAGATTACATTCTACTTTCAATTGTTTTCACTTAGTTCTACCATCTCCTGATATTTGGAAATAAAAAGTCTCTGTTCCCATTATCTATTGCTGAGTAACAAACCACGTAGTGGCTTAAAAGAATGAAAATGTTTTGCACACAAGTCTAAAATTTGGGCAGTGATGGATGGGGACAGCTTGTCTCTGCTCCACTTGGCATCGGCTTAGAGTAGCTCCAAGGCTGGGGGCTAGATCAGTTGAAGGCTTGCTCACATGTCTGGCAGTTGGCTGGGACCTCAGTGATGCTGTCAGCAGGAACACCTACATGTGGCCTCTCCATGTGGCTTGGGCTTTTTCACAGTGGCTTCAGCAGGGATCCAAGGATGAGGCTGTCTTTAAGAGATAGCCATGTATCTCATACAAGAGGAAAATGCCTGACCCTTTATGATCTGGCCTTGGAAGTGATGACCACGTGGATCTTTCAAGGCAGCACCAAAGCCCCACCTGAATTCAAGGTGAGGAGACAGAGATTCTGCTCTGGATGGAAGGTGGCAAGGTTGAGGAAGAGCATTTAGGGCCACAAATAACTGCCATCTCTTTGAGAAAATACAGTTTTCCACAACTTCTCTGCCACTTTCCATTTCTTCTCTTTATTTTAAGTCCCCTCTTCCTTCCATTCTATTTATCTCCCTTTATATAATTGCCCACCTTGCCCTTTTTTTGTCCGTCACTCCTTCTGTCTCAAAATCAGGTCAACCCCCAGTTGGCAAATGGCAATTTCATAAGGTGATGTAAGAAGCCTATAGCATGTCCACAGAGGGACATCTAGTTGCTGGAATCAGAGATTATTCAACCATTTGAGACTGACAGAAATGGCAATTTTATATGCTTCAACCTAACATTGACTGCCTGTCTAGGCAGAGAAAAAGGTACCACAACCTACTATGAGAAGACAATGATTACCTCCCCACTCCTCAGGTGTCCAGTGGGTGGGAGGACCCTGAGAGATTCCTTGCCCTTCTTCATCACTTCCCTTATCACATCAACCCAGGCAGAGATGGTGGAGTGACATGTCATAAATTTGGAAAGACCGGCTCAGTTTGGCTTTCTCGCTTGGGGTCAAACTGGCTGCAGGGATTAGGCTTTTTCCTCTGTTCCCCAACCCACTAAATGGAAAGGGCTACTGGTTTCTGAGATAAACATCTAAGTTTCTGGCATTTATGCCTCAAACACTTAAACTATTAAAGCACTGTCAACAAGTATTCACCACAACAGAAACTAAATTATACCCCAAAGTATCCATACAAGCTGCAATGTTAATTAGATGTCATGAGATACTACACCTTGTTTTGAATGACCAAATGTACACTAACTACACTCCTTGCGTTCTACACATAGTTTGACTGCTAGGGAACATATCCATGTTTTTTCACGATATATATCTTTCATTAAAAAAAAAAAAAAAAAAACAGGACTTCAAATTAATACCACATTGTGAACAATTTAAATAACTTGATCAGAACTGTGGTACTTTCATATTCATCCTTCCTTGACTACCAAACAGGAAATCTCTTCAATTAGATGTATGCTAAGTAGAAAAAAAATGCCATTATCCAAGGACACAACAAGTCTTGTCAGGTATTTCAACATGGTGGAAGAATAGTCAGGTTTTAATTGGTCCTACTGAGCTCACCCACAAGCTACAACATTCTTTACCTCAGCAGTGTGGTATTCAAAAGGAAAAAAAAAAAACTACAAAGTTAGTTTCCACCTTTGAAAACATCAAATGAATCATGTTCAGTTTCATCCTGTTAACTGAACGTGCTTGTTGATAAAAGTGCACATATCAACACAAGTAAGATTGGAATTGAAAAGTAAAACAGATTTGAGAAAACACCCCACCCCCAACATTGTTTATTTCCTCACAAAAATAAAAGAGCTGAGCTCTAGTTTTGCTAGTATTTTCCCAGTCTTCCTGTCTACTGGATTTGAAAGCACTTTCTTTAGACACTTCATAGTCAGACAGTGGCCTTTTTAACTCTGTTCTTAACTAAATGATAAGAATGTTCTCCAATCAAAATTCTTACCAATTTGGGATTATTAAAGTTGGGCACACCAGGAGATATATTTTTAAGACTGCTAGTCAAAGCATTCTGAAACAACAGACAAAGAAGTAATAAAATAAAAGAAAAAGAATGGGAAGATACAAAAATTTTTCCTCTTAAAAATAGAGAATGCCAAAACAGGAAGGGCTGATGAGATAGTTCTGGTTTTGGCAGGCTTTGTTTAGACAGATGCACAACCATTCGTTTTCTGCTTTAACTTGACCAAGACTTTTGACACTAAAAAGAAAACAGCTAACTCAATAATAAAAATAATAAAACCAAAAAAAAAGAATATTTGAGGAGGTGAAGTCTTCATGGTTTTATGGAAGAGGTATCCATCTGGGTCTTTACCATAATCACTACAGTTCAAGCACTGACTAGCAAGCAGCTGGAAAGGCCTATATATCAATGTACTTTTCCTTTTCCTTAACTAGCATTTCATTAATTAAATAACATTCTTTCAATGGAGCAAGGAGACTCCTGAGGGATGTGGAAAATAGAAGAACCATGGAATCTCCATTTGTCAATACTGAAAGAGGCCTAAAAGCTTGAGCTGCTTTTACTTCTTTTATTTCCTTTCTGCAGGCTTTCAAAACACTTGTTCACCCTGAAACCCAGGGAGGCCAAGACAAGAGAATAAACGGGAACTTCCAGCCTCCATTCCACCTTCTTATCTTTCCACCTAAGCACCATCCTTGGATAGCCCAGCTTGCATGGCCAAGCCCTGTCCACCGACCAAGCATGTCCACTCTCAGGAGGATAAACTTAGGGCAAATGCATATGAAATCGCTGCAATGGGCTCAGGGCCACCTGGACAGGGCCAAGTGTGTTATAGAGGAAGGGCACAAGCTCTGGGCACTCTGTTGGTTCTGAAAATTCCTTACCCATGGGGAATCGAAAGGCCTTACAAAGAATCAGCATGGGGGCCCCTCTAAAGTGGAGGGTCCCAAGGAAGGAGCCCTGGTCACATGAGGCAAAGGCCAAACACTACTGGCTTCCAGATACAGAAATAGTTACATTGGTCATGGTGTTGTTTAGTCACTAAGTCATGTCCAACTCTTTTGTGAACCCATGAATTGTAGCCCAAGAGGAAAATCCATAGGATTTTCCAGGCAAGAACACTGAAGTGGGTTGCCGTTTCCTTCTCCAGGGAATCTTCCCAACCCAGGGATCAGACCCAGGGATCGAACCCACATCTCTTGCATTGGCAGGTGGATTCTTTATCACTGAGCCACCAGGGAAGCCCTTATTGGTCGTAGATCGTCATTATTTCCACCACTTATCAGAAAGTTCTACTGGATGAACTTCCAGATGGACTAACTGGAGGCCTAATGTTTAGAGTAACTCAAGAACAACCTCTAAAATTCATTTAATGATTAAAAAAATTGAACATGGCCTTGAAACAGAAAAACATTTAAAAAATAAATAATTTCAAGTTGAAATTATCTTGCTAATTAAAGCAACTTAGCTTTGATCAGAAACTACAAAAAGTGTCAAATCTTAAAAAGATTAACATTCATTTTAAGAGACCATTAGTCCACATGTTTATAATTTTCATAAGTTTCTGATCCAGAATTTTTTTATTTGTTGGGGGTAAAAATTACCTTTAAAGAAAACATTCTGTCATTATTTTGTTCAGAATTCTTCAAAATATATCTCACAAGGATTGGTATAAATGTACTAGATGTCCCATAGAAAGATAATTACCTTTGGGGAAAAAAAGGTATATAAAATTTGAGCTCTCAGTCCATTAGGACTGTGTAAAATTTGCAAACATCTGAGACTCACAGAATAAGAGAAGGTGTGGGGTGAGGAGGGGAAGAAGAGGAACTGCCATCTCCCAAAAGATTTTTGTTCAGCAGCTAAAAATGAGGCATATGCAAATGACTTTCATTTTTTAAAACCATTGTTAACAGTAGACTAGTTTTCAAGTTGGTCCAAAGAAGGATAATCCCTGTAGCTGTGACATGCTAACAGTGGGTTCAGGTTCAGAGAAAGATTAAATCAGACCAGACCACTAAGGAACACTGTGTAAATGTAAAACCCCAAAAGCCCCGTGTGAGCAAAGCAGAAAGCTGTTTTGAGAGGCAAAAACAGGCCTTCTCAAAGGCTTTGGTGTGAGGTTTTGATGTAGAAAATGCTTATCAAATGTAAATATCTGGAGGGTAATCAATTCCCACATAAGCTGTTCCTTTTTGCCCAGTTCATCTACCCTCTGCCTTCCCTTTAGTCTCAAATTGCCACCGAGATAGGCCCTAGTAGACAACCTTGATCTCTGAGAGCTCTTTGAAGGAGGGGCCGTGCGGTGTTTGCAACTTTTAAAATCTATAAAGTACTTTGAGCTTCCTCAGGAAAGACCTAAAAATATATTCACTTATCAGTTGACCTTAGAAGTTAAACAAAAATTTAAATGGCTTGAGAAAATTTAACAGGTAAATCCGGTCAAAGGGATTTGACCTTGTATTGTTGCATAAATCAAACTTGAATAGTTATATCAATGGAATAACACTTACTGGGCCTGGGAAACCATACTGGTTCATGAAAAAAAACCCAATCCTCTTTTAACAGTGATCATCACTACTCCTAGGTCAGAATCACTCTTTATATATAAAAATACTCTCCATGAATATTTTCAAAAATAAAGTTAACAGCTTTATTTATAGTTTAGTTTTGCTATGAACATCTGCCTTTCTGTATTCTAAATACAAGAATGTTCTGAAAACATTTTAACATCTCATAAAGTTTTTGCTATCACTTGCCTAAACCATGACTATTTGATTTTAATTCAGTCTCTTCCCTGAGACTTAAGAGTTTACCTGTGGTTTCATGTATGTAATAGAAATTATGCTTTTCCTTAAAGTGAACATATTGTTGTAAGGTTCATATATTCCTCGAGAAAGGCAAGGAGGGAGATGAAGATACAAAGCAACATTCAGAGAGCTGGAAAGAACCTGTAGTGCCCTTCTGTAGTGCCTAAAGAAACTTCCACAGCAGCACACATTCTATATACAGTCTCCTTTCATTCTCGCTACAACTCCATGAAATAAATCTTGTATTATTATTACGTCTAATTTCAAATGTGGAAACAAGCTTGGAGAGTTAAATACGATAACAAGAGGACTTGAACACACAAATTCCTGGCTCCAAGTCTTGGTATTTCTACCACTTGGCTTCTGCAGTTTGCTTTTTTTGTATTTTTCACTTGCACTTTGATATTTTCAAGGGGATACAAGGTTAAGAGGCTGTATACCTTCTTTCTGGTGCTGCCTAGCTTATCTTTATGTATTAACCATTAACTTTCTCTGGCAACGCAGGAACCAGCCTTGACACTTCCCCATTTTTTCACGGCTGGTGAAAACTGATAATAGGCTTGAGCTACCCACAAGCACAAAAAAACTTGTGTTTTTTTTTTCTTCAAAGTTACATGTATTTTAAATTCAAGCTCTGTGAGCTTAGAGAATGTCTCATGACTCCAAGATCGAAAACTGAAGTTGATCTAAATACTTATTCCCGGCCTAAACAAATCATGAAATACAAAACACAGAGCATTGTGTTTCGCCTATTCCACTATCCCAGAAAAGCAGCATAATGGCATCTAAGGAAGTGTTCGGAAGGGCCCTGCTGCAGTCTTGCTCAGATCTGCTGTCCACAGCCGCAGACTGTCTCCCTGGAAAACTGGAAGCATTGCTGGACACTGCTTCCCAAAGCTTAGCACTTCACTGGGAATAGTCTAAGAGGCCACAGCGAGTGTTATAACACATTTAAGTCTCTCCTAAGATTAACATAGAAGACTTGTAAATACAAGACCTGCAAGGTGTGTGCACTAGTATTAGCTAGGGTTTTTCTTCCAATTTTTACCTCTCAGTAGCCAAGTGAAATTTCTGCCTTTAAGATAGGTTTCTAGGCCTCAAAATGCATGTGTGCTTGAGCCTCTTGAAAAATTCAAAATGTTAACTAAGCACTCTGATAAGCTAGTCTAGTTGGTTGAAAACTCTAATATATGTAACTTCCCATAAATACTCTGAGTATTTATGAACTTTTTGTTGAGACTTACCTTGGTATTGAGTTAGAAAGAAAAAGCTTGGAAGTAAATCTTGTTGGTAGTTTCTTCCCAAACAAATCTGAATACTTACAAAGGTGATTATCTACCACTTTGAAATACCAGAGAAAAATAAAATTAGCTTTTGCTAAAAAAAAAAAGTTTATTTTTATTTAATGACTAAGCCATTCATTGGCAGATTAGAAAGCAACAAACTTTTGTCAAGTTTCGTTAACACATTTGCTTTTTTTATTTTTTAGAATATAGTCTACATCTGGATTAAAAAAGTTTTAAATAAATTTAAGACATATAACAACAGTGGAACCCTTCATCATTCTATGTACAACATGGATAGAATGTCAGTTGGTTCCATCTCGGGTAAGTCCACTTTCTCATAATAATGTTATTATTTTCACCAAGTGGCAAGCTTTGTACAAGCTGGCACCGTGCCAGCTTACACATACTGGGGTGGGGGTGACATGAAAGGGATGGGATAGAGGTGCCACAGGACAACTATACAGTGTAACAGAAAATCATTAATAAACTAGTACCGGTTACCGACACAGTGCTGTTTGTGCGCTTATCACAATGGAATCGCCGAAGTTTCAGAGCAAGGAGGAGATTCGAAATACTTAGGACGGGGCAACTGTTACAAAAAGAAATAGTGCAAACAGGAAAACTGATGCAACCTTAGCAACACTGTGGCCTCCACCAGCCCAACGGCAGGGCGGCGGGAGGCTGCGCACCCGCCCAGCCTTCCCCAGCGCCCAGCTCCGGGCAGCGCTCCCAAGTGTGGCAACCCAGCGCCGCGCCCCGGAATGGCCTATTCTCGGGCCTTCTCCTCCGGAAAGAAAAGAAACTCCAGGAAAGGCACAGACTGAATGCAGGGCGTCAACTCAGGCCCATTCCCACCAAAGTAGAACACAGCCCCCTCATTCCCCCACCTCCGCCCGACCCCGCCGGGGGAGAGAAGGAAGTCCTTGAGCACTATCCCACCTCTTTGGCCACCACTTTCCTCTCTGCTCTCGCCAAAGAAGCCCCTTCCTCCATGCACCCTGCTGCGCCCCCATTATGTACGCAGCCCCCCAACTTTGCAGTCCGCCCATCGCGCCCTACAGCCAGAAAGAAAATAGCTTTAAGGAAAGAGAGAGGGTGAGATAGGGGCCAGGAAGGGTGCGGGACAGCCGCGGGCGAGCCGCCTCAGTGCCCCCAATTGCTGAAGCCGATCTCCTGCTTGTATCTGTTAGTGAGGATGTTGGCTTTGCGCGTGAGTTTGGAGAGCACAGTGTGCAGCCCTCGCAGGTGGTAGTGGAACTGCTGTTCCAGGTCCTCCTCGCCGGTGTCCGCGCCCTCCAGGTTGCTCAGGTCCACCAGGATGTCCTTGGACTTCCAGGCGCTCCCCTCCTCGCTCCCTGCCGCCGGCGGCTGGTGCAGGACCCCCCACTCGATGTCGTTGCGGATGGACTTGAGCAGCACGTAGTGGCTGTACATGTCCCGGGAGGGCGCGAAAAAGCTGCCATTGGCGCTGCCCGGGCTAGGGGCCGGAGGCGTGCGCTCCTCCATGCAGCCGCCACTGCCGCCTACCTCCACGCCGACGTCGTTGTCCAGCTCGGGCTCGGCCAGTGGCACGTCACGCAGCAGACTGGGCACCATCACCGTCTGGTCCATGTTGTTCACGGCGCCGATGAAGCGATTCATGGCGTTAAAGAGCGAGTGCTTCTGGTTGTAGGTGTCGCAAATTTGCATCATGGTGGCCGCGTGGGCGCCGAAGCACAGGGGCGCAGGGGCACGGGATGGCCGGCTAGGGCGAGGGGCTGCCCGCCTTCACGCGCTCTGAGAGGCCCGCGCGGGAGCCTGGCTACTGCCGGTGCGGCGGGATTCCCGGCTCCTCCTCCGCCCTCTCCAACTCTCGTCTTGATCGCAGCCCGGCCCTGCGGGATGCGCGACTTCTGGCTTTGGCGTCCGGAAGCTTGCGATATCAGCTCGTGGTCCCTGGGTCGAGCCCTTGCCTGCTTGGAAGACGGGGACGAAAGAGAAGATTATTCACCCAGCTAGGGTACCCGGTACCCTCGCCTGCGCGCACCGCCCCTCCCCTCCCCCCCCCCCCCCCCCCCATTCCCTGGGTTACTGCTTCCCTGGGACGGCGCCCGGGTGGCTCCCAGCAATCAGGCGGTCCCACCTCCTAGCGCACCCAGTGCCTCTGAGAGAAAGAAAGTGGGCTCCCCACTCCCGTCTCCCTCCTCAAAGCCGGAGTCCAAGCACCCCCGAAGACCCGGCAGAAATGGGAAGGGGGCACGCACTTCCTCCGGCGCCTCGAGATCCCCTGCTGCTGGGTAGCTCAGTGTTCCCGCTCCCGGCGGCTGCTGCCTGCGGCTGCTGCGGCGGTCAGTGGCCGAACTGTGTTTGCGGGCGGTGGTGGTGGCGTGGGCCCCCTACCCATCCCAGGTGCTCAATTTATAGAGCCCCGGAAAGGTGTCGCCGACGCTCAGGGCCACCCCCTGTGTCTCCTCCTCCCGCCTCCACGGCAGCGCCGAGATAAAAGGCCCAAGCTGAGGATGACCGGGAGTAACACTCTCTGGGCCCTTTCTACAGCGGGGGCGGGGCGTGCTGGGCCAGCCCCGCCTCTCGCCTGATACCCGGGCGGAGGGAGGGCGCCGTGGCAGGGCAGGGCAGAGGAGAGATGGAGCAGCCAGCCGCACCCGCCAGCGCCGAGTGCAGAGCAGGCCAGTTTGGGGGGGAGGGTCAGGCGCTGTGTGGGTAAAGGAGGCGCCGCCGTTCCCTGCGGCCAGTGGGCGGGCTGGAGTGCGGGGGATGGGTGGGCCTTGCTCATGTTCCGGGGGTGGGAAAACCGAATTGCTGGTGCCCTGGTCGTAAAGTGAGCACCCCCCACCCCAACAGCGCATCTATGCTGGCAGTGGCCCGGAAACTACCAATCTGGTTTATTAATAGCCGTCGGGGAAAAGGGACCCGCAGTAGCAGCAACTCCATCCCGAGACTCTTACGTAAGAAGGGTGAAAGAAGGGTGACGGGGCATGCCGGCTGCACGTGGACGTGTGGTGCTCCCGCCACGGCCCTGGCTTTGGCCTACTGCGGGGGCGGGGAGAAGAGCCTCAGAGGCTTTTGCCTCCCTCCTGGCTGGGTCTTTCGCAATATTTCCAGTAAGTAACATCCGTTGCCAAGGGATGAAGAGCAACCCATCTTTGTATCTGCACAGTCTTCCAGGAGATCAGATGTGGCGATGGGAAGTAGCCAAATTCCTGACTTTTGCCCAAATCCCGCTACTCAGAGATCCGTGGCCTTTTGGCTGCCAAAGGGCCAGGAGAGAGTGACAGTAGGTAGGGTCGTGCCGGGTGTCTTTCATCATTTAACAGAAAAGTGGGGGAGGTGTCCAGTATTTTTTTTTAGGAGGGAGTTTGAAATGTTCCTTTCCAAAAATAGTTCTTAAAACGCAAGGTCATTCAATAGGGCCTAAAACTATGTACCAAATTGCTGGATTTAACTTTTCAGTCTTGCACCTTAAATTTCAGTTTGAGACTCTAAACCATAGCCCGTTTTCAGTTTTTTTTTCCCATCTCATTTCCTATGCCATGTCCTTCATCCAACAGTGTTTTCCAACAGTCCTACAGATAATCCAAGAAGACTCAAGTTTCTAATTTTTAATCTCTTTTCTCTAAAACCTTTTAAGGGTGCTTTTAGTACTGTTTTTTCACAGGACAAAAGTGCCAAAAGGGAGAAGCACAAAATAAGTTTATTTTTTCCCCTCTCTTTCACTTCAATAATCTATATTTAATTTTTTCCCACGGCAAACCATCTTCCTAATTGTCTTTTGAATGAAAATCTGACTTAGTGCTACAAGGGTGGGACAGAGGAGACAGAGCCCAGCCCGGGGAGCCCCCCTCCCAGGGCTTATTAGTTCTGCCAGACCATAGCCCTTGTTTTTTCATCTGTAAAACTGGAATCATGTTACTGGCTCAACCTATCAGGGTCTTTGGGAGAATCAGTGGAAAGAAAAATGTAGACCAAAAAAGCATTATATAAATTTCAAGCATTAAAATAATCTCATCCTCTGTTTACACATGTGGAAATTTACAAACTCATCCAGCCCCAATTTCCTCCTCAATAAAATGGAGCTTCTCCCATGGGCTGTGCCAAATTTTGGTTAATGGTGAATAAGATAATAGATATAAAAATTATTATGTAAACTGTAAAGTATAAAGGTGAAATTATACTTAGTATAGGATCTTTTCATAGTCTCAAGGTTTTTACCTGAAGGGTCCGAAACCTTAAACATGTGAAAATGGTTCATGATGATTCACAGACCCTTCCCCACCGCCCCCAATGCTTAGACAACTGGCAAGTACAAAATACTCCAGCTTGAATTTAAGCCCTTTTGCACAATGACAGACAAAAATCATTGCAACAAGAAATCTCAAAAAAAAAAAAAAAAAGACGCACATCCAGTCTTCAATAACTGATTATCTATAAATTAAAACGCATTTTGTCCCCTATGACAGACAGGTTTGATATTTTAAGTACATATGCCTCTGGATGAAAATTTAGTATTCAGATTTGAGTTACTAAATGCTGGGATCCTGCCTCTTTTCTTCCCAGTTTCAGCAAAGTGTGATAATAACTCGCAGAAAACGGAAATTCAAGTGATCTAGCAAAGGAATCCCAGCAAAACCCCTCCCAGCTTGAGAGAAAGCCCCTAATGCCTTCTTTTCGGTCTCCACTCCCCACTCTGAGCTGTTTCCTTCCTTCTTCTGGGGTTGAGGTTACACTCCATCCCCCCAGTTTCTTGATTCCTTTTCTTTCACATTTCTTAAACACTGTAAGAGGAAGATGGCTCTTGCACCTGCCTGCAAAACTTCCCAAACCGGGCCTTCTCAGTTCCCCCAGGGCCAGAACAAGAACTCACGCCCACCGGGGTAACTCCGGAACAGAAAGGTCGGGATCCAGAGCTCCCGGCCCTTGGAATCACCCCACCACCGCCCCTCCGGCTTCAGCCAATCAGATGCTGTCCGGGAGTATTATGCAAATAACCCTTCGTGCCCTAGCCAGTGAGGAGACACGGCCCCCTCCCTCCAGCATCCTGTTTCACCCCAGCCGCGCCGAACTGGCGGCAGCGTCCTTGGCAACCGGAGCGCCGCCAATTTTCCCCTGCACAGAGGCTGAAAAAAAAAAAACATTAAAATGGTTCCTTGTGGTCATCTGGAAGAGGAGCGGGTGGGCCTGGCCAGGCCGCAGGCGAACAGCCTCTCCGTTGCTTCAGGCACTTTACCAGTTGCAATCTGGAACAGGCTGGAGATACTGAACAACCTGCCCAGGCCTTATTTTGCCTCTGGAAAACAGAAGTCATCCAGTGAGCAAACAACTTTTGAGTACTTTTTGCAGGCTAGCAGGCTCAAGGCTTCCTCCCAAATACGCTAAATTCTCTGTAAAAGCTTCGTCTGGAATCTGGCGCCCACCCGACTTCTTGATCCACAGCTCCAACTCCGGAGCTCAATTCAGATTAATTCCCCACGTTTACCTTCTTCAGCAACCAGAAAGTCACATTTTGCTGGTCTATCTCCCAATAAGTGTTCACAGATGCCCCCTTCTGTGTCCTTTGAATAGTTTGGGGAAAGATGGCATTTCAAGTAACCAGAAATTTATCAACAAATGCAATAAACTGGTCAACAGTAAACTGGTCAAAGAAGACAGATTGGAGAAAGAAGAGATTTGGCCTAGAGCTTATGTGAAGGTGGTATCCTTATAAAGCTAGAAACCAGCTCAACTCAAGAAAGTGGAGACTCTAGGTTACTATGAGGCAAAATGTAGAAGGAACCACTTCATGCTAAGTGTCCTAGAAAGATGATAATCAGACTGTCTTAAGACCATGTAGTCCAACCATTCACTTGTGCTGAAATTGCTCACAACATCCCCACCAAGTGGTCACCCTGGCCCACATTCTTATAGTTTCCATCTTCTAGGTTAGTTCTCCTGTCTTGAAGCAGCCCTCCAGGAAGCCATGGAGGACTGTCAGGTATTTGAAGGTAGATAGGTTCTCCAGTTGGAGAGTTCTCTTGCCTGGAAAATCCCATGGATGGAGGAGCCTGGTAGGCTGCAGTCCGTGGGGTCGCTAAGAGTCAGACATGACTGAGCGACTTCACTTTCACTTTTCACTTTCATGCATTGGAGAAGGAAATGGCAACCCACTCCAGTGTTCTTGCCTGGAGAATCCCAGGGACGAGGGAGCCTGGTGGGCTGCCTTCTATGGGGTCGCACAGAGTTGGACACGACTGAAGTGACTTAGCAGCAGCAGCAGGGTCTCCAGTTCAGTTTCTTCAAGCCAGCTATTCCAAGTTCCTGAAGCAGTTCTTCATGGTCTCTCTGGAGTTACTCATTCATCCTGGCCACCGTCTTTGGAAGTAGCTCCACTTTACTTGTAAGTGTGGCACCTGGAATTAATTCAAGCACCATCTTTTTTTAGGACAAAATGGAGTGGCATGGCCACCCATTTAACTTTAAATGGTACCTTTTCTAGATCATATTTATTGCCCACAAGTGCTTGGAACTTAGACATGCTAACACATTTAAACATCACAACAACTCTGAGAAGAAAGTAAGGATCACAGAATTTGAATGGCCAAAGTAGCAGAAGTGGGATTTGACCTAGTTTGCTGGTGCCAGAACCAATGTTTCTTCCACTACCCAACAAATATCTATTCCTTTACAATGTCACCTACCATTTAAATGGACTTGTTTTAGCTGCTACATCTATATGTAGCTGATTAACAAAATTCTGTGTATCCCGTTTGTTTTTTTTTAATCGGAGTATAGTTGATTTAAAATGTGTTAGTTTCAGGTGTACAGCAAAGTGATTCAGTTCTTTTTCAGATTCTTTTCCCTTCTAGGTTATTACAAAATACTGAGTATAGTTCCCTGTTCTCTACAGTAGGTCCTCATTGATTATCTGTTTTATATACAGTAGTGTGTATCTGTTAATCCCAAATTCCTAATTTGTCCCTCCTCCCTCATTTCCCTTTTGGTAACATTGTTTTCTATGTCTGTGGGTCTATTTCTGTTTTGTTAATAAGTTCATTTGTATCATTTGTTTTTTAGATTCCACATATAAGTGATATCATAAGATATTTGTCTTTCTCTGGCTAACTTTACTTACTATAATAATCTCTGGGTCCATCCATGTTGCTGCAAATGGCATTACTTCATTCTTTTTTATGACTTTTACACACACACACACACACATTATATATATATATATATATATATACACACACACACACATACATACATACCGCATCTTCTTTATCCATATATTGATGGATGTTTAGGTTTTTTCCATGCCTTGGCTATTGTAAGTAGTGCTGCAATGAATATTGGGGTGCATGTATCTTTTCAAATTATGGTTTTCTCCAGATAGATGCCCAGGAAGGGTATTGCTAGATCATATGGTAGCTCTGTTTTTAGTTTTTTTGAGAAATCTCCATACTATACTTAATAGTGGCTGTACCAGTTTACATTCGCACTAACAGTGTAGGAGTGTTCCTTTCTCCTCACACTCTCCAGAATTTATTATTTGTAGACTTTTTGATGATGGCCATTCTGATCAGTGTGAGGTGATACTTCATTGTAGTTTTGATTTCTCTAATAATTAGTGATATTGAGCATCTTTCATTTGCCTGTTAGCCATCTATATGTCTCCTTAGGAGAAATGTCTATTTAGATCTTCTACCCATTTTTTGATGTTGAGCTATATTGAGCTGTTTACGTATTTTGGAAATTAATCCCCTGTCAGTTTCATCATTTACAAATGTTATCTTTCATTCTATAGGCTGTCCTTTCATTTTATGATTTCCTTTGCTGTGCAAAAGCTTTTAATTAGGTCCCATTGTTTTTATTTCCATTACTCTAGATACAGATCCAAAAAGATCTTGCTGCAATCTTTATCAAAGATTGTTCTGCCTATGGTTTCCTCTAGGAGTTTTGTAATATCTGGTCTTACGTTAGGTCTTTAATCCGTTTTGAGTTTATTTTTGTATGCAGTGTTAGAGAATGTTCTAATGTATTTGGATATTACCCATATGTTTGATAACTATACTTTATATTTATCCAGGTTATTGATGATTTACAGGGAACACTGGCTGGCCAAAGGGCAAATTACTTTGAAACACTTGGAAAGCTTCTTCAGCTTGATATCAACCCATTAATTAGCATCTTTAAATAATTAATTAATTAGCACGTTTTGGCATATGTTGTTTCAGCCAGCTATGAATCATGTTAATTGTACAATCATCTAGCCCTTATTTTTCTTCTTGACCACAGAATATTATGAGAGGCCCTGCTAAGTGCCTTGCTAGAGTTCCAAGTTAATGGCCAGTTTTTCTTTTATGGAATTGGGAAGTTGGGTATTTTTGTCATCTGCCATGGAGGAACCACTGTCACATGATACAAAAATGCAGAAATGGCATCATAATATTCTGAGTTAAATTTGCAAGTGGGTGGTATTAATCTCAGTGTAATTGTCATCATAGTAAACACCCTCACAAAGATTTAGTTGGGAAAAGATAAGAAGATGCTAAAACCTGGGAACATGGCAGTAGTGAGTCTGCTGGCCTCCAACCTTGAGCTTGCAGGTTCTGGCATGTCCGAATATATTGTGGTTAGCACTTTGTCCCAATCTTGTTTTTAAGAAGCTTTTTTATTTTTTTATTTTATTTTTTTCTCTAATTTTATTTTATTTTTAAACTTTACATAATTGTATTAGTTTTGCCAAATATCAAAATGAATCCGCCACAGGTATACATGTGTTCCCCATCCCGAACCCTCCTCCCTCCTCCCTCCCCATACCATCCCTCTGGGCCGTCCCAGTGCACCAGCCCCAAGCATCCAGCATCATGCATCGAACCTGGACTGGCAACTCGTTTCCTACATGATATTTTACCTGTTTCGTTGCCATTCTCCCAAATCTTCCCACCCTCTCCCTCTCCCACAGAGTCCATAAGACTGTTCTATACATCAGTGTCTCTTTTGCTGTCTCGTACACCGGGTTATTGTTACCATCTTTCTAAATTCCATATATATGCGTTAGTATACTGTGTTTATGTTTTTCCTTCTGGCTTACTTCACTCTGTATAATAGGCTCCAGTTTCATCCACCTCATTAGAACTGATTCAAATGTATTCTTTTTAATGGCTGAGTAATACTCCATTGTGTATATGTACCACAGCTTTCTTATCCATTCATCTGCTGATGGACATCGAGGTTGCTTTCATGTCTTGGCTATTATAAACAGTGCTGCGATGCACATTGGGGTACACGTGTCTCTTTCCCTTCTGGTTTCCTCAGTGTGTATGCCCAGCAGTGGGGTTGCTGGATCATAAGACAAGAAGCTTTTTTAGACTTGAATCCAGGAGGAGTAGAGCAAAGGAAAAACTGAGACTACTAAAGACTACCTTTTATTGCTCTTAGTATTTCTGCATCTTTGGGGATTTTAAACCACATGGAAAATGAGGCACTTAATTTGGATGTGGTAAATAAGAAAATTGATTGATTTGTGAATTCTATAATTTTTTATAATTCACTATATTTTTAATCAATTTCTAGGTTTTCTTACCTACCATATAAGCTTTTCTCCATCTGATTATTCCTAGATCTCTTAGAATTCTAAGACTTTCTTACACCATCAGCATAGAAGGGACAATGGAAGTGGTCTTCCTTTCCTCTCTTCTGTTTGTGTCAATTTACTGAATTTGAATTCTTAAATTCAAAGTTTACAATTTATAGTACTAAAGTAACATTGAGAAAGAAGATATAATTATCAATATTTCATATGTTCAAGTCCTAACCTGAGTCATATATATGTGTATATATATGTCATACTTTACTGTTTTTATATACCATTTTTATATAGGCTTATATATACAACCCATTTAATTGAAACTACAATGTCATTAATGCAATGCTATCTGATACAAAACTTCAATAGTTCTATGCCATTATTTCCTCTTTTAACCCTAACAATAAAGGAAATTGGACCAAGACAAGATGCACTGGAGATGAGGGGACTCCATCTACATCATATTAAGTCCAGGTAGAGTATTTAGGCTAGTCTCATAATGGCACCCCACTCCAGTACTCTTGCCTGGAGAATCCCATGGACAGAGGAGCCTGGTAGGCTGCAGTCCATGGGGTCGCTAAGAGTCAGACACGACTGAGGTGACTTAGCAGCAGCAGCATAATTATGAGCCGGAAGAAAAGAATAGCATGGCAAACTAAAACAAACAAACAAAAGATAGTATGCAGAAGATATAAGTCTGGAAGTAAGTACAACACATAGACCCTTCCAGCTCTAGAAGACCTTAGTAAGAATACGAAAAACAGTAAACCATTAGGGAGATTTTAAAAAGGAAATGGCAGAGCAAAGGAACAAAATTTAAACACCTCCCCTCAAAGGCAAACAAACTAGTAGAAAGTTAATAAATAAATTATAAACAAAGTATTCATGAAAAAAGTTAAATTACTGGCATAGAGAGAGAGTTTAAATAATCACAGAGAATTAATAAAGAAAATAGAGAGGAAATGTTGGATATAGAAACAAAAACAACATGATATAAACCTAATTGACATCACTGAGGTAGAGATTTCAACAATCCAAGTTAGAAAAAAAATACGATATAGATATTTATATATCTAGATATAGATATATATGATATAGAAAACTTTGCAAACATGTTCCTCTGCAGATTTAATAAGCACACTATATACCAGGTAAAATTATTCAGAAAAGCTGACATTGAAAAACAAGCTAGTTATATTTTTCAACTTCAAGGAAGAAGAAAAAAGTCTTCAAGTATCCAAGCAGGAATAGAAGTCGTCAAAAAGATGGTGGTTACATAAGAGGATAGAATCAAACCAACTTGACAGAAACATTCAATGACAGGAGACAGTGGAACTATAAGTAAGAAATGTAACTCAAGAATATGATATTACTCAAGTGAAAACAATACTCAGACATTCTCAAATATGAACTCAGAGCTTTTCTTGAAAAAGAATACTCAGTGATAAAATTCTGCCAACGAAAAAAGGAATCAAAATAAATAACTCAGGAATGGAAAACTCTGATGAAGAGATTCATGGTGAACTTCAATCCACTGAAATATAAAAATAAGATTAACCAGTGAGGGTACTATGATTTCAGAACAGAATAAATATTTTAAACACTGACAGTGTAAAAATAATGCTAGCAACAAAATTGGTAGATGAGGGAATAAAGAGTGGCAGAGCTAATCACCTTTCATCATAGCAGGTCTATCAGTGAATCTAAAACCAAATTGTGCCATTTAAAAAATGAAGACACCAACATCTTAGTAATTTTCAAGATATTTTTTTCTTGACTTATAGGAATCTTTTTGCTGTTGCTTAATTGCTAAGTTGTGTCTGACTCTTTTGTGACCCCATGGACTGTAGCCCCGCCAGGTTCCTCTGTCCATGAGATTTTTCCCATGCAAAAATACTGGAGAGGGTTGCCATTTCCTTCTCCAGGGGATCCTCCCCACCCAGGCATCAAACCCGCCACTCTTGCATTGGCAGACAGATTCTTTACCGTTGAGACACCTGGGAAGCCTATAGGAATGTTTTAGGAACCAATATATTCTGGAGCAAGAATCTCTTCTAAAGTTCAGTATTTCAGTGTCATCTCACTACTCAAAATTCAAGTAAAATTAATTTTCACATTTCATTTAAAGTAGCATGCACAATAATGTTCTATTGCTTCATCTGAGTGCCAGCTGCTAGTAATAGAGGTGTGTTCAATTTGCAGAAATTTATTAAACTGACACATTTGAACATTTTTCTTCATATATGTTGTACTTGAATATATTTTTTGAAATTCTATTAATATAAACATCTCTAAGAGTGAAAGTGTGTATGTGAGAGAGACAACAGTCTGATATAGTGATCTGGTTTGGAATTAAATGCTCTCAGTATTGTTCTGGTAAAAACATTTGTGAACCCAAATATTAAGTGGAAATAAAAAAGTAGTAAGCCCTCTGAACTTTGGGTAAAAACACTATTGTTCTTGCTGTCTGTTCCTGTCAACTTGCAATTTAAGAAAGCCAATATTTGGAGCTTCCAAGCCTTGGTCTTAGAGAGATGATATTCTCTGAGGCAAT
The DNA here is from genome assembly GCF_002263795.3 of Bos taurus. Lineage (NCBI taxonomy): Eukaryota > Metazoa > Chordata > Mammalia > Artiodactyla > Bovidae > Bos > Bos taurus. The sequence goes on from NC_037357.1 coordinate 104,486,396, forward strand.
TCCATTAAAACAGTGTTTTTCTATAACCCCCCTAAATACTGTTTCTAAAACTACCTTTGTACAGCACATTTATGAATAGGTAGCTGCCTCTGTAACATTATTCTATTGTTCATCTGTTAAGATGATTCGAAATACCTGGAAATCTGATATCTACTATTCAGTTTGTGAAGTCTGCACTTTTTTAACCCTAAAAATAGAAAAGTTCATGTTAGTCGAGTTTTAAGTCTCCTACCCACTTATCTACATCCTGAAATCTACAGTATATACAGTCATCACTCGGTATCTGCAGGATCTGCTTCCAAGAGCCCCTGCATAAACCAAAATCCTTGGATGCTTGAGTCCCATAATGGACCCTCAGTATCTGAGGTTTTGTATCTTCAGATTCAACCAACAGCACATCATGTAGGGCTGTAGTATTTACTATTGAAAACAATCCACATATACGTGGACCCTGGCAGTTCAAACACACGTTGTTAAAGGGTCAAGTGTATATACTGTTTACCATGCTACTGTGTATTATCCTGGCCACTTTGGCCTGCAGAGATTGGGCTCTAGATCAACATTGGTCCTGGGTAATCCAAAATTCAACTGGGACACATAATCAATTTCCTTTTTTTCCTAAATGGTTTCACAATTAGTAGAAATTTGAAAATTAACTCATGTGTACACACTATTAATAAGTGACTTTGTCATATTTATCATTGTTATAATTGTCATTTTGTTCCTGGAAGAATATTAGACAGGGAAATGTTTTCCATCTTTAAGACACAGAATGTCTTGTGTAATTTCATTTTGTGCCAAGAGGGTGATTACCTTGGCTGGAAGTAGAAAGTGTTTGTTTGTGGCGTAGAGTTCAGTCAGCAATATTTACCAAAAATGTTTATTTTGGGCTACATGGTATCTTTAGAAATGACTTATTTGGCTTCTGTTGGAGGGGGTCAAATATCATTCCAATCCTGATTTAAACTATAAGTGGAAATGCTGAGGTAATTCACATAGTAATTTGATTTTGGGTTTTAGAAAGAACAACCTTCATTTACTTAACAAAATGTCTGTAAGAGAAAAAATTGAACAGAGTTGCTATGTATGAAAACTTATCTCTCTCATTTAGTCTCCTTCACTAGCAGATTAACTAAATCATTCGAATCATAGTGCTTTGGATTCAGAATCCAGAATATTCCAAATTGAAGATTCTTCGGAATCTATAAAATATTAAATTAAGAAATTCTAGTGTGGGGTGTGATCCTCACCTAGAGCCAGACACCCTGGAATGTGAAGTCAAGTGGGCCTTAGAAAGCATCACACGAACAAAGCTAGTGGAGGTGATGGAATTCCAGTTGAGCTATTTCAAATCTTGAAAGATGATGCTGTGAAAGTGCTGCACTCAATATGCCAGCAAATTTGGAAAACTCAGCAGTGGCCACAGGACTGGAAAAGGTCAGTTTTCATTCCAATCCCAAAGAAAGGCAATGCCAAAGAATGCTCAAACTACTGCACAATTGCACTCATCTCACACACTAGGAAAGTAATACTCAAAATTCTCCAAGCCAGGCTTCAGTGATACATGAACTGTGAACTTCCAGATGTTCAAACTGGTTTTAGGAAAGGCAGAGGAGCCAGAGATCAAATTGCCAACATCCGCTGGATCATCAAAAAGCAAGAGAGTTCCAGAAAAACATCTATTTCTGCTTTATTGACTATGCCAAAGCCTTTGACTGTCTGGATCACAATAAACTGTGGAAAATTCTCAAAGAGATGGGAATACCAGACCACCTGACCTGCCTCTTGAGAACCCTATATGCAGGTCAGGAAGCAACAGTTAGAACTGGACATGGAACAACAGACTGGTTCCAAATAGGAAAAGGAGTTCGTCAAGGCTGTATATTGTCACCCTGCTTATTGAACTTCTATGCAGAGTACATCATGAGAAACGCTGGGCTAGAAGAAGCACAAGCTGGAATCAAGATTGCCGGGAGAAATATCAATAACCTCAGATATGCAGATGACACCACCCTTATGGCAGAAAGTGAAGAGGAACTCAAAAGCCTCTTGATGAAAGTGAAATAGGAGAGTGAAAAAGTTGGCTTCAAGCTCAACATTCAGAAAACTAAGATCATGGCATCCAGTCACATCACTTCATGGGAAATAGATGGGGAAACAGTGGAAACAGTGTCAGACTTTTTTGGAGGGGGGCTCCAAAATCACTGCAGATGGTGATTGCAGCCATGAAATTAAAAGACGCTTACTCCTTGGAAGGAAAGTTATGACCAACCTAGATAGCATATTCAAAAGCAGAGATATTACTTTGCCAACAAAGGTCCGTCTAGTCAAGGCTATGGTTTTTCCAGTGGACATGTATGGATGTGGAAGTTGTACTCTGAAGAAAGCTGAGCACTGAAGAATTGATGCTTTTGAACTGTGGTGTTGGATAAGACTCTTGAGAGTCCCTTGGACTGCAAGGAGATCCACCCAGTCCATTGTAAAGGAGATCAGTCCTGGGTGTTCTTTGGAAGGACTGATGCTAAAGCTGAAACTCCAATACTTTGGCCACCTCATGCGAAGAGTTGACTCACTGGAAAAGACTCTGATGCTGGGAGGGATTGGGGGCAGGAGAAGGGGACGACAGAGGATGAGATGGCTGGATGGCATCACCAACTCGATGCACATGAGTTTTGGTGAACTCCGGGAGTTGGTGATGGACAGGGAGGCCTGGCGTGCTGCGATTCATGGGGTCACAAAGAGTCGGACACTACTGAGCGACTGAACTAAACTGAACTGATGCAGTTATAGAATATCAAGCATATGGTAGGTAGTAAATATGTCACCTGGCTATGATATATATATATATATATTTTTTGTTTTTTACAATATATTGTATTAGTATATATCATGAGGCTCTATGTGAGGACTGTGAATGACAGTAAATACCTGTACTTTCTTGTAGCTCATCTATCTTTTGTAATGTGAAGCATTTTGGGAAGTCTTGAACCTCTTCCACTTGCAAATTTTGGGATTACATGATGCCTTTTTTTCTTTTCTCCTCCCTCTTCCTTCTCTTTCCTCTCTCTTTTCAGCTCTCTCATTATGCTCTCTCAGCACACATTCTTAAAACAATTCACAAATTCCTAATCGTACATAATGCGAATATTTACAGCACTCATGATTTAAATCTCTCAAACTTATTTGCCAAGAAAGAAAACATTTGAAGAAACAGGAATTTAGAGAGAAGTCATAAATGAAAGAAGGAGAGGAAGTTAGCCATGTGAATAGCTGGGGGGAAAGCAAGTCAGACAGGGGAAACAGCCAGTGCAAAGGTCTTGAGGCAAAGATGTGCTTGAAATTAGTCAAGGAATGACAAAGAGGCTGTTGTGGCAGTAGCAGATAGAGTAAAGGTGAGAGTATTAGGTGATGAAATTCAAAAGGCGATGGGGTCAGATCACAGAGGGATTTGTAAGCTATTTTAAAGACTCACTCTTACTGGAGGAAGAATTGTCATTGGAGTGTTTTGAGCAAAAGCATGACATGATTTGATTTACATATAAAAAGAACCCTCTGTTATTCTCCGGGTTGAGAATAACCTCCAGAGGAGCAAGAGTGGAAGCTAGATGAGCAGTCAGAAGACCATTGAGAGATGAAAGTGGCTTAGACAAAGATGGCAGTGGTGATAAGTGCAACCACTTAAATGTTCTAGGTACATTTAAAAAGTTGAGCCAGTAAAATCTGCTGATGGATTGAATTTAGGTGTCAGAAAAAAAGAAGATAATCAAGGAAGACAAGTTTTTGATCTAGGTAACCAAAAAGAGATAACACTGAAATGGGAAAGGCTGCTGGCAGAGCATGTTTGAGTGAGAAGATCAAGAATCCAATTTTAAACATGTTAATTTCAAGATACCTATTATACATCAAACAAGGACTCTGCATAGGTGATCACATATCAGTGTTGAATCATAGTAAGTGCTGTCCCAGATCTTTATTTTCGTAAGAGTGCAGTGGATCCAAAAGGTTTTGATGATAAAAAATCCACCACCAACAGTAAATATCCCTAACCCCCTCACCAGCCACACCATTCCTTTTGTACCCTGCACAAGCTGCCTTCCCCAGAGTTGTCTAAGCATCTCTGTCACCCCGTATTCACTCCTCAACCCACTCCACTCTAGCTTCTAGTGTCATCTCTCTACAGATAGTTTTCTCTGATGCTACTAGTCACTGTCCATAATGCAGATCAAGTTTTCAGTTCTCCTGCTACTTGATGTTGTCAATACTTGACACTGCCGACCAACGACATCCTCGTTGAGATGTGCTCTTTCCTCATCTTCCGAGTTTTTCTCCTTTCTCTCTTGCTTAGCCTCCATTGCTAGTTTATCCTTCTCTTCCCAGTCTTTAAATGTTGGAGTTCATAAAGACTCCCTCTTAGAGACTCTTTTCCCCTTGTTCTTTAGCCCGGGGAAGTGTCATCCATTCATGGTGTCAAATATCATCCATATGTGTTTGACTCAAAAATATGTGTCTCTAGGAACTTCCAGGGTGGTCCAGTGGTTAAGACTTTGCCTTCCAATAGAGGGGTTGCAAGTTTGATTCCTGGCCAGGGATCTAAGATCCTATATGCCTTGGGGCCAAAAAAAATGAAGCATAAAACAGAAGCAATACTGTAACACATATGAGTGGTAGCTGCTTCTTACAGCTCTTTTCTCTGCCTTGCCTCAGTTTTGCCTTTTTATCCTTTCAGCCCTCCACCACCTACATAATTAAATTCCAATATTAAAACCTCTCTATTAAAATACTTAGGGCAGTTTCTGTTTTCTCAAATGGGCCCTTACTGATACAACAACTTTGGTTATTAGTCCATCTGGGGTTTTTTCATCTTTCCTTAAGTCATTTTCAATACTTTTTATCTTCCTAGAGATTTATCCATGTTATCAGCAGACTTGTGCCAAGTATTTTCTTCTAGTTCTTTCAAAATCCTCTGTTTCTATGATAATAAACCTAATCGCATTCATAGATTTTTTTTTTTATTCATTCTCATATTCTTCCTTATTTAGGGTATTTTAGGTTTTTGTCCCCTTTCTGAAGAAACAACTGCATTTGATTGACTTGTGAATTCTGTCATTTTTTATAATTCACTATATTTTTTATCTTATGAATGTATTTTTTTGCTTTTATCAGTTGTTTTCCTGTTTTTAAAAACATTAAGTTGGCTATTTAATTCATTTGTTGTCATCTTTCCTATCTAGTAATGAAACTGTTTAAGTGTATGGATTTTTCTTTGATTCCTACTTTACTTCTTTTAATTGTTCTTCTTTAGATAGACTCTTTCTGTGGCTTTGGTATCTTCTTTGGCCTAAAAGTTACTTGAGATTTTTTTAAAAGTGAAATTTGCTCAGTCATGTCCGACTCTTTGCAACCCCATGGAATATACAGTTCATGGAATTCTCCAGGCCAGAATACTGGAGTGGGTAGCCTTTCCCTTCTCCAGGGGATCTCCCCAACCCAGGGATCGAACCCAGGTCTCCACCATTGCAGGCAGATTCTTTACCAGCTGACTGACAGGGGAAGCTCTAAGTTCTATATAATTAAGTTATTTTAGTTTCTATACTTGTTATTGTCAAGGCTATGGTTTTTCCTGTGGTCATGTATGGATGTGAGAGTTGGACTGTGAAGAAGGCTGAGCGCCGAAGAATTGATGCTTTTGAACTGTGGTGTTGGAGAAGACTCTTGAGAGTCCCTTGGACTGCAGGGAGATCCAACCAGTCCATTCTGAAGGAGATCAGCCCTGGGATTTCTTTGGAAGGAATGATGCTAAAGCTGAAACTCCAGTACTTTGGCCACCTCATGCGAAGAGTTGACTCATCGGAAAAGACTCTGATGCTGGGAGGGATTGGGGGCAGGAGGAGAAGGGGACAACGGAGGATGAAATGGCTGGATGGCATCACTGACTCGATGGACGTGAGTCTGAGTGAACTCCGGGAGTTGGTGATGGACAGGGAGGCCTGGCGTGCTGCGATTCATGGGGTTGCAAAGAGTCGGACACGACTGAGCGACTGATCTGATCTGATCTGATACTTGTTATTAACTTAAGCTTCATTATTTGGGTCAACAAATATAATCTCCATTAATGTACTTGGGAGGACTTATTGAAGTTTTCTTTGCTTATGCCTTATTCCTTCAATTCTAATATAAACTTTAATTTTACTGCTCTTTTTATTGATTCTAAGACATTTTAATATTTATGAAATGTGACATCTTACCAACAATGAATGGTATCTTGCAGTTACCTATTGGTAGTGTTTTTACTTTCTTAGTGGGACATAAAATAGTATTAGATTTTACAGTCTGATGACATCTTAAATATAATGAATATATTTTGTTTAAATCACTCTAAAATTGTAACATGCCTCAAAATCTCTATGAAAAGAAATTTGACAGCTATTAGGTTTTTTCCCTACAGCTATTACTGAATCATTGGTGTATCTTATTGTTGATGAAATCTTACAATGAAGGACAAAGTCTTATAGTTCTACAGATACATGAAAAAAAAAGCAAATACTACCTCTTTTCAGGGTATAAAGTTCAACATATATCTTTTTAATCAATTATCTTAATTATGTTGTTTAAATCCTTAGGAAAACCTTACTTAGATTTTGATGATAGTGGTACGTGAGGAGTTGGTATACTCAATCTGTTGTACCGCAGAGTAAGTCAGAGTCTCCAATTTTTGGACTTGTTTATTTCTCATTGTAGTTCCTTCAGGATTTAAATGTATGCATGTTGAATATACATTATTTGTTGCACAAATAAGTTAGTTCATTATTTGAATCTTACCTTTTATCATTAAAAATTGATTCTCTTTGTCATTTTAATGTGTTTTTAAAAATGTAACCTTACAGGATATTAATTTTGGTGACCAATTTTTCATTTTGGTTCCATTTGCCTGATGTTTTTGCCCATTGTTTTAATTTAAATCTCTGTATATTGAACTGTTTTTGTAGTAATTGGATTTTACCAGCTTCCCCAGGCCTTGGTTTTTTAATTTCAATTCATCTCTTGGTTGACTTGATTTTGTCATCAGGTGATTTTTTTCTCCCAAGAAGAGCTTGTGGGTGCAATATTCTCTGAGTTTTTTGTATGTTGTAAAATACCTTTCTTTTTTTATATCTGGACAACAGAGTGACTATAACATTATGGGGTCTCACTCCCTGCCTCAGAACTCTGAGCATTGCTATGGAGAAGTTTGAAGTCTCCCTGATTTATTCTAGCTTTTTTCATGGATGCCCATTAGATTCGAGGGCTTCCCTGGTGGCTCAAATGGTAAAGAATCCGCCAGCAATGCAGGAGACCCTGGTTTGATCCTGGCATCGGGAAGATCCCCTGGAGAAGGAAATGGCAACCCACTCCAGTATTCTTGCCTGGGAAATCCCATGGACAGAGGAGCCTGGTGGGCTACAGTCCATGGGGTAGCAAGAGTCAGACATGAGAGTGACTAACACACACGTAAGATTCTATGTCTTCACTGAGGTTCAGTAACTTTACTTGTATATGTCTCACTGTTTACTATTCTATATCACCTTTTCCCTTGAATTTAGTATACACCAATCCACAGATTCATGTCTTCCTTAATTTCAAGCGAATTTCCTTTAATTTTATCACTGAATATTTTTTCTCCTCTAGGTTTTCTATCTTTTTCTTCTGGTGCTTATCAGTATTCTTTTGTCTCCCATTCACAGCTGTCACTTTTTTCCCTATTTAGTTTCATTTATTTCCCCATTTTCAATTCAAGTTGGACAGTTTGTTTTCAAGGCATCTCCATATTACTTTCTTCTGATATCAGTAACATCTATTCTACTTTGTGTCTTTCAAATGTGATTGCATTCTGAAATACTTCATTTAAAGAAAGATTTTTAAAAATCATGGTGAATATGTCAATATTTGATAAAATTGGGTTGGAGGTACATGAGAAATGCATATCAAAACCACAATGAGGTACCATCTCATGCTGGTTAGAATGGCTGCCATCAAAATGTCCACAAACAACAAACGCCAGAGAGGGTGTGGACTAAAGGGAACCCTCTTACATTGTTGGTGGGAATACAAACTAGTATGGCTATGGAGAACAGTGTGGAGATTCCTTAAAAAATTGGAAATAGAACTGCCACACAACTCAGCAATTCTACTGCTGGGCATACACACCGATGAAACCAGAATTGAAAGAGACATGTGTACCCCAATGTTCATTGCAGCACTGTTTACAATAACTAGGACATGGAAGCAGCCTAGATGTCCATCGACAGATGAATGGATAAGCAAGTTTTAGTACATATACACAATGGAATATTACTCAATAGAACTCAATACTCAAAACTCAATTACTCAATAGAACAAAGGAATATTACTGAATATTACTCAAAAGAACACATTTGAGTCAGTTCTAATGAGGTGGATGAAACTGGAGCCTATTATACAGGGTGAAGTCAGTCAGAAAAAAAAAAAAAAACAACACCAATACAGTATATTAACACATATATATGGAATTTAGAAACATGGTAATGGTGACCCTGTATGCAAGACAGCAAAAGAGACATAGATGTAAAGAACAGACTTTTGGACTCTGTGGGACAATGTGAGGGTAGGATGATTTGAGAGAATAGCAGTTAAACATGTATATTCAGTTCAGTCACTCAGTCGTGTCCCACTCTTTGTGACCCCGTGAATTGCAGCATGCCAGGCCTCCCTGTCCATCACCACCTCCCTGAGTTCACTCAAACTCATGTCCATCGAGTGGGTGATGCCATCCAGCCATCTCATCCTCCGTTGTCCCCTTCTCCTCCTGCCCCCAATCCCTCCCAGCATCAGGGTCTTTTCCAATGAGTCAACTCTTCGCATGAGGTGGCCAAAGTACTGGAGTTTCAGCTTTAGCATCAGTTCTTCCAATGAACACCCAGGACTGATCTCCTTTAGGATGGACTGGTTGGACCTCCTTACAGTCCAAGGGACTCTTAAGAGTCTTCTCCAACACCACAGTTCAAAAGCATCAATTCTTCGGCGCTCAGCCTTCTTCACAGTCCAACTCTCACATCCATACATGACCACTGGAAAAACCATAGCCTTAACTAGACGGACCTTTGTTGGCAAAGTAACGTCTCTGCTTTTGAATATGCTATCTAGTTTGGTCATAACTTTCCTTCCAAGGAGTAAGTGTCTTTTAATTTCATGGCTGCAGTCACCATCTGTAGTGATTTTGGAGCCCCCAAAAATAAAGTCTGACACTGTTTCCCCATCTATTTCCCATGAAGTGATGGGACCAGATGCCATGATCTTTGTTTTCTGAATGTTGAGCTTTAAGCCAACTTTTTCACTCTCCTCTTTCACTTTCATCTAGAGGGTTTTGAGTTCCTCTTCACTTTCTGCCATAAGGGTGGTGTCATCTGCATATCTGAGGTTATTGATATTTCTCCCAGCAATCTTGATTCCAGCTTCTTCCAGTCCAGCGTTTCTCATGATGTACTCTGCATAGAAGTTCAATAAGCAGGGTGACAATGTACAGCCTTGACGTACTCCTTCTCCTATTTGGAACCAGTCTGTTGTTCCATGTCCATTTCTAACTGTTGCTTCCTGACCTCCATATAGGTTTCTCAAGAGGCAGGTCAGGTGGTCTGGTATTCCCATCTCTTTGAGAATTTTCCACAGTTTATTGTGATCCACATAGTCAAAGGCTTTGGCATAGTCAATAAAGCAGAAATAGATGTTTTTCTGGAACTCTCTTGCTTTTTTGATGATCCAGCGGATGTTGGCAATTTGATCTCTGGTTCCTCTGCCTTTCCTAAAACCAGCTTGAACATCTGGAAGTTCACGGTTCACGTATTACTGGAGACTGGCTTGGAGAATTTTGGGCATTACTTTCCTAGTGTGTGAGATGAGTGCAATTGTGCGGTAGTTTGAGCATTCTTTGGCATTGCCTTTCTTTGGGATTGGAATGCAAATTGACCTTTTCCAGTCCTGTGGCCACTGCTGAGTTTTCCAAATTTGCTGGCATATTGAGTATAGCACTTTCACAGCATCATGTTTCAGGATTTGAAATAGCTTCACTGGAATTCCATCACCTCCACTAGCTTTGTTCATAGTGATGCTTTCTAAGACCCACTTGACTTCATATTCCACATTCCCTTTAGAACTAACACCCAACAAAGATGTCCTTTTCATTATAGGGGACTGGAATGCAAAAGTAGGAAGTCAAGAAACACCTGGGGTAACAGGCAAATTTGGCCTTGGAATACGGAATGAAGCAGGGCAAAGGCTAATAGAGTTTTGCCAAGAGAACGCACTGGTCATAGCAAACACCCTCTTCCAACAACTCAAGAGAAGACTCTACACATGGACACTCTACACATGGACTCTATACATGGACAACACCAAAATCAGATAGATTATATTCTTTGCAGCCAAAAATGGAGAAGCTCTATACAGTCAGCAGAAACAAGAGCGGGAGCTGACTGTGGCTCAGATCACGAACTCCTTATTGCCAAATTCAGACTTAAATTGAAGAAAGTAGGGAAAACCACTAGACCATTCACATATGACCTAAATCAAATCCCTTATGATTATATAGTGGAAGTGAGAAATAGATTTAAGGGACTAGATCTGATAGATAGAGTGCTTGATGAACTATGGATGGAGGTTCGTGACATTGTACAGGAGACAGGGATCAAGACCATCCCCATGGAAAAGAAATGCAAAAAGGCAAAATGGCTGTCTGGGGAGGCCTTACAAATTGCTGTGAAAAAAGAGAAGCGAAAAGCAAAGGAGAAAAGGAAAGATATAAGCATCTGAATGCAGAGTTCCAAAGAATAGCAAGGAGAGATAAGAAAGAAAGTCTTCCTCAGTGATCAATGCAAAGAAATAAAGGAAAACAACAGAATGGGAAAGACTAGAGATGACTTCAAGGAAATTAGAGATACCAAGGGAACATTTCATGCAAAGATGGGCTCAATGGTATGGACCTAACAGAAGCAGAAGATATTAAGAAGAGGTGGCAAGAATGCACAGAAGAACTGTGCAAAAAAGATCTTCATGACCAAGATAGTCACGATGGTGTGCTCACTCACCTAGAGCCAGACATCCTGGAATGTGAAGTCATGTGGGCCTTAGAAAACATGTATATTACCATATGTGAAATAGATGACCAGTCCAAGTTCGATGCGTGAAATAGGGCACTGGGACAACCCAGAGGGATGGGATGGGGAAAGAGGTGGGAGGAGGGTTCGGGATATATATGTGTCCACAAATACACCTGCGGGTGATTCATGTCGATGTATGGCAAAAACCACAACAATATTGTAAGGCAATTAGCCTCCAATTAAAATTAATTAATTAATTCTAGAAAACAGAGTTTTTAAGATCTGTTTTAAGTTCACAGCAAAATTGAAAGGAAAGTGTAGAGATTTCTCATATATTCCCTGCCTCTACACACCCACAGCCTCCTCAACTCTCAGCATCCTTCACCAGAGTGGTACATTTGTTACAATCAATGACCATACATTGACTAAAGTTCATGGTTTACATTACAAATATAGTTGTTATTTCTATAATTGTTTTTGTTATTATTCGTATTTCCTGAGTCCTGCCAGTATATTATATTTCTTACTCAGTACCTTATCATCCCTTACTATCTCTTCCTTGAGCCCCTTTTCTTTTCCTCTTTAAAGACATGTAACTTAAAAAAAATTTTTTTGGAGTGTATTTTACAGTGTTGTACCACCTGAAAAGGTGTACAGCAAAGTCAACCACTTATACATATACATAGGTCCACTCTCCTTCTAGATTCTTTTCCCATATAGGCCATTACACACTGTACCATGAAGTAGGTCCTTATTAGTTACCTGTTTTATATATAGTATTGTGGATATGTCAACCGCAGTCTCCCAATTTGTCCCTCCCCACCATACCCCATGGTCACCATAAGTGTTTTTTATATCTGTGACTCTACTTCTGTTTTGTTAATAAGTTCATTTTTACTCTTTTTTTACATTCCACATATAAGCAATATCATATGATATTTTTCTTTCTCTGTCTGACTTGTTTCACTCATTATGACAGTGTCTAGGTCCATCCATGTTGCTGCAAATGGCATTATTTGTTCTTTTGATGGCTGACTAATATTCCATTGTATATATGTACCACATATTCTTTATTTATTCCTCTGTCAATGAACATTTAAGCTGCTTCCATATCTTGGCTATTGTAAATAGTGCTTCAATGAAAATTTGGGTGCATGCATCTTTTTGAATTATGGTTTTCTCTGGGTATGTACCTAGGAGTGGATTGCTGGGTCATATGGTAGTTCTATTTTTAGTTTTTTTAAGGAACCGCCATACTGTTCTCCATAGTGGTTGTACCAATTTACATTGCCACCAACCATGTAGGAGGGTTTCCTTTTCTCCACACCCTCTCCAGCGTTTATTGTTTGTAGATTTTTTTTGATCATGATCATTCTAACCAATGTGAGGTGATACCTCCTTGTAGCTAAACATGTAATTTATTTATAATTATACATTTCTTCTTAATTGAAAGCAGTTGTGTTTTTCCAGTTGTGTGTTTTTTACTTCTTTACATCTCTCCTAATTTCTCATTGAACTCATCAATAAATTACTCTGGCTGAAAGTTCAAAATATCTCCAGGATATGATTTTATGCCCCCTTGCAGCTAGGAGAGGTGAGGTCTGGCCAATGACATGAAAGACGAAATTTCTCAGTGGCTCTCAGGTAAGACTTTTTAAAAGAAAACAGACTGTACTGGCATCTGCCTTTCGCCTTTTTCTATTTGCCCTTCCTCCCTTCTTACCATTGGAATAGCAGTTTCCTGCCTCAAATGTGGAGAAGGCAATGGCACCCCACTCCAGTACTCTTGCCTGGAAAATCCCATGGATGGAGGAGCCTGGTAGGCTACAGCCCATGGGGTCGCTAGGAGTCAGACACGACTGAGCGACTTCACTTTCATTTTTCACTTTCCACTTTCATGCATTGGAGAAGGAAATGGCAACCCACTCCAGTATTCTTGCCTGGAGAATCCCAGGGATGGTGGAGCCTGGTTGGCTGCCGTCTATGGGGTTGCACAGAGTCAGACACGACTGAAGTGACTTAGCAGCAGCAGCCTCAGATGCAGCATCCATTTGTCACTATAAGGAAGATAACCATATTTGCCTATAATAAAGCATGACTCTGTAAGAAAGGTGGTGTGGTCACTGTTATGATATGTGCAGGGGAGCACCATCTTGACTGATGGACACCATGGATGGAGTATATATTAGTTTCCTGTGGCTGCCATCACAAAGTGCCACAGGCTTGGTGGTTGAAAACAGAAATCTATTCTTTCACTGTCTTAGCAGCCAGAAGTCCAATATAAAGGTGTCAGCAAGATTGCTTTCTTCTGGACGTTCTGATGGAGAATCTGTTCCAGGCTTTTCTAGTGGTGTCTACCAGCTGCCAGCAATTCTTGGCTTGTATGTGCATTACTCTGATCTCTGTTTCTTCACGTGGCCTTCCTCTCTGTTTTTATGTATTGTCCTTTGCTGTCTCTTATACAGACACCAGTCTTTAGATTTAAGGTCCATCCTAATCCAGGATGACATTATCTACAGATCCTTACCTTAATTATAAAGACCTTTATTCCAAATAAGGCCATATCCAGAGATACAGAGTGGATATATATTTGATGAGGGGTACTATCTAACTCACTACATGTGTGTGTGTGTGTGTGTGTGTGTGTGTGTGTGTGTGTGTAGATAGGATAATATACATGCATTTTTTGTCTTAGAGCAGTCCTTTCATTTATGAATTTATTTCTTTATTTTTTGCTTAATTCTCCCTTTCTCTCTTCCCACATTAAACTTCATCATACTGATAATCCATAAATCAGGTTAGCCTATTGTAAATACTTTTATTTTATTCACAGAGATCTAATCCTATGCAAACACAATGTATATATACAGATAAACGCACACACACATATTGGTCAGCTAATCTGCATAATGAACTACCCCCAAACTCAGTAATTCAATACGGCAGCTACGTAATATTGTAGTTCATAGCTCATGAGATTGGAATTTGGTTCCTCTTGGATAGGTTCGCTCATACACCTCAGGATCAGCTAGGGACTCTACTCCAGGTTTGGTTTGTCTGTCTTTTATCTTTGCTAGAGTTGCTCTGATTCAAGGATCCCTCATCACCCTCCTGGAATCAGTGAGCTCACCCAGGAATATCCTTCCCATAGAGATAGGAGAAATATAGGCAGGCAAATTCAGTCACCCAGGCACTTTTTCAAGTGTCTGCTTGTGTCACATCAGCGAACATCCCTTTGGCTTACATCATAATCAGTGGGCAGGGAAATCTGTTTCATCTCTTTTTTTTCATTTTGAAGTTTTGGGGCTTAAAAAATTTTTTTAACTTATTTATTTTTTAATTGAAGGATAATTACCTTACAGAATTTTGTTGTTTTCTGCCAAACATAAGCATGAATCAGCCACAGGTATACATATGTATTCCATCTCTTGATGGAAGAAATTGTGAAGTTACATGGCAAGGGCATGAGTACAGGAAGGAGCACAAAATTGGAACCATGATGCTATCTATCTTATACACAGATATGATAAACAAACATACATGCCTTCATCTGGTGAGTGTTTGCTTTACACATGTTGTTATTTAGTCGCTAAATCTTGTCTGACTCTTTGAAACCCCGTGGACTGTGGTCCGCCAGGCTCCTTTGTTCATGGAATTCTCCAGGCAAGAATACTGGAATGGGGTGCCATTCCTCCCCTCAAAGGTCAAACCCACATCTCCTGCATTGGCAGGTGGATTCTTTACCGCTGAGCTACCAGCGAAGCCCTTATGAACGTAGGTTTACACTAATTTGTTTGCATCTTTCTTTTCTCAATGACGCTCATGGAAATACCTCCAAGTCATTTTCATTACTCTGATTCAATTTTTTGGCTGCACCCCATGAGCAGTTTGTGGGATTTTTGTTCCCCAACCAGGGATCAAACCCATGCCCCCTGCAGTGGAAGTGTGGAGTCCTAACTACTGTACTGCCAGAGAAGTCTCTGATTCAATTTTTAAATGCTGCATATTATTCCATTTTGCAGATGTACTATAATTATTTAACCATTTCTCTCCTGATGGGTATTCAATTTATTTCCTTTTTTCTGGTTATTCATTTTGAATGATACAGAAAAAAAGTCTCTTCTGGGTAAAAGGTTATTTGTATTGCTAATTTTAATAGAAGTTTCCAGGTTACCTTTTAAATAAAGCTGCAGCACTTCAGTTTAATCAACAATTTATGTCATTCTTCCCTACATTACCCCTAAGAAGTGGGGGAATTGCTCTTTATTAATCTTTACCACTTTGTTGTATATAAAATGACTACTGATTCATTTTTCCTTTCTCTAACTGGTTCTGAATTTGAGCATCTTTTCATATGATTTCACCATTTGAATTTGCACTTCTGTTACTAGTCTGTTTATATCCTTTCCTCGGCTTTCTATTGAGTTGCTTTTCATTTTCTTATCAATTTATAAGAACACTTTGTATATTATAGAAACTATACCTTTGATTGTCTTATGCCATATAGTATTTTTCTGGCTCTTTGTTTATTCACTTAGTTTGTGGTATCCTTTGTCATGCAAAAGTTTTGTTTGAGGCTGCTTTTAATGTTTAAATACTTATTGAACTAAACAGTTCTAGAAACACTGCTGTGCTCACTAAGCCAGTGTAATCATTAGAAAGCTGAGTGGGGGAGGTGGATCATCTCTTGACACTGTGCAGAGCTTCCCCCAAATTCTCAGTGCGTGCAAAAGAGAAGTGAAATAGGGCATTTCAATTATACCTCTACAAAATTGAAAAAGGAGAGAGATAAATGAGAAGTCACAGGCAAAGGACATGTGACTGAAGCCCCAACAAGTGTTATTTAATGGAAAAAAGCCCACTTGGGTTAACTAGACCTGAAGGAGGGGCTCAGTTAGAGCACTGTATTCATTTCCTGGGGCTGCTATAGCAAGGTACCACAAACAGGATGGTTTCAAGCAACAGGAATTTATTGTCTCATAATTCTAAACATCTGAAATCAAGGTGTTAGCAAGGCTGTTTTTTTTTTTTTTTTTTTTTTCTGGAGGTTCTAAGTGGGAGGCTCTCTTGACTCTCTCCTAGCTTCTAGGGGTAGCTGGCAATCCTTGGCTTTCCTTAGCATGTAAACACATGACTTCAGTCTCTGCCTCCATTATCACCTGGCTTTTCTCCCTGTGTGTCTTGACATGGCCTTCTTATAAAAACACCAGTCATTGGATTTAGGCCCTACTATAATGCATTATGGTGACTTCCCTGGTGGCTCAGATGGTAAAGCATCTGCCTACAATGCAGGAAACTCAGGTTTGATACCTGGATCAGGAAGATTCCCTGGAGAAGGAAATAGCAACCTACTCGAGTACTCTTGCCTGGAAACTCTCATGGACGGAGGAGCCTGGTAGGCTACAGGCCATGGGGTTGCAAACAGTCGGACACAACTGAGCAATTTCAATTTCTATAATGCATTATGATCACATAACATGATCACATGTTAACCTAACCAGTTACATCGGCAAAGACCATATTTCTCAATAAAGTCCCATTCTGAGGTTCTGGGTTGACATGAATTCTTCAGGGACACCACTCATCCCAGAACAGTCTATCCTCTGCCTGCACCCCCTTCTAAAAATATCACATCAGTCTTGCGTGCAAATATATACCCAAAAGTCTTGTCACATTTCAGCATTGACTCTAAATCCAAAATCTCATACAAATACTATCAATTCAAAAGTTCAAAATCTTGGGACTTCCCCAGTAATTTAGTTTCATAAAACATTTGGGTAACCACTCAGTTCAGTTCAGTCCCTCAGTCGTGTCCGACTCTTTGCGACCCCATGAATCACAGCACACCAGGCCTCCCTGTTCATCACCAACTCCTGGAGTTCACTCAAACTCATGTCCATGGAGTCGGTGATGCCATCCAGCCATCTCATCCTCTGTCATCCCCTTCTATTTCTGCACCCAATCCCTCCCAGCATCAGGGTCTTTTCCAATGAGTCAGCTCTTCGCATGAGGTGGCCAAAGTATTGGAGTTTCAGCTTTAGCATAAGTCCTTCCAATGAACACCCAGGACTGATCTCCTTTAGAATGGGCTGGGTGGATCTCCTTGCAGTCCAAGGGACTCTCAAGAGTCTTCTCCAACACCACAGTTCAAAAGTATCAGTTCTTCGGCGCTCAGCTTTCTTCACAGTCCCACTCTCTCATCCATACATGACCACTGGAAAAACCATAGCCTTGACTAGACAGACCCTTGTTGGCAAAGTAATATCTCTGCTTTTGAATATGCTATCTAGGTTGATCATAACTTTCCTTCCAAGGAGTAAGCATCTTTTAATTTCATGGCTGCAATTACCATCTGAAGTGATTTTGGAGACCCCAAAATAAAGTCTGACACTGTTTCCACTGTTTCCCAATCTATTTCCCATGAACTGATGGGACCAGATGCCATGATCTTAGTTTTCTGAATGTTGAGCTTTAAGCCAACTTTTTCACTCTCCTCTTTCACTTCCTTTTTTTTTTTCCTCTTTCACTTTCATCAAAAGACTTTTTAGTTCCTCTTCACTTTCTGCCATAAGGGTGGTGTCATCTGCATATCTGAGGTTATTGATGTTTCTCCCAGCAATCTTGATTCCAGCTTGTGTTTCTTCCAGTCCAGCGTTTTTCATGATGTACTCTGCATATAAGTTAAATAAGCAGGGTGACAATATACAGCCTTAACGTACCCCTTTTCCTATTTGGAACCAGTCTGTTGTTCCATGTCCAGTTCTAACTGTTTTGTTTTTTTAATTTAAATTTATTTATTTTAATTGGAGGCTAATTATTTTACAATATTGTATTGGTTTTGCCATACATCAACATGAATCTGCCACGGGTGTACACGTGTTCCCCACCCTGAACCCCTCTCCCACCTCCCTCCCTGTACCATCCCTCTGGGTCCATTGCTTCCTGACCTGCATACAGGTTTCTCAAGAGGCAGGTCAGGTGGTCTGGTATTCCCATCTCTTTCAGAATTTTCTACAGTTTATTGTGATCCACATAGTCAAAGGCTTTGGCATAGTCAATAAAGCAGAAATAGATGTTTTTCTGAAACTCTCTTGCTTTTTCGATGATCCAGCAGATGTTGGCAATTTGATCTCTGGTTCCTCTGCCTTTTCTAAAAGCAGCTTGAACATCTGAAAGTTCATGGTTCACATATTGGTGAAGCCTGGCTTGGAGAATTTTAAGCATTACTTTACTAGCGTGTGAGATGAGTGCAATTGTGCAGTAGTTTGAGCATTCTTTGGCATTGCCTTTCTTTAGGATTGGAATGAAAACTGACCTTTTCCAGCCCTGTGGCCACTGCTGAGTTTTCCAAATTTGCTGGCATATTGAGTATAGCACTTTCACAGCATCATGTTTCAGGATTTGAAATAGCTCAACTGGAAATCCATCACCTCCACTAGCTTTGTTTGTAGTGATGCTTTCTAAGGCCTACTTGACTTCACATTCCAGGATGTCTGGCTCTAGGTGACTGATCACACCATTGTGATTATCTGGGTCGTGAAGATCTTTTTTGTACAGTTCTTCTGTGTATTCTTGCCACCTCTTCTTAATATCTTCTGCTTCTGTTAGGTCCATACCATTTCTGTCCTTTATCAAGCCCATCTTTGCATGAAATGTTCCCTTGGTATCTCTAATATTCTTGAAGAGATCTCTAGTCTTTCCCATTCTATTGTTTTCCTCTATTTCTTTGCATTGATCACTGAAGAAGGCTTTCTTATCTCTCCTTGCTATTCTTTGGAACTCTGCATTCAGATGCTTATATCTTTCCTTTTCTCCTTTGCTTTTTGCTTATCTTCTTTTCACAGCGATTTTTAAGGCCTCCCCAGACGACCATTTTGCTTTTCTGCATTTCTTTTCCATGGGGATGATCTTGATCCCTGTCTCCTGTACAATGTCACGAACCTCCGTCCATAGCTCATCAGGCACTCTGTCTATCAGATCTAGTCCCTTAAATCTATTTCTCACTTCCATTGTATAATTATAAGGGATTTGATTTAGGTCATACCTGAATGGTCTAGTGGTTTTCCCTACTTTCTCCAATATAAGTCTGAATTTGGCAATAAGGAGTTCATGATCTGAGCCACAGTCAGCTCCTGCTCTTGTTTTTGCTGACTGTATAGAGCTTCTCCATCTTTGGCTGCAAAGAATATAATCAATCTGATTTAGGTGTTGACCATCTGGTGATGTCCATGTGTAGAGTCTTCTCTTGTGTTGTTGGAAGAGGGTGTTTGCTATGACCAGTGCGTTCTCTTGGCAAAACTCTATTAGCCTTTGCCCTGTTTCTTTCTGTACTCCAAGGCCAAATTTGCCTGTTACCCCAGGTGTTTCTTGACTTCCTATTTTTGCATTCCAGTCCCCTATAATGAAAAGGACATTTTTTTTTTTTTTTTGGTGTTAGTTCTAAAAGGTCTTGTAGGTCTTCACAGAACCATTCAACTTCAGCTTCTTCAGTGTTACTGGTTGGGGCATAGGCTTGGATTACCATGATATTGAATGGTTTGCCTTGGAAACAAACAGAGATCATTCTATTGTTTTTGAGATTGCATCCAAGTACTGCATTTCGGACTCTTTTGTTGACCATGATGGCCACTCCATTTCTTCTGAGGGATTCCTGCCCGCAGTAGTAGATATAATGGTCATCTGAGTTAAATTCACCCATTCCTATCCATTTTAGTTCGCTGATTCCTAGAATGTGGACATTCACTCTTGCCATCTCTTGTTTGACCACTTCCAATTTGCCTTGATTCATGGACCTGACATTCCAGGTTCCTATGCGATACTGCTCTTTACAGCATTTGACCTTGCTTCTATCACCAGTCCCATCCACAACTAGGTGTTGTTTTTGCTTTGGTTCCATCCCTTCATTCTTTCTGGAGTTATTTCTCCACTGATCTCCAGTAGCATATTGGGCACCTACTGACCTGGGGAGTTTCTCTTTCAGTATCCTATCATTTTGTCTTTTCATACTACTCATGGGGTTCTCAAAGCAAGAAAACTGAAGTGGTTTGCCATTCCCTTCTCCAGTGGACCACATTCTGTCAGACCTCTCCACCATGACCCTTCCGTCTTGGGTGGCCCCACAGCATGGCTTAGTTTTATTGAGTTAGACAAGGCTGTGGTCCATGTGATTAGATTGGCTAGTTTTCTATGATTATGGTTTCAGTGTGTCTGCCCTCTGATGCCCTCTCCCAACACCTACCATCTTACTTGGGTTTCTCTTACCTTGGACATGGGGTATCTCTTCACGGCCGCTCCAGCAAAGCACAGCCACTGCTCCTTACCTTGGATGAGGGGTATCTCCTCATGGCTACCCCTCCTGACCTTGAATGTGGAGTAGCTCCTCTCGACCCTCCTTTGCCCACGCAGCCGCCGCTCCTTGGACATGGGGTTGCTCCTCTCGGCCGCCTCCCCTGACCTTGGGTAACCACTAGCCAAAATTAAATTAATTAATATAAAACTAATTAAAATTAAATGAAACTTAAATGCTGGAGAAGGAAATGGCAACCCACTCCAGTATTCTTGCCTAGAGAATCCCATGGACAAAGGAGCCTGGTGGGCTGCTGTCCATGGGGTCACACAGAGTCGGATGTGACTGAAGCGACTTAGCATTCGTGCATGCATTGAAGAAGGAACTGGCAACCCATTCTAGTATTCTTGCCTGGAGAATCCCAAGGACAGAGGAGCTTGGTGGGCTACCATCTATGGGGTCACACAGAGTCGGACATGACTGAAGTGACTTAGCAGCAGCAGAAACTTAATTACATATCATTAAAAATTTAGTCCCTCAGTTGCACTGTCATATTTCAAGTCCTCCACAGCCACATATGGCTAGTGGTTACCATATTGAGCAGCTCAGAAATAGGGCATTTCCATCATCGCAGAAAGTCCTATTGGACAGTGCTGCTCTAGAGTATCTGACTTTTTTTGTTTTTGAGCCTTTTCTTCTGATGTAAATTCTTCCTCCAACTTGTGTTTTATGTTTATTTTCTTCTTTTTTTTCCCCTAGTTTTGCAGGTGGGGGAGTAGAGGGGGTGCTAGAGGTGGTGCTAAGATTGATATAGGCCATGCAGGGTCCTTCTTTCCTTTTGCTTATCTTTATATGGTGGCAGTTCTGAAAAAGACCACTACTTAATAAAAACGTGATGGAGCTTTAGGCTTTCATCCATGCCTGACTAACTGGAAATGAACTTAACATCCGTCATAAAACACTAAAAAACTAGACAATATACAGGAGACAAGAGTTTGCTGACTTTAGACCACAGGTGGTAGTGATGGATTATCCTTGAGAGGATGGAACCACAGGAGGGGAACCTCAAATTCACGTCTCCTTTCTGACTTAGAGTACTTTTTGGATCATGGTGCAGACCAAGCAAAAGATGCCCATGTTTCTGAGTTGGGGAGGTCAGAGTTTGGGGCAGCTGCAGCATATGGAATTTTCTGACAGAGTACTAAAGAGAGATCAGAGCAGAACAGGACCTAGAATAGCCAATATAGTCTTGGGATTAAAAAAAAGAGTTGAAGTACTCAAACTATTCAAGTTCAAGGATTAATATAAAGCTACCAAATCAAGACAGAAATCAAGGCATAAAGACAAATAGATTAATGAATCAAAGTATAATACCTAAATAGATATAGATACCCAGTCAAGTCATTTATGATAAAGTGTGCTGTGTGCTAAGTTGTTTCAGTCATGTCTGACTCTTTGAGACCCTATGGACTGTAGCCCACCAAGCTCCTCTGTCCATGGGATTTTCCAGGCAAGAATACTGGAGTGGGTTGCCATTTCCCCCTCCAGAGGATCTTCCCAACCCAGGGATCCAACACGTGTCTCCTGGGGATCCTGCATTGCAGGTAGATTTTTTACCGCTGAACTATGGGGAAACCCTATGATAAACCCTATGATAAAGAGGCCAAGACAATTCAATGGAAAGAAGGAAAGTCTTTTCAAAAAGTTTGCCGGAACAACTATTCATCCAACTAATTTTTTTTTTTTTTTTTTGCCTCTTGATGAAACATAGACCTAAGCAAACAAGCTAAAATTATAAACTTTTGGAATTAAATGTAGGAAACTATCTTTATGAATTTAAAGAAGCAAGGATTTCCAAATCAAGACACAAAAGAAACTAATCATTAAAAATTGTAAATTTGGTTTCATTGAAAGCAAAAACTCCTCATTCAAAGTAAGTTAAGAAAATGAAAAGGCACGCTATGGTCTAGAAGAAAGTATTCATAATGTATATGTCTCACAAGGGATTTATATCCAGAATTCATAAAGAATGCCTTCAATAATAAAATAAGAAGCAGCCCAATTTTAAAATGCATAAAATACTTGAGAAGACACTTTGCAAAAGAAAATATATGAAGACCAATAAGCATATGAAAAGATATTCAACATCATCAGTCATCAGAGAAATGGAAATTAAATCACAATGTGATACTTCTTCATACCCATTAAAATGGCTCAAATCTAAAAGTCTGAAAACACTAAATTTTGGTGAAGATGTGGAGTAATTGAAATCCATCATTACAGCTGGAGTACAAAATAGTACAACCACTTCGAAAAACTGTGTTTCTTGTAATGTGAAATGCACACCTATACTATGACCATTGATTCTGCTCTAGTTCATTCAAAGAAATAACTTATGTCCACAAAAAGATTTGTTTAAGACCATTAACAGCTCTTTTTATTCATAATGACCGAAAATTGGAAACCATGCATATGTCTGTTGACAGAAGACTGGATATATGCAGTATATTCACAAGATGGAATACCAGTCAGCAATAAAAATGAATGAATTGCTTATACATGGAACAACATGAATGAATCTTAAAGACATTATGTTGAGCAAGAGAAGCCAAACACAAACAAGTACATACTCAATGATTATGTTGATATGAAGTAGAAGAATAGGCAAAACTAATTGATACTGATAGAAATCAGAACAGTGATTGATTGTATTGGAGGGAGGGGGAAAGAGGAGTAGAAGTTGACTGCAAGGGGGCACAAGAGTGCTTTCTTGCAAGATGGAAATGTACTATTGTATTCTTGATCAGGATGGGAATTACAGAGGTGTATACATTTGCCAGAACTCATTGAATTGTAAATTTAAGATTTGTGCCTTTTATTGTAGGTAAATTTTACTTCAAACAAACAAAAGGAATATTGTGAGGACAATAAAAGGAAGTATGCTGTGGTAGCCTGCAGCTTTAAATCGGGTATGATGGCTTAGAAAACTGTCCAAATCTCTCTCTCTTCTATAGGATAAGGAGTAGATACTGTTTAAACTGGTTGGTTTAACTTTTCAGCTCATTGGAATTTTTTCTTTCATCAGTTTATGTTTTTCGTCTTGTTTGGTTTGGTTTGGTTTGGTTTGACTTTTCTTTGCTATACAACTCTAGCTACTAGCTGCCTTCTGGCAAGCTGTTATTACTCCTGCCTCATCTAGTGAAAATTTATCTGGTCTGGGGAAAACAGAAATGGCATATCCATGGTGTTTTTTGTTTTTGGCTATGTTGCATGGCATGCTGGATCTTTCCTGACCAGGGATCCAGGGATAGAACCTGTGCCCCCTGCAGTGAGAGCACAGAATCTTAATCATTGACCACCAGGGAAGTCCATGCTGTCTTTTCTGTACCGCTGCCTTCC
This sequence comes from Bos taurus, assembly GCF_002263795.3. Taxonomy (NCBI): domain Eukaryota; kingdom Metazoa; phylum Chordata; class Mammalia; order Artiodactyla; family Bovidae; genus Bos; species Bos taurus. The sequence goes on from NC_037357.1 coordinate 104,510,189, forward strand.
TTGTAATTCTTCAGGATGGAAATAAGTCTATTCAGTGATGGTCTCTAGTCCATCCTGGCCCACTCACCCTCTCAGCCCATTCTCAACCAACCCATTGCCTGTAGATGCCTTAAAACCCTCTCACTTATGTGCAGAACCCTGCTTGAAATCTGGAGAGTTATTTCTTAGCTCCCCGCATTCCCCTGGCATTGGCCCATAACTTTGCCCAAGGTTCCCTTTACTTGGCAAAATATCCTTCACTGCACTGTATGGGGGCTTAGTAATCATGTCTTACTTTCAGCATGGGTGGAATTTTCTTTTGTTTTCCTTCATTCAAATCTGTGGGCTTGGAGCAAAAGGGTGTAACAAAAATACATTTACTTCACCATCTTTTGTTGGAAACTCTGAATCTGGTGTGAGCTTTTAGAAATCCAGATTTGGCACTGCCCCTCCCATGGCAAAAGCCTTTGACTGGCCTCCCAGTGCCAAAGGTAGAGTCTCAAAGCCCTGAGATAGCTTACAAGGCTTGGCTTCTACTTAGCTTTCCAGTGTCATCTCACTGCTGGTCTCCCACATCTAGGATATCCCAGTCATTCTTTTTTCCTTTTAAGATAACTTTTACTGTTCTTTTTCAAATGATTAGAGTAACTGCATCCTGTGGTAGTGAATTGGAAATATAGAGAAGTATAAAAAAGAAAAGAAAATCACCTTTAATCATGCTTCCTAAAAGATATCACTGATAACATTTTGTCTTATTTTATTCCAGTGTTATTCCTATGCATAATATCCAGATAGTATTTTTATGTTATATTATATATACATATATAATATAAAATTTTAAGGCAATTAGAGTCTTTTAGACTTCTTATTCCACTCTACACTTTATTATAAGCATGTTCCTGTGCTATCATTTGCCATCATCATTATATTTTAAGTTCCAGTGAATATTAATAAGCATTTACTCTGTACCCAGTACTACTTGGCTAAGCGCTTGACATGGATTTTCTCATTTAATCCTTGGAACCATCTGTGAGGTACTAGGATGTTCCCATTTCACAGAGAAGGAAATAAGGGCTGAGAGAGGTTACATAACTTGCTCAGACTCACTGGTAAGTGTTGGAGCTGGGATCTGAATCCAGGTAAAGAAAATCTCAAAATTCTCCTGAGGTGTCAGTAGAATAGTCTTTTGAACATTGATTAAATATTGAATAGATTGTTGTTGTGTAGTCGCTAAGTTGTATCTGACTCTTTTGCAATCCCACGGACTGTAGCCTGCCAGGCTCCTCTGTCCATTGGATTTCCCAGACGAGAATACTGGAGTGGGGTGTCATTTCCTTCTCCAGGGATCTTCCCCACCCAGGGATCGAACCCAAGTCTCCTGCATTGGCAGGTGGGTTCTTTACCACTGAACCACCTGGAAAGCCCATTTATATCTGGGTTGAATTCTTTCAATAACCTGTTAAACAGCATCCTTGTTTCCAGTCTCTTGGCTATATTTGCCACCTATTTGGTTCCTTCATTAAACTGATTTTAATGATCTAAAATATATTTCTATTTTCAAAGTCAAAGTAATTTAACAAGCTGTGTTCAGAAAGTTTCACTTCAGTTACTATTTTCTCCACTCTGCTTCCTTCCTCTACTCTATAGGTAAATATTTTTCTTAGTTTCTCATTTGTCTTTACAGTGATTTCTTTTTTTGGCAAATACAGCAAAAATGTGTATCTGGACATATGTTTAGTCATATTTTCTCCCTTTTTAAAATATAAGATAACATGGTAAATACACTGCTTTGTATCTTTATTCCTTAATGACAAATTCTGGAGATGTATTATGTATAGAAATTGTCTTCATTCGTTTTTATGGTGGCTTAATATTCCATTGTGGGGATGAACTGTTCCTTTTCCAACCAGTCTCCGTATTGAACATTTGGGTTATTTCAAATCCTTTTACTGACAACAAATTTAATAAAAATACAATTGGTAGTCACGTCACTCCCTGCTCAGAAACCTCTGTGGCTTTCCATTGCTTGCAAAAGTGAAATGCCCTAGGAGGCTTTCTAAAGTCTATCGCAATCTACCTTCCCTACCTTGTTTCTCCCCCATCCACCTCGTAATCCTGTGTGGCAGCCACAGTGGAACCTGCCCACTCCATTCTCCAAATGTACTGCACTGAGCATTGTTCATGCAGCGCCCTCAACTGAAACTACCCTTCCCTACTGCCCCTCCCTCTCCACCTCTCCCCTGCACATTGGTTGGAATTTTTTCTCAATCCCTAGAACGAAAACGTCTCTCCAGGACTCTTTCACTGATTCCTGTCCCCACCCACACCTTCCCCCAAGTGAAATTAATCACTTCACCATGGTCTTTCCAAAGCATTGTGCATTTATTTTTATATTTTACTTTTTATAATTTACATCATGCAGTGTTTTCTGGTTATTTATGTACAGTTCTCTCCCCACACTCACCCCCTTATCAGTAGATTATGGAAAAAGCCATTCCTGCACAGAGCTTTTACATGGTTAAATACTCAATACATACTCCTTGAATTGTATGTTTTTATTAGATGTCTATAAAAATAAAGCACACATAATAACTAGAGCCAACATAGCTTATGGCTTTGAAAAACAAATGAATCTCACTCATCCTTCTACTTGCTTTGTTTTACACCACTGGGTGGTCAGGTGAGGGCCCGAAGCAGTTCCTGAAGAAATAAGGATTCTTGGGACAACTGAAGGTTGTTGTTTTTGTTTGTACAGCATATTTATGTAGTTTTAAAATTACCATGCTTGGACACATCAACCTTCCTCTTAATAGCTTTTTGCCAGCTACACTAAATTTCAAATTAAGTTAGTTAGGTTCTATCCAGAATGACTGCCAAGCACTTGTAGAGTTCAAGTGGTTTATTGATAACTGAAAATCAACACTTACATTTAAGGACATGAATTACCATTTCCCAGTGAAATTGATATGGCAGATTCAAACCATTTATTGTTGCTGTTCAGTTGCATTGCTAAGTTGTGTTCAACTCTTTGTGACCACATGAACTGCAGCACGCCAGGCTTCCCTGCTCTTCACCATCTCCCGGAATTTGCTCAAACTCATGTCCATTGAGTTGGTGATGTCATCCAACCTTCTCATCTTCTGTTGCACTCTTCTCCTCCTGCCCTCAATCCTTCTCAGCATCAGGGTCTTTTCCAATGAGTCAGATCATTTATGGGGTCTCTTTAAAAGATATATAGATCGAATCTCTCAGAATCCACTAGAAAATCCTTGGAAATATTTTATTTACTTCTTTCTGTTGTAAGAAAAGAATCCTCAAATTTTATTAAGCATCATAAGAAAGCATTATAATGAGCTCTTTCAAGGGAATTTTATAAAAATTAAGACAATGCTGTATGGAGTTTCTGATTCTAGTTTTTGTAGACTTTTTGGAAGACCTCAAAGATTACATCAACACTGATGGGATTCTGTCAGGTTCTAATTGACATGGATATTTCTGGTTTGTTAAATGTCAGTGTGTGTCACCAATTTAGTCCATGTATAGAATATGAGGTCTATACCTTAAAAGGCTTATATTCTCATTAGATATATAAAACCTCTCAGTGTGAGAACTATCAAAGACTGTGTGGCCATCTTTAATCCACCACAGACTTGGTCTAGGATAGTGACTATGAAAATAAGCAGATCCCAGGCCTAGCTCAAGCACAAAACCCCCATTTGTAGAATTGTTCCTGTCACTTAATATATATTTAGTGACTTAACAAATAGATATTAGAGATATTGTAGAGGAAAAAAATTAAAACAGCTGGGCTTTGTAGTAAATCATATGCGGGAAGCAAAGGGTAAGATGGAAACAAAAGGGATGAAGTTCTGAATTTGGGAAGCTGATGGGCCCTTTGATAGCAATCTCAAGAAAAGAATATTATCTCATTAATCATTGTGATGGATTAACTTTCAAAAAACCACTGAGAGACCATCCCCAGAAATAGTAAGCCTCAAATAATAAAAATAATAATGTTAGATCATGTCTTCAAGATAAGAAGCATAGGGGAAGATTTGGAAATCCTAGAATTACCAGCAATGGTTAAAAATGAAACAAATGATTTCATCCCTGGGAAAGATCGTAGCAGGAACGATTTTAAACAGTCACTGAGCAGCGCTGTTAATGAACACTATTACAAGAACATTTTTGTTGACCTTATAGGGGTTGTTCTCCCATTAGTGGTAGTAGGGGCTCCATAGAGATGGGTAGTAAAGATACCTCAATTCTGAGAAAGAGCCATTTTCCTTCCAGAACTTCAGAGGCTTCCCCAGTTGTCTGTTAAATTTGTTATCAGATGAAATATGGGTGACTCATATTCCATTCCCCGTTTCAAGTTTACATTTTTCCATAAACATTGATCTGGCTGGCTAGAAGGCAGAGGAAGCAGAAACCTCTTATGAATCAGAGCTGATCTGGCTGAGGTTTATGGAGGGGCCCTTGTAGCCTCGCGTTTAAATCCCTCCCTGCCTTCCTGGAGTGCAAGTTGTGAAGTGCTCCGTCACCCCGTGACCAGGAGAAATGAGAGGCTCTGCGGAGACTGTAATCTCGCTCTAAACAGGTCTCCGGTGAGGGATGGTGAGTGGTGATACATCACGCCAATCACTCCTCTGAAGGCACCCGCTGTCACCTCCATGGGGCTCCTCCTCCCAGGGGGGAGATAGGAGAGCATCCAGGGAGCATCATATTGAGGTCTCCCGTGTGCAGCACACACGGTAGTTAGCCACTGAGCCATGGGCCTGGCCTGCAGCCTAATTATTAACATCTGAAAGTCAGCTGCTGGGCAACTGCACGAATCGCTCGTATGACATTTAAAAATATGGATTTTTTTCCTCCTTCCTACTGGACAGGCTTATCGCATATTAGTTTCTGGATATACCATCAATGCGGCTGAAGAAGCTATGGCCACTGTGACTTCTGTCATTATTGATTGCAGCTGGGATGAGACACGTTCTTCTAGGGACAATAAACATATATTGGGAAAAAAATGAAAGAAATATTCATATTACTATTTGAATATCAGTACTATTATTAGTACTAAATAATATTAGTAATATTAGTACTAATAATTAGTACTAAATAATATTAGTAATAATTAGTACTAAATAATATTAGTAATATTATTTAGTACTAAATAATATTAGTAATATTATTTAGTACTATTACTAATATTATATTTCTTTAACCACTTAGGTTCTAAATTCTATAAAAAGCAAAACTCTAGCAAAACCCTATCACTTTACACAGTATCCCTGCCCATAGGACATTTTCTGTTCTGTTTAGATAAAACAGACAGATGTGTTAGAACTACAGCCCACACATTCAATCAATAGGCCATGATGATTCATAAATAGAAAGTTCACTGAGAAATAGGACCTCCCAGCCTCTGAAAAAGCCTTCTGAGTTCCAAGAATATGCAATACAAGTATACATTTAAGAGAGTATTTGGAGCTGGACATATGATTGAATGCTAGAGAATGTGGGTTACCTTTCAGAAAAGGAATTTCCTCCATGCCCTGTCCGACAAATGGACCTAGACTGAACATGGCTCTGACAAGAGACAAGGGGTGACTTACGTGCCATGTGACATTTTCCCACAGTCACTGACAGATTCTAAGATAAGTCACATCCAGAGTGTGGCTAGTGCTGGCGTGTTGCTCCTTTCTTCAGGGAAGCCGAGGACCAGCTTCCACTGAGCATTCAGCTGATCGTGGGAAGGAAGCATCTGTTACAGAGATGCGCCCAGTGAGATGGTTTGGAACCTCTCTTCTTAACCCTAGATCACTCTCTCATTAAGGGCTGGTGCTTGCCTGATCTCCAGCTCATTGATTTAAAAGTCATTTTGTACTGTGGCCACAAGGAGAAAAGAGACATGTTCCAAGTTATTCACTTCATTATCCTATGACTCAGCCATTTCATCTGAAAAGCTAAAAAAAAAAAAAAAGAAAGAAAGAAAAATCAGAGGAAGAATACCCAGCCCAAAGTGGCTATTAAAAAGTATTGAGGGCTCCCCTGGTGCCTCAATGGTAAAGAGTCCGCCTACCAATGCAGGAGACACGGGTTCGACCCCTGCTCCGGGAAGATCCCACATGCCACGGAGCAGCTTAGCCCATGCACCACAACTACTGAGCCTGTGCTCTAGAGTCTGGGAGCTGCAGCTGCTGAAGCCCATGAGCCTTAGAGCCTGTGCTTTGCAACAAGAGAAGCTACCATAATGAGAAGCTTGCTCACTGTTGCTAGAGAGTAGCCTCCACTCACCACAACTAGAGAAAGTCTATGTGCAGCAATGAAGACCCAGCACAGCCAAAAATAAATAAATAAAATTATAAAAAAGTAAAGAACAAAAATTTTTTAAAGAATTTTCAAGTAAATAGCGATAAAAATAATAATCTACGTCTATAGAAAAATTTATATTAGGTCATGCTTTGTAAGTCACTTTGTATGCATTATATGGGACGTTTAAATCTCCAAGCCAACCTATGTAATGTACCAATACTTTATAAGTGATAAATAACTAATACCAGAACAAAGTAGCTTAAAAATTAACTTTATAGCTGACGTTATTTTAAATGAATAGAAAATCATTCTTTTAGTAGCTTAACATTGGCACCAATACCCCAGAAAGATAGACGATCTGACCTTAACTTTAAAGTTGTCTTCATTGTTAATTTCCATAAAAACCTTAACATTTGTCTAATTATAGGGTTCTGCATTCATTGATCTCACTAATTCAACTGTTTTATCTGAGTGCCTCTCTTGAATTGATATAATCTAAATTGCACATTTTCTAAACTGCTAAGCTCAGGAGAAATCTTGAAGGTGGTGCAAATGGCTGTTGCATCTTTTGCACCCGTCTAGCACCATCTACTGTAACTTTGTAATATTGGATTTATCGTTCTTTTCTCAAAACCATGATATTCAGATTCCTTTACCCTGTCCTGGCAATACTCCATCCACCAAAGGTGTATATTCATGGTTAAACTGAAAAGCAAGCAATTGGCTGGCATAACATATAAAAAGGAATTTTTGCCATTAAAATGAGTTTTAATAATCCAGTTGAATTTTACTATCAAGGAATGTCAATGATGTGTAACCATATTTTTATAAAAAGGGATTTAGACCGCATGGCACTATGCAATTTTATCATCAAGGAATACATTTCTCACATCTGGCTTGTCTTTCAGTCTGTTGCATCATAAGCTATATTTCTGCTACCTTTCTAAAAGGAGTGAGTAGTTACCTATGAAAAAAATTGTGGAGCCCTTGGATTTGCTTTGTCTGGGGAGAATGTGTTCACGTGATTCACACAACTTATTGTTTTATCATTTATCTACCTCCCTGGAAATAGCAGGACATAAAGAGAATGAAATCAATATTCTTTTCTACTTGCCTAGCACAAATGGATACTTACTTGGGGTCAATAGTCCTTTTTGAGAATTTTACGTAATGTTCAAAAATACCTCTACCCCAGGTAGGGAGAGGCCGGAGGATGGAATGATGGGGAAAACATAGAGTGAGCTGTAGTTATTACCAGGGTCCTGGCTTTAGTTTGGAACTGTGGATTCACAGGTGATTATTTTTCAAACTAACCAAGTAAACAATTTAAAAAAAAAACTAATTGAAGTAGACCAGGAATGGACAAATAAGAGAGTCCATTGTGGACCAAGGATTATGATAAATCCGATTTCTTACTCCCATAATCCATTGTGAAAATAAAATATTCCTACTTTGGTTTGAATATTAGAAACTGAAGACTTTCTGCCTAGTAAGATTTTGACAAGTGAGGCAACATCCCGAGTCAGATACTCAAAACTAGTTAGGAGTGGCCTAACTAGTTTCTCGATCTTCTAAGGAGTTTCTTTGTCACGAGTGTCTACATAGGCTACTCCTCGTTCAGGTGTCACTGTGATGCTGCCAACATTAGGAGATGGTATGTGCATCAAGAGACAGGCACAAGAAGGTTCCTAGAAGCACCATTCGTGATGGCCCCAAACTAGCAATAATCCAGATAGCCATCAACGGTAGGGTGGCTAAATGTGATATATTTACACACAGGCATACTCCAGAGCAATGAAAATCAATGAATCACAGCTACCAGAGCAACGCAGATGAAGCTCAAAAATACAACACCATGTAAGAAGCCAGACACAGGAAAGAATATATACTAACTTAAAGCATTTATATACAGTTCACAAAACAAGAAAATTAAACCATGTTTAAGGAGTGCATGTCTAGATAGTAAAATTGGTTTAAAAACCAAAGGTGTCATTTTCATAAAAGTCAGATTAGTGGTTACCCTAAAGGGGGTGAGAGAATGACTAGAAGGACTCATGAAGAGAGGACTCTGAGGCACTGGGAACATTCTGTTTCCTGGGTGGTGATTTCAGAGGTGTTTGCTGTTGTTGTTGTTGTTTAGATGCTCAGTCATGTCTGACTCTTTGCGACCCCATGGACTGTAGCCTGCCAGGCTCCTCCGTCCATGGGATTCTCCAGGCAAGAGTACTAGAGTGGGTTGCCATCTCCTCCAGGGCATCTTCCTGACCCAGGGATCAAACCTGAGTCTCTTGCATTGGCAAGTGGAGTCTTTACCACTGAGCCACCCCGGAAGCCCTTGAGAGATGTTTGCCTTATAATAATACCCTTAGCTAAACTTATGATTTATACACTTCTCTGAATTTTTATATTTCACAATTACAAAAAGGGTTTAAAGACAAATAAAGGAAAACCCTGCTATGTGTCTCCACTGCCCACACATTGCCTCATCTTATTCATCAGAGCTCCTCATATCTGCTCCCGGCTCCTGGCCTTGTCGGCTCCCCTCTTCTCCTCATCAGGTAATTCATGTTCTGATCATATTATGCTCTTCAGTGACTTTGCACTTTTTCCACTTCTGTGCCTAAGTGGACTCCTTTTCCCAACCCCATTCCCACCAATTGAATCCACACCCATCTTTCAAGGCATAGTCAAACCAAGACTTCCTTAAGGAAAGTGTCCCTGAATTCCTTGGCCAAAGTAGTATCTTCTTTTGAGTTCTCATTTCCATTTGAGCCTCTGTTACAACAACTATATTCTTGTTGTTCTGGTAGTGGGTGTGTGCCCTCTTTGTTCATAAGCGAAATGGTTTTGAGTTTGAGCACAGTAGGGGCTCAATAAATGTAGAATAAATTCATTCTTCAATAGATGAATGATTATCCATTTGGCTATTTGGGACTTAAAACAGAAGCTTGTCAACGGAAAAAAAAGTCATTGTTTGTTATAGGCACACTGAAGAATAACTCAACCCCTGCAGGAGACTTTACTGGCTATTATGTGAGCTGGGTTGCACCATTGTGGAAACTGACCTGCAGCCCTCAACTAGGTTACACAGGTCATTCTGTGCTGCTCATTCTGGGGTGTGTGTGTGTGTGTGTGTGTGTGTGTGTGTGTTAAGTCACTTCAGTCTTGTTCGACTCTTTGCGACCGCATGGACTGTAGCTCTCCAGGCTCCTCTGTCCATGGGATTCTCCAGGCAAGAATACTGGAGTGGGCTTCCATGCCCTCCTCCAGGGGATCTTCCCGACCCAGGGATCGAACCCATGTCTCTTACATCTGCTGCATTGACAGGTGTGTTCTTTACTGCTAGCGCCAGCTGGGAAGCCCTGTCCTGGGCTAAGTGACCCAAATCAGTTTTGTGGAACATATCTGAAAGGCTGTAGAAGCCAATGGGTAATTCCTAATGCATATATTAAGACACCTTATCTGCATGTGAGTGAACATTTAGAGATCACACAAAGAGCCACCACTTTGTGTGTTGGGGGTGGGGGTGCACGTGTGCAATCACTTGGTAAATCCACATCTTCCAAATGTCTATGACCTTCACCTTGCTCCTCTCCCCAAAGTCTGTGGATCAGTGTGAAGAGAGGCTGAAACTGGGCCACAGAGAAGACTCTTAAGGCTGCTAACAAAAGCAGTTGATACCATCCCTGGTTAAGCTGTTTGTATGTTTACGAGATTCATAAGTTAGGCATTTCTGAGTCAAGAAATGCCTACATTAGGAGTATGTATGTTCATGTTTACTTGTACATGTTATGGCCGGTATCTGGGAACCTGTTCACTAGCAAACCAGCGTCTCTTATTTTCATTGCTTCAGAGAATCATGCAAAAATAACTCATGTCACCAGATTTTGGAGGCAGGCTTGTAGTGATACAAATGTTGACTTGGGTAGAACTTAAAGCTAAACAGAGGGAAAAAAACAAAGCAATAAATCATTTAGAGAAGATTCTGGAGGACTTGGCTTGGGTAACTTTGAAAGGCACATAAAGTATCTTTGGATGATAAATCCTGTTAATCTGTTTAGCTCCAGTCAGAATCAATTGTTCAGATTTGGGAGGAAGGGAGGGTTGACCTGAGTGGTTACTGGTCAGGGCCATTGCTAGAGTTATAGGATCACAAATAAGTTAGTTTTACATGTGGACTCCAAATTGCATTATACACATACAAAGTATTAGATGCAAAGTGTAGTTAATGGCTAACAAATGTTTGAAATTCAAAGCTATTCCAGGAAAGGAGGAATGAAATGAGTCCATGTTATATTCATTAAGCAAAAGGCCTCAAAAGAGGGTATGTTTTCCAAACATTCTGTGAATTGCTGACTTTAACATGTTGCAATTTTTTTGGTTAAAAAATTACCAGGAAAATTCCATAGAAGTCATCAAAATGATACATGACACAATAATCCATGGAGTACTTTTAATTTAGAAGTCGTAGAATACTCCCTACACTTTTTCTCAGGTCCTAGATGAAATATAATTCAGGAAATGAAGTCATGCGATTAAAAAAATATCATTCACTTTCTTTGTATTATGTCATGATAACTTTTTGTGGCTTGTATAGTTTCTTTATAAGTCCCTTCTGCAAACTATAAACCAAATAATTATTTCTGTTTTGGAAAAATTTGGAACTGCCAGTGAATTTTATCTAGTTGTTCATAAGGAATCACAGAAAAAAAAAGTAGGTGACTGTTCAATTTTACCTTGAATTTGTTAGTTTAAAAGTATTCCAGCTGCATTTTTCATTGGGGTTCTCTGAAGAAATGTAGAGTTTTGATTTTGAATTTCAAGTTTGTCTTCTCTTTCTTTTCCTTCTTTCTTTCTTGCCATTGTCATTGACTATTTACAAGTGTTTTTGTGGATGCTGGAGAAAATGAAATAAACTGTAATAAAAATAATTTTGTCCAGGTGGTACATAAATCAGTTGAGGAAATACAGTTCTTTGTGGCAAATAAAAAACATATGTATTACCTAGTGCACCAAAATGTTATTATTCATCAAATGAATGTTAGAGATGTGTCAGGATTTAGAGACGTAAAGAAGAATATTAGGGCAGAACATAGTCATGTTGCATATTTTTGCCTAATGTGGAATAATTGGAAACAAATACATGGGGAATTTTACATGAATTTGGCAGAGCTGAAGTTCATTTCAGGGGTATACAGGGATTTCCCCATTAGGAAGATTATCTGTTATTTCCTCTTAATTTACGATTTGTTGAATACTGCCGAATTACTATCAAACACCAACTAGAGAATTCAAAAATAGAAACTGCAGTGGATACAGTTTTAGCTAGAAAAATACCTGATTATCAGTGTAATCTGGAAGCAACAGGAATGTCTAATTATATGTATGTGCTTGTGTGTGTGTGTATGTTTAGACTGTATATGTATACAATACATCTTTTTTTAATTTGGTTAATTACTAGGGTTTGTGAATTCTTTCTCTAACCTGAGATCAGACATTTCCATCTATGTTCGTTGTACATTTGTATAGACAGATTATGCTATATTATTTTATATTTCCATACTAATGTATTATTTTATAATTTCCTGGTTGTTTTATGTATATTACTTCCCAATTTGGTTTCAACTTAGAAATGATTTGAAACTTCTTTTGTAACCCCCCCATCTGCTACTCCCATAAAATACTAAATACACAAGACATGTAGGTACTTAAATCTGCTTTTAAACAAAGGAATGACTTATTTTTTTTGCTGTTATTTACCATTGAGTTATCTTAGTAGATTATACTCAGAGTTCAAGGAATTGGTGCAGGAATATTAAAAAGAAAACTTTAGAATGCTATAATTTCCTGGCTTTAGTTATAGCAATCATTTTCATATTTTCTTCAATTGTTTGTGTTTTTCTTATATTTTTATGCCAATTTTGCACGAAAGCTGGATGTTTCAGACTTTACTGAAAGTAAATGAAAATATAGTTTTGCTCCTTTTTTATGACATTTACTAAGCAGGAAGAGTCATTTCCATTTTAATTTTTAAAATGCTTTTCATGCATTATTTTCATACTCAAAATACTCCTTGATTTAATGAGAATCATTGTCATGTATCAGAAAGTCCAGCATCTGATAACAACTTTTTTTAAATGGAAATTTTTTAGTGGTTTTTCTCTTAAACCCAAATCTATAAATTATTTTGATGAATTTAATGTTGGCTAAATGAATACTACCATCATTTACTTTTTTAATGAACTTAATGTATTTATCACTTAAAACAGAGGTTTGACCTATGTCATGTGCTGATTGAATGCACATTTGTTATTCACAAATCATTTCTTCTTTGGTAATAAATTCCATCTCTTTAAATTTCACCCTCTTCCTCCTTCTCCCCCTCCTCTTCCTCCTTCTCCCTCTCCTCTTCCTTCTTCTCCCTCTCCTCTTCCTCCTTCTCTTCCTGCTTCTTGACCTGCAAATCATAAAGGGGGCAGAGGTAATAGAAATAAATTCTCAGAGGCTTATGAACATTTTGAAAAATAATATGAGTTAGAAAAGACCTATATGAACAATGACCTAAAACAAAACCAGAATGTTCTTTCTCGTGTAAGAATGTTTTACATTAAGACACATGTTTATTCATCTCAGCACACAGGTCAGACTGTGGTTAAAAAAATATTCCATGATTTAATACAATCAATTAATACAAGTTAAACTGATCACATGCACAAAATTATATCTTCTAACATGAGAGTCTTTGATGTAAACCTATCATGATGTGACAGTTCAGATCTGAGGAACATGTGTAGCCCCTGTGGTTGTCCCTAAGTGTGTGAACATGTCACATGGTCACATATCAAATGGGGACTTGATTGAAATGGTCTCACTTGATTTGTTACATAGTCAAACTTAATGTAACACTGGTTTTAAATGTGAAGTCAGCCAAGGGGGAGAGGATTGGGAAAGGGATAGATGGGGAGTTTGGGATTAGCAACCTAGTATATATAGGATGGATAAACATCAAGGTCCTATGTATAGTACTGAGAACTATATTCAGTACCCTGTGATAAACTATAATGGAAAAGAGTATGAGAAAGAATATATACATTTATAACTGAGTCACTGCTGTACAGCAGAAATTAACATGACATTGTAAATCAACTGTACTTCAAAAAAAATTTTTTTTTAAACTGAAACTGGGGGGCTTCCCTGGCAGTCTAGTGGTTAAGATTCCACACTGCTAATGCAGGGGGCATAGGTTTGATCCCTGTTTAGGGAACTAAGATCCCGCATGCTTCACAATGTGGCCAAAAGATTTTTTTTTTTTAAAGTGAAGCCAACCGGTGATGAGGCTATCTTGGCTGCAGTATTGATCTTGATTCTATTTTAGTACTTAGAATATGGTCAAATGTGCTAAATAAATGAACTAATGTTTGTCTGAGGTATGGATCATTTTGTAAAATTAAGATTGGTCTATTACCCTTCACAATTCTGCATCCTTATTTATCAATAGAGGAGATCATCAATTTTGAGAGTGCTTTATGAAGTTGACAGTTGGCGTGTATTGTATCAGGTGTGTGGGAAGGGTAATCATGACCATCCCATTCACTTTGGGGACCAGAAAAGGAACAGCAAGTGCTTCAGGGAACTTGAGAGATCGAAGAGCTGACAGCTTCTTGGTGGTTCAGGGCTCTCAGATTTTATGACATTTTCAACATCCTCTAGTTCACATAAGAAATGTCACAACATGTCAGATCAGTGGTCCACCAATCTTGTGTTCTCTATCTGAAGGTGATACCACTCCTTTGTAAGAAAACGGCAATTCACATCCATGTCATCAACCTCAGGGGCTAAGGATGTAACTTGAACTTCCCTAATTTCCCCTTAGTGAACTGTTAAAGGTCTGTTATCCATGAATTGGTCCAAATTCTCCTTGACCACATTTACCTTCTCATCCTGCCCTGCTTTGAAGATGTAATGAATTCCATGTGTTTACTTGTCACTGCCTAAACAAATTCTCCATGTTTGTTCTGAAACCATATCCCATAAGCTTTAGGGTACATTGTACAGTCTATACTCCCATCAGTAAGCCCATCTTCATGCTGGCCATATTTTCTTGATGTTTTACATGTTGATCCTATTCCCTCTGTTTTAGTGGAGAATTGTACAAGGGAATTAAGATGTTCTAAGACAATGTTTCACAGCTAAGCCCAAATAAAATACATCCACGGTTTCAGAGTTCTGAAAAACTCTTTCAGAATGGAAGTTTTTCAGTGTTAGAGTTGCAAAACTCCCAGTGTGCTTACAATAGATTGGTTCTGTGACAAAGAAGAAGATTTGGTATGCAAACACGCCTAGCCAGAGCACATACTTTCATAATTCACTCAGATATAGCAGTCTAACCCTCAATATGTGATAAAAATTGATTATCCATTTAAAGTTGTTTCATGGTCCATGCATGTGTTTCCACTGGTGTTTTAAGTGGCTTTACACAGAGTGAAATAGCATTACTTAAACAGTAAAGTATAAACATAATATGGCTCGTTTATTAAGGTCCCAATGCTGCAGCTGGAAGGCATCCCAGGCAGTCTTGATGCACAGAAAATGTCAGCGTCCTTGGCTTCATAGCTACTGAGACAATTGAGACACCTCGATGTGGACTGGGACCCTTCTTTCCCTCCTCGTCAGGAATAGATGAGACACTGTGCTTTCATCTTTCCCTTTGTCTAATCCATTTCTTGTCAGCTGTGTGTTGTTCACCTGAGTTGTTTGGTAATAAAGTAGTCTTGTTAAAATTTCAGGTGGATTGAAGTCCATTTCAGTGTAAAAGGTTGGAGTCATCTTTGTGGGAAATCATGGATCACATCTTAGAAATATTCCACCCAAGGTAGGTATAAGCTGGGGTATTAGTCAGTTTCCTTTGTTGACTTCCTGGCACTGCCAGCCTGACTGACAGGTGAACCAAGGAGGCTCTGGCTCCCTTGCCCAAAGGCAAAGAGTTGCAGATGTGATCAGTTGAAGGCCATCTGATTGGCTTGCCCAGGAATGTTGACTGCCCAGGGGATACAGGTGGGCACTAAAAGTGTCAGCTGCAACAAGCATCCTGGTGTTTTGGATACAGCCACGGCTCACAGGAGACCAGATGTGGGAAACCTCACTAGGATTTTATGTGACTACTCAATAGTTTTTATTAACCACTTGTTTTCCATGATCTTGCTGACCACACTCCATCCTTTGACAACAACCATCAACAAAGATGACTGCTCAGTCACGCATGTCTTATTATTACCCCCGCCCTGGAATTCTTGCTTAGAAAAACTCCTTGCTCTCCCATTTATCTCAAGGTCTGATTCTAAGAGAATCCAACCTTAGACAATTTATATATATATATATATATATATATTCTCTGGTTTAACCTCAAATCAACTGCATCCATATCTCAGGGAAGTCAGTTGCAATAAATCCATATTTTTAACACATATAAGTGATCCTCATGTGTAACCCAGTTTGGGAAACACTACATCTGTTCACCACAATCCCTGTCTCCCAGCAGATCTCAACAGTGAGAAGGGAAGCTAGGAATGGCTTCCAGAACATGGCAGCCATCAATGGAGTTGTACTTACAGTGATAAAATATGGCTTCCACCACCTTCTTCCTGCTAGGAATCCCACAAACTCTAGGGAACTGTAGGTGAAGTTTGGATTGGGGCAACCTGCCCTTGTATTTTTTTAGACTTTCGGGAGGCCATTCTCTTTTATTTCCACTTGGATGCCATAGGTTAATTAGAAGGTTCTGAGTTGCCTACAGACCAAAATCACCAGGATGTCTTAAAACTGAACCGCATGTTTAGAATCGACTCTGGTTCATCTCAAGAACCAGGGTGGTTTTCTACTCTGTCTTTCAAGGCAAAAGCCCTTACTACTTAACAATGAAGAGTAATGCTAACTGAATTTAGGGACAAGAACCTCATTGTGCCTGTTAATATCTTTTAGTAACCAGTAGGAAAAGTTACCCAAAGCTGACCCCAAGCCAAACTTCATTCAGGAGTAATGAAGCGTTGATGGTTCAGAACTCGCTGAGGTCTTTCCTGATTCCTTAACACTAAAGGTTTTAGAGTAATTTCAAGAAGTCTGAATAAAATCACTGTGAAACCTAAAGAATGAAAATATAGTGTCTGAGAAGAAAATAGACGGAATTATGTTTATTTAGGGCTTCCCAGGTGGCTCAGCAGCAAAGAATATGCCTATAATGCAGGAGACACAGGTTTGATCCCTGGGTTGGGAAGATCCCTTGAAGGAGGGCATGGCAGCCCACTTCAATCAATATCCCTGCCTAGGAAATCCCATGGACAGAAGGGCCTGGTGGACTATGATCCATGGGGTCTGAAAGAGTCAGACACGACTTAGCAACTGAGCATGCATACATGCATGTTTATTTACTCTGAAGAAGATACTACTAATGGGATATAAGAATAAATTGTCATCGAACTAGGTCTTGAAGGATCCATAGGATTGTTGTAAACATTTATTTTCAGTAGAGATTCATTCATTTAGTTCAACGCATGCCTTTGTGTTGCTAATCAGGACCAGGTGCTATGTTAGACACAGGGTTACAAAGGTAAGTCAGGTGCAGAGCTGCTTTTTAATAAACTCACTAGTAGACAAAACGTCTAGTTTTGGGGGCATATGAACTGATAAAGTGTTAACATTCCTGTAAGGAACAGAGTGCTATATAACTACAGAGAGAGTAGTTAATTAAGATAATGTATGTAAGAAAAGGTATGTGTAATTGCTTTTAAGCTGTAA
Organism: Bos taurus; assembly: GCF_002263795.3. NCBI lineage: Eukaryota > Metazoa > Chordata > Mammalia > Artiodactyla > Bovidae > Bos > Bos taurus. The sequence continues at coordinate 104,527,274 of NC_037357.1, forward strand.
AGCACTACATAAACGTTATTATTATCGAGAACAGCTGTGCCTGGGGATGGGCTCCTAAAGACGATTTCAGAACCGCAGTGACTTTGGTGCTGGGGCTTGAAGAGGAGAAGGCTTCCAACAGGCAGGGGAGAAACGGAGGCAGTTCAGGGTGTGGGCCCAGTGTAGATGATGCTGGGAAGCTTGTATCTGGGGCCTCTTACTGACTGCCAATCAAATTCTGCAAGTTCTAAACATTTTCTATTCTCTCAAAGACCACCCACCTCTTCCTGCCTCCATTTTTCTCTCCCCAGCATCACAAGACAGCTCTGTGAACTTGCTGACTTGTCTTTCTCACCACTTCAACATCTCTGGATCTTTTTCCACCTCTCCTCACCAACCTCAGAGATGACATGTTCAGAAAGCATCAACTCAGCCCGTCTGCTCTCCACCATGGAGAGGTATCCTCTGCTCCAAGACCAGCCCCTCCCTCTGTGTCCATGATGTCATCTACCCTGGTTGTTGTGAGTTTTGAGCCCTCCCTCAATCCTGTCTGTCATCTTAAGTCTTTCCTACTCCACTGATTTTTTGTTTTTGCTTTTTGTTGAATTGCATATTCAAAGTTTCCCCTACCTTTTGAAACAAGACCCTGCCCAAACACGGTTCCCTTTCTCTTCCTTCTCCTATGAAATGCTAGCCCATCTCCCTTTCTTTCCTCCCCAGTCTTCTAGAAAGTTTCATCTATACCTGCTGCCTCTGCTTCCATACCCACTCCCTCTGTCATTTCTTGTAACTTCCTCCCACTTCCTCATAACCAATCTTTCCTCATGCCCCTGAGCTGTGCATTCTTTCAGGGCTTACCAGAGACCCGTATGGGTTTGCAGTCACCATACGAATTGGCGTCACATGCATCTCCCTACTGTTCTCTGGTCTGTCTCTACCCTCAGCTTTAAGGGGTGGAATTCACTCCTTTGTTCACTAAAAATCCTAGTTCTACCTCGTCCAGCTTCTCTGCTACGTGCCACCTTGATGCATGTGCAAATGAGCCTTGTTTAACTTTAAGGTGCTCACCCTCAGACCCCAACACTCAAGTCAATGTGTTGGAATAAAAGTATGTGCTGAGGATGCCTAGAATGCTGAATAGGCTGTGATTGTCAGCCTGGGTTTGAAGAAGTTTGGGGGATGATCCCCCAGGGCAGCTGTTGACTAAATGGCAGTATAGACAGCCATGCCACAAACAGAAGTGGAGAAGGCAGGAGAAGAAGCTGTAGTTTGTGGATGGTGAGTTCAGGTTCAGCTGTGGGGAGTGTGAGATGGACATTCATGAAGTCGAACCAGTCAGCCTGGTGCAAGATACGGACTAAAGAAGTGGGTTTGGTTGTCACCTGCTGAGGGGATGGCTGACACCAGGAGAGCTGGTGAGATCACTGGGAGGCAAGGCTACAGAAGAAGCAAAGAGAGCCAGGGGTGGGGCTTTGTGGTGAAGGCAGAAGAGAAACTAGTGATGCTCTGAAGGTGGTGGTGGGAAGGTATCTCCCCTCTCTCCACATCCTCCTCCACGCCATCCTGAGAATGATGGATTGGAAGCACAGATTTGTTCTGACCACTTCCTTCCTTAGAAACCCTCGGTGGCTCCCATGTGGCCTACAAGATAAAACAAATAGAAAAAAATATCTCCTTAGCACAAAGCGCTTCATGGTCTAATCCCTGCTTAGCTTCTCTCGTCTATCACCCCTCCCTGGCAGGGGCCATCCTCTAACCCAGTGGATCTGGACCTTAAGCATGCATCAGAATCACATGGCAGGAAGGACTTGTTAACACAGGGACAGCTCAGCCCTACCCCCAAAGTTTCTCAGTCAGTAGATCTAGGGTAGAGCCTGAGAATATACATTTCTAACAGTTTCCTAGAGATGCTAAGGCTTGTGACTGTACCATACTTTTAAGGACCATTGCTTTAATCCCTGTAGGTTCCCCTGACCGAGACAGAGCTCTCTGCCTCTGTGTGGATAATATTCTGGGCCTGTAATTCCACCTTCAGGGGCTTCCTAGGTGGCTCAGTGGTAAAGAATCTGCCTGCAATGCAGGAGGCACAGATTCAATCCCTGGGTCGGGCAGATCCCCTGGAGGAGGAAATGGCAACCCACCCTAGTATTCTTGCCTGGAGAATCCCATGGACAGAGGAGACTGGCAGGCTACAGTCCATAGGGTCACAAAGAGTCAGACACAGCTTAGCAACTAAACAACAGTTTCATCTTCTCTTCATTGCCCATGGCAATGTTCTAGAAAACTTCCTGGACCAATTCTCCTCAACAGCTGAACACCTTTATTCCTCCCTCCCTCCTGCTGATAGTTATTCTGCATTTCTGACAACAGAGACTCTGCTAGATTTGATCTGCCCAGGCAAATCACGGAGCAATACCAACTCAGCCCAGAGCCCCCGGATAGAGCCAGTCTTGATACGCTGATGTGCTGCCTGCCCAGGTCAGGACCCTGGGTGGTCCCACAGCTTGCAGGGGATGAGGGAGGAAGAAGGGACTAGCAGCTCTACCTGTAAGGCTCCAGAGAATGAATGATTCAGGGTCTGATGGTTGACAGTAGTGGCACATTTGTCTTTTGTCTCCCTCTAGAACACAGTTTTCTTAAATGCCAGAAGAAAAATCTCTTTGTATTCTGTGCTGCCTACAACTGCCTTGTACATAAGAAGTGCTTATTCTTGAATGAATGAAATGAGAAAGAGCAGTGTGTCCAATTTGTTATTGGCTTCTATGTTTATTTCAACAAAAGAGGCCATGACAGATGACATCTGTGCCTTATACATTTGTCACATTTATGTCACATTTATGTTAACATGCAGCTTTTGAAAGTACATTTCGTACTATCTCCATTATCTTCTGTTATCCTCCCGTTTTTATCTGATCAATTAGGAGGTAGCTTTTGACCAGCTGGCCATTAGGCAAAGAGACATATATTTACCTACTTGATAGAGCCTAGGCGACTGAGACTGTCCAAAATAGGGCATTTCTAAACAATGATTTTTTAAAAATAAGATATTAACTCCACATAGAACTTTATTTTCCAAAAATAAACATTGTTTTTTCAAAGGACAGTTCAATGGATTTGGATTTGGGGGATCAGTTTTATACCAAGCTTTTTCAGATGCCAGCACAGTAACATAGCACCATTTCGCCATCTAGTGTTGCAGGTCAGTATTACCTGTGATGGAAGCACCATGCACTTTGCTTCAGCCTTTATGAAAGCTTGCCAAGACGTCTGAGTCTGTAGGAGTCAAATATATCTTAGAACCCCCAAGTATCGATGTCTAAAAAGTCAGTCTTCTTTCTCATCCTTCCCTTCTCAAAGTAAACCAAGTGAACAGCCAGGCTGAGCTAACTTCAGACCAGATGGCAGTTGTGTCCTTAGAAATCACCCACATGCGTCTGCTAGATTTCCTTCTTGATGGGAGTAGATGGTGGAGAGGACAGTGCAGCAGCCACGGGAAATGAGCATGGCTTTGGCAGGGAGCCTTGGTTGATGAGGACGCCCAGAGCCAGGGTTTACACAGGTTGCTTCCTGGTGATGCTTTGTTGCTGTTGTTCAGTCGCTAAGTTGTGTCCAACCCTTAGTGACCTCATGGACTGTAGCAAGCCAGGTTCCCCTGTCCTCCATTATCTCCTTGAGTTTGCTCAGATTCATGTCCATTGAGTCTGCAGTGCTCCCAGGGTTCAAATCCTTGTTCTGCCTTTTACTAGCTATGGGCCTTTGGGAAGGCCATTTGTCACTCATCTGTCAATTGGGAACAATGATACTGGTTGTGGTTAGTATGAAATGAGTTCATACATGTAAAGAATACATGTTTCCTGCTGACTATATAATCTTGTTTGAATCTTTGGTCTCTTATTTGCTACTTTTGTGGATTTCAGCAAATTTTTTCACCTCTTTGAGCCTCAGTTTCCTTATTTATGGGGAGGATACCTTTCGGTTCTATGCATCACATACCTATCAATACTTGACACCCAGAGCACATTATTTTTAAATCTCCCTTCCTCTGCAGGTTTCCTAGCTGGTGCTAGTGGTAAAGAACCTGCTTGCCAATGCAGGAGACATAAGAGATGTGGGTTTGATCCCTGGGTCAGGAAGATCCCCTGGAGGAGAGCGTGGCAACCCACTCCAGTATTCTTGCCTGGGAAATCCCACGGACAGAGGAGCCTGGTGCCCTATGGCCCATAGGGTCGCAAAGAGTCAGATACGACTGAATCAACTAAGCACACACTTCCTCTATATGATGAAATCTTTTTTCAGTAATAATTATGAAATAAAACAAATGATTATAATGGCCAAGAAAGAAACACAAAGAGTGAAAAATCTATCTTTTGTTGAACTTTCCCTCTAGTAGAAATAGCAAATTGACTAAAAATAAAAGATGCCAGTCCAGGTTCGATGCACGATACTGGATGCTTGGGGCTAGAGCACTGGGACGACCCAGAGGGATGGTACGGGGAGGGAGGAGGGAGGAGGGTTCAGGATGGGGAACACATGTATACCTGTGGCGGATTCATTTTGATATTTGGCAAAACTAATACAATTATGTAAAGTTTAAAAATAAAATAAAATTTAAAAAAATAGAAAACTAAAAAAAGAAATTATTAAATGAATAAAGATACAAGTAAAATAAAAAGAAATAGTGCCAAAAGGAAAAAGAAACTGAAGTGGATTAATATTTATTTATGTTAATGTATTTTTAAAATTTTTATTGGAGTATAGTTGACCTACAACACTATGTTAGTTTCAAGTGCACAGCAAAGTGATTCAGTTCGACACACACATATATTCATTCTTTTTCAGATTCCTTTCTCATATAGGTTGTCATCCGTTAATGTCTTTTTGAAGGAGGGGGAAACCACATGAAAAAACAAGTCCAACAGAGTAAGTCCCTCATGGTTCAGAGTCACCGCCCCTAGAATGACGATTGAAGCAACTCAACTTCTGTTTCTCCGTGTTCACAGTCACTGTGCTATCATTGTGTTTCTGAATCCCCTATTTGAATGAAGGAATCTGTAGTACCACCAGGACTGGAGACACAAACTTCAGCCCAGGGAAGCCCACATAATTTCAAACCAACACGATCTTACTCTAGAATCAAGTGTGTGTGTAGCCGAGATCACTGTGTCCATCACCTACTATGTAATTGGGGCTCTCTGCATCACCTCCCATGCAGAAAACAATGTTTCTTACAGGATAAGCAATGAAAATGTGCTCATCTGAAGCTTATATATTATTATTTAAAGTTCAACAGTAACTTCAGCAATTTTTGAACTTTAATAAGGTATTTGGGATATGAGAGGAGGAATATTATGACTTACATTGTTTAGAATTACTTGGACATGTTGATAATAAAAGACACCAACTTTTAGTAGGTTTTATTATTTTTTTTAAGTTCTCCACAAACAATGAATTCTCTTCTGGCCTGCATCTGGGGCTGACTGCTCCCACAGCCCTGCTCTGTTACCCATTGCCTGCAACCACTAAATGAGAAAAGCAGGACAATACATCCAATACTGGGTATTTAACACATCCAATATTCTTCTTCCATGACTTATCTCCTAGTTCCCTTCCTCTTTCCCACCCAAAGCCTGCTCTCCAACCTTCCATACATATATATGCATGAATAAATGATTTTGAAACTTTAGCTCAAACGAACCAACCAACCCAGCTGTCTATACTGTTTGATGATAAATAATCAACAGCTTATGTCTTCATTTGGAAACATGGGCCTTCTATGGGTTTCCTCTTGAGACATGTCTCAACTTCAAAAGATACAGTTGGACCAAGTTGCCTTGGCATTGGGGTGTGGAGGCAGCCTTGCAGGATGGGGCCCACGAATTTTTCATTTGCCTCTTTGCTCTCAGATCTCCTCCCAGCCCTTGGTATCTCCACTCGGTGTCATGAAGCGCCCCACTTCCCTGGCTTCTGGGCAGGTCGGGGCAATAGGAGGCCTAGGCAGGAGACTGCAGGGAGAAAGGAAGGAGGAAAAGCCCAGTGATCGCCTCCTCCCCTTACCACCTCAGGCACTGTCTCTGCAATAGCTCTATCTCCTCCACAGAGATACATTTTCTAAAAAGTTAATGAAGCCTAAGCTCCAGGGCCTCTCCCTTGCACTGCTGCTGCTGCTGCTGCTAAGTCGCTTCAGTCATGTCCAACTCTCTGCGACCCCATAGAGGGCAGCCCACCAGGCTCTGCCGTCCCTGGGATTCTCCAGGCAAGAACACTGGAGTGGGTTGCCATTTCCTTCTCCAATGCATGAAAGTGAAGTCGCTCAGTTGTGTCCGACTCTTATCGACCCCATGGACTGCAGCCTACCAGGCTCCTCTGTCCATGGGATTCTCCAGGCAAGAGTACTGGAGTGGGGTGCCATCACCTTCTCTAATGCCCTGTGTGTATACTTTTTTAACAGCTTTATTGAAATATCATTTACAAACCATGAAAATCACCCATTGTCAGTGTACATTTCAATGGTTTTTAGTAAATTTAGTGAGTTCTGCAACTGTCACCATAGTCTACCCCCAATTTCCCTTGTGACTTTTCAGTGAATTCTGGCTCCCAGGCCCTGGAAACCACTAATCTACTTTCTGTCTCTCCAGATTTGCCTATTCTGGACATTTTCATATAAATGGAGTCGAATAGTATGTGGTCTTTTGTGACTGGTTTCCTTCACTGAATGTTTTCGGGGTTCATCCATGGTGTAGTATGAATCAATACTTCATTCCTTTTCATTGCCAAATAGTATTCTATTTTATGGCTCTTCCCAATTTGTTTATTCTTTCACCAGTTACTGAACCTGACTGTGATTTTTTATTTGTAATTTTTAATGCTTTGTATTTCAAGGGCTCCCCAGATTGCATAAGCTGTGGACCCCAAAACCAAAAGCTGCCTGTGCCTCTGTGGCTACAATCCTGTGATGGACAGCCTCTAAGATCTTGCCTCCTGCCATTCATGCCCTTGGTGATCCCTTCTTCTTGAGTGTGGGCTATACCTAATGACCCCCTTCTTACAAACAGAATATGGCTAAAGTGTTGCCAATGCAGGAGAGGCAGATTTGACCCCTGGGTTGGAAAGATCCCCTGGAGAAGGAAATGGCAACCCACTCCAGTATTCCTGCCTGGAGAATCCCATGGACAGGGTAGCCTGGCAGGTGACAGTCCACAGGGTTGCAAAGAGTTGGAAACAACTTAGCAACTAAACAACAACAACAATCTCTGTGTTGCTTGATGGACCACTCTTTGGCTTCTTACTCTTCTGTGACCAACACAATCAGCTACTGGTGTTAACCCCTCTCTGTTTGAAATACCTAGAGTGGTTTCTAGCATTGCAGGGGGAAACATTTCATCTTCTGTGACACGCAGGCTCACTTGAGCCTTCACAAGGCTGTTTAGAGAGAGAAAGAAATTAGTGTGGGACTGAGAGCCTTGTAGGTCCTAGAATCAGTCTTCATGAATAAAATAGGTTAAGACAGAAAGCCACCTGCTGAGCTACCAGATAGCACAGTAACAGCTCTGAAAGGTGATGACAGAGTGACGGAGCAGCCCTTCTCACATTCCAGTTTGCAGTGAGCATTCTCGGCCGGGTAGAGAGGGTGTGTGAGCCGGAGCATGTATTCCCCAGTGGCTGCAGCTATCCTGGGGATTCCCCTTTGCCAAGGCTCCCTGAGGCTCCAGTAGGGCGAGAGGCGGTCTCACAGCGTGGACACAATCATTCATGATCCTAGGAAGCAGAGCCCACCTCCTCTGGGACTTAGATGGCTTCACTGTGGGCTCCATACTGCTTACACGTGGCCCAGCTGCCCTGGGGATGGAGTTCAGCCTGCAACGTGTTGAAACAGTTTCTCCAAACTGCTGGAGGACTTGTGCCCTGGCAAAGGTGCTGTCTTCTTTATCCCTAGTGGACAAAGAAGTGGCTCTTTGCCAGACCAACCGGGAAAACAGCAGAGAAGCCTTTGGGCTAACTTCCTCATCTCTCAGTCCCTAGCTTGGTTGAGCGCAGGGGCTCTTGGCTGGGAAACTGTTTTCCTGGGAGATTATTTTTGCTTCCAGCCCCTAGTGCTGTTATCACGTCTTCTGAATGAGGGCTTGAGAGTAAACTGAGCAACAGACACAGCTCTGGGCATATTTTGGCCCTTCAGGGGCTCAGTGTCCTGCACAGCCAGCTGTCATTCTCCATACACCCTGCAGCCTGGGATTCTCTCTCCCCTGCCTCTTCGCCCTGTGTCCCATGTAGTTTCATGGACCAGCTCCTTTACACCCACCCCCAGCTCTGACTGAGGAATTGGCAGGTTCTTTTGACACAGCAGGCTTAGACACTCTTCCCACTCTGCAAAGGTGTGGAATTGCCCAGGAGTCATCATGTCCCTCTCAACGGGGCAGACACCCAGGTAACACAGGGACAGAGTGCTGGCAGTTGGCAAGTCTAATGTCAGAAACCCTACATGGAGTTTGTTTCGGACTGCACAGAGAGCACAGAGAGAAAGAGTGGAAAAAGAAGGAAATTAGGAATAAAATGGCTAGGAGAATTCTAAGATTGATTTCAATCTAGCTGCAACTATCAGCTGTTAGGGGAATCTGAGCCAAGGCCTCAGCTAGAGCTGGGGAGAAGTTAGACAACAATGGCTCATAAGAAAGACAGTTCTGCCTCTACAGACCACTGCTGCTCTCTCTGGCTGGAATAGATTTCACTGAGCAATTCAGTATTGACTCTAATAATTTACATCTTCATTAAATATTAATTTGGTATCCTGTAATTGTTCATTACTTTTCAATCTGGGCTGGATTCTGTGAGACACGGTGCTGATTTCTTCGGGATGTCATCACCGAAGGCTGTTGGGCAGGGGGCTTAGATCCAAAGCAGGATACAAGCTCACAAGCAAGGAAGTTCCTCAGTGCCCACCAGTGGGCTTGATGGTTATTACTCGTACGATGATGGGGAGGAACGGACATTATACAGCCTCTCAGGGCTCTGCCAGTGAATTACAGATCACTTTGTCCTTTCCCCTGTTAGCACATCCATAAATTACAACACAGCATGCGCAGAGCTCATATGGAAAACTATCCTTTAAAAAAGTCTTTTCTAATGCCTTTAACTGGTGGAGGGGGCAAAAATCAATTAGGTTACCAATCATCATAAACACTTAATGAGTTGAGAAACAGGAACCATCTCAATTTTGTGGATGAAGAAGACTTGAGGACACACAGTGGTGAATGTGGAAATGGGTGAGGGTTTGGAAAGGGTCTGTTCCCTTCAGTGGCAACTTCTGCACATTTTGACCAGCACATTAAAGTAAAACTGGATTTAGGTTCTATTGAGATACTTGAAAAGGAAAGAGCTCCTTTAATATGTATTAGCTAAGCTTTTGGCTGTAGATAATTATATACCCAACTAAAATGGCTTCACCACTAGGATACTTCTTATTTAATCAGTTCGGTTCAGTTCAATCGCTCAGTCATGTCTGACTCTTTGCAACCCCATGGACTGCAGCATGCCAGGATTCCCTGTCCATCACCAACCCCTGGAGTTTAGTCAAACTCATGTCCATTGAGTCAGTGATGCTATCCAGCTATCTCATCCTCTGTCGTCCCCTTCTCCTCCCACCTTCAATCTTTCCCAGCATCAGGGTCTTTTCCAACGAGTCAGTTCTTCACATCAGATGGCCAAAGTATTGGAGTTTCAGCTTCAGCATCAGTCCTTCCAATGAATATTCAGGACTGATTTCCTCTTGGATGGATTGGTTGGATCTCCTCACAGTCCAAGAGACTCTCAAGAGTCTTCTCCAACACCACAGTTCAAAAGCATCAATTCTTCAGTGTTCAGCTTTCTTTATTTTTATTTATTTTTTTTTAGACTGTTCTATACATCAGTGTCTCTTTTGCTGTCTCTTATAGTCCAACTCTCACATCCATACATGACTACTGGAAGAACTATAGCTTTGAATTATTTAATACACACAAAAAATCCAGAGGTGGGTGGGATCAGAGTCAGTTCATTGGCTCTACAATGGCACCAAGAACTCAGACTCCCTCCATCTTTCTGCTCTGTCCCCCTCAGGGTACCTAGGCATGTCCCCTCATGGTTGCAAAGTGGCTGTCATGGTCCCAAGCATTGAGTGCAAACATAATAATGCCCAACTGAAGAAAAGAGATGTTTCTACTCATGAAGTATTTCTTATTAGGGAGGAAGCCTTCCCCAGAAGCTCCCTTCCTCAGTTATCATTGGCCAGAATTGAGTCACATGTCCCTGTCTTAGCTGCAAGAGAGGCTGTAAAGTGAGAAGCTGGCATTTTCAGTCTCTGGGATGAGAGGTTCTCTGCCATCAAGAAAGGAGGAGGAAATGGCCTTTATGCTGATAATCAGCAATGTTATTCTACACTTAGATTCAACTTTTACTGAGGTCTTAGCCCAGGCTTCACACACTGCTAGGCACCTTACATTACTTACCTAATTAAGCTGTAATCAAGTTAGAATGGTCAATAAATTACCTGTTGGGGTCTTAGAGGCCACTTGTTCATCTGTTTATCTCTGAACCCCTGAGCTGTTCATTGGCAAATGAGAATACTACCCAGCCTATTCTAATAATCAAGTGAATTAAAAATCAGTATTAAAAAGAAAGACTAAAAAATTCCATTAACATGGGTTCAAACAACCTGGATTGTTAAGACTTGGATTTTCTTTGTTTCTAGCAGGGCGTTAAGCTAAAGAGACTGAACAAGCCACTGCTAACATCCAGAATAAAAGTCACAAGCTAAAAGGTCTTAATTCTAATTCTTTTTTTTTTTTTCTCTTTTTTTTTTCCTCTAATTCTTTTAAATTGGGTCCGAAGCAATGTTGGCCACAGATCTAGACTCACTACAAGAAATGGCTCAGAGATAAAGATCCCAAGTACTCCCATGTTCCAAAATGTATTAGCTTAGGACAGTCCCATTGGCTGGGCTTATTTATTTGAGCCAGTGAGAGAGAATACACTGCCGTTTACCTACATTTTGCATTGGAGTTTCTGTCAACAAGTAATCAAGTCTCTCCAGATGTTTCACTTGCTATAACAAAGCTACTGTCACAAACAATAACACGCAGATGTTCCCTTTGAAAAGCAGATTAAAAATGTTTTTGTTAATGTTTTCAAATTATCTAATGAATTACAAAGAATATGGATGCAGAATTGGTTGCTGAAATATCTCCTTGAAACTGGATTTTTAAAAAATTAATTAACTATAACCTCTTTGGGTAAGATTAATCAAACTTCAAATAAAGGAGAAAAAACAAACTTCATGTTTTTTGTCAAGTAGGATTCAAGTGGTTAGAGGGTGTGAAATTTGCTTTTCACAGAAGGATTTTATTTCTGTTTCATTTTCTTTTCTTATCCCCTATTTCTCTTACTGTACTTCACATGGAGTCTATTTACTCTTGTGTTACTCTGAGTTTTTGTTTCTGAAATTTATTTTTTCTTTATCTGCTCATTCATCCCTAAGTCCTGAAAGCTCTTTTCAGACCCTCCTTTTGGTTAGCCATAGCATTTCAGAGCTTTGTCATTTCTGATTCACACTGCTTTTGTAACTGAGCAGGACTCAATGGGGGTCTTCCTGGGACAGACCTCTCCCCTATATCCTCTGCTTTAGCTCCTCTCTGAAGAACTCAGATAATACATTAGTTATTGCTGTGTTGTTTAGTCACTAAGTCATGTCCAACTCTTTTTCGACCCCATGGACTATATCCTACCAGGCTCCTCTGTCCATGGGATTTTCCAAGCAAGAATACTGAAGTGAGCTGCCATTTCCTCCCCCAAGGGATCTTCCCAACCCAGGGATCGGATCCAACCCATGGCTTTGTGTTGACAGGGGTATTCTTTACCACTGAGTCACCTTGGCAGCCTGATTCATTAGTATCTGACACTTATTCCCTGATTTTTCAGCTGCTAAAACTACCACCAAATGGAAGAAATTAACTACTTAATGATCGTGAGCACCTTGCCTTTAAAAATGTTTTGCTGAAACCCTTCGGGGACTTGCAATCAAAAGGGAAAATGATGGGAAAGTCCACACATTTTGAGGTGTGGGGAAGTAATTCTGGCTTATACCTGGTTTAACTTAAACTTTACTGATCAAATTAGCCTGTTTTATAGCCTTTTGGACATGTACTGTACATCTGCTTTTGGGTCTTGAGATGGGGAATGCATTTGAAAATCAAAATGGAGTAGCTGTGGTTCAGACATCCAAGGTAAAACTAGGTTGCCATTACGGACATGATTTCTGGCATGTTCCTGTATTGTTGAGAACTCGAATTTTCTGAGTTGTGTCATACTTAGGACCCCACCAGCCATTCTCAAAGCAGTGTCTGATGGCAGATGGCAGCTGCAAGCTTATAACCTCAAGGTCTTCTCTTGTAACTCTTAAATTTTTAGACAATAAAATTGCTTCGGATCAGATGTTAGCAGAAAAAAGGAGACGTGTAGTGACCATCAGCTCCTGTTATGTATATGTTAATACCACATCAGAAGTTAAAATCAGCTTAGATAAAAGTAGACAACTGGCTCCCCGGCTACAAGTCTCCCCCAAACTGCCAGGTCCAGACTGGTTTTCAGACTTATTCTCCTGAAGTCTTCAGGAAATGATATCTATCTTGGTGTAAGGTCAGGCTACTCAAAATGGCTACTGTCTTGCTCTCTGTACAACCCGTGCCCAACCAGTGCCTGCTTCACCTATACTAGACCCACACGACTGACGTTCCTACATACCTGTCCCAGACCCCAAGTACTGACTGTTTTTATACTTGTTTTCCTGGTAACCAATGAGCCCACCTGAAGTCAATTACCCTATAACTGGTAATTTACCCTTCCCCCTGGGAGCAAAAACTGCCACCATGCCCTGCCCACCATCTGCTTCACATGGTGGGGTTTGCTCCAGGATCTTGCCTCAGACATGTGAGCTCCCCCACCCATTAACCCACTGATGTCTCTGGTGCTGTCTCCAGGCCCTTTCTTCAGTCTTAAAACTGGGCAAGTACAGGATTTGTAGGCCTGTGGGATGCAGCCCAACACTTGTCTATTAAGTTTCAGTTGTCCCTCCTCCAGCTACTTCTAATTGGGTCAGCTGGCTCCAAAAGTGTGGACTAAGGGACTGAGATTTTAATTATACAAGACTTGGATCTAGGACCTGAAACTTGGAAATGCTTCCAATTCTGTCTCCATGTTACTGCACCAAACTTGGGTCCACTCACCCCCATGCAGTGAAGCCAATCTATTGATACCAGGTTGTGGTGAAGAAAAAAGGAGCATTTATTGTAAAGGCGCCAATACTAGGAGACAAGCGGCTGGCCCTCTAAACCCCCAAATTCCCCAGAGGGTTTCAGCAAAACATTTTTAAAGGCCAGGTGAGTAGGGGTGTCCCATGGTATGTGATCAACTCATGCACAATTCTCTGGTTGATGGTCATCTATCCTTAGGTTCCAGAAGGTCTGGGGGCTACTGCTCAGATCATCAAGCAGTTAATTTCTTCCATTTGGTGGTGGTTTTAGCATCTGAAAAACTCAGGAAATATGCATCAGATACTATTATCTAGGTACCTCAGGAGCTAAAAACAGAGGATGTAGGGGAGGGGTCTGTTGGGGAAAGCCCCATAGGGTTCTGCTTGGTCACATCCGTTCCCCAAGTTGAGACAGGACTACACCCCATTTGAGCAGGGAGTAGCCAGAAGAGTTCTCTCCCCATCCCCTGAAAGATTTGGGGAAGAATGAAACAGGATTGGAGATTGAAACCGAGTTTCTCAGCCGAGTTTACGATGAACCTCTATCCAAAATATTATTCTCTTTCTTTATATATATATTTACTTATTTATGTACTTGGCCGCATCGGGACTTAGTTGCAGCACTTCACTGAATCTTCACTGAATCATGTGGCGCACAGGCTTAGTTACCCCCGCAGCATTGAACCTGTGTCCCCTACATTACAAGGCAGAATCTTAATCACTGGACCACCAGGGAATTCTCCCATTACTCCCTTTCTTGTCCAACACCTGTTCTCCTCAAGATTGAGGGGTACAAAGTAAAGGGAGGAATTATAACTGAGCAGAACCCTACAGGCCCTTCCTAGGACAGACCACCCCCCCCCTCCCCGCCCCCAACACACACACACATCTTCTTCTGTAGCTCCTCTCTGAAGTACCTGGGTAATAGTATCTGATGCATATTTCCTGAGTTTTTCAGATGCTAATACCACTACCAAGTGAAACTAATTGACCAGTTGACGATCCTGAGCCGCTGGCCCCCAGGCCTTCTGGCACCTAAGTGATCGCTATCAACCAATCAGAGAATTGTGCACCAACTAATCACTACCCTGGGACGCCCTACCGTCACCTGACCTTTGAAAATGCTTAGCTGAAACCTTCTGGAAGTTGCAGGTTTTTTGAGCACAAACCACTCAGTCTCCTGCTCCAAACTCTGACGTTTTGGTTTGTTTGGCCTTATGGGGCGAAGGGCACAAGAACTTCCATTCAGTAACACTTTTCCATAGCTTTATCACTTTCTTTTAACCTCATTTTGTATTATTACCTGAAAGGTTTTGTATCATAATTTTCTGCTGTGCCTTCATTATCTGTTGGCATGTTATTTGATTCTTCTTTTTTCCTTTGTTTCTTTTTAAAAAATTATTATTTTTTTGACTGCACTGGGTCTTTGTTGCTGCACACAGGCTTCCTCTAGTTGTGGAACGGGGCCGGGCTCCTCTCTGGTCACGTGTGCAGGCTTCTCATTGTGATGGCTTCTTTTGTCGTGGAGCATAGACTCAAGGGCATGTTGGCTCAGTAGTTGAGTTTCGGGATCAGTTCCTGCGGCATGTGCAAATTTCCTGGACCAGGGATCGAACCCCTGCCTTGGCAGATGGACTCTCATCCACTGGACCAGCAGGGAAATTCGCCTCTTTTTCCTTATTATATCATTGGAAAAGGTTTGATCATAATCACTGGTCATGTTTAAAGTAGATGGGTTTTCCTGTGTGTTTAGGAGATGGGTGCTAAATAGGGAAGAGGCAAACCAGAGCTGCTTTTCTAGCTTCCCTGCTCGAGGGTTCCCTTTCTGCTTTGGCTCCAAAGCACGGCTGGCTTCATGGGTACGTGGCCTGTGTAGCCACACAGGGTCCTGCTCCAGGTTTCATGCTCTCCTGTTACCATCTTGAAATTTTTAATCACTTGTGAACAAGGAGCTCTGGCTTTTCACTTTGCACTGTACTCTGCAAATTACATAACTGATTCTGCCACGGATTGTTAAAAACCATGGCCTTTCTGTAGCCACCTGCCCAGTTCAGAACCTGGCCAGTGTGTGAAAACTTTCTGTCTTCCATCAGTGTTTCTGGCTTGCTCAATTCAGATTCCACTCCCAACAAGCTTCTTTTGCAGAGAGAGTCTCAGTTCTTCTGGATGGGAGATGTTATTGTGTATTTTTGAAGTTCTTGTTGGTTTAATTTACCTTAGTACCCTATGACATCCCTTAGTGCGTTCTTGTAGTTCTTTCTGGACTTACTTGCAAATGGAAACTATGAAGATGTTTCTCAGTTGTTCTCAGATTCACCTACTGAACATTCCACTCAAAGTGGAGTACTTCTTTTGGAAGGATTTGTTGACAATTTCTGTGTCCTGGGTCTGCTAAGATGATCAGAACACCACTTTATCCTCCCTCTATTAAACTCGCACAGCTATTAAACCCATAGGGATCCTGCTGATGTCAGAGTTTGGACTCTCTCACACGTATTCTGGAATTCACGGGCGTACCAGTCACTTGCTTTCCTTGAAGATGTTACCTGTGGACTGTTTCTTTTGCTATCCTAGTTGCTATGAGGTGACTTGGAGAGATTAAAAAACTATATTGCCATCATGATCTTGCCCCCAACTAGAAGCTTTGACAAGAATGTTTCAGTTTGATGTATTTATTATAGGATCATTAACCATTAGGTAAGTACTACACCAAATTTCCAAGGGCTGCTTTCTCGAACTGTCTTTATCCAGGCATATATTATCTAAGAGGCTGAAGTAAACAATAGGAAAAGTGGGGTTGGAGAAGACTCTTGAGAGTCCCTTGGACTGCAAGGAGATCCAACCAGTCCATTCTGAAGGAGATCAGCCCTGGGATTTCTTTGGAAGGAATGATGCTAAAGCTGAAACTCCAATACTTTGGCCACCTCATGCGAAGAGTTGACTCATTGGAAAAGACTCTGATGCCAGGAGGGATTGGGGGCAGGAGGAGAAGGGGACGACAGAGGATGAGATGGCTGGATGGCATCACTGACTCAATGGACATGAGTCTGAGTGAACTCTGGGAGTTGGTGGTGGACAGGGAGGCCTGGCATGCTGCGATTCATGGGGTCGCATAGAATCGGACACGACTGAACAACTGAACTGAACTGAACACCAAATTTCCAAGAACTGCTTTCTCCAACTGTCTTTATCCAGGCATATATTATCTAAGAGGCTAAAGTAAACAATAGGAAAAGTAGTGTTATTGTAACTGGCAGGGCACATGTGCTCTCATTTATATACTGAACATTACAACTTTAAAATTTGGTTTAAAAAATAAAAACCTTCATTAAAGCTTCCATTTATGGGTCTTGTTAGCTGAGAACATAAATATGTCCATTACATTCTCCAAATCTGGCAAGTAGTAAACCCTGGGATAACTAAAGCAGATAAAAGTCACCCAATCAACACCTAGAAAAAGACACACCACTGTTTTAATTTTTTAATTGACATATAGTTGATTTATAATATCATGTAAGTCTCAGGTGTACAGTACAGCAATTCAATACACACATACATACATACATATATACATACATACACTGGCTTCCCTGGTGGCTCACACAGAAAAGAATCTGCCTGCAATGCTGCAATGCAGGAGACCTGGGTTCAGTCCCTGGGTCGGGAAGATCCCCTGGAGGAGGGCATGGCAACCCACTCCAGTATTCTTCCCTGGAGAATCCCCATGGACAGAGGAGACTGGCAGACTACAGTCCATGGCATCACAAAGAGTCAGACATGACTGAGCAACTAAGCACAACCCATATATACATACACACACACTTTCAGATTCTTATCCCTTATAGGTTATAATATTGAGTATAGTTTCCAGTGCTATACAGTAGGACCTTGTTGGTTATCATATTAGTGTCTGTTAATCCCAGCCTACTAACATACCTCTCTCCACACCCCTTTCCCCTTTGGTAACCACAAGTTTGTGTTCTGTATCTGTGAGTCACTTTGTGTTTTAGAAATAAATTCATGTGTGTTTTTTCTTTTAGATTCCACATATAAGCAATATCATATGATGTTTGTCTTTCTCTGCCTATCTTCACTTAGTGATAATCTCTAGGTCCATCCTTATAGCTTCAAATGGCATTATTTCATTCTTTTTTTATGGCTGAGTAGTACTCCAGTGTGTGTGTGTACTGTATCATATTTATCCATTCATCTGTCAATGGACATTTTGGCTGTTTCCATATCTCAGCTATTGTACACAGTGCTGTAATGAACATGGGGTGCATGTATCTTTTCAAATTATGGTTTTCTCCAGAAATGTGCCCAGCAGGACACAGCACTGTTTTTTAAAAATTGTATCACAAACAAAATGAGGCAGTAATATATAATTTTCACTTAGTATATGCAATGATATTTTAGCAGAGTAGGACTGTAAAATAGGTACTTGACAGAAGTATTTAAAATCAGAATACCTGATATCCCAACAGAGTCCTTCTTCAACCAAAATTCAACTGCCATTTATTCATTCACTGATAAATGTGAAATGTACCATGTGCCAGAGATGCTTAGATAAGAAGACAGAGCCCCTGCTTATTAGAAACCAGGCAGGTAGTCTAAAATCCCATGGACGGAGGAGCCTGGTAGGCTGTAATTCATGGGATCGCTAAGAGTCAGACACAACTGAGCGACTTCACTTTCACTTTTCACTTTACTGCATTGGAGAAGGAAATGGCAACTGACTCCAGTGTTCTTGCCTGGAGAATCCCAGGGACGGGGGAGCCTGGTGGGCTGCCGTCTATGGGGTCGCACAGAGTCGGACACGACTGAAGTGACTTAGCAGTAGCAGTAGTCTAGTAAGTGCTCAGAAAATGTGATGGATGCTTAGTTCAGTTCAGTCGCTCAGTCATGTCCGACTCTTTGCAACCCAATGGACTGCAGCATGCCAGACTTCCCTGTCCATTACCAACTCTCGGAGCCTACTCAAAGTCATGTCCATCGCATCAGTGATGCCACCCAACCATGTCATCCTCTGTTGTCCCCTTCTCCTCCCACCTTCAATCTTTCCCAGCATCAGGGTCTTTTCAAATGAGTTGGTTCTTCGCATCAGGTGGCCAAAATATTGTCAGCTTCAGCATCAGTCCTTCCAATGAATACTCAGGACTGATTTCCTTTTGAATGGACTGGTTGGATCTCCTTGCAGTTCAAGGGACTCTCAAGAGTATTCTCCAACACCACAGTTCAAAACAATCAATTCTTCAGTGCTCAGCTTTGTTTATAGTCCAACTCTCACATCCATACATGACTGCTGGAAAAACCATAGCTTTGACTAGATGGACCTTTGTTGGTAAAGTAATGTCTCTGCTTTTTGATATGCTCTCTAGGTTGGTCATAGCTTTTCTTCCAAGGAGCAAGCATCTTTTAATTTCATGGCTGCAGTCACCATCTGTGGTGATTTTGGAGCCCTCAAAAGTAAAGTCTCTCACTGTTTCCACTGTTTCCCCATCTATTTGCCATGAAGGGATGAGACTGGATCTTAGTTTTCTGAATGTTGAGTTTTAAGCCAACTTTTTCACTCTCCTCTTTCACTTTCATGAAGAGGCTCTTTAGTTCTTTGCTTTCTGCCATAAGGGTGGTGGCATCTGTGTATCTGAGGTTATTGATATTTCTCCTGGCAATCTTGATTCCAGCTTGTGCTTCATCCAGCCCAACATTATGCATGATTTACTCTGCATGTAAGTTAAATAAGCAGGGTGACAATATACAGCCTTGATGTACTCCTTTCCCAATTTGGAACCAGTCTGTTGCTCAATCAGGGACCAAAAAGAAGGAAAGCTGTATTAGTTTGGGAGGTCAGAGAGGGCTGGGATCCACACTCTGACTTTGGTTCCTCCTATTTTATAAACTCAAGCTGCCCTCCAAGCTGAACTAAATCATTCTCTTTATCAAGTCTTAGTGATTCTACTTACTAGTTAAGTCTTACCTCCTCAATACCATTTTATAGTGACATTGCCCTTTCTTTGAATTCTGAAGTCCACAACACACAGTGTCATTTGTCTATATATGATTATAGAACCAGTCTACAGTTGTTTTGAGTGTTTATTTGTATATTGCTTTTCTCCAGCCGAACTATAAGTATTTCCACAAGAAAAGACAATTGAAGATATAACTTCTATCTTCTCTAATATAGAATGTGATACTGGGCACACAAAGGACATCTAATAAGTACTTGTTAAAAAGGGAAGAAATAAGTGAGTAAATGAAGTTAGAGAGCTCAATTGCTGCAAACTAAAAAGTAAGGTTTGTTTATGTTCAATTAAGTTTGGTTTGCTACCTGAAATTTGATTAAATTGTTCCCACATATTTCCAAATGTGGGAGAGTGGAATTGCTTCTGAGATTTAAATGATACAATGATATTGGCCCACATTGGCTTTTTTTGCAAGGTAAATAAGGATTCTTTTACTGATACAAAATGTACCTTCAAGTGAGTTAAATTCCTACCTCAGAATATATAGCTTGTAGAGCATATAGCAAAATCGTGGAGTAGGAAGAATATAAGCCTTGGAAGAAGGGGCTGCTGCTGCTGCTAAGTCGCTTCAGTCGTGTCTGACTCTGTGCGACCCCATAGACGGCAGCCCACCAGGCTCCCCCATCCCTGGGATTCTCCAGGCAAGAATACTGGAGTGGGTTGCCATTTCCTTCTCCAATGCATGAAAGTGAAAAGTGAACGTGAAGTCGCTCAGTCATGTCCGACTCCTAGCGACCCCATGGACTGCAGCCTACCAGGCTCCTCTGTCCATGGGATTTTCCAGGCAAGAGTACTGGAGTGGGGTGCCATTGCCTTCTCCGGGAAGAAGGGGCACCTAGAATCAAATGCTGAGATATCATTCACCAACTAGGTGGTCTTAGAGAAGTTAATGAGCATCACTCAATCTGCCTCATGTCTTTATATGTATTTTGTGTACAATTACAGGTTTGCATTCTTTTTATGTTCTCAATTCAGCTCAATATAATAGGTTTTCAAGTCTCAACATTGTGTATTAATTGATACTATTATACAAGCTTTGCGTTGATGTTCTAAAATTGTGTTAGGGCCCCCAAAGTTTCTATAGTTATGGGACAGATCTAGAGAATGTCTTTAGCTTCCTGTCACATAGACGAGATCTTTCCTCCCAAGCCCCCATCACATACCATTAGAATATTGTTTGAAAATTGTAACATCTGAAACTTTTTAAAAAACATGGTCCTAATTCTTAAACTTGTCATACATGCAAAGCAGTAATTATAGGCTTCAGAACTGTAGAATTTTGTTCTGAGTTTGATGTAAAAAGGAACAGAAGCGTCTTTCTACCATATCAATACAGCAACTCATCCTATGATAAAGAAAGAGGTCAAATTCAATTCATTATTTGCTTGTCATCATTCTGCCAATACGGGTTCTCTTAGGCCATCAGTTTAACAGGTCTAATATCAAGAGAGTATTTAATAAAGGAATCAGTTTCTCTTTTCCAGCTATTTTCTTCTTAGACTACAAAGCTAATGAAGCTGTTTAAATATGTTGACAAGAAAGAAAAAATATTTTTAAGAACTCTTATTTTTGTCTTCTATCCTCCATTTCATCCTGCTACCAAAACTTTCAGTTAAGGTCAAACTGAGAGCTCACAAATTTCATTCATAGATATGTAGAACAAATGTTTCCAACACTACCCTTCTGATGAACAGCTGAAAAACACAATGAAAATAGCAACACGTGGATGGTGAATCATACGAGACAGTATCTCGAGCAAACAGGAAAAAATAACCTTTCTTTTTAGAAAGCTTTCCATCTGTTCTCCAAAGACATGTGCATTTGGTATATGTACACACGCATGTGTGAACAAACACTAAATAAGTCAAATGGTAGATGGTGTAAGATAGTGTAATGATTGCTATATCAATTTTTGCCTGGTAGTGAGATACTATTTGACATATTACTTATTTATTATATTTATTTTTTGGTTACACTGGGTCTTCCCTGCTGCTTGTGGTCTTTCTCTAGGTGTGGCGAATGGGGGCTACCCGTCATTGTGGTGCATGGGCTTCTCATTGTGGTGGCTTATCTTGTTGTGAAGCATGGGCTCTAGGGTGCTCAGGCTTCAGGAGTTCTGGCCCGTGGGCTCAGTAGTTGTGGCGCATGGACTTACTTGCTCTGCAGCATGTGGAATCTTCCTAGACCAGGGATCAAACCTCCTGTCTCCTGCACTGGCAGGCAGATTCTCAACCACTGGACCACCATGGAAAGTCCTATTTGACATTTCTGAGACTTTTAAAAAATACGTTAGAGAGATTTTTTTATAATTAAGTATGTAGTCAATTTTTGTAAGCAGTCTCCAATGTTTGAGAAAAATGTCTATTCACAAGCTGTTGGGTTTGGTTCTACAAAATCCATTAGCTCAAGCTTGTTAATTGTGTTGTTTGACTCTTCCATACACTTGAGTTTTCCTCTTCTTAACCTATATCTCTCTGAATGAGGTGTGTTAAAATTCCCCACTAATTGAATAGTTTTAGAATTTTTTAAATTTAAAAAATACTTTTAAAATTACCTATGCAGTATTGGTTTTATTTTATTTTATTTTTTGCTTTATATATTTGGAAGATCTGTTAGATGCATTCTGATTCATGACATATATATATATATATATATATATATATATTTCCTTTTTAATACTATGTAACAAGTTACTTTATCCCAAATAATACCTTTTTGACTTGAGGATTATTTCATTTGACATGCATATTGTGGATATCTCATTTCTTTCTGTTCTTGAGTTGGCCTATTTTCTTCTTCTCTTTTGTCATCATATTTAAAGAATTTTTATTGATTAAAAAAAATCTAAGGTGATGCACACCCTGGACACCATGGGCTTGGCTGAGAACCAGGGCCCCAGGTGGAGGAGGTGCAGGATGTTGACAGGTGCAGGATGTCCACGACCAGCATCTATTTCCTCATGATCAGACAATTACTCAGCAAAGGTCCTGTTTCAGTGACCAAGAGCCCCTTGACTCTGCCTTGTCAGGAGGAGCTGGTGGGGCCTCTGATGAATCTCAGTAAGGTCTTCTGCTTGGTCCCTGAAAGAGTGTCCATCTGCAGCTCTGCATGGAAATACATAGAGACAGTTGCTGAAGTCCTGAGTGACTGTCCCCACCTGAGTACTTTGATGCATCATTACTAGTAGGTATTCTTGCATGTGCATGTGAAGTCACTTCTGTCGTGTCCAGCTCTTTGTGACCCTATGGACTGTAGCTCTCCAAGCTCCTCTGTCCATGGATTTCTCCAAGCAAGAATACTGGAGTGGGTTGTCATTTCCTTCTCCAGGAGATCTTCCCCACCCAAGGATCTAACCTGCATCTCTTAAGTCTTATGCTTTAGTGGGTAGGTTCTTTACCACTAGTGCCACCTGGGAAGACCCAGTTGGTATTCTTACAAAAGCCAAGGGTAAAAATGTTGGCCAGTCCTTGCAGGAGAAGTTGGACAAAATGAGTTGAATCTTCCAGCCAAGGGACAGAAAACTACTCATATCACCCCTCATGTCACCCTCCTGGCATCTTTAGTAGAAGGTGAGGCTGTTCGTTTGGCCTAGGACTTTGCCTGTGTCTGAAAAGCAGAATTTCCTAGTAAATACGTGGCTGAGTATTCAACCAGACCTCATCTCGGAGGACTGGAGAAGGCAATGGCACCCCACTCTAGTACTCTTGCCTGGAAGATCCCATGGACAGAGGAGCCTGGTAGGCTGCAGTCCGTGGGGTCGCTAGGAGTCGGACATGACTGAGCAACTTCACTTTCACTTTTCACTTTCATGCATTGGAGAAGGAAATGGCAACCCACTCCAGTGTTCTTGCCTGGAGAATCCCAGGGACGGAGGAGCCTGGTGGGCTGCCCGTCTATGGGGTCGCACAGAATCGGACACGACTGAAGCGACTTAGCAGCAGCAGCATCTCAGAGGACAGCATGTGATGGCAGCTAGGAAGAATATGGTGCTGGCTGCATATCAAGTGTGCAAAAGATTCACAGACCTTCTCAATCAAGACTGAACTCCCAATGGGAACAACCAGCCCACCCCATTCCTAGAGACCAACATCCAGAGCTGCTTGTCTCATTTCAGCCTGATTACCCATGGACTTGGCAACCAGGCCATCTGTGCTGCTGTGTCTACCCTGCAGAACTACATAAAAGAAGCCCTGAGAGTCATGGACCATCCTGGAGACCACAGTCCAGCCAATTCTAGCAAAACCCTAGAGAAGATGGAGAAGCACAAGAAGTAAAATGGTGGTGACCCAAGGGCCAAAGAGTCTAGAAGGAAAAGGACTCCCAAACCATCTCCACCAGGGCAGACTGGCACCTCGCTTGCCTGGGGGACAGAGTTGTTACCCACCTTCCTATGAAAAAGGCCTCAGTTGATTTCCAGGTCTTCACATGCCCACCTGGATTCCTTAGTAATTAAGGAGTGCTGAAGTGTCTCCATAACTCTGTGGATGAGATGTCAGAAGGTGATAAGTGCTGGTTCTTTGCCCGTTAAGCTTATGTTTTATTTTTGTGGAACTCCATTCTTCCTTTCTCTGAAAGTGGTGGTACAAGTTTTAGAACCTTTTAAATAAATTCCCCAGGCTAGCAAAAACCCACACACACTCGGCTGTTGAAATATCAAATGATATGATTCAGATCAACAATAACTTTCAGTGTTAAGGTAAAAGTATATAGCTTCTTCAGTCTCATCTTACATACCATAGAAGGCAAGGATCCTATCCCCACATAACAAGTGGTTAATAGGTGGTATTTGACACACTTTAAACCCCTTGTTCAAAAGGGCCCTTTGGGTTTTATGAAACTTGTAGAAACAAAGCCTACTGATGATTTTATGTTTTCCTTAAAAAAAAAAAAAACTTTGAAAGTTAACTCTTCAAATAGGAGACTCTTTGAAATGACATGTTTTTTTTTTAAGGTACAGAAGCTTTATTCTGCATATTTATTTCACATCTTGGTGTTTCGAAGAAACTTGAAAAGGGAGGCATGAAGCATTGTTTTTTTGCTGTCTGTCATGCCCAAGTCCCAGAGGAGGCTCTGTGTTTTAAGAAACTGCATTGAATGTACAGATTTTATTTATGCATAATTTAATGGGGTCTGTAAATACGGGTGTACTTCTCATGATGTTTTGAGAAATGGGATTTGATTTTAATATTAATTTTTAAAGGTGACAGGGTAATCTAAGGTACATCTTTAGGTTTTATTTGTGTGTACTATTAAGAGTTAAGAGGATTTTGAGCTTTGTTCTTGACTCTGGAAGACCTATTTAATTGAAGCTTTCAGTTCACAAAGCAATAACTTTGTCTCATTTCTGTTGGGCTGAACCCAAAAATGTGTGTGTGGGTGAACAAGGAGTTTTAGAATTGAACTCCTTGCCTCTCAGTGTTCCCTAAATAATTGTTGAATATATGAAACCTGTGTAATAAAAAGTATTCTTCATAGAAAAAATCTGAGGTGAGAAACTGTAGCTGAGTTGAATAACTACATATATTTGTGATTACTAATATCTTTATTTCTAACATCTTTTTCATTTTCTGTGTATCATGCCTTCTCGTGGTTTCTATTTTTCACTGATTTTTTAAAATTTCTTTTTTTTCTCTCATTTGTAAGTTATCGTTCCATTTCTTTCTTTTAATGCAAACCTTTAAATGCTTAACATGAATACTTGACCTAAAAAGTTAGTGTCTTTACCCTCCACCTGAACAAGAGAAGATCTGGGAACACAAACTCTAAGCAGAATCCTCCTGCCTTCCATGTTTTTGTTGTCTAGTATTTAGCTGCCCCTCATTTATTAACCTCCCTTGTTACTGTTTTATAGTTAATATTTATTTAGATTTGAACTCCATGTTGAGCAATGACAACTCATATTACTCTTACATCCCAGTTCTTTATCTTGGGTTCCATTTCCTTCTTATTGAAATATATCCTTTAGAGTTTTTTCAGCAAAGTTCTATGCATGTCAACTCTCTCATTCTTTGTTTTTCTAAAATTATCTTTGTTTTGACTCAGTCTTGAATGAACTCAATCTTGCTGACAATAGAATTGAAGTTAACAGTTGAAGATAGTATTCAGTTATCTTTTGACATTATTGTGAAGTCTCAGTCTAATTTTTGTTCTTTGGTCTTTTTTCCTGTTTCACCATATTTTTGGTATTTTGCAGTTTCACTGTGTTGACCTCTACCCCATTCTCTCTAATCTCTCCTATTGGAATCTTATTAAATGTGTATTGTATCTTCTTATTCTTGCCTCCATGTTTCTTAGGTTTTTTGGGGCTATATTTTCCAACTCTTCATTTCTCTTTGCTGGATTATAAGTAATTTTCACAGGTTTGTTTACAGCTGTCTTTAACATAGACATTAAATTTCAATTTTGATTACTCTTTTTCAAATAACTCTCTTCAGATACTATTTTTTTCATGTTTTTCATTATTGTTTTAACTCCTATTTTTAAAACGTCTCACTTTAGTCTCCTTTTATATATAGCTTAAAAGTCAATGCATTACTCCCTCAGTAATAACTTCATTAAGTAGTTTGCTATGTATCCTTCTAGTGTTTCTTTATACAAATATAAGGATTTTTAAATGTGTATTGATTTTTCTCCCTTGTTTACCATAAGGCAACTTTATATACTATATTAACATTGGTCTGTTTTGCTTTTTGTAAAACATGACCTTATTCCTTTATGCCTTTATGTAGCATTCCATTGTGTGGATATATCACGGTTAATTTAACCAATACCTTACACTTGGATTGTTTCTAGTTTGTTGTTGTTGTTGTTGTTTTAACACTTAAAGATAATACTGTAGTGAAGGTCATTTTGAGAGCACTCAACTATATGGGATAGAGTCACAGAGTGGGATTGCTGGGTCAAAGCATAACTATAATGTAATTTTAATAGATACAACTCAATTGTTCTTCATAGTGGTTAGAACATCTTGTGCCCCACCAACAATCATGTAAGTGCCTTCCTGATTCTCCACAGTATCCCTAGTAATGAAAGTGTTAATCTCTCAGTCGTGTCCACTCTTTGCGACACCATGGACTGTAGCCCACCAGGCTCCTCTGTCCGTGGGATTCCCCAGGCTAGAATACTGGAGTGGGTTCCTATTCCCTTCTCAAGGGGATATTCCTGATGCAAGAATTAAACCCAGGTCTCCCACATTACAGGCAGATTCTTTACTGTCTGAGCCACCAGGGAAGCCCATATCACTAGCAGAGTGTGTGTCAAATTTCTTTAATAATTAAACATTTTTTAATTTTATATTATAGTTGATTTAATAATGTTGTGTTCGTTTCAGGTGTATAGCAAAGTGATTCAGTTATACATATATATTCTTTACCACCCTGAATGTCTGATCTCATCTATAATCATTTTAACATACATCACATCATCTCTTTTAGATTATTATGTCTCTAGTTCTTAGTATCTTCCTGAGTATTATTTGTGGACTTCTCCCTCAGTAAGGATCCTTTCTTCTCATGTTCATAGTTGTGTTAGTGAGCATCTCTTGCTCAGATTTTCTCCCCCTACCTTTTCTGATTATCTATTGCTACAAACAAATTACTCCAGAGCATAGTGGTTTAAAATGACTATGTTGCTCATGTTTTTGTAAGTCAGAAATTCAGGAAGGACTTGACTGAGTAGCTCTTACTTGAGTTTTTTCATGGTTTGGCCGTTAGATGCCAACTGAGCCTAGAGTCATCTGAAGGCTTTACTGGGTTAGACATCCAAGATGGCTCATAGTCATAGCTGGCAGTTGGTTCTGGATTCTGGCTATCAGTTAACAGCTCAGCTGACATGTAGGGGGGGCACCTACATGTGAACTCTCCAACATGGCAGTCTCAGAATGTACTTCTTTACATGGAGGTTTAGGGCTCTAGCATAAGTGGTTCAGCACACAAGGTGGTAGGTTCAAGACCTCTTTTTGTTAATTTATTTATTTTTAATTGGAGGATAATTACTTTACAAAATTGTGTTGGTTTCTGCCATACATCCACATGAATCAGCCATAGATTTACATATGTCCCCTCCCTCTTGAACCTCCCTTCCACCTCCCACCCCATCCCACCTAGCCACAGCAATCAGAGAAGGAAAAGAAATAAAAGGAATCCAGATTGGAAAAGAAGTAAAACTCTCACTGTTTGTAGATGACATGATGCTATACATAGAAAACCCTAAGAATACCACCAGAAAATTATTACAACTAATCAATATAGTAAAGTCACAGGATATAAAATTAATACACAGAAATCCCTAGCATTCCTATACACTACCAATAAAAAATTATAGAAATTAAGGAAACAATCCCACTCACCATTGCAATGAAAAGAAAAAAAATACCTAGGAATAACTCTACCTAAAGAGACAAAAGACCTGTATGCATAAAACTATAAAACACTAATGAAAGAAATCAAAGATGACACAAACAGATGGAGGTGGATTCTTTACCGCTGAGCCACCAGGGAAGCCTTGTATACACACCCCCCCACACACACACACACATACACAATAAAATATTACTCAGCCATAAGAAAGAATGAAATAACGCCATTTGCAGCAACATGAATGGGCCTAGAGATTGTCATACTGAGTGAAGTAAGTCAGAGAAAGACAAATACCTCATAGGTATAATATAAAAAAATATATAAATGAACTTATTTATAAAAACAAAAACACAGAAAATGAATTTATGGTTACTGGGGGAAAGGATGGGGGGGAGGGAAGGATAGACTAGGAGTTTGGGACTGACATGTACACACTGCTTATATTTAAAATAGATAAGCAATGATGACCTGCTGTATAGCACAGGGAACTCTGCCCAATATTCTGTAATAACCTAAATGGGGAAAGAATTTGAAAAAGAATAGACACTTGTATATGTATAACTGAATCACTTAACTGAATACCTGAAAATAACACAACATTGTAAATCAACTATACTCCAGTATAAAATAATTTTTTTTTTAAGAATGAAAAAAAAAATAATGTAGCATCACTTCAGCTGTACTCTGGTCAATGCAGTCATGAGCCTGCCCAGAATTAAGTGGAATATCAAGAATATTTTGACCAATATTTTCCAAGCCATCACATTTCTGAAGTCCCATGTGTCCTGGATTGTAGAAGGATCTCTACAGGATGTGTTTCCATTTCTTTCAGCCAGGTGGCTCAGATTTTATTGGTCTGAAACCAATATTGATTTTTCAGCTTAGGGATTCTCATACCATTTAAGTAGAAAATTCATATTACACATCTAGCAGAAACCTGTGACTTCATATTCTTCAGTTCAGTTCAGTTCAGTCACTCAGTCATGTCTGACTCTTTGTGACCTCATGAATCGCAGCACACCAGGCCTCCCTGTCCATCACCAACTCCCTGAGTTCACTCAGACTCACGTCCATCGAGTCAGTGAGGCCATCCAGCCATCTCATCCTCTGTCGTCCCCTTCTCCTCCTGCCCCCAATCCCTCCCAGCATCAGAGTCTTTTCCAATGAGTCAACTCTTCGCATGAGGTGGCCAAAGTACTGGAGTTTCAGCTTTAGCATCATTCCTTCCAAAGAAATCCCAGGGCTGATCTCCTTCAGAATGGACTGGTTGGATCTCCTTGCAGTCCAAGGGACTCTCAAGAGTCTTCTCCAACACCACAGTTCAAAAGCATCAATTCTTATTCTTAGAAACGAAATCCATTTAAAGTTGTGGGTGGAGACCACCTCCTTGTTAAATCCTTGAGCCAATCAGGGTTCTTCCCACGCCCAAGGTAAGAGAAACCCAAGTAAGATGGTACGTGTTGCAAGAGGGCATCAGAGGGCAAACACACTGAAACCATACTCACAGAAAACTAGTCAATTTAATCACACTAGGAGCACAGCCTTGTCTAACTCAATGAAACTAAGCCATGCCTGTGGGGCAACCCAAGATGGGCGGGTCATGGTGGAGAGATTTGACAGAATGTGGTCCACTGGAGAAGGGAATGGCAAACCACTTCAGTATTCTTGCCTTGAGAACCCTATGAACAGTATGAAAAGGCAAAATGATAGGATACTGAAAGAGAAACTCCCCAGGTCAGTAGGTGCCCAATATGCTACTGGAGATCAGTGGGGAAATAACTCCAGAAAGAATGAAGGGATGGAGCCAAAGCAAAAAGAATACCCAGCTGTGGATGTGACTGGTGATAGAAGCAAGGTCTGATGCTGTAAAGAGCAATATTGCGTAGGAACCTGGAATGTCAGGTCCATGAATCAAGGCAAATTGGAAGTGGTCAAACAAGAGATGGCAAGAGTGAATGTCGACATTCTAGGAATCAGCGAACTGAAATGGACTGGAATGGGTGAATTTAACTCAGATGACCATTATATCTACTACTGCGGGCAGGAATCCCTCAGAAGAAATGGAGTGGCCATCATGGTCAACAAGAGTCCGAAATGCAGTACTTGGATGCAATCTCAAAAATGACAGAATGATCTCTGTTCGTTTCCAAGGCAAACCATTCAATATCACGGTAATCCAAGTCTATGCCCCAACCAGTAATGCTGAAGAAGCTGAAGTGGAACGGTTCTATGAAGACCTACAAGAACTTTTAGAACTAACACCCAAAAAAGACGTCCTCTTCATTATAGGGGACTGGAATGCAAAAGTAGGAAGTCAAGAAACACCTGGAGTAACAGGCAAATTTGGCCTTGGAATATGGAATGAAGCAGGGCAAAGACTAATAGAGTTTTGCCAAGAAAATGCACTGGTCATAACAAACACCCTCTTCCAACAACACAAGAGAAGACTCTATACATGGACATCACCAGATGGTCAACACCAAAATCAGATTGATTATATTCTTTGCAGCCAAAGATGGAGAAGCTCTATACAGTCAGCAAAACCAAGACCAGGAGCTGACTGTGGCTCAGACCACGAACTCCTTATTGCCAAATTCAGACTTAAATTGAATAAAGTAGGGAAAACCACTAGACCATTCAGGTATGACCTAAATCAAATCCCTTATGATTATACAGTGGAAGTGAGAAATAGATTTAAGGGCCTAGATCTGATAGACAGAGTGCCTGATGAACTATGGAATGAGGTTCGTGACATTGTACAGGAGACAGGGATCAAGACCATCCCCATAGAAAAGAAATGCAAAAAAGCAAAATGGCTGTCTGGGGAGGCCTTACAAATAGCTGTGAAAAGAAGAGAAGTGAAAAGCAAAGGAGAAAAGGAAAGATATAAACATCTGAATGCAGAGTTCCAAAGAATAGCAAGAAGAGATAAGAAAGCCTTCTTCAGCGATCAATGCAAAGAAATAGAGGAAAACAACAGAATGGGAAAGACTAGGGATCTCTTCAAGAAAATCAGAGATACCAAAGGAACATTTCATGCAAAGATGAGCTCGATAAAGGACAGAAATGGTATGGACCTAACAGAAGCAGAAGATATTAAGAAGAGGTGGCAAGAATACACAGAACTGTACAAAAAAGATCTTCACGACCCAGATAATCATGATGGTGTGATCACTGACCTAGAGCCAGACATCCTGGAATGTGAAGTCAAGTGGGCCTTAGAAAGCATCACTACGAACAAAGCTAGTGGAGGTGATGGAATTCCAGTTGAGCTATTCCAAATCCTGAAAGATGATGCTGTGAAAGTGCTGCACTCAATATGCCAGCAAATTTGGAAAACTCAGCAGTGGCCACAGGACTGGAAAAGGTCAGTTTTCATTCCAATCCCAAAGAAACGCAATGCCAAAGAATGCTCAAACTACCACACAATTGCACTCATCTCACACACTAGTAAAGTAATGCTCAAAATTCTCCAAGCCAGGCTTCAGCAATATGTGAACCGTGAACTTCCTGATGTTCAAGCTGGTTTTAGAAAAGGCAGAGGAACTAGAGATCAAATTGCCAACATCCGCTGGATCATGGAAAAAGGAAGTGAGTTCCAGAAAAACATCTATTTCTGCTTTATTGACTATGCCAAAGCCTTTGACTGTGTGGATCACAATAAACTGTGGAAAATTCTGAAAGAGATGGGAATACCAGACCACCTGACCTGCCTCTTGAGAAACCTATATGCAGGTCAGGAAGCAACAGTTAGAACTGGACATGGAACAACAGACTGGTTCCAAATAGGAAAAGGAGTTCTATTGTCACCCTGTTTATTTAACTTATATGCAGAGTACATCATGAGAAACGCTGGACTGGAAGAAACACAAGCTGGAATCAACATTGCTGGGAGAAATATCAATAACCTCAGATATGCAGATGACACCACCCTTATGGCAGAAAGTGAAGAGGAACTCAAAAGCCTCTTGATGAAAGTGAAAGTGGAGAGTGAAAAAGTTGGCTTAAAGCTCAACATTCAGAAAACGAAGATCATGGCATCTGGTCCCACCACTTCATGGGAAATAGATGGGGAAACAGTGGAAACAGTGTCAGACTTTATTTTTCTGGGCTCCAAAATCACTACAGATGGTAACTGCAGCCATGAAATTAAAAGACGCTTACTCCTTGGAAGGAAAGTTATGACCAACCTAGATAGCATATTCAAAAGCAGAGACATTACTTTGCCAACAAAGGTTCGTCTAGTCAAGGCCATGGTTTTTCCTGTGGTCATGTATGGATGTGAGAGTTGGACTGTGAAGAAGGCTGAGCGCCGAAGAATTGATGCTTTTGAACTGTGGTGTTGGAGAAGACTCTTGAGAGTCCCTTGGACTGCAAGGAGATCCAACCAGTCCATTTTGAAGGAGCTCAGCCCTGGGATTTCTTTGGAAGGAATGATGCTAAAGCTGAAACTCCAGTACTTTGGCCACCTCATGCGAAGAGTTGACTCATTGGAAAAGACTCTGATGCTGGGAGGGATTGGGGGCAGGAGGAGAAGGGGACGACAGAGGATGAGATGGTTGGATGGCCTCACTGACTCGATGGACGTGAGTCTGAGTGAACTCAGGGAGTTGATGATGGACAGGGAGGCCTGGCGTGCTGCAATTCATGGGGTCACAAAGAGTCGGACACGACTGAGCGACTGATCTGATCTGATCTGACCCTCAGTGAAGGGACCACTCTTTTGGAAATCTGGTTTTATAAAACAAAAGACATTCCATCTCATCTTTCATTGATCCAAGGCCATATCTTCTGTCCCTATTGCTAAGTCGCTTCAGTCGTGTCCAACTCTGTGGGACCCCATAGACAGCAGCCCACCAGGCTCTGCCGTCCCTGGGATTCTCCAGGCAAGAACACTGGAGTGGGTTGCCGTTGCCTTCTCCATTGTGTGAAAGTGAAAAGTGAAAGTGAAGTCGCTCAGTCGCGTCTGACTCGTAGCGACCCCATGGACTGCAGCCTACCAGGCTCCTCCATCCATGGGATTTTCTAGGCAAGAGTACTGGAGTGGCTTGCCATTGCCTTCTGTCCCTATATGGCTATTAAATCCCAATACTTGGCCACAAGGAACTTTAGTTGGATCGGATGCTGCGCCCTATCCCCAGCCGAAACCCGTGGAGCCTTGTTTCGATTTCCTTAGTTTTGCATTGTAAGGATTTGCTTTCCTTTATTTTGAACTAAGCTACATATTTGCAAGTTATTGTTCATTTATACTATCCAGCATCTCTGTGTGTCTGTAGTGAGAGGGTAATCTATAGTAACTCAGTCCAAGATGGTCCCCAGAGGTCCTCAGTTCTCCAACAAATTTCAAGGTTAGATAAAAGGAGCATTGTTGAATGATTGTCCTTGAAGGTAAGTTTAAGAGGTCATCATTAGTGGACAAGAATAAGCATTTTGCCTCCACTAGCCTGCTTTTCTGTAAGGGCATCTCTTTCTTACTTTCTGATCTAGATCAATGGGCAGATGCTATGTTAGCCAACCTCAAATGGCAGCTGAAGCATGTGTAGTCACTACCTTTTTGCCATCCAGTGCAGCTATTCTTCTTGTCATAGATTTGGCAGGATAATCAATAGGACCCAAATGGCAATCAACTTTATGTGATTGCACTTGGTTTCCCATCGATTTTAGTGCTGACTCTATGGCAGAATAATGAGGGAAATCTGATGCCAATCATTGCCTGTGAATGCCACTGCACATCTTTCTAGGTGACTGAACAACGTCAAAGAGAGTGGGAGACAGAGACATGCTGGCAAACAACAGTGAGGACCGAGCAAGCCCCATTGCTGAAGATGAAGAAAAAGATGTTAATAGAGATGTGAAAAGGAAAGCTTGACTTATGATACCCCTCTGATCCAAAACACCATTGTAAAACCTGCGTTGGTACAGTGGAGGATAAAATCAGCCTCAGGGCCACATAGCCTGAAAAAGATTTCAAAGTATGTTTCCCTAACAATCGTGATGTTTAGTGGCTTAATCTTAGTGAGGAAATCCTGGCTTTAAGTTCACATTTGGAAATGATTAATTGCTTTTTGACCATCAAATGTCACTTTCTTGAAGCCAAGAATCACATTTTTATTTACCCACAAAGTACTCAGCCAACCTATGCCATATAAATTCTCAATGAATAATTGATGGAAATCTATGTTATACATTTTATAGGTAGCTTTTTATAATCCTGGACCTAGTAATGTACTATAGTATTCCTCACACTTATCCAGCCAATATTGACATCATCGTTTGACATATATCAGAGCCATCACACCAAGCAAAGGATCACAATAGATCTTAATAAGGAAGCAAAGTTAATAAAAACAATGAAACACATTTTACTTGGAGCTTATATTTTAGAAGAAATCTACTCCGCCTTTGTGTTATTTAGTTCTGACTTTGGCAAAAATTTTCTGCAGAGTATGTTTTTAAATGTTATTTCTATTTTTGAAAAGGAAATGTATTCACAGTAGCCAAAACTTCAAGTAATATGGAAAGACATATATTAAAGCATATCCCTTCTGCTGTCTCCATCTACTTCTTTCTCACCAGTCCCTTTTAGGCAATCAGTCATCCTACTTAATTGTGTTGCAGTGCTTGATGCAATCACAAGCAAATATGAGTAATTATTCCTATAGTCTCCATTTCTTCTACAAAAGGAAGCATACTCTAGATGTTCTTCTGCCTCTCTTTTTTCACAATATAACCTAGAAATTTTTTTCCATATTGGTACATAGAAAATAATACTTTCATTCAGTTTGAGCAACGGCATAGTATTCCATTGTGTGGCTGTGGCAAAGTTTATTTAACCGATACCCTATTATTGGACAATTGGGTTGTGTTCAATCTTTTGCAATTACGAACAGTGCTGCAATGAATAACCATGAAGATGTATCATTTCTTACATGGGCAATTGCATCTGTGTAATAGGTGCAAAAGGTAAACATGTTGGTATTTGTGATATTGTCAATCTGCCCTCGATTCAGGTTACAGCGTTTATATTTCTACATGTGCTGTGTGGGCGTATCTGCTGCCCCACAACTTTACCCGTAGAATGGGTTGTCAAATGTGTATAGAGTTTTGTCCACCTGACAGGTGAGAAATAATAGCTCTGTGTAATTTTAACTTGCATTTCTAAAATGATGACTGATGTTCAGCATATTTTTACATGTTCTAAGGGCCATTTATATTGGTTTTTTTTTTTTGGTATGTGTTAACTATGTCTATTCTTTGTCTATTTACCATGTTTATTGACATGCTTTGATGGTTTTCTTGTTTCTTGCTTACATTTAAATGTTCAATTCATTTGAAACTTGTTCAGTTGTACAGTTTGAAGTATAGATACAACTTTGTACTTTTTTTTCCGTTCACAACCAAGTAGTATAAAGTCCTTTATAAGTCTACCTACGGGAAATGACATCTTTAGCAAATGCTAACATCATGTACGTCAAGGCTGTGTATTGTCACCCTGCTTATTTAACTTATACGCAGAGTACATCATGAGAAACGCTGGGCTGGAAGAAGCACAAGCTGGAATCAAGATTGCTGGGAGAAATATCAATAACCTCAGATATGCAGATGACACCACCCTTATGGCAGAAAGTGAAGAGGAGCTAAAGAGCCTCTTGATGAAAGTGAAAGAGGAGAGGGAAAAGGTTGGCTTAAAGCTCAACATTTAGAAAACTAAGATCATGGCATCTGGTCCCATCACTTCATGGGAAATAGATGGGGAAACAGTGGAAACAGTGTCAGACTCTATTTTTTGGGGGCTCCAAAATCACTGCAGATGGTGACTGCAGCCATGAAATTAAAAGACGCTTACTCCTTGGAAGAAAAGTTATGACCAAACTAGATAGCATATTCAAAAGCAGAGACATTACTTTGCCAACAAAGGTCCGTCTAGTCAAGGCTATGGTTTTTCCAGTGGTCATGTATGGATGTGAGAGTTGGACTGTGAAGAAGGCTGAGCACTGAAGAATTGATGCTTTTGAACTGTGGTGTTGGAGAAGACTCTTGAGAGTCCCTTGGACTGCAAGGAGATCCAACCAGTCCATTCTAAAGGAGATCAGTCCTGGGTGTTCATTGGAAGGACTGATGCTAAAGCTGAAACTCCAGTACTTTGGCCACCTCATGCGAAGAGTTGACTCATTGGAAAAGACTCTGATGCTGGGAGGGATTGGGGACAGGAGGAGAAGGGGATGACAGAGGATGAGATGGGTGGATGGCATCACCGGCTCGATGGATATGAGTTGGAGTGAACTCCGGGAGTTGGTGATGGACAGGGAGGCCTGGTGTGCTGTGATTCGTGGGGTTGCAAAGAATTGGACACTACTGAGTGACTGAACAGAACTGAGCGACTGAACTGACCTGAACATCATGTACATGGTTTAATTTCTGGACTTCCTAATTCTCTTCCATTGGTCTCATTCTTTATTCAAGCACTTTTTTTTTCTTATTTGTCTGTGTTGCATCTTACTTGTGGCATGCGAGATCTTCACTGCTGTGTATGGGATCTTTAAGTTGAGGCATGAGGGATCTTGTTCTCTGACCAGGGATTGAACCTAGGCCCTCTGCATTGGGAGCATGGAGTCTTACCCACCGGACCACTAGGGAAGTCTGAAAGCACTTTTTAAGTTGCTGAGCAATCCAAGTATGTTTTAATTCTGATAGGGTCAGTGTCCTTGTATGGTCTTTCTCTTTCAGAATTCCACTGGCTACTCTTGCTTATTTTTAAGTGAGTGTTTCTTATAGTTTTGTTTGTGATCATTTAACCTTGGGTGTGAGGACATGAAGGATGAAGCAAACTTCTGCATATTTCATAGAAACTTCTTTATATAGATTCTTTTTCTCTCCTTGATTTAAAAAAAAAATGAGGCTGAATGTTTAGATGGGGAGTTTTCTTTTGAATCTAAGGTTAAGTTTGCATTGGCTAACATATCCCCAAGGAAGTTTGTTATGAAAAATTAACTTGTCTTACCAAATAAAAATAGCATGGTGAACCCATGGTAGTCAGAATACCATCTTCCCTGGTCCTAGAATGGATTAAGCCAATAAGATCCTGGCTTCAGGTCTAACAGTCTTAAGGGAAAGGGTTCAGGAAGCAGTTTTCTGGCTCTGAGTGAAAGCTGGGAGAGATGCCTTGACATTTGTGAGTGAATGTTCCACAACTAGCTAGACAACTAGCACAAAAACACAGAAGTTCAGGGCTGCCTAGTGCATTCCGGGAGTGGCAAGTAATTCGGTGGAGCAGTAAGGAGATACATGGGGGCATGGGTGAGGCCTATGTGGCCAGATAGATCCTGCAGGGTCCTCTATGTCAATGCCTGGACCCAAAATCTAACTCCTTTCTTTAGTCTGTGGGAAATCACTGAAGGATTTGTTATTTTGCTGTTTTGCTGTTAAAAATGGAGAAGGAAATGTCAACCCACTCCAGTATTCTTGCCTAGAGAATCCCATGGACAGAGGAGCCTGGTGGGCTGCCATCTATGGGGTTGCACAGAATCGGACACGACTGAAGTGACTTAGCAGCAGTAGCTATTAAAAAATCTTACTTTCATACTAAAAATAGTGCCCATAACTCTTTCTTGCCACACTCCTCTCTTCCAAAAAGACTACTGCTGCAATTTCTTGTATGTATTTTCTGAGTTTTCTTTCCAGAAACATGTAAACATTATGAGTATATGTCCTTTTTAAAAGGAGATTGTATTATATCATACTGCAATTTGTTTTTTCTTCTTCTTAACTTAATTACTAGTCTTTTCTATAACTGCCCTTGAAAAGCCACATCAATTGAGGGAACACTATCTTTTTACAATCGGTATAAAATAATGATTTTCCTCCACAAAAAATACTAAATAAATGCAATATAATGAGAATTTTGACACTGTGGTTTCAAAGACATACTCACCAATTGACTTGAATAACAGCAGTTTCTAGTTGGAAATGAACTACTTTAAACTGTGTACTGTGTTTGGATGAAGCCAAAAGCATCTTGTTTTGTGTATGGGGACCCAGAGAAAGGGATGAAGCAGTGGCACCTCCCGCATATCTTCAGTCTGGAGTTCAGGTCGTCTATTTCCTTGTGATCCAAGCACTCTATGTTTTAGCCTTTAGTTCGCTCTCACTATCTTTTTTTTGTGCTATGACTTTATTTTTAAGAACAGACACAGGGCAAGGTAACTGAGCCACAGAAAAGTGAAGAAAATGGCACAGAAAGCAGAATTTTTAATAGGAACAGCTTCCTTGTGCCCCCTCCACCACCCACCATCCACTACGGGTAAGAACAACGAACCTTAATTATGTGCACACTTGCAAAAGGATGTGTATTCTTTCCAGAAACTTGTTTTCATAGTTCCATTGATTTCTTCTTTTAATTCACAAAACATTTGGGGGTATTTAAAGTTAGATTAGAGCACAACACAGTTTACCCAGTACAATTAACCTAGATAGTCTTTCATGAAACAGCTCTTCACTTAGTGGCCAGGCTTTCAGGAACAAATCATAGTCTAGGAGGGAGGATGTGATGGGTCTCCAAGACTGTAGATCACAGCCAAGGCCACAACAGCATGCGCTGATCTGTACAGTTTGGTTTATGACTCTCCAGGGTGTCCCTGGTAGCTCAGCTGGTGAAGAATCCACCTGCAATGCAGGAGACCCTGGTTCGATTCCTGGGTTGGGAAGATCCCCTGGAAAAAGGATAGGTTACCCACTCCAGTATTCTTGGACTTTCCTGGTGCCTCAGACAGTAAAGAATCTGCATGCAATGCAGGAGACCTGGGTTCAATCCCTGCATTGGGGACATCGCCTGGAGGAGGGCATGGCAACCCACTCTAGTATTCTTGCCTGGAGAATCCCTGTGGACAGAGGAGCCTGGCGAGCTATAGTCCATGGGGTCGCAAAGAGTCAGACACGACTGAGTGACTAAGCACAGCACAGTGTCTGCAGATAGCATAGTGACTCAAACCAGCCCCCTCTTTTAAGATTTTTTTTAATATGGACCTTTTTAAGAAAAAAAAAGTCTACTGAGTTTGTTACAATATTGCTTCTGTTTTATGTTTTGGTTTTTTGGCCACAAGGCAGATGGGATCTTAGCTCCCCTACCAGGGATCAAACCTGTAACCCCTGCGTTGGAAGGTTAAATCTTAACCACTGGACTGCCAGGGAAGTCCCTAACCAACCCCCCTTACTAGATGATCTAGATTTTATTTTTTAAAAAAGTCTACAAAAAATGCTGCAACAGAGAACCTTTTACACACGTACTAAAACCCTTGAGCAAGAATATCTTTAGGAGACATTTGGGAGTAGAATTGCTGGGTCAAAGAGTGTACACATTTACAATGTGAAAGCCAATGCCAAGTTGTCCTTCCCAGAAACTGCAACAATCTTAAACTGCCATTAACACTGATAAGAGGATGATAGCAAATACTTTCAGATATGAAAGTATCTGTTTTTATATGCATTTCTTTAAATGTTAGTGAAGTATATGAATGAATGAGAAGTATCTTTCATGTGCTTATGGCTATTTGCAATTGTTTTCTTTGAATTGCCTTGTCATGCCCTTACCCCACTTTTTCATTAACTTGTTAGCCTTTATTGAATTGTGAGGCTTAAGGATTAAAATACAATCATATTTTAGAAAGTTCTTTGGCTGTAAAGCACCCCATTATCACAGTTTATATATATTAAGTGAATGATAAAGTACACATATTTAGTGATTTCTGAAGATTCTGAGCATAGCTTTCTCTGAGGCTCTCTGACGGAGAAAAACTGCTATTAAAAGCATGCCGTTTATAAAATCTCACAGGCTCAAGCTCACTGAAATACAAGTCTTTTTTTTTTTCTTCAAGTCTGAGGTTTAGACAGAAAATAACAGTAACCAGGGAACTTGATAACCAAAAGAATTGGGAACTATATCTTCTGGCAAATAGACACGGGGAAACAATGGAAACTGAGAGACTTTATTTTTGGAGGCTCCAAAATCACTGCAGATGGTGACTGCAGCCATGAAATTAAAAGACGCTTGCTCCTTGGAAGAAAAGCTTTGACCATCCTAGACAGCATATTAAAAAGCAGAGACATTACTTTGCCAACAAAAGTCCGTCTAGTCAAAGCTATGGTTTTTCCAGTAGTCATGTATGGATGTGAGAGTTACACTATAAAGAAAGCTGAGTGCCAAAGAATTGATGCCTTTGAACTGTGGTGTTGGAGAAGACTCTTGAGAGTCCCTTGGACTGCAAGGAGATCCAACCAGTCCATCCTAAAGGAAATCAGTCCTGAATATTCATTGGAAGGACTGATGCTGAAGCTGAAACTGCAATACTTTGGCCACCTGATGCGAAGAACTGACTCATTTGAAAAGACCCTGATGCTGGGAATAATTGAAGGCAGGAGGAGAAGGGGACGACAGAGGATGAGATGATTGGATGGCATCACGGACTCAATGGATATGAGTTTGAGCAGTCTGCAGGAGTTGGTGATGGACAGGGAAGCCTGGCGTGCTGCAGTCCATGGGGTCTCAAAGAGTCAGACACTGAGCGACTGAACTGAGACCTTCTGAAAATAAGAATTTGATTTGTCAGACTATTCAAAAGTAGAAAAGAAGAGATACATCAGTATTGTATTAATTTCATAAAAACACTGCTTTCCTTTCTCTATGAGGGTTGGAAACATTTCTTCTTTCTCCTCTTTGGAGAATGCATACTTGGTAGCTGCTGCTTAATGAAGGCAATGTTTTCCTGCTCTGAACTTTCATTTCCCCTATACACAATCTTCATGGCCCAGGTGGGCATTCAGGCATCTTTCAGCCCTGGTTCGAGCCACATTTCCAACAGGATCTGTCTCTCTTCTTGAATGTGAAGTGGGTGCTCCGTCCACAGTAGACATTACTTTGTTGTCTTCTTGGCCTTTGTGGTCAAGTTTCCATTCTTAGGAGAATCTCCACCCTGGCCCCCAAGGTCAGCCAGGTCTTGCTTCTTTTAGAAATCTTGGTTCCCTCAGTCCCACAGGGTCCCTCCAGATCTTGCCCTTCACAGCTGTTTGCCTCTTCCTTAGGCTTTCAACTTCACCTCTTTTAGGAAGTGTGTTTCATTTCCCAACTAGATTATGAGGCTCCTGAAGTCAAGAATCCCGTGGTCAATTTCTTAGTGGCCCCCTCCTGAATGGGGCCTGAAACACTGCCAAGCTTTCAAATAATTATTGACTGGATATAAGTAGGAACTTGGGTGCTTTTAGCCTGTAATCTGAGGTCCTTGTCAGACCTTCCTACCATAGATGGTTTCTTCTGACCATTTCTTCTCTGCTTCAGCCTGGTGACCCATGTCCTCACCTATCTCTTCAACCTTGGGGTTCTCTGACCATTCAGTCCTCACTCTTCTGGTCTACTCATTCTCAGGAAAAATCTCATTGACTCCATATTTTCTGCCAGCAGTGACAAGAGGCCTAGCCAACCTCTGGAATTCAACTCAGGCTCACCTGGCTTAGTCAC
This sequence comes from Bos taurus, assembly GCF_002263795.3. NCBI lineage: Eukaryota > Metazoa > Chordata > Mammalia > Artiodactyla > Bovidae > Bos > Bos taurus. The sequence goes on from NC_037357.1 coordinate 104,568,416, forward strand.
GTGTTCATCAGACATCTGCAGGTGGACAGCGCTGAGGTGCCTCCAACTCAGCCTATCTGAAACCAGACTCCTTGCTATCTCCCAGCCCTGTTCATGTATCCCCTATCTCTGCCGGTGGCCCCACTGCCCTCCTAGTCATCCAAGCTAGAAATCTAAGCGTCATCCATGATTCTTGCTCACATATCAAACCCTGCCCATTTGAATCCCCTAGTGTCACCCCTTCCCACCCCAACTCTCAGCGCCTTAGCTCTGGAGAATTATAGCCTCTTAACCAGCCTGACTTTAATCTCCTACTTCTCAATGTCTTCCAGAATGATCAAATTTCCCCCATTCAAAACAGTTCCCCAGCTCTCTGTTGCCTACAAGGTGAAGTCCTCTATCCTCAGCCAGTTGTATAAGCCCCAGAGAGCTCTGTCCCTCAGGACTCCCGTTGCACACACAGCTGATGCTATCTGCTCACCCGCACCACACCCATGCTATTCTTAGCTCGCCTCTTGGTCCAAATGCCTGCCTTGGCGCCAACCTTCTTCCACTTCCTCTTGACCTGGTCAGCTCTGTTTGTCCTTTAGCACTGGTCTCTGGGCACTCTTCTTCAGGAAGTGCAGCATTTGTTTATATCTGATCCCTTGTGTTTCAGCCCCCTACTCCCAGCTAAGCAGTACCCCAGCCAAATCACTGTGCTTTCGCATGAAATGCAACTTTCTGTTTATTCACGTGATCTTTCTTTTTCTGTATCTGGCTTCCCACTTGATTGTGAGCTCCTGAGCACAGGGTTTGTATTTTATGTATCTTTAGTCTGACACACATTAAGTCTGCTGAACGAAAAACAACAGTGTTTATTCCTCCTCAGGATATAAACAATCGCCATGAGTGATATATGGATGAAATTGTTTATGGTGCTTTATAAATGAACCTTCTACTGCCTTACAGAACATATGTCTGTGAGTTTATGTGGGATAAAGATTTTAGAATTGGTGTCAATGCCATGTTTTATTACATATATTGGGTACTTGTTTGTTCCTGTGCAACTTTTTCTGGCTAAACATCAACACATCATGACAGAGTGGGAGGCGTGAACTCCGTGCCTGTTGTGAAATGACCATGGTATAGGTTAAATGTGTGTAGCAATAGGTTGCTTATATAATCAAATTTGTCTGGATGTTGCTTCTGGGATAAGAGCAAGCTGCCAAATGTTGAGGGGGTAACCACAAGCATAAGCCAGAATAAATCAAGTGGCTGTCAGGATAAAGAGGACTATAAAACTGGCAATGGAGAGGAAAAGAAAGCAAAACAGTAGTGCCTTGTATTCGTGTGGCTGCTATCAGGGCTCCTGGGTCAGTATTTCTTATCAAATGGTAACTCTAGCATCAGAATAGAAAAGAAAGAATTAGGCAACTTTATCTTGGTTTCATGTCCTTAGTAAGGAAATATGATAAATTTTCAGATTCAGCTTAACATATAGGACGCAATTATCAGCAGTCTTTCAAGTCACTCCAAGTGTGAATGTGTTCTCAGGGGAACCTGTTGGTCAGCTTCTGTCTCCTTCTGCCCCCTAGTGGTTCATTTGGAGTTGTTGACACGCTTAACCTTGAGCAGTTGGGGGCCCCTTGTGCAGGAAAGGGAAGACAGTTTTGCCTAGAAATGAAGAAAACAGTATCTCTGTATATAGACCCTAGCATTTTTAAAATTAGAATTTACAGAGTATATTTCTTTTGTAGCTATCCAGAAATCACCCACTCCTGAAAGCCTAGTTTAACCTATAAAACCAACATTATCAACCCTTACTTTACATAAGCCTGGCCATGCCCTCAAAAAACATTGTGGCTTCTTGATTCTTGTAGAATGATTGACACATTGATTTTATTACCTTCATCTTGTCTAGAATTATTAATAGTTCCTTGTTCTGCTTGATCTTCCTTCCCTGTTAATCTTCGTGAGATTTGTGGTTTGTAATCGTTTTGTAGCCAGCATTCTCAAATAATGTAGTTTTCATTTTATATTAATCTGAAATGGAATGTTATTGGGTAAAATACCCCTTAGGAGTATAATGAAAAGGATGCATTAATTTTCAGGGCAAGAGGGCTAATAAGTCCCCTCTCCCTTAAATCTGTATTAATTGCTAATAACTTTTAATAGAATGGAGTACATGAAGCTAATTTCGATTACTTCTTTTCAATGTGCAGCATATCTGAAATGCTTGGCCAGAATAAGAAAAGAAGCTCTAGAAGGTCGAGTACTTAATAAATATGCTTTATGATACTGCAGTTTGTAAATGAGCCCAAATTGAAAGAAATTTGGGGCTTCAAGAGGGAATGCTCGTGTTTTGAATTAAAGGGGAATGTAATACGGAGACTTGAACATTTTATGAGCACACACACGAGCAAAGCTTCATAGGATATACTTACCGCAGGGGTCCCCAACCTCTGGGATCTAGTGCCTGATGATCTGAGGTAGAGCTGATGTAACGAAAATAGAAATAAAGTGCACAACAAACATAATGTACTTGAAGCATCCTGAAGCCACCATCCCCTCCCCAGTCCATGGAAAACTGGTCTTCCACGAAACTGGTCCCTGGTGCAGAAAAGGCTGGAGACCGCTGCTTTATAGCGTCATTATAGAAAATAAGCAAGAGGCAGCATAGCGTGGTGGCTAAGTGTGTGGTACCGGTTCCAGATTGATTGAGTGAGAGTCCCAGTTCTGCTAGGTGACCTTGGGAAAGCTGCTTAACCTTCTCATTGCTTAGTTTATTAATCTGTAAAATGGAGATAATGAGAGTGCTTTCTAATTCATATTGTTGCTGTGAAAATTAAATGGGATAAAGCCTTTAGAACAGTTCTTGAGATGAATGTCATCAATCAACATTAGATATTTTTAGTACTAAAAGACATTCTCCTTTTGCATGCCTATGTTCACTGAAGCACTATTCACAATAGCCAAAAAGTGGACGTGATCCAGATGTCCATCACAAGACAAATGGATAAACAAAATGTGGTCTACCCATACAATGGAATATTATTCAGCCTTATAAAGGAGGGATATCCTGTTTCATGCTACAAGATGGATGAACATTGAAGACATCATGCTAAGGGAAGGCAAAAAGGCAAAGCACTTGCTCAGTCGTGTCTGACTCTTTGAACTCCATGGACTGTAGCCTTCCAGGCTCCTCCATCCGTGGGATTCTCCAGGCAAGAGTACTTTCCTTCTCCAGGGGATCTTCCCAACCCAGGGATCGAACCTGGGTCTCCCACATTGCAGGCAGACGCTTTACCGTCTGAGCCACCAGGTAAGCTCATGCTAAGGGAAGCCAGTCACAAAAAGACAAATACTGCATGAATCCACTTACATGAAATATCTAAAATAATCAAATTTATAGAAACAGAAAGTAGAATGTGGGGGAAGAGAAAAATGAAAAGATTTATTTAATGCATATAGCATTTCAGATTTACAAGATGAAAATTTCTGCAGATTGATTGCACTACAGGGAAAATATACTTAACACTAATAAAATGTACACTTAATAGTTAAGATGATAATTTTTGTGTGGTTTTCTACCACAGTTAATAAAAAAAAAAAATCTCTTCTGAACAAGAGTGATTTTCCAAGGAGCTGGGAAAGTTCTATGTCTTGATCTTGGTGCCAGTGATATGAGTGTGTTTACTTAGTCAAAAATCATCAAAAACATGTTTATGATAGGAGTACTTCCTGTTTGTGTCTTACACTTCTATGAAGAGTTTAAAACAAGGATACTCCCTTTAGAGACTTAAGCTTGCAATCTCATAGCCAGCCAAAGCAAACAATTGCTTATGGAAACAGAGTTTTAAAATACTAACATATACAGCAGAAATGACTATTCAGTCAAATAGAAATGACTGTTTGGCAAAGCAGGTAAGCTCAGAATTCAAAGAATTAAAAAAAAAAATCTTTGTATAATGTTATAGCCAGAAGAAACTTAAGAAAATGTGACACAAGGAAATGGAGAAAGAATTCTTGCTAATCTGTACAAGGATTTTATTCACTTTTCCAGCCACCCATACTTAGGGGAAGACTCAGAAGAACTCAGTGACACAAAATATACCTTTTTAAAAATAACACACAAGCACTTATGATAAATTTTGCCTATTTAAAGTGTACAATTCAGTTATTTTCGTATATTCAGAGTTGTGCAACCATCGCCACAATCAATTGTAGAACATTTTCATCACCTCAAAAAGAAACGCTGTATCTTTTAACACTTCCAGTTTCTCCCCAACATCCACGCCCTCGTCCATCCACCCATGCTGCTGCTGCTGCTGCTAAGTCGCTTCAGCAACCACTCATCTACTTTCTGTCCCTGTAAATATACCTGTTAATTACATTTATATAAAGAGAATCATACAACATATGATCTTTTTCTGACTGGTTTCTTAGTGTAATGATTTTGAGATTCAGCCATGTTGCAGACACATTTCTTGTGTGATTGTTCTGGCTAGAACTTTCTGAACAAGGTAGAAAAGAATTGCTAATTCCTGGGATAAAGCACTATGAGTTAAAACATATATTGTTTTATATATTGTTATATAATTTTATATATTGTTAGATTTTATATATTTTATATATTGTTAGATTCGATTTGCTACTGTTTTGTTTAGGATTTTTTTCCATGTTCATTGGGATATTGATCTGTAGTTTTCTTTAATATCTTGTTTAGGTTTTGGTATAAGAATAATATTGTCCTTGCAGAATGATTTGGGAATTATGCCCCCCTACCTTTTTTTTTCAGTTTTATGGAATATTTTGTGTAACTAGTATTATCTCTTTCTTAAAAGTTTTGCAAAATTCACCAGTGAAGTCATCTGGACCTGGAGTTTTCTTTGTGGGAAGATACATTTTTCCCTCCTGCACTCTATTATTAACTTACTAACTGACTTATTTACCTACTTAATTTTTGTGATAAGAACATTTAAAATAAGATCTACCCTTAGCAAAATTTTAAGTAAACTATGCAGTATTATTAACTGTAGTCTCTATGCTGTTATTCTAGGAGTTATTCATCTCGTCTAACTGAAACTTTTTATCTTTTGACTAATCCCTCCTTGTTTCCTCCTTCCCCTAGACCCTGGCAACCACCATTCTACTCTGCTTCTGTGATTTTGACTATTTTAAATTCACAATAGCGGTGGTATCATGGAGTATTTGTCCTTCTGTATCTGGCTTATTTCACTTAGTATATTGTCCTCCAGGTTCATCCATGTTGTTGCAAATGGCAGAATTTCTTTCTTAAGGCTAAATAATATTACACTGTTGTGTACATCACATTTTAAAATCCAGGCATCCAATGATAGACATTTGGGTTGTTTCCACGAATTGGCTATTGCGAGTAATGCTGCAATGAACATGGGAGTACAGATAGCTCATTGAGATCCTGATTTCAATCCCTTTCAATACAAACCTAGAAGTAGGACTGCTGGGTCACGGTAGTTCTATCTTTACGTTTTTTAGGAACATTCGTACTTTTTCCCATAGTGACTGCACCAGTTTACCTTGCTACCAAGAGTAGGTGAGGGTTCATTTTTCTCCACACCCCTGGCAAAAATTACTTCTTTGAAAATAATAGCCATCCTAATAGCTGAGATGATCTCTCATTGTGGTTTTGATTTGCATTTCTTGGGTGATTAGTGATATTGAACACCTTTTCATATACCTGTTGGTCATGTCTTCATTGGAAAAATTTCTATTGGGTTCCTCTGTCAATTTTTAAATCAAGTACTTTGTTTTTGGCCATTGAGTTGTAGGTGTGCTTATATATCCATATATTTGGATATTAACCCCTTATCGGGTTTATGGGTTGCAGGAATTTTCTCCCATTTCATAGATTGCCTTTTCTTGTTGTTTTGATGTACTCCCACTTGTCTATTTTTGCTTTTGTTGCTTGTAATATTGGTATCGTATTCAAGAAATTATTGCTAAAGCCAATGTCAAGAGGCTTTTTTCTGTTTTCTTCTAGGAATTTTACTGTTTTAGGTCTATATGTAAGTCTTTAATCCACTTTTTATTTGACTTTTGAGTAAAGTATAACAGTCCAGTTTCATACCTTTGTGTGCAGATACACAGTTTGCTCAGCACCATTTTTTGAAGAGACTATTCTATCCCCATTTTATACACTTGGCACCTTTGTCAAGTACTAGTTGACCGTAAGTGTGTGAGTTTATTTCTTGGCTCTCTATTCTGTTCCATTGGTCTGTCAGTTCCACACTATTTTGATTACCATATTTTTTTTTTGAGGTATAGTTTTAAATATAAGATTCAAGTACACAATATAGTGCTTCACAGTTTTAAAGGTTGTACTTCCTTTATAGTTATTATAAAATATTGGCTATATTCCCTGTGTTGTGCAATATATCATTGTAGCCTATTTATTTGATACATAGTGGTTTGTACCTCTGAATCCCCTACCCCTGTCTTTCCCCTCCCATCTTCCCTCTCCCTACTGGTAACTATAAGTTCATTCTCTAAGTCTGTGAGTCTGTTTCTGTTTTGTAAATAAGTTTATTTACATCATTGTTTGTAGATTCTGCATGTTAGTGATATCATGTGATATTTGTCTTTCTCTCTCTGACTTACTTTGATAATCTCCAGGTACATCTGTGTTGTTGCAAATGGCATTATTTCATTCTTTTTAATGGCTGAGTAATATTCTACTATATATATATATGTGTGTGTGTGTGTGTGTGTGTGTACCACATCATCTTTATCCACTCATCTATTAATGCACATTTAGGTTGCTTCCATGTCTTGGCTATTTATTTCATTCTTTTTAATGGCTGAGTAATATTCCATTATATATATGTACCACATCATCTTTATCCATTCATCTATTAATGGACATTCAGGTTGCTTCCATGTCTTGGCTATTGTAAATAGCACTGCAATGTACACTGGGGTGCATGTATCATTTTAAACCATGCTTTTCTCTGGATATACCCAGTAGTGTGATTGCTGGATCACATGGTATTTCTATTTTTAGTTACTTAAAGAACCTCTGCATTGTTCTCCACAGTGGCTGTGCCAGTTTCCATTCACTCCAACAGTGTAGGAGGGTTCTCTTTTCGCCACACCCTCTCTGGCATTTGTTTGTACACTTTTTGATAATGGCCATTCTAACTAGGTGAGGTCCTATTGTAGTTTTGACTTGCATTTCTCTAATTAATGATGTGAAGCATCTTTTTATATGCCTCTTGGCAATCTGTACGTCTTCTTTGGAGAAATGTGTATTTAGGTCTTCTGCCACTTTTGATTGGCTTGTTTATTTGATATTGAGCCATACGAGCTGTGTGTAAATTCTGGAGATTAATCCCTTGTCAGTCACATTATTTGCAAATATTTTTTCCCGTTCTGTGGGTTGTCCTTTTTTGTTTATGGTTTCTTTTGCTATGCAAAAGCTTTTGAGTTTAATTAGGTACCATTTTTTTATTTTTGTTTTTATTTCCATTAGTCTAGGATATGTATCAAAAAGGATCTTGTGGCAATATATGTCAGAGTGTTCTGCCTCTGTTTTCCTCTAAAAGTTATATAGTATGTGGTCTTAGATTTAGATCTTTAATCCATTTTCAGTTTATGTCTGTGTATGGTGTTAACCTCAGATATGCAGATGACACCACATTTACAGCAGAAAGCGAAGAAGAACTAAAGAGCTTCTTGATGGAAGTGAAAAAGGAGAGTTAAAAAGTTGGCTTAAAACTCAACATTCAGAAAACTAAGATCATGGCATCTGGTCCCATCACTTCATGGCAAATAGATGGGGAAACAGTGGAAACAAACTTTATTTTTCTGGGCTCCAAATGGTGACTGCAACCATGAAATTAAAAGACACTTGCTCCTTGGAAGAAAAGTTATGACCAACCTAGACAGCATATTAAGAAGCAGAGACATTACTTTGCCAACAAAGGTCCACCTAGTCAAAGCTATGGTTTTTCCAGGAGTCATGTATGGATGTGAGAGTTGGACTATAAAGAAAGCTGAGCACCCAAGAATTGATGCTTTTGAACTATGGTGTTGGAGAAGACTCTTGAGAGTCCCTTAGAGTGCAAGGAGATCCAACCAGTCCATTCTAAAGAAAACCAGTCCTGAATATTCATTGGAAGGACTGATGCTGAAGCTGAAACTCCAATACTTTGCCCACCTGATGTGAAGAACTGCCTCATTTGAAAAGACCCTGATGCTGGAAAAGATTGAGGGCAGGAGGAGAAGGGGATGACAGAGGATGAGATGGTTGGATAGCATCACCGACTCAATGGGCATGAGTTTAAGTAAACTCCGGGAGTTGGTGATGGACAGGGAGGCCTGGCATCCTGCAGTCCATGGGGTCGCAGAGTCAGACATGACTGAGCAACTGAACTGAATGGACTGGATGGTGTTAAAAATGTTCTAATTTCATGTTTTTTACATATAGCTGTCCAGTTTTCCCAGCACCATTTATTTAGGAGACTGTCTTTTCTCCATTGTATAGTCTTGCCTCCTTTGTCATAGATTAATTGACCATACGTGCGTGGGTTTATTTCTGGGCTTTCTATCCTGTTCCATTGATCTGTATTTCTGATTTTCTGCCAGTATCATATTGCTTTGATGACTGTAGCTTTGCAATATAGTCTGAAGTCAGGGAGCCTGATTCCCCCAGTTCCATTTTTATTTCTCAAAATTGTTTTGGCAATTCAGGTTCTTTTATGTCTCCATAAAAATCGTAAGATATTTTTTTGTTCTAGTTCTGTGAAATTCCATTAGTAATTTGATAGGGATTGCATAGATTCTATAGATTGCCTTGGATAGTAGAGTCATTTTGACAATATTGATACTTCCAATCCAAAAACATACTGTATCTTTCCATGTGTTTATGTCATCTTCGATTTCTTTCATCACCATCTTAATAGTTTTCAGATTACAGACCTTTTGCCTCTTTAGGTAGGTTTATTCCTAGGTGTTTTCTTCTTTTTGATGTAATGGTAAATGGGATTGTTTTCTTCATTTCTCTTTCTGGGCTTTCATTGTTAGTGTATAGAAATGTAACAGATTTCTGTGTATTACTTTTGGATCCTTCAACTTTACCAAATTCATTGATGTGCTCTTGTAGTTTTCTGGTAGCATCTTTAGGATCTTCTATGTATAGTATCATGTCATCAGCAAAGTGACAGTTTTACTTCTTTTCCAATTTGAATTCCTTGTTTTTTATTCTCTGATTGCCATGGCTAGGACTTCCAAAACTATGTTGAATAAAAGTGGCAAGAGTGGACATCCTTGTCCTGTTTCTCATCTTAGAGGAAAAGCTTTCAGCTTTTCACTGTTGAGTATATTAGCTGTGGGTCTGTCATATATGGCCTTTATTATATTGACGTATGTTCCTTCTATGCTCACTTTCTGGAGAGGTATTTTTAATCATAAATAGATGTTGAATTTTATCAAAAGCATTTTCTGCATCTATTGAGATGATCATATGGTTTTAATTCTTCATTTTGTTAATGTGGTGTATCACACTGATTGATTTGTGAATATTGAAAAAATCCTTGCATCTCTGGAATAAATCCCACTTGATCACAGTGAATGATCCTTTTAATATATTGTTGGATCTAGTTTGCTAGCCTTTTGTTGAGAAATTTTGCATCTATGTTCATCAGTGATATTGGCCTATACTTTTTTTAAATTGTGGTATCTTTGTCTGGTTTTGGCATCAGGGTAATAGTGTCCTCATAAAATGAGTTTGGGAGTGTCCCTTCCTCTGCAATATTTTGGAATAGTTTCAGGAGGATAGATGTTAACTGTTCTCTGAAAGTTTGATAGAATTCACCTGTGAAGCCATATGGTTCTGGACTTTTTATTGTTGGGAGTTTTTAAATCACAGTTTTCAATTTCAGTACTGGTAATTGGCCTATTCATATTTTCTATTTCTTCCTGGTTGAGTCTTGGAGATTGTACCTTTCTAAGAATTTGTGTATTTCTTCTACATTTTCATTTTATTGGTATATAGTTGTTAGTAGTAATCTAAGATCCTTTATTTCTGTGGTGTCAGTTGTAACTTCTTTTTCATTTCTGATTTTATTGATTTGGGCCTTCTCCTTTTTTTTCTTCATGTCTGGCAAAAGGTTTATCAATTTTATCCTTTCAAAGAACCCATCTTTTAGTTTCATTGATCTTTTCTATTTTTTTACTCTATTGCATTTATTCCTGCTCTGATCTTTATGAGTTATTTCCTACTAACTTTGGAATTTGATTTTCTTTCTCTAGTTTGATTTTCTTTCTCTAGTTGCTTTAGGCATAAGGTTGGGTTGTTTATTTGAGATTTTTCTTATTTGCTGAGGTAAGCTTTCATCACTATAAACTTCCCTCTTAAAACAGCTTTTGCTGTGTCCCATAGGTTTTGGATACTTGTGCTCTCATTTTCATTTGTCTCTAGGTATTTTTGATCTACTGTTTGAGTCCTTCAGTGATCCATTAGTTGTTTAGTCACAATTAACAATACATCAGTGGATTAAGTCATCAACTTGTACACTTCAAGCCTATACAATATCAAATACATCTCAGTAGTGTATGCATGCTCAGTCATGTCTGAACTTTGTAGCCCGCCAGGCTCCTTTGTCCATGGGACTTCCCAGGCAAGAATACTGGAGGGGTTGCATTTCCTCCTTCAGGGCATCTTCCCAACCCAGGAATTAAACCCGTGTCTCTTGCACTGCAGGAAGATTCTTTACCACTTGAGCCATTGGGAAGCCCATAAAGCTGGAAAAAACTAATTGACTATATGTGAAAAGTCAAATGATAGGCTGAGAGAAAATATTTGCAATAAATACTGATACATCCAAGTAAGGATTTGCATCCAGAATACATAAAGAATTCCTACAAATCAATTAAGATAACTGAAAAAACGCACAAGACTTGAATACCTCATAAAAGAAGATATCGGGAATTCCCTGGCAGTCCAGTGGTTAAGACTCCATGCTTCCACTGCAGGGGGCACAGATTTGATCCCTGGCCAGGGAACTAAGATTCCACATGCCACACAGTGTGGCCAAAAAATAAAGATATCAAAGTAGTCAATGACAAAGTGAATGTTCAGTATTACTAATTATAATGTGAAGTCAAACTGAGATACCACCACACATTCAGAATGGCAAAAAAAAAAAAACTAAGGCTGAGAATAACAAGTGTTGATGAGGGTGTGAACAAACTGGAACTTTACTACTCTGTGGTGGGAGTATGAATTAGCATAATGACTTTGGAATAAGGTTAGGCAATACCTTTTAAAGCTAAATATACCTTATTTCTGAGCAAGGTTGAAACATAAATACTTTATAGTTTTAAAGTCAAATAAATCTTTGTTAAATGTTTCACACTGAAATTATATAATGGTGAGATCCAAATTCAATTTAGAAAGTGTATAGATTTGTTTACCAAAGTATAACAGTATTAGTATACTAGTGAATGCATAGTTTGCAAAAAGGTGAACCATGGATGGGGCTCTATTTAGAATTTTACAGAAAAGCCTCATTTTATTATATAACAAAAGAGAAATGTAAATGAAACTTTGAAAAGTTTTGGGCTATAGAGAAGAGATCTCTAATTCTCTAAAAATGCTGACCTTTTGAAGAGGGAATATCTGAGGGTGTGGGTCAGATACTGTAAGCCTTTTAGGGTTTACTTCCTGTAGAGTTCAGACTAATATGTGGATATAGTTAGAACACCATCTCCATCAGAGAAGATCCTCTTATTTGGGAAAAGATCAATAAATGCTTCTACTAGTTTTTAAGGATGATCCATTAAGAAGGAATGGAAAAGGAAATGGCAACACACTCCAGCATTCTTGCCTGGAGAATTCTATGGACAGAGAAGCCTGGAGAGCTATATAGTCCATGGGGTCACAAAGAGTCAGACATGACTGAGTGACTAATACACACACACACATATTAAGAAGGAAAAAAATAGATTGCAGATAATATGTACTGTACCTATTGCTAAAATGCTCTTTAAATCAAGTATAAGGATTTCATACTTTAGTATTAATATAAGCCATGGCATTGGGACAACTGAATGGTATGATGTCATCTCTTCTCTAGATTGAGTTTATTCAATCCAGAGAAGAATAAAGGAAGGGAAGAATACATGATCATTAGGAACAATAAAGGGGGAAGTAGATGTTTGTTTCCTTTTTTAAAGTGACATTCAGACTTAAAAACTCTGAAATCTTTCTGCCTCTAGCCTGAAATATGAAGATTCTATTTTTGCAGCCAACAATACATCCTGTTTATGATAAATGATTCAAGTTCCTGGAATGTCCATTAAAAAAAATCTATCCCTTCAATTTTTACACTGTTCAATGCTATGTAGTGGAGTTGGAGCTTGTAAGGGGGGATGTGTCAGTGTGTACAGTGGCCCACCTCCGATCCCCTATGGCAGTGGTCCCCAACCTTTTCGGCACCAGGGACCAATTTCATGGAAGACAGTTTTTCCACAGACCGGGGGGAAGAGGGGATGGTTTGGGGATGATCCAAACGCATTACATTTATTGCATACTTTATTTCTATTATCATTACATCAGCTCCACACCAGATCATCAGGCATTAGATCCTGAGGGTTGGGGACCCCTGTCCTATGGAACAAAATGGAACAGAAATGTGTTTAAAAACTTTAAGAACAAGACCAGAACACAGTAATTTGTAATGACTATTTATTAATACATGTATCACAAATGTTCACAATATCAATGCATTCTTGTTGGCATGCGAGACAGAGGCATTTTTAAAGATCTTTTAAAAATATCTTGACTTTTGTTCCCCCTTCACACTCATTTTTAAATTGATTTTGATGAGGTCCTCGATGTCCGTAATGTCAATGCAAAGAAAAAATATAGAAAGAAGTAAAATAACACAATAGCAATTAATTGGGGAAAAACAGAAGTAATTATTTCCTTCACAGGAAGCAACAATACAGCTTTGTAACAGGGTTATACAGGTGCACTAAACCCTCTATATGTTCCCAGGCATGTAACAGCAAGGAGTAAGGAGGCCACCCAAAGCTCAATAATCTCCTTCGTGCATGACACATGCCCTTTTCTCCTCAAGGACAATTGCAAAGTATTACATGCCTAGGCAGCCTGAAGAAGGTAGGAAAGAGCCTTAGTAAAAGGGAAAACCCAACCAAAGGAGATTAAGCCAAAAGAACAGATAGCTATCTGCTTATCTATATCTAGGGGGTGTGCAGCGTTTATCAATCATGATCAAGGGCTAACAGGAGCCTCCCACACTACATGCAGGGCCCAGCAGGGCCAGTGATGGTGTGGAGAACCAGTCACCTACAATGAGCTGCAGTTGGACCAAGTACAGATGGAGGAGCTGGCACGCACAGGGCCTTGGGCGGGGTCCCCTAGGACTAGATGCAGGGAACCTGGCTACACTGTGGCACAACAGGGCTTCACGAAATGGAATGCTACGCATGACGCAGGCTGAAAGGTGGAGCAGAGGCTGTGTGGGAGCGTCAGTTGCAGTTGCACGCGGGGTGGGGTGGGGGTTAGGACAGGTGTATTATGTACTGTGCTCTAACATTCTTTGGAAGTCTTTCAAAGATTGCTGCAGTTCCTTTTGAAAACAGGTCTCTTATTCCATCATTCTTGAAAGACTAAGAGAGAAATTAAAACACGTAAATGACTCACCATTAATAAGGACTTAAGGTAACAAGCTGAAGAAAGCATTTTGATATTTTTCACAATAGCAGTAATCACATCTCTTGCCCAGCACCAGAGAAATGAGGCTTTGGCACATGGCCAAGTGCCACTGAGAACAAGGAGTGAAGTGACCAACCAGTACCCTCATCCCTTTGCAGGGGGGAGTCCAGGCCCCAAAGGGAGAGCCCTCCCCACCGCCACTCACCTCCTTACACCATCTCATACTGGTTGGCCGTGATGAACCGGGACAAACAGCAGGCCAGCAGCATGCCAATCAGCTGTTGGCAGAAGGAAAAAGACAACACACTCTCAAGTCACTGAGGTAACACATTTCTTTGACCCGCCCCCCTCCACCCAGATATAATTTTTAACGACTGAGGGCTTTTGAACATGAGTGGGGAAAGGGCACTAGGGAAAACAGTCAAGCCTCATTTCAGTAGTGGGACCAAAGACTTAGGAAGTCTAGGTGCTGGTGGAGGACAGCTAGAAAGTCTCGAACTGGCCATAAGGTTACAGTTCTAGCTCACTTTGACCACTGAAAAATGACTTTTGACATGTAAGTAATATTAAAATGTGTTCCTATGTTCTGAGAGTAATGAAAAAAATTAAGTTACTACAGCAAGGTAGTAGTAACTACCCGGCATTAGTCTGGTAGAATTGAATGCCAGGGTTGAATTTAGAACCATAACCACATGCACTGGGAAGCTATCTCAGCACAGGCTGATACCCCAGCCATACCTGGCTGACAAGATAATAGTTCTTTCCCTGAGACAATGGGATGCTATTCTTGGAGAGTTTGCCAAGTCAGTAAGTCATGAAGTAAGTCATGGTTTGTGAGGTTGAGGGGGGGCGGGTTTGAACTTCTCTTTATCTCTAAACCATGTAGATATTGTAGGCCTAAATGGGCCCATCTACACCCAATGTCTACCCCCTGGTTTTTCAGCACAACCAATATCAGAGTACTTCCACCCTCCCAATCTTCTACCTACTTTGTGCTTTGACTTAACTTCTAACACAAGTGAATCTGATAAAAAGCTGTTACTTCACTGTATCTGTTCTGCTCACTGGAGACCACAGTTCTCATTCCTGACTCAGGAAGATCAGCACTTTTTGGACAGGACCCTGATTGTGTACTTGAGTCTGACTGTCTGCAGCTTCTCTTGGCTTGGTGAGGGTCACTTCTTCTTAAGCAATTGGCCATGTGTTATTGGTTCAGAGGTGGCAATGACCTTGAGAGACAGTCTAGTATAATGTCAGCTTCCCTGGTGGCTCAGCTGGTAAAGAATCCGCTTGCAATTCAGGAGACCTGGGTTCAATCCCTGGGTTGAGAAGATCCCCTGGAGAAGGGAACGGCTACCCATTCCAGTATTATGGCCTGGAGAATTCCAGGGACTGTATAGTCCATGGGGTCGCAAAGAGTCAAACACAACTTAGTGACTTTCATACTCTTCTGTGGCCCCAGGACCACCCAAATCAGCATCATCTAGGACTGGGGCCCAGAAACTGATGTTTTAACCAGACTTCTAGGTGACAGAACCACTCATCCAGTCTATCTGGTCACCCTTATCTTACAGATTACACACTGGGTCCTACTATTGATCAAGGCAACACCCAAACTCTATTCTCCTTCCTCTCTGCTCAACCCTGCAGGCTGCAACCCACCTGATTCCCCCTCTCGGTCAAATCCCAGATTCTTCTCTTCCTTTATGAAATGGAAATTGTGCTATAAAACATGCAGATTATAACCTCTGTCAGGTAAGGAAAAGTCACCACCTTATTGGACTCATTTCCTACCAAGACTCTGGCCATCATTTTGTGCCACAAAATACACAGTATTATGCCTATACCAAGTGGCCAAAGTAACCATGGCTGTAACCTCCAAAAAGTGTTAGTTGTCAGTCGTGTCTGACTCTTTGTGACCACATGGACTGTAGCCAGCCAGGCTCCTCTGTCCATGGGGATTCTCCAGGCAAGAATACTGGAGTGGGTTGCCATTTCCTTCTCCAGGGGATCTTCCCGACCCAGGGATCAAACCCAGGTCTCCCGCACTGCAGAAAGATTCCTTACCCTCTGAGCTACCAGAATAGCGTGCCAAATGAGAAAATAAAATCCCCTCCATGAGTACAAGGATTTTGAACCTTATAGTTTGTCTCTTTTCATTACAACTGCTATTTTTCAGGACCAATATACACCAGATCACACTTTAGATACTCTCAAAAATCAGATGCCAGCCAAAAACCAGAGGCACACTGAACACTTGGGAATACCGAGTTATTTAATCCCTAGTACATACCTGGGCAGTACTACCATCCCAATTTTTCAGATAAGTAAATGGGTTCAAGAGAGGTTAAAGAACCCCCCTCAAACCATACAGGAAGCCCACACAGTTTATGGCTCCAGCCTCTTCTTCTAACCAAGAAGAGCCCCCTTTCCAGCCTAGACCCTTTCCTCTCCAGAATAACTCCTTTGCCTCTCACCACCAGGGCTCCCTTCCTGCCTTACATTGCAAACTTCAGGGAGAGGGCTTTCAGTGGGCATCACTTTATTTGATCTCAAGTTCCTAGACACTCCTTTCTTTGTAAAGCTTATTAGCACTTCAGGTTTTTTTTTCATTGACCTCCTGTATGTTTCAGCACTTACAGTAGTCAGCATGCCACCTCACAGTTTGCAATGCTCCTGTATTCAGTGGTCTGCAGTGCTCTCAGCCCCCATGCCAGTTCACAAGCCACACAGCCAAAACATTCTGTAGTATGCATCAGTATTTCTTGTATCTAAAATGCCTATTTTCAAGGCAATATAGTGTGTTCCTCCACCTTTTTACCCCCAAACAGAAACAGTATCATTTTTAAAGCACTGGACAGACTTTCTCACAGAAATAATAACTTTAAAAATATAAGTAAAAAATAAAAGCTATTTGCTTTCAAACTGTATTTTGTATTTCTAGGGCAAGAACATACCTTCTTCTGTTTGTTCATGGGAGAAGACAGATTTTTAAAAATTATTTTTTAACATCTACTAAGAAATTGTTCCTTAAAAAAGTCCTGAGCTGGGGTATATACAAGCTTTGTGAAAACACTAATTTACATACATTGGCTTTTATTCTAGTTAATTCTGGTGTAAGAAAAACTAGAATCTGGGATACGGTGGGTGTTCTGAATTATTTGCAGGGTTACTGATTTCACATTTGCTACAGTGTTTCACCATATTTGAGAGAGAATTTTGATCTCTCGTTTCCCTTATCCCCAAGTTAAAGGAAAATGGGGAGGGGGGAACATACTATACTTAATACCATTTATTAACAGATTATTTCTAGGTACATAACTGAAAACCTATTAAAGGTAAAGATACGGGCTCTTCCTCAGTCTGAATCAGGACCAAATGCTCACTTGCCACTAGACCCAATTATTCTATAGATAGAAAAATCCATCCTTATTTAGATGAAACCTTTCTTTAGGTTAAATATATGTAACTTCCTCAAGAACAGAGGTATGTTTTGGGGCTGATGTGTTAAGGCGGGAGTATGTGGGCTCCAAAATCACTGCAGATGGTGACTGCAGCCATGAAATTAAAAGACGCTTACTCCTTGGAAGGAAAGTTATGACCAACCTAGATAGCATATTCAAAAGCAGAGACATTACTTTGCCAACAAAGGTCCGTCTAGTCAAGGCTATGGTTTTTCCTGTGGTCATGTATGGATGTGAGAGTTGGACTGTGAAGAAGGCTGAGTGCCGAAGAATTGATGCTTTTGAACTGTGGTGTTGGAGAAGACTCTTGAAAGTCCCTTGGACTGCAAGGAGATCCAACCAGTCCATTCTGAAGGAGATCAGCCCTGGGATTTCTTTGGAGGGAATGATGCTAAAGCTGAAACTCCAGTACTTTGGCCACCGCATGCGAACAGTTGACTCATTGGAAAAGACTCTGATGCTGGGAGGGATTGGGGGCAAGAGGAGAAGGGGACGACAGAGGATGAGATGGCTGGATGGCCTCACTGACTCGATGGACGTGAGTCTCAGTGAACTCCGGGAGCTGGTGATGGACAGGGAGGCCTGGCGTGCTGCAATTCACGGGGTCGCAAAGAGTCAGACACGACTGAGCAACTGATCTGATCTGATCTGATGTGGGTACAGGGACAAACTTCTGCTTTAACCCCCAGAGAGAGAGACAGGAAGAGGAGAGCTTGCCTCTTATGCTAAAAAGCCTCAGGACAGAGATCCCAGAGCCACCTCTCCGTCTCCTCGTGGCCGGTGAAATGCCAAATCCCATACAGCCTAGGGAGTTTGAGATCAGATTCCTGGTATTTGGTCATCTAAGGCTTTGTAATTAGCCTTCGTCTAATTGTTGGAAGTAACATTTTATTTCTACCACTCAGCCTTGTCTGTACTATATTCTGCTTTCTTTTGGGTCACGAAAGCCTCAGGGAGGACCTTCACGAACTGAGAAGCCACAGAGGGAAGGAGAGAAAAAAGGCCCTTGACTCACAGAAGGCCAACTCTAGCTTTCTCAAAGCTTCCCCACAAAGAGAGCTCCAGTAACAGGGATCGTGTCAATGGGGCTCTGCAGATCCCCAGGAACAGGGTGGAGGCCAAGGGGTGGGGGAGAGGGGCTGAGAGAGGGTGGAGTCTAGCTCAACCAAGACCAGGGCTGTTGGAGGAAATGGGGCAGGGGTATCTTCCCCTGCAATCACCGTGGCCACCAAACGGGCCAGTCCTGATCCCTGAGGGGCAAAGAGAGGCCAGGTAACAAAGCTATAAAAGACAACTTGCTTAACAATAGGTCTAAAATTTCAATCTTCTCAATGCCTCCCCTGGTGGCTCAAATAGTAAAGAATCTGCCCGCAATGCAGGAGACCTGGGTTCGATCCCTGTGTCGGAAAGATCTCCTGGAGAAGGGAATGGGAACTCACTCCAGTGTTCTTGCCTGGGAAATTCCATGGACAGAGGAGCCTGGTGGGCTATAGTCCATGGGGTCCCAAAGAGTTGGACACAACTGAGCAGCTAACACTTTCACTTTTCATAATGCCTGTAGAGATTTTATGTTGATGGCCTAACTGGGAAAGTAAATAAAACTTCCACATCTTTAGGAACATGCCAAGGAATCCGATTTAAAACAAAACCATATAAATACTTTTAGGGACTGTTTCAGAGCCTGAAAACAGTAGGGGAATAGGTAAAAATTCTGTTAGCCTTATTTAGCCATGTCTCATCAAGGCTACTGACAGCTTTGTCTTGTCCTCGATACAGAAAAGATAAACAAGTCCTGGAAAAGAACCCTCGGTCCATAACAAATCACGGCAGCAGCCTGTGGGCCCTGGAGGAGGCCCTGCAGAGGAAAGGGTTGGGCAGGACAAGGATGGGTATTTTTTGATGAGGACCTTTCTCCTTGCAATTTCATGGACTCAAACACTTTCATTATAAAGGCACAAACTGACTTCCATTTAGGTGCTACGTGAGTCAAGAACAAGGGTTATATTTGGCCTAAATGTTGAATGCCGTGGACCAGATGAGATCATCTGAACTGTATCTACACTAGTCACCCAACGTCAAGCAAGCCGCTCAGCTCTCCCTTATGGAAAACAGCTCTCCCATCCTTACTCAGGACTGTAACATTCTGTGCTTTGGGGGGATTAATCCAGCCTAACAGTTTCCAAGTCTAGTGAAGCTGATTACATCGTAGACAGAAGTGCTAAATACAGAGACCCCATAGCAGAAGGCCAACCAAGTTCCAATGCAGTATCACAAAGTAATATCAGTGTCTGGACTTGGATGCTTGGCTTCCAGTTCATGTTAAGCGTGAGGGAGGCGATGACTGTGTGTGTGTGTATGTGTGTGTCCATCCCCAAGCCCCCTCAAATAAAAGAGTAGCTGCCAAAGATGCAAGGGAGGAGGTACTCTATCAAAACACACTCAGCTACCTGCTATAAATTAATAGGGCAGCAGGACCTGCCCATCAAGTCTGGACAAACAGGCTTTGCCTTGAGAGGGTAAAGGCACCTGGGAATTTGTGGAGAGAAGTATTTAATGCCTGCCAAACCCCTACTGTCCAAAACCAGCACTCAAGGTCTTTAGCTAAGTTAGTTAACAGGGGACCGAGCACTCACAAGTCTATTAAAAGCTTAGACTTCAGCTTAGTTTTCCTTGTCCACTATACCACATTTAGGTACATTATACCACACTTATGTTTAATTTCTAAGACAACAGGTGTGCAAGACCGGTTTGTTCCAACCAAGGACAGCATGGATGTCATGAGAGCAGCTGAGGAGAAGGGTAAGCAGAAGGTAGGGGCAAGTGGGGAGTTGAGGGGCGGGGGTTCTATTCTTTTCTACCTACTTTGATCTCCCTATGGCCTCTCCTCAGCAAAGCTCGCTTTATTACTGGAAGCTCAAGACATATTGATTTAGCCAACATTTATTTGCTAAGTGTCACTCTGACACTTGTCCTAAAATTTCTGAACACATGTGGCTGAAGCTTTGGTGCAAGGTCAGTGACCAGGATCAGCAGGGCTGGTTCTTCTTGAACACGCATCTGCTAAGTGGCCACCATGGTCCCAGAGAGGCCCTGGATCCACTGACATCTGGAAGCCCGCTTCAGCTTCCAGGTTCCCTGAGGCTCCTGGCACCATTCAAAGCTGCAGCTCCCAGTGCATCTGACTACCAAGAGCCACCCATGGCCATTCTTCTCCCTGCCCCAAGGTGAACACGGCAGATCTCAAATCTCTGCACTTGACCAGCCACATGGGTGAAGGGTACTGCCTCTGTGATGCTCCTGGGTTTTGGGTTTTGTTTTCTTATCCCAACAACTCTGGAATACCTTGATGAGACCTAAAGTCTCTGTGGAGAGAGTCTGTTTCAGGCTTCCTTGGGGCTTCCCTCTCTCACTGCCCACAGGGCCACAGAGCCAACTCAGTGAGCCCTGCATCAAGGGTTTCTCCTAGGCAGCACAGAAAAACTTTTTGACTTACCTCAGGCTAGGCCCTCCATATGCAAAAACTGCCAGGCTAATGTGCTATTCCTTGATGGTAAGTACACAGATAGGCTCATCTTATGATAACTTATTAAGCTGTATACTTACAATTTCTGCACTTTTCTGTATATGCCATATTTCAACAGCAAAGTTTTAGGAACAAATTTAGGATTAAAGTGTATCTGTATTGGTTCAGCAAGAAGGAAAGAGGTCTGGGGCCTGCGGGGGCAGGGGGATAGTAATTATAGTCTGGGAGGGCTGATGTAGAATTCAGGCAGGTAAAACCAGAACCATGGCAACATGATTGAGGTGACATTAATTGGGCTTTGTTGGAAAAAATGATCTATTCATCTGAAAAAATTCTGCATTATGTTTGTTGTTGTTGTTAGGTATATATGCTCTATCATCTGACCGGGAGATCAGAAGCCCATGGGACAACACACTGCCTGGTGAAGGTGGGCAAAATTTTAGATTTCACTTAACCATGTTGCATCCTTGAGTATATGTGGCCCGCTTAGTTTGCATAATTGCTTCTCTCATTCTTTTCTGGAGGCCAAGTGGAGATAAAGGGATATAACATTTCCTATACACAAATTCAGTTTCCTCTTAAGAAACAACAATCAGACCTTCAGATCAAAATAATGATCACAGGATGAAGTTCGCTACATTTTTTTTTTTAAGGAAGAGATCTCATGCACAATTCCCAGGAACTAAGAAATCAAAAAAGGACAGGTCAACCAGGAAAAGAGCCTCTCCCCTCTCCCCCCAAATCCAAATCAGCCATTTGATGTTTGGAGTTGTTTATGCTCCAATTAAGGCAGCACTTTGTTCAGCTAACCTCCATTTGACCTACAGAAGAAACGAGTTGTTTTTCTGGAGCTAGTCATTAGTTGAACTGTAACCGATATTCCCTCGATGGCAAAACTTCATTTAAGTTGAAAAAGGAAAATCAATAAACAGATGACCTGAGGATTAATGAGCAAGGAGTTCTGACCCCATCCATCAGCTTTTCCCCAGGCACAGGGAGGCCGCCAGAGAATCTGCAGACCACGAAAAGTGAGCAGGAGACAGAGGAAAGGCTAGACCCGACCACAGGATTACCTGGGAGAATGCAATCCCAAAAGCCACTCCAGCGATGATTCCCATGTTGGTCTCCATGAAACTGGTCACCAGATCATAACAACCCTGAAAACACAGAGACACAGTCTCAGAGACATGTTTTATCCAGGCCAAATGGGCCTGGGTTATCTTGCCACACTCACACATACACCCCAATCTTCATTTCGCAAATACAATGAAAAATTTCAAACAAACAAAAGGAACAGAGGGTGGTACAACAAACTCCCAAGTGACCCTGCCTCTAACATCACAATGAACATATGGTCAGTCTTGTTTCACTTCAATTGCTTCAACACTCATCCCCTGGCTGGAGTATCTAAAAGCAAATCCAAGATATAGGCTTTCGTTCACAAATGTTTCCATCATAGGATGAAACTGAACAAGAAGGCTGTAAGATCTATGAGACCAATGCTGTAGGGATACAGAGGCAGATTTGAACAGATGAAAAAGCATCCCGCATCCTTGATCAGGAAAGCTCAGCATGATAAACACATTTACTAGCATTTTCACAACAAATGACAAAATCATAGATAAAGTGAAATCTGGTTAGAAGGAGGTGGTTGAATGCCTGCCAACTTTATGGCACTTTAGGGTTCTTCATACAAAGACTGCTACTTTTTTTTTTAGTAGGGAAAAACCTATGTTCGAGAGTCACTTTTCCATAGATTTACTGTGTGACCTTGAACAAGTCACTTTCCCTCTCTGTCAATAACCTCATTTGTAAAATGAAGTGAGTGTCCCTTTGCCATCCTGTGGAATCTCTGCATGTTGTGATTAAGCTGCTGCATTGCCCAACTGTGCTGTACTCAGTCGCGTCCAACTCTTTTGCAACTCTATGGACTGTAGCCTGCCAGGCTCCTCTGTCCATGGGATTCTCCAGGCAACAGTACTGGAGTGGGTTGCCATTTCCTGCTCCAGGGGCTCTTCCTGACCCAGGGATTGAACTTGGGTCTCCTGCATTGCAGGCAGAGCCCATGTTGTGATTAAAACCAACACCGATTTTACCAATTTCAATTGTTTAGTTTAAAATGGATAAAATTCAGTTTCTTTAAAACAAATGATCTGATTTTGATTTTCTTTGGAACTGGGCCAAATCAACCAAGCCTTCTGAAGTGATGTATTCAGCTTTGGAAAATACGGTCTTTTTCTAGTTCTCTGGAAAAGGGCTTCAAACTTGAATGCACGAAGCCTGTGAAAAATCAAGACATTCATTTCAAAAGCAGGGTCCAGAGGATTGTAGTTTATCAAGAAAGGCCCACTGAATTGTAATAATATCTGAAGAACAAGAACAATGAAAAACATGTCTCCCATTTTTTAATTCAAAATGTAATGATTTAACATTTCTCATGGAGCCTAGGAAAATCCCATCAATGCTGTATCTTCTAGTAAGTGATATTTTATGCATTCATATTCTGTTTGCAAAGAAAGATGCATTCATTTAGCAGCAGTGCTTTGACACATGTTTTCAATGCAATGAATAAACTATGCTCCTCGGTTACCTGGTGCAAATTTGAAGGCCAGGGCAGGGGTGGGGGGGCAAAGGAAGTGTATTGTTGTTCATGGGAAGTTTTATAGGAGGAGCTTGCTCACTAATTTCATTTCTACTAGTGAAATTATACATCGCACTCTTTTCCAACAGGTATCAGAAAGGAGGTCAGTTCAGGTTAAGAAGTCAAATAAGAAGAGAGGTCGATATTCTATTCATAATAGCACTAATAGCACTTTCTCAAATGGCAACAGCTAAGGTAGTGTTTTTCTGTGCTGGTCATTGTTCACTGCTGTATCTCTTCCCCACAGTGATGTGGGGGAGGTGGAGAGATGAAGTTCAGACCACCAGTGTTACATCAGCTCAAAATACAGAAGCACAAGCCCAATAATAGAAACCAGAGAGAAGTCATGTGGTCTATTTTCTTACTCTGCAAAATAGTTTGGAATCGGTTTGTTTTTGGAATAGTTTTGTTTTGTTTTGTTGCTGTGAACTTCAGTTCTACACATAAGGTGAATATGTTTTCCTAAAGTATGATTTCTTCTCCAGTCAGTCAGTCACATTATTTTTGATAAGTCCATTCCAACCAGTAAGAGAAACCAGAAAAATGAAGTAAGGGCTTTGCGTTAGCACAACTGTGGCAAAATCATTCCTTTAAAATCTGGCTCCTCAAAGCGGGGTTTTCTCTGAGCAGCAGCAGTATTCCTGGGAGTTTTGTTAGAAATGCAGAATCTGAGGCCTCAGTCCAGACCTACTGAATCAGAATCAGATCCTGGGGTCACTCATTTTTAATAACTTTTCATGAATGTTAACAATATGTCTAGATGTTTCACATGCCCATTAAAGTTGGAGAAGCACTCTTCTCTAAGTTCCCCCACTACTTTTCACTCCAAAGAAAGAACCAATTAAATTATAGCAGTAAGAGAGTTAGTTAAGATGAGAAGATGAAAGTGATTAGCTTCTTTGTTTTTTCAACAATACAAGATCCAGCTTGCAGTAAATGCTTTCTGTCTCCAGTGTTTTCTCGTCATTCACTCTGTGGACCCACAAGCCCATTTCCCAGGACTTGGCCTAGCTGCTGCTGCTGCTGCTAAGTCGTTTCAGTCGTGTCTGACTCTGTGCGACCCCATAGATGGCAGCCCACCAGGCTCCCCCATCCCTGGGATTCTCCAGGCAAGAACACTGCAGTGGGTTGCCATTTCCTTCTCCAATGCATGAAAATGAAAAATAAAGTGAAGTCACTCAGTCGTGTCCAACTCCTAGCGACCCCATGGACTGCAGCCCACCAGGCCCCTCCATCCATGGGATTTTCCAGGCAAGAGTACTGGAGTGGGGTGCCATTGCCTTCTCCGAAGACTTGGCCTAGCTCTGCCCAAACTGCTTGGATCCCACAACCCCAGTGCATGTTTGTCTTCCACCTTAAATTCTCCGGGAAACCACGATCTTATCTGCCCATAACGATCTCATTTCATGTCCTAAAATGAAAGCCTGGTTGTCTAGTGTGAGATCCAGCCACAGAGACCTGCTAAGTGTCCTAAGAAACATCCAGAAACAGCACAGGTAATTTGCTCAGCCTCTCAGCAAGTCTAAATCAACAGAGTCTCTGATGGGAAACACCTGGAAGTGGCAGGCTTTTCGGTAGCAAGAGTAGACGGCTGCTCTGCGGCAGGCTCTGGGAGGAGGCATCTCAGAATAACTTTCTGTCTTCCTCTTGCCCTGGCAGCTTTAAAAACTGGCAAGAAATTCCTAGGTGGGAGGGGCTTGGTCAGTGCTATGAGCTAACTGAATCTATGGCCATTTCATCATTGTGTGTAGCAAAACCAAAACTGTCCTCAAAACAATAAACATCCTGCTTAACTGTTCTCACCTCTTGCCTGCTCTCTTCCAGTGATTTGGACAAGACTATCCCACTCCATATGCATCGCCTTTAAAAAAAAATATTTATATGTTTATTTGGCACCATTGGCTTCATTGGGGCACATGGTCTTTGTTGTGGTGGGCAGGCTTAGATGCCCCATGGCATGTGGGGTCTTAGTTCCTCTCAGTTCCCCAACCAGGGATCAAACTCCTGTGTCCTGCATTGGAAGGCAGATTCTTAACCACTGGACCACCAGGGAGGTCCCTCGCCTACCTTTTATAGATAAGGTGTCAAGAGACTCAGACCTGGGAAGTAATTTGTCTGAGAAGTTCAAAGTTCAAGTGGACGTTCAATGAGAATACCTAATGAAACTTAAACTAGGCCAATTTCAGTTGTCACTCACTTTTTCTCCGGAGAGGGAGCCAGATAGGAGAGTAAACAGGAAGTGAGGGGAAAGTACCTCTTCGAGGTATCTGAGATGTTCAGGAAAATGTAAAGTAGGATTGGGGGGATGGCGCTGAGAGCGAGGTAAGTTTGTAGGTTATCAGTAGAGTGAAAAAAATGCTCCCCAATCTTTCTTTCTGGAAATCACTGTCAGGATTAGAGAGATGCACTATAGAAGCTGCCTCTAAACTTGCTTTTGAATACAAACAAAAGACTCTGGCTCCAAGGACCTGCTACATCATTTCTAACGAAAGGTACAGTGTGGTAGAGTGCAAGACAGATGTCACTGTCATGACATTGACACCACAGCTGCCATTTAACATGACAGCTAAAATGTTCTTGTCCTTACTCTCTACCATACAGTGTGCTTTAGACACTTTATCTCATTCAATCCTATCAATCCTAAGGGGCAAGAATTATTCTCTCCATTTTACAGATGAGAAAAGCGAGGCTGCAATAACTTGATCAAGATCACATGACCAACAAGTGGCTGAGCAAGAACTTAACTGCAGTCTGATGCCAGACCCTGTGGTCCTGACTTCGAAGTCCTCAACTTTCACAAAAAGTAGTAGTTTGAGTGAAAAAAAAATTTTTTTTTTTAAAAAGGCTTTTCTCAAGAGTGATGACTGCTGTATCTGCAAAGGATCTCCTGAGGCTCTGCTGTACCAATATCTTATGGCCATAAAGCACATCTTGCCTTTTATACATTGGAGCACCCACTGAGGGCCAGGTCAGCTCAGCACTACATACAATGGCAGCATAATGACAGATAGGGGATTAGTGGAGGCGTCCAGGAAGAAACCAGGAGTCACCTCACTGTCAAGAGGTGAACGAGGCCTCAAAAATTCCAGTCAGAACAAATGTCCTCTTGGCTCAGACAAGCAGCTGTCTGTACTGAACATCTTACCTCCCCACATTGACAGAAAATAATAAGCCCAGAATGACAAATTGAGCTTCTAGAATGGCAACAATGCCTTGTAGCACTTCTGCTACAAGTATAGACATTACATGGGTAAAATATAGAAAGCATCTTTCTACATTCAAATCTTGAAAGGATTTCTGTGAATCATTCAGTAGTTGGCCCAGATCCCATAGGATTTTGAAGATCTTCACTTGACCTTAGTCAGAAAAGAAAAAATTTACCTGATGGTGGCAACCATAGGTAAACGCAACAGTAGGGTTTTGCTCCCTTTTGTTTCACCAAAACATATTTCCTACATGGCATTTCTCTAGATCTTTAAAAATAGAGACGGCCCTCACACACAGCTGTGCCATGTCCTCAGAGTGGAATACAGAATTGATTTTCCTTTTTCTCTGACTACCTAAATTTCATTTCTCTCATTTCTACTATGTACTAACTTTCAGATTGCTCTTGGACAGCTTTTTCCTCTGTCTAATTTCTTTAGAAGTCAGGATGTTGACAGTGAGCCGAATTGAAGTCGTTGATTTCTTTTCCTATAGCAGTGACGTCCCTAAAATCAAGCCCCACCCCCCTCCTTGCAGAACCACATGCTGTCAACTCGACTCCCTCTTTCCGCTGAGGACTGGCACCCAGCTGGGAACAATTTCATGTTTTGAAGGTATATTAAGCAGAAGACAGACACCCAGAAAGAAGAAAGGCAGTGTTCCCTGACATCAGCATCAGGGTTAACAGGAACCACTTGCAAACCCTTCCTAACTATGCCTCAGAGAGTCTCGCTGAGGGACAGGAATGCGAGGCAAGCGGAGGCACAGCTTTCTCCTTCAGAAATGGGGCGCCCAGGGCCTCTCCCTGCCCAGAAAGAACCACAGAGAAAGATTCTTGACTCTCTCCAAGATGACCATTTCTAACCTATTTGTCATCATTTCACAGAGACAAAAAAGCCCTCTGCAGATGTTCACCACTGAGTTCCAAGTGGTCGGGAGGGAGCGAGTACCTTCTGGTTCACTTTAGTGGCGGCAACAGTCAGGTTGTGCAGATCCTGGGGGTTGCAATAGGTGTCATTCATGCAGCAGCTCGAGGGGACGCCGTGCTCCAGGAAGTAGGGGCTGGTGCTCCAGTTGGTATAGTTCTGCACGCCACAGCAGCTCAGCTGTTAACAGAGAAAGGGAAAGAATTAAGGGTGGCACATCAAAGGCACTGTGGTCTCCGCACTTAGCGCCTTGCAGCTTTTAAAAGAAAAACATGGGCCCAGGCCCTAAGGGGACAGGCACAGCTTTGGTGAGCCAAGATGTGCTAAGGCGCTGCTAACAATTCTACTTACTGACCAGCCCGTGTGAACTCAGCAAAGTAAGTGAGTTCTAGATGATATGTCGTGTTGGTTTCCTTAGCATCTCCACAAAGCCAAAGAGGTGCTCTCTGGCCTGGCTAAGCACCAAAATGAGCTAGCGTGTGACTGGGTGCTGCTAAAGAGACTGATATAGAGATCAACTGAATTGAGATGGTCGACGGGGAGCTGAGACAAAAATCTTTTACAAAGCTCTCCCCAGGATCTGCACTAACAGGTACATAAGTGGTTTAGAGCAGAAAAAGATGCACATGGAGGGAGAGAGCTGGTGTGGGTAAACCACAGCCCGCCAGCCACCTGGTCTTGTAAATCAAGTTTTACTGGGACACAGACGTGCCTATGTGTTACACGTTGTCTGGGGAGGCTTTTGTGCTCCAAAAGCAGAACTGAGTGGCTGTGATGGGCTGCATGGCCTTCAAAGCCTAACATAATTCTTGCTTGACCCTTTACAGCAAAGATGTGCCAACTGCTGACACAGAAGATAGGGAAGCACACGGGGCAAAACATATCATCAGTTGGTGAATCTAGGGAAAAGATGTTCAGCTGCTTGTACTATCCTTGCAATTTTTCTGGGTAGATTTGAAATCCTACCAAAATAAATAAGCAGAAACATAAAAAATAAGAACGTCTCTAGGTGATCCTGATGGGCAGTCAGGCTTGAAACAAGCCAGGTTTGTTTCCAGACAAGAAACACCTACTTTCCTCATATCCTCTGTAAAGATCACCATGCAGCCTAAACCATTCACATGCGTGCAAGATCCCCAGTTTCTCTGAGATCTCCCCATCCCCATGCCCACTGTAGCCCTCAAGCCCACGAATGCAGCTCAACTGAATTCTCTGCCCAGCCTCAAGACACCATTTCCAGAAGGCTGGTCTTAGGGAGGCAACTCAAAGTAAGGTTGTCCCACACTCACTGCCTACCTCCTTTCCAAGGCTTAAAATGTTTTTTTTTTTTAATTTATTTTTTACTTGAAGGATAATTGCTTTACTGATGCTGAAGCTCCAATACTTTGGCCACCTGATGTGAAGAGCTGACTGATTAGAAAAGACCCTGATGCTGGGAAAGATTAAGGGCAGGAGGAGAAGGGACGAGAGAGGATAAGATGTTTGGATGGCATTACCGACTCAATGGACATGAGTTTGGGCAGGCTTTGGGAGTTGGTGATGGACAGGGAGGCTTGGCGTGCTGCAGTCCATGGGGTCGCAAAGAGTCAGACACAACTGAGCGACTGAACAACAACAATTGCTTTACAGAATTGTATTGGTTTCTGCCAAACATCAACTTGAATCAGCCATAGGTTTACATATGTCCCCTCCCCTCTTGAACGTCCCTCCCACGTCCCATGTTGTCACACCCTCTAGGTTACTTCAGACCCCCTGTATGAGTTCCCTGAGTCATACAGCAAATTCCCATTGGTTATCTATTTTACATATAGCAATTTTAAGGGCAAACTAGCTCTGCTGTCCTTGGGATGCTCACATCCTTATGCATGAAAAGCAAACCAGACAGGAGTGCTCCTTGACACTAATTACCTGGATTAGTGGACACTGAACAAGTACTGTATGTCCACTCTTGGAAAGGGAAGTGAACCAAGAGGTGGGGAGTGGGGATCAGCCACAAACACTGCCGGTCCAGTGTCACCTGTCACCGGCAGCCCACAAGTCCCCCAACCTCGCAGACAGTCGCAAGCCCCACCTCCTAGCTGGAACTTACGCTGAGCTGCACGTGGTCCACTGCCCGGCTCCTCTCGTCGTTGCCATTGTAATTCTGCATGGCGTCTGTGTAAGTCCTCAGGAAGGTGTCCTTGATCTAGGGAAGACAATGAGGGATGGGGTTCCAGTCTACTACGGCCCAGGTGGACACAGATTTATACCAATTTACACCCCCAAAATAGCCTCTTCTGAATAAATGTAGGCCAGGGAAGGGATGCCCTGCTTTCTGAGACAGAAGAGCTCAGAAAATTCACCAAGAGGTTTATTAGCTCAGGAGTTTAAACAAATTGTTTCCATTACCCCCAATTCAGAGGAACCCTGCCTAGTTAAATGAGCCACTGAAAGTGGTCAGATTCAGAGGGGCTCTGATGGTTTTTTAGTTATTTTCTTTGAATTGGTTAATGACTATCCTTCTTTCTAAGACTTTTTCTGCCCTTTCTCAGAAGAATGACAAAGAACAAGCCATTGGCGGTACAGGGGTCAAGGGGAGGCAGAAAGACTGATGTTTTGACTCAAATCAGACCCCTGGTCTACCATACAGGAGTGAGGCAAAACCAGCTTCTGCTTACCTGTCTTCATTGAAACAAAAAATAAAGGCTATAAGGACATGGACTTTACTTGTTAATAAATGGTTAACCAAACCCTTTCTCCTCTGTGAACACATTTGACCTTGGGTTAACTTTCATGTTCTGTTTCCCTGGAAACCTACTGAAGGCGGAGCATCAGAGTGTGTTACCAAGCAACGCTGCTTATGGTAAAAAACTGCCCCCTGATTGGTGAAATGACTCAGGCCTGGAGGAGAGCAAATGACAATTATTACCTGGCAGGAAGTTTAGGGCTAAACATGGAGACTCTTCTAACAAGTCATGTTCCTTGCTGAAATACTGGACACTATGCCCGTGGGACAGTTACAAGAGATAAAAAACTCCACAGGGAGTTCCTAAGACAAGGAGGTAGCCACATCCAGCTGTGTCCTCTTGTTTTATTGCATGTGCATTGTCTCTTAGGCAAGGGCATGTCTACACAGGCTTGAGCCTGGGCCATTTTGAGGACTCCTGATGAAGAAACCACCCACTGCTGCCCTGCCTGCTCATTGTATTTCCTTTACTATACCCTTCGCAGTCAACACTGCCAGGTTGTGACCTATTCTCATCATATGTGTTTGCCAAACTGAAGCCCACTGCTGGTGGCCAAAGAGTGGTGTTGCAACCCCCAGCCACCCCTTTCCACTGTATTTTTTTTTCCAGTGAAAAGAGTCTAGGCAGCTGAGGAGGTTCAGGTCCTACATATCAGGAACCATGAGGGGTAAAGCCCTACATGGAACCCAGTCCCAACAGCACTGGGAGGGAGCTGGGCCTGGCATTCACACGGGCACTGGGGGCACCTCTTGGGCTGTCAAGGCTGTGACTTCATCAGGTTTTACTTCAGCTGAGAATAAGAATGGGGGGGTCTAACTTCGGATGCAGCACCCACATGAAATGGGCATCTGAGAGGCCATATCTGGTAAAGGCGAAAGCAGGGCTGTAGGGGAAAGGCACAGACAGTGCCTAAGGCAGGCTCACCAGACTCGGCCAAGCACAAAGGCAGGGCCTGTGAGCAGCTGATGCCAGACTTCAGGAGCCCCAGTAACATGCCACCTCGCTGTCTTTCTCACCTCCCTCTTGCTATTTCTTTCCATCCTAACACAGGTATAGCTGCTTCTATCTTTACTGTTATCTACAGCAGGGGTCCCCAACCTCTGGGCTGCAGACTGGTGCCTCTGGTCAGATCAGTGGCAGCATGAGATGAGAAATAAACTGCACAATAAGTGTCAGTTTATTAAACTGACACCCCCTTACCCTCGGTCCATGGAAGAATTGTCTTCCAAAAAATCGGTCCTTGGTGCCAAACATGATGGGGACCGCTGGTTTAGAAGGGACAACAATGAATTTGGGGAGGGGGGTTAGAACCAGAATTTATTGTAGCATATACACTTTCCAACCTCTCATCAGTATATACATCTGAAAAGTGATACTGCAGTGGCTACAGATCGTAGGAGAGCATCCCATCTCTGCATTAGCATCTCTACATTGTCTAGAGCAGCCTCAACAATGGTACGTGGAAAGATAGCCACACGTGACATAGGACAGCTGGCAGTATCCTTGAAACGAGCAGTTATGATCACAAAACAGGATTCAAAATGATTTTCCACCAGCTGTAGAAGTCTCAAATTTTACATGTAAATGGAAAACAAAGTGCAGCTGTAGGGGTTTTCAATCATGACTGTCTTCTCTCCTTTTCTCCACACCACCAAGCAAAGCCACAGGGCTCCTCACCAATGGGGTGTAGATTTTACCCCGGTGGGCCGTGGGCACCGCACAGGGACTCTGGGGAGCAGGCAGGAGAGCACAGGCTGCTTTGGAGAAATGGAGCACTTTGTCTTTGGCAAACGACTCATCTGGTTTGCCTTTGCCCTCTGAGAATTCCTGATATACAGACACACGCTTGTGCCTCGCTGCAGAGGCTTTTAAGGTATTTAACCTATATGGAAGGTCACTGTTTTAAAACAAGCCAGAGAATCCTTTTATGTCGCAGCTAAATAAAGAAACAGTGAGGGTCAACAATAAGGTTTCAGATTTGGCGAAATTTCTGCATGTAGAATTTTCTGGGCACTTCAGCTCACAGTAGGTGGCATTTGGAAACTAGCAAATATCACTGGAGATGCCAGCTAGCCTCTCTGTACCCTTTACACATTCCAAGAGGTTTCAAAAGTCTCCCCCCAGAGACCCTTGAACTGAGTTCTCCACTTGGTGTATACTCACCTCATGACGAAACACGAACCCTGAAATGCCAGCCACGAGCTCAGCCAGAAACACCAAGGACAGAAACATGGCGTACTGCAAGGCAAGTAGACACGGACACCGTCAGACATGGTGGGAGGGAGGACACTGCCTCTTTGGACTAAGTTCCTTCTTGTCAGAGGGAATTAGACAAGTTGTTCTATTCCCTAGGTGGAAAAGTGGGAAAATCCCCTTCTCCAGATGTCCCCACACGACCCTCCATGTTAGCTTGTGTCTATTCAATACATAGAAGCATTTGGGGGCACATGGGCCAAGGACAGTGCATCCAGGGACCAACATCAGGCCTCCCAGGTTGGCTCCAGCAGGAGAAATCTGGAAGGGCTTTTTACAACTAAGTATCCATTACTGTGGCTCAGATAGCAAAGAATCCGCCTGCAATGCAGGAGACTTGGGTTCAATCCCTGAGTCAGGAAGATCCCCCGGAGAAGGAAATGGCAACCCACTCCAGTATTCTTGCCTGGAGAATCCCACGGACAGAGGAGCCTGGCGGGCTACAATCAGTGGGGTCATAAAGAGTCAGACATGACTGAGTGACGAACACTTTCACTTTTCTCATCCGCTATTCTTCATGTTAGGCTCCTCAAGGTAGAGTGTGCTAGGGGAGGGGGGCGTGAGCCCTTTATACCACGTTCTTCATCAAGGTCACTTGGAGTCCGCAAGTTGAGAACACTCCCACCACCTGCCCATTGCTGGCAGCTCATTCAGCTTTTAAACTATTTCGATTGCTAGAAAGCCTTCTTCGCCTTGGCCACAGTGGGCCTCCTTGTAACTTCCACTGGTTGGAGTCGGATCTGTCTTCAGGAGACACGAGAACCAGCCCGACTTCTCTTCTATGCTACAGCCCTTTGTGTGAGAACCCAGTCACGGATGGACCCAGCTGCTTCTCTCCCTTCGGGCATCCCCTCCCATTTCCTTAAGCACATCTCCTATGAAGTGGCTTCAAACCCCCTTCTTTTGTCAGAAGGGCCGGAATATGCACAGGCGACATGACATACTTCCTTGCTCCGGCCTGAATGCAGCCCCTGCAGCGATGGGACTCTTACCTCTGTGTTCTGTGGACTCGATAGCCTTTTGAAAAGCAAATCGGCTACGCTACTGACAAATAATGTTTGCAAGCATTGAAAACCCTCACTGCTTCTTATACATTTCATGCTTCTTGTACTTTCCAAGGTGATTGTGTGTATGTGTGTGTGTCTGTGTGTGTGCACGCGCACGTGAGCATGTGTGCCCAAGTTCAGGGATATTACACGGTACTTATGAGACATTAAGGCTTTCCATTTTTGCGACTTTGAAAAGCAGATAAAAGGAAAGAGAATTGATTCCTTTCCTACGAGGCATATGTCTTACAATCTGCTTCTTCTCATCCTGAAATGAAATACACCAGTCCCGAATGTTGGGAATGGTCCTTGGTGATGCCCTGGAATTTGGGTACCCTGCACATGGCCATATTGCTTACTTGTAAAATACACATCTGTGCACAGGATCATAAATTATTTTTTTCTGCTAGGGGCATCTATATTCGGAGGAGGAAATACAGCCTTAAAATGCCAGTCTCTGCACGTTGAATGCACAGGCACTACCAAACACACAGTAATGAAATGAAGGCTCCATGTATACAACTTCCTCTCTCAACTTGGCACAATGCACAATTAGAAACACCCTTTACTCTAGGGAGAGTCTCACCCCAGGCCTAGACTCCACGAGACAGTACTGTGAGACAGTAATTGTTAGGAGGCAGGTAGGAGGAAGAACTTTTGACTCTGTGGTCAGAAATCCTCCTGGATTTGAGTCCTGGCCATGTTGTAGAGTAACTGTTAGGCAACAGGCCACCGCTCTGAGCCTCCATAAAGTGAAAACAGTTATTTTTAGTTGTTTTGCAATTAATGAGGTTAAATGAGGACTGTAAAATTCTAGAGAGACAGTTAATCAAGTGACTTCTGTTCTGCTCAGCTAGATCAGCAGTTTCGCGTCCCTGGGAGGTTCTCGGCTTCTGGAAGCTTCCAGACAAGAGCTGTTGCTCCTTCAGAAGGCATACTGGGGAGAGCCTGCATTACATTCAGGTGGTAGGGTTCAAGTTTTCTCCAAATGAAAATACTGCAGTACAAACAGTCCTGGCTTTGGAAAGAAGCTTCTCTGGGTTCCAAACCCAGGTCTGTGAACACAAGTTGTGTGAATCTGCACAAGGCTCACACATACCTCCAAGTCTTGATCACATAATATGAAAATACAACCTGCACTTCACGGCGGTGGTGAGGAATAAATAAAATGTAGTACGCCCACAGGACAACACGGAGCAGGGAACAGGAACCAACCAACCCCCAGCCCCAAACTTCTCGACTCCCCAAAAGGCTTGCTTGTCAGTAAGCTCACAAGTGTTAGGAGAAAATGGAAGCGTGGTGTGAAACCACCTTCAGAAGAGGCCAGAGACGACTGTTCCATTGTTGCATGCCCTCTTCTGCTTCAGTCATAGTCTTTAGGTTGGAAGAAACCTTGGTGATTTAGTCCCATAGTGTTCTTTCATAAATGGGGACAGAGGCCCAAAGAGGTTACATCTTTGCCGTCAAGACTTAAGCCAGTTATTGTCAGGGCCTGTCAAGGTCTCCAAGTCTCTTCCCTTCTTGTCTGGACAGGTGGATCTGCAGAGGTCTCTGCCTCTGGAGTTAATTCTCCCCTTGTTAATCGCTGTACCCAGGAAAAGGGTCTCAGCCCTGGCTGTGCAATAGTACCGCCTGGAGAGCTTTCAGAAAATACGTGGCCAGACCCTCACCACCATAGATTCTGGTTCCATTGGCTGGGGGTGGGTCCCTGGCAGAGCTGCCCAGGTGACTTAGACATGGATCAAAGTTGAAGACTACCAACCCTAGACCAAAGGAAACACTAGTGCCTGCAAGAAGTGAAGGCTGACTCAGGGTCCTAGTGAGGCAAAAGCAGCAGAAGTGCCTCAGTGTGGTCTCACTACGGCTTTTCCACCAACCTGGAGGACCAGTGGTGGCCAGGGTATCAGCTTCCCACATGGTCTGCAGGGCAGAAAGTGGCCAAATCAAGCACGAGCTCCATGAGGCTGTCAACAAAGAGACCAGGAAGATGGGTCCTTTGGAGTGAATCATCTTCACACCCATATCTGTCACTAGACGGTATTAAGGGTTACTACAATCTAGGGCTAAACAAGAAAGGACAGGCGACACAGCACTCATGGAATCTCCACTCTCCCCTTTCAGAGAACAAGAAGTCTGAGAGAAATCCTTTTAAATAAAGTTGTCTTTTGAGGAGAGCCCCTTGCAGCCTTTTATCTATGAAAAGTATTGAAAGTGTTAGTCACTCAGATGTGTCCAACTCTGCAATCCCATGGACTGTAGCCCACCAGGCTCCTCTGTCCATGGGATTTTCCAGGCAAGAATACTGGAGTGGGTTGCCATGCTCTCTTCCAGGGGATCTTCCCAACCCAGGGACTGAATCTGGGTCTCCTACATTGCAGGCAGACTCTTCACCATTGGAGCCACCAGGAAATCACTTTTATCTATGAAAATGTTCCACATTAATGGGCAAGAGAGTAGAGAATTAGGCAACTGGTCTACCAAAAAGTTGAGACTTGCAGTAACCATCTTTCAACAGCCTGCCTTACTCTTTGGGAAACATCACTGCTGTGTTTGTCCTATTACCAGGTCCGGGTAGCCAATACTTGGTCCCATATCAACCCTCTACTGAGTGGGGAAGCTCTGGCTTAGTTCAGCTCCCACCACATGGAGCCAGGGGATGCAGATGTAGAGGAGAGCATGCCCGTGCATCCAAGCACGGCCAAGCTCAAGGAGGCAGAAAAGTATTTCTCCACTGGGAACTTGGGCATGAAAGGATGCTTATGTTCAAGATACTGCCTCACCCACCAAGGCTGCATATCACATGCTTCAAGAGATTTCTAAGACTGAATTCAAAACTAGAACAGGGCATCTTGCTATAAATGGCTATAAACGGCTTATTGGAACTGCTGGCCACTGCTCTGTCATCATCTACCTCGAGGGACCAGGACTGGATTTTTTGTGCCAGGCTGTGTCTGGGCTTGTCTGTCCCTCTAGGGGACTAAAGGGTAGGTTAGGTAAGAGTCTGAACTAAAATTAGAGTCAATGAATATCAAGGTCTCGTCTGTGGCTTCAAGAAGGGCCACTTCGCTTTCACGTGATTTGCATTTTTACAAAACAGAATCTGGAAGCAGTATTCCACTGTGACCTACTCACCAGTTTCAGCATCCATGGGCTACCACGGCATGTGGCAAAGCATCCAAACAGGCCAAACACGACGATGGTGGTGCCAGTGCCGATGAGCACATAGGGAGCATTTGTGGAGTTCTCGGCGATAAGGGAGATGTAGGTGCCCAGAGTAAGTTTGCCCCAGACTCCAACGGCCAGCAGGATCACCCCAGTGATCTGAAAAGGGCAGGAGGGAGAAGGGACAGTAAGACTGCTGTTGAGAGACATGAGAATCGACACCGAGCAACGTGGCCAGAATCTGCAGACTCCAGTTTCCGGGGAACAAGCAGACACTTGCTGTAGGAGTCCCTGAAGCACTGGGAAAGGCCAGAGCCCATGAGCCAAAGCCATTATACAGGAAAGACACTTTGATTGTGTCCCTTATACAATCCCATAGGCAGGTACCATGTTAACTGGAAGTCAAGCCAACATTCAAGAACTTAAAAAAAAAAAAGTTGCTTAACACATTATTGGACTTCCCTGGTAACTCAGTGGTAAAGAATCCTCTTGCCAGTGCAGGTGGTGTGTGTTCAATCCCTGGGTTGGGAAGATCCCCTAGAGGAGGAAATGGCAACCCACTCCAGTATTCTTGCCTGGGAAATCCTAAGAAAAGAGGAGCCTGGTGGACTACAGTACATGGGGTTGCAAAGAGTTGGACACAACTGAGTGACTGAAAAACAACACATTATTGATGCCACAGGCGTTATCTTCTATAAAAATCTCTTGGTCAGGTCAATGATGTGTTTAAAAGTACATCCTAATACAGGTTTGAGCACCTTCCCAGGTCTGGTCTGAGAGCTGCTGCTCGACACAGAGCTGGGCACGACTGCAGTAAGAACATCAGCTGACCTTGATGGCACATGTGTTTACAGAATATTTTAAGGATATCCTGCATGATGTTTTCAAGAACAAGGTGATCTTCTTTGACTATCATGACAAAAATCTCTACAGAAGCAAAATACTGAAAGTATTTTTTAATCCCTATTGATGTGCTGCCTTATTTGTGATACTTCATTCACTATAAAACAACAGAAGAATCTGAATAGTTCCTGGAGTTAGCTATAACACGATTTGTCAAATTGCTCTGATTGGCCCAAAGGAAATCCCCACAGTGTACTAAACCACAGAACCGTCCATCAGTCGGGCCCTTACTTCAGGGCACAGACTTGGGGCTGTGCACCATGTCTGACTCTCCAATCCCTGCAGGTCACGCACCCTGGCAGCCTTAGCTACTGAAGCCAGCTGCTGACTTTGTGTCTCCAGCTTCCCAGTCCATCTCTCCCTCAGTTTACCAACAGCTGAGCAGCTCATTTGAACGGACATCCCTCCAACTGCCACCACTTCTGACATCTTATAAGGCTTGAAAAGAGGCCTGAGTGTCCAAGGTAGCCCTTCTGCACCTTCTCCTACCCTATCCCCTGATGACCCACACCAAGTGCTCCCCAGGAGATGCAGCTTTGATCCCTGGGTTGGGACTGAAGGAGGGCATGGAAACATACAGATTCTTCACTTTACTAAATCTATTACCACTTGTCAAGTGAGGAGAAAATAATAAAAAGAATGAACTAATGGATGGAAGTTGAGATGATTATATGGAGTGAAGTAAGTCGGATAGAGAAATCTGCCTGCAATGCAGGAGACCTGGGTTCGATCCCCAGGTCAGGAAGATCCCCTGGAGAAGGAAATGGCAACCCACTCTAGTATTCTTGCCTGGAGAATCCCATGGACAGAGGAGCCTGATGGGCTATAGTCCATGGGGTCGCAAAGAGTCGGACATGACTGAAATGACTTAGCAGGCAAGCGAGCACAGATAGGTAGATAGATAAACAGATAAATATAGAGTGAGGAGGCAAGATAAGAAACTGAAGAAAATCTGTATGAAACAAATCAATACCAGCCTCTCCAAGGTTTCCCCTGTCAATTAACATACCGTTCCTTAACGTCTGTAAGTGAACACAGGCTACACGAGGAATCAAATACCTAGACCAGTGGATCTCCAGGACTTTCTCTCTTGACACTTCCTTCTGTAGTTTAGAGCCATCAAGCTCCACCATCAGATTGTCTCTCTGTGCAGGAAAAAGAACAGACCCTCCACCTTTCCCCATATCAGCTAACAGGGGGCTCCAGCAGTTTGGGGAACGGGATCAGTGGAAATAACAGGAGCTTGGTGAATCTCCCCTACCCCTACTTTGGAGAACCATCACCGTGAAAGACAGACATAAAATCTTTTAAGTAGAAAAAGGTCAAGGAATTTGTGCTAATTTTATAAGGTGAAGGAATGTGATACAATTTTGAGGAGAAAGTGTTTGACTAATATTTGGGAGAAAGCGGCCCAACGGAGGTCTACCGCCTTTGAAAAGTCAAAAGAGGGATGGCCTTAGTGAGTTAGGAAAACCAAGCACACATTTGTTGTCAAGAGTTCCAAGTCCTCTACTGACACCTGGTGGTTGCTAAAGAAAGTACCTCCCTTGAACACCTTTTCTGCCACTCTAATCCAAAGGGAAACAGAATGCTTTTCGTCCACTAGAATCAAAATAGAAGATTCAACTCTACTCCTTAGGGTAAGAGTGCAGTGAACAGTAGGTAGTAAGGACAGTGCCATCTTTTATTACTCAACGCTTAGCACAGTGCCAGACTCAGAATAAATGCTTAATATTCATTGACAAACACATTTCATTTTTCTGCGTCTTAGACCTCTACTTTATAAAAGAGTCTTTCACATGCCAAACAGTTACAAAACTTTTCCATCAAGTAAATACTGAGAGGTAACTTAAAATGAAACTAAAGAGAATCTTTCTCCCCTAATTCCCTCTTTGGCATTAACTGCCTAAAGATATAAATATTAATAATGTAAGTGTAATGAACAAAACAAAAAATCCCATTAAATTAGGCATTGTTTAGACTGAATGAATATGTCTCATCCAGACACCTGTGATTTCATATGACTGCCCCCAAAGATTTAGTTACCCTTCATACATACACTGAATAGCTGTATTCTATATACTATTATTGCCGGTTATTATTGGAACATGATGGCTTTAATGCAAGTGTATACTTCTCACCAAGTATAAGAGTTTGATATTATCTTTTACTTCTGTGGCCAGTGATTTCATGAAGTTCATTTAATAACCTAACAAAGATTATATGCAGTATGTCAAAGTTAACACAAATCCTGATTTTAAGGCAAGCAGTATAACATTTTTATTCCTTTTCTTTCAAAAAATAATTTCTGCAAATGCAGCCATTGCTTTGAGTATAAAATGTCTCCTCATATAATATCAACTTGTTAGAATGTTCATATAACGTAAATTATACAAATAATCCGCTTTTTAATTTTTTGGCAAAAGGACTATTTTTGCAGACCTCCAAGTGTACCTCTTAAAGACTGCCACTGGGCACAAACAAACACAACAGTGTTAAGAAGAAAGAAGAAGAGCAGCAGCAGACAAGGGAGGAAAGGGGTCAGGTCGAAATGGGCCCTGAAGTGAGTAAAACTGTATTTGCTAGAAATAGTGGTGGTGGACTTGGGATGAGCCTTGGAAGAAATCGCCAGGTAGTTGAAGGGAAAAAAACACAAGCAAAGGGCTAACGAGGCAATGTGCGTGCGTGTGTGTGTGTGTGTGTGTGTGTGTGTGTGCGCGTGCGCGTACGTATGTGCGTGTTCAGTCATGTCCGACTCTTTGCGGCCCCTTGGACTGTAGCCTGTTAGGTGCCTCTGTCCATGGGATTTCCCAGGCAAGAATACTGGAGTGGGCTTCCATTTC
Source organism: Bos taurus (assembly GCF_002263795.3). Classification (NCBI taxonomy): domain Eukaryota; kingdom Metazoa; phylum Chordata; class Mammalia; order Artiodactyla; family Bovidae; genus Bos; species Bos taurus. The sequence goes on from NC_037357.1 coordinate 104,608,788, forward strand.
CTTCTTCATGGGATCTTCCTGATTCAGGGATTGAACTTGTGTCTCCTGCATTGGCAGGTAGATTCTTTACCGCTGCACCGCCTGGGAAGCCCCATAATTAGCAAACAAGCACTTACTTACGTCTTTCCTACTAGAATAATGCTTCTTAGCAAGAAAAAGAAACATACTATAGGATTTTCTTTCTTTCCTTTCTTTTTTTTTGACCATACCACAGGGCATGTGGGATCTTATTCCCCGACCAAGGATTGAACCTGCGCCCTCTGCATTGAAGTGTGGCATCTTCACCACTGCACCACCAGGGAAGTCCCCGGATGTTCTTTCCTTGGATCCTGCTCACACACACAGCAACTCTCACCCCTACATGTGCCTTGATGAGCACCCACAGAGTGCAAAGTAAAGAACAGGTTCTCTTGACCTGTCTCTTATGCACTGGGCTGCAGTGAATAAGTGGGTTCAAAGCTCACCAATGCAATTTTGAGTCTCAGCTCTTAAGAGACCTTAAATTCTGAAATCAAGCAGCATGTCACTGACTTGGCTTTCTCATGGAAGTTTTGCTTCCTTCTCAGAAGAATCAATTTGTAAGAAGCCAATAGCGCAGCCAAAGAGGGGACAGATTAGAGCCAAAACCACGCTGAACAGTCTGGCGAAGGCCCTGCCACCTTCCACGCTCCTGCATCGACCACAAACAACGAGGGCAGGCCTGGTGCCCACCAGCAGCAGCCAGGCTGAATCTTGGTCTTTTTTAATTCCCAGCATCTCATGGTGGCTCAATATTTTCTGCATGCCTGCAACACAGCTCAAAATGTATGGGGGGCGGAGCACCTCCTGCTACTACTAATTTAGGCTTGGTGAGGAGACTGAGAAAACTGTAATGGTAGCATCAGAGAAGGTAGATCAGAGCTAGAAAAGGTTTGGTGTGATCACATTACTTGAAAATTATACTGAAAGAAAACCATAGATGGGTTTGTCACTGTACTAAGGGGTGTCTGAAATGCTCTGGAAGAGACTTCCTGAGGTTTATGTTCATCTCGAAGTGGATACAGAGGGGGAACGGGTAGCAGCGAGGAATGAGCCCCCTTGCTTCTGACAGATCAGCACTGCGAACACTGGGAAGTCTCCTCACAGCATCCTCATCCTCGGAGAGTGGCCAGGGACACAGCAGTGCCATCCATTTCACACACCCAGAGGTGTTTTTTTTAATTGTTTTATTCTTAAAGTTTTTATTGGGGCATAGCTGATTTACAATAATGTGTTAATTTCAGGTGTACAATGAAGTGAGTCTCTTCTACATATATCTACTCTTTTTTTAGCTTCTTTTCCTATATAGGTCATTACAGAATATTGAGTAGAGTTCTCTGTGCTATACAGTAGGTCCTTATTATCTATTTTTTATATAGGATTGCATATGTCAATCCCAATTTATATGCCCACATGTGTATGATCTCCCAATTTATCTCTCCTCTACCCTTACCCACCCCCAGTAACTATAAGTTTATTTTCTGCATCTGTGACTCTATTCCTGTTTTTTTGATAAGTTCATTTGTACTTTTATTAGATTCCACATGTAAGTGATATCATACATTTGTCTTCCTCTGTCTGACTGACTTCACTCAGTATGACCATCTCTAGGTCCATCCGTGTTGCTGCAAATGGCATTATTTTGTTCTTTTTATGGCTGAGTAGTATTCCATTGCATATATATACCACATCTTCTTTATTAAGAGGCTTTTTCTTGAGCCTACTCCCTTTCTGCATGCAGACCACAGACCTCCTGATTAAACTGTAGCCACTCCTCTTGTGCCCGTGAAAGGTTGTGCTAGGTTTGGGTTTGACAGAGTAAACCCACATATTTTCTTTTTCTTTAACTATACAATACACTAAATAGGAGTTTGTGGCATCATTAGGATAATATGAAGATGCTCACGTAGAAGGTGAGGCTCATGAGCCATGTATTATGAAATTAAGGGGAAAAAGATAACAGAAAATTGAACACAAGCTATCTAGAAGACGCACCCTTCCCTAAGAAGCTATATGGGGTAGAAAACACAGGATCTAAAACTAATGGAAATGAACAGGCAGAAGAAACTGTGGGCAGAAATCTCAGCTAGGGAGCCATTTTAAGTGAAAGCCACAATTCAATTATCCCAGAGGTTTATAGGTTAATTCACTCTACACGACACCCAGATATGGGGAAATGTTCTTCCCCCATTCCAGATGATTCTGTAACTCAGGAAAAAATGCCTGACACACAAACTCCATATATATCATCAATAATGCAAACCCAGGTCCTTGGAAGTTAGAGTTTAAAAGGAAAAGTATCCAACCAACCCTTCTTTCAGTTCATTCTTATGTGTGTGTGTGTGTGCTGAGAGGACGGCGGGGGAGAACAAGTCTTTGCAGTTTGCTGACCTGGTTTCAGAAAGATGGATAAAGCAATCAGAAAGACAGAGAAGCCAGCAGCTTCCACCCATGAGCTGATGGAAGTTTACTTCTTAAGTGTGAAGAAGTAACAGTGTGAAGCTCTCATATTTACAACTTAAGCTATTATTATGAGTTATTTGTGTAAATGTTTAATATGTTCAAATAGCCTAAGGACCAGGATTTATTGGGGTTTTTCAGTGGGCTTGAGGACTCACATCAGATGAGCAGCAGAAAGAGATTCAACATATTTAAAAGGCAGGTGAATGCAAGAGCTCTAGACTTGGGGTTATAATACTAGCACTTCAGAGGCAGTTTTGTCACTAATAAGCCGTGTGACTTTGGGCAGATTGCCTAACCTTTCTGGGCCTCAGTTCCCCCTTCAGTAAGATCAGGAGGTGGGAAAACCTGATTGCCGGGGCTTCCTCCAACAACTACACTCTGATACAACAAGTCCGAATCTCAAACTTGACATGCCTATTCTCTCTGAAATGCATTTTTACATGTGCCACTGGGCAAATAAGCACCAGGAAGTTTATTAGTTCCTCCCTGTGACTGACAAACCATCAGTTGTGGGGACAGGAAGGTCAACTCATTTCTGGATTCAAGGCCAGTCGACTGTTCTGCCAGCTTTCCAAGGTGACAAGTGCTTGCTGGGAAAGAGAAAGAGGGTCATGCACTGTAGTTATACCCAGACATCCAAGAATGAGTAAGGTCACCAGCATATCAACAAGCTTTACTTTTTATATGAAGATGACACTGTCATCTTAAGAGCAATAAGATATATGCATTGTGCTATTTAGGAGCCTGGTGGGCTAAGTCCACAGGGTCACACGGACTTAGTGACCAAACAACAATTTCTTTCTAGGCAAGTATATTAGCCAATTCAACCCTTTTGATCTGTCACTTTTACGTTTATATGTGCATGGGTGAATGTGTATATGTACAGAAGAGGACACACGTTCCATGGCAGGGAGGTTAGTGGTATCATTAAAAAGATTTAGGGAAGTTGTGAAAGGGAAGATAGAGAACTGAGATGCTCTTAAATGCTGACTGGTTAAGACTGAGTTTGAAAATCAACAGGGAACCTGAAGACCATATGGTCCAGGTCCTGTTTTCTGTGGTGTTTGAGGTGACCAAAAGCCATGCGGTAACAGGATCAGGAGGCAGCTGTGGATGTGGGACTGGAGCTCGGGAGGGAGTCCGAGATGCAGGTGAGGGCTGAGGCTGGAAGTGACAGTGAGGGAGGGGTGTATCTCCGGAAGTGGAAGCAGACCACACTGGTCAATAGCTTTTACCAGGGGCTGGTGTGGCTGGGCTTTGTGCTCAGCCCGGGGGAGTCCAGCTGGGGACTGGCTCATGCAGCTGGCTGGCTGGAGACTGAACCCTCTCTCTAATGTCCTAGAGACCCAGAAAGTAGTGGAAATGGATCAATAGGGTCACAGTGATTTCTGAATTAAAAACTGGGTCTGAACACATTAGAGACACCTGAAATAGGCCTATTACAGAAAATCAGGGCTCTGCTGCTGCTCAAATCATAATAAAGACCACTTTATCAAAATACAGCCTTTTACTAGCTGAAAAACTCACCCCCTTCGAATGCAGCCCAAGCAGTTCCACCTGATACTTACTTCCACTATTCAACAAAGGGTCATGGGAAATTTGCAAACATGTTATTAGGGACTCTGTATATCCCATTAGGAAATGATAAAGAATGGCAGTCCTGAATTGGTTTCACATTTCCTGGATATTATTCTAAAAGATTCTGGACTTTAGATCTCCACCCTCTTAAACAAATCTCTTAAGAAAGGCCCCAGAATAAAAAAGAAAATCCTCCATGTTTATTAGCACACTGAGAAACATTCCATTATATCAGGCAGCTTTTTCTGAGCCTCTTGGCGTGGCTTTTTATTGGTAAGTATTACTGTTTCTGCAAATGTTTAAAACAAACTGAGGGGGGTTTTATTTACACTAATAGGAAGCATCTTACTCTGACTTCCAGTCGCCAGGAGCATGTGAAAAGAAGTGAGCAAACCAGAGGTTAAGACTGTCTGGATGTAGTTCACACCTCTGGTTTTGCCGATGACTCAGATATTTAAATAGATGGCATATAGGTGAATGCCTGTTAAGAATGGGGGCCGGCACTTACAAGATTTAGAAATCAGGATCAGCTGCAGTGGCTAAAATGACAGAAGCTCAATGTTGGGGGGACTCCCTTTATGCCATGCCTCCTACATGGAACCCCCAAGTTGATGTCACTCATATTTAAAATCTGCTGGGCCAGTTCACACACAGAAAGGCAGGGGAGTGGCAGGAGTCCCAAACCTTAGCCTCCTTAGCAAGGGCCAACCAACCAAAGGAAGAGCTGTGGGGAGACACCACGTCCCTTTATCAGTGCTCTGAAAATAGGGATCAAATTGCACGCTAATAAGAAAAGATATTTTAAAAGAAGTTCACATCAGGGTAAGTGTATAAACAAGAGCTGCTGCTGCTGCTGCTGCTGAGTCACTTCAGTCGTGTCCAACTCTGTGCGACCCCATAGACGGCAGCCCACCAGGCTCCCCCGTCCCTGGCAAGCTATAAGTCTATTATTGATGTGTGTTGACAGACAATTGGTGCTGACCACGCATTTATCTTGTATTATTGTATTGTTCTGTATTGCCTTGTATCTTGTTGTATTGCCCTGTATTGTTAAGTGTCTGTCCATCAAGATTCAAAGAGACTTATGGGAGGAAATAAGGTCTGTTACCTCCTTTGTCTCCATCAAAGCCTCACCCACATCCTGCGCCTGATCTTCCGAGACAACAGGTTAATCAGACATTCTGTCCCAAGGCCTTGGGAGTCACTGCATGGGAATGAAGCCAGTTAAACTAGTCCTAACAATGATTCCTTAAACATGACCCAGAATGCCAATCTGTGACCCAAGAGCACACGTCTCTCTCGGATTATGTTGTTGAGCAGATTTAGCTTCCTGGGAGTTCCATTTGTTTTTTTTTTTTTTTCCCAAAAGTGAAAACATTATTTGCACAATTTCTATATGGGATCATCATCTTTCAAACATCTACACCTATCCATGTGCCTTATACATACAGGTAAAAAGGAAATGAAACTGGCAGTCAGTGAAGAAATCCCTGAAAGCCTGTGCTCTAAGTGTTGATGGGGGTGGAGGTGGTGGGGTGTTAGAGGGAACTCATGCCTCTTTGCAGGTGAAATTGGATAAGACATCATGCCAGAGGACCTAGTACTAAATGAGTAAAAACATCATCTGTGGGAGAAATGTGTGTGTGGTATTCAATAACAAGATTCTTACATCAATGATGAGATGGTGTTGTCCTCTTAGTGGTCCTAACTCCCTCCTGAGATGATTTATGGGGGAAGAAAAAACCCACTTCTATTAGTGATGTAAGTAATTTTCAACATCAAATATCTACACTGCACACACCAAATAAGACACACAGAGAGGGGGCTTCCAATGGTGATCCAGTGACTAAAACTCCACACTCCCAACACAGTGGGCTGGGGTTCGATCCCTGGCCAGGTAACTAAGTGCTGTATGCTGCAACCAAGAGTTCACATGCTGCAACGAAGACACAGGCAACCAAATAAATAAATAGTTTTTAAAAATACACACAGGAAAACTTCAGAAGTGGAGCAGAATATTGTGGGGGAGAGGAATTAACCTCAGTCATCTCAGAAAAGTACAAAGAAGACACTTTGCCATCTCCAGCAGTATTACTTAGGCTAAGCCACCATCTCCTCTGTCTCTCCTAGCCTCCAGCTTTGCCCCCATGCTGTCTTTTCAACCCAGTCGGGGTGATCTGTTCAAACCGAAGTCCTTTACTCAAAACTCCTCCCCTTCCAATTAAAAATAAATTTTTAAAAAATTCAACAACAAAAACATTCTTCTACACATTCCAGGTTTCAGAACAAAAGCCAATGTTCTCAGCCTAGCCTGCAAGGCCCTATTTGACCTGCACCCCTTGATACTCCTCTGACAGGACCTCCACTGGCTCCCCCGTGCTTACCACACTTCAGCTCCACAAGCCTCTTTGCGGCCCCCACCACTCCTGACCTGGTTCCTGCCTCTGAGACTTTGAACTTGCTCCTCCCTCTGCCTGGACTTCCAAGATCTCTCATTCAAGTCTCTGCTCCTCGTGGGCCCTCTTAAAGCGAGGACCTTGGCCTTCCAGCATTCCTCATTTCCTCCTTTCCCTGCTTTATTTTTCTCCACTGTACTTATCTCCTTTGAACACTGCTGAATTTACTCTTTTTTTTTTTTTGGTCACACGGCATGGCATGCGGGATCTTAGTTCCCCAATCAGGAATCAAACCCACACCCCCTGCAGTGGAAGTGTGGAGTCTTAACCACCGGACCTCCAGGGAAGTCCCTTAATTTACTTTCTTAGTCTGTCTCCCAAAAATGAATGCAAGCTCTGTGAGGGCTGGGAATTGGGCCCTGTTTTATTCATGTAGCTCCAGAGCCAAAACAAATGTCCACTCATAATAGGTGCTCAGTAAATAGTTGTTAAGTGATTGAATATAAGATGACAGGCAGGTGAGCAAGGGGGAGCTTTGGAGGCCATGAGATGGGTCGACACTAAGGAAGCCATGTGGTGGACTTGACTCTTACAAGGCCCGGGCAGTTGCCCTGAGATACAATTCAAGTCTTTGGCCCATTGGCTTCTTATCCAGCACATCGCTTCATCCGTGTCTGCTTTTGACCACAAGGGGGACTAAGTGAGAAAGCACAGTCCCACCTAAATCCATCACCACTAATGGAAACATAAATCAAAGCCCAGCATCCTGTAACTCCATGACTATAATTGATGATTGGGAGTTGAGAGAATAAGCAGTGCTTATATCAGCAAGATTTCTCTTTAAAAAAAAAAAAAATGTACTACAGCAGGGGGTGGGGGAGACAAGCACTTACTATGTGCTGGGCATGGGCACGAGGCTAAGTGCTTTAATGCTTTATCTAGCTCAATCCTCCTAATAACTCTATGAAACTAGCCTGAGGTGGTCACTGCCAAGTGGCAGAATAGGTACTCACAGTCCTGGCCCTCAACCATTGCCTTCCCTGCACGTCCTCTTAAGCGGCCTGCTTAAGTTTCTTTCTCCCAAACTCTCCACACTTAACAAAGAAAAGCTCACAAGCCAGTATCCTGCATCCTGGCACAGAGGCCAGGTTGGATTCTCAACCCTGAGAATTTGGCTGCCACAATTAAAAACTCAAATCCGCAGGCTGGTTTCCAATTTATTTATCTAAAAAATGCTGTCCATTATTTCTCCCATTTCAAGCAGGAAAAGCTAGAGAAATGGAAACATGTTCTGTTCCAGCTACAGCTTGATACTTTAAAAAACAGGAGTTGGGGGGGAAACAGATGTGTAGATGGGAATGAACCAGAAAGGTTAACAATCACAAACGGCAGATACAAATCTACATACTGACCAATCTGAAGAATCAGTAAAGCTTGACATGCAAACAGAGAACCATAGCATGTTCTGGGGAAAGTTAAGGTAGTTTTGGGTTTGGGTTTTCCCCCAGAGAAGAGGAATGAGAGACCATGGCTGAGACACACATGAGGAGAACCACTCTGGAGCTGTGGAGTCATCTAATTTTCAAAGCAGACGTGACCCAAAGTGATGGGCTGAGTCACCAGCTGAGGTAGCGGTATGGTATCTGACTGCCCTACAGCCCAGAAGGGAGATGCGATCAGTCCTTCACGAACTAAGGGCAAAGTCCAGAAATACACTTAACTGGGTGTACAGGCCTGTGATGAATGGCATTTGCTGAGTAGGTGGTGCAGTGGTAGAAAATCTACCTGCTAATGCAGGAAACACAGGAGGCATGGGTTTGATCCCTGGGTGGGGAAGATCCCCTGGAGGAGGAGATGGCAACCCATTCAAATCTTCTTGCCTGGGAAATCCCATGGACAGAGGAGCCTGGCGGGCTACAGTCCATGGGGTCGCAAAGAGTCGGACAGGACTGAGCACGCACACACTGTGCTCTCTATATAAGGTTATCACATTTACTATTCATCTGTCTTGCAGATAAAAAGCAGGCTGTGAAAACTGAGGCTCTGAAAGGTTCAGCAATGTGCTCAAAGCCACAAAGCTAAGTGGTACAGGCCTGAGTTAAATTCATCTCTGTCCTACCTCAAGGCAGTTTCCCAACCATCACCATCTCTGCCTCCTGTGTGGGCCACCTTCTAGAGCAGGGGTCCTCTTGGCCCAATATTACCCAGTCCTCGGTCCTCCCCTCTAGGTGGGTGAGTGATGGAAAGAGAAGCCTGTTTTTCTTTACACTGCCCCAGTGCACCTTAAGAGGGCATGATGAGAAAACCAGCTTTCTGAATCAATTTCCATGAGCTCTTTACGCAATTTCTAATGTTCAACGTGCAGGAAATATGGGGAAGGGCAGGGATGGGAAGAGATGGAACTTACAGACTGCCCCTGGGAGCAATGGTCTTCCCTTTCTCCTTTCTTAGGGCCTGGGCCTCCCTCCCCTAAGCCCCTACTGGGCGTGTTCCAATGGATGAATGGGGTTGCATTCCAGATTACTGATACACTACTTGTGTGCAACTCAGAATGCATTTTCTGTTGGAAACTGTATTAGACCTTGTGCCTGTGTTTGTAGGTCAGTCCTCAAAGGTCTCTATTTAAGCCAGTAATGGGGAAAGTTAGAGGGAAACAGACTGTTGTCTCCACACAAGGAAGTCCTACGGATGGGAAGCTAGCAGCAAATGCAGATTGCCTGAAAAGTCATTCTGAGCCTGCCTAGTGCCCTGGAAGCCTTGTGCTTTTCCTGGCTGATTACCTCCCTAGATTTTCATACATGAATGAACAGTACCTGCAGCAACACAGGAACCAGGGCAACCACTTTCCCAGACTCCAAGCAACCTTTCTTTCCTTCCTTCCTTTTTTTTCTTTTTTTAAAAAGAAGTCTTTTTTTGTGTGTGGACCTTCCCTCCCGCCCCCCCCCCCACCCCTGCCCCATGTTAGTTCTAGAAGATCCTGTAGGTCTTCACAGAACTGTTCAACTTCAGCTTCTTCAGCATTAGTGGTTGGGGCAGGGACTTGGATTTATTGTGATGTTGAATGGTTTGCTTTGGAAATGAACTGAGATCATCCCAACCATTTTTAAAGTCTTTATTGAATTGGTTACAATATTGCTTCTGTTTAATGTTTTGGTTTCTTGGCCGTGAGGTATGTGGGATCTCAGTTCCCCAATCAGGGATCGAACCCTCACCCCCAGCATTGGAAGGTGAAGTCTTAACCACTGGACCACCAGGGAAGTCCCACAACATTTCCTTTGATCTGCAAGCATAAATGCTAGGCCACATACTTCTGTCACATGAAGAGTAAGAGCAATACCTGCTCAGTGAAATGACATCACAACTAACATGAGCTGTGTTCTTTAAAAAGGGGAAATTGCACTTAAAGGAAGGTTTGCTCGATTATTCTAATCCCGCCATCTTCCCCAGGCAAATAGGCGCACACTCCACAATTTCTCAGCCAGGCATTCCTGGCTGGCTTTCAGCATCAGTGAAGCTGGTTAAAGATAAGTGTACAAATGCTACAGAGGCAATCCTCATTCTTTTCACATAGAGGCAAAGACTCTTTCAAAAACCTGACATTGAAAGTAAAAAAAGAAGGTGTCCAATAAAATGCTGCTAGTAATGGTGTACTGCATCAGAAATTTTTTCTCTCTAAAATAAGTACATAGCTCCTCAGAAGAGCTATGTGATTAGGACTTGGTTATGTGTGGACAAATACAGCTCCACTATTTACCCGAAGCTCACCCCTGCCTGTCTCAGGCTGCTTCTGTGTGCTCGACCCTCCTGCCCCATCATTGCCCAGCCAGGTCCTCCGGGCCCTTCAAACACAACTAAATTGCCCTTTCCACCCAGAGGCCTTCCCTGATGCTCCAAGATAGTAATCATTTCCTTAACACGATTAGGATTCATCACCTACGTCATAGGACTGCCATTTCACTGGGTTGGCCGAAAAGTTCGTTTGGGTTTTCTATACCACAGTAAGAAAAAAACCAAACGATTTTTTTGGCCAACCCAGTACCTTGCACCCTAAGTGTCTGTGAATACCTTCCCACTGAAGGTTGAACCTCTTCCCACTGGAGAGGAGGGGCTGTGAGCAGGCTACCTGGTCAGCCTCACTTTAAACACTCTGTGGACCTTGTGGCACCAGAACATTCTGCTGGTGACCAAGTCACTGCTCCATTTCCAGCCCAACCCCAGATGTGCCCCTTGTGTGTTAGTAACTATGACATTGAGCACTTGCTTTCGATGACTAAATGTCATCAGAGAGTGCTTTCATAGCACAAGCCTCATGGAGGACAAATCAACAGGCACCTGACCTTAGCCCCTGAGGTTGCTGAAAGGGCCTGGGATGGGTGAGGTGGGTGGGGGTCTGGACAAATAGAAAGGACTGAAGATACACCGATAGCCAGGTGTGGTACCCGCATCAAATGTTAATGCTTGCCTCCATGCTGTGCTTAGAAACAAACACGACTGCCGTGGGCTCTGGCAAATGAGCCGTTCCGAAAAGTCACCAGGCACCCCAAACTCAGGGGCCACTAATCTAAGTCCCCTCTTTCCCTGACAGTCACCATCTACCTTCTTTTGAAAAACAGGCTTCCCACATATGGGAAAAGACTCTTTAAAAAGAGTATGTATAACTGATTCACTTTGCTGTACACCTGAAATGAACATAACACTGTACATACGGCAATAAAAATGAAAAAAAAAAAAAACTTTTTAAAGGCTTCCCAGCAAAAATCAGAGATTCTTTCCCACTGACAGAGAGTACTGGCTGAAAGTGACTGCAAGGAACATGTAAGTGACAAGATCAGCTGAGGCCCCTGTACTCCACACGAGTTAAGGACCAACAACATTCCTTCCTGGGCGCAGGGGAAGCGGTCAGATCTTCCATATTGGCACTCAATGTCAAGAGCCATTGAAGGCTTGGCACACACTGTAAGTGACTGCCTTGCTGCCCAGGTGGGCCAGCAGGCACCATGGGTATATTGTGGCCTCTGAGACCAAGGGCTATTGTTATTTTTGCTAAACTCTTCTTTCAACTTATCTGACCTTGCATTGTTCAACCAGAAAGTATCACAACCCTGGACTGCAAGGTTGCAGGGAAAAGTGTTACCAGCCACCTGGAGCAAAAGGGGGGGGTGGTTTCATTGAGGGCCCTGGGCACCTTAGGGGGCAGCTCTGGGGACAGGTACCAGGGACGTACCCTTTCCCTCCTCTAGAAGCAAGTGCTCTGGTTTGTGCCTCCATTGTACATTTGCCACATTCTTCTCCATGTGCGTAGACTGGGTCTCTCCACACAGTGACAAAAGCCTCCCTTGAGAACACCACCTAATGCAAACATCCAACAGAGATCAAAGGACACTGATTTCAAATCTGTGGAGGAGAGAATGTGAGGGGCCCAGAGTCAGGTCAGGTAACCTCTGGCATGACCGGCTGTGATGGGGGCAAGACCATGTCCCCATGCCTCATCTTATCTGTGACTCTGAACTTGCTTTTCCTTCTGCTTGGACTTCTAAGATCACTCATTCAAGTCTCTGCTCCTCCATGGGCCCTTCCCTAGTGACTCTTTAAAGTGAGAACCCTGGTCCTCCAGCATTCCTCACTTCCTTCTTTCCCTGCTTTATTTTTCTCCACTGTACTTATCTCCTTTGAACCCTGCTTAATTTATTCTTTTTTTTTTTTTTAACCACATCACACAGCATGCAGGATCTTAGTTCCCCAACCAGGAATCAAATCTGCACTTCCTGTGAGCTGGGCAACACACTGATCAGCTTGGCCTTCCCCTTCCTCAGGGAACAAAGCAGAGGGGCTGCAACGCAGTCTACCTGCTTGGTCTCGCTTTAGACACTCTATAATGTGTGCAGCACCAGGACATTCTGGGGGAAGAAAAACCAAGTCACTGCCTCTTGAGAGAGTGCCATCACCAGCATAAGCCTTTGCCCAGAAGAGGCCCTGGGGTAACCTCAGTAGGGCAGCCAGAACCAGCTTACATGAGCATTAAGTCTTGACCCCCTAGCTGAGGTGCCTGGTGGGGAGCGTACACGGTTGGCAACTCCCAGGAGGTCAGATACTGTCCTAAGCTCCTCCCTCAAAATGTGGCCTGGGCTCTTGACCACACCTGAAGCCCACTGCCAAGGGACCTCAAATAAATGAAGACACAACCCTAACATAACCTGTAGGTTCCAGAACAGACTCCACTCTATGGACCGAAGCCATTCTCTATTAAATCTTCCAGTGGGGTTGGCGGGATCCTTCGGACACCCTCATGCCTATACTGCCCCTGTCGCCACATCGGGTTAAAACCCAACCCTCTTCTGACTTGCCAGTTCAGCCGACAGTGGTTCCCACTACTGCAGCTGGGACTCTACCGACACGAGGATGAGAGCTTGGCTGCTGGGAGAGAAATGGGTAGCTGTGGAAAATACTGTATAGGAAAAGGCATCCCGCTGTGTCACAATCTGTTAACACAACCATTTGGGAAGATGCAAGAGCCTGAGGACCAAGTACATGTGAAACAAGCACCTTCCAAAATGCTAGAGGGTATTAATTTTTTTAAATTTAAGTAAATGATACAGTAAAAAAAAAAAAAAAAGCAAACAAGTCTGAAGTTGCACCAGGGGCCCCCATTACACCACGGGGATAACATAACATTGGCATCTGTTGATTCTTCAGTCATTTAAATTGCAAGAGTCTAAACTAACCTACATTGACAGCGATCATAAGAGTGATTATCCACAGAGGGGATGAGACTAACAGGAGGGGGTGATAGAGATGATCTTCATCTTGATTGAGATGTATTTTAAGGAAGGATTGCAAAACACAAAGAGAAAAAGAGTAGGGAAAGAAATGGTGTTATATAATCATGAGAGAGCACAGGAGGAAGAAAATGGCTCTTGGATCTTATGTAAGTAGTAACATTAAAATATCAGCTCATGTCTGAAATGTGCTTTGCCATCTCGAAAGTATTTTCATTCAGAAAATTCCACTGAATACTCATAATAACCCCATGAGGCACACACAATTCACACTTCCATTTGCAAGATGAAGGAGCAGGTGCAGAGAAAATTAAGTTCACCAAAGTCCCACGTTCTGTAAGGGACCAGTTCAGTCACTCAGTCATGGCCAACTCTTTGTGACCCCAAGACAGAACTAAAACCCAATGCCCTGGTTCAGGGGCCAAGTCCTTTTGATTATACCATATTAGTAACTTTTATAAACTAACTTGCCTGACAGTTTAATTCATTTTATTTTGTGTATCTGACTTGGGCCTGAGTTGGTTCTCCAAACGAAGTTCCTCTGAAGTGAGTTTATTAACAACATCACCCTAATGTATAGGAATCAGGGTTGACAACCTACTGCCAACTACAGAACTCCATCTGTGCTGAAATCCAGTGTCTAGGGCTCTCAAGTAGTCAAACCCTGAGAATAAAGACTCCAAAGCGAAGAGTTAAAATAAAACCTATTCGATAAACACTGCTACAACCGTGTCAGTTCATAAACTGCAGTTTCGATCTGTCTTGAAAGTTTCCAAGTGTCCATCTTGTCATTTTTTTGTCATGCCATATAATTTTATTCTTTTCTCTTTTCTCTTTTTTATATTGAAGTATAATTGATTTACAATATCATGTTAATTTCAGGTGTAAAGTGATTCAGTTTTACGTATGGTGGTGGTTTAGTCACTAAGTCACGTCCAACTCTTGCGACCCATGGACTGTAGCCAGCAGGCTCCTCTCTCTATGGGATTTTCCAGGCAAGAATACTGGAGTGGGTTGCCATTTCCTTTTCAGGGGATCTTCCCAACTCAGGGATTGAACCCGGGTCTCCTGCATTGTAGGCAGATGCTTACAGGAGCCACCAGGAAAAATTTCACATAGCAACTTTCGAAACAAAAAAAGAAAAATGTATACATATATATGTATGTATGTATGTATGTATGTATGTATGTATACGTATAGTATATATATACACACACACAGACATACATATATGCTTCTTTTCAGATTCTTTTCCTTTATAGGTTATTACAAAGTATTGAGTACACTTTCCTATGCTGCAAGGTAGGTTCTTGTGGGTCATCCATTTGATATATAGTAGCTTTCATGCATTGGAGAAGGAAATGGCAACCCTCTCCAGTGTTCTTGCCTGGAGAATCCCAGGGATGGGGGAGCCTGGTGGGCTGCCATCTATGGGGTCGCACAGAGTCGGACACGACTGAAGCGACTTAGCAGCAGCAGCAGCAGTGTGTGCATGTCAATCCCAACACTTTGTCATCTTAATAGCATGCCAGCAGTAGTGGTCAGGAACTGAGCCAGTGTGTTTTACATTTCCAGTAGCCCCCAATGGCACCCTACTTATAGTACCCACTGAAGAAATGCTTGTTTTGTCAATAGATTTGGTATCTTTTCAAAATTAACAGTGTTAAAAACAGAATCCTGTGACACAAAATTCTGTATCACAGAAATGTACTTCAGTAAAACTCAGGACAAATTTACTATGATGGTTTGTGTATTAATTGTGTGTGTCCTCTCCCTTTAATCCAGTGGGAGAATAACTGACAGAGTGTAACCAAAGGACTACAGCTGGTGAAACCAACCTGTCAGAATTTCTGTGTTAGAACAGCAGGGAGGATAATTTTTCAAATGTTTGCACTTCTAGCTGAGCATCATCAGAAGAAAAGCTCTAGTCAGAACAGCCCTTTTCAAACTTCAATGCCTATCTTTTCCTCGGAGCATCTTAATTCTTTCTGAAGGTCAGATGGCTTTGGGGTTGAGTTATCTTTAAGACACACTTCAGTTTTGTTCTTTCTAAGTGGAGCACACAGGGATGTAAGTGACCCTAGTAAAGAACTCTGAGTTGCGACAACCTGCTCTCCCATGGGTACCAATCTCTGGCAACAAATATTCTGGAAGTAAAGAGAGCAAGGATGTTGCAATGGTGCCAGCTCACTTGCTCTCTCTGAAAGGTGAAATTTTTAAAATCGAGTCACACCCCATTCAAATTGCACTTGAATGCAATATTTTAAATTTACAGACATTTCAGTTCATAGGACTGCAAATAATTACAGCATATAAATCACATCATTATGTGCTTAAACTGTGAAGCCACTGGAGCATCTGATCTTTTAAAATTATACTCCTTTTGGCAAGCACAAAAAAGCTCATGCCCTCCTTTAAGAAAATCTGGAATTTCCAAAACTCTTCCAGGCAATGGCAAGTGTGAACTCCTTTTCTCCAGCTACACCCATCACTCGCATCTGGTTTCTGACATCTCTGGTTGAGGACCCCCATTTTACACACACCCATCCCTTCCCAATCTTTCCACTCAAAACCACTGCCACCCTATTAGGGAAAGAGTAAAAACAAATGCGTGCTCAGCCACTCTGTCGTGTCTGACTGTAACCCCATGAACTGTAGCCCACCAGGCTCCTCTGTCCATGGGATTTCTCAGGCAAGAATACTGGAATGGGTTGCCATTTCCTCCTCCAGGGGATCTTCCCAACTCAGGCATTGAACCCACATCTCTTGCATCTCCCACATTGGCAGGAGGATTCTTGCCAACTGTGCCACCTGGGAAGCCCAAAAACAAATGGCATCTTCACAAAACCACACAGTTCTACATGTTAATTTCTCTGAGCCAACTGGCCATGCCAAATTTACTAATAAGATCCACAGCCACATTCCATTCTCCACAAAATCGTGGGGCTTTTCCTCTCATTAGTGAACATGCAATAGAAATGCTATTAGAGCAAAAGCTCTATGGTCCTGTATCTATATTTTTTGCCAGAAGACTTTCCCCAAAGCTTTACAGGCTTCATTCGAAAACGCACCACCAATGGCCAGATGAATGACCAATAGTTATAAACTGCATGAGCTGTTCGTGAATTTTGGAGACTAATCAATCCCTTACTGGCCATATCATTTACAAATATTTTCTCCCATTCTGTGGACTGTCTTTTCATTTTGTTTATGGTATCCTTTGCTGTGCAAAAGGTTTTGGGTTTAATTAGGTCTCATTTGTTTGTTTTTATTTCCATTACTCTGGGAGACAGATCAAAAAAGATAATTGTTATGATTTATGTCAGAGTTTTCTGCCAAGATGTGGTACACATAACACAATGGAATATTATTCAGTCATTAAATGAATGAAATGCTGCCATTGGAAGCAACATGGATGGACTTAGAGAGTGTTCTACTGAGTGAAGTAAGTCAAAGAGAAATATCATATGATATCGCCTGTATGCAGAATTGTTTTAAAATGATACAAATGAACTTATTTACAAAACACACAGGCACTCACAGGCTTAGAAAACTAACTTATGGTTATGGGAGGGGGGCAGGCAGGGGGAAAAGGATAGTTAGGGAGTTTGGGATTGACACGTACACACTGCTATATTTAAAATGGATAACAACAAGGACCTACTGTATAGCACAGGGAACTCTGCTCAGTGTTATGTAACAACCTAAATGGGAAAAGAATTTGAAAAAGAAGAGATACATGTATACGTATAACTGAGTCACTTTACTGTACACCTGAAACTAACACAACATTGTTAATCAACTATACTTCATTACAAAAAAGATTTAAATTAAAAAAATCTTTTTTAAGTCCATAGTTTTAAGTCCATTTGGCCAATAAAAAGTCTGAAACTTGTCAGTTCAGTAACTTGTTGCCAGGTGACAGACACGCAGTACTCTAAGTTGAACAAAAATTGGGCAGACACCAGAAAACACAACCCTATACTTCCAAGCTCTTCACGTGTACAATGGCTCTATTATTTCATAAGGTTGATGAGTGGTTGAAACAGACAATATGGCTAATGTACTCAGCAGCCATTCATGCCTGATAAGCAGGAAATGTTAAACAAAAAATCACATCTATTCCATTGTTATTCTATTAATATTGATCTTATTAACTCTTTCAAGTATTTCCACAGCCATGAATGCTACCAAGAACCTGGACTGCCTAGAATCCTTTTATGTTTCGAACTGCCTCTTGGAAGAGTCTTTCATTCTGTTAAGCATCTAGATAGTTATGAATCTAGAAGTCTGCTCTGGCTTTTAGGAAAAAAAAAAATGTTTTTTGCAGCTACAGAATACCCATCTCCTCATTTTCTGCATGGCCAAATTTCTGCCTTCTCGAGAAAAGGCTTGTTTTCATTCATATTCAAATCTGTGCTAACAAGTTGTTTTAACCTGAGCTCTTGGAACAGGCACAGGGTCTGGCAGCTCCTTCCACTGCAGGTCTGCTTGGGATTCTTCTGCAGGGATCCTGGTCAAGGGGGGTGGACTCGGCCAGGCAGCAATGGGCTTCTAGGGCAGCAGGACTAAAAGTTCCTTAAAGAACCAACATCTCCGGAGATGCCACACATCAGGGGAGCAATGAGCCGCCAGAGCAGGTTCAACCTGGGATTGTCAGAGGACGAGTGCAGATGAGTGGGGTGGCTTCACTACAAACACTTGAGGTCAGGACGTTTCCTAGCCTCCTGCCCCCCGGATATCACATTAGAAGTCACCTATATCAGCAGGGAAGGAGTGAGAGGCTGGGGGCAGCGGTGGCCATGAGAACAGGCTCAGGGGCAGCTTTCCTGGGTTAGAATAATCATGTCTACACCACTTACCACCTAAGAGATTTGTTTCAAGTTATCCAAATGTGTGGCAAGTTACCTGTGGGGTGAGGGATGATAGTATCTCCTTGACTGCGCTGATGGGAGGATTGAGTTAAGATGTATAAAGCACTCGATGTACTTACCTGCTGCATCAGAAGCTTTCAATCAATGTCTTCATCAACATCATCACCTACTCCCACTCCCACAATTTGATAAATGAGAAGACTGAGGCCCAGAGAACCAAAATGTTTGCCCAAGATCACACAGCTAGTTAGAGGCAGACACCAAAAAACAAAACACAGAGCCAAGACTAGAATCCAAGTCATTCATCAATCCATCCAGACACCTTCAAAGTGTCCCTTTAAAGGCCTCTAAACAGTTTATTTTACAGAGGAGGGTTTAAGAGAGTTTCTAGAGAACATGGGTAGATTTATCAGGACTGTGTATAGTGATAATATTTCATTTACTCTGAAATTAAAAAATCATCAAGAAATTGCAAATGTCACAAATTAAAATATCAGGACTGTGTACAGTGATACTGTTTCATTTACTCTGAAATTAAAAAATTGAAAACATCACAAATTTTAAAAGGATTACCATATGTAAATAGGTGGCCAGTGGGAGTTTGATATATGCTGCTGCTGCTGCTGCTGCTGCTGCTGCTGCTGCTACTGCTAAGTCGCTTCAGTCGTGTCCGACTCTGTGCAACCCCATAGACGGCAGCCCATCAGGCTCCCCCATCCCTGGGATTCTCCAGGCAAGAACACTGGAGTGGGTTGCCATTTCCTTCTCCAATGCATGAAAGTGAAAAGTGAAAGTGAAGTCACTCAGTAGTGTCCAACTCTTCACGACCCCATGGACTGCAGCCTACCAGGCTCCTCCATCCATGGGATTTTCTAGGCAAGAGTACTGGAGTGGGATGCCATCGCCTTCTCCAGATATATGACGCAAGGAACCCAAAACCGGTGCCCTGTGACAACCAGGAGGGATCGGGTAGGGAAGTAGGTGGGAGGGGTCATATGTATACCTATGGCTGATTCATGTTGATATACAGCAGAGACCATCACAATATTGTAAAGTAATTATCTTCCAATTAAATTAATAAATTTTTAAAAAAGACACATTGAATTAGTGAAAACCAAGCTATGGACATACTGTATGAAGATTTCTTTTGATGTCAGTGTGATTTCTCCCCATTCCCAATCACTGTCCTGCAGTCACAGAAAGTTGTAAAAAGAGATTATATATCACAGAATCCAAGTCATTATCGTGTCCCACTCTTTGCAACCCCATGGACTGTAGCCTGCCAGGCTCTTCTGTCCATGGAATTTGCCAGGCAAGAATACTGGAGATCCCTTCTCCAGGGGATCTTCCCAACCCAGGGATTGAACCCAGGTCTCCCGCATTGCAGGTGGATTCTTTACCGTCTGAGCAACCAGGAAAGCCCGTGTATCACAGAGCACCACCAGAATAACAGTGCTGCTGCTGCTTAAACTCAAGGTCAGAAGCATCAGAGTTTCTCAGCAAAATGATTGCCTAAACAGGTGACTCGAAATAATTTCAACCTATGCATCACCCTATTGAATCCAAGTCTCTCTCCTGTGCATAGTTTACTGAGGTCAGTGCAATCTGAGAAGAAGCGGGGTGCAGTCTGGGCTCCACTCATTTTATCACACCCACTGGAAGCATCCATCCTACACTGAGAGCAAAATTCATACCACTGGAGTGACAGAAGCGTGGAGCATTCCTGGGATGCTGTGAACTCCGGCGAGTTACCTCATTGGTCTTTTACAGCAAAGATACCAACCAGCCTCTCTGCCCTTACTTCTAACCTTTCATTCATTACCAGGAAACCAAAACTGGCTTAAATTTCCAATTTCCCCTTCTTAACCTGTGCTTTGTCCTCTTTTCACCAAGTTCTTTCCTCTCACGCCCAGCCTCCTTCCTAACAATTTTCCTTTCCTTAGTAAAATCAGGGAAACTCAAGTTTATTTTAGGCTACATCTCAATTCCAAAGATGTCACAAAGAGTCAGACACAACTGAGTTCAGTTCAGTCGAACTGAACATCTCAATTCCATGTTTTAGCATGAAGTCCTTTCTCCTGAGACTTAGCAACCAACCACGTGGCTGGAAATGACCCCCACTTGCGATCTTTTTTGTATATTCTTTTGTATTTGTTTGAGACAACAGCCTCAACTCTATACCTTGGCTCATACACTCCCTGCAACCTGAAAAGCACTCCTTCCTGCCTATCAATATTCTAGCCATCCTTTAAAGCCCAACTTGGGTCATAATTTCTCCCAGGGTTTAAATCCCCTACATTTAAATCTGACATTTAAGTTCTAGGGAGCTGCCCTGTCTTTGCCTTCACAGAGTTATTAGCCAGGGCTGCATACCATGTCCAACCAAGTCAGGGCACACAGTGGGGAATCCTTTTCTTCAACAGGCCCTAGAGAGTAGGGGCAGTGGTTTCCTGGGGGCCCCAGGACTGATAACAGTCAGCTGGCTCATTTGGGGCTGGGGCAATCCATTACCTCTTGAGGGGCCTGCAGCATACCTGATCCTGACATGTCCTCTGCCTCATGATGAGACTCAAACTGCAGCAACATGAAAAGTGGTTCTTTCTGCATCACTCAACTGTCACAGTGTAACTTCCCAGGTTGTGACAGTGGTAAAGAATCTGGCTGCCAATAAGGAGAGGCAAGAGAGGTGGGTTCCACCCCTCTGTGGGGAAGATGCCCTGGAGGAGGGCATGGCAACATACTCAACTATTCTTGTCTAGAGAATCCCATGGACAGAGGAGCCTGGTGAGCTATGGTCCAAGGGGTTGCAAAGAGTTGGACACGACTGAAGCAACTTACTCCTTGGAAGGAAAGTTATGACCAACCTAGATAGCATATTCAAAAGCAGAGACATTACTTTGCCAACAAAGGTTCGTCTAGTCAAGGCTATGGTTTTTCCTGTGGTCATGTATGGATGTGAGAGTTGGACTGTGAAGAAAGCTGAGCGCCGAAGAATTGATGGTTTTGAAGTATGGTGTTGGAGAAGACTCTTGAGAGTCCCTTGGACTGCAAGGAGATCCAACCAGTCCATTCTGAAGGAGATCAGCCCTGGGATTTCTTTGGAAGGAATGATGCTAAAGCTGAAACTCCAGTACTTTGGCCACCTCATGCGAAGAGTTGACTCATTGGAAAAGACTCTGATGCTGGGAGGGATTGGGAGCAAGAGGAGAAGTGGACGACAGAGGATGAGATGGCTGGATGGCATCACTGACTCGATGGACATGAGTCTGAGTGAACTCCAGGAGTTGGTGATGGACAGGGAGGCCTGGTGTGCTGCGATTCATGGGGTCGCAAAGAGTCGGACATGACTGAGCGACTGATCTGATCTGAAGCAACTTAACATGCACGCACGTGACGCCCTAATGTGTGACCTTGGGCAAAGCCCCCCATCTCTCATGTGTCAGTTGGGGATCACAGACTTTGCTCATGGAGGGACAGTCAGGATTACGTGAAATTGGGGCTTGGGATCCTACCTAAATGCTAGAAAATGCTCAAGAAATGTACTGCTCACTGTTGTGACTTAACCTCCAGAGCTGAGTCCGCCACAACTCTCAGGCAGATCTTCTACTTAATGTAATTTGAGAAGCATGAGGTGGGATCCTGCTCTAATCTTTCCTTTCCAGATAAGTGTCAGAGTCCCTGAAATGTCACTTTAAAAGGCATATTTCATAGTTAAATTTTGGCATTAGGGAGAAAAAAATAACCTTAACAGGCAATAAAACAGCAATTCATCTCAAAGTGCAAGTGATCTGATCAAGTCAGTCTTGGCAAGGGGGTGGAGAGAGCTTGTTCAGGAGAGACTCACTGAGAGAGTCTATCTCTTATTCCACACAGAAAATTTCAGAGCTTCTCCCTGAACAACAAATGCTGTGGACAAAGAGCTTTGGGGATAGGTGGTATGCACGTGTGCTCGATGCTCAGTCATGCCTGACTCTTTGCGACCTGATGGACTGTAGCCTGCTAGGCTCCTCTGTCCATGGGATTCTCCAGGCAAGAATACTGGAGTGGGCAGCCATTCCCTTCTCCAGGGGATCTTCCCAACCCAGGGATCGAACCCGGGTCTTCTGCATCGCAGGCAGACTCTTTTCCGCTGAGCCACCTGGGAAGCCCAGGGGAAGGTGGGCCTGGAGTCAAGCCAGCCTTATCAGATTGGGGCCAATGTACCCTTGAGCACCACTTCACGGAGCCAGCTTCCGTCACTCTAAAAACACTGATAAGATGTGATCTTGGGAATGGCCCATTTGTTCCCGTATTTTGTTCTTAATGTTGTTTATGAGTTTTCAAAGGGGGATGGGGGGAAGCCGGAAGGAACAGAGCACATTGAATGTGGAGCCAGCACAGAGCAGGAGCTCAAGAAATTATAGCTTTCCTTCCCTGGTGGCTCAGATGGTTAAGCATCTGTCTACAGTGCGGGAGACCTGGGTTCGATCCCTGGATCAGGAAGATCCCCTGGAGAAGGAAATGGCAATCCACTCCAGTACTATTGCCTGGAAAATCCCATGGACGGAGGAGCCTGGTAGGCTACAGTCCATGGGGTCGCAAAGAGTCGGACACAACTGAGTGACTTCACTTCACTTCACTTCACCTTACAAAGAAAGCTCTCTAGACATCCAGTCCTGGTAAACCGAGTTTCAATTACCTTTCAATTACCTTTCAGACTTTCAAAATGCAAAGAAAATCCAGTTTTGATACTGGCATATTTAAACCTACTTCTATTTTTCCTGCCTTCCTCCCCATTCCCTTTCAAAACTCATGAAGGTATGTTAACAGCAAAAAGTGGACCAGATCTGTTCATTTTTGCTTGGGTATATATTAAAAAAAAAAAAAAAATCCCAGTACAGCTGAAGTTCCTAAAAGAACTGGTCTGACAAATACAATCAGAAAATCAATGATTGTCATATAAAATCACTTCACAGTGATTCCTGTGAGGTGAAATATTCTCATCCCTCAAGAATAAGAATCATGTGGAAAGAATTGAGAGGTTTGGCTTAGTATATACATACTATTGATACCATGTATAAAATAGGTAAGTAATGAGAACATGAGGGGCTTCTCTGGTGGCTCAGATGGTAAAGAATCTGCCTGCAATGCAGGAGACCTGGGTTCAATCCCTAGGCCAGGAAGATCCCCCGGAGAAGAGAATGACTACCCACTCCAGTTTTCTTGCCTGGACAGAGGAGCCTAGTGGGCTACAGTCCATGGAGTCACAAAGGGTCAGACATGACTGAGCACAAGCACAATAAGAACCTACTGTATAGCACAGGAACCCCTACTCAGCACTCTGTGGTCACCTAAATGGGAGGGGAATTCAAAAAACAGGCGATATATGCATACATATGGCTGATTCATTTTTCTGCATAGCAGAAACTAACATTGTAAAGCAACTATGCTCCAATAAAAATTAAAAAAAAAAAAAAAGAACAAGGATCACTGCTCAGAGATGAAGGAAAGGTGGAGCCTGAACTTGAAATTGCCAAAGCAGGCCCCACTGATGATGAGAGTGGGTACTTCCTCACTGAAACCAAAGCAGCAGCAATAGAGCCATCCACTGAGAACTGCACTGTAAGAGCAGGTACCACGTCTGACAGCAATAAGTCAACATGCAGCAGAATGTGCCATGCCACAAGAAGGACAAACACGTGCCCTGTGGGTACAGGGAACAGGAAATCGCTTCACGACAGTTAACATTCAGGCTGGTGCCTGCCAGATGGAATAGATTCTGACGGCAAGGGATAAGCAGGAGAGAACATTTCAGACAGGAGGGACTATACAATCAGTATAAAGAGGCCACCCTGCTCCCCTTGGCATGTGAGTGCTGGTTTAATGTGCTGGGCTTCCTGCACTGGAACTCAGGCATGCAACCTTGGATGCTACGCAATTTCTCTAACACCCAGTTTTCTTTTTCCTCAAAGGGGGATGATGACAGCCACCTGGGAGGGTTGTTAAGCGGATCAGATGAGACAATATGAACTAAGTCACTTAGGCCCATGCCTAACAATCAACACCCAAGCAACTGCAACTGCCACTGTCTCATTTCATTCTCCTTCTAAAGACTAAATAAATATGTCTTTGAGGATACTTTCTCAATGTGGCTCAGAGGAGCTTGCTAGAACAATTCCTTACCTATGCTCTGGGTCGGAGGCCCAGGGTATTGTACCACTCCCACTAGGAAGGCCCCGCCTATCACAGCATGAACACCAAAGGCACCAAGGCCTGCCCTTTCCCCAGAGAAGGTCCCGGCCTGCTGCCCACTTTACCCTCCTCCTGGGTTCTAGGGAGAAGCGCCAACGAACCTAAGTGCTTACAGTGTTGTGTTGGGGCCCAGTTTTCTTATTAACTGAGAATTAATAGAAAAACCAATGTGTTGTAACTCATAAAAAAATTCTTAAGTCCATGAGTATATCCTTCGCCTCAGAGAGTACAGTGTGGCCATGATTTAATCTGTCTGATGATTTAAGACCTAGCAGTGCCCCAGGTTATATAACTAAGACTGGTTCTGCACAGTGGAGGTTTTGCAGGATACAAGCTGGGCCATTTGGAAAAGCAAGTTGATGGGAGAGTGAAAGTGTTAGTTGCTCTGCTGCTGCTGCTAAGTCACTTCAGTCTGTCTGACTCTGTGCAACCCCATAGACGGCAGCCCACCAGGCTCCCCCGTCCCTGGGATTCTCCAGGCAAGAACACTGGAGTGGGGTGCCATTTCAGTCATGTCCAATTCTTTGCAACGATATGGACTATAGCCCACCAAGACTCCTCTGTCCATGGAATTCTCCAGACAAGAATACTGGAGTGGGTTGTCAATTCCTTCTCTAGGGGATCTTCCCAACCCAGAGATCGAACACGGGTCTCCTGCATTTCAGGTAGATTCTTTACTATCTGAGCCACCAGGGATTC
The DNA here is from genome assembly GCF_002263795.3 of Bos taurus. Classification (NCBI taxonomy): domain Eukaryota; kingdom Metazoa; phylum Chordata; class Mammalia; order Artiodactyla; family Bovidae; genus Bos; species Bos taurus. Next base: position 104,633,823 of record NC_037357.1, read on the forward strand.
TGTTTATGGGAATGGGAGACAATTTGAGATTCAACTAACAGTCAAGGGTTTCAGACTTGACCACGATCGATCTATGTAAGAAATAAGATTTATATCGAAACCCTGTATATACAACGTAAATGAGGGTTTCTCAAAGCAATACTTACCCTCATTCTGAACATGTATCCTAGTGTTTTCTACTCTACTGAAAAACTTTTTAATAAGTAGCACTCCTTGTACCTCAGAGGGCCTCCTGCCTTCTGTGCTTTAGAGAGTGTACCACATAGAGTTAAGGACAAAAATCCATACAATTTCTATTAAAAAATAGAAGATCAGAGGCTGCAGCACTTTTCCATAATTGGAGAGTGAGAGGGGAGAGACGTTCAGCTCCCGAAGATGCCAAGCTCTAGGGAGCTGCCCTGTTTTCGCAGAGTTATTAGCCAGGGCCGCACGCCATGTCCAGCCAAGTCAGGGCACACAGTGTGGAATCCTTAATAGTTTTCTTCAACAGGCTCTAGAGAGAGGGGGCACTGGTTTCCTGGGGGGGGGGGGCTCCAGCACCAATGTAACAGCCACCTGGCCCACTTGGGGCTGGGGCAATCCATTACCTCCTGAGGGGCCTGCAGCATACCCTAATCTTGATATATCCTCTGCCTCACAATAAGCCCCGAACCACAGCAACATGAAAAGCTTTTTTTTTTTTTTTTTTGCATCACTCAACTGTCACAAATATGTGTGGGAACCCTAAGCACACCAGAGGAACTTCTCCACAAAGAATCATCTCTCAGAGAAGAGCCTACTGTGCCACGGGCCACCTGTGTGGCCCAGTCCACCATCCAGGGAAAATCAACTGCTTGAACTAGACAAAACCATTGGCAGCCATCGATGCTGGCAAGCAGCCACGTGCACATGGAGAGATTTCCTATCAGCAGGGGTTTGCTCTCCTGTGGGGAAAGATGGCAGCGTTTCAAGAGGCAACCGGGAAGGAAAATCTGAGTTCAGCATCCCCAACCGTAACAATCATAAAGCAGTGCGGGAAGGGAAACAAGCTCTACTGAACTGGGCCACCCTAGGGACTCAGAATGGAATCGAAGCAATGCCCGTCACGACGATCCTAAGCCTAGGACCAAAGGCGCAAGATTACATATGTCTTAGATACAGACACAGCCTTGAACATGTAAAATGGAAGCCAACTGGGGAAATCTTAGCGGAAGCAAATGTGTGTCATAGTGTATGAGGTTTAAAGCCATATCAGAATAAGTGGATTCATAGGAACTCATGGGTCATAGGAATTAACAACTGCACTTTGAGTTTTTTTGTTTGTTTGTTTTAGTTGAAATATAAGAGACTTACAAGCACTTTTGGAATTTGACAGGAAGGAAATCTGCCCATTAGGATACCCAAAGGCCAGTTTGCAGGATAAAGCAGCAGTAAGCTGAGATCACAGCCAGGACACAGGAACTCCCAGTGTGGCCAGCTAAGGAAAAACCTCTCAGAAAGTCACGATGCAACAATGATGTTGAGTTATGAAGGGGTAATTTCTTACAGGCACACGCTTTGTGACAGCTTGGCAATGTGCCCTGGGATGTTTCTACAACACGACAATAGTCTGATGAGAGAAGGAATGGGGAAAAAAATCCCTGCCTGGCCCTCATCCTGATTATTGGTCACAAGGGGGACAGGGCCTGGGAGACCCCTGGGCTGGCGCATTCCAGCAGGTGCCTCAGCACTGACCTCAATATGGTGTCATCAATGGCCTTGGGGCTAGAGTTCCAACTTTTTCCACATTGTTCTACTGTCTTTGTGTTAATTCTCATCCAAACATAACCTTGGAGATTTGCCTGGTGGTCTCACTGATCCTAAGTGTTAAGACATTTGACTGGGAACAGCAACAACTCTTTGGAACAGAGCTTAACCTGCAATTTTAAATGTTTCTCTACCAGGAAAGAGTGAATAATAGCTATTCACTCAGAGTACTGGTTATGAAACAATTTGAGCAAGGGGAAAAGAAAACAAGAAATGGCTTCTGTCTTATGGCTAAGTGGCTTGACTTATTCAAGTGTGGAGAGGGCAGATATTCTTAGCTATTCTAATCAACAGCAAGAGGGTTTTGCACTATTTGGCTCAAATGTGGCCTGAGGCTAGAGTACAATCTGTAGAAGTTTGGAAAATAACCTCCTAATTAGCAAGTGTGTACACAATAGTAGGGCTTCCCTGGTGGCTCAGTGGTAAAGAATCCGCTTACCTATGCAGGAGACACGGGTTTGATCCCTGGGTCAGGAAGATCCCCTGAAGGAAACGGCAACCCACTCCAGTACTCTTGCTGGGAAGACAGAGGAGCCTGGCGGGCTATAGTCCATGGAATTGCAAAGAGTTGGTCACAACTGAGTGACTAAGCACATGCACACGTACGCATGCACGCGCACACACACAGACATTAGTGGAGCTTCCAGTAAGGAATTTTCAGTTTCATCTGGAAATGACTAACTGAATCCTTGACCAGAAATTGGAAGCTTGTAGTGAAATTTGTTGGGGTACTAGTCACCATCTAAGGCCTGTATAGCCCCTCTCTGGAGTTTGCAATGGGGGAGCCACACGCTCTCTACCTCAGTTTCCTTATCTGTTAAATTACTATCTAAAAAGGTAGTATAATACAAGGTCTGCAAAGGATTAAATGAGGTGACACAGTGTGGAGCATACAGTAAGTTTTCAACAAACATTAAGTATCACTTAATTATCAACAAACATTAAGTATCACTTTTCTCAAGGTTCTCAAAGCCTGCTTTATTTTTCTTCTCTTTCTGGCAAGGACATTTCCAAAAGTGAAATATCATTAATTTTCATCAGTAAAGGATGGGAAGTGGTGTCAGTTTCACAAGTGATTTAACCAGAGACCTACACCATCTTTCCCAGGGAAATGGAAATAGTTCAGAAGCAACATCCTTTTCTGACATTGCCTCTGCCCCCAAAAGTCGTGCCAAAACTCAACAAAATTTAGCAGAAGAGATAGTCCACAACAGTTTACTTTCTTTAAAGGCGCCTCTCCTGGAAAATCCTTCCTCCACTCAAGTTTGAGTACAAAATTCAAACTACATCTTGGGGCATGTTTCCTTTAAAATTAATCTAAAATTGGGACTTCCCTAGTGGTCCAGTGGTTAAGATGCTGCACATCCAATAAAGAGGGCACAGGTTCAATCCCTGGTCAGGGAACTAAGATCCCACATGCTGCATGGCATGGCCAAGTAAAAATAAAATAAATAAAATTAACCTCAAATTGATTTCATTGACTAGATTAATTAGGTCTTTTCCAAACTTTGGGGTTCAGGGTAAAGATGTCCTTTATTTTTGTAGTGGGAAATCATAAATCATAGTAGGTTGCCATTTCCTCCTTCAGGAGATCTTCCTGACCCAGGGATCGACCCTGAGTCTCCTGCATCTCCTGCATTGCAGGCAGATTCTTTAATGCTTGAGCCATCAAGGAAGCCCCAGAAATCATAGAAGGATCCTCTGTGGAAGGTTGCTATCAAACCAAGAGGATCTGAGAGGGCAGTAATAGAAGCTGCACGGAATCCAGTCAGCAGATATCAAAGCTCCAGGACCAGACAGCGACCCCTGCCCGGATGTTCATGGTGGAGTCAGAACCAGGGCTATGGCCCTGCCTGCTGGACCACACCCTGCTTCTCTTGTGGCCTTTGTCTGAGCTGAGTGTCCTCACGTTTGTTCAAGTGAGCAGAAGGGCTCATTTCCCAGACACCTCCTGACCACAGCTTATCAGCTTATATAACAGGCAGTTGAGGGTTAGCAGCATCAGACAGCTGAGTTTCAAGTGCTAGTTTTTACACCTCTGAGTCTCAGTTTTGTGATGTCCCTGGCCTATCTCACAAGGCACCAAGAGGCTACAAAGAAGTTTTATGAGGACCCTCTGGATACTGTAAACAGCTGTGTCAATAAATGTGAGGCCCCTCATGAAGGAAAGGGGGCAAGGCGGCAAAAACTCTGGATGCTGAGAATCAAGTCCCTAAGCAGACAGAGGAATGAGGAATGCTGCTATCATGGAGACTCTCTCCTGTCCATTCCTAAAAGCCAGCCAAGGGACTTCCCTGGTGGTCCAGTGGTTAAGACTGCACTTCCAATGTAGGGGGCACAGGTTCGATACCTGGTCAGGGAACTATGATCCCGCATGCCACAAGGCGTGGCCAAAAGATAATTTTAAATAAAAGTAAAAAAGTGAGAATGACTCATTCTAAATATTTTGATTAGCATACTTTCCAAGTATTAACTACCATGAACTAGGATAATAGTGCTATCTGACATCAATTTTTTCCTAATATGACTGAACTAGTTCTGACATAGGCATCTGTAAGTCATCGCTAAATATAATAAAATTTGAAGGCAGGAGTTGGGTCACAAAATTTAAAAAAAAAAAAATATATATATATATATATATAGATATATATATATATATATATATATTAGCAAAGAGGTAGATATCTAAAAACCCAGAATAAAAGATCCTTAAAAATGATAAGCATTTTAAAAACAAAACAGCAATACAAACTACAGGTATTAAATATATGTTTGCTATGGTCTGCATGAAAGTGTTAGTCTCTCAGTCATGTCCAACTCTTGGCAACCCCATGGACTGTAGCCTGCCAGGCTCCTCTGTCCTGAGGATTATTCCAGGCAAGAACACTGGAGTGGGTTGCCATTCACTTCTCCAGGGGGTCTTTCTAACCCAGGGATAGAACCGAGGTCTCCTGCCTTGTAGGCAGATTCTTTACTGTCTGAGCTCCCAGGGAAGACTACTTTATCCAAACTGAGAAAGTATTGGGAAATATAAAAGGAAAATAAAACCTAAGAGACCGGATGGCACGAACTCATAAATAAGAAATGCTCCATTAGCGATGCTGCTGCTGCTGCTAAGTTGCTTCAGTCGTGTCCGACTCTGTGTGACCCCATAGACGGCAGCCCACTAGGCTCCCCTGTCCCTGGGATTCTCCAGGCAAGAACACTGGAGTGGGTTGCCATTTCCTTCTCCATTAGCTATATGACCCAATAATTAGTTCACAATGAAATGAACAAAATATCCAAATTTCAAATTCCATAACAAATGAATAAAAAGAAAAAAGTTTAAAAAAAAATTCAGAGAATATACTTTCTTTGTGAATGTGTATGTTCAAGAAATTTCTCATGATGAAATTCACCATCTAGATTTACTTGGAGAAGTAACTGAATCTCTACCTCAGCCAACACTGTAAATTCTATACTAACCAATTAACAAAATTTTTCTGATATAAAAATTACTTCACTGAAAAACATTAGAAGCACTTTTAAAATTTAAATTTATTACCATCTATAGGAGTACTGGTCCACTTTGTAACCACCATTTGTGTACATCAGATCAGATCAGATCAGTCGCTCAGTCCTGTCCGACTCTTTGCGACCCCATGAATCGCAGCACGCCAGGCCTCTCTGTCCATCACCAACTCCCGGAGTTCACCCAGACTCACGTCCATCGAGTCAGTGACGCCATCCAGCCATCTCATCCTCCGTCGTCCCCTTCTCCTCCTGCCCCCAATCCCTCCCAGCATCAGAGTCCTTTCCAGTGAGTCAACTCTTCCCATGAGGTGGCCAAAGTACTGGAGTTTCAGCTTCAGCATCATTCCTCCCAAAGAACACCCAGGGCTGATCTCCTTCAGAATGGACTGGTTGGATCTCCTTGCAGTCCAAGGGACTCTCAAGAGTCTTCTCCAACACCACAGTTCAAAGGCATCAATTCTTCGGCGCTCAGCCTTCTTCACAGTCCAACTCTCACATCCATACATGACCACAGGAAAAACCATAGTCTTGACTAGACGAACCTTTGTTGGCAAAGTAATGTCTCTGCTTTTGAATATGCTCCTTCCAAGGAGTAAGCGTCTTTTAATTTCATGGCTTCAGTCACCATCTGCAGTGATTTTGGAGCCCCCCAAAATAAAGTCTGACACTGTTTCCACTGTTTCCCCATCTATTTCCCATGAAGTGGTGGGACCAGATGCCATGATCTTCGTTTTCTGAATGTTGAGCTTTAAGCCAACTTTTTCACTCTCCACTTTCACTTTCATCAAGAGGCTTTTGAGTTCCTCTTCACTTTCTGCCATAAGGGTGGTGTCATCTGCATATCTGAGGTTATTGATATTTCTCCCGGCAATTTTGATTCCAGCTTGTGTTTCTTCCAGTCCAGCATTTCTCATGATGTACTCTGCATATAAGTTAAATAAACAGGGTGACAATATACAGCCTTGACGAACTCCTTTTCCTATTTGGAACCAGTCTGTTGTTCCATGTCCAGTTCTAACTGTTGTTTCCCGACCTGCATACATACCTTCTATTATTGGACTATGGCTCTTAAAGCCAAATTCAGGTATTATTTAACTTTGTAGTAAGGTCTTATTCAAAGGATGTACTCAATAACTAGCTGATGGTTGAATGAATGAGGATGACCTGCTTCTTAGAAAACTAAAATACATCTTCTCCTTAACAGTTAACTGAGCTGGCTTTAGCATCAGGAAATTGTTAAAGATCTCTTAAAAATTTGTTTATCACATGCAAATACAAGTGAACTTATTCTGCTTTGCTCCCCAAAACAAAACAAAGACCAAAAAGATAAATGTTTTAAGAAGGCACATTCAAGAAAATGTCTTTGCAAAATTCGAATTCAAAAACATCCATGCACCCCTATGTTCATAGTAGCACTAATTACAAAAGCTAAGACATGGAAACAATCTAAATGTCCATTGACAGATGAATGGATAAAGATGTGTGTGTATACACATACACACACACATATACATACAGTGGAATATTGCTCAGCCATAAAAAAGAATGAAATAATGCTTTGCAGCAACATGGATGCAACTAGAGATTATCACACTAAATGAAGCAAGTCAGAAAGAGAAAGACAAATATCATATGATATCACTTATATGTGGAATCTAAAAATAAAACACAAATGAACCTACCTATGACACAGAAACAGACTCACAGACATAGAGAAGAGACTTGTGGTTGCCAAGGGGGAGAGCAGGGGAGGGAAGGAATGGGAGTTTGGGATTAGCAGCTGCAAACTATTATATACAGGATGGATAAACAACAAGGTCCTACTACATAGCACAGGGAACTATATTCAATATTCTGTGACAAACCATAATAGGAAAGAATATGAAAAAGAATAAAATTTTGCTATACAGCAGAAATTAACAAAACACTGTATAATAAATCAACTATACATCAATAAATTCTTTTTAAAAGAACAAAACAATAAAATGTCTTTGTATATAAACCTATAGAAGACTGCCTTAGACTACTTCATGGGGTTATACGTGCCCCATCTCTGGAGGTTGGATTTTCCTTGATCCAGGAAACAGTGGGAAAGACTTCTTCAGTTAAAAAGAAAATCTAAACCAAATGACTCTAGTCTTCTCTCCCTATGTGGCTGAATAGCCCCCTGAGGTTTGCCCTTCTACAGATGATTTTTATTCCTCTTTATCAGTTAACAATCTGGTTTATATTCTTGAATAGTAGAGCAAAATTTTTTCTCATTAATAGTGATGACAATAATGAAATCATTCAATATTCAAATCTTCAAAGTGTCCCCTCCCTGATAAGAGCCATTTTGTAGATATTCACACATGTCACACTCGGTAGAGATAGCTTCCTGACCGTGTAACAGTGAGACAGTCAGCGACTATTACGGCATTCAGTCATGAAATGAAACCGGACTTCAACCTTTTCCAAGATTAATTAAATGCCAGCAGCCAACCATTTCAAACCTTCCTTTCTAGCTGCCAGCAGGCAAATGGAAGTGAACTCTGGAAAGTACAGTAGCTCAACAGAATTAATAGCTAAAATGAACTCTGGCTCTGCTTGTTAACACAATTTTCTTTGCCCCCAGCTCAAACTTAATATTCTAATGATTCTACTTTGTAGATTATCTTGTAGCAGCATTGCTCTGAAATAAAATGGTCTAAAAAAGGGTTAATAGCCACTGATTTGGATGTAAAAGGAGAGTCTACAAACCAACCAAAGAAACACTATCCTGGAATCCTACAACTCCGTGCTGTGGAATTTTACCAATTAGCATCATCACTGCTACAGGTACAAAATGAAGATCAATTGTCTGGGGTGACTTCAGAATGCCAGACTGATGAAACCTTAATGGTATTAGCTCAATTAGATGGCAAGCAGTTTACACCAATTAAGGTAGGTGTAATTTTAGAACCAATTCACTAGAGAATGTTCTCTAACTGATGTGTCTTCTACACAGTCCTAAGACTACAGATTTCATTGCTTAAGATACAGCACAGATTTATTAGATCTGCAAAAGCCTTTGGAAGTTTAACACGTATTGGAACCACTGTCCTGGACAAGTAACGTCATAACACCAATGAAAGCTGAGAGTTTAAGCAAATACATTCAACTTTATCCTAAGGTATAACAGATCACGTGGGCTTCCCTGGTGGCTCAGTGGTAAACAATTTACCTGCCAATGCAGGAGAAGCTGGTTCAACCCCCTAGTTGGGAAGATCCTCTGGAGAAGGAAATGGCAACCCACTCCAGTATTCTTGCGTGGAAAATCCCATGGACAGAGGAGCCTGGCAAGCTACAGTCCATAGGGACGCAAAGAGTCAGACACTGAGTGACTAAACAATGACGACAAATAGATCATACAGCCAAGAAGTAACTGCTCTTTCTGGAACCTGCATCTCCCAAGTTAGGAGAGCAATAGAGGTGATGTCTTAAAACCATAGCAACTTCTCCATTTTGGAGAAACTTCCAAACAAAGAATGAGACAATGCTCACTGAATGATCTCTATGCAAATAGGTGAGGAAGTGAAATTTCCAAAAGGACTGAGGCAATTCAAAGGCTGATCCTCACCTTTAATTTGTCCCCAAGCTTCCTGCCACAAAATGCCCTGAGACCACCACCATTAGGAGGCTAGAATAAAAAATAAACTCATAATTGATGTTTAAGACTCAGATGGAAGATACTTTTAAGGTCAGTGGATTAAAAAAATAAGAAAATTTAAAGCAGTTTGTTTTTAAAAAGTTCTTACACCTATGATTAATGAAGAATCTATCAAACTGATCACTTACTTGATTTAAAGGGGAAAAAAGTCGTAAAATTCAGAAGCAAAAATGCCGGGGTGGGGGGAGTCTAGCTGTCTCACTTTGCCCCAAAGGTAGGTATAAATGAAGATGAATTCAGCTCTTGGTTCTCCTGCTCTTGCACTGTGTACATATGGACAGGAGCAGTGCTCACTTGTCACAGATGGGACATTTCTGCACAACAGTGATGCAGTATCACAGTGGTCTTCTCCAGGTGACTCAGGAATAATAATAGATCATTTGAATCTATTCTGTGTGTGTGTGTGTGTTAGTTGCTCAGTCATACCTGACTCTTTGCGACACCATGGACTGTGGCCTACCAGGCTCCTCTGTCCATGGGATTCTCCAGGCATGAATACTGGAGTGGGTTGCCATTCCCTTCTCCAAGGAATCTTCCTGACCTAGAGATTGAACTCAGGTCTCCCGCATTGCAGGCAGATTCTTTACCATCTGAGCCACCAGAGAAGCCCAAATCTATCCTGCTGCTGCTGCTTCTGCTAAGTTGCTTCAGTCGTGTCCAACTCTGTGCGACCCCATAGATGGCAGCCCACGAGGCTCCCCCGTCCCTGGGATTCTCCAGGCAAGAGTACTGGAGTGGGTTGCCATTGCCTTCTCAGAAATCTATCCAAGACCATACCAAAAAAAAAAAAAAAAGTAGAAGGAAAAAAATCAGGGGGATTTAGAAGGACAGAAATTCTGGCCCCCTAAATGGTCTAAAGGTATATTATAAACCATAAGATAATCGTTTTATCAGAACTGTTGAGCTATGCACAAAAACTGCCCTATATATATTAAGTTCCCATTTGAAGACATGTTTTGGTTTTAAATCACATTATGTTAAGGATATTGCTACAGCCAGAAACAGTCTTTACCCAGGCATACCACTGTGGCATAATCCTCACTATTGAACCCAACTTTGAGTCTGAAAGTGAAAGTGAAAGTTGATCAGCCGTGTCCGACTCTTTGCGACCCCATGGACTGTAGCCTACCAGGCTTCTCCCTCCATGGGATTCTCCAGGCAAGAGTACTGGAGTGGGTTGCCATTGCCTTCTCCAGGGGATCTTCCTGACCCAGGGATCGAACCCAGGTCTCCCGCATTCCAGGCAGACACTTCAGACGCTTTAACCTCTGAGCCACCAGGGAGTCTAAATGAGGGTAAATGTGGTCCTACCACGGGAAATGGAAACACAAACTAAATATAAAACAAAAACACCAAACGTATTTATAATAATATTTCTTAGGAAAGCCTGTGCATTTACCATCCTTTAAACCCATAGTCTGTTGATTTTTTTAAATCATTAATATAAAATAGCTATAGACCAGAGAGGTGTATCTGATACCTATTTTCTCCTAGAAACAAGTACACGTTTGGCCATAAATCAAAATCACAAATGTAACAGAGCATGGCAACACATTTTAGACTAGAGGAAGGACACAATCATTTTCTAAACTGACTTGGACATTGTGGATTGTGTGTGTGAGCATGCTAAGTCACTTCAGTCATGTCCGACGCTTTGTGACCCTATGGTCTGTAGCCCATGGCTCCTCCGCCCATGGGATTCTCCAGGCAAGAATACTGGAATGGGCTGCATGCCCTCCTCCAGGGGATCTTTCCAACCCAGGGATCAAACCTGGGCCTCTTATGTCTCCTGCATTGGCAGGCAGGTTCTTTACCACTAGCGCCACCTGGGAAGCCCTTGTGGATTGTAACTGGACATAAACTAGCTAAACTAAAATGATCGCTTTTTGCTCTTTTCTCCTTTGTAACAAACAATCCAAAGCTTGGAAATGCCCATTCTTTTTCTCAAGCACCACCGCAAGAATCCTAAACCTACCATAGTACAATATTGTAGAAGCTAGACTCATTTGGCCATAACTATACAGTTAGACCAATTCCTGAGTTCCTCTGGCCTCTCCCTTTACCAAAAAAAAAAGTCAGTAACATTTGTTTTTTCCTCTAGTTCCCTGTACTATATGGTAGGTCCTCATTGTTTATTTATTTTATATGCAATAGTGTAGTATATGTTAACCCCAAACTCCTAATTTATTCCTCCCCCCACCAATGCCATTTAGAGGAAAATGGCCTGGTTTCCAGCTCCAGAGGAAATTCTACCACCATTGTACAACAACAAATACTAAATTGAGCAGGGATCTAAAGATGAAACAAGTCTGGGTGGAAAAATGGCCATGAGAAGGGCCAGATTTCTTAAAGTCCTACCTACACGTGTACTACTAGCTTCAGGGCACTGCAGGTCCTTAGGTCAGAGCAGCATTAAGCTGCAACCAGTTCTAATGCTCTTAGATACTTTTGTGCGGAGTATCACACCTCCCGCCCAATTTCCTAAGAAGAGTGACTATAGCCTTGAATCTGTAATCATGCATATGTGGCCACATGAATGCAGTTCTGCATCACAGTCAGGCTGAATCATTTCTGATTAGCTTTGCCATTCCGGGGCTCTTTCAGAAACAGCAGTAGTTCTCCACAAGGTCTCCTCCAAACCTACTCAAAAAGCAACAAGATGCTGAAGGATAATCAAATGAACAGTGTGATGACTACAGACGTAATTGAGACACTTGAAATTTATCACCCCAAAGTCAATCAGGATTCATTTTGATATTTGGCAAAACTAATACAATTTGTAAAGTTTAAAAATAAAATAAAATTAAAAAAATAATAATTCAGCTAACAAAATATGAGAACTGTGGCGAAAGGTTCTCCACACAACATGCCACCCTCTTAATACTGTCAGGTCTGCGCTACCCATTATAGGAAGAAACAGCAGCCACCGTGGCTACCATGCACTTGAAACATGGCTTATGCAAACAGAGATGGGCCATAAGTGCAAGCTACACACCGGGTTTCAAAGACAGCCTGCAAAATAAGAATGAAAAACATTTCATGCATTTTACCTCTTTTTACCTTTCAATGTGGGCACCAGAAAAATGAGGCTCATATTTTATATATATATATATATATATATATATAATTACTTTTTAAATGTTTTTAAACAAATTTTGCTTATTTTTGGCCATGTTGTGTGGCATGCAGGATCTTAGTTCCCTGGCCAAGGATCGAACCCATGCCTCCTGCAAATGGAAGCATGGAATCTTAACCACTAGACCACCAGGGAAGTCCCATTTTTTGACATTTTTAAAAATCAAAGTACAGCTGATTTACAATGTTGTGTTAATTTTGGGTGTACAGCACAGTGATATAGCACAGACATATATATATACACACATATATATCTGAATCACTGAATATATATATATAGGTTATTAGAAAATACTGAATATAGTTCCCTGTGCTATACAGTAGGTCCTTGTTGGTTATCTATTAGTATTTTCATGTTCTATTTCTATTGAACAAAACTGTTGCAAACTTTAATAAGAATATAAAAGAGAAAAATTTGAAATACACAGCATAGTTCTTGTCTCTATTTAGGCTACTTAGCCCAAGCCAAAGATTATCTAAGACCTAAAAGTGAATGGCCACCAAAAACAGCTATAAAAATGCAAAACATCCCTCATTCCACTAATTCCCTTAGGTCAGAGGTTCTCATCTGTATTTGGCCACAGGCAGAGGTGCTCTGGGTCTCTCTCAGTCAGGCTCTCATAACCCCGCTCCCCTGCTGTTAGTCCTGTCTCCCAGGAGAGCCAGGCTTCCCAGGTGGTGCTAGTGGTAAAGAACCTGCCAGTGCAGGAGATGTAAGAGATGTGAGTTTGATCTCTGGTCCAGGAAGATCCCTTGGAGAAGGGCACAGAGACCCAATCCAGTATTCTTGCCTTGAGAACTCCCATGGACAAAAAAGCCTGGTGCGCTACAGTCCATGGGGTTGCAAAGAGCTGGACACGACTGAAGCGACTTAGCATGCATGCACCCAAGAAAGCCACTTTGGCAGGTGGTCTAGAAAAGCAAGTGGGGACAGAATTTAGCAATGGGGGACAGAATTTAGGAAGAAGAAAGCACACTGGGTCAGAGTTCTTAATCTATGCATCTTGCAGATGTTAACGTTTTTCAGATTGTCAAAATCACAATGAGGTAATACAGTTGAAAACACCTTGTGAATGATGAACTTATGGTGTGGGGATAGGTGTGCATAGATCACTGGCTAACCAGCTGCATGTGAGTAAACCCAGCCAAGATTCTCAGAGCCATGTCGAGGAATGTCAGGGCCAAATTATCATGTAAAGTCTGGATGTCTCAAACTTATACCAATGCTTTAGTGACTCCAACTGCAGGTCTCCTGGGGGAAAAAAAAAAGTCTTCTCAGTGAACCTCAGCTCCTTTGTTGAGGAATAAGCTCCTCTCCTTGGAATGTCCCTTTCAACTCCTGTCCTCTACAGAACCCAGGTCTCCTCTGAGGATACCATGTCTTCTGTGGCCTCTGCTCCTATACCCAACACACTCATGGCCATGAAGCTTCTTAGAATCTTTCTTATGACCCAACGCCACTTCCAGGCCATTGTCCTTCCACTTGTAAACAGCTGATGCTCAGACCACACTCTACCTCTTCCTATAAAGTACCAATCTCTGCATGTTTTTGAAGATTGACAGGTGGTTGGCAGTTTTACTCTCCACTCCACGCCCTAACGGGGCTTCCCTGGTGGCTCAGATGGTAAAGAATCCACCTGCAATGTAGGAGACCCAGGTTCCACCCCTGGGTCGAGAAGATCCCCTAGAGAAGAATACTCCAGTATTCTTGTCTGGGAAATCCCATGGACACAGGCTATAGTTCATGGGTTGCAAAAGAGTCAGACACGACTGAGCAACTAATACCCACCCACCCATTCCCTATCATCCAGGGTGACTTCTTACTTTTAGCATCTCAGGCCTGAGGTATCCCCCAATGGCAATGGTCTTTACCTCCATGCCACTGCTGCTATCTACTCCTGTAGCCATAACCCAAAATTTGTCAGCACATGGAAACACTCACCATCCAGGAGACTAAATTAAAATCCCACTCTGTGTCCATACCCTCCCATTTTCCCATCTCTCACTTCCTTAGTGTTACTATATTTATTCTTCGATAAGTCAGCCATTTATTCAGAATCTGCCAGGCACCATGCTGAGCACTGAAAGAAAAACTAGCAGTGAACAAGAAACACAGTCTGTGCAGTGACACTTTCACATAATTTCCATTCTTCATGAATTCCTGACACTACCTCTATTATCTCCGTAGTATCTCTTTCCCACTCTTCACAAGAGTTTTTTTCAAACATCCCCTCCAACCACCCACCCCACCTCATGATGTTCCCACAGATAACTTATTTCTTAATATGGAAAGTCCCATATATACCAATCTTCAAGTTGCAAACTTTCAAAGATGCAAATGTGTGTTCACATGTCCAGTCACATAAGTTCACGTATCTGGTGAACATTGTCACGTGCATGCATCCTCTACAAGTGGCTGCACTTTTATGGACTTCACTGTACAGTACTCCATCACTGGGAAAGGTCGGTTTTCATTCCAATCCCAAAGAAAGGCAATGCCAAAGAATGCTCAAACTACCACACAATTGTACTCATCTCACATGCTAGTAAAGTAATGCTCAAAATTCTCCAAGCCAGGCTTCAGCAATATGTGAACCGTGAACTTCCTGATGTTCAAGCTGGTTTTAGAAAAGGCAGAGGAACCAGAGATCAAATTGCCAACATCCGCTGGATCATGGAAAAAGCAAGAGAGTTCCAGAAAAACATCTATTTCTGCTTTATTGACTATGCCAAAGCCTTTGACTGTGTGGATCACAATAAACTGTGGACAATTCTTCAAGAGATGGGAGTACCAGACCACCTGACCTGCCTCTTGAGAAACCTATATGCAGGTCAGGAAGCAACAGTTAGAACTGGACATGGAACAACAGACTGGTTCCAAATAGGAAAAGGAGTTCGTCAAGGCTGTATATTGTCACCCTGCATATTTAACTTATATGCAGAGTACATCATGAGAAACGCTGGGCTGGAAGAAGCACAAGCTGGGATCAAGATTGCTGGGAGAAATATCAATAACCTCAGATATGCAGATGACACCACCCTTATGACAGAAAGTGAAGAGGAACTCAAAAGCCTCTTGATGAAAGTGAAAGAGGAGAGTGAAAAAGTTGGCTTCAAGCTCAACATTCAGAAAACTAAGATCATGGCATCTGGTCCCATCACTTCATGGGAAATAGATGGGGAAACAGTGTTAGACTTTATTTTGGGGGGCTCCAAAATCACTGCAGATGGTGACTGCAGCCAGGAAATTAAAAGACACTTACTCCTTGGAAGGAAAGTTATGACCAACCTAGATAGCATATTCAAAAGCAGAGACATTACTTTGCCAACAAAGGTCAAGGCTATGGTTTTTCCAGTGGTCATGTATGGATGTGAGAGTTGGACTGTGAAGAAAGCTGAGTGCCGAAGAATTGATGCTTTTGAACTGTGGTGTTGGAGAAGACTCTTGAGAGTCCCTTGGACTGCAAGGAGATCCAACCAGTCCATTCTAAAGGAGATCAGTCCCGGGTGTTCATTGGAAGGACTGATGCTAAAGCTGAAACTCCAATACTGCCACCTCATGCAAAGAGTTGACTCATTGGAAAAGACTCTGATGCTGGAGGGATTGGGGGCAGGAGGAGAAGGGGCTGACAGAGGATGAGATAGCGGCTGGATGGCATCACCAACTCGATGGACATGAGTTTGGGTGAACTCCGGGAATTGGTAATGGATAGGGAGGCCTGGCGTGCTGCAGTTCATGGGGTTGCAAAGAGTTGGACACGACTGAGCAACTGAACTGAACTGACTCCATAAAGTACAGTAGCACAGTTTCTTTATTTCAAGGCCAGGATGTCTGGAAGCAAGTGTAAAAGCTGTGGTGTAGCTAGTACTTCTGTACTTTTCAAGATATCATACTGTAAGATTAAAAATATTTATTTTTTGTTTGCTTTTTATGACAAGTATTATAAACCTATTACAGTACAGTACTATACAGCTGATTGTGTTACTTGGGTACCTCCGTTAACTCTGTTGGACTTATAAATTGGACTTCCAAACATGCTCTCAGAATAGAACTCGTGCCTATGTAGGGGACTTCACAAAGAACAATGGAAGTCATCAGAAACAAAGCTCACCTTAACTTCCTGCCAGACCCCTAAAAGCTCTTGTAACCACACTGCTCCTTCCTCCCTCCCTAAGATGTGTCCTTCCATCCGTTCAAGACTAACACTTCCACCTATGCTCTGAGTGCCCTGTCCCAGGCTGTCTACTCCATTCTTTCTCCCATCCACTTAATCTCCAGTCTTTCACTGAGTCATCAATGCACAGTAGCTACCTTCATGTAGACCTAGCTGCTCATACAGTTAACTCCCCTGCCAAATGTCTCCTTTAACATTATTTTTCTTGTTCATGTGGAATTATATGGTGGCTATTTAGCAAAGACATCCTCTCTTGCAGCCAGCAGATGGGGAACAATGGAGGATGATACGGGATCAGGGTTCAAATGTCAAGTCTGCCACTTACCAACTAGGTAATGGTGAGCTGGTCTCAGGACTTATAAACATTATGGGAGATGCTAATAAGAACCTCTTACACAAACAGGGCATGAAATGTATCTGCTCCATGCCATGGGAACTGGTGATGGACATGTGGCTAGTGCTCCAAAGTCTACAAAAGTATCATGTTTACAGGCGAAGGGGAACTGTTTTTTTGTTTTCATATCTCCCACAAGTAAGTAAAAGATCTGGAAAATCCCCAGGAGGCTCTGGTCTCCTCCAGAAAACAAAAAATTAGGACAGATGTCTACAAAATATTTTTAAGTCCCTGTTAGGAGAATTCTCAATCCTTGGTTGCACATTAGCATCACACAAGGCTCCCCAGGTGGCGCTAGTGGTAAAGAATACACCGGCCAATGCAGGTGATCTAAGAGACGCAGGTTCAATCCCAGGGTCTGGAAGATCCCCTGGAGGAGGAAATGGCAACCCACTCCACTATTCTTGCCTGGAGAATCCCATGGATAGATGAGCCTGGCAGGCTACAATCCACGTGGTCACAAAGAGTGGGACATGACTGAGCATCTGAGCACATGGGGAGTTTTCAAAACTCCTGATGCCTGGTTCCCACCCAAAACCAATTCAATTAGACTCTCTGGGGGGTGGAACCCAGGCAGCAGGGTTCCTCAAGCACCCTGGGGACACCAATGTGCAGCCAAGGTTGAGAACCATCACCTGCAATGACTGGCCACTTATTGTATTTTTGCTTTTTAATTTGAGTAAGCAAGCTACAGAAAGATTAAATATAGTACTTATAATCAAGCCAGATTCTGCCTTGATTGGTTTCTTCTCACCTTAATCTTTTAGGGTCTAGGAAATATTTCTAGGCAATGATTCTTAGTTCAGAGGCCATTAATACTGAAACCTACTTCTAAGGTTACTCAGAACTCACAGGTTACTGTGAGCTTACTCAGTCCTATTGAGACCCTAGTAAGAGCAGTCAACATTTATTAGTTGGAAAGCAGAGAAATATCTCCACTGCTAGCATGCATAAATAATTTAATAACCTGAAAATAAATACAATAATTTGCCCTTCCAAAGCACCTTGCATCATGAGCTGGTTTTCAGGGTCTCAAGAGATGTACCTGGTCAGAAACCATCTGGCAACATTTCCTCTGGCTGGTAGGCTTGATACAGCTTTATGATTCACAATTTTAAATAACAGCACTCTTGAGGGCTGAGGATTGTGGTTGACTGAAGAGAAAATGGAAATACTGAATGGAAAATCATGGCTGATATATTATTTGGTTGCACCTCTTTCCTGGAGCCAGCCTGGGCTATTATGACTTTAATTCCACTGAGATGGCTGGGAAAGGTACCACCCCAAAGTTCACACAGCTGTTTGCTGAGAAAACAAGAATCCATGATACCTGGCTGGGAGACCCTGGACTTGTGGCCTCAGCCTTCAAACAAGTGGATGACAACGTGTTTCAACTCTAAAACTGGGATACTTATTTCTCCTTCATGTCATCCTTGGTGAGGAGGGGGAAAAACATGAAGAAATATCTAGAAAATAATTGGGGAAAGAAAGAAGTGGGAGCTTAAGGAAGGGCACAACTGCAAGTAGAACTGGTTCTTGGTGGGTCTTTGTTGTTGTTGTTGAAAGAAGATGATCAGTTTAGACTAGGGACACACTGAGTCGGAGACATCGAACTAGAGAAGGCAGCCGGAGAGGAGTTTGCATTTCAGGAGAAAGTCTGGGAGTTTCAGGGATTTACTTAGTATTTAAAAAGTCGTGAAATGGAATAAGGTCACCGAGGGAACTGCTTTCAAGAAAAGAAGCACACACTGAGATCTGGGACCCAGCTACATACAGATTGAGGAGAAGATGAGCTACAAAAGGAGGCTGAGCAAACCAGTGAGTAAGGGAAAGCCAGAGAACAGGGTGCTTTGGAAGCCTGATGAGGCTTCAGGTTAAGAAAAATTCCTAAAATGTATGGCAAGCTTTAACACTCTCACCCATTGAAGTTCAGTCCTATTCTTGCTTAATTGGGGGAAAGGAAGTTGAGCTGCAGGAAGGCTTTTGATCTTACTCACCACATGCCCTTCGCTCCAGTAGCTTATCTCATCATTCCAGTGAAAGCCAAGCTTCTCAGAAATCATGGGGTCTGCCAGTCACACTTACGAAGGGAAATAAATAAAATGGACCATGATCTTGTACAACACAGGGAATTCAGCCAATATTCTATAATGACTCTAAGTGGAATATAACCTTTAAAAACTGTGAATTGCTGTCTTGTACATCTGAAACTTATACAGTATTGTACATCAACTATCAGTTCAGTTCAGTCACTCAGTCGTGTCCGATTCTTTGAAACCCCATGGACTGCAGCACTCCAGGCTTCCATGTCCATCACCAACTCCCGGAGCTTACTAAAACTCATGTCCATCCGAGTCAGCGATGCCATGCAACCATCTCATCCTCTGTCATCCCCTTCTCCTCTCGCCTTCAGTCTTTCCCAGCATCAGGGGCTTTCCCAACGAGTCGGCTCTTCGCATCAGGTGCCAAAGTATTGCAGCTTCAGCAACATGACTTCCAATGAATATTCAGGACTGATTTCCTTTAGGATTGACTGATTTGATCTCCTTGCTGTGCAAGGGACTCTCAAGAGTCTTCTCCAACACCACAGTTTAAAAGCATTAATTCTTGAGCGCTCATCTTTCTTTATGGTCCAACTCTCACATCCATACATGACCAGTGGAAAAACAATAGCTTTGAATAGATGGACCTTTGTCAGTAATGTCTCTGCTTTTTAATATGCTGTCTAGGTTTGTCATTGCTTTTCTTCCAATGAGAAAGCATCTTTTAATTTCATGGCTATAGTCACCATCTACAGTGATTTTGGAGCCCAAGGAAATAAAATCTGCCACTGTGTCCATTGTTTCCCCATCTATTTGCCATGAAGTGATGGGACCAGATGCTATGATCTTAGTTTTTTGAATGTTGAGTTTTAAGCCAACTTTTTCATTCTCCTCTTTCACTTTCATCAAGTATACTTCAATTGAAAAATTAATTAAATAAAATTAAAAAAAATTTTTGAATGACCAGGATCACACTTCGATGTTTACAAAGTGCTATCTCACACAGGCTCCCCGTAGAACCCTAGAACCTCCCTATGACATAAGAAGGGGTTGTCCGCAAATGTGCAGATTGAAATTTTTCTTTAAAAACCTAACTCCATTGCAATTTGTTCAAAGTCAGCCATTTCAGACTGTAGAAAAGCTTGATGAGAATTTGACTCCTCTGACCTCAGATCTCTGGATTCCACCTCCCAAATCATATTGCTTGCTGTGTAAATGAGGAAAAACCCAGCTTCTTCTAAACCTCAGTAGGCAAGTTTCTCCCAGAAACAGAGAAGTACACAACTAATATTTGCACACTGCTTAGTGGATCATGCTATCGTGTGCTCATTACCAAAGAAAGAAAGAAAAGAACCAAGCCTCAACTGAATGACTTATTGAAAGCAAAATTAAACAGATGCAAGAAATATGGCTGTTTTTCTTTGCCTCACCATCATCTTACATTACACTGTACTGAAGGTAAATTGCCAACATGATCATCATTTCCTCTACTTTTCCAGTTTCCCTGGTGGCTCACATGGTAAAGACTCTGCCTGCAGTGCAGGAGACGTGGGGTAGATCCCTGGGTCAGGAAGATCTCCTGGAGAAGGGAATGGCTACCCATTCCAGTATTCTGGCCTGGAAAATTCTATGGACAGAGAAGCCTGGTGAACCCCAGTCCATGGGGTCGCAGAGAGTCAGACATGACTGAGCAACTAACACTTCACTTCTACCTTTCTAAGTAGGACTCAATCCTGATCTAAAGCAAGATATCATGTACTGCTGCTGCTGCTGCTAAGTCGCTTCAGTCGTGTCCGACTCTGTGCGACCCCATAGACGGCAGCCCATCAGGCTCCCCTGTCCCCGGGATTCTCCAGGCAAGAATACTGGAGTGGGTTGCCATTTCCTTCTCCAATGCATGAAAGGTGAAAAGTGAAAGTGAAGTAGCTCAGTCCTGTCCGACTCTGAGCCATCCCATGGACTGCAGCCTATCAGGCTCCTCTGTCCACGGGATTTTCCAGGCAAGAGTACTGGAGTGGGGTGCCATCGCCTTCTCCGATCATGTACTAGCAGAGTCTTAACCAAAGTTACAGCATTTTATTTAGTGTCAAGGAAATTCAGTTACTTGTAGCCTTTCAGTACCGGGCAAATTAAAGAAAGTTTAGATCCTAGAAGTAAGCAGGAAAAACTTCAAGTTTTTTTTTTTAAAACTAATTTCAAGACTGATAATCAATATACTGGCCAAGGCCTGGCAGCCTGAAAATTTTAGGACTCGCTTCAGAGATCTAGAAGCAGAGGACTACATCTGTTTGTTGTTTAGTCACTAAGTTGAGCATGTCTGAATCTTTGCGACCCCATGGACTGTAGCCCACTGGGCTCCTCTGTCCATGGGACTCTCCAGGCAAGAATACTGGAGTGGGTTGCCATTCCCTTCTCCAGAGGATCTTCCTGACCCAGGGATTGAACCCAGATCTCCTGCACTGCAGGCAGATTCTTTACCATCTGAGCCACCAGGGAAGCCCACTGGTATCTACAACCCCTCAATAAAAAGATGATGTATACAATGCAGGACAGCCCCAAACAATCCTAAAATTCCATTCTTCAACTGTATACAATTTTGCAGTTGAGTCTCAGTATGCTGAGCCAGCAGTCCATGAATACAGAACAGAGAACAACACAGAAGGTGGAAGTCACAGAGCTGCTTGGATTTCCAGTCCAAACTAGGAAGTAAGGGTTCTGAATCTCAAAGGACAATCTGTGCTGCCTGGAAACAGGCTCCTGCCTTTCACACAGCTATCAGCTCCTTCTCAGCTTCTGTGCTTAACTCTAAAACTAAGTGGCCAAGGATCATTTAAGAAACAACCCAAAGACCTTTTGAGTCACTTCCTGAGAGGGATCCAAGGTAGAGGGCACGCCTTAGCTGAAGAACACTGATCACCCTCCCATCCCAGGTGCCCTGGAGCGGAAACAAGGCGAAGGCAGGCAGAATAACTCCTGCAAAAAGGGAACAGCACACTTGCCGGGTTCTTTCAGGAGGCACCAAGCACTGTGAGCAGAGCGAACATAGCAGGTGCTGGGTGGCAGCCTGCGGGGCACACATGGGCATCCCTGACCCAGGCAGGGCAGGCCCTGGTGAGACATTCCTGGTGGAAGTAGGGCCCAGACAGCTGCCATGGCTGCTGCCACCTCTGCCTCCTGCTCAAGCAGGAGACCTGGGATAGCCCAGGGGCCGCAGTGCCTACTGGTAGGACATTCTTATCACTTAAGTTCTTGACACTCATATCTTTGGCTTAGACTTCAGAGTGAATATAACTCGACATTGCCAGCAACACAGGCAAGTTCTGAGATTTACTCTCAAGGAGAAGACAAGATAGGGATGAAACCCTCAGTAAGATGCAGGTGTTAAAGGAGCATACTGTGCTCAAAGCCAGCATTTAGACACCAGGAAGTAAAGCCGTTCAGCTTGCAGTATCACCTACCCCTTGTCCACAGTGTCTGCCACCAGGAATGCCTCCCACCTACCACTGACTCCCAACTCCACACAGCCATTTTCCCTTGTGTTCCCTTGTGTCCCTGTGTCCCTTTTCCCTGAAAGCCCCCTGCACAGCATCATTCAGAGAATGAGGGGATGGAAAAATGTCTGCCCTTTAAATGCTGAACTCACCAAGCTAAGGAATTCACATGAAGGCTCTCCCACTAGCATGAAATGATACCATTTCCAAGGTCGCTCTGGGACTAGGGCTCCAATCTGAGAAGCTTGAACTGTTTGAATGAAAGACTTTAAAGGGGCAGGGGGCACTGAACTCTTCTCTCTCCCACCTTCACTGTGATACAAAGGACTGTTCCCACTAGAAAGCAAGTCAGAGGGAAATTCCATCTCAACCACCCTGACTTGCCGATAATTTCCAGATACTCTGTATCAAGGACACCCACCCATCCGCCCCTATGCTTTTTCAGACAGAGAGAAAACTTAGCCAAAAGGAAGTCAGCTTGCTGACAGTCAGATTTTTCTGGACTTCCCCATCCTCAGGAAACTCACAAGACAGGTTCACTGGTCTGGCCAAAGAGGAACAGCATCTGATGGACCAAGACAGGGCTGGTGGTTAAAGATGTGCAGGAAAGCAAACATATAAACGAGGGCCAACTTAATGAGTTCTGAGTTCCCTAATGTGTTTATTGAAGTCTCTGTACTCCTGATTGTTTAAAACTCATGCTTCCTGCTTTCCCAGTCTGTGTCCACCCTACAGCCTTTTCCAGCACAGGCCTAATTCTCCCAGTCTCTCTCTACCTTCCTCCAACTGTACCAAGAGCATTCAAGGTTCACTTATCCTCTGTGGCAAGCATCCTTTCCTTAGTTCCTCTAAACTATTTTTATTATCAATTCAGGTTAAGTCTCCCCCTCCATCCTTCAGTCCCTCTCCCTGACGTGAGCAAACAGTAAAGATAGAAGATGAGAATGAATGTTGCTCAATATCCAAACTTCTCCGCTCCCCACTGCATCTGATAACAACAACAAAAAACTATTTGTCACCTGTCTGGTCAACTGTATGGGAGAACCTCACAAGATGGGGTTGCTTTCCGTAAATCAGAGGAGAGAAGCATGGAGCAGAAAGAAGGAAAAAGAGCAGGCAAACAATGAACCTTCACATGATGTTACTCCAAGTGTGGTACGAAGCCTTCCTGCTGGACTGTGGCTTGGAGTATGCAGATTTCTAAGCATAACAGAACCTACAGGACCAGTGTCTTGGAGGCGTATGAAATATGCGTTTCAAAGGAGAGCTCTGCATTATCTACACATGGCACACCCTTCCAGATCATCATGTTCAAGCTCTCACTCCCCTTGAGCTTTCGGGTGTGTGTGAGTGCTCAGTCGCTCTGTCGCTCAGTCGTGTCTGACTCTTTTGCAACCCCACGGACTGTAGCCCACCAGGCTCCTCTGTCCATGGGATTTCCCAGGCAAAAATACTGGAATGGGTTGCCATTTCCTCTTCCAGTGGATCTTCCTGACCCAGGAATCAAACTCAAAATCTCCTGCATCTCCAGCATTGCACGCAGATTGTTTATCACTAAGCCACACACGCAACTCTTTAAATGATAGGTGACTGGTAGACATTACAATGGACATTGTCCAGTTTTGAATGACTTTCCTCCCCACCCTGCAGGAAAAAATCAGATTTGCCGCCATATGCAATTCAATCCCTTCACTCAATATAAGCGTATGCTTTATTTTATTTTATTTTTTAACTTTACAATATTGTATTGGTTTTTTACTTTTTCCCTTTGAATTACTTAGAGTGTCTGCCGAGTTCCTTAACCCAAGTAAAACAGAATCGTTAACCTGTGTTCATTTTCACAACTGCATGAGAGAAATCATTTTACTTTTTTCTGAGTATCAGCCTTGTATTGGGGTAGCACCCAGGCATCTCTATCTAAAAAGGTACGCTTAGGCACTGCAAAGTAGGGAAAAGCGCTGTGCAGGGTTGACAAAAGACAGCTCTCTTGTCAAATGTGGCCAGCCAGCTTCTTTCTGTAAATAAAGTCTTCTTGGAACACGGCTGTGCCCATCCATTTATTTATTGTCTGTGGCTGCTTTCAACCTACAACAGGGAAGTTGTGACAGAGACGCTATGGTCTGCAAAACTGAAAATCTTTACTGTCTGGTCCTTTATAGAAACACGGTGCCAGCTCTTGCTCTAGGGGTGTTGCTTTCAAAGATCTGTATTTACCAAGTGAATCTTTCATAGTCCCTTCGAGGCAATGACATTCAGGTTGGCTATGGGGATCAGCTGTGCTGCAGAAAACTCAGTAGAAATGCTGATGCAGGGTTTGGCACCAGCTCTCTAAGGCGAAAGGAGGTGCACAGGAAAATTGAGTAGGGGACTCTGAAGAAAACACATTTTGCAGAGGAAGCATGGACCTCCAGAAAAAGTTCCCATCTTAGGAAGTTATGGAAATTCCTTCACATACTCATTCAGCCAGCACTTATGGGGCACCTACTATTGTTGCATACAGCACGCATTTACTAGCTGTATAACCCAAAGCACACAAAACTCTCCGGGCCTCAGTTTCCTCATCTGTAAAATGCGGATGTTAATGTGTATGCCTCAGTTTTCTCATAAAATGGGGATATTAACATTGTATCTATCTTAGAAGGTTTTCATGAGGCTTTAATGAGTTGCACATAAAACCCTTAGAACAAAGGCTGCTGCTGCTGCTGCTAAGTTGCTTCAGTCGTGTCCAACTCTGTGCGACCCCATAGACGGCAGCCCACCAGGCTCCCCCGTCCCTGGGATTCTCCAGGCAAGAACACTGGAGTGGGTTGCCATTTCCTTCTCCAATGCATGAAAGTGAAAAGTGAAAGTGAAGTCGCTCAGTCGTGTCTGACTCTTAGCGACCCCATGGACTTCAGCCCACCAGGCTCCTCCGTCCATGGGATTTTCCAGGCAAGAGTACTGGAGTGAGGTGCCATTGCCTTCTCCAAGAACAAAGGCTAGTAGGCAGTAAACACTGTCAATTACTGCTATATTATGACTAGAGCTCCCAGTTGTACACTGCTTGTTACAGCAGACTCCCCATGTGCATTCTCTCTAAACTGTACAGTAACCATGCAAGTTGAGATGTATTTCCATTTTACTGCTATAGAAACAAGCCCAGAGAGGTCAAATGACATTTCCCAGAATGCAAGGTATGGGCAGAACTGAAACCTAGAATTCTGAAGTCTAGGCTTTTTTTAGTAGAAGCTCCCCCCTGCAAGGTCTAAAGAGATGATGACCTCAGGATTGCAGGTCTATGCTGACAAGATGTTCTAAATTTCTCTTCTGATTCAAAGTTTGGCTATGGTATAGCATATGTTTCTGATATGAGGCACCTAAATATTTTCCTTTGGGTAATAAGAACAGAGGAGATGATATTCCCATGATGAAAAATGTTTAAAAAAAGAAATTAAAATATAAAGGTAAAACTTTATTACTCCCAAAGAAAATACTCAAGGTGTATGTTATCCATCATTTTCTCTCCTAGGTAAAGCTGTACTTACATTTGAAAGCCAATACTGTAAAGCAGTTTACAGAGTGCCCTTAAAATGTTCTTTTCTTTAGAACTTGAGAGAACATAAAAAAGGCCCCAAATGTGCATTTTAAAGCAGCTGAAATTGGTCCAGCACTCTTTTAATCCCTTTAAATGAAAAGGGTTCTCTCCACAGAGAATAAAAATAATTTGGCTCAAAATGGTGTATTAAAATGTAACCCCAGCTAATTTCAAGGGTTCATAGGCAGAGGCAGGTTAATAGTGCTTTGTATTTAAAAAAAAAAAAAAAAAACCTATTTCCGACCATTTGTGTTTTTTATTACATTCTTCTAGGCAAAGGACTACCTTTAGTTATGGGAAAGAATACAAACAGAAGTATTCTTAACAAGCAAGCAGCCATGTTTAGAAAGCTCACTGAAGCTATTTGGGAAAAAAGTCTCATTGTTTACCAATATTTCTAATACTCTAATATGCAAACCTATCAAGTCCCACCTTAAAGCTTTAGGCAACACTTAAGCTCTGAAGTACACTTCTTTGGGACACATAATTTGGTCTGAAAATTCTGGTTGGAATAGAGGTTGCAAAAAACCACAATAAATAATTAAATCTGTACAGACTTTAAAGCTTCTATTTCTGGTTGCATGTCTTTTCCAAATCAATGCCTTCATAATGCTGCAGAGCAGAAGCAAAACTGTCAATAGGAAAATGAGATGGTGGTGCTCAGGACGCTGAATGGACAATAGAGTTACCCAGACCTGTGGCTAGACAGAAAAGAAGCCCTTGGTCACCACACATTCTCACCAGAGGACACACCTTCTCCTGGGTGGGCCAGAAAATCATGTACACTTTGTTCTACAGACAGATGGTACAACAGTGCCCATGACAGACCTTCAGCTGCACACCCAGCTAGCCAGGAGGCACGAGGTGCTACAGCTGGGGAAAGCAGATGCTTCTCAGGCTTTGTGGGTGCCCCCCCATTCACTTTTCAAAAGCCCAGGCTAGGTTACTCAGCCCCATACATGTCAAAATCTTTTGCTCCTTCAAAGTCCAATGAACTCAGAGCTTCTCATAGAATTCACAGGCATTTGTTCATATCAGCTTTTAGGATAAGGAAATTCCTGGGCTTGTTAAAAACTTTCACAGGGTTTCAAAAAGCAAATCTTGGACTACATTCAGATCCCAGCACTGCCACTCTTTTAGCAGTGACCTTGGGTGCACGGGCTGAAGTGGAGGTCAGTTTTGTCTTTTGTAGACTAAGGATGACAGCCATTCCTACTTGGATGTGTACACATGGCAAGGGCTGGACGGCACCTGGCACAAAGGTGTTGGCTGAATGGTCAGAAACCTTGTTAATGGACTTGACCTTTGGCTTCCGATAGTTAAGATGTGTACTGGATCCAATGATGTAAAAAAAAAAAAAAAAAAGACAAGAAGTTCCAGCTTAAGTTGATAAATTGGTAAACACATGCATCTAATTTCACTCTCCTATAACCCCATCAAGACCACATAAAGGAACTGCTGTTTTAAAAATACAAGTTTAGGAGAAAAGAGGAGTAAGGAGCAACAAATTTTCAGATTCTGCAAAGCAGAGAGGGGAGGGCTAAGCGATTCAGGAGGTGAGGAAGAAAAAAAAGATCTCAAGCCATTAGGGAGGAAAGTGGAAAATGGGCACGCTGCTCCTCCAGAGCTGGGGAAACAGAGGACAGGAAAAGTGCAAAAGGCTGGAAAGAAAGCTGTTTTAGAAGCTAACTTCTAGCTTCTCATCCCATTCCATGGAGTGACTGCCCCTTCCCCACCAAGGCAAACATCCAGAGAGATTTATTTCCTGAAGAGGGTAAAATACAGGGCCATCTGGCCTGGGAGGCATCACGAGGCCATGGGTAGTCTGGTGAAAATAGGGGTGTCACATGAGCAGACATGCACACTGAACCCTGAACATAGACAGCGCCCACCCCAGATCTCTTCCCCCCAGGAGCTGCCAGGCTGAACTCCAGATCCACCCCTCCTGGGAGAGACTGAAAGTTTCTCTCGGACATCTAAGCAGACCAAGAAGGAAGGCCTAAAGAGACCAACATTGGGGTTTTCCACCAAATACCCAACCTGGATCACTCTATGGGGAAATAAATTTGACAAGGTCCACCCACCTGCTCAGAACTTCACAACAGCTTTCTAGACCCCAAGCAACCAAGGATTATCAAACACCTGTGAAAACCCTCTGAAAGTGAAAGTCACTCAGTCATGTCAGACTCTTTGCAACCCCTTGGACCACACAGTCCATGGAATTCTCCAGGTCAGAATACTGGAGTGGGTAGCCTTTCCCTTCTCCAGGGGATCTTCCCAACCCAGGGATCAAACCCAGGTCTCCCGCATTGCAGGCAAAAGCCTCTACAAAGATGATAAAGATCAAAACAAGCAAAAAGAAGGGAGCAAGCTGGAGAAAGCCTGAGCTTCAAGCAAATGTCAGCAAATGTGTATTAATGATATTCATAGAGAAGATCGAGTATCCATGAAAATAAAAAAGTGATAAATAACAAAATCCAGAAAATTAAAAACCAAAAAATTCGCAGAATTTAAAGAATGTTATGAGAAATTAAAAACTAGAAGTGTTAGATGGTATCTTCTAAAAATTCAAGTATTAAAGAGATTAAAAAGAGGAGAAAATGAAAAATCAAATAATGGCTATGGAGAGTCCAGCTCCTGAATGCTACCTGCAGGATGAGAAGAGAACATGGAGAACAAAAAGAACATTCAAGAAAGATTCCCAAAACTGAAGGAACTGAGGTGTCAGAGGGAAATGGCACATAGTATGTCAGAGACCATCCAGCACAGTGAATGAAAAGAAACCCATGTTTTGGCCCATGAGCGGGACATTTCAGATCCTTGAGGACAAAAAAGACATTACAAGCTTCCAGAGAGAAAAAAAAAAAAAATCAGGTCACACGAAGCCTATCAGAAATCAGAAGAACTTCATACTTTGCAACAAAAACAGTGGAAAGAGAGAACAAACAGCAATGTGTTAATTTCCCTTCAGGACTTGTATTTCAAACTTGCAATTCTATTTCCAAACTGCCAATCAAGCGTGATGGTAGAACAGACATTTTTAGGCCAGTTGAGCTTCAAAAAATTTACTTCCCACGAACCTTTCCTCACAAAGTTACTAGAGGATGTGCATTACCAGAATAAGAGGAAGACAAGATCGAAGGAAAAGCAACTCTAGGGGACTTCCTAATGGCCTCATGGTTAGGATTTGGTGCTTTTGGTATGGAGGCCCAGGTTCAATCACTCATAGGACTGAATCATCCTGCATGCTGTGCAGCATGGCCAAAATACAAAAATAAACAGATTTTTTTTAAGAAAGCACCTCTAACCCAGGAAAGGCCAAGGGAACCCAGGATGAGAGAGAAGGAGGCGTCCAGGATGACAGCCAGGCATCGAAAGTCCAGATGGGAGCAAGGAGACTGGATGGGTACACTGAGGGCTGTCCTCACTAGACCCTTGCTGCCATTAAACCTGAGGACAGAGTGACCCAGGAGGGCTCAGATCCTTAGATCCTGTGTTGCTCTTCCTGACCACTGGCTGATGTCAGCCCCACTCTTCCCATCAGGCACTCCCCAGCAGCATTCTGCTTTGACCTATTACTATGCACTGGGAACAGGTCCCAGTGAGCTAAAAAGAAGAAAATGCCGAGGTGCCCATCTCCCCCAACTTCCTATTGGGCACCTAGTACCTGGCCCTAAACCACAGCACCGTCAGAGGTCCTGACACGGAGAAGCCCCCATTATCCCTCAGACTCATTTGTGGCCTTGCCCATCAACTTCCCCGGAATAACTTCATGGAACCTAAAGCCCACCTTCTCCTGGAGACCTGGCTCAACTGACCCCCACCCCCACCCCAGCCTTGGGAGCTTCAGCGACAAGAAGTGTGGTCTCCCTTTCCTTCCACAGCTAGGTGTGTGCACACTACTTGGTTTTCAAAGCAATACAGTGTGTAAGGAGACACACACACACACACACACACACACAGATACTAAAAAATAAGAAAATGAGCAACACAAGGCAGGACAATGGTTATATCTGGAGGGAAGGGGGTACCATGCAGCTGCGGCAGGGTGGAGTGGAGAGGTCTCTAGGGAGCTATTAGGGTCCCATTTCTTAAACCAGGGGGTGGGCACATGGCAGATTATTATTCTCTATACTCCAGTTCCAGCTACGAAATCATCTTCTGTATTTAGCATATATCTTGCCATTTAGGGAATTCCCCAGTGGCTCCGGAGAAGACAATGGCACCCCGCTCCAGTACTCTTGCCTGGAAAATCCCATGGATGGAGGAGTCTGATAGGCTGCAGTCCATGGGGTTGCTAAGAGTCAGATACGACTGAGCGGCTTCACTTTCACTTTTCACTTTTCACTTTCATGCATTGGAGAAGGAAATGGCAACCCACTCCAGTGTTCTTGCCTGGAGAATCCCAGGGACTGGGGAGCCTGGTGGTCTGCCGTCTATGGGGTCGCACAGAGTCGGACATGACTGAAGCGACTTAGCAGCAGCAGCAGCAGCAGCCAGTGGCTCAGTGGTAAAGAATCTGCCTTTAATGCAGGAGATGTGGGTTTGATCCCCAGGTTGGGAAGATCCCCTACAGGAGGAAATGGCAACCCACTCCAGTATTCTTGTCTGGGAAATCCCATGGACAGAGGAGCCTGGTGGGCTACAGTCCATGGGGTCGCAAAGAGTCAGATACAGCTGAGCTCACATGCACCAATCTTTGCCGTTTGGGTAATAATTCAGGTCACAGATTATATTACAAATCCCACAGAATCTGTACTGTTTGTCTCTGCTAAACAGTGGTAGACAGCATCTATTCCCATCACCAGCATCCCTTTTATATGCCCTGAGACAGCCGTCACACAAATGCAATTCTCGAAGACACTTTGACAACAGGAACAAAGAGAAAAAGGACCCCGTGTAATTAGCTTTTGTGTACAGTCATAACGAGAAATGCCCTAGTGCACCTCTGCCAGTGGGATTCCCTGCGTGCCTGATGGACTTCTGAGACAAACTCAAGTGTCCAGGAGAAATGACTGTGCTCACCATTTCCTCGACAGATTTTAGTCTTGTTTGAACAGGCTGCCAATTCTAAAATAAATGCCCCGACCCACAGGTTCACTTTCCCAGCATGATTCAGATGGAACAGCAGCCATGTTGACCATTAACTACTGACCCAGCGTTGGTAGATTTCCTTAAATGCTACGGATGCTCTGCTCACCCCGCCATGGCTGGAAGGCATTATTCTTGAAAGGCTATTCAATTTCACAATGTCACTCCAACAGAAAACTTCTTTCCGAATTCTCACCTTCTCTTTTCTGGCCAGTTAAAGAAATAGAGTACTCCAGCTTTTCACAGAGAGCAGAAGAGGCCACAGCCTGAGCCTCTTGCTGTTCTGCCATCTGCCTGAGACCTGGCCTTGCTTCCCGACTGCCACTGATTTTGTTCCTTCTTGTGAGATTCAGCTGGAGCAGATCAAAACCAACTAGGCTCAGATTCAACTAAGGGCATCGATCCCACTCACCCAGGTAATAAAGCGAAACAGCTGGCTGAATTATATGACCACAGATGGATTCACAGCCCCGTCCCCAGACTTGTCTCAAATAGTGTCAGAACCAGAATCTTCAGAAGGAATCATTCTTTCCCACGCTCAAACTGCCTCTGCTTGAAACAAGACTGCTCTTTTGTGAATAAGCTCACCTCTGGAGGAAATCAAGACGTGGCCGCAGTGCTTCTTCCATGAGATGTTTTGCGAAAGTCATGGCCATCAGTAATGTATCTTCTCCTAGATCTGGACTTCTCAACCTTGGCTGCACATTGGAATCACCTGGCGAGCTTTAAAAACTACCAGGCCTGGGTCCCACTGATTTCCTGGGTCAGAGGTGTGGCCGGGGGCTCCTTGAATTTGAAAAGTGTGCAGCCAAAGGTGAGAACTACTAGTCTATTAGAGAATAATGGTGACCAGTTTCTTTCCGTCAAAAATAGAGGCTATCATTTCCTAAAACCCTTTACCTGCCAGGCAGCACAGCTAGGGATCAGGAGTCAGGCTGCCTGGGTTTGCCTACTGGCTGTATCACTCAGTATTCTTGGGCAATTTATTAGGTTGCTCTGTGCCTCAGTTTCCTCACTTGTGAAATGAACTAATGTTAGTACCCAGATCTCATAGGATGATGGGTAGTATTGGGTTGGCCAAAAAGTTCGTTCGGATTTCCCATACCATCTTACAGATGAATCCGAATGAACTTTTTGGCCAGCCCAATAAATTAGATGATATTTTTTACAGAATACTTACAATGCTAGTTATGACACAGAAAAGGCCGGGGTAGAGCACAGAGAGCTCAGTTCAGTGCCCTAAGGTGGCCTAGAAGGGTGGGATGAGGTGCGCGAGGGAAGCTCAAGAGGGAAGGGATATATGTATACGTATGTCTGATTCACTTTGCTGTACAGCAGAAACGAACAGAACGTTGTAAACCAATTATACTCTAATAATAAAGTAAAATGATCCTTCTATAACAAAGAAATGCTTGTTTAATAAAATATCAAGCCAGGTTTCTGTCAAGGCCTCCTCAAGAGAAACTAAAAAAGAAATTGGCAATTGTGTTAACTGAAATAATTCAGAATCAGATAAAACTTTCTTTGGGATGCCAACTGCACATTCGGGGGACAAAAATTCCTAAAGTTGTCTCCACTACCTCTTACTTTTATAAAGAACTTTATTCAGCTCTGGTGAAAGAGGCATTTCTAAGGTCAAGAGGGAACTTTAACATAACATGGCAAGATTCTCTCTTGCCATATCCACCCTTCTCTTCATTGTTTCAGACATCCATGTCTTTGTTAATAAGCTGGTGTGAAATCTGAGGTCTGTATTTGCAGGACTTGGCAAGAGTGGCTTTAGAATTCCAAGTTTGTCTTTTCAAAAGGAATACATCCCTGCCTCACTCAAAAGATAAAGCAGTATTTTTTCCAAAGGGTTCTCTGCACTGCTGTAGGAAAACAGGTCCCTGAATTTTTTCTATCTTCAATTTTTTTAAGCTGTATGCCAAGCACCACGCACAGGAAACCATTCATTCTAAAAATATATTTAAAACAGGAGATCAAGACTGAATATAGCCTTGAAATGTATGTGTGAACAGATATTGGGCTGCACAAGCTTTTTAACTTCACAAATAAATATAAAATAGTATTTGAGGAAAGATATTTTTATACATGCAGCTCCTAAATACAGAGGAAGCCTGATGAGCAAACATCTCAGAGTCCTGCCCACTGGCTTCTACTAATTAATCAAGACTGCTTCATCAAGGCAGTGCAAAAATGCTGCAGAAAGATTGTGTGAACAGAAAGCTCCAAATGTTATTCACCAGCAATACTTCAAACGCGTTCAGCTCGCTAAAGCTTTCATTCAAGAACCATCACTTAAATTCTCTAATGCCATGAAGTAGCGTCTTAAAAATAATTTAAAAACTCATTTTGAAACACGCAGATTACTAACCAGACACTCCTGAGAGTATGTGTAAAGGGAGCCAACATCTCTACAGTGCAATTAGGCACTGGGAATCAAAAGCATGGAAAGACAGTATATCCTATGAACCAGGATTCAGCTTCTAAGGATTTATCCTTGGGAACTAACTGGACACACATGTAAAAATGCACATTCCAGGAAGTAACGTTATCACATTGCTTAATAGCAAAAAAGGGTGCAAAGTATCATAGAGCACTGGTTACCTAGAGAATGATATATTCACAAGAGTCATGGGGCCCAGACATGTATTGAGCTAGACGGAAAAATATCTGCAATAAACTTAGCAAAAAGAGGTGGTTAAATTATTTGAGTAGTCAAACTCGATTTCTGTAGAAAATATGGCAACTTCATTTTGTAGAAAATATGGCAACAAGTCATTGAAAAAAACATGGTGGACCTAGATATCATCATACTAAGTGAAGTGAGTCAGAAAGAGGAAGACAAATATCATATATCACTTAAATGTGGAATATAAAATAGAACACAAATGAACCTATCTTTGACAGAGAACCGACTTGTGGTTGCCAAGGGGGAGAGGAATAAGGGAGAGAAGGATTAGGAGTTTGGGGTTAGCAGATACAAACTACTGTATATAGAATGAATGAATAATAAGGTCCTACGGTATAGCACAGAGAACTATATTCAATATCCTGTGGTAAACCGTAATGGAAAAGAATGTGAAAAGTCATTTTGCTGTACAGCAGAAATTAACTCAACGCTGTGAGTCAACCATATTTGAATAAAACCTTAAAAAAATGTTCAAAAAAGTATGAAAGGCTTTACACCAAAATGTTACAGTAAATTCCCTCTGATAAATAGGATTGTGGGAATTTTTCTTTTGAGGAGTAATTTCTGACTTTTATTATGTATGGCTTTTCAAGTAAATAAATGAATAGAATATGAAACATTTTAAACAATAGACAGTGAATAAAATAGAATAGACTACTTTGTAACTTTTCTCCCATTTCACAAGTGCTCTATATGATAAGCCTCAGGAATAACACCTAGGAAAGGAAAATATCACATGACTCTTATTCACAAGAAATGGCCAGAAAAGACACACAGTTGGAATGAACGTTTCAAATCAAACACTATCTTCTAAAGTGAGCACTTTCCACACTGGATTTTGCTGCTGGGGTGGTTAGCAGCCAAGTTTTTCTGGAATGTCAAGTTCTCAAGACCCTAGCTGTGACAAATGCTAACAGTTCAGTTACCCTTGCTTTCTTTTCTTTAAATGGCATCTCAAGAACTCTCCCAGGGGTGTGAACTGTCTATAAGAAACAAATATTGAAAGGAACTAAAAGCTTAGTGTCCTCAACTTACTTTGACTTATTAAACTCTTTGCCCTCTTCATCTTCCCTTTTATTTCTCCAGTTCTCCCATATTTTCCCATAGGCAGGATCCTTTCTTACCAAGACCAGGAGCTTAAGTCAGGGAAGATTTGGGTAATGCCAGAATTTGGGGATGCCTGGGAGGCAAAAAGATAGAACACTGAAGCCATTCAAGACTCACATGTTAATCTTAATTCCAAGTCAGAGCTAGCTTGTCCTCTGTTTTTCTCCCAAGGCTAAAATAAGACCGGAAACCAGTCTGTCTGTAGACCCTAAGCATGGCCATGATTTGGTTTCCGCAGGGTCAGCAAGTGAGTCCTAAAGATGGTTGAGCAATTAAGTGATCAGGCAGTGCTCATGCCTCCTGTGTTGAAACATCAACTTACAGAATTGTAGAGCTGAACTGGGCCTTCTCAATTTTACAGGTGAATGTGACCGAAAGCATGGGAGTTCAGCAGCATTGCTTGGGTATGAGTTTGCGGGCCTCATCACGGGTCTTTTGAGCCAGAAACTTTGAGGTGGGGGGTCCATGTGTCTGCAAGCTCTCCATGTGCTTAAGGATCATCTAGGGGAAAACGAAGGCCAAGGGGCTTCCCAGTTGGCTCAGTAGGTAAAGAATCTGAAGTAGAGGAGATGCAGGTTCAATCCCTGGGTGAGGAAGATCCCCTGGAGGAGGCCATGGCAACCCACTCCAATATTCTTGCCTGGGAAATCCCAAGGACAGAGGAGCCTAGTGGGCTACAGTCCATGGGGTCCCAAAGAATCAGACATGACTGAGCATGCACAGGAGAAAGAAACAGAAGCACAGTGAGGGTATAATTGTTTGTCTTCACAAAACTAAGAGACAAAAAGCAGTTGTTCTAAGTGAGACATCCAAATAAAGCTATAATCCCATTTCAAGATCCACAAATACTGTACCTACGGGTCTCTAGATTATCTTTACATCCTAGCAATCTTTTCCCTTTTCCATCACTACACTTAGAGAAACTGAGGTAACCAAGACAGAGCAGCCCAATGCAGTCTTTGGAGTGTGAAGAAGCATTTAACTCAAACTCTTTTTACAAATCGCTGGTGGATGGTGACTGCAAGGAAATCACATTTAACAAGATAAAGAGCCTACTTCTACATTAGCTCCCAGAACGTTGGACCAACAAACACTAGAACAGGAATTTGATGATGCACAAATCTACCAGAAGAACAGCAGCTCCTTATCTTATTTTCTCAGGCTGTCCTCCTCTGGATCCACACCAAGCCTCAGAGAGGAGCTGGTGTGGTAGGAGGTTCTCTCACAAAAAAGCCGGGTTCCCAAAAGATCATTTCTAAATCAGTTATTTGAAACCTGGACACATTTCCTCATACAATGTTATGCATGGACTTAGCTATCTAATCACAATAGATTTACATAAAGCTGATATTATTTAAATAAAGTTTTTGGTGAAAATGTCTTTTTATTTAAAACTGAATGAAGTTTTTGGCCAAGCCAGTATCAAAATATCTTCCAGCTCAAGTTGTACAGCCAGCTTTCCCATTGCTTGGTGTTAGCTCAGGACCTTATCGGGCTCTGACCTCAGCTTGAAATGCTTCTAGAGCACATGGGCTGTGCCCTCACCTCATTCAGGCCTCTGCTCCAATGGCACCAACTCAGAGAGGCCTGCCCTAGAATTGTAACTCCCCACTCCAACCTCAAAAGCAGAGACATTACTTTGCCAACAAAGGTCCGTCTAGTCAAGGCTATGGTTTTTCCAGTAGTCATGTATGGATGTGAGAGTTGGACTGTGAAGAAAGATGTGCGCTGAAGAATTGATGGTTTTGAACTGTGGTGTTGGAGAAGACTCTTGAAAGTCCCTTGGACTGCAAGGAGATCCAACCAGTCCATTCTGAAGGAGATCAGTTCTGGGTGTTCTTTGGAAGGAATGATGCTGAAGCTGAAACTCCAGTACCTTGGCCACCTCATGCGAATAGTGGACTCATTGGAAAAGACTCTGATGCTAGGAGGGATTGGGGGCAGGAGGAGAAGGGGACAACAGAGGAGGAGATGGCTGGATGGCATCACCGACTCGATGGACGTGAGTTTCAGTGAACTCTGGGAGATGGTGATGGATAGGGAAGCCTGGCGTGCTGCGATTCATGGGGTCACAAAGTCGGACACGACTGAGCGACTGAACTAAACTGAACCCCAACCTCTCCATTCCCTTGCCCCTCCTTTATATGTTGTTGTTAAGTCGCTCAGTGATGTCCGACTCTTTGCGACCCCATGGACTGTAGCCCACCAGGCTCCTCCGAACATGGGATTCTCCAGGCAAGAATACTGGAGTGGGTTGCCAATTCCTTCTCCAGGGGATCTTCCCGACTCAGGCATCGAACCCCTCCTTTATATAAGTGCTCTGAAAAGACTTCAGGAATTGATATTTGTTTGTCAGAACCTTAAATTTGTTTGCCTTTCTTTGATTACTGGTTGACATGAATGTTTTCTTATGTGTCTACTGCCAGTCATGTGTATATTTATATTTCTTCTTTTGTAAACATCATCTTCATGACTTTTGCTGATTTTTTCTATGGACAGATTTGTCTGTCTTGTTAATTTTTAGGATTATTATCCCTTTGTCTATTGTCTATAATTTTCCCAGCTGTATTTTCCTTATTCATTCTCAGTGCTTGCCATGTAAGAGTTCTTCATTTTTATGTAGAGAATCTATGAGTCTTTACATTTATTCACTGCTTTGGGGGCCTTATTTTCAAGAATAAGCCAAAGGATTTAGTTTTCTATTTCAGAGACTTTCCAAATAAATCCATTTGCCAGAGTGTCACATTACCCAAGAAACTTCATCTTCTCCTCTCCTTAGCTCTCATCCTTCATCACAGCAATGAGAAGATCTGCTTCCATTTCACTGAAAGCATTTGGCTCAAAATCCTTCCCAAAGTCCACTGTGGGAGATAATGACATTCACACCCCCAACCAGTCACACCTCTCCTATCCAAGCCCCCGTGTAAGGTTTTCTCCCACAAGGCCTCTGGGTGTGGTGATGGGATTTGCTGTGGTGAGTGGGACTCTGGTAAACATAAGGTAGATCCAGGCGTGAAGAATGCTGGTGTGTTACTGCCAGGAACTTTCCTGCTAAGATGTGAAAAGGCTCAAGCTGGTCCCCTGGAGGACAGGAGAGAATGAGGAGATAATGCCTATTGTTATTAGAAAGAACATAGAGCAGTTTTCCTGCTAATTAGGGGGGGAAAATGCCTTTAAGTTAGAAATTACCCAAATTCAATCAGGCAATAAGTCTATGACACTTGCTGTGCCCAGACAAGGGCAATGAGGCTTGGAAAACACAAAACCATTGCTAAATTATACTCTCTCGGGCCTCCTATTTATAGAGAGGCAAACAGTTAAGATTCCCCTTTTAGCTGGGCTGGACAGACACGACAGAAACAGCATAATATCTCTGGAGGTGACAAACAGCTGGCAGAGCTTAAGAGCTTCCCTTACAAGAGGGAAGAAACAGAACAAAGGGCGAAAGAAGAGATCGGCAGCCAGTAAGCTGAGGTGCTTTTCACAAGAGGGCCTTCCATTTCTGTGCTTTACAAAAAAAAAAAAAAAAGAAGAAGAAGAAGAAGAAGAAGAAGGTAGGGGGTTGGGGAGAAAAACAAGATCAAGGGAAACTTAAGACCCTTTGTCTGCTTAGGCTTCCCAGCTGGGTACACAGCTCACCCAAATATCTATCCTCTCCTGCTGTTACTAAAAATACATGGACGAGCTATTCCAGGAGGAAAATGGTCACAAGTCACCAAGGAGACAGGAAGACCCTCATGATATAGTTTTAAAAATGACTTTGGAATCCAAGCAACGCTCAGTTCCTCTCTCTGGATTCCGCCAAGAGGACTAACGAAAGCTCCTGCTGAAAGAGAGAAAGAGAATTCAGATAGAATTTTGTCTGTTTGCATCAGCTCCTGGGAATCAGCTGAAATCTAAAGGGCCTTAAAATGAGCTCATTGTGAAGGCAGACATTCTGGCATGAAAACTCGAAAAGGCTGCCACCAAAATAAATGCGCATTGTCTTGTACCAACTGCTACTAGAAAGAGATTTCAAGGATCGTAGCAGAAAAGGGAATGTAAGAGTGACGAGAAATTGAGCATGAGAGCAAGTACTGGTGGGAGAAATGTAAAACCAAATCATTTTCAAAGGAAAGACATTTCTCAGAAAATTGGAAGACAAGGCTCTTTTTCTGTGGTCTGCAATGGGCAAAAGATAGGATGCGTGTTTTTGTTACAAGCCTCACACAGTTGTTCTTCTTTGAATAGTGCCCTCTGCTTGCTTCCTGCTGCCAAGAAAATGTAGGACAAGCTAATACAAATGCCACAAAATGAGGGACGGCATTAAAGCTGATTGCAATTCACCACCACGTTTCCAGGACTTGATTGACTCAAATAAGACAGGGTCTTTGTGCCCTGTTTCCTTTACTTACTCATTTTCATAATGCTTATTGTCTTGGAATTCACTGTTAATATTCTATTTTATATCATCATTTTATTCACCTTCTTCCCTATATGCAAAATTTAAAATTCTTACGTATGTAAGAATTGATTCACCTTCTAGATAGGGTTAACGGTGGAAGCTTCCCTAACATTTCCAAACAGGGATTTTTTTCACTGTAGAACTCAGGTAAAGAGAATTAGATAAGTCATAGTAATCAAAGTCTTTAGTTCCTGACCACTCATCATGGCCTTGTTTATTAGTGTTTATTATATTAACATACACACACACACACACACAAATCCACTACTTAACACAGAAACTAGAACATGGACATTAACTTATCTCTTTCTACGTAGTCGTCCCCCTTCCCTCCCTACGCCTCCCTCCTCCCAAGGTAACCACTATGTGCAATCTTATAATGAACATGGATACACACACACACACACACACACACACACACCATGTAATCTTGAGGAACTTATTTTCATTTATTACATTAATAAGATTCATCCATAGTGTTCTATATAGCAGTAGTTCATTCATTTTTGACTGCCATATATTACTCATTGTGTGAATCAGAGAAAGGAGGAATTAAAATCTAGAGTGTATCAATGCTCTGTTACATTAATTCACTCTATGTTCTTCTTGAACAGTTGCTACACTAAACATCACATGTTTTAAAACAACTGACCGCATAAAACAAGTTGCTACTGTTTTAATTGTACTTCATAACTAATCTCTTCACCCTCTTTTTTTTTTATTTTCCAGGATTGAATGCTCATTGTGGATTTATTTTGTGCTGGGTTTCCTTGAAGGTGAGTGATATGAGAAATGGGCTGCTGATACAAAACTAGTTTGTTATGATACTAATCAGATCAGACTCACTCCTAAATTCTCATTTATTCAACACTGTGACCTCATGGCCAGATACTCTTATGAAAGGGCAAGTGACACCTAGCTGAACATTCCTTTCCATCAAGGCTCTAACAGAGAATTTTTTTTTTTTTTTTTTCTACAGTCCCAACATGAGAGGTACTTTTCAGCATCTTAGACTCAGAGGCAACTTCCTGGTAGATGAAGAAGAAAGGGAAGCAGAGAGACAGAAGTCATCTCTGAGAGAATCTTGAGCATTATTCCAAGGTAACTGGGAGTCACTGAGAGATTTCACAGGGAGAAGGGAAAGGATCCGATTGACTATAGTAGCAAGTGGGCTGCACTGGAAACTGGACTGTAAGTAAGTGCATTTGGAAATCAGGCTCCAGGCAATAAAAGATGTGGATCTGGACTGAGGCAGCCACACAGATCATGGATGCAGGAAGAAAGTTATGGGTTTTGAGAAAGACAACACAGACCCAAAAGAAAATGAGCTTAACACACAAATTGGAGGTCTGAAAGTAGCTGTCGTACAATTGCCTTCACAAGCCTCAAAGAAGGCAACCACACAGGAAGACCGAAGCCTGCTTATCACATTGCCTCTGTCCCAAGAAACCCTCCAAATACTGATGAACGGCTTTCTGTCAACTACCAGGTGTTTTTACTTGAAATTGCACTCCCAGAAAACAATTAAAAGTTTCTTATTATAACAAGTTAGTCTTGTCACCATCCATAAAAGAGAAAATGATGCTCAGCTGGAAGCCTAGCCTAATTGATTTTTCAACATACACTCGATGCCCATTATTTGCAGCAGTTATGTTCTATTAAGTCGCCATAAACACTGAATGTAACAAATACTGACCTGTTGCTTCTAATGGAAATACAGAGTTTGCTTCCTAAGAACTTTGGGTCACAACAATTTGAATAACCAATCAACATATAACCTTGATTTATGTGTGTTCCTGGTTTGTAACATCTTATTTTGTATTGGAGTATAGCCAATTAACAATGTTATGATAGTTTTAGGTGAACAGCAAAGGGACTCGGCCATATGAGTGAGTGAATGAGTGAGTGAGTGAAGTCACTCAGTCTTGTCCAACTCTTTGCAATCCCATGGACTGTAGCCTACCAGGCTCCTCTGTCCATAGGATTTTCCAGGCAAGAACATTGGAGAGGGTTGCCATTTCCTTCTCCAGGAAGTATAGCAATTATTAGAGTATAGCCAATTAACAATGTTATGATAGTTTTAGGTGAACAGCAAAGGGACTCGGCCATACACATACATGTAATCATTCTCCCCCAAACTCCTCTCTCATCCAGGTTGCCACATAACATTGAGCAGATTTCCCTGTGCTATACAGTAGAACCTTGTTGGTTATCCATTTTAAACATAGCACTGCGTACATGTCCATCCCAAACTCTGTGTTTCTGTTTAAAGACATTTATTTTATAATATACTGTTGGTTCACTAACATTAACTCATGGCCAAAATCACTAGGGCCCGTGCCTGAACGAAGCTTATCTAACACACATTTTCTCTGTAAGGCACATCACAGCCTTCTTATGCTGAGGGAACACTAGTCAGCACTTCAGCACTATACTTGGGGGCCATTTTTAAGAAGTAAAATCACCAACAAAAAGCACAAAAATGGGGACAAAGTGGTACTTAGTAGACTGCAAAGAGGACACTTAGTTAAAATATGAGAGCTGAAACAAGGCTAAGCACTGCATCCTTCAGCCTCCAATGGGAGTATCTGTGTCAGGTGACTCAAACTTTTTGCAACTCTGTGTGTCCATGAATGACTACAAGCGCGGTGAGTATTGATTTGGGGATTACAAATGGGTTTTAGCACAAATCCGAAAATACAGAATCCATGAAAAATGAGGGCTGACTACATCTCCAAGGGATCATTCTCAACCTTAAGGTATCAACAGGGATTCAGTAACAATGTGAAATCTTTATTTTTTTCACCATTTCCCAAGTAATTTTATTTTCTTTAATTTTTATTGGACTATTGTTGCTTTACAATGTTGTGTTTGTTTCTACTGTACAGCAAAGTGAATTAACTATATATATATATATATATATAATCCCTTGTTTTTTGGATTTTTTTTTAAATTTCCTTCACAATGCCAAATTTTTAGCCATGTACTTCCCCCCAATGAGTTCAAATGTGTCTCTTTAGACATTATATCAAAAGGACCCTTTTGTTCATCTTCTGTGAGCTAGGAAAAACCCAGTTATAAATCAGTTTTTTTTTTTTTTTTGGCCACATTGCTTGGCATGTGGGATCTTATTTCCCCAACCAGGGATAGAATCCATGCCCTCTGCATTGGAAGTGAAGAGTTATAACCACTGGACTGCCAGGGAAGTCCCTATAAATCACTTTTTAAATCTTAGAAAAAGCAAAACTTTGGAGAAGACAGATGTTCTTGTTTCAGAAAAAGAAAAATGAAAAGAACCAAGAAGAAATTCTTCATGCCCTGATTCCTCAACAAATTGTTCATCTTCTAAGTTAGTGCTTCTTGAACTTTACTGTGCTCATGAATTCCCTGGGAATCTTGTAAATAATGTAAATCTTGATTCAGGAGGTCTGAATTCTTTATTTCTAAGAACTCCCAGATGATGCCAAGGTTGCACATACTTTGAGCAGCAAAATTTATTTCTACTCAAGAAATTCATCAGCCCCACCATGGACCTATATTCAACAATCATGCCTTAGATTAAAAAAAAAAACAAAAACAAGCACTTCAGTTTAAGATTATGTTACATAGTAAAATACAACTAAGCTTTCAGAATATCAACAGTGCTATATGTAAAATAGTCTAAACAATGGCATTCAATTTCCTACCCAAGTCTATCAGTGTTGTAGGGAAATTAAAACAGAGTATTAGAATCTCTGAAGGGCTTCTCAGGTGGGTAAAAAACCCACCTGCTACTTTGGGAAACCTAAGAGACACGGGTTTGATCCCTGGCTCAGGAAACTCTCCTGGAAAAGGGAATGGCAACCCACCCGAGTATTCTTTCCTGGAGAATCCCATGGACAGAGGAGCCTGGCAGGCTACAGTCCATAGGGTCGAAAAGAGTTGGATGCAACTGAGCAAACATATTAGAATCTCAATATTGCTTTCCAAATAAGACCTCGGATTTGGGGGTATTTTTCTCTTCTTCCAACGGACCACTAGCAGCATTAAGGAAGTAAAGGAACAGTCATCTGAAAGGTACAGAATGCTTCACCTCCTAGCAGCTGACATAGTGGGCAAAGTACCATTTGACCATTTTAACATGCAGATAAGGGCTAGGGTTATTAGGAAGCTGTTCTCTGCAGATAAAGGCATTTGCTTCTCCTTGCCTTTGAGCTCTTACCCCCAGATACATACAATCAATCAAAGATGACTTTGTGAAATAAAGGACAGCAGAAGTGCATATCTGGTGACCTGTCATTGCGGAAGGAAATCTGGCACCAAGGAGCCTGTGAGGAGAACACTGTGATGCAAAAGCCCCAGTGGAAATTTGGCTCCCAAGATAGAGTTCAAAGGAACATTAGTCTCCCACAAAGATTTGCAAAGCTGCAAAAATAACAGCATAGCAGATAAAAAGAAGAGTGGGTTCACTGGTGCTTCAATGAGTGAAAATTGCTCAGTAGTATCGAGCAACCCCATGGACTATACAGTCCATGGAATTCTCCAGGCTAGAATACTGGAATGGGTAACTTTTCCCTTCTCCAGGGGATCTTCCCAACCCAGGAATCGAACCAGGGTCTGCTTCATTGCAGGCAGATTCTTTAACAGCTGAGCTATCAGGGAAGCCTGCTTCAGATGGGCAGACATTAACGGAAGGCAGAGAGTAAGAACTGCCTTTGGGGCTATTCAAGACTGATCCTTCCAGGCTACTGATTGCAACTTGATACTTTGTGTTTGCAATTTTAAAAATTCCAAGTTCCATTTGAGACCAAGCTTAGGGTTCTCCATCAGGCAAGCAAGTCTGATTTTCCATGCCACTTGAAAACTATCCATAGTGGTCTTTTCCCTTTAAACCAAGCTTCTTTCAGCACATATGGCACCAGAGGCAACTAAGAAGAAAAAATTACTATCTTCAATTGACTATCATGATGGTAACCCCAGTTTTGTTG
This sequence comes from Bos taurus, assembly GCF_002263795.3. Classification (NCBI taxonomy): domain Eukaryota; kingdom Metazoa; phylum Chordata; class Mammalia; order Artiodactyla; family Bovidae; genus Bos; species Bos taurus. Next base: position 104,677,924 of record NC_037357.1, read on the forward strand.
TATTTTTAAACTTGACAAAATGCAGATAATTATACTTCTAGAAGCCAATCCCAGCTTTGGCTACGAATTAAGGACATTTCAGAACATACATAAGAGAGTTCTAGGAAAACAGATATTTAAAGAAAGAGGGAGGAATGACTACAGGAATCTAATGCTCAAGGGATGAAGATTAGGTATTACAAGGGGTGTATTTGAAATACTGACTCTTTGTGACCCCATGGACTGCATGTAGCCCACCAGGCTCCTCTGGGATTCTCCAGGCAAGAATACTGGAGTGGGTTGTCATTTCCTCCTCCAGGGGATCTTCCTGATCCAGGGATCCAAACTGGCTCTCCCGTATTGCAGGCAGACTATTTACTGACTGAGGCACTAGGGAAGCCCTATTTGAAATACCAAACACATTAGAGAAAGTCCTCATCTACACTCCTATACAAATTTATTTTTGCTTCACTCAAAACCATGAGAGGAAGGAAATGCAAAGACAGGCTACTATTTTCTGATATTAATGAGAAATTTTTCAAGCAGACAGAAGGACAAAAAGGGATATTGTGTTCTATGAATCCCACTTCTAGGAATCTATAGTAAGGAGACATCTCCAATACAAAAATACTTAGGCAAAGATTACTCATTGTAAAATCATTGTAATTATAAAATATCAGAAACAACCTAAACATCAATACACAGTTGAGTGCTTAAACTATGAAACACACAGCCACACAGCAGTGTTTTGCTACCATAAAAAATAAGGAAGATCTCCATAAATTGATATGGAATGGTTTGCAGGATAGAGTATTAAGTGAAAAGGCAAAATGCAAAAAAAATATCTATGGTTATACTACACTTCAGAGAAGGAAATGGCACCCCACTCCAGTACTCTTGCCTGGAAAATCTCATGGACGGAGGAACGTGGTAGGCTGCAGTCCATGGGGTTGCGAAGAGTCGGGCTCGACTGAGTGACTTCACTTTCACTTTTCACTTTCATGCATTGGAGAAGGAAATGGCAACCCACTCCAGTGTTATTGCCTGGAGAATCCCAGGGACGGGAGAGCCTGGTGGGCTGCCATCTATGCGGTCGCATAGAGTTGGACACGACTGAAGCGACTTAGCAGCAGCAGCATACTACACTTCATGTAAGAAAAAAGAGGCTATAAGAAAACATTCATGTAGCTGCTCATTTGTGCAAAAAAAAAAAAAAAATACAATAAGGCTAAACCAGAAACTAAAGAAATTGGTTATCTAGTGAGATGGACAGGAAGGGATGGAAAGGGGAGCAAATGGGAAGAAATAGTAGGGATGAGGAGGGACTGACACTTGTGAGTTCACCCTTTTGTATAACTCTGACTTTGAGAACCATGGTGATGTTGACATACCAAAAATATAGATAATTAAAATCAACCAGCATGTGTGTGCTTTAGGGGAAGAGAGCAAAATGGAATGCAAACACTAAGAATTCAACTGTATCACAAGTGAATAATGTAACCACATTGAAGAGGATGAGGCAAAAAAAAAGAATTAGTCTTAGTAACTGGAAATAGAATCTTAACTTGAAACTGTTAAGACCAAAAAGAAACTGTGCCTAAAATTGTACTCTAACTAGTAAATGCGTTTCCCACAAGAGTTTGGGTTAGAAATTCTCAAACCACTTTTGTATACTAGGATTAAGGAGGTTAGCAATCATATTTACATATATTGTAGATAATGAGAGTCTTACTTCTCACATCAGAGAAAGAAGGCTAGAATAAGCCATGGATTGGAATCAGAGGTATAAATATGAGCTCATGACTGGATAATAGAACAGACACACAAAAGAATGAAAGAAGACAGATACAGACACATGTGTTTGCATGGTTAGTTAGTTCAGTCACTCAGTCGTGTCCGACTCTTTGCGACCCCATGAATCGCAGCATGTCAGGCCTCCCTGTCCATCACCAACTCCCAGAGTTCACTCTGACTCAGGTCTATCGAGTCAGCGATGCCATCCAGCCATCTCATCCTCTGTCATCCCCTTCTCCTCCTGCCCCCAATCCCTCAGTTATGTCTTAACCCTTAGGAGGGCCTAGAAGCAATAACATTCCAGCACCACAAATGGACACTAGAACCCTGGCTCTAACTTCTAAATACCATTCTGCAATAAAAGGCAACAAGAAAGGGTGGGGACAGAAAAAACATTTCTAGAAATATTGGCTAATAAGCCAACAGATGAGATAAAACAGAATCATTAAGAAATAATCAAAAGTAAGGCAGAATCAAGGGATAAAGAAAAGGTGGGACAAATAGGAAACACTGCAATATAATATTTAGATTTAAACCTAATCATATGAATAATCATATTAAATGCAAGTAGTTTAAACACCCCAATAAAAAGGGAGAGACTATCAATTTGGATAAAAAAGCAAAGTGTGTATCTTGTATCCAACTATATGCTGAATACAAGATACATACTTTACATATAAAGTCACAAATAGGTTAAAAGTAAAAGAAGAGAAAATATATATCATACAAACACAGTCAAAAGAGAACTGGAATAGCTATATTAATATCAAAGTACATTTCAAAGTAAAGAATATTACTAGGGATGAAAAATGTCCATTTCATAATGGAAAAAGTGCTCAATTTATCACAAGGACACTTAAGAACAGAGCTTCAAAATACATGAAGCAAAACTGATAGAACTTTAAGGAGAATTAGACAAATCCAGAATTCTAGTTGGAGATTTCAAAAGAATATTTCAATTGATAAAACAAGTATTGGAAAAACTCGTTAAGGATAAATTTGACCATTATCAATGTTGACATACATAGAACATTCCACACAAGAGAAAAATACATATTATTTTCTAGCACACATGAAACATTTGCCAAGACCTTATTCTGGGCATTTTAATGACTTTCAATAAATTTAAAATGGTTTCAAGTCATATCAAGTATATCTTTCTCACAAAGAAATTAATTTAGAAATCAATAAAACACATTCCAGCTATTTGGAAACAAAGTAACACTATTCTAAATCATCCATGAGTTAAAGAAAAAAAATCAGAGACATTAGAAAAAATTTCGAACTGAATGAAAATACAAGATATTACAAATTTGGGAATGCAGCTAAAACAGTATTTAGGGGGAAAGTTACAGCATTCAATGCCCATATTAGAAAGGAAAAAAGATCTCAGATCTCAAATCCATGATTTCATCTTCTACCTTAAGAAACTTGGGGAAAAAACATTGAACCCAACATCAGTAGAAGACAAGAAATAAGATCAGAGCCAAATCAATAAAATTTTAAAAAGTTAAAAAAAATAGAGAAAAATCAATAAAACAAAAACTTGCTCTTTCAGAAGAGGAATAAAGTTGATAAACCTCTAGCAGATTGATGTAGAAAAAGAGAATGAAGATACAAATTACAACATAAAGATGAGAAAAGGAAACATCACTATAGATTCTACAAATATTGAAAGCATAATCAGAGATTATTATTAAAAAGCATTATGCTGATAAATTTGATAACCTACATGAAATGGACTAATTCCTTGAAAGATACAAACCACCACAGCTCACTCAAAAAAAATTTAGATAAACTGAATAGATTTATGCCTTTTAAAGGAACTGAATTTATAGTTTAATACCTTCCCGTAAAGAAAACTCTAGGCCCATATGGCTTCACTGGTGAAGTCTATCAAATATTTAAGGAGGAATTAATACCAATTTTGTATGATCACTTTCAGAAAATGGAATAAAAAGGAAGAGCAATCAGGAGGTTGATTATAACACTGCTTGATGTTAAGCATTATTATAACGCTTCAGTAATCAAGGCAGTATGGGGGTAGACTAAGTATAGAAAAATGGATGGAGCACAACAGAGAGTATAGACATGGAGCTATACAAATAGAGAACCGATTATCAACAAGGGTGCGAAGTCCATTTAGTAGGAAAAAAACAGTCTTTTCAACAAACAGTGTTCAAACAGCTGGATACCCATATGCAAAAAATATACAAATAAACTTGAATCCACACTTTGTACTATACAAAAAAATCAAACCAAAATTGATTATAGACCTGACTGAATACAGAACATAAAAGTATAGAACAGCTAGAAAAGAACACAGGAGAAAACTTTAGTGACCTTGGGTTAGGCAAAGATTTCTTACGTATGAAACCAAACACATGATCCTTAGAGGGATAAACTGATAAAGATCAAAAACACAAGCTCTTTCAAAGACACTGTTAAGAGAATGAAAAATAAGCCGCAGACTGGGGAAAAATATTTGTAATTCACATATCTAATAAAGGACTTGTATGGAAAAAATATAAAAAACTCTCAACACTCAACTTTAAGAAAATAACCCTTCAAAAACTAACGGGAAAACAATTTGAATAGACATCTCACCAAAGAATATATGTAGATGCAAATAAGCACATGGAAAAATGCTCAATATCATTAACCATTAGGGAAATACAAAGGAAAACTACAATGAGATATCATTACACATCTTTAAAATATATAAAAATTTTAAAACTTACCATGCCAAGTGTTGGTGTGGATATGGAGAAACTGGAACTTTAGGTGTGAATATAAAACCTTATAATCATTTTGGAGACCAGTCTGGCAGTTTCCAGAAAAGTTAAACAGATACCTACCATATATGATCCAGCGATTTGACTCCTGGTATTTACCCAAGAAAAATGAAAGCATATATCCAGAGAAACATTTGTACATAAATATACATAGCAGCTTTATTGCTGACTGCCAAAAATTAGAAAAAACACAAATGTCTGTCCATCAACGAATGAATGAGTAAACAAACTGAGATACAACCTTTTAATGAAAAACTACTCAGGAATAAAAATGAATAAACTTGAAATGAAATTTAAAAAGAAATGAAATAAATACACATTGCCTCAAGATGAATCTCAAAGTAATTTTGCTGAGTGAAAAAAAAACAGATTAAAAAATACATACTGCATGTTCCAAGTATACAAAATTCTGGGAAAAATTAATTATAGTAATGGAAAACAGATCAGTAGTTGCCTGGGAATGGGGAGTGGCATGATAAATACGCTCACTTTCTTAACTGTGATGATTCCCAGGTATGTATGTATGTATGTATACACACACACACACACCAAAATTTAGACTGTACTCTTTAAATATGTTTAGTTAACTGTATGTCAATGATATCTCAATAATATCATTAAAAACAATCAAACAAAATCCTATGTTTTATTTCCATGTCTATTTCATGCCACCCACCATTGGAATATAAACTCCTTTAAGAGCAATGAGTATGTTAGACATTCATGCCCAGGCTAAAAGACATGAACCATTTCCAAAGCCTATGACACTGTAAAACTAAAGGGAAATTTTCTTAGAAATTAAAAGACAGCATTTATTAGGTAACTTGGATCAATGACTCAAGTAGCAAAGATAAATAACTTTATGCAATTAAAAGTAATGACTTAAATACAATAGAGTAAAATTTTAATCCAGCTCATGAGGTATGAGACAATTAGGAAAAAATGGGTGAGAGAGGCATAAAATTGCTTGAGAAAAGGAGAATCCAGACCAGACCAGAAGTGCTCAGCTATAACGACTTAGGACTATGACCAGTTGGATCACAAAGAAGTAAATGGACATTTATTCCAATATACAATACAGCATTATAGCTATATATGAGTTTACTTTTTATTTTATCAAATTCATAATTTATATGGCTCCTCCCTCATACATTAGAAAGGAATGACAAATTAGGTAATCTGCAACAACAATAACAAAATGGATTGACAGCTTTACTCTATAAACACTCTTATAAAATAATACAGTAACAGAAAGACAGTCAGAAAAAAGGACAGACAATTCATGAAAAACAAATAGACTTTCAAAGGATCACTTTATAATTAAAATATTTATATATAATTTACCATTTTAATCTATGAATTCTAAATTTTTAGAAATATTTATCAATGGCAAAAGAGTACTGTAATTGACATTTTCTTCCACATTTAGCAGAGGGATATTGGCAAACATCTTTCCTGAAAGCTCTTCAAGCCAAAGTTTTTAATATTTAAAAACATTTATATTTAATTCTACCATAAATAAATTAGCTTAAGCAAGTAATGAAATGTAAACCAAAAGATTTGCGAAGTTACTAATCACAATTTTCTATTAGCAAAAAACTAGAAACAACCTATAAATGCAACAGCAGGGAAACTTCTAAATAAATGAACCTCAGGATGGAAAAATACATGGCCATTTAAAGCTATTTTTAAAGAATTTTTTTTAAAACATGGGAAAATTCTGATTGAAGGAGAAATATCTGGACACAAATCTGTTTAGAACAGTATGATTCCAAATCTCTCACTCCTCCAGATTTTGAAAGTTTTGCCCTGCTCTTTAAGTACTTTCATCAAATTATGATTTTAGTGGCTTACTGCCAACCATATGGCTAACCAACTAAAGGCCTGAAAGCATCATCAAACAAAAATTCTGAACTCAGAAAATCCAACCCATCCTTCTCATGCTAACCTGGCGACAGTCTGGGGGTTTAATAACCGCAGATCCATCAACAAAACACCCTCCATTTCAAGAGGGACAGGAAATAAGCAGTGAAGAAAAATAGGTGCAAATGGGAAATTCAAATGCCTGAGATTTTTGCCCAGACTCTAGTTCATTAACAAGAATAATCTGGGATCATTCTGTAATATTAACACCCTCTTTGAAACAAAGATAAGGTCATTCCAAAATATAATATCACTTCTTCCAAGTGAATATCACATATTTCCAAGAGTGACACAACATTCACTCTTGGAACTCAGTTGCCAAGATGGCACCACCTTGGGCTGAGAGGCCAAGGAATAAAGGACTGAGGACAAACATCCCCACAGAAAAAAATCTTTTCTTAGCATTTGAAATGTTGTTCCAAAGAGTCCTGATTTTCTCAGGTCAGAAGCCTTTTCATCCTGAATATTCTGAAATACTAAGATTACCATAAGGGATGACAGAAATGATCCCAAGATTACATGGTGGAATTGGCAGAATTATTCAATATGACTTTATCCAACCATTCTTGATGGGCACATAAGACCAAGAAAGGAAAATCAGCAAACACAGCATTTTCAATTTGGGTGTACATTTTTTTTTCCTTTTCACAGAGTATGATTTCAATGCTGTTGATAGTTTGCCACACAAATAAAACCAGCAAGATTCCTATGGTTGTTCCAAGCCATAGCCTACAGTGTTAGAACAAAGTTAAATACCTCCTAAATGCTGCAATGCTCCAATCCTTACCTCATTTTTTATTATACACAATTGTTATATTCTCATTAGAGCACAATATGACCATAAATCACGAGTAACTGCTTACACCACCTTTCTACCTAACTTTTCCATTTTTCTCTTTGAGACATGTGGACAAACTCCCCATGAAACCTGAAATATGAATACCACCTTTACTAGAAAGCAAACTAAAGGGGAAAAGTGAAAACACTAGCCAAGCACTCAGACTCACTTATCACTCCAAGTCTCATCTCAAACCATCTCCCAAACTCCAATTACAGCAATTAGTGGTCAAGGCAGAGCTCCCCCTCTGAGAATGTGGTTCAGCAAAATAAGCAAGGGTTTCCATTCGCTTTACCACAGACAACTGCTACTACTTACCGAGGTTAAAGTCAACCACCAAAATAGCCAACATTCTGGAAATTAGCCTCTAGGAGAAAAATGCATATTCTGTATTTGCTTTCAAATACCAGTTTTAGTTTAACCTGCATGAACCAAAAAAACACTACAAAGTGCAAAGGGAATCCAAAAAGTTGTAGACCATAAAATTCAGTACTAAAGATAGAAGCTAATATAGGTTTTCTGTTTTACACTGAAGCAACTATCATCTAAGCCAGTCTTTCAGAGGTCTGAAAGCAACTCCTCCCCCAGTAAAAATAAAGCACCTACTAGATTCATATTAAAATAGAGTGAAATTCAGAACTCAGCTCAAGGGCATTATCCTTCACAAACTACCATATACATTCCACCTATTAGCCATGAGCTACTCATTAATACTTGAATTACTTTAAGTTTCCTTCTGCCCTGGAAGATAGTATCATTTAATAAACATATATGTGAAGCTACAGAATTAAAAATTAAACACATTAACCATGATTGCAGCGGTGGTTGCACAACATATACATTTGTCAAAATTCACCAAACCTTACACTTAAAATTGGCAAATTTTATTGTGTAAGTGTGTGTGTATAAAATCTCTCCAACAATATGAATTGTATTAGAGCTCCACGGAACGTGAATGTGAACTGATAATTCACTCATAAAATATGGATATAACAGTGACTGAGAGGGAAAGAGAAAAACTAACATATACTACCTCAGGCCTTCTCAGCCCCAGTATTACTGACATTTGGGGCCAGATGCTCCTTTGTTGTGGGGGAGTAATCTTGTAGGATGTTTAACAGCGTCAGGGGCCTCCACCCACTGGACACCAGTTGCATCTTTCCCCCTTTGATTGTGACAACTGAAAATGTTTCCAGACATTGCCAAATGTCCCCTGGGAGGAAAGCCACCGCCTGGTTGAGAACTCTGCATAGCTCCTTTTTACAAGATCTATTATGTAATTATGTAAATTCAGCTAAAGCTAGAGGTAACAATCACAGAAAAAGAAAAAAATGGTGAATGATGATGACTTAGGACTTATACAGGATACTTTCAAATATAGGAAATGAATATAATCAATGCCCTCCTCCATAGCTAAAGACAGGTAACTCTGAAAACACTTCAAGTCCATTTTTCCACCTTTTGTTGTTAAGGTTTCATAGCTATACATCATCACCATGGACCAACTCTCTCAATAACTTTGTAAAGTGGTCATTTGTTCTGGTGCAACATAAAGGAATTAAAGAACTGATTACACACTCTGAGGACAGAATGCAAATAAGCCCCAGACTTTCAATGAAAATGACATTTTAAAACTCAAGTCCTTAAATTCAACATTTGGTGACATTCAAAGCCCTAGATGTCTGTTGACAGATGAATGGACAAAGAAGTTGTGGTGCATAACTCAGCCATAAAAATTGAACACATTTGACTCAGTTCTAATGAAGTGGATGAACCCAGAGCTTGTTATACAGAGTGAAGTAAGTCAGAAAAAGAAAGACAAGGTATATTAACGCGTATATATTGAATCTACAAAGATGGTACTGATGAACCTATCTGCTGCTGCTGCTGCTGCTAAGTCGCTTCAGTCGTGTCCGACTCTGTGCGACCCCAGAGACGGCAGCCCACCAGGCTCCCCCGTCCCTGGGATTCTCCAGGCAAGAACACTGGAGTGGGTTGCCATTTCCCTCTCCAATGCATGAAAGTGAAAAGTCAAAGTGAAGTCGCTCAGTCGTGTCCGACTCTTAGCGACCCCATGGACCGCAGCCTACCAGGCTCCTCCGTCCATGGGATTTTCCAGGCAAGAGTCCTGGAGTGGGGTGCCATTGCCTTCTCTGATGAACCTATCTATAGGGCAGCAAAGGAGACACAGACATAGAGAAGAGACTTGTGGACACAGTGGGGGAAAGAGAAGGTAGAACAAATTAAAAGAGTAGCATTAAAACATATACATTACCATATGTAAAATTAGATAGCCAGTAGAAATTTGTTGTATGATGCAGGGAGCTCAAACCAGTGATCTGTGACAGCCTAGAGGGGTGGGATGGGGTGGGAGGGAGGTTCAAGACGGAGGGGACATATGTATACCTATGGCTGATTCATGTTGCTGTACGGCAGAAACCAACACAATGTTGTAAAGCAACTATCCTCCAATTAAAATTAAATGCATTTTAAAAAAGAAAAAAAAATTGACACCATCTCTGAACAAAATCCCTATTAAATAAGGCCATATATGAGACACACTAAGTAAATAACTAGTTTCAACTGTCCACCTCCTAACACAATAGAGAACAAGCTTAAAAGAAATAAACTGTTCAATAATTTCATGTTTGGAAATATATTCCAAGGAAAAAACCCCCAAAAGAAGTTAGATCACAAACATTCAAAGCATTACTGATAGCAATTATTGCACAACTCCCAGTGCTGCAAACTAAGGCAAAGCAATAGACATAATATTTTATCAGACACATAGATGATGGTTGAAAGAAACCTGAGTCTCTAGTCCAATGCCTGGTCTCCAAACCACTGAGGGGACCTGAAGGTACGAAAGAGGGCTTACTGGCCATTTGCACAACTTCTTTTTTAAAGTGGTAGCTCCACTACCATCCAGGTAGTGGTGCTAAGCCGCAAGATTCAGAAAAACAAAGAAACAAGCACAGTCAGATGGATAAATGACCTGGTTAGCCATTACATATTTTTGTACTGCATACAAATTATTATTTGTATGCAAATACTATATAATATATTGTATATAAACATGAACAGTTAGATCTACAAAAAACAAAGTATAATTTGTTAGTCAAAAAAATCTTTCAGATTACAGAGTTAGGGGAAAAAATGAGATGCCTTTTTACAGGGAAATGAAATATGGCCCCAGAATTGATATAAGAATCAGCAAGAAACATATGAGAATATAGACTTGCTCATTATTAACCAGGGGAACATAAATTAAAAGCACAGTGATGCTATTAAACATCCAGCAGGTTGGAAAAATGTTGAAGAGTTTAAACAAAATCAAGTGCTGGAGAAGATGTAAAATAATTAGAATTCCCACCAACTTACAACCACTTTTAAAAAGAGTTTATTTTGTTTGGTTTGGTGTGTTTATTTTTTTTCCCACACTACACATTGAATGAAAATCAAAACGGAAGTTTCAGGAAATGGCAGGCAGGCTCATCCTAATTTTATTCGCTCATTCCAATCACAATTATATTTAACACCAGAGTGCTTTATATCATGTTGCTTGTTGTTGTTTAGTTGCTAAGTGGTGTCTGACTCTTATGTGACCCCATGGACCATAGCCTCCAGGCTCCTCTGTCCATGGGATTACCATCTCTTAATTCCCCAGGTGTAAATTAACCAAGACAGTCCTTTTCCATTTCTACTCCATGGTTTATATACCTCTCTTAAAAATAAATTTAAAAATCAGGTTTGTGTTTTTTCATGCTAAAAGAATAATTAGGAATACAAATCTGGTGCTGCTGGCAGTTGGGGGTAGGGGTCAGTGGCAGCCACCCAAAAGAATAAATTTGCTAAGTTACCTACTTCAGCACAGATAACTGGACTGATCAGATTAACAATGGTCAGAAAACAGCAAATAACACACTGAATTCTGCATCATCCAAATGCAAAATTCTGGGTCCTCCTTTTTCTTTGGGACTCAGTTCAAATGTCACCTGCTTAGGGAGGCTTTCTGTGATCACTGTATCAAGAAAGCCCCCATGCCACTGTCCCATGAACTCTGTCGTTCAGAGAACATATCACTGAAAATGTCATCTCTGCTTTCTTTTTTATTGTCCATTTTCCTCCCTTCCTAACAGAGTATCTTGTTCATTCTGTTAAATCCCAGAAACTGACATAGAACAGGCACCCAGTATTCCTAGAAAATTTCTTGAGCAAATGCAATGAATAAATAGGGAAGACTGGCAGGTAAGCAGGTAAATGATTATCATACGAGTACTATCAGCAAACACACACAGAGAGACAGATAAATCTAACTTAGGCAGGTAACATGAAAGAACTACCGGTTTTCAGCAGATTGTTTTATTTCAGAACAATTGCCTCAACGTAAGAGATGGGATGTAATGAGGAGATAGGGAAACAGGAAAACGCTGTAAAGGTGAGAGAAGAGTGGTAGTAAGACAGTGGTAGTAAGATGGAGAAAAGGAAAGTGATACGCAAGCTATTAGAGAATCAGAGCGTAGTGATTCACAGGATAAGAGTGAGGGTGAGGCCAAGCAAAACTCCAGCATTTATAACTTAGCCAACTGGAAATAACAAATACATATGTAAGCAAAGATTTGGGAGAGGTAGGAATGAAAGGGGGGAAAACAAGACTAACTCCATTCATTAATTGCTGGAGGGGGTTGTTGGGAGGCTCATATACAAAAGACAACATAACTTGGCATAAGCTGCTCAACCTGGACTTAACCTGAATGCAGCTTTTTCTGTCTCTCTGATCAATGGCCCCACCTACAAACAGGTTTTTTTTAATGTCTTCCAGAATCTTTATTAAACTTTACAATTGTAGGGACCTGATGCAGAGGGAAGTGAGAGGGCCCCAGAGCAGGGTCAGAAAATGTTGCCATGGTTACACAGGAACACTAGACTGAAGACAGGTCCCTTGAAGCTGGGCCCCAAGTCAACAGGCCCCAAGGTCCAAATCACTTCTTCTGCCACCTGATTGATCTGGGATGGTGATCTGGGACGGGAGAACAGTATCCCAGTTTGGATGATGGTAGAAGTAGAACACATGTGCGTTAACTAACAGAGTTCAAAGGCTAATTTCTGTTAATTGTCTTTGTAATGTATGACAGGTTATTATCACTGTCTGTGTATGGTTGATCTTATGGTTTTAGAAAAGGCAGAGGAACCAGAGATCAAATTGCCAACATCTGCTGGATCATGGAAAAAGCAAGAGAGTTCCAGAAAAACATCTATTTCTGCTTTACTGACTATGCCAAAACCTTTGACTGTGCAGATCACAATAAACTGTGGACAATTCTTCAAGAGATGGGAATACCAGACCACCTGACCTGCCTCTTGAGAAACCTATATGCAGGTCAGGAAGCAACAGTTAGAACTGGACATGGAACAACAGACTGGTTCCAAATAGGAAAAGGAGTACGTCAAGGCTGTATATTGTCACCCTGCTTATTTAACTTATATGCAGAGTATATCATGAGAAATGCTGGGCTGGAGGAAGAACAAGCTGGAATCAAGACTGCTGGGAGAAATATCAATAACCTCAGATATGCAGATGACACCACCCTTATGGCAGAAAGTGAAGAACTAAAGAGCCTCTTGATGAAAGTGAAAGAAGAGAGTGAAAAAGTTGGCTTCAAGCTCAACATTCAGAAAACTAAGATCATGGCATCCAGTCCCATCACTTCATGGCAAATAGATGGGGAAATAGTGTCAGACTTTATTTTTCTGGGCTCCAAAATCACTGCAGATGGCGATTGTAGACATGAATTAAAAGACGCTTAGTCCTTGGAAAGAAAGTTATGACCAACCTAGATAGCATATTCAAAAGCAGAGACATTACCTTGCCAACAAAGGTTCGTCTAGTCAAGGCTATGGTTTTTCCAGTGGTCATGCATGGATGTGAGAGTTGGACTATAAAGAAAGCTGAGCGCAGAAGAATTGATGCTTTTGAACTGTGGTGTTGGAGAAGACTCTTGAGAGTCCCTTGGATTGCAAGGAGATCCAACCAGTCCATCCTAAAGGAGATCAGTCCTGGGTGTTCATTGGAAGGACTGATGCTGAAGCTGAAACTCCAGTACTTTGGCCACCTGATGCGAAGAGCTGATTCGTTGGAAAAGACCCTGATGCTGGGAAAGATTGGGAGCAGGAGGAGAAGGGGACAACAGAGGATGAGATGGTTGGATGGTATCACCAACTCAATGGACTTGGGTTTGGGTGGACTCCGGGAGTTGGTGATGGACAGGGAGGCCTGGCGTGCTGCGGTTCATGGGATCGCAAGGAGTCAGACATGACTGGGTGACTGAACTTACTGACTGATCTTACAAGCAGACAAGGAGGCCCATCTACTGGATGTGATTTTAGCAGCCTGGAAGGGACTTCCTTTTTAAAACTAGATCTTCTCCAGTGCACTCCAATGTCTTAAATTCTTTTCATTGGAGCGAAGATAGCTAATTACCCTCATATAGACAAGAATTCCTTTTGCCACCCATAGTGAGTAAAAATGACTGGTCAGATTGCTTCCTGAAAGCAAGTTCAAGGGAGGAAGCAAGATCACTCTAGCTAACAAACTTTTACTTGGTAATGGTGCCTGTGAGCTTTATCTGTGTTTCTATTTGTAGATTAGATAATTGTATTTAGGCTGGTGTCAGCTCCACAGGAAAATGCCTGATGATGCCCCCTGCTTTCAGCTTTGTTTCCTTAAAGCAAAGAGAAACTGCATCTCCATCAGTTTTTAACGCCTTGGCTTCCATCCTGTTCAAAGTGGTTGGGAGCATAAAAGACAAGTTCACACCCTTACCATTCTTACCAGCAGCAGGAGAAATTATACCCATGCAGTTTGGGCCAGTAATTTGGAGCCTTTCAGGCATATGATTTTTTTTTTTTTTAATGAGAGTGGAAAGACTCTCAGGATTTCTTATGTCTTGACCACACAAGCCACAAACTATAAAGGGGAAAAGACATTTACAGGTTCAAACCTTTGGAAGTGAATGGGCAGTTGCCCAGCTGTTCAGGAGGAACCCTGAGCCTGACATTAGGACCCCTTAGACAGTCTTGAGCATCCACTATCTGTAAAAGAGTATAAATCTCACTTGGGAAACTGAAGTTTTGAAGTGGCAGGATCGGAAAAAATGTGACAAGATGGCCCTGGCTTCCATTTTCTACAAAGGAATCACGTGGGATAACTACTCCCACTGAAGTTGTAAATTTTGACCTTTCTGGAAAACCTAGACTTCTCCTTTGTGAATGAAGCCTTGACCAGCCTGTGGGAGCCAAGGCTGAAACCAATGAGGAGTTTACTTCACAGCAGTGTGGGTTCTCAAAAAATACCCTCTAACCCATCTACCAAGGTTGATCGGAGAACTGTGCCCCTGGACATTGAGCATCAGGCCAGGGCAGGTGGAGAGGTCCAAACCAAAGCCTCATGTGAACATGACCTTGGGCTAAACTCTGAATCTTAGCTGCCTCTTCTCAAAATGAGGCATGGCAATTACTACCTCAACAGGCTGTTAAGAGGATTAAATAAGATAATGCATGTGAAGTGTTTATCCTTGTCCTTTCAGAAATGCTCAATAATCATGTAGCAACTATTAATAGTACCAACAATAACAACAACATCACCAAAACCTGAATACACTTAAGTGCATACAGTCGGTAGTGCCGTGTTGCTACCAGGACCATTTTGTAAATCTTGCTTTGCTCCATCTGGACCACTCAGCACTTTTCTCTCTTCCAGCAATAAAAATTCACTTGTAGGAAAACCATTTAAATCAAGAATTAAAATATCTTTTCCATCTCAAACCACTACATAACATGCTTATCAGCTACAGGGCTGGTAATCCAATCTGCCTTGGATTATTGTTTGTTTGTTTTGCTAAGTATGAAAAACACACCAAAATACAGTAAAAGCTCAGTTGTTTCATGATCCATATGCCACACTA
Organism: Bos taurus; assembly: GCF_002263795.3. Taxonomy (NCBI): domain Eukaryota; kingdom Metazoa; phylum Chordata; class Mammalia; order Artiodactyla; family Bovidae; genus Bos; species Bos taurus. Next base: position 104,693,217 of record NC_037357.1, read on the forward strand.
GAAACTCTCTCAAGTCACATGGTAAGAAGATAAATATATATACTGCTGCTAAGTCGCTTCAGTCGTGTCCGACTCCTAGCGACCCCATGGACTGCAGCCCACCAGGCTCCTCCATCCATGGGATTTGCCAGGCAAGAGTACTGGAGTGGGTTGCCATTGCCTTCTCCAATGCAGGAAAGTGAAAAGTGAAAGTGAAGTCGCTCAGTCGTGTCCGACTCCTAGCGACCCCATGGACTGCAGCCCACCAGGCTCCTCCATCCATGGAATTTGCCAGGCAAGAGTACTGGAGTGGGTTGCCATTGCCTTCTCCGAATATATATACTACTGTTCACCAAAACACCATTTCTTACAAGTAAACAGGAAATAAGTGTCCACAGGCAGGAAAATGGATAAATAATGATATATCCATACAAAGAATCGACTAGATAAGAGGTCAGCAAACTTTTTCTGCAAAGGGCCAGATAGTAAATATTTTAGGCTTTCCAGGCAGTACAGCCTCTGTCACAAACTCTGCTGCTTGGTGTGAAACGGTTGTAGATAATACATGAAGTTTATTTACAAAAAGAGGTGGCTGGCTAGACTTGGCCCAGAGGCCACAGATTGTTAACCCCTGAACTTGATCCACATCCATCAAAACGGACACACGTCAAGCAATGTAGAGCCAAATATGCAAGTTTCAAAACAATATGCCTGGTATGATTCATTAACTCAAAGTTTAAATATCTGAAAGCACTAACTACTTTCTAATATTTGTGTATATGTATATATTAGTAAATGTATAAAAACAGGCTCAACTGATAAACTCTTGAGTTCATGACAGAGAGATGTAGGAGAATCAACTGCAATTTTTTTTTTATATTTCTTTAAAATCCAAATATCCAACTCCAAAGCAAATAAGGCATAATGCCAAGACCTGATAAAGCTGGGTGGGAGAGACAGCTAATTATCACATTATTCCCTGTCTCAGGATTATATTTGAAAAACATCTCAAAAATTTATTTTTAAATGTTTAGTAAAAACAGGCATTTCCCTTTATTTTGAGGAGACAAGGCTTAAGAATCAAGTTAAATGTGTTTTTGCTCTGCATTAGTCTAATCCAATCGCTAAAACAGACGGAGGACTAAAGAACTGCTACATTATAAAGGAGTCCAGGTGTAAAAACAAACACTCTGAGAAAGAAAACTACGTACTATAAAACACCTAGAAAAAAAGTTGTTTTTAAAACAGCATTCACTGTTTTCTCAATTATAAAAGAATTTGTGCTATGTGTAAGAGGAGAAGAAAAACTTCGGGGGGGGAAAAAAAACAAAGAAAAATGTTACCCATGAATTACCCTATCACCCAACCATAACTATTAATATTCTGATGGGAGTAGCTGTCTAGGATTTGTTATGTGCATTTTTTACTTACAAAAATGGCATACCATATATACATTCTGTTTTGTAGACAGCTTATTTGAACAGCTTTTTTATTAGAATATTCATGGATGCACCTCTCTTTTCCTGGATTTTTATCTCAAAGTAGTACACATGCTATACACAGACTTCAGTCCTGACAGCTTAAAAGACTTTGATCGGACTTACCAGCCAAGTGGAGAAGTGCATTTCACCTCCATTCGTCATCTAGACCAAATCGAAGCTTCCTCAAAGCCCTCACTGAGTCACCACTCAGAGCTGCTTATTCTAAGCTGTTTATAACAAGTGTCAGGTTAGCTACCACTGCTGTAGACCAGGACTATCTAATGAAAAATACAACCTACAAAACTATTGCTTGTTGATCATGAAAACATCTCTTAAGGATAAAAACTAAAACAACTGCCAACCTTACTTTGCAAACAGAGCAGCTGTTGTTAAGGAGATTAATAAGTAACTTGCTCCAATAACTTGCACCTACCCTATAGCAGAACCTTCATCCCTTGAACAAGATTTACTGGAAACTCAGGGTTCCATTAAGCCAGAGTTAATGGCTGCTGGCTGAATGCTGTGCTACATCTACTACACTTCTTATCAGCAAGTAATTTAGCATCAACTGCACTGAGCCTCCAGGGAAGCTGGAAAGAATATTGTTTATAATCTCATGCCTCTTACATGAACAAATTGAGCTTTTCTCAACTTTGCATTTCCACAAAACCCTCTTTTCATTCCAAACCTGCCTTTGTAACAACTCCAAACATCCAACTAATCACCCGTCTTGCTTGGCCATGGAACATTACTGTTCAGTCGCTCAGTCATGTCCGACTCTTTGCGACAACATGAATCGCAGCACGCCAGGCCTCCTTGTCCATCACCAGCTCCCAGAATTCACCCAAACTCGATGTGCATCGAGTCAGTGATGCCATCCAGCCACCTCATCCTCTGCCCTCCCCTTCTCCTCCTGCCCCTCATTACTGTTAGGAAAAAGAAAAAGGAGGGGGGGATAAGGAGGAAAGGAATCAAGCCCACTTGGCCATGCCTCACCAGAACCTAGAAAAGGCACTCTTTCTTCCAGGCTGGAAAGGAAAAGTATGGGATGCAGCAGATATGTCCAGGAATCTATGTAGTCTAGTGGCCAGGAGTTCACTGATCCCACTCACCCCTCCATCACTCCCACTGACGCACTTTAAACTTTTCCCCCGTGACTTCTCCCTGTTTCTTTCTCTTGTCTCTACACCAGCTGTCTCTCTTGTATCTCAAGTTCAAATGCCTAAAAAAGAACCGCTCCATTTGGATCTTACAAGTCTAATCATCTCAAGTTCCACTGACCAGCCAACAAGCAAATAGCCAAGTTCAGATCCTTTTCCTTGATCAATTAACTGCAACTGTGGTGGATGGCGGGAAGGGTCAAAAGTACAGAGACAGCCAAATCTAAAGAACTGCCCAGGCCACTTTTGCCAGCAGAAGACTAAAGTGAGCAAGCTTCTGAGAGCTGGCTGGTCTTTTAAAGCTACTGGTAACTCATGCGAAACATTTATTAGTCTCAAACCAACTTCTAAGGTCTGCATTTCCATGAAGGCATTACCAATATCCAGTTCATCAAGCAGGATAACACTGGGGTTCTCACTCATTCACAGATATCCTTGCCACAATATAAAGTGGCTTTCCACTGTCCTCTATTCTCCATTCCCATTTCACCCTGTATTAGACCTTTGGTCTTTCTTAGTTAACTTGGTTTCACTGTTTATTGCCTTTCTTATTCCAACCCAATCAGTTTATTTTTTCTTAGATTAGATCTATAAACAACTTTCAAAGTTACCACTCCCTGCTCAAAGCTATGGTCTAGTCATCTCATCCCCCTTCCCTCCCCTGCTGGCAGCCAAAATAGGTCCAAACGCTAACCCATGCAGACGACCCACAATAAGGCTTATGCCTACTTCCCAGAGTCATCACATGCTTTGTCCCTTATTACAGCTAAACTCACTTCTGTTTCAACACACAAACCATTCTGTGGTCTCCAGACGTCTCTTTATAACACTTCCTCCATCTGATAGCATTTATTACCTTCCTAGGGCACCACTTGCCAAAATCCTGTCATTCTCCAAGGTCAGTTCTGTGCACATAGCCTTTCCAAACTCCCCAGCAAAATGAGCTCTCTCCCTTGGTCCCATAGCACTTAATTGAAACTTCTATTACTTCTAGTCCAGTGCTGTCCAGTAGAGATGTGTCTAAATTTCCTAGTAGCTACATTCAAATTGAAAAGATGAAATTTAATAATATTGAACTCAATGTCAAAAATACTACCAGGTCAACATGTAATCAATATAAAAAGCGAGATATTTTGTATGTTTCCATATTACATCTTCAAAATCTGATATGTATTTTACACTTAGAGCATATCTCCATGAACTAGCCATATTGGAAGTGCTCAAGTGGCTGCCTTTTTGGATAAGGCATAATCAGCTCTTTCGAGCTAAAAATGGTATTGCTTCCTTCATTCCCACTCCATAAGCCCATGTTAAGACTTTAAACTTTGATTTTCTTTTAGTCCCAAGCTTCTAATTTATCACTCCTCCTCTTTCCCCTTTGGTAACCATAAATTTGTTTTCTATGTCTGTCAGTCTGTTTGTTTTGTAAATAAGTTCGTTTGTATCATTTTTTTTAGATTCCACATATGTGGTATCATATTTGTCTTTAACTTACTTCACTTAGTATGATAATCTCTAGGTTCATCTGTGTCGCTGCAAATGGCATTATTTCATTCTTTTTATGGCTGAGTAATATCCCACTGTGTGTGTGTGTGTGTGTGTATCAATATACACACACCACATCTTTACCTATTCATCTGTTGATAGATATTTCGGTTGCTTCCATATCTTTGCTACTGTAAACAGTGTGGTTATGAATGCTAGGGCACATGGACCTTTTCAAATTAAAGTTTTCATCTTTTCTGGGTATATGCCCAGGAGTGGGATTGTTGGATCATATGGTAGCTCTATTTGTAGTCTTTTAAGGAACCTCCATGCTGTTCTCCATAGTGGCAGTACCAATTTACATTCCCATCAACAGTGCAGGAGGGTTCCCTTTTCTCTACACCCTCTCCAGTATTTGTCATTTGTAGAGTTTCTGATGATGGCCATTCTGACTGGTGTGAGATGCTACTTCAATGTAGCTTTGATTTGCATTTCCCTAATAATTAGCAATGTTGAGCATCTTCTCATGTGCCTGTTGGCCATGAGGATGTCTTCTAAACTTTAGTTTTTCAGGCTATTATACCTTCCTTATATTGGTATCATCTAGAGCAGAAGTCAGCAAACTAAGGCCTAAGAGTCAAATCTAGCTGGCCACCTCTTTTTGTAAATAAAAGTTTTATTTTAATATCTTTGCTTATTCATTTACATTTGTCTATGTTGCAAGCAAATTCCAGAAAAACATCTATTTCTGATTTATTGACTATGCCAAAGCCTTTGACTATGTGGATCACAATAAACTGTGGAAAATTCTGAAAGAGATGGGAATCCCAGACCACCTGACCTGCCTCTTGAGAAACCTATATGCAGGTCAGGAAACAGTTAGAAGTGGACATGGAACAACAGACTGGTTCCAAATAGGAAAAGGAGTACGTCAAGGCTGTATATTGTCACCCTGCTCATTGAACTTATACACAGAGTACATCATGAGAAACGCTGGGCTGGAAGAAGCACAAGCTGGAATCAAGATTGCCAGGAAAAATACCAATAACCTCAGATATGCAGATGACACCACCCTTATGGCAGAAAGTGAAGAGGAACTCAAAAGGCTCTTGATGAAAGTGAAAGAAGAGAGTGAAAAAGTTGGCTTCAAGCTCAACATTCAGAAAACAAAGATCATGGCATCTGGTCCCATCACTTCATGGCAAATAGATGGGGAAACAATGGAAACAGTGACAGACTTTATTTTCTTGGGCTCCAAAATCACTCAGATGGCGACTGCAGCCATAAAATTAAAAGATGCTTACTCCTTGGAAGGAAAGTTATGACCAACCTAGATAGCATATTCAAAAGCAGAGACATCACTTTGTCAACAAAGATCCGTCTAGTCAAGGCTATGGTTTTTCCAGTGGTCATGTATGGATTCGAGAGTTGGACTGTGAAGAAAGCTGAGCACCGAAGAATTGATGCTTTTAAACTGTGGTGCTGGAGAAAACTGACAGTCCCTTGGACTGCAAGGAGATCCAACCAGTCCATTCTGAAGGAGATCGGTCCTGGGTGTTCTTTGGAAGGAATGATGCTAAAGCTGAAACTCCAGTACTTGTGGCCACCTCATGCAAAGAGTTGACTCATTGGAAAAGACTCTGATGCTGGGAGGGATTGAGGGCAGGAGGAGAAGGGGATGACAGAGGATGAGATGGCTGGATGGCATCACCGACTCGATGGACGTGAGTTTGAGTGAACTCCGGGAGGTGGTGATGGACAGGGAGGCCTGGCGTGCTGCAATTCATGGGGTTGCAAAGAGTTGGACACAACTGAGCGACTGAACTAAACTGATGTTGCTTTCACAGGACAATGGCAGAGTTGAGTAGACACAACAGAGACCATATGGCCCACAAAGCCTAAAATATTTACTATCAGGCCCTTTACAGAAACAGTTTGTCGATTCCTTCCACAGAGCAGTAATTCACAAAGTGTGGTCAGTAGGCCAGAGCTGGTCAGCAAGCCATTATCAGTCTCAAATGAGAAGGAGGTTCCATCAGAACGTAGATTTGTTTTTTTTCTATAAGTTTTTCTTAATGAAGAAAGCAGTATATTAGCTAATAGTCTGGCACTGGGTCTGAGTCTCACTATAATTGTTTAATTGATTTTATTGTACTTATGTCACATAATTTAAAAAATTGTATAGGCAAATACAACAATTTTTTAAATAACACATTCATTTATTTAGGGCTGCACAGGGTCTTCATTGCTGTGCCTGGGCTTTTCTCTAGTTGCAGTGAGCAGGGGATGCCCTCTGGTTGTGGTGCACAGGCTCCAGGGTGCATGGACATCAGTAGTTGCGCTTCACGGGTTCCAGAGCACTGGCGAGGTAGTTGTGGCACACAAGCTTAGTTGCTCCATGGCATATGGGATCTTCCCAGACTAAGGGTCAAACCTGTGTCGCCTGCACTGGCAGGCAGATTCTTAGTCACTGGACTACCAGGAAGTCCGATTTTTTAACTTCATTGCTTCTGAGGCTCCAACTTGGATAAAAGAAGTTTCTCTGATTCCTGTATTTATATATCATCTCTATACTTTCTTACAGAATTTTGTTTTGTGTTCATATCTAAGCATTTAAGCCAACTAGACTTTTTAATAAAATTCAAGTAAGGGCTCCAATTTTATTTTTTCCAAATATACAGTAGTATTAGAATAATTTAAATGTAGCCTTCTCTAAAATGAATGTCCCTTTTCATATATTAAATTATATACACTAGAATTTATTACTGGATTCTCTATTATTTCACTGACCCATTTGTCTCTTTATAAGTCAACATCATACTGAATTAACTAGGGACTTTATAGTTTTATTAACTATGCATTGCTATGTAACAATATTATAAGAATAAAACAGCACACAGTTACTACCTCAGAGTTTCGGTGGGGTCAGGAGTCTGGGCACAACTTTACTCTGTCTTCTGTTTCAAGATCTCATTAAGCTTCAAGTTGGGTGGTTGCAGTCTCATTTGAAGCCAAAATGGGGAAGGATGTGCTTCCAAGGTCACTCGACTGATGGAATCATTTTGTTCCTTGTGCACTGCCAAACTGAGGGCCTCAGTTTCTTTCTGACTGTCAGCAGAAGACTGCCTTCAGTTCCTGCCGTGTGGTCTTCTCCATAGGATAGATCGCAACAAAAGAAACTTGTTTCTTCAAAGCCAGCCAGGGACAAAGTATCTCAGGAAGACATTACAATCTTATCTAATATAATCATGGACATGTATTCACACACATTGAAATACCTTTGTTGTATTCTCCTAGTTAGAAACTAGTCGCAGGTCCTGCCCAAACCCAAATGAAGGAGATTACACCAGAACATGAATACCGGAAACGAGGATGATGACAGTGGCCATCTTATATACAATAGTATATTCTGACAACAGCGGTAAGGCATATACTTCCTTCCCCCTGTTCCATATGTCTCTTGCCTTCTCAGGCATTTATTCTTCTACATAAACATTGTTTATATCAAGTGCCACTCCCTCCCCCCAAAAAGTTCCATTGGGACTCTATTTGGAATTACATTAAACACATTTTAAACTGATAATTTTATAGTACCAAATCTCCCCATTGAAGAACACAATGTTCTTCAATCTGTTCAGATCTTATAATCTTCAATAAGATTTTAGTTTTCTTCATATAAGAGCCTTACTTTTTTTTTTAACTATTCTGAAGTCGTTATGATTTCTGTTGCTACTGAGACTGAAATTTGTCCTCCCTTTTCTTTTCTAAGGCTTATGTAAAATAATGAAAAGCAATTAATTTTTGTATTTTTATCTTGCATCTAACCACTTTACCAAATTCTCATATTAGTTTATCTTTAGACTCTATTAGGTTTCTTCTGATACAACAACTGCATCTGTGAAGAGAGAAACTCATCTCACTGAGAAATAAGGATTGGTAATCTGAGGCAAGAATAAAAGTCTCTACACTCCTGGGGGGAAGAAGATTGATAATTCAGCAGGCATGGTAACTACCAGCACCCACTTCTAAACCAATTCGATCAGTGGCAATTCAGCTTAGTCTAATCATCAGTGACAACTCACCTTGTTTCAGGGAATATACTTCTAGAAGCTAATTACAGTGACAGCCTCACACAACTCAAGGTCAACCAATCAGCAGCACAGCAGTGACTATGCTTCCCAGAGGCAATCAACAACAGTCTCACCCCAATAGCCATGATTCTAAGGCCAAGGGCAACCACTCCTTCTGTAACCAAAGCAACCATCAAACACCACCAGGCTTCCCCAAAAGAACAGCAATCTGTTTCACTCATAAACTCTGCTTGACTAGTACTGCTCTCTTACTTTGTTAAGTAATAAATTCAGGGTTTTGTTTTACATATTGAATAACAATCTAATCTTTTGATAGAGGGAAAACTAAGACTTCCTAACTTCTCAGTGCAACTATAAACAAATACATTCCCCCTAAGGAATGGAAACTACTCCAAACTCCAAGCATTCAATTGCAGACACGTGGCAGACACCAATTCAGTGGGTGAGAAAAATACTAGATTGGCTGCATCTTGCTTATGGAACCTTCTCCTCAAACTAGCCTCATGGTACTACAGATCACAGGAAAGCATATGTTAAGAATTTATTTATAACAAACTATCACAGGCCAGAGTCATATCCCAGAAATCAGAATCACCTTAGGAATGGTTTCAAAAAATACATACCCAGGTCCCTCTGCAGATCAATTAAAATGGAAACTTTATGAGATAGGACCAAACAACTGTGTTCTCAAAGCCCCTTAGTGATTCTGATGAGCACTCCTCTAGTTAGGAATGATTAGCAAGGTCTCCTAAGAGTGACAAGGCCATTTTGGTTTACTAAGAGATACTGGACACCTAGCCTCAGACTTTTGGGCAAAGCAGACCAAATCAACAGTCCCATGCTAGATACTCAATAGGGTTTCCCTGGTGGTTCAGTGGTAAAGAATCTGCTTGCCAAGCAGGAGATGTGGGTTCAATCCCTGAGGCAGGAAGATCCCCTGGAGAAGGAAATGGCAACTCACTCCAGTATTCTTGCCTGGGAAATCCCATGGGGAGAAGGAGCCTGGCAGGCTACAGTCCATGGGGTTGCAAAAGAGTTGGACATGACTTAGCAACTAAACAATAACAAGCTACTCAATAGCCAGATATTCCCTAGCTATCTCCAGATCCAAGATGAACCAGGCCTGCTATTACACTGTTCTCTCTGAATCAGTGGCTCTCAATCCTATTTGCACAGCTGAATCACCTGGAAGATTATTTTAAAACTATGAAAGCTGGCACCCTCCTCCAGGCCAAATGAATCAGAACCTCTTACCATGAAGTCTAAGCATATAGTATTTTAGGGCTCCTTAGGCAACCCTGATGGGCAAATAGGATTGACAACCATAAATGTACATTGCTCACCTGACCCAACCCATCTTTTATTTTAGTACAAGGCAACTGCAATTTCCCCTACAACAAATGATGATGAAAAAGCCTATCATACCTTACAAAAAGCACAAAGAAAATCTTCCACAGTAGAACTGGGATCCTTAATTCTATCACCAAACTCTTTCACAGGCTTACAAGTTCAAGTGATCAAATAACCAAAGGGAAATCAAGACAAAGAAAAGCTCTTTCCTATCTTCCCCCCTTTATGTCATTTTCTTGATGAATACTGGGACTCTACAGGAAGGAAAGGAAAGTCACTCAGTCATGTTCGACTCTTTGTGACCCCATGGACTGTAGACTACCAGGCTCTTCCCTCCATGGGATTCTCCAGGCAAGAGTACTGGAGTGGGTTGCCATACTCTATAAAAAGGTATAAAAATGTTCAGCCAGGAATGAAAAGTATCCTGTCAAGGCAAGTAGGATAACAGCCAAAAAAGGAAATTTAGGAGCAGTAATCCAACGATCTGCCTGTCATGTGGAGATAAGCCAAATTGGAAGCTGCTGTAATGGGTCCAAAGGAGAAAAAGACATAACAATCTATTTTTTACAGTGCACTTCAAATTGCTTTAGCGGTGCATTAGTCACCTATGTCAAAGGTTTAACATGTTTAAACAGAGAAACACAGTCACAGACGACTTTCCATTCAAAGCACCTTCTTGAGTGCTTCCTTAAAACAGTACATAATGCTGAGCAGTCAATGAATCATCAGGAATGGAGCCCACGGTAGGGTCAAATCAAGAACTCTAGCTGTAATTAAAATTGAGCAGAGTATTTCAATCTATCTGGATAAAAAGTCAGCTAGTTTCTAAGCAACTGAGCGACTTCCCTTTCACTTTTCACCTTCATGCATTGGAGAAGGAAATTGCAACCCACTCCAGTGTTCTTGCCTGGAGAATCCCAGGGACGGGGGAGCCTGGTGGGCTGCCGTCTCTGGGGTCCCACAGAGTTGGACACGACTGAAGTGACTTAGCAGCAGCAGGAAGTAGAAAAAACTTAACGTTCCACAATGCTAAAAGGTAGTGCAAGTGGCCTAACTGTATGTTGCATACAGGAAGTAAAGTGAATTAAATAAGAAAAAAAAAACTCTTCAGATTATAATGCACAAGTTGTGCAATAAACACAGAGGGTTATCATTGTGGTAACAGAAAAATAGAAGAGCCCTGACCCATGCAACATCAAGTTCCCCACCATACTTTGAAACTCTGCTGCTTCCACATTAAATTAATCCAGCAAGGTCTGAATTAGATCAGAAGACACACGGGCCTCCACTTGATGGGAAGAAATTCAATGAACAGGAAAAAACAGCAGCAACCTTCAGAACTTCGTTCCCATTTATCCAACTCCATTCCCTGATGACCAGATAACCTTGAAGAGAATGCGGTTTAGTAAGCCTGTTCCAACCTAGAACAACCTCCTTAACATCCAAAAGCTCTTTAAAAGTTGAAAAGTAGGTACCAATATCTATTAGAAGATCCCAACTGTTGCCATCTCAGATGCTCTATTTAATCACTCACAATCAACTCCGTATTTAATTAGTTACATGCAAGGTAGAGATAAAGATATAAAGGACTTCCAGTTAAAGATGATGGATTGAACACATCCATTTACCTTGGCTAGCACCCAAAAGTCCACTGAAATGACTGGATTTTTTTTTTAAACCCACAATAACAAAGAGAATGGAAGAGGAGACAACCACAATGACATTTTGGAAGCTGAGAAAAAGCCAAATCTTATGGCAGCTGTGAGCAAATCCAAGAATAAAATATTTGCACACAAGCACCCCCAGAAGGCAATTCCATGCACTCTTGGGACCAGGCACAAAAAGGAGCTAAAATATGGAGAATCTGGGAAAAGCTTTTTGAAAAGCAATTAGATGCCCTCCAACTTCCAGTCTCTGTCTTCTCCCCCATTCTATCATGGGTTCAGAGATTTACTATCTAGGGAGAATGAACTAGAGAAGAAAAGCACAGTGGAGACTGGATTCTACCCTCGAAACAGGAGCTTAAACAAAGGTCTATTTATACCACATGTGGAGACATCTATATCCTTAACCTTGTTCATCCAGAGAGAAGACCTGGAAGATTCTTCTATAGCAAATCTGATTAGACCAAAGGAAAAGACTCAGTTCCAAAACTCAATGGCCCAGCTAAATCACCCAACTTACAAACTCTCACTTCATGCTAAGAGGTTCCAGTCAGCATTTCTAGAGCTCCGCTCTTAAACATATACAGAACAGAGAGCAAATGGTTACCAGAAATTTGAGGTCAGTCTGTAGTATGCCAGATAACACAGAAGCTGGGAGGAAACTGCAGAAGGAAGCAGACTTTAAAAAAAAAACCCATCATTAATATTGTCAGAAGATCTTAAAATATTACATTTATGGTGGGATGCTAGAAAAAGAAATGCTCAGACCTCAACAGGGAGCTCCTAAAAATCAACATATAAAACACAAGAAAAATGCAATAGCAGGCAAGGTAAACTGGGAGAGATCTTCCAGAAGGCAGAACAAAAAGACAAAGAATTAGAAAACAGAAGGGAGGAAAATTAGAAGATCTAAGAGGTCCAACACTGAAACAGACACAACAGAGAAAATGAAAGGAAATTTAAAATAAAGCAAAACAGAACAATTCAAGAAAGTTTCCCCAAATGGAAGGACCTGAGTTTGCACAATGAAAGGGTACAGAGGAAAGATAGAAATAAACATATGGCAAGAGGTAATATTGTGAAATTTCAGAGCACTAGGAACTAGAAAGATTCCAGATGCTTTCAAAGAAAAGCACAATTTAATAATAAAACTCATTTGGATTTCTCAACAGCAACAAGAGCAAGAGACCTAGGGGAGAAGAGGAAGTGACAGAAAAATTCTGAGGGTAAATGATGTATGAACTAGAATTCTATACTCAGCCAAACTATCAAATTATGTGCAAGAGCATAATAAGATGTTCATACCTGCAAAGCCTCAACAAATTAACCTCTCATGAACTCTTTTCCAGAAAGCTACTAGAAGGTTTGCTCCACCAAAATGGATGAACGAAAAAGAGGAAGAAGACAGGACATCTAGGAAACTGAAGACTCAACATAAAAGGAGACAAGATTCCCCAGGATAATGGTAAAGGGAGATTATAATGATGTCAGCTGTTTCAAAGGCCCAGCGAACACTAGCCTACTCTGGGAGAAACATCTCTAACAATATTAATGATTGTTTTTTAAGAATAAAAAACTGACAGGATACACGACGTGTTTCAATACACTAAGTGAAGATATGCAGCTCTTGGGGGAGAATACGCGGATAATTTAGTGATGAATGAAGAAAATTAACAAGTGAAGGATAAAACAAGGCAACTTTTAACTGAAGGGGAAAAGCTGTGCAAGCAATCATAATAGACACTACAAGGTTCAGCTGTGAATCAGCTTACCTAATTAATATGATCACTGACTACTGCTCTAACCAAGTTGATATGATAACTGATAAAAGATATATTGGGGTCTACCCAATTTAGGAAAGATGTGAGGGAGGGAGAAAGGGGTAAGAGAACTAGATCGTGATCTTCCATAGTACGAAAACAATATATAACACCTAATACTGAAAAGTAATAGATTAACTGCTTTATTTAGAAACGAAGGTAACATGGTAAAAGCAGCGCTAGTAAAAGTTGGTAAACATTCATTTGAAATACCTGGCATACAAGACATTCAAAGAATGTTTGTTGAAATCCAAAGATACGCAAAAGGGTAAGTGTAGCCTTAAGTGTGCACCCAAATTCAAACACTTTGTAAAACGTTAGGGGCTGTTCTTTAAGACTTTCCCCCTCTACTTAATCCAAGTACCTAAACTTTCTGGATGACAAAAGAAATATTCTGACCATTATTTCTTTTAATCTTCTCCCTAAAAAGATTAGAGATGCTTCCAAAATTAAAAAAAAAAAACACTGATATTTCACCATAAGAAAATTTGGTATCATAATTGATCAAGCTAATTTCCTCTTTGGATCATCAAAGAAGAAACCAAATCCAATATACACTGGAACGAAGCAAGGATATTTCTCTTTACCATATTATTTAGTGGATGTAACCATAGTGGATTTCAATCTTAGCTTAGAACTCAGATGGGTGTTTAAAATACATTAAAAATTTTTCTAAATCAAAACAGAATTTACCTTGTAAGCATAACATTTATAGTTTTCCTATTCGTTGTTGAAAAAACTATTTGTCATGGAGTTTTTGTTGTTGTTGTTTTAGAGTAAGATAGATATCTTTTCTTATTCAAGCTTAACAAATTAAATTCCAATTAAAATTTTAGATAATTAAAGTGGCTGGCAAACTAGCTGATCATAAAAATATAATAACTGAAGTATCATTAGAAGATCAAGTCTCAAAGTTCTCTACTCCACCTTTCCACACATCAGTCAGGAACACGTTTAAACCACCACAGGTAGACAGAAAATATCACTTTTAAAAACCCTCCCAATTGAGGTGAGTTGAAATAAATACATGAGCCCAAAAGTAGTTAATAAAATTTCATTCATTTATTCATTTGTTAAATACTTCCAGAGTAAACCTTCTATGTGTCAGGCACTGTTTGCTAGTCTTAAAGCTCAGGATAACTTACTACTAGGTGTGTTTTTTCCTCCTTTGAAAATGAAACATACAAATCAAGGACCATAATGGAGCCACTTACCTAACATTCAGGTGATACTATTTAACTGGAGGATCATCCCATCTATTTCAATACTATTACAAAAGAACCACCTACCTTTATCTCCAAATAAAAAGGAGAATGTTTCTCTTCTTACTTGCAATTGTGCTGTGAGTGCTTGGGTATGGTGGTTCCAAACAGTAGTAAATATAGGAGTTTTGCATAAGATTCTCTTTTTCTACATATTAACTTATTACTATGTAAAGTCCACTAGTGCAGAGGTTGTGGGCACTGTTGACATTCTGAGCCAGATAATTCTTGTGAAGGGTTGTCCTGAGCCTTGCAGTATGCTTAGCAGCACCTGTGGCCTCTACCAATGAGATGCCCGTAGCACCCCACTCCCAGCTGTGACCAAAATACGTCTGCAGACATGGCCAAATACTGGGGGAGGGGAGACGCAAAACTGTTTGCTGCTGAGAACCACTGCTTTAGAGGAACATCTCAGAGAGGGAGAGTAATTATAAATAGAAGAGGCCAGATAAAACAAGATCTCTCTTACTTTCTTTTTTTAATTTATTTTAATTGGAGGCTGATTTACAATATTGTGGTGGTTTTTGCCATACACTGACATGAAACAGCCATGGGTGTACATGTGTTCCCCATCCTGAACCCCCCTCTCACCTCCCTCCCCATCCCATCCCTTTGGGTCATCCCAGCACACCGGCCCTGAGCACCCTGTCTCATGCATTGAACCTGGACTGGCGATCTATTTCACATATGATAATATACATGTTTCAATGCTATTCTCTCAACAATCCCACCCTTGTCTTCTCCCACAGAGTCCAAAAGTCTATTCTTTACATCTGTGTCTCTTTTGCTGTCTTGCATATAGAGTCATTGTTACCAACTTTCTAAAGTTAAGTCAGAAAGAAAAACACCAATACAGTATATTAACGCATATATAAGATCTCTCATAACTGTAGGTACATCAATCTCTTGATGCTACTGGTCTACCACCATTTTAAGCTCAAATGTCTTCTAGTCCTAAATCTGAGGTATGGGAAGAGAAGTAGTCACATTAAAATGATTCAAAGAAAACAGGAAGGAAAAAATTCTGCCTAATCTTTTGTCCGTCTTCCACTTAAAAGAACACCAAGATCATCCTTCTTATAAATTACCTAACATAATCCCAGAAGTTTTGACAAATATTTGAGTACCTACTACATGCCAGAGAAAGATACATTCATCAACTACATTTACTGAATAGACAAATCACTCTTATAGACAGTATTTTCTTCATAAGCTCTCATTTGGTAAAAATTCTTAAATATGATACTAAAAGCACAAACAAAAAATAGGTAGATTGGACTTTATCAAAATAAAAAAACCCTTTGTACGTCAAGGGACACCACCAAGAAAGTAAATAAACAACCCATAGAATCAGGGAGACCTGGCATGCTGCAGTCCATGGGGTCACAAAGAATCAGACATGGCTGGACAAATGAACAACAGGAGAAAATATCTGCAAATGATGTATCTGATAAGAGACTTAAATCAAGAATATATAAAGGACACATACAACACCCACAACAATGTTTAAAAAATAACTGAAATAAAAGTTGGGCAAAAGACATGAACAGACATTTCTTAAAGGAAGATATACAAATGACCAATAAGCACATAAAAAGATGCTGAGTATCACTGCTCATCAAGGAAATTCAAATCAAAACCACAATGAGATATCTACTAGCATGGCTAGAATTTTAAAAGTCAGATAATAACAAATGTTGGCAAGAAAGTGGAGAAATACTTTAAATCACAGTATTCATACACTGCTGGAAGGAATATAAAATGGTGCAGTCACTTTGGTAAACAGTCTGGCTGCTGCTGCTGCTGCTGCTACTGTGAAGTCGCTCAGTCGTGTCTGACTCTTACAGACCCCATGGACTGTAGCCCACCAGGCTCCTCAGTCCATGGGATTTTCCAGGCAAGCATACTGGAGGGGGGTGCCATTGCCTTCTCCAAAACAGTCTGGCAGGTCTTCAAATGATTAATCAGAGTTACCATATGACCCAGCAAATCCACTCCTAGGTATATACCCAAGAGAAATGAAGACATATGTTCACACAAAAACTTGCACGTAAATGTTTACAGCACTGACACTCATAATAGCCACAAGATAGAAATAATCCAAATGTCTATCAGTGGACAGATGAATGAACAAAATGGGATACAGTGTATAAGCATGCAGTGGAATACTATTTGGCCATTAAAAGGAATGCACATGAATGAGAACATTATGCTAAGCAAAAGAAGCCATTCACAAAAGACCACATACTATATGATTTCATTTAGATGAAATGTCCAGAAAAAGGAAATCTATACAAAAAGTAGATTAGTGACTGCTTAGAGTGGTGAGCGGAGAAGGCAATGGCAACCCACTCCAGTACTCTTGCCTGGAAAATCCCATGGATGGAGGAGCCTGGTAGGCTGCAGTCCATGGGGTCGCTAGGAGTTGGACACGAATGAGCGACTTCACTTTCACTGTTCACTTTGATGCACTGGAGAAGGAAATGGCAACCCACTCCAGTATTCTTGCCTGGAGAATCCCAGGGATGGGGTTGCACAGAGTCGGACACGACTGAAGCAACTTAGCAGCAGCAGCAGTGGGGTGGTGAGGGTTATTGAGAGCAGAAAAGAGAATGATAGCTAAAAGGTATGGGGTTTCTTTTTCAGGTTATGAAAATGTTCTAAAATTGATTGAGGTGATGGTTACACATTATCTGTGAATATACTAAAAACCACTAATTTGTACACTTTAAAAGGGGTGAAGTATGTGAATTAAATCTCAATAAAGCTGTTTTTTTTTTCTTGCCATTTAAGGTATAATGGAAAACACAGCATTTGTACCATAGTTTATTCACAAAAATGTCTAATTTAAAAATACCCTTGCATCTAGAGAGATCTCATTCGTTGGTTGTGAAGTATGGAGTGATTATTAAATGCTATTTAAACTATTAAATTTGTCAGGTAAACATTTAAGAGACTACAGAAATCTTCAAAGTTTAAGGAAAAACATGAAAATGCAGGCATCAAGGAACTTCAGAAGACATGAAATGTACTTAAGATGTATTAGCGTGCATTAAGTAATTGGATTCAGGAGGTTGGGGAGGGGAGGGAGTAAACAAGAGTTTAAAAGCTCCCAAGAAAAGCCTTCCTCTAGAAGGCTCCCTTCTTTACCAGCAAGCAGAAATGCTGGAAGATTTTTCAGGAAGCTAAAAATAATTACCCATATGATTTACTTCAGGAACAAATAGGAAGTCAAGTAAATAGGAAGGGCCAAACACGAAGAGATATAATGAAACAAACAAACAAAAAAGCTAAACCAGTTCCCAGGAGAGCTTACTGGGAAGTTTCAGCAACCAGCATGCATTCTTGCTTTTACCAAGAAGAACATAATATAGGATCTGGGCAGAGCTCACAATTCCACTACTGAAATTTCAGCCCAAATAAATTCCATTTCTGTGGTTGCCTGTGTGATATACCAGTTAATCTATCTTATCTCATTGCAGAGTTCTTGGTATACCTGATCCCCAGAGTCCACAGATTCCTGACCTGAAGAATCGCCAATGACAAGGAATGTCCGCGGGGGGCGGGGAGCGCATTAGGATTTTTTTTTTTTTTTATCCTTAATAAATCTCAGTTCCTGCCTTGGTCATTACAAACAGCCTGTTTCACCATCAGGCCAAGTCTGAGCACCTCATAAAGCACTGTGCCCCACTTTCAACCCAAAATTAGGGTTGTGGGGCGGGGGGAAAGGCAAAGAGAAAACCACCAAAAACGGGGATTGGCTTTTTCTGCAGAGCCTCGGGTTTCAAAATGACTGCCTTGAAAACTGAAGTGACCCAGATCATTGGGGGGTGGGTAGTGACATTCATTCTCCTGTAGGGTGGCTGTGGCTTGGTTCAGGAAAGGAAAACTTGGGGAGAAGGGAGTCTACACCGAAAGAGAAATAACGGGGAATGGTCTTTAGGTACCACCTACTTCAAATGAATCACTGCAGTGTCAGCCCTGCACTGATTCCACGAATTGCCAAACAGGATGAGGTAAGGCACAAGCCTGGAGTCCGCCCCCCCCCCCCACTCCTCCTCCAGCTCGCAGAGGCTTCTGCTGAGGGGCTGACGTCACCCTTCTGCATTGAGGTTCAAGGACCGATAGCAGCACCAGCTAAGACGGGGAGCAGAGTTGGGGAGCTATTGCTGTCATCAAGTGGTGGGGGTCCTTCCCTGGGGCTCTGCAGAATGGGTTCACGCAACGACAGAAAGATGAGTGTAAGGGTGCAGGCGAGTGGGCAAAAGGTCCTAAGACCTGGGTCTCCGAGAAAGCGCAAAGATGCCCCTGGTTTATGTAAGACCCTCTTCCCTTCGTGCGTTTCGGCGCGGCGGCGGCGCCCACCCCCTGTCAGTGCGCTTGGGGGGCCTTTGATCTCCCTTGCCCAGCCAAGCAGCTCACGGCTCCCGGCGCCTGCCTCTCGCAGCCCCGCGGGGTCGGGAATAACCGTGAATCTGGGATCAAACCCTGCGCTCTCGCGCCTGCTCCCAGCCGGCCACAGGTTAGCTCCAAGAGGCGCCGCGAACGGGCTGGTAAGGGAGGATGGGGAGGGGGGTCCAGAGAGGAAAACAGCTGAATAAAACCGCAACTTTCCCCAGAGGCTGACCCTAACCCGCGAGCTTAAAAGAATAAGTCAATGCATTAAAATATTTTGGAAAGGTCGACAACCTGCAATCATCGCCACCACACAGCCCTTTGCAACCTACACCGGGCGGGGTGCAGGGTCCGAGCAGCCCCAAAGCTGCACCCTGCCATCCTGCAGCCCCAGCCCTGCGCCTATCTCCGTAAGGAGGGGACCGAGATTTGATTTTTGCTTTGGTTTTTTTCCTCCCCCATCCCTTCCCGGAGCATCACTACACTGACCGATGGACGGCAGCGCAGCCGCCGGTCCGGCGTGGCCACTCACCCAGAAGACGAAGGAGTAGATGATGAGGAGGGTTTTGAGACAGGTTATCACAGGTTTGGTCTCCATTCTCCTCGATGCCATACTACAGAGCTCCGGCGGCGGCGGCGGCGGCTGGAGGCGGGCGGGCGCGCGGGAGGGGGGAGGGGGCGGGGCGTGGCGGGGCAGGGGCGCGTGCGGCTAGAGGCCCCGTGCGCGCGTGCACGCGAGGCTGCGCGCGTGCTTGAGCGCGCACCCGGCAGAGCGCCCACTTAAGGAATCGACCGGCGGAAACTGCGCATGCGGAGGAGGCCGTTCGCCCGCGCGAATCCGCACAGGCTCAGCCAGCCAGCCAGCCGAGGAGTGGGGCAGGGCCTCCGGGAGTGAGTAGAAGAGTTTTTGCTTTGTACGCAGTAGGGCTTTCCATTTGCAGGATTGTCTGCACCTGGTTTATTGCCATCCCCGGAAAGCAATCGGATTTCTACATTTGGACGGCCCACCAGGCCATCTGAGATGGAAGTGGCCCAGTAGTCGTGTCCTTGGAACAAGCTGGCCTTGTCTGTGCCAGTAACAGACTGTGACAGGTGGCCGGAGATACAGCTGGAGGGATGGTTAGGAACACGGGAGCTCAGACAGACACCCCCAGTCCTTGCCACCACGGGCGCTCCATGCTTTCTTGACATTTTGGAAGCCGAATGACAAGGTTCTATGTGAAAGTACCATTCATTCTTCACATAAAATGTATAACAGAAAAAAAAGTGTTTAAAGTCCCTGAGACTCATGTTCCCCACCCTAACAAGTACAGACCAGCTCACACTCAGGAAAGAACTGTTTTAAGGTCAAAAATTAAGGTTGGAAAGCAATTCAGAAGTTCCTCAAAACGTTAAACACAGAGTTACCATATGACCCAGTGGTTCCACTCCCAAGAGAAATGAAAACATGTCCACACAAAAGCCTGCCCATGAATGTTCACAGCACCCCAATGTCCATCACTTGTGAAGAGATAAACGTAATGTAGCACATTCATACAGTGGAAAATTATTTGGTCACACACACACACAAAACAACGAAGCACTGATATTTGCTGTAATATGTTTGAGCCTTGAAAATATGCTAAGAAGCCAGACACAAAAGACCACATACTGAATGTTCCATTTATAGGCAATGTCCAGAATAGACAGATCCATAAAGACAGAAATAGATTAGTTTGCAGGGGGGCAACAGGAATGAGGAGCGACTGTTGATGAGTAGGGGGTTTCTTTGGGGAGTGACAAAAATGCTCTGGAATTAGATTGTGATGATGGCTGCATAATTTTGTGAATATACTAAAAACCACTTAATTGGACACTTTAAAAGGGTGAATTTTATAGCACATGAATTATATCCCAATAAAAAAGCAATGTACACTCCACCCAGATTTCCTGTGGCTGGTTTGCAGAGGAACACACAGTACAGATTCTGTGGGAGATTTTGCTGGATTCCTAAGAGACTCTGCAGTCAAAACAGTGACATTCTCACAGTCTAACCTAATTGTGGATGATGCTAAGGATGCCTTTTGTGAAAGAATGAAAAACGAAGTCAATAAAGCTCGAAGAAAGCCTGCCAAGGTCAGTTGCAGGAGTAATTATTACCGCCAGTGGGTTCTACATGGTCCCAGGTCAGTGAGGTCATTGTGTAAATAGGACCCAAATATGAGGAAGAGGAGAACTTGCTTAAGGTAATGACCAACCATGACAGAGAGCTAAGTGGGCATAGAGGGGAGTGGAGAGGAGTGTGGGTGCAGGTGGAAAAAAAGATTAGGGACAGATTGGCAATGTTTCTCTTATAAACGAAGATCTTGCAGAGTGATTTTCTACTCTGGTTGCTTATTTGCATCACCTGGAGAACTTAAACACTAACAACAAAGCCTTCACTGCCTGTGCCCAATCCCAGGTAGCCTGAATCATTTGATTTGGAGTGAGGGCGTGGCAGTTTTCAAAGTTTTCCAGGTGGTCTTAATGGGAATCAAGAGCTCAAACCACAACATGCTCAAACCCACCCTCAGAAAGGTGCTTTCACCTCCACTTTCACGGTCCCTGGGTGGCACAAGAAAAGGATACGGAAGACGTCAAACCCAGTGAGTATTCTTATCCAAAAAGATCTTTCCCGTGCATAATTACTCTGCAGAGGGTTCGACCCAACTGGGACAACGCTGAGCATCATAGATAATTTCATGAGTTAATATAAATACAATATTCACATATGGCACCCATGAACTCAACTAAGTCACCATTTCACGGTTTGTCTGAAGCTTTTTGGGGGGTCAAGATTCTTGAAATCTTGGGCTATTCTAGCAAAAAATAATTTATTTAAATGTAAAGATAAATAAGAGTATTAAGTAATGTAATTAATGGGTAAATCACCATAGTTCATAACTAGAGACTTGCTACTCAAAATGTGGTCTGTGATATAATAGGGTGACAAACATTCCAGTTTTCCCAGGACTGAAGGGTTTCCTTTAACTCTGGATTTTTATTGGTAAAACCCAGACTAGTTGGCCACCATATCGGTGAACCAGCAGCACAGCTATCAGCTGGGAGAGCTGATTGAAAGTGCATAACCTCAGGCCTCACACCAAGCCTGTGTTAACAGGATCCCCAGGGGATTCAGAAGCACAGTAATGTCTGTCAGTTTGTCATGGATTGAATTGTGTCCCCCAAAATGATATGGTGAAGTCCTCACCCCTTTACCTCAGAATGTGACTTTATTTGGAAATAGTGTTGTTGCAGATGTAATTATTTAAGAGGAGGTCACACTGGAGTAGTGTGGCCCTTAGTCCAATATGACTGGTGTCCTTAAAAGAAGAAAAGACCCAGGAAGAGGGCCACGTGAAGACACAGACACACACACAGGGTAAAGGCCATGAGACTGATTGAATGATGTAGCTGTAAGCCAAAAGTGCCAAGGATTGATTGTTACCACTAGAAGCTAGGAAGAGGAAAACAAGGATTCTACCTGGTCTCAGAGGAAGCCTGGCCCTCCTAACACTTTGATTTCAGACTTTTGGCCTTCAGAACTGGGAGAAAATAAGTTTTCTGCAATTATTTTAATTGTACTTTGTTACCACAGCCAAAGGAAATTAATCCATGTCAAAGATTCACTGATCTTGTTCCTCAAAATATGACCACAGCTACCACATCACGTAGCAGTTCGCTGTTAGGTATACACCCCCAAGAATTGAAAGCAGGGATTCAAACAAAAACATGTACATGGGTGTTCACAGCAGCGCTAGTCACATTAATTGTAGGGTGGAGACAACCTAAACAAATGTCCATCAACTAAGGAATGGATAAACAAAATGTGATAAATCCATACAATGGAATATTATTCAGTCATAAAAAGGAATGAAGTACTGACACATGCTACCATATGAATGAATCTTGGAAACTTTATACTGAGTGAAAGAAGCCACACAAATACCACACATTGTACTCATTTTTGTGAACTGTCCAGAATAGGCAAATCCATAGAGACAGAAAGCAGATTAATGGTCTCCCAGGGGCTGGGGCAGGAGGGAATGGGAAGTGATTGCTTAATAGTCCAGTATTTCCTCCTGAGATGATGAAAAAGTTCTGGAGCTAGAGAGTGATGATGACAACATTGTGAATATCCTTAATGCCACTGAGTTGTATACTTTTAAATGGTTAACATGGTAAATTTTATGTATATTTTGTCACACATGCAAATAACATATAACCACAGCAAGTCCAAAGGTCCTGTGGCCTACTACATTCGAAGAACTGACAGAAGGTCAGCAAGGCTCAATAGCAGGGGCAAAGATGGTGTGCAGGAGGCTGGAGAGAGGTCAGCCCATTCAGGTCCTGTTAGATGATGATAAGAATTTTAATATTTTGCTTAAAAACAAGAGGAGCTTTTGATTTGTTATTTGTCTTAAATGGAGCAAGTACTTCAAGGCAAACCAGACTGCCACCAAAGCACCTACCTGCTCCCTGCTCCTACTGTCACCCCCAATGTGTTGTTCCCACAGCAACCAGAGTGATCTTGTTCAAACACAAAGCACATCATGTCACTTTCTCACTTAAAGCCCTCCAGTGGCTTCCCATCATTGCCCAAAGAATCAAATTCCAACTCTTTACCCTGACTTAGAAAGCATATATGAGCTGACTCCAACTTCATCTCCCACGGCTCACCCTTTACCCCTGTGCTTCAGTTGCTCTGCCTTCTTCTGGCCCTTCAATCAGACTTCATTTTGCCTGAAAGCCTTCACAGTGGCTGGTCCTATCTTTAGAATGCTTTGCCCCTTAAACTCTGAATAGCTGGTCCCTCCCTTCCTGTCATTTAGATCTCAGTATAGATGTCACCTCCTTGGAGAGGCTATTTCAGATGGAAATAGCCACCCAGTCAAAAATAGCCCCCTAGTCGCTATATGTTCCAATTCTCTGCATCACACTTACCTAACATTTTCTTATTTGTGCACTTGTTTTGTTGTCTGCCTCTCCCACTAAGCTCCACCAAGCAGGTAATTTTGTCTGTCTTCAGTTCAGTTCAGTCATTCAGTCGTGTCCAACTCTTTGTGAGCACACCAGGCTTCCCTGTCCATCACCAACTCCCAGAGTTCACTCAGACTCACGTCCATCGAGTCAGTGATGCCATCCAGCCATCTCATCCTCTGTCGTCCCCTTCTCCTCCTGCCCCCAATCCCTCCCAGCATCAGGGTCTTTTCCAATGAGTCAACTCTTCATATGAGGTGGCCAAAGTATTGGAGTTTCAGCATCAGTCCTTCCAATGAACACCTGGGACTGGTCTCCTTTAGGATGGACTGGTTGGATCTCCTTGCAGTCCAAGGGACACTCAAGAGTCTTCTCCAACACCACAATTCAAAAGCATCAATTCTTCGGCTCTCAGCTTTCTTCACAGTCCAACTCTCACATCCATACATGACTACTGGAAAAACCATAGCCTTGAATAGACGGACCTTTGTTGGCAAAGTAATATCTCTGCTTTTGAATATGCTATCTAGGTTGGTCATAACTTTCCTTCCAAGGAGTAAGTGTCTTAATTTCATGGCTGCAGTCACCATCTGCAGTGATTTTGGAGCCCAGAAAAATAAAGTCAGCCACTGTTTCCATTGTTTCCCCATCTATTTCCCATGAAGTGATGGGACCAGATGCCATGATCTTCGTTTTCTAAATGTTGAGCTTGAAGCCAACTTTTTCACTCTCCTCTTTCACTTTCATCAAGAGGCTTTTTAGTTCCTCTTCATTTTCTGCCATAAGGGTGGTGTCATCTGCGTATCTGAGGTTATTGATATTTCTCCCAGCAATCTTGATTCCAGCTTGTGCTTCTTCCAGCCCAACATTTCTCATGATGCACTTTGTATATAAGTTAAATAAGCTTATTCACTGCCATATCCCTAATACCTAGATACAGTAGCAATTCAAAAAACATACTGAGTAGATAGATGGGTTGTACATAGTAGCCAGTGAATAGACAATTGTTGACTGATAGAAGAAGGATGTAGTAATTGAAATAGACATCGAAGAAAGAAGAGGATAGTGGTAGTCTTTGAGCAGTGGAAGACCCAGAGGAGGAAAGGATGCAGAAATGTTGGTTGGAGGAGGATCTTGCTCAGGCCAAATTTGACTCTCTTGTTTAGGCAGTATGGGAGTGACGTGATCTGACCCATGTTTTAGCAGTTATTTCCCAAGGAAATTTGGGAAGCAGTATGCAGAAGTGGAGGTTGCAGAAGAGAGAGACTAGAAACAGGAAGAGAGGGGCTTCCCTGGTAGCTCGGTGGTAAACAATCTGTCTGCCAATGCAGGAGATAAGGGTTCGATCCCTGGTCCAGGAAGAATCTCTCACATGCCATAGAACAACTGAGCCCATGCTACAGAGCCCAGGAACCTCAACTATTGACCCCATGTGCCACAACTACTGAGTCCACACGCCCTAGGGCCTGTGATCCTCAACAAGAGAAGCCACTGCAATGAGAGGCCCACGCACTACAACTAGAGAAAAGCCTGCACAGCGATGAAGACCCACACAGCCTAGATAAATAAAGAAAATTATGTACAAAACAGAAACAAGAAAAGAGTTAGGAGGTAACTGCAATAACCTGATTGGGAGTTGATCAGGGCTGGGCCTTGGGAAGTGGCATGGGGCTGGAGGAGGGGCCGGGGCAGTGCATCTCAACTCTGGCTGTATTAAAATTCACTGAGGAGAAAACCTCCACTTCCAGGCCACTGGAGAGGCTCACCCACCCATTAGTCAGTGCCCCTGCCCTGTTCACGATACAGCCTGCTTCTCCAAAGTGGTACAATCAAAGGAACTATGTCTTCATTGAATTTTGTGTTGAAGACAGTCAAGATGTTAATGTAAATTTTGAGAACTCCAAACTTACATTCAGTTGTCTTGGAGGAATTGATCATTTTAAACATTTAAATGAAATTGATCTTCTTCACTGTATTGATCCAAATAATTCCAAGCATAAAAGAACAGACAGATCAATTTTATATTGTTTATGAAAAGGAGAATCTGGCCAGTCATGGCCAAGGTTAACAAAAGAGAGGGCAAAGCTTAATTGGTTTAGTGTGAACTTCAGTAATTGGAAAGACTGGGAACGTGATTCAGTGGCAGACATGTCTAATTTTAATCGTTTCTCTGAGATGATGAACAACATGGGTGGTGATGAGAATGTAGATTTACCAGAAGTACATGGAGCAGGTGATGATTCACAAGACAGTGATGAAAAAAAAATGCCAGATCTGGAGTAAGGAATGTTGTCATCACTGGATTTTGAGAAAGAAAAATAACTTCTCTGCAAGATTCTGTAATTGAGAGAATTCCTGAGTTGATAGCTCTAAAGGCAGATACTATATTTTCCTCCTATAACCCATTTTTCAACCTGTCTGCTTTTTTAAAGGCTTCACTAAGGGTTGATATATAACATTGTACTGGGCAATTTGGGGGCATCCCTGGTGACTCAGTTGGTGAAGCATCTGCCTGCAATGCAGGAGACCGGGGTTCGATCCCTGGATCAGGAAGATCCCCTGTAGGAGGGTGTGGGAACCCACTCCAGTATTCTTGCCTGGAGAATCCCATGGACAGAAGATCCTGGCAGCAGTCCATGAGGTCGAAAGAGTCAGACACAACTGAGTGACTAAACCTCCACCACCAGTTTTTCCATGATGCTGTTGAGGTCCTAGGCAATTGATAAAGCAGTTGTGATAAATAAAAACATTTCACCAAAGTCTCCTTTACTTCACAACCTAGATACTGACATGATAGGAAGCACTTAGCTTAGGGAAAGGAACTAAATTTTAGATTTTAGAACATGGACTCAAAGTGGCTGAAACAATTGGTTGATACTTTAACCTAGTAACATGTTGTTCCTCTGGTATATCTTTCAGAATTATTCCACTAAAGTTTTATTTTTCAAAAAATTTGCTTCACATTATTGTGCATAAGTGATCATTTGTCAGTGTTCCAGATGTATCTTGGCTAAAACTAGCGAATGCTGTAACTTGATGGTTTTGAAGCCTGTGGTTTGGTATTGCTTGATACTTAAACGTCTACGTTTCTTAGCACAGAGGATGGAGAAAGGATGTACATTGTTGCTTTAAAGTCTGTACATTAAGACCAAATTTGTATTTGCACTGTCATTATGACAAATGAGTGGGAAAAATGTTAAAGCACTATTGGATTTTTTTCATTCCTTTCTTTCCTTTTTTTTTTTTTTTTGATTCAGCTTGTACCTGGGCTGAAAACCTCAATCTATGTTCATGGCAGTGGGGAATTTTTTTTTAAATGTCTACATTCTTTCTAATAAACTGTTGGAAGACTTCTTGGCTATCCTTTCAAGTGTCTCGTTTACTGTAATTTCATGTATTGCCATTTACTAGAATGGAGTTTTTATTTTTACTTGAGGAAGAATTTGAGAATATTCCTCTGAAAAAGAAAAGCTTGCTGTAATGTCACAGAAAACCTTTTAAAAATGAATCTGTAATAGAAAATTGTAGATACACTTTGCAACAGTTGCAAAAGAAAGCGTGATTTGATTGAAATAAAACTAAATGTGTTGTCCTCCTCTAAAAATTCACTGGGAAGCTTTTAGACTTGTGGGTACCTGGTCTCCATCCCCCAGAGATTCTGATTAGCTCAGTCTTTGGTGGGGCCCCAGCAATCATTATTTTTTAAATAATGTTTAAAAAATTAAACATTAAAAATTAAAATCCCTATATGTTCTAGCTGGGATTGAAACCACTGGGACAGGTAAAAGAAATTGTTCAGAAATAGAATAGTTGGCCGTCAAGACTAAGTGGCTTTGGATAATGAAGGAAAAGGAGGAATTGAATACGACTGACTTCTGACTTCTAGTGTGAGTAAACTTGGAGGACGGCTTTTAAAATACCATATAATCTCAATAAATGGTACATCCAAACAAGGGACTTGTTTATGGTTGTTAGGAGGTATGTAGATGAAGAACTTTTTTAGTCACAAAGGGACATTTTTGTTATTAAGGAAAAGTATAAAAGTAGAAAAATATGTATGTACTATGATCTGAACCAGGTAAGAACATATAAACAAGAAACTGGAAGAAAATATGTATAAAATTTTCACACTGGTAGCTCTGGGGGTGGGGGTTATAGGTGATTTTATGTCCTATGTTTTGTATTTACTTCTTTTCCTCAAATTTCTAAATGATCATCTATAACAATTATCATAAAAAGATATTTTTATAAAGGAAGCCCTCTACATTAAAGGTTAAAGTATTAAAAATTTTAGGGCTTGGGGTGGGGGGAAACCTTAACTGTTTTGAGAATTTGCTGAAGTGAATGTTGAGCATTTGTCCATTCATCTAAATTTCTGTATTTATTAATATATCTGTGTGTTTCCAGGAGTTCCCACCTGAACACCACAAATGACTTTTACCCTGGGATTCAGAAATGTCTACAGGACAGAGACTGGATCAGCTAAAGGTATGTCTGCGAAAGTCACTCAGGAAAGCACTCAACCAAAGAGAGGAGAGAACTAAGGTTTGTAAATTTAGTCTAAGGAGCTTTAATGTGAGCATCAGAGGGTTGTTCTGAGGACAGCTCAATATATATTATACATGGAATGAATGAGGCTGCTGCTGCTGCTAAGTCACTTTAGTCGTGTCCGACTCTGTGTGACCCCATAGACAGCAGCCCACCAGGCTCCCTCGTCCCTGGGATTCTCCAGGCAAGAATACTGGAGTGGGTTGCCATTTCCTTCTCCAATGCATGAAAGTGAAAAGTGAAAGTGAAGTCGCTCATTCGTGTGGGACTCTCAGTCCCTGGGATTCTCCAGGCAAGAATACTGGAGTGGGTTGCCATTTCCTTCTCCAATGCATGAAAGTGAAAAGTGGACGTGAAGTCACTCATTCGTGTCGGACTCTTAGCGACCCCATGGACGGCAGCCTACCAGGCTCCTCTGTCCATGGGATTTTCCAGGCAAGAGTACTGGAGTGGGGTGCCATTGCCTTCTCCGATGAATGAGGCAAGCCTTTATATTTCCTCATTGGGAATTTACCCCTGAGCCTTGGGGGAAAGCAGACGTTCCAAAAATAAAAAAAAAATAAAATAAAAACTAGATAAGAAAAAATTTTCATAGAGATATTGAGAGCACAAAGTTTTACAGCCAGTATAGCCTGCTTAACAAAAAATTGCAAGGACAAAGGGTACTGTTCTCATTTCCACAGAATGACAGCCGGATGTCTCAAAACATGGGGTAGAAACATAAGAGACTCAGACAACTTCCCCAAGCAACACACGCTAAAAAGAAGGAAAAGGCCCATGCCACTTTGTAACAGGACTACATCTGTGAAACCGTTCTGGCAGGTCTAAGTAATAGCTAGAAAGACCAGATTTGTAAATACAAGTGCCATCTCCCTTCTCACTGGGAACTTCCTGAGAGTATTGGGATAAATTTGAGAGGGGTTGAAGTGCTTCAGTTTTTGTGTTTGTTTGTTTTGGTCTTGGCAACGCATTCAACGTATATTTATAAGATTGCTAATTGCCAAATTCATTATTGGAATAGTGAAAGATGGAGAACAATACGAATATTCACCTGTACTGTTTTGCCGTTTAGTCATGCATTCTATACAATTTTGAAACATCTGCTATTTGCCAGGTGCTTGTCTAAGCATTAGACATTCAGTGACCAAACCAGGCTCCTGTCCTCAGGGAGCTTATACTCTACTAAGGAAAATGAACAATAACATGAATTTTAGCATATCCATCCTATAGAATGCTATGATATGGTTTTTATATATTATGTATATTTAACTGTATTAAAACAAAAGGTTCATCAAAATATAATACATAATATCTAATCTTTTACTTACAAAGGCAAGTTATAGAAGAGAATTGTAACCTGTGACTATAATAATAAAATGTATTAGAGTTCATAGGAAAAACTCAAGATGAAATATACATGATAAATCTTTGAATGCTATTAGGATGGAATTTTACCCCTGAAAATGCTTGATTGATTTTTTTACAAGCAGTATTAAACATTTATAATAAAAAAATTAGTTAGTAAAATGAAACACTGTGTACAGAGGCTAAACCTTAGAAATGCTGTTTGTAACATTGCCATTGGGATTTTATGTTTATCCTGTGGCTATTGGACATAGGGAAATGCAGCTAAAGCTTTTGCATACAATGGTGTTTTTTGGATACAAAAATTATAATCATAACTTCAGAATATTTCCTTTACACCTCAACCAAATGGGAATGCAATGTGAAGGAAATAATTTTGGAGGTAAACTATGTGATGATAGCTCCACATGGACAGAACTCTGGTGTTCATCCTGTCTCGAAGACATAAATCTACCCTTGGAGGGACAGAGCAGAGCTACTCTGAGCCATTCTCTTTTATGTATCATTTGTTTATTGCTGAGCTCGAGAAGGATACATCCCTTCTTAAATGGCTTTCTTAGAAATTAAATATCATTGTCCATTGGGTTCAAAAACTATCCCATTGATGGCTTTGCTTTCCACGTTTATGTTGTATTTCCAAAGAAATAATCTAAATATCCAGCAATGGGGGATTTGTTAAATGAATGATATTATTGTACAGTCACTTTTCACTTGAGTCTCAGCTATACTTTTGATGCTCTTCTCTGTATCACAGGTGGTTAGAAACCAGTAAACTCCATTTTGCAGGGTCCCTTTCAGCTTGCATCCCGTTAGGCTTGCTACTGGGAGGCACTGGTGGGGAGACTATAAGGTGGAAAAGAGAATAGCCTTTTAGTTTGTCTCAAGGGGTCCTCTAGAGGCAGCAACAATGATTACAGGCAACTATGTGTTCCCAAAACATCTGTGGCACTTTTAACAGATTCATAAGGTTTTAGACTCCAAGGTTTCTACTCCGTGATAGCAGTACCTCCAGATGAGGCAGCAGCAGTACCTCTCACAGATCAATATTAAGTGCCACAAGCGCCATCACCCACGTATGGGCTCCAGCCCCAGGCTGCGTTTCAGGTTTCAGGTGGCAGCCTTCAGGTTTCCTAGGTAAGACACACTGGCATCAGTCATTTGCAGAACTAGCCAGAACTCTTTCTCTCCCTGTTTCCATGCCCTTGTGCAATGCAAATTTGCAACTTTCCACATAAAAAGCAGAATCTATTTCTCTACTCTTTGAATCTGGGTTGGCCTTGTTCCTTAGAATAGTAGATGGCAGAGAAAAAGGCACTGTGGTAGTCCCAAGCCTAGGCCCCCAAAGGACCCTCTGGCTTCTGCTCTTTCTCTTGGAGCCCCTTGACTGCCATGGAATAAGCCCACGCTGGCCTGCCAGAGAATGACAAACCATGTGGGTCTGAGCCTAGCCAGTCACCTTGTGCCGGCTGAAATCCCCAAACATGCAAAGGAGCCCAGCCAAGATCAGCAAAGCCAGCCCACAGCCAACCATAGATGTATGAGAGCCCTCAACTGAGACTACAGAAGTGCTGAGATGAACCCAGCCTAAATTGTTAGCCACAGAATTTTTCTTAAATTCTGGTTTTACACAAGTAAGTTTGAAGTGGTTTGTCACACAGTGATAGCTCACTAAGACACACCTTTCTCCTTTTTTCTTCTTCAGCACTTTTTATAACTTTATAGCAAAATATTAGCATTAAGTCTGTTTCTGTATTAAATGTATAGAGTGGTTTCTGTTTGCCTGCTGGATACTGACTATTAAAATGCTATGTCCATAGAATGGAATTCTGTGCAGTCATCAGAGTAATGTTCAAGTCGAATATGTTGACACAGGAAAATTCCTGTAGTATGTTTTTAAGTGAAAATATGAAATTATAAAAAGTACATATAGTATGATGCTAATGTAAAGATAACATATCACATATTAATAGTGATAATTATTACCTCATGTGATCTGATATCTGATCATTTTGTGATTTCTTTCCCTTAACTCTTACATTTTCTGCATTTACTAAATGTTTTATAAAAGCGTGTGTTTCCTTTATAATTAGAAAAAAAATTTCATTTTAATTTCCATTATTGAAATATAGTTGGTTTACAATGTTGTGTTAATTTCTGCCGTATAGCAAAGTGATTCAGTTATATATATATATGTGTGTGTGTGTGTGTGTGTGTGTGTGTGTTTTCCTATTCTTTTCCATTATGGTTTAGCACAGGATATTGAATATAGTTCCCTGTGCTGTACAGTAGGACCTTGCTGTTTATGCGTCTAAATCTACTAGTCTGCATCTGCTAATCCCAAACCTCCACTGCATCCCCACCCCTTTGACAACCACAAGTCTGTTCTCCATGTTTGTCAGACTGTTTCTGTTTCATAAATAGGTTCCTTTGTGTCCTATTTTAGAGTCCACATATAAGTGACATCATATGATATTTGTCTTTCTCTTTCTGATTTACTTTGCTTAGTATAAAAAGCAACTCTATTTTTAGTTTTTTGAGGAACCTCCATACTGGTTTTCACAGTGGCTGCACCAATTTACATTCCTACCAAGAGTGTGAGAGGGTTCCCTTTTCTCCATAGCCTCTCCAGTGTTGGTTATTTGTAGACATTTTTTAAAAATGTTAATTGAAGTATACTCGATATACAATGTTGTGTTAATTTGCTGTATAGCAAAGTAACTCAGTTATGCACATATATACATTCTTTTTTACATTTTTTCCATTATGATTTATCACAGGATACTCCATATAGTTCCCTGTGCTATGGATTAGGACCTTGTTGTTTATCCATTCTAAATGTAATAGTTTGCATCTACCAATCCCAAACTCTCAGTCCATCCCTCTCCCACTCCCCCCACCAGCAACCACAAGTCTCCGCTCTATGTCTGTGAGTCTCCTTCTGGTTTTGTAGACAGGTTCATTTGTGCCGTATTTTAGATTCCACGTAGAAATGACAGTATATGGTATCTGTCTTTCTCTTTCTGACTGACTTCACTTAGTATGATAATCTCTAGTTGCATCCATGTTGCCGCAAATGGCATTATTTCATTCTTTTGATGGTTCAGTAGTATTCCATTATATATATGGACCACATCTTCTTTATCCATTCCTCTGTCAGTGGACATTTAGGTTGTTTCCTTGTCTTGGCTATTGTAAATAGTGCTGCTATGAACATCGGGGTGCATTTACCTTTTCAAATTGTAGTTTTGTCTGGGTAGATTCCCATGATTGGGATTGCTGGGTCATATGGCAACTGTATTTTTAGTTTTTTGGGATACCTCCATACTGTTTTCCACAGTGACCCCACCAACAGTGTAGGAGGGTTCTTTTTTCTCCACACCCTCTCCAGCATTTTTTATTTGTAGATTTT
Source organism: Bos taurus (assembly GCF_002263795.3). Lineage (NCBI taxonomy): Eukaryota > Metazoa > Chordata > Mammalia > Artiodactyla > Bovidae > Bos > Bos taurus. The sequence continues at coordinate 104,726,224 of NC_037357.1, forward strand.
TTAATGATGACCATTCTGACTGGTGTGAGGTCATACCTCATGGCACTTGATTTGCATTTCTCTAATAATTAGCAATGTTGAGCATCCTTTCATGTGCCTGTTGGCTATCTGTATGTTTTCTTTGAAGAAACATCTATTTAGGTCTTCTGTCCAGAAATAATCTTAAATTGTTAATTTAAAGGACGTCTGGATTGATATTTGGTTTGGGGGAACCATGGTGTTTTATGTAACTCTCTCTTTAGCAATATATACAAAATGACTTTAAAAAAAATAGGTGGCAGGAGAACAGTGTTTTATATCTGCTAACAGTATCCCAAGCTAGGTTGCAGTCACTGTTATTGCCCTGTAATTTCTCATCACACAGTAGCATATGAATTGGAGCATAAACCAATTTTTCTTTCTTTTTAAATCCTTCAAGTCATCTGACAACAAAGCAGCTGCTGAAATATCTTCTTGACATGTATCCTCTACATGTGTCCAGCTCTAGATAATTCACTCAGCAGGTGTATAAATCTTTGATCACTGATAATCTTGTATTAAAAGGATGCTATGCTTCTATACTGACTTCACTACCTGTGATAAATATTGTATTTATCTTGTGACATGAAAGATATGATTGATGGAGACATGACTCAGAGGAATTCATCCAAAAAGATAATAGTTCCAGGTATCCAGATTCTGTGCAGTTTTTTTTATTTTTTATTTTTTTACCATTTTATTCATTTATATCATAACGTTTTTTGACCCTATTCTTAACATCCAGAGATTGATTACTGTTCACTGACTTCAGTAAGAGTATCTTCTACATAATGGTAACTAATGTGTTTTAGTTACATTCATTTATTAGAGGAGTACTTTAATAAAACAATACATAAAAATGAGTATGTTGAAATTCCTTCTATCTAGTTACAGGGGAATAAACTCTAGACATTCAAGCATGCAGATGTTATATAACCCAGGCCAGAGCCCCATCTGGTATAAGTGGCTAAATTTAAGATAAAGACTGGGCCAGCATGGCTGAAACAGAGCAGAATATTGAGCTGATTATCAATGACTAACTTCTAAATTCAGTCAATATACATGACCTCGATCCTAAACTTCCTTTTGTTAGAACTGCCCCCATCACTGAGCTGATGGCTGCCAATGATTGCAGTATATTGTGATCATCATTACAAGTAATTATTCATCAAGCACTGGCATCAGGATTTGAACCCAGTCTCACTTAGGAGCCTGCACTCTTGACAACTGGTTTTGAAGTCAGACTGCCTGGGTTTCCTCCTGGCCTCTGCCACTTACCAGTCTTCACATCTGTGAAATGGGACTATCAATAGTTACTAACTTATTTGGAATAGTTATGGCATAGTGGGTGTTCAGTAAATGTTAGTTGCCATTGTAATAACACTGTGCAGTCTCCTAGTTACAAAAGTTTTGATCTAAAAGGGACCTCAAAGATGATTAAGTTCACTATTTTTCAACTGCAGGTCACAACTTGTTAGTGAATTGTGAAATCAATTTAAGGGCTCACTTCCAGCACTTCATAAACCAAATAAGAGTATAATCAAATGGAAATTATCTAAGTGCATTGCCTGTAGTAAGTGTTGTTTCATGAAACATTTGTTTTGGAGAGAGAGCAGACATGATTGATCCCCTGCTCACATCACCTCAGGTCTCTTGCTGGTTCTGCCCATCCTCCAGTGTCTTTGTGCTTCTCTCCTAAAGAATCTTCCCTGTAGTTTTTCATAAAACTTCCTTTCAGCTACTGGAAACACCAGCAGTTCAGTTCAGTCCCTCAGTCGTATCCGACTCTTTGCGACCCCATGAATTGCAGCACGCCAGGCCTCCCTGTCCATCACCAACTCCCGGAGTTCACTCAGACTCACGTCCATCGAGTCAGTGATGCCATTCAGCCATCTCATCCTCTGTCATTCCCTTCTCCTCCTGCCCCCAATCCCTCCCAGCATCAGAGTCTTTTCCAGTGAGTCAGCTCTTCGCATGAGGTGGTCAAAGTACTGGAGTTTCAGCTTTAGCATCACTCCTTCCAAAGAAATCCCAGGGCTGATCTCCTTCAGAATGGACTGATTGGATCTCCTTGCAGTCCAAGGGACTCTCAAGAGTTTTCTCCAACACCACAGTTCAAAGGCATCAATTCTTCGGCGCTCAGCCTTCTTCACAGTCCAACTCTCACATCCATACATGACCACAGGAAAAACCATAGTCTTCCGTCTAGTCAAGGCTGTTTCCTGTGGAAACACCATAGCCTAATGTATTTGCATTGTCTATCTGTTGCCACAGAGCAAATTTTTCAAAAACCTAGTGACTTAAAATGACAGCGTTCATTATGTTACACGATCTCTGAGGGTCAGGAATCCAGACGTAACTTATCTGGGTGATTCTGGCTCAGGGAGTTTCATGCTTGTTGGCAGGCCTCAGTTCCTTGCTGGCTGTCAGTTAAAGGCCTCAGGTCCTTGTTATTAAGAGTCCATCTCATGGGCCTCTTTATAGGATTGCTCATAAAATGAGACCTTGCTTCCCCCAGAGACAGGGAAGAGAGAGTCCAAGATGGAGGCCACAGTCTTTCATATTTTAATCTGAGAAGTGACATACCATTACTTGTGCTGTATTTCACTGGTTGCAGTGACCAACCATGGGACAGCATAGGTGGAAACTACACAAAGGTGTGAATTGTACAAGACAGGGATCATTGGAGGCCATCTTTGAGGACTGGCTACCATAGGTACCATGAGCTTCAGTTCCTGGGAGGTTACATCCTGCTGGGGTGGCCTGTAACCAGCTCTCTTGCCTCAGGGCGAGTCAGTCTTGGGTGTATTTTATGCTTCAGAGCTTCCCATGAGATTAGGCTGGGGCTGAGACTTCACCTGAAATCTGACCCTTGGTTGATTTCTGCACTTTTCTTGCTCTGCCTCGTCTATTCCCATACCACTTTCTCCCGAAAGCATCTTTGATTAATCACTCACACTTAAATCCTTATCTCAAGGTGTGATTCTGGGAAACCATGGTGTATGTGTGTTTGCAGAATGGGTCAATATAAAACATTTCTTACTGTAAGTCATAGTCAAAAATGTTGAAATTTTTTCAGTTTGATCTATATCCATTCCTTCGTTTTACAACTGAGTAAACTATAGCCCAAGCAGGTAAAGTCATTAACCCAGTATTACCCAACCCTTAGCAGTTAGGTGAGTCCTTAGTTTTATTTATTCCTGTGCTTAGCCCTCTGGCTATAAAATCACTTCCATTGGATTGAACTTCAACTCTGCCACTTGATAATTGTGTGACATAAGACAGTTCAGTCCTTCTGGGCTTTAGTCCCCTGATCTGCAACATGAGAGTAATAACAGCTCTGAGTTGTAAAAAAGGTTGGATCAAAATGAAATCAAATTCAGGCTTCACAAAAGTGAAGTGAAGTGAAGTCGCTCAGTCGTGTCCGACTCTTTGCGACCCCATGGATGGTAGCCTACCAGGCTCCTCTCTCCATGGGATTCTCCAGGCAAGAGTACTGGAGTGGGTTGCCATTTCCTTCTCCAGGAGATCTTCCTGACCCAGGGATTGAACCTGGCTCTCCCTCATTCCAGGCAGATGCTGTAACCTCTGAGCCACCAGGGAAGCCCAATTCATTGGCTTTTTCCCTGCAGTTTTTTTTTTTTTAATTGTGATGAAATACACATAACAATGTACCACCTTAACCATTTTAAGTATAGTTCATGAGCATGTGGGCATGATCAACTCTTTACAACCCCATGGACTGTAGGCCACCAGGCTCCTCTGCCCATGGGATTTTCCAGGCGAGAATACTAGAGTGGGTTGCCATTTCCTTTCCCAGGGGATCTTCCAAACCCAGGGATTGAATTCACGTCTCCTGCCTTGGCAGGTGGATTCTTTACTTCTGAAGAGCCACGTGGGAAGCCCTCAGTGGTATTAGGCACATTCATATTGTGCAGCCATCACCACCATCCATCTAAAGAACTCTACAGCTTTGCAAAAATAAAACTCTATGTCTATTAAACAATAGTTCCCCATCTCCCTCCCTACCTAGCCCCTTGGAATCACCATTCTACTTCCCATCTCCAAGATTTACCACTCATTGGCTTTTTGACCTTGAGCAAACAATGCAAACAATGCATTTTCATTCCCCTCATCTTGAATGAAAAGAATACTTTCTAGTGTACGTGTGTGTTAAGTCGATTCAGTCATGTCTGATTCTTTGCGATGCTATGGACTGTAGCCATCCAGGCTCCTCTGTCCGTGGGATTCTTCAGGCAAGAATACTAGAGTAGGTTGCCATGCCCTTCTCCAGGGGATCTTCCCAACCCAGGGATCAAACTCACGTCTCTTACATATCCTGCATTGACAGGCAGGTTCTTTACCCCTAGCACCACCTGGGAAGCTAGGGAGGTCCCATTCTAGGGCACAGTTTATCAAAATACCTGGTTTATATAATCAACAGCAGGCTTCGCTGGTGGCTCAGATGGGAAAGAATCCACCTACAATTCGGGAGACTTGGTTTCTATCCCTGGGTTGGGAAGATCCCCTGAAGGAGGGTATGGCAACCCACTCCAGTTTTCTTGCTTGGAGAATCCCATGGACAGAGGAGCCTGGCGAGCTACAGTCCATGGGGTCACAAAGAGTCGGACATGACTGAGCAATTAAGCACACATATAATCAACAGCAGCTGGAATTACTGTCGTGTACATGGAAGTGCTTTGTAAACTATAAAGCACCATAAAAATGTGAGCCATTGTGGTTATTGTTTTAGCACTATAATAGGACCGTATTATTATTAGGACCTGCTTATTCATATAGGGTTATATATCAAAGCATTATGAATTTTTGATCAACCTCGTGTCATTATTTTAAAATTAATAGTATCACCAAGCTTGTTTTTATTTTTTTCTTCTGAAAAAAATCAATTTTGCCTTATGGGAAAATTATCAAAAGATCTATTTCTAAATGAGTGATTTAATATTTTAAGTAATTTTTAGGTATGTGGAAAAACATAAAAAGATAAATTATAAATAAATGAGGGGTTTTAGTTCATTGTATGTCACAATCTGGTAATATTTCTGACAGTAAGGGAGAATTTGATGATATTTAGCCTCCAGGGACATTTCTTCTTTGAGGAGAGAAGTGTAGTGAGTTTATAGTCTGTATTAACATGAGTCTGTATCTCCATTTGGAGCTGCTACCACTCTGTCTTGATGGATCAAATATTTCAAAATTTTAAGGAGAAACAGTTAAATGGATCATGTAAACAGAAATTTTAGCAGAAACCAGAAGAAATGATGTTTTAAAATATAATAACTTGAAGCCTATATTTAGAAAAGAACCTATTTTCACTTGGGTTAGCCTCTCTGCAGATTAAAAGAATGAATTTGCCTACATAGGGAAAAAAATAAAGCCTGATTCTGGCCAAGGGACTGTAAAACTAGTTTTTATTTTAATTTTTTAGTTAAAAAAAAGCAACTGAGTTCACTGAAAACTCTGGCCTTCTCTGTAAAGAAATAAGCACTCATGTACTTTCTTGTGGAAAACAGTATATCTTTTATAAAAGGCAATTTGGCAGTATTCATCAGAATTCCATATGCAGTTTGGACCTGGGAATTCTTCTGGGCATGTACATGTGTGCACTTGTGTGTCACTATTCTGTCAAGTGTTTCTTTTGTAGTTGAATAGATTATATAGATAATACAGGATCTCTAAGCAGACTTAGGGAGACTTAGAAAATTTTTACAGGCATCAAAGTCAACATTTACTTACCGTATGTGTGCACACACATATATAAGAAAATTTATATGTGAGGTTGTTCATTACAGTGTTTATTTTTTAAATTTTGGTAATAGATGAAAGTTTGAAAGCCATCCAGTGTCTGTCCATTAAGGATTGGTTTAAGAAATTATGATACACCCACATGGTAAAATGCTATGCCATTATGAAAAGACTGAGGTCGCTTTTTATGTGCTGATGTACTACAAATTCTAAAATATATCATTAAATACAAATGTCAAGATGCAATGCAGTACATATGCTAACTTTTATGTAAAAAGGGAAGAAATATTAATATTTATGTTCAAACACTGGTAGGATAAACAAGCAAACAGAATACCCACTTTCTCAAAAGTAGAGATAAAATGCATATGTTCAGTCCTCCCCTTTGCATAAGGAAATGTACCAATAATTGAAAAAATGGCTTCTCAGCATTTGAACTTGTCTCTGAGAGGGTCAGACATCAGTCTCCCAAACCCAGAGGCAAGTGTGAAGCCAAGTGGGCCCCTCAAAGTATTTATATGTCTTCAAAAAAGATGATATGCTAAGGATCGAAAAATGTTGTTTTTGTTCCATCCTCTTTGCAAGTCTTCGGGCACAGGAATGTATTTGGAATATACTGGTTTTTCTCCTCCTTTGGGGACTCAGCCGAAACTGAGGCAGAAAGAGTTTCATTTTTATATCTTCTTATACAATTTTACTATTCACTAGCAGAATACAGAATTGAGCTTATCAGTAGTAACTCCTAAAATTTTCCTGCACGTCTCAACACTTGGGTTATCTGTTACCTTATTTAATAAACCACAATTGAACAATTATTCTTGTCCTTATATTCCCTGCCTCACCTAGCACAGGGCCTCATTTAACAGATGCTCAGTAAATGTTTGCTGAATTAAGCCACCTGTTTTATTTTACATTGATAAAATCACCCACATGCAGATAAAATGTTAAATGACTTGCATTTTGGTTGTGAAATTAAAATCCAGAACTATGACCTTCCTTTGAAATATGAATTGCTTGTCTCATAAAACCCTTTGTCTATCATTTTGGAAAATATGCTCTTGTACTTTGATTCCCAATCCCTAGATAATTGAGGTAAGACAGTATTCAATGCTGCTGCTGCTAAGCTGCTGCTAAGTCACTTCAGTCGTGTCCGACTCTGTGTAAACCCATAGACAGCAGCCCACCAGGCTCCCCGTCCTTGGGATTCTCCAGGCAAGAACACTGGAGTGGGTTGCCATTTCCTTCTCCAATGCATGAAAGTGAAAAGTGAAAGTGAAGTCGCTCAGTCGTAGCCGACTCCCAGCAACCCCATGGACTGCAGTGCACCAGGCTCCTCTGTCCATGGTATTTTCCAGGCAAGAGTACTGGAGTGGGGTGCCATCGCCTTCTCTGGTATTCAATGCTACCGGAATTTAAACCAGTGGCAAAGACATGTATTAAATGTATTGATTTGGTTTTTTTCCAGCATATATTTAGTCCTCTTTATGTTGTTTCTTTTTCTCCTGATCCAAGTTGGTGGTCAGGATGTAATTTACAAGGTTTCTAAAGTAACTAAATTATTGCCAGCTATTGGACAACTGCCTCTTCAATTTCAAACCTTAGAAAAAAGCTCTACCAAAATACAACTTCCAAATGATATTTGTCTTTCTCTGTCAACTTATTTCACTTAGTAGGATTATCTCTAGATCCAACCATGTTGCTGCAAATGGCATTATTTCATTCTTTTTCATGGCCGAGTAGTATTCTATTGTATATATTGTATGTACCACAGCTTCTTTATCCATTCATCTGTCGATGGACATTTAGGTTGTTTCCATGTCTTGGCTATTGCGAATAGTGCTGCTGTGAACATAGGGATGCAGGCTGGATAGTCTTTCTATAGCTGGAGAATATGATGATTTTAAAACCTACCTGAAAGTTTTTGATTCCTCTCCCCCATCAAAAGATGGAGTCTGCCCCCCTGATTCTTGAACCTGGGTGAGCATTTGTAGTTATCTCAATGACTAGAATGTGGCAGAAATGATGCTGTGTGATTTTGGACCTACATTATGAAAGACTGTATCACTTCTACATAACTTTCTCTTTGGGGATGCTCACACCTGAAACCTAATCATCATGTTATAACCAAGGCCAAGCTCCATCATATCAAATACTAGCTTTCTATGTATCACATTGATAAGAGAAAACTGAGTATTTTGCTTAAAACACTATCTCATGGAGTCTGAGAGAGTCTCAGAGAAAGAAGACAATACAACTGGTGCTATCTTGAGAGTTGGCAGGTTGGCTTTAAACTGGATCTTTCCATACAGGGGCTTGATTCTGTTTGGGTAAGGATCTTAGGATTGGTGGCCACAAGCTGAGTATTTTGAGGTTAGAGGCTCAAAGACTCTTGGCACTCTTCCACTGAAGAGTGGTAAGTCTTTCAAGAAGTTCTTTATAGAAAGAACAGTGATTTTGTCTGCAACTTTTATCTTCCTGGGTAACAGGAAGTTAGGTTAACAATTGCAATGGAATAGCAAAGTCAGTTTATGGAGAAGGCAATGGCACCCAACTCCAGTACTCTTGCCTGGAAAATCCCATGGACGGAGGAGCCTGGAAGGCTGAAGTCCATGGGGTCACTAAGGGTCGGACACGACCGAGCGACTTCACTTTCACTTTTCACTTTCACACATTAGAGAAGGAAATGGCAACTCACTCCAGTATTCTTGCCTGGAGAATCCCAGGGACGGGGGAGCCTGGTGGGCTGCCGTCTATGGGGTCGCACAGAGTCGGACACGACTGAAGTGACTTAGCAGCAGCAGCAGCAAAGTCAGTTGCATGTAGAAAGTAAGTTGTGTAGGGGTAAATAGTTTCTTTATGGAGAGGAGATGTGTAGCTGTCTGGCCAGTGCCCCAGGTAAAGTCACAGCCTGAAAGCCATCATCAGTCAAGAGACTTGTAAGTGAGTGAGCCATCGGATGATTCTAGCCTGCAGTTACACTGAGTCAAACAGACCTTACCCACATTGCAGATTTGTGAGCAAAATAAATGTTGTTGCTTTAAACCACTGAATTTTTGGATGGTTTACACATACCCAGGCATAACCAGAATGAGGAAATTACCATATCTGAGTCCAACTTTTCTAACATAGGAGTAAACACTCAAGTTTACAGCCCTATTTGCATCTAGGATATAGAGACGGGACCTAAACCCCCTCAATCAGAGCCACCCGTGTGAGACATCTGTTTAGAAGTGAGCAGTCTGATGCTTCCATTTCTTGTGGAGACGTGTCTAGCCTCTAGCAGTGGCAACGATAGTAGTTTCTTGGTGGTTGCAAAATTGAGTTCCTGCCACAGATCTGGCATCAGGATAGCAGCAATGAGGGCTTCCTCTAGGGATCAGTGGCAGTAGTTTACCAAATCTGCTTTGAGGTATAGTTGAAAGTTCTTTTCCTGGACAATTGTGCAGCCCTCCAAGCAACTGGGAGAACTGTGGATGAGTGACTTTTCTGCTTAATAATCAACTTTATCAAGAAAATGGTACAAGACATGGTCACAGGCAAAGGATCCTCAGGAAAGTAGGGGGAAATCTCAGGTTGATTATCTCTTTTCGTTGTTGCTGATGTCTCTGAAAACCTGACTGGTACTGAGTCAGTCCAAGGCATGCATCAATCAAATAGCTAATTATTACCTGTTCTCACTAGGGATAACATACTCATTTGGGGTAAGGTTCTAAGATATGCAGAGGCAGTTGTCATAGAATAATATGCAAAGCTTAAGAAATGCAAAATTTGTGGTGGAAGGTAGTTGCTTCTACCTGAATGTCACAGTTTAAAACAAGATGAGAGCTCATATCAAAGAAAAAGCAGAAATTTGTGGAATTTCTATTATTTCATTCAAAGAATCTCTTATCACTTGTAGCCACTGGGCTGAGATAGCTAAAACAAAACTCAAATTTTGATTCTCAGGCTGTTGTATAAAAACATTAATTTACCAGATATTTTACATAAAAGGTAAATTTCATTGAGAGAGAATGGGATCCCAAGAATGGGAATGGAGGGACTTCCCTGGCAGTCCCATGGTTAGGATTTTGCCTTCCAATGCAGAGGGTGAAAGTTCAATACCTGGTCAGGGAGCTAAGATCCTATATGCCTCGCAGCCAAAAAACCAGAATATAAAACAGAAGCAATATTGTAACAAATTCAATAAAGACTTTAAAAATGGTCCACATTAAAAAAAAAAAAAAAAAACTCTAAAAAAGAATTGGAATGGAAACAGGTGGGACTCAGGTAACTCAGTACTTGAAACTCCATAGAGTTTTCTTTCCTCTCCTGGTTGATGAGGCTGTTCATTCCTTGAAGAGTCTGTAACAGCCTTGGGAGAGTGTTTGAAAAGGAGAGAAAATTCCTTCTGACTGACGTCTTAGCCCACTCTTTCTGACTGTTGCCACACCTAAACTAGAATCAAGTCGTGACATGCTCCAGTTGGCAAATTGCGAATTTACTAATGTATATTGGCAAAAGTTGGAATAGGTCCACTGAGTGCTATACTAAGGAAAGCAGAACAAAACACTAGATCAGGCTGAATTCATTATTTAAGAAGCACTTACGAGGAGATTCTGATTTCATTGTGCAGCTTAAGATGCTGGAAGGGGATTCAGTGGTTTGTTCAGCTGGACTCAATTAAGGTGCTTGGAGTACTTGCCTGGAGAATCCTGTGAACAGAGGAGCCAGGCAGGCTGCAGTCCACAGCGTTGCAAAGAGTCAGACATGACTTAAGTGACTTAGCACACACGCACAAGTAAAGGAAGCTGAGATGCTAAAAGTTTCTTAGTATGCTACAGATGAAGGAATCCAAAGATAGAAAGGTAGACATTTTGTAGTGGATTGGTTATACATTACCTATTCACTCATTCTTGGTACTTTACACTTAGAACTTCTGCCATATTTTCTTCCAGTAGTATGCAAAGTGGACTGAACCATACAAACATAAGAAGTGCACCATATTCTCGGTTTAACATTCAATGTTAAATTTAAAAAATGATTAGCAATAACCCAGGACTCATTTTTCTGACCCTTTTCAGACACAAAGTAACTAACACATCCTTTCCAAGAAGAGAATTCACACACTGAAGAAGTGGGCTTCATCAGTGAGTAGACAGCTAATGCCCACTGGTCTTGGAAGGTGGTGGGAAAAGTATTTGACACTGCTTTGCCCCTGGTGGCCACTAGGAGTACCAGTCAGATGTGGGATGTGTTGAGCCATACCTAGCAAGGTGCAGGAAACTGGCAGGTCCCAATCAGTGGGAAATTATAGGTTAGGTCAGTGATTTTTGCCCACTAGAGGATATTTGGCAATGTCTATAGATATTTTGGGTTGCTGCAAATGGGACGGTGCTACTGGCATCCTGGGAGACCAAGGATGCAGCTAAATATCCCATAGCATACAAGACAACCCCCACTTCCCCAACAAAGTATTATCCAGCCACAAACAGCAATAGTCTCAAGGTTGAGAAACTTGGGGTTAGGTATACTTAGAATATATATAAAGCAGAGACATTACTTTGCCAACAAAAAGTCCATACAGTCAAAGCTTTGGTTTTTCTAGTAGTCATGTATGGATGTGAGAGTTGAACCATAAAGAAGGCTGAGTGCCAAAGCGCCAATGCTTTTGAACTATGGTGTTGGAGAAGACTCTTGAGAGTCCCTTGGACTGCAAAGAGATCAAACCAGTCAGTCCTAAAGGAAATCAATCCTAAATATTCGTTGGAAGGATTGATGCTGAAGCCGAAGCATCAATACTTTGGCCACCTGATGCGAAGAGCTAACTCATTGGAAAATACCCTGATGCTGGGAAAGGTTGAAGGCAGGAGAAGGGGACAGAGGATGAAATGGTTGGATGGCATCACTCACTCAATTGACATGAGTTTGTGCAAGCTCCAGGAGATGGTGAAGGGCGGAAGCCTGGCGTGCTGCAGTCCATGGGGATCACAAAGAGTTGGACACCACTGAGTGACTAAACAACATCAAATACTTAAAATATGTACAGGAAATAGAAACTGACCGACTCTGCTGTGTCATTTATCAGATCAGATCAGATCAGTCGCTCAGTTGTGTCCGACTCTTTGCGACCCCATGAATTGCAGCACGCCAGGCCTCCCTGTCCATCACCAACTCCCGGAGTTCACTGAGACTCACGTCCATCGAGTCAGTGATGCCATCCAGCCATCTCATCCTCTGTCGTCCCCTTCTCCTCCTGCCCCCAATCCCTCTCAGCATCAGTCTTTTCCAATGAGTCAACACTTCGCATGAGGTGGCCAAAGTACTGGAGTTTCAGCTTTAGCATCATTCCTTCCAAAGAACACCCAGGGCTGATCTCCTTCAGAATGGACTGGTTGGGTCTCTTTGCAGTCCAAGGGACTCTCAAGAGTCTGCTCCAACACCACAGTTCAAAGCATCAATTCTTCAGCGCTCAGCCTTCTTCACAGTCCAATTCTCACATCCATACATGGCCACAGGAAAAACCATAACCTTGACTAGATGAACCTTTGTTGGCAAAGTAATGTCTCTGCTTTTGAATATGCTATCTAGGTTGGTCATAACTTTCCTTCCAAGGAGTAAGCGTCTTTTAATTTCATGGCTGCAGTCACCATCTGTAGTGATTTTGGAGCCCAGAAAAATAAAGTCTGACACTGTTTCCACTGTTTCCCCATCTATTTCCCATGAAGTGATGGGACCAGATCCCATGATCTTCGTTTTCTGAATGTTGAGCTTTAAGCCAACTTTTTCACTCTCCAGTTTCACTTTCATCAAGAGGCTTTTGAGTTCCTCTTCACTTTCTGCCATAAGGGTGGTGTCATCTGCATATCTGAGGTTATTGATATTTCTCCCGGCAATCTTGATTCCAGCTTGTGTTTCTTCCAGTCCAGCGTTTCTCATGATGTACTCTACATATAAGTTAAATAAACAGGGTGACAATATACAGCCATGACGTACTCCTTTTCCTGTTTGGAACCAGTCTGTTGTTCCACGTCCAGTTCTAACTGTTGCTTCCTGACCTGCATATAGGTTTCTCAAGAGGCAGGTCAGGTGTCATGTATAGAGATTGGCAAACGTTTTCTTTAGCGGGCCAGGTAGTAAATATTTTAGGCTTTCTGGATCACATAGTCTCTGTTTCAAGCATAGACAATACTCATAAATGAAAGAGAAAGTCTATGTTCCAATACAGTTTTATTTCACAAACAGGTTGTAAGCTGGATTTGGTCCACAGATACAGAGGAATAGCCTAAACATTACTGCTACAGTTGTTTTGTCCTTTATGATGCTGATCGACATCTCTTTTGTTTAGTGATGTTTTTTATTTTGTAATAAATCCTTTCAGTTATAATAAGCTTTAAAAAATAAAGTATGTGATTATTAATGGCAAATGAACTATTGAATTTCCACTTCTCAAGAAAGTTGATCATGGACATGTAAATGACAAAATATTTGTGACATTTACCATCCACCCTGGGAGCCAAAATAATATAATCGATTATATAAAATCCTGAGACATAAATCTGTGAGGAATACATAGATATTTGTTTTGAAACTTAGTAATTTATTTAAGAAGCCTGAGCCTGAGGTCAGCAGTTTAACATGTACATCATGTCAGAAGGTGTATTTATATACACACTGTGAAGCATGACTTTTAATTTAGATCAGTCATTTACTAAATTAATGCCATTCATTTCTGCTCCAAGTTTTCATGTGCACATATTAAAAGTGAAATGATAGATGCTACTGTGTTAACACCATTAGCAGAAAGAAAAACTGCAAAAAAGAATTAAATGAGGTCAGTTTTATATCAGTAATATTGGAAATTTCAAATGGAAAATCTGGTAATCTCAATGATGGTTTAATTTTATTTTTACTCAGTTCATGGAATCAAAGTGAAGTTTTTAGAAGTTCATTCTGTCAAAGGGGAAAATATGGCATTATTATTAATTCAATTATTATTAATTCAATTGAAAATTCAGTTAGAAAGTTCAGCACTGATGACACAGTTCTCTTTTATGATACAGAATGAAAACACTTTGTGAAGCTCAGTGTCATGGAAAAAAGATTTTTACAAAGTGAAGATGGAGCAGAAGTGTACTTGGAATTGGTTGACATGCACGAATGACACAAAACTGAGTCTAAAAAGCTATGATATTATAATCTTCAAAATTTCAAAGGCAGTTGTCAAAATTCACAATGACTTTATACATGCACACATTAACTGAACTAAAAAACTATTGCAATTTAGTTCATACTGAATATAAAAATATTTTAGCATGGCTATACATGGTTTTTCTCAAGCTGAGGAAAATTCATATAGGAAAGACTGGTAAAATTTTATTAAAATAAACTTTGGATATATTGCAATTTTCAAACTGATATTTTGGCCTCTTTCCTTAGAAGGTTGTAGTGGGCAACAGTTCATTTCAGTCACTCAGTTGAGTCCGACTCTTTGTGACCCCATGGACTACAGTACGCCAGGTCTCCTTGTCCATGACCAACTGCTGGAGATTGCTCAAACTCATGTCCATTGAGTCGGTGTAGCCATCCAACCATCTCATCCTCTCTCGTCCCCTTCTCCTCCCACCTTCAATCTTTCCCAGCATCAGGGTCTTTTCCAATAAGTCAATTCTTCACATCAGGTGGCCAGAAGTTTTGGAGTTTCAGCTTCAGCATCAGTCCTTCCAATGAATATTCAGGACTGATTTCCTTTAGGATGGACTGATTGGATCTCCTTGCAGTCCAAGGGACTCTCAAGAGTCTTCTCCAACACCACAGTTCAAAAACATCAAGTCTTCGGTGCTCAGCTTTCTTTATAGTCCAACTCTCACATCCATACATAACTACTGAAAAAACCATAGCTTTGACTAGATGGACCTTTGTTGACAAAGTAATGTCTCTGCTTTTTAATATGCTGTCTAAGATGGTCATAACTTTTCTTCCAAGGAGCAAGCATGCATCTTTTAATTTCATGGCTGCAGTCACCATCTACAGTGATTTTGGAGCCCCCCAAAATAAAGTCTGTCACTGTTTCCATTGCTCCAGCAGAGGCGTGGGTTGGCGGTAGCCTGCTGCAGGGTTGGGGGCACTGAGTGTGTAGCAGTATGTGCATGGGATCTTTTGAAGGAGGTCACCATTATCTTCATTACCTCTACTATAGTTTGACCCCAGGTAAATAAAAGGGGTTTCTCCACTTTCTTCAATTTAAGTCTGAATTTGGCAATAAGGAGTTCATGATCTGAGCCACAGTCAGCTCCCAGTCTTGTTTTTGCTGAGTGTATAGAGCTTCTCCATCTTTGGCTGCAAAGAATATAATCAATCTGATTTCGGTGTTGACCATCTGGTGATGTCCATGTGTAGAGTCTTCTCTTGTGTTGTTGGAAGAGAGTGTTTGTTATGACCAGTGCGTTCTCTTGGCAAAACTCTATTAGCCTTTGCCTTGCTTCATTCCGTACTCCATGGCCAAATTTGCCTGTTACTCCAGGTGTTTCTGACTTCCTAATTTTGCATTCCAGTCCCCTATAAGGAAAAGGACATCTTTTTTGGGTGTTAGTTCTAGAAGGTCTTGTAGGTCTTCACAGAACCATTCAACTTCAGCTTCTTCAGCATTACTGGTTGGGGCATAGGCTTGGATTACCGTAATATTGAATGGCTTGCCTTGGAAACAAACAGATCATTCTGTCGTTTTTGAGATTGCATCCAAGTACTGCATTTTGGACTCTCTTGTTGACCATGAGGGCTACTCCATTTCTTCTGAGGGATTCTGGCCCGCAGTAGTAGATATAATGGTCATCTGAGTTAAATTCACCCATTCCAGTCCATTTTAGTTCACTGATTCCTAGAATGTCGACATTCACTCTTGGCCATCTCCTGTTTGACCACTTCCAGTTTGCCTTGATTCATGGACCTGACATTCCATGTTCCTATGCAATATTGCTCTTTACAGCATCGGACCTTGCTTCTATCACCAGTCACATCCACAACTGGGTATTGTTTTTGCTTTGGCTCCATCCCTTCATTCTTTCTGGAGTTATTTCTGCACTGATCTGCAGTAGCATATTGGGTACCTACCAACCCAGGGAGTTCCCCGTTCAGTATCCTATCATTTTGCCTTTTCATACTGTTCATGGGGATTTCAAGGCAAGAATACTGAAGTGGTTTGCCATTTCCTTCTCCAGTGGACCACATACTGTCAGACCTCTCCACCATGACCCTCCCATCTTGGGTAGCCCCACATGGCATGGCTTAGTTTCATTGAGTTAGACAAGGCTGTGTGGTCCATGTGATCAGATTGGCTAGTTTTCTGTGATTATGGTTTCAGTGCGTTTGCCCTCTGATGCCCTCTTGCAACACCTACCGTCTTACTTGGGTTTCTCTTACTTCTGACGTGGGGTATCTCTTCATGGCTGCTCCACAAAGCACAGCCACTGCTCCTTACCTTGGAAGACAGGCACCTCCTCACGGCCGCCCCCGCCCCCCCGACCTTGAAGGTGGATTAGCTCCTCTCAGCCCTCCGGCGCCCACGCAGCCGCCACTCCTTGGATGTGGGGTTGCTCCTCTCAGCCTTATGATTATACAGTGGAAGTGAGAAATAGATTTAAGGGACTAGATCTGATAGAGTGCCTGATGAACTATGGACGGAGGTTCATGACATTCTACAGGAGACAGGGATCAAGACCATCCCCATGGAAAAGAAATGCAAAAAAAAAGCAAAATGGCTGTCTGAGGAGGCCTTACAAATAGCTGTGAAAAGAAGAGAAGCAAAAAGCAATGGAGAAAAGGAAAGATATAAGCATCTGAATGCAGAGTTCCAAAGAATAGCAAGGAGAGATAAGAAAGCCTTCCTCAGTGATCAATGCAGAGAAATAGAGGAAAACAACAGAATGGGAAAGACTAGAGATCTCTTCAAGAAAATTAGAGATACCAAGGGAACATTTCATGCAAAGATGGGCTTGATAAAGGACAGAAATGGTATGGACCTAACAGAAGCAGGAGATATTAAGAAGAGGTGGCAAGAATACACAGAAGAACTGTACAAAAAAGGGCTTCACAACCCAGATAATCATGATGGTGTGATCACTCACCTAGAGCCAGGCATCCTGGAATGTGAAGTCTTAGAAAGCATCACTATGAACAAAGCTAGTGGAGGTGATGGAATTCCAGTTGAGCTCTTTCAAATCCTGAAAGATGATGCTGTGAAAGTGCTATACTCAATATGCCAGCAAATTTGGAAACCTCAGCAGTGGCCACAGGACTGGAAAAGGTCAGTTTTCATTCCAATCCCAAAGAAAGGCAATGCCAAAGAATGCTCAAACTACCGCACAATTGCCCTCATCTCACACACTAGTAAACTAATGCTTAAGATTCTCCAAGCCAGGCTTCAGCAATATGTGAACCATGAACTTCCAGATGTTCAAGCTGGTTTTAGAAAAGGCAGAGGAACCAGAGATCAAATTGCCAACATCTGCTGGATCATCAAAAAAGCAAGAGAGTTCCAGAAAAACATTTATTTCTGCTTTATTGACTATGCCAAAGCCTTTAACTGTGTGGATCACAAGAAAATTCTGAAAGAGATGGGAATACAAGACCACCTGACCTGCCTCTATATGCAGGTCAGGAAGCAACAGTTAGAACTGGACATGGAACAGTGGCCTGGTTCCAAGTAGGAAAAGGAGTACGTCAAGGCTGTATATTGTCACCCTGCTTATTTAATTTATGTGCAGAGTACATCATGAGAAACGCTGGGCTGGAAGAAGCACAAGCTGGAATCAAGATTGCTGGGAGAAATATCAATAACCTCAGATATGCAGATGACACCACCCTTATGGCAGAAAGTGAAGAGGAACTAAGAAGCCTCTTGATGAAAGTGAAAGAGGAGAGTGAAAAAGTTGGCTTAAAGCTCAACATTCAGAAAACGAAGATCATGGCATCTGGTCCCATCACTTCATGGGAAATAGATGGGGAAACAGTGGAAACAGTGTCAGACTTTATTTTTCTGGGCTCCAAAATCACTGCAGATGGTGATTGCAGCCATGAAATTAAAAGACACTTACTCCTTGGAAGGAAAGTTATGACCAACCTAGATAGCATATTCAAAAGCAGAGACATTACTTTGCCAACAAAGGTTCATCTAGTCAAGGCTATGGTTTTTCCAGTGGTCATGTATGGATGTGAGAGTGGGACTGTTAAGAAAGCTTAGCACCAAAGAATTGATGCTTTTGAGCTGTGGTGTTGGAGAAGACTCTTGAGAGTCCCTTGGACTGCAAGGAGATCCAACCAGTCCATTCTAAAGGAGATCAGTCCTGGGTGTTCATTGGAAGGACTGATGCTGAAGCTGAAACTCCAATACTTTGGCCACCTCATGTGAAGAGTTGACTCATTGTAAAGGACCCTGATGCTGGAGGGATTGGGGGCAGGAGGAGAAGGGGACGACAGAGGATGAGATGGTTGGATGGCATCACCAACTCAATGGACATGAGTTTGAGTGAACTCCAGGAGTTGGTGGTGGACAGGAAGGCCTGGCATGCTGTGATTCATGGGGTCCCAAAGAGTTGGACACAACTGAGCGACTGAACTGAACTGAAATAACAGGGAGGGAACACAGCCCTGCCCATCAACAGAAAATTGGATTAAAGATTTACTGAGCATGGCCCTGCCCATTAGAACAAGACCCAGTTTCCCCCTCAGTCAGTCCCTCCCATCAGGAAGCTTCCATAAGCCTGTTATTCTTCTCTATCAGAGGGCAGACAGACTGAAAACAACAATCACAGAAAACTAAACAATCTAATCACATGTACCACAGCCTTGTCTAACTCAATGAAACTATGAGCCATGCCATGTAGGGCCACCCAAGATGGACGGATCATGGTGGAGACTTGACAAAACGTGGCCCACTAAAGAAGGGAATGGCAAACCACTTCAGTATTCTTGCCTTGAGAATCCCATGAACAGTATAAAAAGGCAAAAAGATGGAACACTGAAAGATGAACTCACAGGTCGGTAGGTGCCCAATGTGCTACTGGAGATCAGTGGAGAAATAACTCCAGAAAGAATGAAGAGATGGAGCCAAAGCAAAAACAATACCCAGTTGCGGATGTGACTGGTGATGGAGGTAAAGTCTGATGCTGTAAAGAGCAATATTGCATGGGAACCTGGAATGTCAGGTCCATGAATCAAGGCAAACTGAAAGTGGTCAAACAGGAGATGGCAAGAGTGAACATCGACATTTTAGGAATCAGTGAACTAAAATGGACTGGAATGGGTGAATTTAACTCAGATGACCATTATATCTACTGCTGTGGGCAAGAATCCCTTAGAAGAAATGGAGTAGCCATCATAGTCAACAAAAGTGTCTGAAATGGAGTACTCAGATGCAGTCTCAAAAACGACAGAATGATCTGTTTCCAAGGCAAGCCATTCAATATCACAGTAATCCAAGTCTATGCCCTGACCAGTAATGCTGAAGAAGCTGAAGTTGAACGGTTCTATGACGATCTACAAGACCTTCTAGAACTAACAGCCCCAAAAGATGTCCTTTTCATTATAGGGGACTGGAATGCAAAAGTAGGAAGTCGAGAGACACCTGAAGTAACAGGAAAATTTGGCCATGGAGTACAGAATGAAGCAGGGCAAAGGCTAATAGTTTTTTCAAGAGAACACACTGGTCATAGCAAACTCCCTCTTCCAACAACACAAGAGAAGACTCTACACATGGACATCACCAGATGGCCAACACTGAAATCAGATTGATTATATTCTTTGCAGCCAAAGATGGAGAAGCTCTATAGAGTCAGCAAAAACAAGACTGGGAGCACTGTGGCTCAGATCATGAACTCCTTATTGCCAAATCCAGACTTAAATTGAAGAAAGTAGGGATAACCACTAGACCATTCAAGTAGTGGGCAACACCAAAGTAATATCTCTATGGAAGTAAAACATTTATTCATGACATGTACGTGAACTGAAAATTAAATTTCTCTGTATTTCTTTCTACTGATGACTAAAATGTATGTCTTCCTAGTACAGTTGCTTTCCTGTGATTTGTGCAAGAGGTTGCCCTATTTTTTAACATTCATATGTGTAATATATGTACCACAAAATGACACTCTTCAACATTGTTCTAGGTATCTTGCTAATCTCCACAGAAAGCACTTAGACTCTTAAGAAATACAGTGATATACTGAACAGGTCAGTAATCAGGGAAATTAGTGGTCCTTCTCTGTTGCTCAGAGCTGTTATTGAGATGAATTTAACAATGGGATCACTGAAAAGGTCATTAAGCTCCAAATACAGTCATTAAGAACCTGCCAAGAAGGGAAATGGGACCTCTCCTGGCCCTTCAGTACTCTGCCCTGTGTTCTCTCTGGTAGACATCTGTTGTTTTCAATGCCCAGCATCCACTGCCACTTCCCAAGAGTTCCCCAGTTTTCTTTTGGGGAAT
This sequence comes from Bos taurus, assembly GCF_002263795.3. Taxonomy (NCBI): domain Eukaryota; kingdom Metazoa; phylum Chordata; class Mammalia; order Artiodactyla; family Bovidae; genus Bos; species Bos taurus. The sequence continues at coordinate 104,746,460 of NC_037357.1, forward strand.
ATCTCTCCCTCATTAAGGTGGTCTTTGTTGTTATTTAGTCACTAAACTTGTGTCCGACTCTTGGTGACTCCATGGACTCTAGCCTACTAGGCTCCTCTGTCCATGGGATTCCCAGGCAAGAATACTGGAATAGGTAGCCATTTCCTTCTTCAGGGGATCTTCCCAAACCAGGAATTGAACCCTCATCTCCTGCACTGGCAGGTGGATTATTTAGCACTGAGCCACCATAGAAGCCCAAGGTGGTCTTGGTGTAATATAATTCCAGGTTTCTGCCTCACTGTTTGGAAACCAAAGGCATTCGGTCCTTCCTTGTCTTGCCTACTTTAACAGCTAGGACGGAGAAGTTGACCTGAGCTTGGCTAACATGACATTGTCTCCTAAACTTGAATCTTGAACAAATGATGCACAAAAACAATTTGAGATCATGCACTCAAATTAGTCACTTCTTGCTTTGTGTCAGTGGCTATAGAATGCATGGCCTGTGTCTATAGTGACCCTGGTTTCTACAGATTCCCAAACCTGACTTTCCAACCTCTATCTTCAGTTAAGCAGAGTTTGTGTGGGTTACTGGTCAGCAGAGAACTCTGACTGACACATCCTCCTTTAACAATGCTTTTTCTTAAATCCACTGCAAGTGAATTACTCTATAACCTGCCCACCCTGCCTGTCTGTGAGGAAGACATTTCTTCCTAAAGGTAATTTGCATGAAGGTGTTAAGGACTTAGTGTGTTACTTCTTCCTAAGAGACTCAGAATGGTGAAAGGATCTTTACAGAGAAGACAGTAGACAAGCCTTGAAGCATAGATGTTCTGACATTTGATTTCCATAAGTTATAGAATGAAATGCTACTGTTTATTGAATACTTTGCCATATGTGTATCATTGTGCTAGGTAAGCACCTTACAAACAATCCCCATGACAATACCTCCAAGAAGGTATTATTATGCCTATTTTATAGATGTGAAATGAAAGCTTAGAACAGTAAATGAATTTAAGGTCACGGGCAATGGCACCCCACTCCAGTACTCTTGCCTGGAAAATCCATGGACAGAGTAGCCTGGTAGGCTGCAGTCCACGGGGTCGCTAAGAGTCGGACGTGACTGAGCGACTTCACTTTCACTTTTCTCTTTCATGCATTGGAGAAGGAAATGGCAACCCACTCCAGTGTTCTTGCCTGGAGAATCCCAGGGACGGGGGAGCCTGGTGGGTGGCCGTCTATGGGGTCACACAGAGTCGGACACGACTGAAGCGACTTAGCAGCAGCAGCAGCCAGTATTCTTGCCTAGAGAATCCCAAGAACAGAGGGGTCTGGAGGGCTACAGTCCATGAGGTCGCAAGAGTCACCACCAGGTAATACTTGGGGGAACCAGAATTTGAATCTATGCTATTTGTTTAAGTCTCCTTTTACTCAGCCTAATGTTTTTGAGATTCATCCATTTTATTGGATCCATCCTAATTCATTCTTTTATTGCTCGTTAACTATATGAATATATCACGAAGTTTTTTGCTGATTCATTTTCCTGTCAGGATATTTTGTTAATGGCTAGTCTGAATAAAGGTGTTCTGAACATTCTTGTACAAGTCTTTCTATAGATGTATGCATTCCTTTGTTACAGTAAATATATATTTAGAAGTGGAATGGCTGGGTCATGAGGAAGGAATATACTAAATTTTATTAGAAACTAGGATGTACAAGTTTACATTCTATCAGTAATGTTTGAGAGTTTCAGTTCCACATATTCACCCACACTTGGTATTTTTGATCTTTTCCATTCTAGGGGGTATATAGTTTTATCTCTTTCCCCAGTGATTAATAATGTTGAGAACCTTTTCAAATGCTTCTTGGCAATTTGGATACCTTTTGTGAAGCGCCTATTCAAGTCTTTTGTTCATGTCATTGTTGTTGGCTGACTATGAAAATCTGTGACACCATACTTGACTGACTACACAGAAAATCTGTGATTCTATATCCATGTCAGAGAGCATAACCATCAACTCAGTGACATTCACTGTTTAGCCAAAAGTGCCAAAGCTGAGCTTTGGTATAAAGAAAAGTCATATTTATAAAGATTATCTCACATTACATGCTCCTGCCTACGTATCAAGGCCACAGGTCTTCAACTGACGGTGGTGGGCCAACTTTAACAAGCAAAACTGCTTGCTAAGCCAGTATTTTCACTGATAGAGTTGCTAATTTTTTATGAGGCGATAACTCGGAAAAATCAGACTTTATTGCCTCTCTTAAGAAATTGGAAAATCTGAATACATTGGGATTTTACCCTCTTGGCAAATATCAGCTAAAACTGAGCAGTAGCTGCCCTCTTAGACGAAGCACATGCTTTCCAGTTTAGCACAGCCTCAGCACCATCCTCCCTTGTCATCTTTAGCACAGCCTCAGCACCATCCTCCCTTGTCATCTTAGTCCCAAGTTATTTCATTCACTTACAGTACCTATGTGGCCTCTGTAAGCATGGGTGAATTTTGATCCTGGTCTCAGAACCAGGCTTGCCTCTTCTGAGATACCAGTTTATTAATTCCTTAGGAGTGTTGTGAACTAGATCACTTCCTGCATCTCCCTCTAAACTCTAAACGCACAGACAAACCTGTGACTCAGTTTCAAGAGACCTTATGCACTTTGTATATTTAACCTTATTCCAGATTTAATCTTTTCCCAAGTTTATCTTTCTTTATCTTTAACTTCCCTGGTGGCTCAGATGGTAAAGCGTCTGCCTACAATGCGGGAGACCCGGGTTCAATCCTTGGGTCGGGAAGATCTCCTGGAGAAGGAAATGGCAACCCACTCCAGTATTCTTGCCTGGAAAATCCCTGGATGGAGGAGCATGGTAGGCTACAGTCTATGGGGTCGAAAAGAGTCAGACATGACTTAGTGACTTCACTTTCACTTTCCTCAGCAACTTAAAATATCTTGTTGTAGAAAGTTTATTTAAATCTTTTTTTTTAAGTGATGAATTCTGCCTCTGCATTGGTATTAGGGATGACTTCTAAGAAAATAAAACCAACCATTAGCTACAGACCCCAAGTAACTCATTGTTCTGTCCATTTCAGAGAGGATGATCAAGAGGGAAGAAGTGGTAGTGAAAAAAAGTCTTCTCCCACCATATAACATGGGTATAAACAGGAGGGGACAAGAGTTCATGTACATCTGGCCAGATCATATTATAAAATATGTTGTTATATCACTATATCACATCTATCAAATAGCTAAAATTCAAAATAGTGATAACACCAAATTCTAGTGAGGATGCAAAGGAACTGGATCACTCAAAGACTGCTGATGGAAATGTATGATAGAGCCACTCTAGAAAAGAATCTGACAGTCTATTACAAAACTAAACATTTGCTTACCATACAAGCCACCAGCTCATTCTTGTACGTTCATCCCAGAGCAATGAAAATATATGTTCACATAAAAAAAAAAAAAAAACTGTACGTGGATGTTCAAGAACTATAATCTCCCCAAACATAATCTCCCCAATTGTTCTTTAATGAGTGAATGCTTAAAGAACTTAAAGTGACATCCATACCATGAAACACAACTTGGCTACAAAAAGGAATAAGCTAATGATATGCATAACAAGCTGGATGGATTTCTAGGGAATTATGCTGAGTGAAAAAGAGATAATCTCAAAAGTTTACATACTACATGATTTTATTTATATAACATTCTTGAAATGACAAAAATCATAGAAATGGAGAACAGATTAATGGTTGCCAGGGACTGAGTGGGGTGGTGGGGTAGAAGGGAGGTGGCTGTTGCTATGAAGAGTGGAGAAGAGATCCTCTGTGATGGAATTGTTCTGTATCTTGACTCTAAAGAGTGTCACATGGAACTACATATGTGATAAAATTGCATGGAACTAAATACACACACACACACACACACACATACACACACACGCGCACACACATTATGTATAAAACTGGTGAAACCTGAAGAAAATCAGTCAGTTGCATCAATCTCAATTTCCCGGTTGTGATACTGTACTCTAGTTAGGGAAAATGTTACCACCATTGGGGTAAACTAGATGAAGAGTATCTCTGATCCTTCTGTATTATTTCTTAAAATTTCAGGCAAATCTATAATTACTTCAGGATAAAGTTTAAAACATACCATTATTTATACAAAAGTACTGATTAAAGGGGGCTTTTCTGGTGGCTCAGATAGTAAAGAGTTTGCCTGCAATGCAGGAGACCTGGGTTTGATCCCTGGGTCACGAAGATCCCCTGGAGAAAGGGAATGGCTACCCACTCCAGTATTCTTGCCTAAGGAATTCCATGCATAGAGGAGTCTGGTGTGCTACAGTCCATGGGGTTGCAAAGAGTCGGACACGACTGAGCTACTAACACTTTCACTTTTCACTGATTAAAAACTTAGCTTCAAGCTGATGGATCTGATATTCTAGCAAAAGGATTTAGGATATAATAATGTAATCATATCCCCTATTGGTCTGGCACGGAGCCTATTTCAGTTACTAAGGCTGTATAACAAATTACCCCCAATCATGGGTGGCTTGAAATAATGACATTTATTTTGCCTCAAATCTGTAATTTGAGTGAGATTCATCTCTCTGCTCCATTTTGGCATCAATTTGGGGGGTCATACTTGAAGACTAAGGGCTTCCCAGGTGGCCCAGTGATAAAGAATCCACCTGCAATGCAGGAGATGTGGGTTTGATCCCTGGGTCGGGAAGATCCCCTGGAGTAGGAAATAGCAACCTGCTCCAGTATTCTTGCCTGGGAAATGCTATGGATAGAGGAGCCTGGAGGGCTACACTCCATGGAGTTGCAAAGAGTTGGACACGAATTAGTGACTAAACAAAAACAACAGACTCAGGAATATTATTCAAGTAAAAACAGAGTTTGCCCAAGACAAACTATTAAATTGTATTCTGGCATCTCTAAAGTAATGCTAATAATAATAATAATTAGCTTTATAAACAAGTAAATACAAATTCTTAGGTTCTCAAAGATTTTCTAACCTGTTTTTGCTATGAAGAGTACACTTAATTCCCTTTCCTGGGTTTGAGAGGCTCCTTTGGGGATTGAAGCAATTTGCTGACTTTTTCAAAAAAACACTTTCATTAGCTGCTTGCCAAAAAAATAGGTAAGTAAAAGTAATGGCGATAAAGCTTAAGTTAGTCTGTTTTTCTAATCACTAGGATAAAAATGATGGAAGGAATGGAGATTGCAAATGTTGATCATACTGAGGTCATTAGTTTCCTGTAGCCTCTTAGCAAACTATCTCCAGCAGAGATTGTTGGCCTGGACACTTACAGGTGGCCTCTCCAGGTAGCAACCCACTCCAGTATTCTTGACTGGAGAACTTCCTGGACAGAGGAACCTGGCAGACTACAGCCCATAGAGTCACAAAGAGCTGGACGTGACTGAGCAACTAAATAACAAGTGATGGCTTTGCAATGTGTCACCTTGCCTGGGCTGAGCTGCATATTCCTTTCCTTTATGTGTCTGATTATGGTGGATCACAAGAGAGATTCTGATATGAGACTTGGAGGGAGAAGAAAACAGCAGCCATTTTGTAACTCACACATATTGTCACTCATTTGTTCTCTTGCCTCATGGGAGTGAGACAGCAGCTGGGTTTTCCACTGCTCTACCTTCCCCCAGCTCCTCCTCCAGCTGCTTCCACTCCTTGGCTAGGTGTGTGGGGTTTAGCTCTGTGATGAAGGGTCCCAAGCTTCTACAAGACAACCACTCTACCAAGGTCAGAGGCAATGGGTTTCAACCCATCCTTGTGGTCTTCAGCTGGTACTTGTGGGTTCCAGCTCATTCTTGCTTTTCCTCAGTTCATATCCATCTTCCCTTTCCCTACCCCCACTGCCTGCTCTGTGGGCTTTAAGCTCCAGCACCAGAAGCAAAGACAACATCCTTACAGAGACTGTTTAACTAGCTTCCACAATTGTGTAAGGTCAGATCCCTGTAACAAATCCCTTTTGTGTGTGTAGTGGTTTTGCTTCTCTGATTGAACCCTGTATGATACAGAATTTGAAATCAGAAGTTTCCAGTTCAAACATGCAAGTTCCTATGAATTGATCTTTTTTTTTAAATTTTATTTTATTTTTTAACTTTACAATATTGTATTGGTTTTGCCATATATCGAAATGAATCCACCACAGGTATACATGTGTTCCCCATCCTGAACCCTCCTCCCTCCTCCCTCCCCATACCATCCCTCTGGGTCGTCCCAGTGCACCAGCCCCAAGCATCCAGTATCGTGCATCGAACCTGGACTGGTGACTCGTTTCATATATGATATTATACATATTTCAATGCCATCCTCCCAAATCATCCCACCCTCTCCCTCTCCCACAGAGTCCAAAAGACTGTTCTATACTTTAAACAGTATGTGTGTGCTTAGTCCCTCGGTCATGTCTGACTCTTTTCGACCCCATGGACTGTAGCCTGCCAGGCTCCTCTGTCCATGGAATTCTCCAGACAAGAATACTGGAGTGGCTTGCCATGCCCTCCTGCAGGGGATTTTCCCAACCCAGGGATCAAACCCAGGTCTCCTGCATTGTAGGTGGATTCTTTACCGTCTGGGCCACCAGGGAAGCTTTAAATGGTATATTGAGGTGTAATTGACAAACGTATTAGTTTTTCACTCATCCAGCATTCAACAGATATTCTGCTGAGCCTCTTCTATACCTCTATTCATCTAATCTTTTTATTTTCAACAAAGACTATTTTTTCAAAAGTATGACTAAGGATAATTAAACTTTTGACGTTCTGGAAAGACCTGTTAAATAATTAGATGAGAAAATAAATTCTTGTGAGAACCCAGATCTCCATTTTTTTTTTTTTTGTAGGGGAAAAGGTTACCAGAGAAGTATTTATGGCTCATCGGTAATAATGTCGTTTATTTGGAGACTCTTAAAGACAAAAAGGAATGTTGGGATTTCAAGCTGTAGGAGAGATGTTTTGGTCTTAGCGATCAGGGGAGGAACACTTCTGTACATTGCATTGTTTAGCTTTCACGTATGCTGTGTCTCAGGCACTACCGCCTGAGGAGCTCGAAGGAGAAAAACAGAGTAAGAGAACAAAGAGCCTCTTCATACGCACAGCCCCCCTCACCCATTCCTGGGCTTGGATATTCTTTACTCTTCTGCTCTGAGGAAGGGGAATTGAGTTGATTAGGTAATTTGTACAAAGTGGTCTCCATCAAACAACCTCGTGAGAGTCTTCCTGACAAGGTATACTTAGCTGCTTTTCAACTGCATAAATCACAATTTAAAATCTGTTGCACAGAGGGAAACATTACAGTGACTCATTTTTCCTTGAAGATGGATAAGCATCAGCTCATGCATTTTTACAGAGCTCACATTTCTGTATCGATATATCTATTTTGCAATTTAAATATTTCCTTTTTACGACTGATATTAAAGGTACTGTAATGCCACTGGAGGTGTGAGACCCCTGGAATTTGGTGAATTATGAGTATACCTGGAAGTCATTTCGTGATGCCTAAACTTTAAAAGATTTAAAGCGTATCACTTTGCCAGAGACTCGTGAGTCTGCACACATCAGAGGATTCCAATAAAGAAAAGAACTATACCTACGTTTTATCTAAATTAGACCAAAGAACTGTGTAAATGCAAATGCTACACAAGTGGGACACACTTGGATGACTGTTCCAGTTGTTAACATATTTAAAACCTTCCATATTGGTTAGTGAAGAGACTCTGTTCTGAGCTCACAAGCTCCCCCTACCTGCCACCCCAGTCACCTCTGTCCACCCGCTCCAGAACCCCAAACACCATTCGTTGATGCAGCAAATAAAAGGTTATCACCCACCACAGTAGGACATCTTCAGGACTCGATGCCAACACTTGGGTGGGCTTTCAGTCTGGCGCCTGAAGTATGTACAGCTATGAAATCTTTTTAATATCTCTCATGCACACAGATGGAATGGAGAGGGGGCTGACATCGACACTGGGAGATTTCAGGTGGGGTCCTTGCTTAACCTCTCTGACCCTCAGTTTCCCCCATTTATGAAATGGGCGGTGTGGCCAAGACTATAGCTAATGACCCTTTGAGTTCTATTCTGGGATTCTATGATTTAGAAACATCTGAATGTTTTCCATTTTCATCTTAGAGGTCTAGGGTCTTGCAGGGGGAGAAGAATGGCTAAAAGGAATTAGATAGCTTGTTCCAGAAGGCTGCCCTAGCAGTGGGAACGACACAGTGAACACTGGAAAAGATCCCTGAATAACCAACCCTGCTGAGTAAACCATTTGCGATTCTGATTCTGAAACCTCTCAAAAAAATTCATACTGGAGCTAGAAAGTGCCCAGAAAACAACAGCTAAAATGACCAGAAAAACAGACGGTCTATTTGAAGGCAAATGAAAATATTTCTTACTCTTCTGCCTGGAAAGGCAAGCTGGAGTGGGAGATAGAGTCAAAAACTATACATTTCTGAGACATGAAGTGATGAACACCAACTTATTCATCAAACCTATTCTAAGCAGCTCTTGAAGATTCAAAGGACTAAATTTAGAGGCCTCTCCCCTCTGTACCCATGATAGGAATGTAAAGTGGGAGTGATGAGTTTATGAAACATGTCAATCCCAAGCAGTGCTATGAGCAATTTATATTTATTCAAACAGGATAGGTATTCTTTCATGGTAACAAATCTATAACCTGTGTAGAAACACTGATACTCAGGCTACATATGGCAAGTAAATTCTGACCTCTTTTAACCCAGTATGGCCACTGTCACACAGAGAATGTAGGTTCAAATGACACTGAGATAGGCTTCCAGAAGGACAATTCACTTCATCTTTTCCCCCTTTTTAAATTTTCACTATTGTTGTAATTGTTTTAGAGAAGTAATGAATGGGCACTTTCAAAAAGGAAATGCAAACAGTTCAGAAGACTATGAAAAGTAAAGTACAATTTTCTCCTGCCAACATCCTTCTCCTCACAAGTAATCACATGAATAGCTGTCTGTCCATTTCCCCTTGTTAAAATATATATGTACATATATACATATATGTACATATATTATACATATATACATGCATACATATATGTACACATATACATATACATGTATACATATATACATATATATAATGATAGTGTGCGTGTATATATGTGTGTGTGTGTGTGTGTGTGTGTGTGTATATATATGTTGTTGTTCAGTTACTAAGTCATGTCTGACTTTTTGTGACCCCATGGACTGCAGCACACCAGGCTACTGTGTGCTCCACTATCTCCCAGAGTTTGCTCAAATTCATGTCCATTGAGTCAGTGATGCTATCTAACCATCTTATCCTTTGCCACTCCCTTCTTCCTTTGCCTTCAAGCTTTCCCAGCATCAGGGTCTTTTCCAATGAGTCAGCTCTTCACATCATGTAGCCAAAGAGTGTGTGTGTGTGTGTACACAGTTTACTTTTAAAATATTTTGGGTACCTTTCTATATCAGTACATATAAACTTAACTTTTTATTGGCTGCATAATATTCCATTGTGTGAATAAACCATAGTTTATTTAATCTACTAGCAAACAGGATATTTGCAGTCTTTGCCCCATTTACAATGTTACAATGAATATTTCTTATTCTCACATATATTTTATACCTTGGTTCACTTGTTTGTTAGGGTGTTTCTATACAATAACTTTCTGGAAAATATACCACTACATTAAATTATATCACATGATGGTTTGATGAAATGGTCAAATTTCTTCTCCAACTTATGCTCTCACCAACTGTTTATGAGGTTTCCACATTTTTACTGCTGCTTCTCCCAGCTACACAGAAACGTATTCAGGGAAGTATATTCCTACTGTCCTAAAAGCACAGATGTTATGAGGATAGCACAGTGATATAAATAAGCTTGGGGAGTTGGAGAAATTCCATATAACAATATCTCTATTGGCCAAATGGATAAAATCAAATCATGAAGAGTTTTTCCAATGGATTTCGTTTCTAGCTTCCAAACAGGGGATTTGAGCAGAATTTTATTTTTTAATGTATATTTATTATGTATTTCATCCACAGAAGAGAGTACACCTTAGAAAGTATAAAAAGTGAACACCTATGTAGACTCTTCTTTCTTATGTCACTGAGAGGTTGGGTTGAATAGATCAATGGCAGTTTTCATTTCCATTTACCTGATCATGATGGAGATCACACAATCTCCCTTTTTGTCTCCTTTGCCTAATCCTCCCCGTGTGTGTATTCAGTAACATGTAAGCAATTAATAGACCTTACTCATTTTAATTTTGTGATTATTTCATGGAGCATCATGGGTTTGTTTAAATTCCAAAACCAAGGGGTTAAGGTGTGATACATCCCAGGATTATATGCATATTGCTAAGAAACACGGCCTTACATCCAAGGAATAGATCCCTAGTTGTGAACTTTTCAGCATTAAAAAGCAGATGGGAGTGGACATGATAGAATGTGCCTGGAGGGAGACCTAGGTGAAGGTATGTGTGCAATGGGGAAGTGGGGCAGTGGTCCATATGCTTCTGAAATATACCTGCTGTTCCCAGTTATGAAATTGATGAAAAAAGGCCAGAGCTGGGAAGCTGGTGGATGGTAAGAAATAGCTCCTCTCTCTCCTCCCGCTTAGCCTGCAGCATATGGATGGAGAGGCTGTGATGGACAGAAAGAAGCTAGCTCTCCCTCTACTCTACCCTAGCTGCATCTTACATCACAGAAACACAGGCCTTCCTGTGTCCCTTCAGGAACGTGTGATGCTCAGTGTTTTTAGATACATTGATTCATTTTTGTTGAAATCTTTTAGGAAAGGTTTCTGATGGGAAATCTTTAATTATTAAAATCCAGCTACTACAACCATTTAAAATTATAATGCCTTGAATATCTGTGCTTCTTTAATTTGTTTCATTAATTTACTGTAAAGGCAGCCTCTAGGGACATGTTTCGAAGAAGGCAATGGCACCCCACTCCAGTACTCTTGCCTGGAAAATCCCATGGACGGAGGAGCCTGGTGGGCTGCAGTCCATGGGGTCGCTAAGAGTCGGACACGACTGAGCAACTTCACTTTCATTTTTCACTTTCATGCATTGGAGAAGGAAATGGCAACCCACTCCAGTGTTCTTGCCTGGAGAATCCCAGGGACGGGGGAGCCTGGTAGGCTGCCGTCTATGGGGTCACACAGAGTCGGACACAACTGAAGCGACTTAGCAGCAGTAGCATCAGCAGGGACATGTTTATAAGGTAAGGAATATCAGAAAAATGCTGCTAATTCTCCTTGGATATTTCTAAGTCTGGATATATTCAAATATCTGAATAATTACTTGAGTCCTTTTAATTTAATTTTAGTATTTCTCAATATACAAATAAAATATGAGATACATTTAAAAAATGAAGATTTTTTTTCAAGCAGGAACGTGGAGCCTAGGGTAGAAATTTCAGCTGGCTTATAGATCTAGGCATTGGTTTGCTAGTCCCTGACACCTGGTTATTATTAGTATGGTAACACCTCCCACACCCGTGACCACAGGCTTTTATTGGCTTCATGTTGCTTTTTTATTTTAACACCATACAGCATGTTTTAAGCCCCAGTAGCCAGAGGTATTTGTTTGCAGAACTTAATTCCAAAATAAATAAATTTAAAAAAATCACTTCCTCTTTTGCAAGTCTGCCAATTTGTGTTCTTCAAGGAGCAATTATGTTAGTGCAAAAACCACAGTGATAAATAATATCTCTGTATTTGAATTTTAAAATGAAGCCCTCCAGAGGGTTAGGTCAGAAAAAAAAACAGTGATAGCTTACTTTGCTGGACTCAAGTTCAATTTAAAATTCACATGTTAATAAAGAAAACGTCTTCCTTTCTATTTTGGACTGAAAGAGAGAAAATAATGATAAAAGCAAGTTAAGACTTACCTTAGTAATTAGGGAGTCCCAATGGATCAGACTTGCTAATAGGAACCCAATTAAAACACATTTTTGAAGGATTTTGTTAGAACTTATAAACATCCCAGATCTAGTTCTAGAATGTCAGCTTTTTTTTTTCCCTTTTAAGTTTACAATTATGTTTTTATTGCATGTTGCATACCAAGTAGGGCTAGGAGAACCCTCTGTCTATTAATCAGTTTTGAGACAGTGCATAAGACTCTAGCACATCGGAGCCAGACAGGGAAACACAATTTCTTTGTAGCCCACATGTCAGGGCCTAGCCTTCTATTAGAAAAGCTTGTCATTAATAAAGAATCTACTTTGCATCATTTGTGTCTGAAGATCAGAAATTGCTGTACTTAGTACATAGCCTCACTGCCAGTACACAGGCACCTGCCAGGTTGAGAGGGTACAGCCACCTGGGACAGCTTGGCACAGAGTGAGGAAAGCTTTTTCAATTTGCAGAGAAAGAAATTACTACATAAAATGAGCAAGATGGGACCAAAAAACGGGCGCCCCATCTACCCACCTGCTGTTCTTGATCTAGAAATCACGCAGTCCTTTGGTTATTGTCAAGGAGCCCATTTCACAAATCCACATGGCTACAGAGATTGCTCAGTGGTCATCATCACCCCTACCCTCCGTGCCTCTGGGTTCCTGTGCACTGTTATATTACTCAGTTGACTCTGACTCACCAGCACACGCTGCTGTAAAGCATCTAGATATCCTCGTTGTAGATACATGAGAGTTTGAGAGCGATGGATCTGAGACAGAATGGCTGCCTTGTGCTCACCGCAGGTGTTACCACGCTTGGTTTTACCTCGGGTGCAAGTCAGAAGACTGGAATGGTAAAGTTTACACATTTAACCCACTGCTCTGTCAGTCTGAGAATATAATGAAATGAGCCTTTTGTTGACTCTGCTCTTAGGATCCCAGGAGTCTTTCTGCGGGATCTTCATGATGTCAAAGCAATGAGTGTTCAAGTCAGTGATTAATCGGCCAAGCTGGTTGTCTTAGTTTTGCTTCCCCCAGAAGCAAACCTGAAATCAAGTATCCAAATGCAAGTAGCTCATTTGGAGATGATTCCTGGGAAGATTGTTAAGTGAATGGGGGATTGAGACAGGGAAAATAAGGAAAGCAATAAAGGGTGAATTTCCCAGAAAGATGTCACTATGGAATCCCCAAGGGAAACTGCAACAACCATAGAACCAGGGATTAGCACTCTATAACCCATGAGCCAAATCCAGCCTGGTTTTATACAGCCCATGAGCTCTGAATGGCTTTTTACATGTTTTAATGGTCACAAGCATCAAAAGAAGACACGTAAAATAATGTGAAATTCAGATTTCTGTGTCCATAAATAAAGTTTTAGTGGAACATAGCCATGCTCATTCATTTACGAATTGTTTATGACTGCTTTCACTCCACAAGAGCAGAGTTGAATAGCTGCCATAGAGGGGGCCTCCCTGGTGGCTCAGTGGTAAAGAATCTGCCTGCCAAAGCAGGAGACACGGGTTCGATCCCTGATCCGGAAGGTCCCACATGCCATGGAACAACTAAGCCCATGCACCACAACTATGGAGCCTGTGCTCTAGAGCCCAGGAGCCACAACTGCTGAAGCCTGCACACTCGAGAGCCTGTGGTCCACAGCAAGAGAAGCTGCTGCAACAAGAAGCCTGCACGCTGCAACTAGAGAGTAGTCCCCAACTTCCTGCAACTAGAGGAAAGCCCACGCAGCAACGAAGATGCAGCACAGCCAAAAATAAACAGAAATACATAAATAAAAATGTTTAAAAATAGTTGCAGTAGAAATCATGTGGTGGCATAGTCTAAAATGTTTACTCTCTGGCCCTTTACAGAAGTGGTTTGCTACCCATGATGTAGAAAGCACCTCCAAGGTATCTCACCTCAGAGGCTTGAGAGCTGGCATCCTTATCCACCAAGTCCCACTGTCAGTGCATGGGGGCTGATCCTGGAGGACTTTAATTTCCCAGCACCTGTAGCCTACCTGCAGAACATTCAAGTGTTCTGAATCCTGTGCTAGTTCATTCTCAGCTCCAAATGACATAAGTACATACTCAGAGAAGGCAATGGCACCCCACTCCAGTACCCTTGCTTGGAAAATCCCATGGACGGAGGAGCCTGGTAGGTGGCAGTCCATGGGGTCACTGAGAGTCGGACACGACTGAGCGACTTCACTTTCACTTTTCACTTTCAGGCATTGGAGAAGGAAATGGCAACCCACTCCGGTGTTCTTGCCTGGAGAATCCCAGGGACGGGGCAGCCTGGTGGGCTGCCGTCTATGGGGTCGCACAGAGTCGGACACGACTGAAGCGACTTAGCAGCAGCAGCAGCAGTTTTCTATATTCATGAGAAAACTCAGTTCCATTTTGAGCCCAAGAGTGCAGAATAAATTAAATGTTTCTACCTGTTCCAATGGATTGAATTAAGCAGTCTATATAATCTAAGTTATATAGGAGAGCATTAGGCTCAAAATACGTTGCCTTTGTGGAACAGAGCTGGGGGCATGAAGTGGTTTCCTCAGTGGACAATAATTCATGCTAATGGGTAAGTTGGAGCTGAGAATGCATTTTTCTTCTATACACCCCCACCAAGTAGCTAGTTATTTCAGTTAGAATGGTATGAAAACCTAAATGGAGATTAAATTATATATTTAACTCCATAATTAATATTTTGCTTGTAAATAACTGAACTAATGAAATGTAAAAGGTAGAAGCATTGTCCAAGTTGTTGTAAAGCAAAACTTGCTCTTGCCAAGGTAAAACTTGGATTCTAGGCACCAGTTTTACCAAGATTGTCCTGTATATCCTCTGCAAAGGTGCTATAGATATATATAATGTAATAAATATTATTGGCTTCCCTTGTGGCTCAGCTAGTAAGGAATCCACCTGCAATGTGGGAGACCTGGGTTCGATTCCTGGGTTGGAAAGATCCCCTGGAGAAGGGAAAGGCTACCCACTCCAGTATTCTGGCCTGGAGAATTCCATGGACTGTATAGTCCATGGGGTTGCAAAGAGTTAGACACGACTGAATGACTTTCACTTAATTACTTAATAAATATATTATATGAATATGTATATTTATATATAAAATGAAGCCTAAACATACCAATTTCAAACAACTCTATGCACTAACTTATAGTCTTATGCACTAATTTTCTTAGATGGTCAAACATCACCAAACGCTCTCTCTTTAAAAGTGACAATAGCAGCACGGCTTAAAATGCAAAATAAACCATTCAGAAAAGATTGAAATTGAAAAAAGAAATCAAGTTTTTATTGAGAAACTATTTCAAATTCATCTCTGCTTACTAAAACTAAGCACAATTGTTTCCACCAATAGAGTTGCTAAAGGGTGCAGAATTTTAGATGTTGTTTATCTCCCAGCATGCCAGTGTATTGTTAAAGAGGGAAAAGTCTATTTATCCATGCCCAGATTTGAAATTAGAACAAACTGTACACTTTAATGATCCTGTGCGTGACCCTTTTATTTCTAGAGAACTCGAAGATTAAGTGCTGCCAGATTTCATCATGCCCGCATAAACCTCCCCTTGCTCATTGGAAGGTTAACCTCCTGTCTTGGGATTCTCCCACTGACAGACAAGCCTTCAGTGCAAAGCTCTAGTTTTCCTTTATTAGGAAGAGAATGTTTGGTGATAGCAGGATAAGAAAACACTGGTCTTAGATACAGTGGCCTGTTTCTATTTTTCTGGCTTGCTATATTTATTTTTACAAAGCCAGAAGACACTTTTCCCCCAAATTCCGCTCATTCATTCAAGTGTTTATTCATTTGATAAATCTTTGAGTTCCAACAATATATCAGGCAATATCCCCTCAAGTCCCCCTGTCCCAACACCCCCAACTACCACACATGTATCCCTTTGACTCACTTTAGGTAAAGCTGATAGAAGGCTGGAGGAATGTATGTACTGCGCTGGGATCTTCCATGTTACCCCAGCTACCAGACCACATGACAGATTGCCACAACTTAAGATGGCACAGTGGGAATTGACTCCAGGGCTGTGAAATTCTGGGTTGAATCCCTTGAAAGAGCTCTTCAGGAAACCAAAAGTGATTTTACCAGAAAGATTTGCCTGCTGGACCCTAAAGGCTATTATGCAGCTGAGTAGGGTTGGATATCAAAAGAAATAAAAGTTATTAAGCATGACGATCAGATGCTGTCTGAGTTGCAGCATCTGATTCAGGCATTGATATTGTTATGGGGCAGGGGTGTTGGGACAGGGGGACTTGAGGGGATATTGCCTGATATATTGTTGGAACTCAAAGATTTATCAAATGAATAAACACTTGAATGAATGAGTGGAATTTGGGGGAAAAGTGTCTTCTGGCTTTGTAAAAATAAATATAGCAAGCCAGAAAAATAGAAGCAGGCCACTGATTTAGGGATCAGAGTTGCAGCAACGATTTAGGCAGTATAGTTCTGGTTAACAAGATGGCTCTGGAAGTGAATGATACTTGCAGTTCATCTCTTTGCTTATAAAATCGGTTTTGTAATCAATATTAGAATATTACCTATGTGTTCATTATGGTCATAACAATATCAATTCTGTTTCCTCTCTCCTTTAAATCACACCTAAATATTTTCCTTAGGGTTCAAACCTTAGGCCAGTGGATTTGAAAAAAGCAACCTACCTACCTATTCTTAAT
This sequence comes from Bos taurus, assembly GCF_002263795.3. NCBI lineage: Eukaryota > Metazoa > Chordata > Mammalia > Artiodactyla > Bovidae > Bos > Bos taurus. The sequence continues at coordinate 104,763,054 of NC_037357.1, forward strand.
GCACCTGTCTTTCCCTCTTCTGCCAGGTCTTTTTCTCTTGAACAATAACTAGCCCCTTATTTCCATATTCTTGGAAGGGGTCCATTATACTAATATCATGCACTAAATCTCACTGATACCTGTGAGATTGTATATGCCTTGAATATTAAAATATTGCCTTTTTATTGCTTTTAATTATAAATATTGCTTGGGTTGTTATAAAGCAGGAGTAGCAAACACTTGGAAAGCATGCTGTAATCCCTGCTTCCTGCATGGGGCAGGCATTGCTAATCAGATGTAGCCCTCTGAATGCAGCTTCAGAATATTTCCCAACACAAAGTTCAGGAAACCTCTATCAAGATGAAGTCTATTTGCCATTCTTGGTATATTAAGCTATGAATCCTGTTCTTTGGGGTTAATGTCAAGAAAATTACTTTTGAGATAGGTTTGAGCCAGTTTTTAATTTGGAAGGGATGAAAAGAAAGAAAGAGAAGAGCAAATAGAGCACTGCTCATATAAAGCAATGTTTTTCCGAGGAGAATGCTTATCGGATTTAATTTCCATTCTGGCAGATGGATTCTAACGTTTAAACAGAATCTCTTGGGTTTGAAGAAACCTCTCGTGGGTCATTTAGCTCATATCTCAGCACAACCAGAAGATAGATCTCATTATTTTTCTTAAATCCTGTCTTAAAAATAAATGGGCATCTAATGAGTCTTTAAGTAGTGATTTTACTGCCTTCTCTGGATGCATGTGCCATAACTTCTATATTCTAATAGCTTCCTAGCTTCTGTATTTTAATAGCTACTAATTCTTCTCTAATATTTATTTAAAAATTGTCCTGTAGCATCACAAGTCCATTGCTGCATCCTCTATACTCATTATGCTTTTAACCTTTTAAGCTCATCCAGTGGCCAATCACAGCTAGCAGCTATTGAATAAGAAACATGAGCCATGGATGTTATGGATGGTCACCACAATCCCCTTGGACTTAACATTTGTTCCTGACCAGTTCCCCTTTTTGCACCCCACCTCCCCTAACTCCCAAAACTTGGAGGATAATTGGCAATTATGCATCCGGCCCTTTGGATTCAATTGTTGATGTTCAGTCGCTAAGTCGAGTTTGACTTATTGCAACCCTGTGGACTGCAGCGTGCCAGGCTCCTCTGTCCTCCACTATTTCCCAGAGCTTGTTCAAACTCATGTCCATTGAGTCAGTGATGCTATCTAACCATCTCATCCTCTGCCATCCCCTTCTCCTCCTGCCCTCAATCTTTCCCAGCATCAGGGTCTTTTCCAATGAGTCAGTTCTTTACATCAGGTGGCCAAAGTATTGGAGCTTCAGCTTCAGCATCAGTCCTTCCAATGAATATTCAGGGTTGATTTACTTTAGGATTGACTGATTTGATCTCACTGCAGTCCAAGGGACTCTCAAGAGTCTTCTCCAGCACCACAGTTTGAAAGCATCAATTCTTTGGCACACAGCTTTCATGATGGTCTGACTCTCACACCCTTATAGAAGTGAAGTCGCTCAGTCGTGTCCAACTCTTTGTGACCCCATCGACTGTAGACTATCAGGCTCCTCCATCCATGGGATTTTCCAGGCAAGAGTACTGAAGTGGGCTGCCATTTCCTTCTCCAGGGGATCTTCCCAACCTAGGGATCGAACCCAGGTCTCCCGCACTGCAGACAGACGCTTTACCATCTGAGCCATAGCTTGGATTTAATACTGTTACTTTGAGTTTTGGCCTTTTCCCCCTTACTTGTGCCTCCATTTCTTTGTACCCAAGGGCTACTTTGGCCCAGAATCCCTGCAGTGCTTCTCCCTGTTATTCAACCCTGATACTCACATAGGGGGTGATTCAGAGAAATTCTTCCAGAGCTTCATTTAAAATGTTGACATTAAAGCATGATTATGTCTAGACTGTGCATGCGCAGGTCTATTAATTAGGGTCCTTATCACCCATAGATGGAGTGGGATGTTATCTTTGTGGTATGATTTGAGTGAGTAGCCTCAGTAATCAAAGCTATCTTCCCTACTCAGGAGAAGTGCTGGAAATTCAATCACTAGAGAGCTTTTCTCTTGATTAATCCTAGGCAATCCAAGACTCTTTTTTAATGATGACCTAGGAGGATTAACCCATTAGGTCAAAAACCCTTGAGTATGAATTGGGTCTTGTGTAACCCACTTTCTTCCCAAACAGGTGAGCATAAGTAGTATAATGGAGTCTTTGGAAGGTGTGATGCTGAAAGGGAAGGAGAGGCAGAAATGCCATGTTGGAAAATCACCAAAGGAAAATTCTGCCTGCTTTACCATGTAGTTGTGGACTAACCTGAAGTCAGCTCTTTCACCAACACAAGTAAGATGTTTTCATTGTGTTTCCTTAAGGCTAGGTTTCAAATCAGTATCTCTCCTCTTTATCTAGTGTTCTTTATTCATTAATCCTACCTGTGGTTGCCTGAGACTTCAAAGATTATCTTCATCCCATCTTATTACCAGGCCCTGGGAGGCCTTTCTTCTTTTTCACTGTCTGTCAAGTCTCGGCTTCCCCTCAAAGCCAAGATCATTACATACCCACCATAAAGCCTTCCCTGGAACTTCAAAGCTGACATGACATCTCCTTAGTCTCAATTTCTTTAGCAAAAATAACTCTAGGGAATGAAAATGAAGAGGAAGCAACCTATGTTCATTGAGTACTCACTATGGGCCAGGCACTGTGCTAAGCACATCTCATCAGGTATCTTTTTAAAAAATTTAATGGAAGTATAGTTGATGTACAATGTTGTGTTAATTTCTGCTGTATAGCAAAGTGACTCAGTTATATACGTATATATTCTTTTTCATATTCTTTTCCATTGTGGTTTATCACTGGATATTGAATATAGTTCCCTCTGCTATACAGTAGGACGTTGTTGTTTATCCATCCTATACGTACTAGTTTGCATCTTCATAAGGTATCTTAATATTCACAACAACCATATCACATAGGTGATATTATCTCCATTATATAAGGGAAAACTGAAGTCATAAAGGGTCTGTAACTTTCCAAAATTTTGGAAACTAAGTCCCAAATCCATATCATTTCTCTGTCATTCCTATGGGAAGTTAAAATACATAGCTCTGTACTGATATTTATTTGTGAGTAAATGCCTGTATATAATATTTGCTTTTACTTTACATTTTTGAAGTGTTAAAAAGTGAAAGGGATTAAGTACAATTAAGTAGAGAATTATAGAAACTCAAAGGGAAACTCACAGTGACTGCTATAACAAGAACTTACATTTTGTGGTAAACTTGTTCCCATCCTTCTGATTGCAGCTTTCCACAAGTGAGTTGCTGCTGCTGCTGCTACTGCTGCTAAGTCGCTTCAGTTGTGTCTGACTCTGTGCGACCCCATGGACTGCAGCCTACCAGGCTTCTCCATCCATGGGATTCTCCAGGCAAGAACACTGGAGTGGGTTGCCATTTCCTTCTCCAAGTGAGTTACAGGTGTGGAAATATATTGGTTCCCCATGGCCTTCAGGTTAGCTCAGTGCAACATAGAGGAACTAAAACTCCTCTGGCCAGAAGCACTCTCCTGTTCATGTCCCAAAATGTCTTACAAATATCACTTTCTATGTGTGCTATGATATATAAAAGGTAGAAAATTATTCTTCTAAAGAACTATTCTTACTTTTTATCCTATACCGGAGTATAGTTGATTACAGTGTTGGGTTAGTTTCAGGTGTACAGCAAAGTGAGTCAGTTATACATATATGTACATCTATTCTTTCTCAGATTCTTTTTTCATATAGGTTATTACAGAGTATTTAGAGTTTCCTGTGCTATACAGACGGAGAAGGCGATGGCACCCCACTCCAGTACTCTTGCCTGGAAAATCCCATGGACGGAGGAGTCTGGTAGGCTCAAGTCCATGGGGTCGCTAGGAGTCAGACACGACTGAGCGACTTCACTTTCACTTTTCACTTTCCTGCATTGGAGAAGGAAATGGCAACCCACTCCAGTGTTCTTGCCTGGAGAATCCCAGGGATGGGGGAGCCTGGTGGGCTGCCATCTATGGGGTCGCACAGAGTCGGACACGACTGAAGTGAGTTAGCAGCCGCAAAGATAAAAGAAATGATAAACTCAGGACCAGTTTGGTAGTGCTTTGGATTCGGATATGTCTTCTTTCCAAATCTGCAAGCAGTTTACTTTTCAGAGTCCTCAAATAGCTGCCCTATGCATTCTGTCCAGGTTTTACAGCTGCATTGAGTGAGATAGGGCAAAGTTACCCCATTTTACTTGAAACCAGAACCTCCTATTTCTTTTATATCTTGCCACAAATACGTCTCTCTATATATTCGTAGAATCTCTCTTGTAATTTTTACAACTTTTTCTTTTTGGAAAATCCTCTCGATTCCTGAATAGCAATATTGCCTTAGGTAATGGAGAAGCAGATAAGGAGACTAGGATTCATACTGAAGGAGTGTTCTCAGGAGAAACCTTTAAGGAAGGAAGGGGAAGAAGCAGGAAAAGCTGGAGAAGAAGCTAAGCAAAGAAGTGGTTTCAGCAGAGGTCTAGCATCAGCCTTGATTCCATAGAGAGCTCAAGAGCAAGATGGCACCAGAGTTGTCTCCCTTGAGGCAAAGGGGCTGGCCCTGTGCTCCTTAATACCAGTCACTCATTGGCTATGTTGGTGGGTATATGACCTCTTAGGCATCTCTGAGGCTTCACTGATGACTCAGTGGTAAAGAATCCACCTGCCAATGCAGGAGACTCAAGAGATTCTGGTTTGATCCCTGGGTTGGAAGATTCCCCCGGAGGAGGGCATGGCAACTCACTCTGGTATTCTTGCCTGGAGAATCCCATGGACAGAGAGCCTGGCGAGCTACGGTCCATAGGTGTCACAAAGAGTCAGACACGACTGAATGACTAAACAACAAGGCATCTCTGAGTGTGGCGGGTTCTGTCAGCAGAGAATACGTCTCCAGAGAAGAGTGCAGCTGTAAGCCATTAGCAGCCAACACTCACAGCTAAACATAAAATAAATAGAGCCGATCTTGGTTCTGGGGAAGATGGAGTCAGGAGCTGGGGGATGGGATAGAGTGGTAAAGGAGCTCTGGGTGGGGTGTCAGCATCATTATTATAATGATTAATCATACATTTCAGTGGTGATCATTGCTGAATGCCCGATTTCTTTCCAAAACATAGAGGACCACTAACTAGCAGTGCCGTTGCAGAACCATGCCCAGGCTGAAATAATCAGCCTCTAGGGCCATGGTTATCAACATTTAGCATGCATGAGAATCACTTAGAGAGCTTGTTAAAGATGCAGATTCCAGCACCAATGCCTATATTTGTATTCAGTAGATCTGTGAGAACTGCATCTTAACAAGGAACTTCGTGATGCTCTCTGAGATTCTGAGCGGTCATACAACCCAACCTGTTTCACTGATGGCAAACATCACTCTGTCTTAATTTTGTCTCCCTCAATACATCTGAAGCTTCTAAGGGCAGATGTTAAACTTCAGTAGTTTTTCCTATAGCAATGTTCACAACCATATATAGTTTTTATACTGGATGTTTTTTTAAATGCCCTTTCAATTCACTGTTCCAGTGATCCCAGTAACTGCCTTATGAGAGCCTGAAATGAAGTGGTTATACCTATCTAGGGCGCAAAAACAATCTCAGAGCATGAACCATAGGAGTCACGGAATCCTAGAAGGCAATAGAGGCAGCTAGCGTCATCGGCAGTGAATCATAACATTTTAAAAATAATCTTCAAGCAGTCCAGGAGTCTCGGAGGCTGACTGACACAAAATGCCCATCTCTGCCAAGCGCCCAGCACCAGGAATCAAAACATATGGCTGGGATGGGTCTGGGAGAGAAGCATCTGTTTTTACAGTTGTAATTGTCCATACAGATTCAGGTCAGCATCAATTATAGCATTTTTCACAGAAAGGACAGAATACTGATCAGTACCTAAGCCTGCCTAACAATACCAGCTTCATTTTGGATATCTTGACAAACTCTTAAATCAAAAATGAAATGATATTTCCAAAGGGCCATAATGCAACAAAAACTAATATGAGAAACCAATAGACTATCAAGTGTTCCTTTAATTCCTTTGTAAGAACTAGGCTGCATGCTGGAAGAGGAAAGGATTTATTAGGAAGATCTGCTTAATAAGATAAAGTATCTTTCCACAGAAAATCTTAAGAGAATAAGCGGTTATACTCTACTGCATTTTCACCCTTTATGATTTCATTATCTTATCAGACACACAGTATTGCACACTTAAATAGGGAAGTTATTTTTTTCTATTCTTCAAGACCAGATGGAAGGTTTACCCAATTGTAGTTTAGGAAATCTGACATGTAAGGAAGCATGTTATGATTTTACGGACCATTAAAGGTATAACTATTTTAATGATAACTCAGATCAAAATGTCATTTATGGTCATGAAAAATACATATTTTGGGATCTGTTATTCCCAAAGGAGGTATCATTGAGGCTGACCCTTGCCCTAGGGCATGCTTATAAATACATCAGATTTACAAAACGGATGAAGCACCTCGTTATTTATATTCCCTTAATGACTGACTCTTTGTCTGCTTCTGATGTATAGTCACACAAGCTGGTTGTTTGCTTACAAATCCTCCTAGAACTCATTAGGTCAAAGGAAAGGAGCAGTGTTGTACGCATCCTGTGATCATCTGTCTCACTTCCTTGAGGAAGCAAAAGCTCTAAGCTGAGGCAATGTACAGTAGGCAGAACATTGATTAGTAGGCATCAGGAATAAAGATCATTTTTCTGACTTCATTTATATGCTTGTGTAAGCAGGCAAGCTTCTCTAGCTATCCCTCTGAGCAAAAGTAAAACATGATGGGGGATGAGTTGGGAAGTTATCCAGGGAGCTGTAATTCTGGGAGGCCATTCTGTGTCTTGGTTTTAATAGTTTTTGGAGGACTCCGGAGATCATGACACAGAGTGTGAATGAATCTGCCTAGACCTGGTGTACTGTAGGCTGGGCTTTTAGGAAAGCTGACTCTGAGACAGAGCATGGAGGCAGGATACTTCTTGCACTGTGCTCTTGAGATCGACTCCTGGGGAAAGGAGGGGAAGGGGGAAAGAATGGGCAGAAGAAGAAGCCGAGCTGTGATGTGGGCTCAGCAACAGCTTCGGCTGACCCACAAGCAACTTGGGAGCTGGAATGGTCCTTCAGAGTTGTCCTCAGCTAGGCTCAAATGGCTGGAAGTGGATATTTCTGCATTGAGCCCTGGATAGGAACCACCTCAGAAAGTCATCAGAGACACTGCCTTTGGGTCTTGTGGCTCTCTGCACCGGAGGCAGTCCCCGAAGAGGCAGAGAGCTCACGGTTGTCACCCCCAGGACTCCTAGCAGCTGGGACAACAAGGACTTCATTGAAGGAAGAACCGGGCAGTGCATGAAAGTGGCCACCACACCTGGTCATATTGGGCTTGTGGCTTATCTGAGTGATTTGCCAAGTTAATGGCAACCCAGAAGGACTGCAAGGCTAGTTGTCAAAGACAAGTCATGCAGCCTGAATTTGGTTCCTTCTGCCTGTAAGAATGGTTTTCTTTTGAGATTTGACAGGGAAGAGCAGACGTGATTAGTTGTGGATCCAGCCCAAGATCTGTCACAGGGTAGAATGGAGTCAAGCCATCAATATAGGACATCCAAAATGAAACAGGGACTTCCCCAGTGGTCCAGTGGTTGAGACTCAGTACTTCCAATGCAGGGGACTTGGGTTCAATCCCTGGTTAGGGAACTAAGATCCCATGTGCCACATGGTGCAGCCAAAAGATTTTTTTTAAAAAAGAAGGAAAGAAGAAAAGAAACAAAAATCAGATGGGTGTAACACTTGGAAGGTCATGCACTGGGACAAAAATGGTAACAGTGGCTTTATAAAGCCAAAGAATTGATGCTTTTGAACTGAGAAGACTCTTGAGAGTCCCTTGGACTGCAAGGAGATCCAACCAGTCCATCCTAAAGGAAATCAGTGCCGAATGTTCATTGGAAGGACTAATGCTGAAGCTGAAACTCCAATCCTTTGGCCACCTGATGCGAAGAACTGACTCATTTGAAAAGACCCTGATGCTGGGGGAAACTGAAGGCAGGAGGAGAAGGGGACGACAGAGGATGAGATGGCTGGATGGCATCACTGACTCAATGGACGTGAGTTTGAGTAAACTCCGGGAGTTGGCGATAGACAGGGAGGCCTGGTGTGCTGCAGTCCATGGGGTTGCAAAGAATCGGACACAACTGAACAACTGAACTGAACTGAACTATGTGGATCAAGGACCCTGCTAAGCACTTGATAGTACATCATCTCATTTCCAACTTGCAACAATGTATTGCAGGCATTATCATCTCCATTTCCATTTTTATAGACAAAGAAACAAATTCAGAGAGGAACTTACTGAAAATCACATGGCTGGTAAGTGGGAGAAATTCTGGAGACAGACTGCCTGGGTTCGAATTCTGGCTCCTACTAGACATGTGACCTGGGGCAACTTGCTTAACCTCTCTGTTGCTCAGTATCATCTTTAAAAATGGGAACAACAATAATAATAACATCTCTTACAGCTGTTGTAAGCAAAATGCATTAATATCAATAAAATACCAAGCAATTGCATTGCTTAAGAGCTATGTGGTTGTGCGTGAACTAAATGAATAAGTCAGCCTAACTCCAAAGCCCATGTTCTTGACTATTATGCTACCCTGGCAGGATGCGGATTCTCAGCACATGGAGAGAGAGACCTAACCAGCCTAAGTACTAGGAAGTAGCTAAGATATTAGGCAACTAATCATCCATTCATTCACTTATTCACAGATATTTACTGCTGCTGCTGCTGCTAAGTCACTTCAGTTGTGTCCGACTCTGTGCGACCCCATAGACAGCAGCCCACCAGTCTCCCCCATCCCTGGGATTCTCCAGGCAAGAACACTGGAGTGGGTTGCCATTTCCTTCTCCAATGCATGAAAGTGAAAAGTGAAAGTGAAGTCACTCAGTCGTGTCTGACTCTTAGCGACCCCATGGATTGCAGCCCAACAGGCTCCTCCGTCCATGGGATTTTCCAGGCAAAAGTACTGGAGTGGGTTGCCATTGCCTTCTCTGATATTTACTGAGTACCTCTATATATGTGTGCTAGGCATTTTTCTAGGTAGTGGAGATAAAGCTATGAACAAGACAGCTAATGTTCCAGCTATCCCAGAGCTCATATTCTAGTGGGGAGATACTCAATCAACTAAGTGATAGACAAATATCTAAATCATGTCAGGTAGTGATAAGAATTATGAAAATAATGAAAGCAGGATCAGGGCACAGGAAGCTGTGGAGGTAGGCTGTGGGGAAAGGGCAAGTGTGTGCTACTTTAGAAAAAGAACTCAGGAAAAGCCTTTCTGATGAGGTGACATTTGAGCAGAGGCCTGGATGTGTCAGGGAAGGAGTCAGGTAGTAATCTGGAAGACAAGCCCAGGCAGAGAAAATAGTGAGAAAAGCCTACCCCTTAGAGCTGTGCTGAGTTGGGAGATGTGGGCTATCTTCAGAAGGAGAGATCTGGGGCAGGGCAGTGGTCTTCAGCAGAGGTGATCCCCAAAGTGGGCTGACAGTTGAAGGCCACCTCCTGGCTGCATTCCCAGCAGCCCAGGGAATAAGTGTTTCATTCCTTAAGGGCTTCCCAGGTGGCACAGTGGTAAAGAATCTGTTTGCAATGCAGGAGATGCGGGAGACTTGGGTTCAATCCCTGGGCCAGGAAGATCTCCTGGAGGAGGAAATGGCAACCCACTCCAGTATTCTTGCCTGGAGAATCCCATGGATGGAGGAGCCTGGCAGGGCTACAGATCCCAGTCCATGGGATCGTAAAGAGTCAGACACGACTAGCGCACGCATGCGCACACACACACACACACACACACACGTGCCATCTGGGTGGCACATCCCAGCTAACATCACCCTGTTTGTGCTTCAGTTCCTTGTCCTACCGTTTGGCTTAACTCCTGGAAAAATGGATCTTTATCACCAAAGAATATATGCTAAACATTTTGCACATTTCATCGAAGTTGGAATGTTACTTTGGATATAAGTAGCTCCAAGGACAATGTAAATATTGGAATGCTGATTCCCAAATAACACAGAGGGAAAGAGCAAAAGCCTAAATCGGCCAGTTCTCTGGAAGGGAGTACTTGGCAGATGGATGATTTAAAAATGCGGCACCATGGATCCTTTTGCAACTTGGTAACACATCAGCACTGCCCACATGCTCTAGAAACCATGCGAATGAAGAAGGCTGTCATTAGAGCTGGAAATTGCTGTGGGATTTTTAGCAATGGTTTGCTCCTAGGCCAGGTTCCGATTTCCCAGTTTCTGAATTCTAACCAGTAATTGCTGTTATACTGTGTTGGGGTGATGGCTGCTGGAGATTGTGGCAAGAAGATAGAATTCAATTCTCTCCCTTTTAAAGCATCTTAATTATTATTTGAGCAGCATAGGGGCCTCCAACCTGGTAAACTGAGCATCAATTTCCATAGCAGAGAAATAAGCTACTGTTTGACCCAGAGAGCGAGTTTTCGGCTGTTGTTTGTTGACCTGAGCCAAGGGAAACAAGATGACAGATTGGGCAAGCAGCACACCATGCAATTTATGCCCTTCACGGACTGTCAAACATTAATTTAATTTAATTTTAATCATTGCCATCTGGTGCTTATATAGAGCATCAGGCCCAGATAGATATTTCCTTATCTTGAACTGGGGAATAGTGCTGTGTCTTGGCCTGAAGCCACGTCCAGGCACCACAACGAGGGAGGCAGGGGAATGTGGGAGGGGAGCTTTGTACCCATGCCAGACAGGCAATCATGCCCAGCCCCCGAAGCTGTAAAAGGGACCTGTTGTTGGTGCTGGTCCCATCGCGTGTTGGTGGCCTCTTCTTCTGCTCCCTCAGTCATAGAGACATAAAATGCTGAATCATGTCTTTGAATACCTGTGAGAGGGTAACAGACAGGAAGGCCAGGGGTCTACAAATGGAGGAAATAGCCTGCAAGTGTCAGACATTTTTCTCTCTTTCAAACCGGCAGGAGGAACCAAACGAGCAATATTTTTTTCCTTCTCTATACAAATTTAAAAGGAGGTTTCTCTTAAAATACTGTGTTGTCATAATGACCCCTGGTTTCACCTGAAGTTAACTATTCTCAAACCTTGAGTTAACCAACGCATTTTTCTTATGGAAATGTTTGTCTTAAGCTATGTTAATGTACTATACGTTTACCCCAAACTCTGTATTCAAGTCTGTTCCCCCTAATGGCTCAGAACCTACTTGACAAACGAGCATGTTATACTCAGATATTGTTCCCCTAATCTATGTAAACGAAACTTTGTATGGTAATCTGTCCTTCTACAAGATTCAAGTTAATCATTTTATGGCCCGGGATGAACCATTTGGTGCCAAGATTATCCCAAAATGCATCTTATGGGTGAGGGGCCTGGTGCCATTCTGAGTTTTAAGACATCCCTTTCTTTCATTAACACACTGCTAGGATGGACAGGGAGGCCTGGCGTGCTGCAATTCATGGGGTCTCAAAGAGTCGGACACGACTGAGCGAATGAACTGAACTGAACTGAACTGAGTGACTATATAATATCCAGCTGAAGACTAGCAAGGGGGTACTCTTTCTGCCTCCTTCTGATGCCTATGTCAGAAGCTTTCTCTGTCTCCTTTATACTTTAATAAAACTTTATTACACAAAAGCTCTGAGCGATCAAGCCTCGTCTCTGGTCCCGGATTGAATTCTTCTTCTCCAGAGGCCAAGAATTCTGGCCATCTTTTCATTCAGCAACAACCTTTCATCTGGACATTGGCAAAAGGGACTGGCCGGGGATGGTGTCTAGGTGAACTGGGACATCTGACTGTGGCTCAAACTTCTTGAGCAGCCAACGTGACCAATAGTCACATTTAATCTGTTCATGGAGTAATGACTAAGCATTGACAATGGGGATAAACACTGGGATCAAGTGGCCTTTGAGTTTTCATCACCCTTGAGAATTTGTGACTCTTTGTGTCAATCACAGTGCCAGGCCCAACAGGAAATAAGGAAGAAGTATAAGGCAGCAACCCTGCCATACAAGTCACCTCAGTCCCAGAGGGGATTCTCTTTTCTTCTCAGTCCCTAGACCGAACCACAGGTTACTGGTGGCTAGTAAGGGGTAAAAGGACTGCCAGTGAAGTCCCAAGGGAGTAGGAGAAGTGACATGGAAAGAGACATCCTTCATTTTTCATTTTTCTTGAATTTTAATTTCTCAAATGCAATGTACAATAGCTTGATACTTACAAGGCTGGAGGGTGCCATTCATCAAGTCAGCTCTGGCTTCAGGAGACAGTGAGTTGTGGACCAAAAGCACATAACCTACTTGAAAGAGGGGAACAAATGTTCCTTTTTCCTTTGAAAATAGAAACATGTCTTTAATTCCTGAGTTTTTGGAAGGAATTTTTTTAATTTTTAAAAAATTTTATTCAAGTATAGTTGATTTACAATGTTGTGTTGATTTTTTATGTACAACAAAGTGACTCAGTTATACATGTTTATGTTCTTTTTCATATTCTTTTCCATTATCTTTTGTCACAGAATATTGAATATGGTTCCCTGGGCTATACAGTATGACCTTGTTGTTTTTCATCCTGTATATAGTAGTTTGCCTCTGCTAATCCCAAACTCCCGATCCTTCCCTTGCTCACCCCTCCTTCCCCTTGGCAACCACAAGTCTGTCCTCCCTATCTGTGAGTCTGTTTTTTGTTTCATAGATATATTGATTTGTATACATTTTAGATTCCACATATAAGTGAAATCATATGGTATTTGTCTTTCTCTTTCTGACTTACTTCACTTAGTATAATAATCTCTAGGTCCATCTATGTTTCTGCAAATGGCATGATTTTACTCTTTTGATGGCTGAGTAATATTCCATTGTTTGTGCTTATACCACATCTTCTTTATCTATTCATCTGTCAATGGACATTTAGATTGTTTCCAGGTCTTAACTATTGTAAATAGTGCTGCAATGAACATAGGGGTGCAGTTATCTTTTTGAATTAGGATTTTGTCTGGGTGTATGCCCAGGAGTGGGGTTGCTGGATCATATGGCAACTCTCTTTTTAGTTTTTTGAGGAACCTCCATACTGTTTTTCAGAGTGCTACACCAATTTACATTTCCACCAACAGTATAAACAGGTTCCATTTTCTCCATACCCTCTCCAGAGCTAGTTATTTGTAGACCTTTAAAAAAATGTTTTTAACTGAAGTGTGGTTGATTTATGGTGTTGTGTTAATTTCTGCTGTACAGCAAAGTAATTCAGTTATACACATATATACATTCTTTTTTATATATTTTCCATTATGATTTATCACAGGATACTCCATATAGTTCCCTGTGCTATGGATTAGGACCTTGTTGTTTATCCATTCTAAATGTAATAGTTTGCATCTACCAATCCCAGACTCTCAGTCCATCCCTCTCCCACTCCCCCTGCACCAGCAACCACAAGTCTCCGCTCTGTGTCTGTGAGTCTCCTTCTGGTTTTGTAGACAGGTTCATTTGTGCCATATTTTAGATTCCACCTAGAAATGACAGTATATGGTATCTGTCTTTCTCTTTCTGACTGACTTCACTTAGTATAATAATCTCTAGTTGCATCCATGTTGCTGCAAATGGCATTATTTCATCCTTTTTATGACTGAGTAGTAATGGCAACCCTCTCCAGTACTCTTGCCTGGGAAGTCCCATGGACGGAGGAGCCTGGTGGGCTGAAGTCCATGGGGTTGCGAAGAGTCAGACACGACTGAGCAACTTCCCTTTCACTTTTCACTTTCATGCATTGGAGAAGGAAATGGCAACCCACTCCAGTGTTCTTGCCTGGAGATTCCCAGGGACTGGGGAGCCTGGTGGGCTGCCGTCTATGGGGTCGCACAGAGTCGGTCACGACTGAAGCGACTTGGCAGCAGCAGCAGCAGTATTCCACTGTATATATACACTACATCTTCTTTATCCATTCCTCTGTTGATGGACATGTAGGTTGTTTCCATGTTTTGGCTATTGTGAACAGTGCTCCTATAAACATTCTGGTGCATGTGTCTTTTTGAATTCTGGTTTTGTCTGGGTATATTCCCAGAAGTGGGATTACTGGATCAGGAGGTAATTCTAGCTTTAGTTTTTTAAGGAACCTCCATAGTGGCTGTACCAACTTACATTCCCACCAACAGTATAAGAGGGTTCCCTTTTCTCCACAGCCTCTCCATGCATTTGTTATTTGTAGACTTTTAAATGATGGGCATTCTGACCGGTGTGAGGTGGTACCTCAGTGTAGTTCTGATTTGCATTTCTCTAATAATTAGCAATGTTGAACATATTTTCATGTGGGCAGTAATTTTAAATACATTCTCATTGCCAAAGTAATTTAGATAATATAGGAAGGTAGAAAGTAACAAATTGGTCACAGGCAGATACAGACCACCATTAACATTTTGGTATATGTCTTTACATCTACACACACACGCACACACACACAAATGAGATCATGTTACAGATAATGAAAAGCAACATCTCTTGCTGGGTGATTCTCTTTGCCAGCCAGATGGCAGCGTGACCAGAAGGAACATCCAGGGGCTTCAAGCAGGAAAAGGGAGAGTGGCGTTGCAAAAGTTGCCACTTCAAATTTCAAGGCTGGATGTTCTTTCCAGCACAAGCTGTGTCAGTCCAACCCAACTCTTGGCAACCACCAATGGCCGGCTTGCCAGCACTTCTGAAATAGGAGGCCACCTCTATTCAGAATGTGAATCTTGTTTCTTTCTATGAAACATTACATTTTTCCCTTTGAAAATGAACAGAAAGCACTTCTCATCATGGAAGGCTAAGGGGCAAGTGCAGGTTGGAAGAAACATTTGCAAGAGTTAAAATGGAGCATGGTAAGGAAAGAAAAAAATCATTTTATGCCTTCCTTTCCTGACTACACAGATTTTCTTTATTACGGTATAGTTGATTTACAATGTTACATTAGTTTTGGGTGTACAGCAAAGTGAGTCAGTTATACATATATCCCCTCTTTTTAAAATTCTTTTCCCATATAGGCAGACTTTTTCTTTTGGTTAAAAGAGAACACTATTCCATACAGATCCCATTTGGATGCACATGGATCAAAATTAAAAGGATATGTGTTGTCCCAGGTAAGGAGGTAGTTGAAACTGTCTCCTTGGGGGAACTCAACTCCCTTCTGGAGAGTGACTAGAGAACAGAGGCCCACAGAGTCAGACTGTAAGAGCAGTGGTAAAGGAAGCCAGCCAGCCTGTTTTGATGGAGAAGGGAAATCTTGTATCAGTGGGAAGGTGGGCTGGACTTTATATTCTTCTGGAAGCTAGAACCAGAATGAAAGGATCAAGCCTATTGTGAGGCAGGCAGCTGACATATGAGACTAGAGAGGATGGAGAACGAAGAGCAGTGAAGGTAGCTCATGTTAATTTAGCACCTACTATATGTCAGAAGTTGTGCTCAATTCCTTGTATTATCTCATTTAATCTTTACAGTATTCTTAAGAAGTAGATAATATGACTAGTGGTATTTTATAGTTAAAGAGAGTAAGATTCAGAGAGGTTAAGTAAAACTTCTGCCCCAGTGGCTCAGAGGTTAAAGCGTCTGCCTGAAATGTGGGAGACCTGGGTTCAATCCCTGGGTCCGGAAGATCCCCTGGAGAAGGCAATGGCAACCCACTCCAGTATTCTTGCCTGGAGAATCCCATGGACGGAGGAGCCTGGTGGGCTACAGTCCATGGGGTTGCAAAGAGTCGAACACGACTGAGCAACTTTACTCACTCACAAAGTGAGTCAGGTTCAGACTCTGACCTATTTGGTTCTCAAGCAGCTCTGTTTTCCCACATCACACTCTGAAAATGGAATGCATATCCCTTATGAGCTAGTGTGTTCCTGGTAGCCTGGGTGGATTTAAGCAAAGACTAGATGATCATTTGTCAGAGACATTCTTAAGAGGAGATCCATGTATTGGTACAGAACTGGAACACACAATTTCTAAGAATCTTTCCAATTGCCTCTCCTAATGAGGCCTCTTGAACTAAAATATATCATGACTGCTTATCTTCTAGGACATCTACTATAGTCATGATTAGAATTACTTTTTTGACTAGGGCATCTTCCTCAGAGAAAGCCACTTAGGATATATCCCGTGAGTGTTTGCTTGGAAGACTAACACTAGCGTGTATTGTTGGCACCCTACCCAGTGCTTAGCACTCACCATTCCCATGCATGCCCATGGGATTCTGCGACAAGCACCAAACTCTCCCCCCGAGGGGGCTTTCTTTTGGTTCTTGAAGGGTAGGCAGGAAGTGCCAGAAACTTAGCATGCTTGGGAGCAGTCTTCAGCTAATAACAGATGGGATTTGCAAGATAAATATTTGGGCTTCCTTGTCCTTGTTTGAAACAACTCTGAGGTGCGCCTCCTCGAGTCTCCTAGCGTTCTCCGGGAGGCCTGAGTCCTAGTTGCCCGTAGGAGGAACTTGCCCTTTAACACGCTCTATTGATTTTATTCCCTTTGTCTCATTTACCCTCTCACTTACTGGTGCTTTCAGGGACCATCACTCAGGCCGGTTATACTCAAATGCTTATCTCCTGGTCTGCTTTTGCGGGAACCCAAACCAAGATACCAACGTTATTTACCCATTAGCATGGGCTTTCACAACTTCGGCACTACTGACATTTGGGGCTAGAAAATTCTTTGTTAGGGGGGAGAAGCAGTGCTTCCTGTGCACTGTGGCATGTTCAGCAGCATCCTTGGCCCACTAGATGCCAGTAGTACCCTCCCCCTAGTTATGACAACCACAAATGTCACCAGGCATCGCCAAATGTCATCTAGGAGACAAACTCAGATCCACTTGAGAACCCCTGCTTGTCTGAAGTGTCCATAGGAAGCACAGAGAGAAGAGGCCTTACGAGGCAGACCTGTTAGGGTAGGCTGTTGCCAAGCTTCTCAGTGAGCTCTAGAGTTTAATAAATGGCACAAGTGGGCTGTATGTGTGTGTGTGTATTTGGGGAGAGAAAAATGATGAACCCAGTCCTTCTGTGCCTGGTGGCAGGGTCCCTTGTCCAAAGTAGAGGCACAGCTCAGAACTAAGTTGTACCTGTTTACAATTCCTTTTTAAAAAATTGACAAGCACACAAAGACAGTTTTGCTGTTTGTGTACCATCTGTTTTCAGGTGACCTCAGTTTGGATGACAGGTCCTTAGGCAGCCATTTCACAGCTTCTCAGTGTCTGGATTACTCGTGCTGTTTTGACTTTTAAGTAGTTTTGTGCAGCTATTTAAAAAATCAATATGCAGTTCCAATATGGGGAATGATGTCCATGAGAGTAGAGGGTCCAATAAAAGATGCAAATGCTTTCTTAGTTGGAGCTTTGGGTCTGATTTGGCCGGACGTATAAACATGCAAGTGAGACCCCTGAAGAGTGTTACAGATTTTCAGATCTGGGCTTGCCTGGTGGCTCAGTGGTAAAGAATCTGCGTGCAATATATTGGAGACACAAGTTTGATCCCTGTGTCGCAAAGATCCCCTGGAGAAGGAAATGGCGGTCCAGTATTCTTGTCAGGAAAATCCCATGGACAGAGGAGCCTGGCGGGCTACAGTCTGTGAGGTTGCAAAAGAGTTGGACATGACCTAGCAATTAAACAACAAACAACGAAAAGGAGATTGCAGTATAGGCGCCCAAAGCCCTGTATTCCCTGTAAATAGAAGTAGCAAAGAGGTATATATATGGGTTAAAAACTATGATACAGTCTTCATTTTATCCACTGGATTCCTGGCTAAAGGTACTCATTGGGGTTTCTCATTTCTGCTGTACTTCAATACCTTCCAAGGTCGAGTGAGGAAACAAGTTGGTGGTGGATACTGTCTGATCCCTGCCCAAATCCTCTCAGCTGTGCTCCATACTCAGCCCAGTGTGCTTTTCTCTTAATGACTAGCACCCGTGACCTTCTTCACTGTTTCTTTGGGCTACTGAAGTTGCCTAACCTGTACACAGACCCTGGAATCTATATCCACCTAGAGACACCCATAGCCAATGGATGGGAGTATAAAAGTCCAGTTCCCTTGCCTCATGTTGAAGTAAACTTGAGGTATAATTTATGCTCCAAAGCTACACCGTGGGATGATTCTGAAGCTGCGCACCTCCTAAAATTGCAACTTTGCTTCTTGGATTCCTTTCTCTTTCCTGCTGCACCACTGTCTTTTGGTCTCTCTGGGAGCACTTTCCCAATAAAACTCTTGGATAGGAATTCTCATCTCAAGGTCTGCATCTGAGGAATCTGACCCAAGACATAATCCACAGTCTACATTTCAGTGGTAGAAGCTGAATTCTACCATTTGCATGGGATGTTCTGTAACCTTATCCTCTCCTGTGGAAGAAGGAATTCATAGGGCCTGGACTCCATCTTAGGCCTGTTCATGCTGATCATGCTCGGCCACCTTTCCAGTGGACTCTGAACTCTGTGTTTAGTGCCTATGAAAACAACAACAGAAGGACAAGACCCCCTCCAGACAGGGGAACCTTGAAGATCGTATCTAGGTTTCTCATTGCCTAAGAGAAAACATACACTAATCACCCCTTCCTCCAGACAGGCCATAATTTTTTCTGTATCTATCAGAGTGTAACCTCGGGTTTATTGATTATTGGCTAACTGACTATTTGAGCACATGAGCACATAGCACGTGAATGATGGGGTTACTGGGATTGTATTTTCCTTGGTTTATGTAAGTCTTAATGAATTTGGAGTGGTGGGTTCGGACACATACACATGGGGTATAAAAGATTTTCACAAATGCTGGTCGGGGTCCTTGGCTAAGAGGAGACTCTGCCTTGGGCCCGCCGGTGTAATAAACTGCACTCTACTATCTGCACTGTCCTTCTGAGTGAGTTTGTTTCCCAGAACGCATGCCTACAACACTGTAAAGTAGGCATTCCTTAAATGTTTCTTGCTGTAGTGACCATCTTGAGCTGGAGAACTGAACAGAAATAGACCTCTACCATCTATGCACTGCTCCCCTGCATCCATAGCTGGCAGGGCCACAAAGGACCTCAGGAGGTGTGGCTGAATCTCACTTAGCCCAGGGAAGTCAGAGAACCTGGCTTTGCTCATGCTTTAAATGAATTCGATCTTGACACCCAAAGCTGTGCCTCTATGCTTTTGTAATTGAAAGGACATTGCCACAGAAAGACGAGTGATTCAGCAAAACAGGTCTGTAGTGAGGAAAGTGTGTTGTGTGTTAGTCGCTCAATTGTGCCTGATTCTTTGCGACCCTGTGGACTGCAGCCCATTGGGCTCCCCTGTCCATGGGATTTTCCAGGCAAGGACACTGGAGTAGTTCGCCATTTCCTGATCCAGGGATTGAACCCAGGTCTCCTGCACTGCAGGCAGATTCTTTACCAACTGAGCTACCAGAGGAAGATAGTGAGGAAACGTGGATCAAAAACATATTGGGATATGCTTCTAATACAATAGAGCTTGACAGGGCCTCTACAATCTGATTACAAAATCTGATTGATGACACAGCACTATTTTGGGGGTGCTTTCTACTTGTTTGGGTGTTTTTTTTTCTCATCTCTTATGTCATTGATCCCTTGTGGTATACTTGTGAAATGTTAACATTGACATTTTATAGGCGAGAAAACTGAGGCCCACCCAGAGAGGTTATGCTACCTGCCTAGGGTTATACTTGAAACAAGTGGCAAAGCTGGGATTGGAGCCCACATTACTCTGATTCTGACAACTATGTGCTTAACCATCCACCAGAGTAGTTTCCACACTGGCTCTCCTCTATCTGAAGTGATGAGGGGAAGATTTATAAACATTTGCACAAGGCAGAAAATGATCCCATCTGAGAAGGTTTATATACACATTTTTCTTTTCCAAGTAAATGTATGGGAAACTGAAATATATTAAATGAGCCTGACATCCTGCAATGTATAAAGTATGTTATATGGTGAGGTTTTCTCCAGGCTTTGCATTTTCTTGTTACAAGGTCAATACGATGATTAATGGTTTATGCACACGGTAGGTAATGATCATTTTCTTTGCAGTTATTTGGAAGGTATGGCATCTAGTATAATTTCTCTCCTATTTGGGGATGTGCTAGGATTGTTCTTGGATTTGAATTTCTGTTTTTTCCCCTCCTCTCCACCCCAGCCTCTTTTTGGCCAGAAAACCAAGGCCAGAAAGGCTGCAGAACTACTCCTGTTTTACCCAGTGAATTCCCTCCAGGTTTGAAAAATGTGCTATTCTTGAATTGTAACTGTTTTTGCAAATTTCAAATGCAATGAGACCACTTTTGGATGACAGCATTTCATGAAAAAAAGTGGACGATATATCCTCTATTTAGATACAGGATATGTATTCATATTTTAGCTTAAGCAGTAAAGGGAGACTGCAGATGTCTTTTTGAAATTTTAAGATGTCAGTTTTCAACAACAGAGATAGTAAAAGTAGCTGGAAAACAGTGGATTTTTATTTTCATTTAGACCTAGATTCAGAGTTTAGAGCAGAATTCACTTCTCTGGGGTTCAAATATTGTATACCCTGAATAGAATATGCCTTCCTGTTTGACAGAAAACACAGGAAAGCATTCTAATTGTGCAACAGCCCCAGGCAGGTGGTATTTCGGAAAATAAAATGCTAAGCATGGAATCACAAAGCTGGAAAAGCCCTTATGAAAACATCTAATTTTGCCCTCATCTTCTGAGAATGATTAACTCATCCTGTATGGGATTTTTTTTTTTTCTATTTTGGTAGAATTTATACATCTATATTTTCATCTTTAATGCCCATTTACATGATGTGTTTCGGTTAATGGTTGAATATCTGGGTAATCACAGGAAGCCTCCAGTAACTAAGAAAACTGAAGCAAAGTTACAGGGCTCAAAATAGCCTGGAGTTAAAACGGCCCTGTGGTCGTCCCCACCATTCCATGCAAAACAAAGAACTCTCTCACCCAAAGGAAAAAAAAATGGACATTAAAGTTGATTACACCCAGCTCCCAGCTGGTCCAGCCTCTGGCCCATCTCCAGTATTCCTTGCCCCAGCCCCTTAAGAGATAACGACTCTGAACAACCTTGGAGAAGAACAGGCCCCCTTAAGAGTAGATTTCCACATATATGCCTATATATACTTACTCTTTTCTTGGGTTAGGGCAGCAGCTCACTAATCTAACTGCTGCCCCTTCTCGCCTCATTAAAGGTGATCTGTTCCTATAAAGTGCTGGTCTCTTTCTTTTGCCGAACCTCGCTAATGCCCTTACCCTATAAAAACACCTGGCACATAATCAGTATTTAGAACTTTTAGTAGAAGGAATAAAAGGATCAACAAATGAAAATGAAGGCTGAATAGTAGAAAATTTATGATGGGATTCTTATTGGTCTGATTAATTAGTCCTGTGTCTTGTAAACACTACCATTTCACATTCCATAGTGTGGATTTTGTCCTTTTCAATCACTAAGGTGCTGTGTAATGTATATTCCAAACAAGGACCCTTTTGAGTGTGAAAGGGGGGATGCTATTTTTTAATTGAATAATTAATTGATTAATTTAGGGGGCACTATGAATAATTATATCAGGACGGCAAGACTGCTCTGGGCAAAGTACCCTCTCCATCAGGGATCAGGAGCAGGGGGAAATCTATTCAAACAGGCTCTAAAATAAGCAACAAACTAGTGTTAAGTCACAAATGAAGATTTGGAAGAGGTTCACTATCAATTTTTTGAGGTTTTTACCTTGGGCGTTCTTATCTCATCTCGGAATTATGGAAAGAAATGGGTCAAAATGATAAAGACTCTTTCCTAACTAGGAAAGAAAGATACTCTTCCTAAAAGCTAGAGTGAGAGACAATGTACCTGGACGCCTCCTAGATCAGTCTCTTGCTTCACCAGCGTTTGGATGGAACAATCTGCGTGCTCTCAACCTGGCCTTGCCTCCCCCTCCTCCTGCCTCCCACCACCCTCTAGCCCCACCCCTTCATCCACAGCTTCCGGCACAATCTTCTGGACTTATCCCCCACTTCTGAGACCAGCCTCACAGCAGTTTGTGGAGAAGTCCTGCTCACTGCTAACCATGAGCACCCAGATCCAGCAGAGTTCTCCCGAGATGGAAGCAGCGGCCAGCCGCCTGATCAAACTGCACCTAGAGGTCTCATCCACCTACGTCTCCCTGAGCGTTTACTTTGAAGGCAGTGGAATGGCTATGAATGGTGTGGGCCATTTCTTCAGGATGTTGGCTAAGGAGAAGCAGGAGGGCGCCCAGCTTCTCTTGAAGATGCGAAAGTCCTGGGGTGATGGCGCCCTGGTCCAGAGTGGACAGACGCTGTCCCCAGAGAAGTGGAATGCCAGCGTGGAGGCCATGGAGTACGCTGTGGCCCTGGAGAAAAGCCTGAACCAGGCGCTACTGGATCTGCACGCCCTGGGTCGTGCGAGCGCTGATGTCCAGCTCTGCGAGTTCCTGGAGCGCCGCTTCCTGGAGGACGAGATGATGCTCCTTAAGAAGATGGGTGACCACCTGGCCAACTTGCGCAAGATAACCAGCCCTCAGGCTGGGCTGCAGGCCGGGCTGGCCGAGTATCTCTTCGAAAAGCTCTCCTTCCAGTGCGACTAGGAGCCTCCAAAGCCCGGCTGCCTCTGTTGGGACCCCCCTGCCTCTCCTGGCCTTGAGATCTCCGCTCCAGCCCAGACGCAACCTTAGCCAAGGCACCAAATGGCAACAAAAAAGGTTCTTTTTGCAGAGGCGGGGAAATAGGTTGTAAGAAAAGTATTTGAATAGCGGTGTATAATTTGTAGTCTGCTTAATTCTCTAGATTATCTAAAGACATGGTTCCTAACTTGTGTGTATCACCTGGGTACGTTGAGTATCTGATAAAAACCTGTGTTTTTCTCTGTCAAGAAGATTCAGAAATTGTTGAAGCAGCTATTCTGGAAATGTTGCAGAGAATTTTAGGGGTTTCAGGACTTCTCTGGAGTCACTCTGGGTACTGGGTTCAACTCTCTCGTTCTAAAATGTATCTGGCTTCGCTGAGCAGAGAGAATGGAGTACCTGGACCGTATTATATTGTATTCTCCCCTCAACGCCCAGACTCGTGATAAAATCGTTTTTCCTGATTTTCAAGTTGCTGTGATGCCATCTGCCTGTGTCGAAGAGGGAGCCCTGTGAAATTCATCTTTGTGTCTCCCATTAGGTTGTTACTGAGAACACTGATTATTACATCATACACTGACCTCTTCATGAAGCCTCTTAAGAGAAATTTCTTTCTGGTCTTAATAGTAGGAATAACAGTGCTTCCCTTGGGTAATTGGTTTGTTTTTGTTTTATAGACACTAAATGATGTAACTAATTAAGTTTCCTTTTCTGACTGCCTGCTAAAAAGGTTAGACCAAAATTTGTGGTCCATCCAGAGCAAACAAATAGGATTGTATAAGCAGTTTGCATAGTTTCATTTCTGATTCTTCTGTCATAATTACTTAGTGTACTTTGTGGTTTCTTTCAAGCCACCTTAAACCCTTTCTAGAAGAAGGTTATGTATAAACAGGTAAATAAAGTAAACGTTAAAATGCAGATTTTAAAATGGCTCTGTGTTTGTTTTTAGTGAAAAGAGAAGATAACTTTAAGGAAGCACTAAGAGAGCCAAAATGATTAGAATGGAGATGGGTAAGATGGAGCACATTCCAGAAGCCAAGAGAAGGAGAAACAGTAAAATGTAGCATTCTTTTAAAACTGTGTTTCATTTTTCTGGGGAGTTGTTTTCTACTAAACCATTACATTTGTGTCCCACAAATAGCAATCTAATAATTGTGTATTATTTTCCTTGCACTTTGAAATGCTGGAGTTATAACTTGTTCTCAAACCACAGAAGTGGGGGAAAAAAACCAGTTCTTTTCCTACAGCAACTTTCCTTCCCAGAGCAGGAAGACCAAAGGCATATTATCATTTCTTTTATCTTAGAAGGGTCAGAGGCATAGAAAGAATATTTTACAGAGATTGGGACAGCTGTTTTGCTCAGTTAAGGAGAAGAAAGAATATTTTACAGAGATTGGGACAGCTGTTTTGCTCAGTTAAGGAGAAAACCTTATCTTCCTGCTTTTGTGCAAAATATTTTGATAAAAAAGAATGTACTGGAAGAGTCATTCCTACAGAAAAGAGTTTTGCCCATTTGCTGATGATTAGTTAGTTTTAAGAGGCATAAGGAAGCAGCTAATAATTTTCAGCTTTGGATTAAAACTTGGATCTCCATACTTAAAGTATATATTTAAAATTATTTTCAAATTAGCACTCATATAACCACTGAATGAGAAACATCGTTCTCATTCATAAACTGAATCATTTCTCACTCATGAATCTGAATGAGAAAAAAACACGTAATAACTATTAGACTGATTGAAAGACTGTATTTGGTAGATTATTTGGGAATACAGATATAAAATTTTGTTTCCGAATAATGGCATATTTGACACACCTTTACTTATCTGGGTGTCTTTTAACATTAAGAATGGGGCTATAGGAGAAAGCTTTATTAAAGTCTCCCAAATAGGCTGAATTATTCTTTGGCAAACAATTCCTAAAAAACAAGTGGCTGGTCAGACAATAAATGATTCAAAGACAGATGGATGAAATATTAGTTTAGCTTTTAAAAATGACCCAAGCTTCTTAAAAAATACATTTGTAGAAAATGAGGATTTGATGACATTAAACTTACGGAGATTAACTTGGAAACAAATCCCATAGTGATTGTTGCTAACCACTGTACGTATATGTGAGTGTGTGTGTGTTAGTGTACTTGCACAGAATTATAACAACTGATTCCTTTAGGCTATGGCTAAATTCCTTATACCAGCCTTCAAGGCTCTCCTTGTTCTACCATGTCTAATCTATTTTTTAAATGTAATTTTCCACTACTTCCCTATTGTTGGAAGTTTGGGGAGTACCAATTGCTTTCTTTTGTCTAAGTTCAAATTAATTAGGACACAGGAAGCCAGATGGAAATCAAGATGGCTTTATTGGTGGTAAAACCAAATTGGAGTTGTGTTAGGACTTCCTATTGCCACATCCTGAATAAAACTTAAACCACCCAGTTCTGGGAAAAGAAGCTGAAACAGAAAAGAAACCAGGCTGGACTGGTTGGAGGCAGGCTCAGCCTTTTCTGCTAACTCCATGGAGACTGGAATCTAGGACAGTACTGATGGCCCAAGGGAAGTGGGGAGGACGTGGCAGGCCCCATTGCTTTGTTATTACGGTGACCTGTACTATGGCTAGCGTGCACCAAAAAACACCAGGCTCTCTAAGTTCTCCACCTTCATTCTAGTAAGCCCCTGTTAGAGACTGAAGTGGAAGTTTCCTCTTTTTATAGAGTGTGAGGCTGAGGAATCCTGCAAATGACTGCAGGAGCTCTCTGCCATAGCTGAAGTGCTCAGTTTGCCGTCCCAATGCGAGCAATTTTCATGTGGTTCCCTTCACCTGGAAAGCTCCTCATACTCATCTTCACTGAATCAAACTCAGTCTGTTTTTCAGCCTAGTTCCAGTCTGCCTCCTGTGAAATTTCCATGACCAACCCAAACCAGTCATCTGACATGGATTCCTCTCCTCTTTGTTGTCTCTTGATTGTACCCACTGGACTATAGGCAAGTTGGAGTCTGAAAGGCAGAAAGCATAATGGTTGAGCAATGGGCTCTGGACCCAGACTGCCTGTATTCAGATCCTGCCTCTACCTCATCTTGGTCTAGTCTGCTCACCTTTGTTGGTCCCATCTTCCTCCTCTGAAAATCTGGACATGATCAAAATAAAGATGATACTATCCAACTCAAATCTTTTTTTTGGGGGGGTGGGTGGGGGCGGTGGCTCGGATGGTAAAGCGTCTGCCTACAGTGCAGGAGACCTGGGTTCAATCCCTAGGTTGGGAAGATCTCCTGGAGAAGGAAATGGCAACCCACTCCAATATTCTTGCCTGGAAAATCCCATGGACGGAGGAACTTGGTAGGCTCCAGTCCATGGGGTCCCAAAATAGTCAGACATGACTCAGTGACTTCACTTTCTAAATGGGATAAGCCATGTAAGATCCCTAAGGCCCAGCACATACTAAATGCACAATAATTGTTGGCTGTCTCCATCACCTGATTGTCTATCCCAGTAGAGCTTAGTAAAGAGCTATGATAGTAACATCTTAAAATAAGCTTGCTTCTAAGTTTTAGGAAATTAGATGCCTTTCGATTCTAGAATCCCCCTTAATGATCATTGAAAAGAGTGGAAATCACTCAGTTGTGGCTTGACTCTTTGAGACTCCGTGGACTGTAGCCCGTCTGGCTCCTCTGCCCATGGGATTCTCCAGGCAAGAATACTGCAGTGGATTGCCATTGCCTTCACCAGGGTGTCTTCCTGACCCGGGGATTGAACCCAGGTCTCCTGCATTACAGGCAGATTCTTTACCATCTAAGCCACCAGGGAAGCCCTTAATGATCACTCCTCCCTCTAAACAGGCCCTATGTGTAGAAGTGAAATGTAGGAATTTGCTCATTTCTTAGATGTGACATTCAGTATGCAGGAGGGGAAAAAAAATGAAGGACTGCTCTCTTTAGCCAAATGAATGGAGCCACCTTAATTAGGACCTGGGATTATTTGTTTTAATTACCATTACTGCTAAAAGGAGGCGTCACAGCATCTTAACCTCTCTCTCAGGAAGGACAAGCCACACAAAGGGTTCATTTCAGAAACTAATTAGCTGCCAGCTGCTACTCTCTACATAGTTCCCAATTCTTGGGAGTCTTCTCTGCCCACTCTTCCCACCCACACATTCTCCTCCTTATACTTTCTGGTAGCCTGGGATGTGTCAGCTTGAGGGAGCAGGCACTGAATAGGCACAGTCAAAAGTCCAGGCATCACTGAAGCCTTGAACTCCTTTTCTTTTGGGAGAGCCTGTTTAAAGCTCTTTTGGAGTACTATGTGGTTGACTCTCTCCAGAAAGATGTACAGTCTTAGAGGATTAGGTGTAAAATGCTACTTATTTAGAAAAGGACCGCATTTTTACTACATTTATGTCATGTTATTTATCTCCATAAACAATTTATCCACCTTGATGAATAATTTATTCTTCATGATAATAATGAAGCCAGTGCTAATTCATGAAGGTGGGAGAGGACACACATTAGGAAAGAGTTTTGTATTAATATAAGGTTTCAGCTGAATATAAACACCCCAGGAAGCAGACATCCTCTTCAGGATTTTAGCAATTCTGATGGCTAAATTAGGGATCATAAGAGGAAGCAGAGAAGAGCCTGGATTTCATTGGGAGACCTCAAAGGGCCCTCACCTGCATGAGGTGTGTCAGGTCAAAGTGTGGGAGATGTGGGTAGAGGCAGCCATTCTAGGGTTTAAATCAAATATATATTCCTGCTAAAAATTCATACCCTGAGTCTAATAATGAGAAAACATCAGATGGATCCAAATTAAAGAGCATTCTACAAAATATCAGGGACTTCCCTGGTGGCTCAGATGGTAAAGCGTCTACCTACGATGCGGGAGACCCAGGTTCAGTCCCTGGATTCGGAAGATCCTCTTGAGAAGGAAATGGCAACCCACTCCAGTATTCTTGCCTAGAAAATCCCATGGACAGAGGAGCCTGGTAGGCTACAGTCCATGGGGTCGAAAAGAGTCTGACACGACTGAGCGGCTTCACTTTCACTTTCTACAAAATACCTAACCTATAATTCTCAAAAGTGTGAAGGGCAAGAGCTTGGGATTAACAGATACACACTTTTATACTTTGTATAAAACAGATAAACAAGTACCAACTGTATAGCACAGGGAACTATATTCAATATCTATAATAAAGATTTAGAAAAAGAATATATATATATATATATATAAATGAGTATATATATTTTTTTACTTTGCTGTACACCTGAAACTGACACATTATAAATCAACTATACTTCAATTAAAAAAAAAAAAAAACAAGCAGGGAAACACTAAGGATACCAGGTTAAAGAAGACTAAAAAACAAGACAACTAAATGAATGATCTTAGATTGGACCTGTGTAGGGGGAAAAATCTATAAAGGACATTGAGACAATTTATAAAGTTTAAATATGGATGATAGATTAGATAATAGTATTGTATCAATGTTCAATTTCCTGATTTGGGTAATTTCATGATATGTAGGAGAATGTCCTTGGTTTTAGAAAACATACACCAGAGTGCTTAAGTGTATGTGTTTTGTTGTGTTTAGTCACTAAGTGGTATCCGACTCTTTTGTGATCCCATGGAGCCGCCAGGCTCCTCTGTCCAAGGGATTGCCCAGGCAAGAATACTGAGTGGGTAACCTTTCCTTCTCCAGGGGATCTTCCCTACCCAAAGATCAAACTTGTGTCTCCTGCATTGCAGGCAGATTCTTTGCCCCTGAGCCACCGGGAAGCCCATTTAGAAGTATAGCTGAGCACAGTTTCTCTAACTTACTCAAAAATGGTTAGGAAAAACAGCTGGTGAATCTGAAAGAAGGGTAAACTATTGATGGCAACGTTCCTGTAAGTTTGAATTTATATCTTAAATAAAAAGTTTTCCCACAAAGTCAATCCAGATTGTTTAGACCTGTAATTACTGCATTTAGCATAGTACCCAAGTTATACTGGAGAAGGGCATGGCAGCCCACTCCAGTATTCTTGCCTGGAGAATTCCATGAACAGAGGAGCCTGGTGGGCTACAGTCCATGGGGTCACAAAGAGTTGGACATGACTTCGTGACTTTCAACTAAGTTATACTAAGTGTTCAGGAATAATTTATTGGATGAATATTGTAATGTCTTTCAATGGCCCTGTGGACCTAGATTTCTAGTCACAGGACTTCATAACCAATTTAACTACCAGAAAATTCCAAATTCTGTTTTCCTTCTTGAACATAAATTCTACACTTTCAGGTTTCTGATCTAGCCCTCATGCCCCAAAAGGATGTCAATAATTTTTTTTTAAAGAGAGTAGCCAGAACATGGAGGCAAGGATATTGCTGCTGGATTAAGTACTTTAATTTTCCAGGCCTTATGGTTGATATCGTCAAAGAATAATCTGTAATACTTGCTTTTCTGGTGAAAAAAGTTCTCTCAGCCATAATATGCCTTTAATACCATGCAGAGCTTCAGAATTTAAAACTCCTGTCAACGTGCAAAGGTCATAGAGCAGGATTTTTACTTTCATTCCATTCTTTTCAGCTCTCACTCCATACCTGTGAACACTATCAGCACATATACATACTATAACCTTTCTCTTGGGCTCATCATCTCAAAAAATACATTCTCTGATGTTCAAAACTTACCTGATACTCACAACTAGACCTCAGTATTATTACAAGCTGCTCAGACTCACAGCCAGGCCATCTTGTTCTACTGGACCTAAACAATCTCACAGAATACCAAACTCAAATAAAGTTACTCTGAGACCATGATAAAATGAAGCAAAACAAGGGCAGTTCATAATTTTTTCTAAGCATGGACAAAATCAAAGTCACTGTGCCTTTCACAGAATATCCAGTCATAGGATTGTCCCTGCTATCTGATAGCATCTAATCTAGAGCAAATCTCTGCATCTTGGTCCCTTCCCCAAATCATCTATCCAAAGCCCCAATCCTATAATAGTTTCTTCCTGCATTCTCTCACTGAGACACCCTACAGTCCTCATGATGTGTTTTCTTTGTCTGCAGTGAGTAAAATTCTAACTTGTTTTAGCTACAGGTATGTTTCTAGGTTGTCTTTGAAGGGCAAGGGCATGCTATTCTGGGGAATATTCTCCATTCAATGTAAAAATACTTGATAGTTTTATTAGAAATGCCCAGAATAGGTATTTCAGCCCCTTGTTTCATCTAATCAGGAAGTATTGATTGGTCATGTTCATTTATTCATTCAAAAAATATTAAGCATTTATCCGATACCAGGCACTGAGCAAGTGCTAACAGATGAAGAAATATTTATGACATTTTGCTTTCTCAATGAGCGCACATTCTGGTAGGCAGGACTAACACAGAAAAACATAAACTTCAGTACAGTGGGTAAATTATGTGGTGGAAGTAAGAGCCAGGTAGTAACTAGCACAGAAGGGCAGGATTACTCTTTTTGGATGGGACGTGAAACATTTTTATGAAAGAAAAATTACTTAGCCATTCTCAAAAGGTGATCAGTATTGACCAGTTGGACAAAGGGAAGAGAGGTATTCTAGACATTCTAAATCGAATGACTAGAGTGCTTGGAATGAAAGAGTGGACTGCAAAGAGAATTCTGGAAAGTGAATCTCAGGAAGGCCCAGATCATGGTGGGCTTAGTGGATTTAATCTCCCAGTAGCAAGGAGATCACCACAATTTATGGAGAAAACAATACAAAAACTATAAGCTATGACCCATGCATTCAACAAGTTTACATTCCCATTAGTGAAATGAAACTCACACATGAGACAACCAGAGAGTAACACACTCAATATAGAATTATAGTATGTACATCCTCTTCCTCCCCCCTGGAAATTGCTTATATAAATAGTTCCCATACAAGTCTTTGCCAGAGGGCTCTCTGGCCAGGGAAGCATGCTCCGTCTACATGTGGGAGAGTTCAGAAGTGCTGAGTGTTAACTTTTGCCACTTCCTTTGCAGTGACCTTTAACTGATAAGGAATGGAAATCAGTCTATAAACATCTTAGTGTTGTCAGCTCTTAGTAGGCCAATTCTGAAACATATTTTACACAATGTCTCAGAAAGTGCCCAGTGAGATTGAGCCCTGGTTTCCTGCAACAGTAACCCTTTTGTTTATATGCACTTTATCCATTTTCCTTCCTTCCTTTACTCTGAGGATCCGCTTTTTCAGAACCCCAAACTAAGACAAAGATGAAGTACTAAATTATGTGTTACAGTCTCTATTGGCTGTTGGGACTGCCAGAGGAACCCATTCTGTCCTCCCTGTATCCTTCAAACAGTGTAGCTTACCCTTCTGTCCCCACAACCTTGCTCCGTATGTCACTCATTACTTTGCCTCTAGATACCTAGCAATCTATCTTCATAGTGTTGATGCTCCTCGGGAAATTCAGTCTGGAAAGCTTCTACTCCCATGCAAAACTGCTTTTATTCTGGTATCTGCTAGGGAGGTGATTTGCTGCCTGAAAGGCAGATAAAGCCATCACATTTTGGCGGCACTGAGATCATTGCCAGTCACTGTAGCTTCCTAAATATTCATAAGGATAACAGCTGGAGCTTAGTAAACACATTTTTCCGGAGAGTGGTCATTTGGAAGTCTCTGAGTAATGACAGCCTTAGTACTGGGATCAGCTATAAATGTATTCATCTAAACATTAAGGTCATGGACCCACCGAGACTCAAGAAGAACATTTGAGCCTATTTCTCTGAAGCAAATATTAATGAGCCGGATGTCTATTCTTGAGTCAGCTCACATTCCAATTATTATTAACTGCTTGCATCAGTAAACTTGAATTTAGCATGACACCTGTTGCAAAGAGGATCACTTTTCTTTATGCCTGTAACAACAATTTAAATCTCTAGGAGCAGTCAGTCTTTGACATTGAATCTATTCTTATAACAGCATTGACTGGAAAATCTTTTTGACATGATGGGATAGAGAACTAAAACAAACAAAAAAAATCGGAATGTGACACATTTTCAAATGAACAGCCAAAAGCTGGTAAGAATTGTGGAAGTATGTATTAAAATGAAATTTAATAAATTAGTAGGTTATAAAATCAGTATATACATATACAAGTCAATAATTGGGATGGTGGTTAAGTGGATATATACATTTATTAAACAGTACATGTTGCTGCACGTAAATTATACTTTCATAATGTTGATTAAAATTAATAAACTTTATATATAGAAGCAATAGCAATTTGGAAAATATAATGGAAGACCCCACTTAAAATAGCAAATAATAAAACAAAATAAGTAAAACATAATACCTAGTAGGAAACTTATTTTTAAAAACTCCAAAACCTGTATGAGAGAAACTGTAACACACTTCTGAGATACACAAAAATATACATGAATGGATAAAAACATACCATATTCTGTTTAGGAAAATGTATTATTAGTAAGATGTCAATTCACCTTAATTTCTTAGTTCGCATTCTAACTGAATATTTAATAATATCAAAGACTTATTATTATTTTTGGATGTGATAATGGTATTGCAATTATATTAAAAAGAATTATCTTTTATTGATATATTTTGAAATATTTATTAATAAAATAATATGGTTATCTGGGTTTAGCTTCATAAAACTCCAGTGGTGGAAAGAGGGGAGAAGTGGTTGAAGATATAGATGAAATAAGATGACCATGTGATGATATATGTTGAACTGGGTGATGGTGTAAGGAGATTCACCATACTACTCTCCTCTCCTTACTTTCCTATATGTTTCTAAATTTTCATGTCAAATAGTTAGATAAAGAAAGTGTAAAATAGCCTGTTTTTAAATAAATCTAATTGTATTTACAGATATCGCTATAATTTTTTTATTTTTCCTCCTTATAATGGTTGACCAGACAAACTAAACCTCAAAAATACGATCAGTATTTCCCAAAACCAAAAGGAAAGGAAACAAAAGGGAAAGAAAGGGAAGAAAAGGAAGGAAGGAAGGAGTAAAAAAGGGAAGGAAAGGAGGGACGAGGACAAGGAGGGAGGGAGAGAGGGAAGGAAAAACATTTATGTGATAAGTCAGGTTGGAATATATTTCAGATTTTTCTTACTCTTATAGATTCACAGTGTACATTAGCCAGTGATCTCAACCAAGTGAATATCTGAACTATCCAGAGAGTGATATTTTTCTCTTATTCCCTAGATCTGGGTGGGGTCCAGTCATCTGTAATTTCTAAAAATTCCCCAGGTGATTCTAATGTACTTTTTGAGTGAGAGTCACTGTAAACATATCAAATGCCTAGAAAATGTCTTCAGTCAAGAAACTTACCTTTATAGTTCCAAAACATGTGACTGAGGAATTCTTTTATTATATAACACTTATTAAGATCTCCCCAAACAAGGGGTCTGTAGTAGGCAGCAGATTTGCAAACTGTAGGACGAGATCGCTAGGGGTAAAAATAACTAACTGTACATTTGTTGTTGTTGTTTAGTCGCTAACTTGTGTCTGACTCTTTGAGACCCCACGGACTGTAGCCTGCCAGTCCTCTGTCCATGGAATTCTCCAGGCAAGAATACTGGAGTGAGTAGCCATTGCCTTCTCCAGAGGATCTTCCTGATCCAGGGATCAAACTCATGTCTCCTGTGTTGGCGGGCAGATTATTTACCACTGAGCCACCAGGGAAGCCCAACTCGTACCTTTATATTCAGCCAAATGATTATTCCCCCAATCAATAATATACTGATAAATTTAAATGTACTTTTAGTCCATATTTTTGAAAGCTTTGTGTCTTCCAAAACTGCTCCCCTATTTCATCCCCCACCTTTCAGCTTAAATACATCATCTGAGTAAGATTAGGAAAGTCTTTCCAATGTCTTTTTCACTTTTTAATGGAAGAAATAGAATTTATGACACTACCTTAAAAAATAAGCTCTGCCAATAGGATATTTATAGCTTTCAAATGGATTCATTTTGATATTTGGCAAAACTAATACAATTATGTAAAGTTTAAAAATAAAATAAAGTTAAAGAAAAAAAATTAAAAAAAAAAGAAATGTTTAAGAAAATAACTTTTTATTGACCCTCCAATTAAAAAGCAAACATCAATGGGAGCAGAGCCCTTTGGGAATTAATTGTTGTTGCTAGGGTGACCAAACATTCTGGTTTGCCAGGGACTGAGCGGTTTCCCTGGACACAGGACTTTCAGTGCTAAAACGAGAACAATCTCAGACAACTCAGGACAGTTGCTGCCAACTGCTGTTTGAAAAGGATGGAGAAGGTGTGCACTTTTCCCTGTGGTTCGTTATGCAATTGCTTTTGTCTTCTGGACTTTTTCTACTCCTACCATCAGAGTGGATTACTATGGTTCAGTGTCATTCATTCCATTATTACCTTTTCTTGCTGTGGGAGTTAAAAGGCTGCGTGGTTTTCAATTTTACTTCTATCTTCTCTGAGTTTTAATCTGTCATCCCATGGCAACAAGAGGCATAGAGAGCTGGAGAAATCATGCTTGGCTGATGTCCATTTACATGACAACTGTGCTAGTGTGGGTGGGGAGAATGGGGCCGGGAGAGGCACACACTAAAGAACATGATGTTGACTGGGAGGCGCCCGACATAACTTTACTCATCATTGTGCAATAAGCCAGCTGGTACCCGATTTGCATTGTCCCTTACTGATTGGCTGATTGATTGATTGAAATAAGCACAAAACCAAAAGTTTATTTTAGAGGCAATAAAAAGAAAAATCCTTACCCAATCCTCACTCCTAATTTATTTGTTGTTTACTTGGTTCTAAGGGCACCCAGTAGTGATCACACTGGAAAGTTAATGCTTTTCTAGAGGTTTATGGCCACCATCCTAGCTAAGTTTATTGGATTGTAAAATCACCAGAGATGATAGATTATTGGTTAGAATTTTTATTGGTAAGTCACTGAGCCAGAAGTAGCAAGTGTTACACAGAATAATAAGTATGCCTCTGCTTTAAAGGTAGCAATTTTTTGTTGTTGTTGTTTTTGTTGAATTCGGGCTGGGTTTGGGTTTTTTTTTTTTAATGTGCTGTGTGCTCAGTCGTGTCCAACACTTTGTGACCCTATGGACTGTAGCCCGCCAGGCTCCTCTGTCCGTGGGATTCTCCAGGCAAGAATACTGGAGCAGGTTGCCATTTCCTTCTCCAGGGGATCTTCCCGACCTACGGATTGAACCCAGGTCTCCTGTGTCTCCTGCATTACAGGGGGATTCTTTACTGCTGAGCCATCGGGGAAGCCCCCAAATACCACATTTATTATCTCCCAGTTTCTGTGAGTCAGGAAATCAGGCACAGTTTAATTGAGCCCTCTGGCTTAGGATCTCGCATAGGCTACAGTCAAGATGTGGTAGTATTCACCTCCAAGCTCACCCATGTGATTGTTGGCAGGATTCGGTTTCTTGCAAGTGTTTGGACTGAGGGCCTCAATTGTTTGCTGGCTCTTGACTGGAAGCCACCAGGAATCCCTTGTCACATCGATCTCACCAACATGGCAGGTTGCTTCATCGAAACAAGCAAGAGAGTATGCTGATAAGAAGGAATTCAAAATCTTGGAACTACCATGGAAGCATCATCTCATCACCATATTCTGTTTGTTAGAGGTGAATCACTAGGTTCAGTTCATACTCTAGGAGAGCAGATGGGTGTGAATACTAAGAAATAGTGATTGT
This sequence comes from Bos taurus, assembly GCF_002263795.3. Lineage (NCBI taxonomy): Eukaryota > Metazoa > Chordata > Mammalia > Artiodactyla > Bovidae > Bos > Bos taurus. The sequence continues at coordinate 104,798,418 of NC_037357.1, forward strand.
GGAGTGGGGGAGGGGGAGCATCTTAGAGTAGATGCTTCCATTTAGCATAGCAAAGCAAAACTGGTTGACTGAAATGCCTCTGAAGCCTTGGTTGGATTCCTGGCATTGCAATATAGTAGCTATATGGTCTTGAAAAAGTTATTTAAACTCTCTAAGCCTCAGTTTCCCATCTGTTAATTCAGAATAATAACAGTACTTAGCTCTCAGGATGGCTTTGAGGGTTAAATTCGAATGAAATGACCTAGGTATACCTATGGCTGATTCATGTTGATGTTTGGCAGAAACCAACAGAGTACTGTAGAGCAATTATAATTCAATTAAAAATAAATAAATTTAATTATAAATGCACTTATATACATGTTTAGCATGGTGCCTGGCATGAGGTAGGTACTCTGAAATGTTCCTTGTCTTAGCTAGGGTTTCCTAGCAGCACCCTGAGAGGCAGGCCGAGGGGTTTAGGGATCAGGGGAGGAGAGGCAGTCAAGCCAGGGTGATACCTTAACCAAAATCCTATAAAGGTTAACTTCAACATGATCCTGCAGAGGAACTCTCAGTGTGAGTTAGCCTTCCAAATGGTATCATCTTGAGGTCAGGTAGCTGTGCTTTCATACACTCATGCTTGATACCCGCTGGTCAACACCTACGCACTTCAGGGTAGAGTGGTAGCCCTCTAGCCTTGTGGACAAAGTGACTCTGGTAGCCTGAGGGCAGCTTGCCCAAAGACAGGTGCTGGCCTGGCAATTCCGGGAACACTGCCATTGGTGGATGGAGGCCACAGAGTAGTCAAGTGGCAAAAGGAATCTGGTTAAAGCACAGAAACCATCCAACCTATCACCCAATTGAAAAATGGAGCTTCCAGTCTGAGCAGGGGGGTAAACCAAGTTCACAGAAAACTGTAATTAGATGCCTAATGTAATCATTGCTATAACTGAAGTTTCAGATAGGGTCTTGGCAGAATTTTCAACCAGATTTTTACAAAAGAGGGTAGAAGGCATCCATCCAAAATGATATTGAATATGGGTCAAAAGTTTAACAAGCAGAGATGAGGGAGGTGGTATGAACAAAGGCATGGAGATAGGGAATATGGGGACAGATTTAAGGAGCAAGTAATTCCATTGTCTTATAGCGTATAGTAGGAATAAAGGGGGGGAAAGCCAAGCATGGAATGGGTTGGGGATAGATCACAAAGAAGCTTGAATGTGGGGATAATAAATTTGTACTTAGAAGGAAGTGAAGAGTCATTAAAGATTTTCGAACAAGTAAGCTATCATCACTCTGCTTTAGGAAATTAATTTGACTTTACTGAATGTCATGGATTAGAACAAGAAAGGAAGGGTAGAGGGAGAGAAATTAGAAGCTTGTTACAAAAGCAACATGAGTGATTGTGAGGATTGGGAGTGGAGTAGTGGGAATGGAATAGGGCAGATGCAGATGTCTCGAAGTGAGAGCTTCCAGATTTAGCAATTGATTGGATAAAATGAGGAACAAAGGCTTTCAACCTTTGGGAAAAGCGATAATTTGTGGGAGAATGTATGAATTTAACTTGGGGCCTGTTGAGTTTGAGACGCTGTTGGGTTATGCAGGAAGTGATGTCCTACAGGAAGCTCTGAACATAGGAATAGAACTTGAGGAAGTCACCGAATTAAGAGATACGGGTTTGGCAGATGAAAGCATGGACATTGATGAACTCAGGGTTCAAAAGTGGGATAAAACTAATGACCTGTGCAGTCTTGGAAAGCATTTAGGAACAAGAGGATAAAGAAAATCAGTGCAGAATACAGAGAAGGAGCAGTCTGAAGTAGAACAAAGAGACTTCAGTGTCATAAAAGTCAGGAGAAGAGAGAGGCTCCAAGAGAAGAACATGTTAAAAATGGAGAGAGATGGAGACGAAGAGGGAGGAGACAGCAGTGGGGTTGACGATTAGCAGTTCATCTGTAACATTAGTGAGTGGTCTCAGTGGGGCAGCACAAATGGAGTCCACATGTCAAAGGGATAAGCAATGAACAGGTTATGAGAGTTATTTCAAGAAGTTTGATTGCTGTGAGTTTGGTAGCTTGTGGGAGGTAGGGTCTAATTCATTTTCATACAAGATAAAGCTAAAAATGTAAGCAAGGGGAAAGGACAATAAAACAAGAGCAGTTAAAATATAGATCGATGGAGTCAGATCCAAAGTATCACCAGATGAAACAGGTCAAGAAAATATACGGATTCAGATAAATAACTCATTACAGCTCCCTGTGGTTGATGTGCTTGTCATCTCACCCCCTACCCTACCCCACGCAGTCTCATTCCCTTTAAACTTTGAATCTTTCAAATTGTTACTCAAATCATGTCTCTAGTAAAGTGTCTAATTTCAGATGAAGCTTGCCATTTGAGAGGGTAATTTACAAAAGATGACTATATCAGGGTGAGGAAGAGTGGATGCATGACTAGCGGGGAAAGCTCGCAAATCCACCCACCACACTCATCATTATGGAGGAGAGCAATTACCCTAGAACAAAATGCAATTTCCACATCTCGTTTTTGGTTTCTGTGTTAACTAAAGGTTACACCAGCACACAGATAAAATAGCCTTCAATTGAACTTCATGTACCCAGTAACTGAAGATAAGGATCTGGGGACAAGTCAAAGGCTCTAAATAGAACCAAAACTGAAAGGATCTCAAAACCAGTCACTACATGACTTTCATCTTCAAGATGTTTTTGTTGTTGTTTGCATTTCTTTTCTCAGACCCTAGGAGAAGGGATTTGGGGTTCTAAAGTCATCTTGAGAATGAAGAAAGTAAAGCTATCTCTCTGACATTATTACAGTTTTTCCGGTATCACTCTGAATTACAAACATGAAATTAAGCTTCTGAGATGAAGCAAGGCACTGACTTGTGCAGACAGGGACAGCAGCAGCTGTGTTCCTCTTTTAAGGGCTTAGTAGTAGAGGTGGTGTTAGTGACCTCTGAAAACCATGCAGACCCATCCTGCACTCTGTAGTTACTTTCCTGCTGCTAAATTTGTATGTGCCATGGTTAAAAACTTGGAATTAATGTAGCCATATCGTATGTGTACAAGACAGTTTCTTTTCACCAATCTGAAGCCCATAAGGAAAAAACCTCAGAATGAAACAATGCAACAAGAAAAAAATTCACATACATAAATCAAGAAAACATTGCTGAAATTTAAAAACCTTTGAATATACATATGGGAATGGCCTGACATATCCTAGGAAATTTTGATACTGAATGAGCATGCTAGTTATTAATCTCTCATCTCCAAACATACCCTTCTTTTATATTCTACTTGGTGATTCTGGGGCAAACTACATTTTTCACTTGCAAGCTGGTTTCTTGTGCAGTTCAGTTCAGTTCAGTCACTCATTTGTGTCTGACTCTTTGCAACCACATGGGCTGCAGCACACCAGGCTTCCCTGTCCATCACCAACTCCCGGAGCTTTCCCAGTTTCTTGTTGCTGCTGCTACTGCTGCTAAGTTGCTTCAGTCATGTCCAACTCTGCGACCCCATAGACGGCAGCCCACCAGGCACCCACGTCCCTGGGATTCTCCAGGCAAGAACACTGGAGTGGGTTGCCATTTCCTTCTCCAGTGCATGAAAGTGAAAAGTCAAAGTGAAGTCGCTCCGTCGTGTCGGCTCTACCTATTAGAAGGCAGAGAGAGGGAACATCCTTCCTTCTCTTTGGATGATACTCCCCATAAGCACAGAACCAGCAAAGGTGCTTTATCAGTTCCTGTCTCCAGCTTCTTTTGGTATTTCCATGACTGACTGGTCCTGCCCCTTTGAGATAGCAGCAGCAGCCAGAAATGCACACTCTTCAGAGGTCTGAGGTTCAGTTCTGCAGGGTCTCTTCAAGCTCTGGAGGTAGCAACACCAGCCAGGTAGCACCCCATCCTCAGGAACTGAAGTCCCTCTCTCTAAACTTCTAGGTTCTGATCACCTCTTCCCTTTATTTTTTCCAGTCTTAGAAGTGATAGTTGTTTGCCACAGGTATTACTCTGGGTTCCCTCAGTGTTCTCCTTTTGTTCTTTCAGCCCTCTGACAGCCGTGTGAAGTTTCCTATATTAAATCTCCTCTGTTGGAATACCTAGCAGGATGTCTGTTTTAATGATAGGACCCTGGCTGATAGAAGGAGCAAGAACGAATATATTCTAGTAAAGTTCCCAGACTTCAGAAACAAAGTGTCATGTGGGCAGTAAAACATAAAGACAAAACTACCTACAAGGAAAAAAACAAGGTTGACTTCTGATGCAATAATATTCAACCCTGCTGCTGCTGCTGAGTCGCTTCAGTCGTGTCTGACTCTGTGTGACCCCATAGACGGCAGCCCACCAGGCTCCCCCGTCCCTGGGATTCTCCAGGCAAGAACACTGGAGTGGGTTGCCATTTCCTTCTCCAATGCATGAAAGTGAAAAGTGAAAGTGAAGTCGCTTAGTCGTCTCCAACTCTTCGAGACCCCATGGACTGCAGCCTACCAGGCTCCTCCATCCATGGGATTTTCCAGGCAAGAGTACTGGAGTGGGGTGCCATTGCCTTCTCCAATATTCAACCTAGAAGATAGCAAATACATCAATGCTTATAAACTTCTAAGGGGGAAAAAAAAAAGAGTCCTAAAACATTATAACTATCTAAAATGTTGTTCAAGTATAGAGCCAACAGAAAAATATTTCAGACACACAATTCAGGAAATATATTACTTTGAAATATTCTTGATGAAACTAAAACAAAACATTTTCTCAAAAGATGGAAACATTTGGCAACAGGCATTAGGCAATAGGCATTGGCAATAGGAACTGGCAATGGGCAATAGGCATTAACTTCTCTTAAATATATGCCTAACACTCAAGTAAGATGATAGACTGCAAATGTTATAAAGTATGACGATAAGCCAAAAAATTATTAATAAAACTCAAGAAGTAGAGAAGATATTTTTCTAAAATTCAGGAAACCTGCTAAACTTTTTACTCTCATAAATTACAAATTTTGTCAGATTTTCTACATAAACACATTGTCTGCTCTAATGACAGATTTTCCTTTTTTCGATTCATACATTAATTTTTTCCTTGTTTTATTGTACTAGCTAGGATGTCCAGTACATTTGAATAGAAGTGGTGATAGAAGGACCCTTTGTCTCCCCCGCCCCTTCACCTTTCGGATCTTAATGGAAATCCTTTCGTTTTATCACCATTAAGTGCAATAATTCCTATCAGTAGTGATAGATGTCTTTTATCAGGTAAAAGAAGATCCCTTTATTTCTAATTTGCTGACTGTTATGATCATGAGTATGTATTGACTTTGTTATCAGATTGATTTTATGTATCCATATGATTTTTCACCTTTAAATTCTCAATGTGGTAAACTACATTGATCAATTTTCTAACATTAAATTAATCCTGTGTTTACCGGGTCAACTAAACATGACAGTCTTTTTAAATATTGCTAAATTCAGTTTCTTGATATGTGATTGTGGTTCCTATATCTACATTCTTCATTGAGAACAGACTGTAACTTTCCTTTCTTATACTATTTTTGATTTGTGTTTGAAGTCAAGGTTGTGCCAGCCTCATCAATGAGTTGAGGAGTATTCCCTCTTTCTCTGCTTATCTTATGGTCTACCATATAATAAGCTTTTATAAATGTTCCCTATGTGCTTGAAAAAAAAATGTGCTTTCTCCAGTTTGGCCATGTAGTGTTTGGTAAATGTCCACTGGACCAAGCTTGTTGATTATTATATTCAAATCTTCCATATCTTTACTAATTTTTCTGCTTAATTTATTAATTCCTGAGAAAGAGGTGTTAACATTTCTTCACTGATGTAGTGGGTTTCTTTATTTCACCTTGTTTCATATTTTTACATATATTGTTGCTGTTCAGTTGGTAAGACATATCCGATTCTTTGTAACTCCATGGACTATAGCACACCAGGCTCCTCTGTCCTCCACTATCTCCTAGAGTTTGTTTAAATTCATGTCCATTGAGTCACTAATGCTATCTAACCATCTCATCTTCTGTCGTCCCCTTCTCCTCCTGCCTTCAATCTTTCCCAGCATCAGGGTCTTTTCCAATGAGTTGGCTCTCCCTGAGGCGGCCAGAGTACTGGAGCTTCAGCAACAGACCTTCTCTTGAATATTCAGGGTTGATTTCCTTTAGGATTGACTGGTTTGATCTCCTTACAGTCCCTCTCAAGAGTCTTCTCCAGCACCATTGTTCAAAAGCATTGATTCTTCAGCACTCAGCCTTCTTTATGGTCGAACTCTCACATCTGTACATGACTATTGGAAAAAAACATAGCTTTGACTATATGGACCTTTGTTGGCAAAATGATGCTTCTGCTTTTTAAAATTTATTTATTTTTAATTGAAGGGTAATTGCTTTACAATATTGCTTGGGTTTCTGCCCTATATCAACATGTCTCTCTGTCTAGGTTTCTCATAGCTTTCTTTCCAAGGAGAAAGCATCTTTTAATTTCATAGCTGCAGTCACTGTCCTTGGTGATTTTGGAACTGGCACATATAAATTTAGAAGTTTTACATTATCTTGATGATACCCTCCTCCTGAACAATATAAGAACCCTAACATTATCTGTGATTGCCACTCTTTATACTTACATGTTTGTCCAATATCTTAGTTATATCTTATTTTTCATTTGAGATATTAGACTTTATATTCACTTGCTTTATTATTTTATATACTCAATTTGGATTTTATCCTTTATCTTTCCTTCTTGCATTTCAGATCTTACATCTGAGATTATTTTCTCCTGCTTGAATGATAATCCTTTAGAATTTACTTTACTAAGGATTTATTGATAAAGATCTTTTAATTTTCATTTCCCTGAAAAAGTTTTTTATTTCATTTGCATTCTTGAAATGTAGTTTCTGAGGATACAGAATTCTAAGCCAACAGTCGCTGAATCTCAGAATATTAGAGATACTATTCCACGGCCTTCTGGCTTCAATTGTGGCTAGTGATTAAATAACCATTCCTTATAAGTGACTATTAGTCTTTTCTCTCTGGCTAATTTTGATATTTTTTCTCTTTGTTAATTCAGAATTTCACTGGGATCTATGAAGGTGTGGATTTCTTTTTAGTTTTCTTGTTTGGGATTCCTTAAGACTTCATAATGAGATTTGGTGTATGTCATCTATTCTGGAAAATTCTCATTCATGATCTCTTGAAATAGTTTCTTTCCTCCAGGTCATTTAATCTTCATAGTTTTTATCTCCTGTCTCTGGGCTACATTCTGGGGAGTTCCTTTCATTCTCCCACCTGTTGCTGCTACAACATATTCTTCTGATGGCTAAGCCTGTTTCTTCTCACCGTGCAGTGGTGCAATAGGATTGGGACTCCCAGTTGCATCTTCTCTCTCTTCATGTGGGATTCATCTTCTGTCCCTCTTAGGAAATGTGAACTTAATTGGGGTTTGTTTCTGGAACCGTGTCTGTTTAGTAGTCCCTCACTCTGTCATCTCTTTTCAATTTGTGTTTCTCTCCTCCAATAGTAAAGGAACAGTCCAGGAAGCCTCTGGCTAAGGAGACATCCAATGAGAAAGTGAAAGTCCAATCTCCTTTACTAGTAGGCATCCATGACTTTATGAGTAATTCTCTTGAAACCTCCATCTTGGCTTTGGGGAGCATCCTCCTTCAACCCAGTCAGAGAAAGGATGTTTGATAATGGTGACGGGTTAAAACTGCTCTCTTTACAAGGGCCATGGGCTTTCTGTTAGTTCTTCCTTTAAAACTAGGATGGAGTAGGGTGGGTGCTAAGGACTTCTCTATAGCTGAGAGAGTAAAGACTCTGCCTACAATGCAGGAGATCCATGTTTGATCCCTGGGTCCAGAAGATCCTCTGGAGAAGGGAATGGCAACCCACTCAGTATTCTTACCTGGAGAAGCCCGTGGACAGAGTAGCCTAGCGGGCTACAGTCCATGGGATTGCAAAGAGTCAGACATGACTTAGTGACTAACACTACTACTAGGGTGGGTGGTGGTACTGTCGTTTTTTTCCTCTCTCCAGTTCCGGGGGGTGGCTAGCCCCAACTCTAAATGGCTTGATGAACTTAGATTTAGAGTAATTAGTTTTTTGTTATCAGTGTTGGACTTTAACTGTAACTCCAGGACAACAAGAAAACCCACCCAACATCCGATTACATATCAAAGCATTATTTTTGAGAAAGGTTGATTACTCATTAGGTTACTCAACTGTTACTGTCAGTTGTATTCCCAACTAAACTTAATTGACTGTGTTTAACTCATATCTAATTAAATGAATATATGTTAAAAAGAATTGTAGTATCTTTCTGCATTCTTAGTTCTGGTATAGTAATTTACCTTGTACTCTAAAGAATAGTTTGTCAAACATTTTAGAATACATGAAGTTTACACATTTCAATACACCCTAGCCTCATCTTGGGTATTCCCCCAAAATAATAGCAAACAAACCAAAACATCAACTTCTGGTTAGCTTTCCAAATTAGAGTATGTACAAGCACACTCTATTGATTGTCTGGGATGAACACACACTGGCATCATCCATTAACAACTCTAATTAGGGGAGCCATCAATTAAAGTAAAGCAGGCCTTGGGCTGAGAATAAACATGTCAGAAAACAGTCATGATCTGCTAATTGTCTAGTCACTAACGGACATTAGTGAGCTGAAGGACATTATGACTCTCATAAAAGCAGTGAAATTTTAAAATAACGGGACATATGTCTATTATAAAACAAGTTACATAAAACAGAAAAGATAACAATCTCCACAAATCCCCTGATTTAGAGATAAATGCTATTAATATGTTGGTAAACAACCTTTAAGACATATAGATATTATCCTTTTGAAAGAATCACATTGTCACTGTTTTGGGTATCTGTAACACATATTTTCATTTCCGATGCTTATCAATATTCTCCATAACCTCTTGACACTCTCTCATTTTATAGAATTAAAATGATCAGCCAGTGTCCATTTACAGGCAGTCACCTGAACAGTGGTAACAGGGGCAATAGCTAGAAACCTGGAATATGAAGAAGCTATGGAAAATATTGAGAAGCATTCAAAAATTCAAGCCATGCCCATAATTTTACAGGAATTCCCCAACTTTGATAAGGAGGACTATATTTAAAGGCGTGATACTAACAAGTTAGCTTTCCGCTGTGGCTCCCATGCTTGTATTAAATCAATGGTAATTTTTGTTTGTTTGTTTTCTTCTGTGTGGATCTCCTTCATAATTGTCTTTCTGGTGTCTCCTTTAATTGCCTAAGCAGGACTGCCACCTAGCTTCAGTTGCTAAGCTTTCAGAACATCAGAGCTGCCATCAAATAATGAGTGAGCAACTTGAAGGTCCCATCAAATGCCTTTATCACTCAACACTTCAAGTGCCTTTATCCCAGGACAAAGGAGCTCTTCATTTGGACTATTATAGTTCAAGCTTTGTTATATTATCACTACAGGCATTGAAGTTTTCAGAGGAAAAAGTAGAATGATTTATCCTTGTTTGAACAGAGGATAACAAGAATGAGCAGGACCTTTGGCCACCCAGAGGATGGAGCAAAAGGGAAAATGCCATGATCCTTGGTTAAGGGTGGTGGGCAGGAACATCCTTCTTCCCCAAGGAGATATTGTTATGTATGTTACTCAGAATATCAGGTGCCTTATAATAGAAATAATTACTTGATTACTGTCAGAATCAGTGGTTCTCAACCCTGACTGCACATTAGAAGTACCCTGATGACAAGGCCCACCTCCAGGGACTCTGATTTAATTGTTCCAAAATGTTTCTCAGGAACCAGTGTTTTTCAGCTTTTCAGTGATTCTAATGAGCCCACAGAGTTGCAAATCATTGGTTGAAATGAATAGAAGAGAGTGGAAATCTCATTATATCTACAGTTTACATTGTGAAAGATGTCAGTCTGAGCATCTCTGGGAGAAGGAGAAATAGAAAAAAAGGGAGAGAATTTTCTCATTTTGGTCATTTGTGCTTTACTGCTGTTTCCTGATAGCTAGGATAGCCATATAATTTATCATCCAAACCAGGACATTTATGAAAGTGAAATAAGGGAGCTATTAACAATTATGCCAAGACAACAGTTGTGAACTATAACTGTCTAGGCAAACTGGGACCAATTGCCACTCTGCTTATAGCTGTGGCCTGCCTCTCCTCTTGGTCTCAGTGATGGCCCAAAGTTAAGCTATACTGTTGTTGATGTTTTAATATTTGCCCATTAGAAGACTTGTAAGTCACTTTTTCAAAATGTGCTTTTATCCTGTGAAATTTTGGCAGGTTTTGGAAAGTCGTTTTGGGAGTGTTTAAAACAGTCTACTTTCCCAAGGTTCTTATATCACTTCTGCATCACTACTTTCTTGCAAGACAGACAGGAAAGGAAACCCACATACACTGCATTTTTCTCCCCCACTGTGGATACTTTTTAGGGCCTCTGTCAAAGTTTAATGGGAGAGTAGTTAGAAATGACTTGTTCAAATTAAGTTTTCTGTTGGTGTGTGGATTTTGCACACACATACTGGGTCCATTTCCCATTAACAAGGATGATTAAATGGTAACTGAACTTAACACATTTGTGAATGCATACTCTTAATTAACTGCCTTTGTTGATTAAGTTTGTTCTTCTGGCCAGATGAAATATCTTTGAAAGCTTTATAAAGAAGTTAAAGTGTCATATAAGTGGAAGGCATCATTATATCACTGAAAGTTTGCATTTTACAATAGAGGGAGTCTGTTTTTTGGGGATGATTTGATACCATAGGTTTTCAATTTTTTTTAACTTCAAAACAATCTTAGCAAATGGAATCTTAGATGGAAATTCAGTAGATAAAACAAGCTAAAGACCAGCTGCTTGGGTTGAAGTGACACGAGGTGATTGGGGTAGGGGTGAGGGGAAGGAGGCTGTGTTTGCCTGTTTAATCCATACCCCTCACCTGTACCCTTTCAGAATAAGGGAGCAAGAAGAGAGTAGACGAATAACTTTGGGCTTAGGAAATCTATATTGTGTTCTCAATTTCAGTCCAAGACTTCTGCTATAGCTCAAAATATTAGTGTCCTTCCAGAAGTCTCCTTTTCCTTTGAGGGAGGCTAATTGGTTCTGCCATCTGCCTGCCACTCAGGGATGATATGTGAGCCAAAGGTGATGACTATGACATCCTTTGATTTCTGCCACTGACAATTTACATAAATCTAAAGTATTTTAGGTTTGTGTAATAAAATTACTACTAATTATTTGCAAAGCAACAGGCCCAGAGAGAGAAAAGGAGGCAGAAATTCAGTTGTTGAGGTAAAGAATATTTTTGCAAGAATCCCACCCTCTTTATATCTTCTGTTATTCATAAAGCCAAGGTGACTTACAGTTCTATTTGTTTCTGATTTCCTTCTTTTACAGCCATTTGTCCATCAGTTGGTATCTTGCTGTTGTTGTTTAGTGGCTAAGTCGTGTCTGACTCTTTGAGACCCCATGGACTGCTGCCAGGCTCCTCTGTCTATGGAATTTCCCAGGCAAGAATACTGGAGTGAGTTGCCATTCCCTTCTCCAGGGATCTTCCCAAGTAAAGGATCAAACCCAAGCCTCCTATATTGCAGGTGGATTCTTTACCACTGAGCCACCAGGGAAGCCCATCAGTTGGTATATGGGTAGACAAATTGTGGTATATCCACACAAGGGAACATTATTCAATAATAAAAAATGGATTTTTGATACAAAAACATGGCTGAATCTCAACATCATGCTCAACACAAAAGATCATATACTCTGTGACTTTTAGAAAAGCAAATCTAATCTACAGTAACAGGAAGCAGATCAGTGGTTGCCTGGGGCTGGAGATAGGGAGGATTGACTAGGATGGGGTTCAAGGGAACTTTCAAGGTTTGGGAAATGTTTTGCATCTTGATTGTAGTTATGGTTACACAAGTCTATAAATTTATCCAAGCTCATCAAAGTATACACTTAAATTGATTTTAGTGTAGGTAAACAACATGGCAATTTAGTTTATTTAAAGAGTTTCATTTTCTTAAGATAAACAGTTTGCTCTTGACACTGATGCTGGAACTAGATGAAATATTACATTGAACTAGTCCTGTGCAAGATATAGATCAGTTGACCTAGTTTATCTCTTGGACATTATATCTAATTCTAGAAGCTTGTACTCTAGATGGAAATATTATTGTATCTACTTTTATTTTTTTGTCTTAGTTCTACTTTATCCTCTGATTTATTTGATTTTTGCACCCCATTTTTAATGCTTGCAATTATTTTTTCTTGATATTGAGATGTACTCATGCAAGTTATGTGAAATCCTTTCTAGAACAAGGTAGAATATAAATTTTTTAAAAAAACAAAATAAGTGTATTTGGATTTCTTTTATTGTAGACAAAAATAATGTATGTTTTCACCTCACTATACTTATATGTTTACACACACATACACATACACACAAAATTGCTAACCATTAAGAGATTTGGAAATCCAATAAAGTTGGTGGAGTTGAGAGAATAGTCCTTAGTTACTTTAGGACTAATAAGTGAAATATTTGTTGTTTCTGTGAAATTTTTCCTAAAGTAGATAGAACCTTGACCAAATATGGCTAACAGTGGACACCTCATAGTTGAGAAAGCTGGCAAGAAATATTTCGAGAGATTCATTGGAAAAGTATGGTGTGTTTTTAGATAGTTTATCATGTTAATGGTGGCAATGAAGATTAATAGAAATAAGCCTTGCTATGGTATTTCGGAATACTCAAAATCAGCTTTTCTTTCCTAAAATCAAAGCTGTCTCATGGAACTGATGAAGCGTGCTGTTCAAAGGAGATTTGTCATTGGGAAATATGCTCAAAGAAAAGTAAATATATGAAGTTTTAGATAAGAAATTGATGAAATAAGTCTACAAAGAACCTTTATCAAGTACTTTCATATCTTATATATGGGATATATAAGATTTATAAATAAATATGTTCCTGTAAAATAAGATTATGGAAATCAGGCTAAAAAAGACACAGCTCCTATTGTACACACAGATGTTACCTGTATATAATTGTGATAGAAATGGGCAGTGCAGATATGTTAATGACTTTTAAATTATCTAAAAATATCAAGTTCAAAATTTATTCAAAATCCAAAAAACAAAACTAAATAACGGGTGAAGAGTACAGAATAAAAAGTAGAACAATAACCATCATCTGTAATTTTTATATCAATTAAAATTTGCTTTATTGTAAGTTGAGTACCTTTCCTTTAAACTATTTTTCCTAAACACAAACTATTGGTGAGTAAATTAATCTCTTTCTCTTCATTGTGAATATTCATAAGGGAATATTATCACACAAGTACTTTTCCTTCCTTAAGTTAAAAGCAGAGATGAACTAAAATTTAGTTTCGGAGATTTGCAGTAAAACTATGGCATCAATATTATACCTGCCCTTGAGTATACATGGGTACCAGCAACATCAGCATCACCTGGAAACTAGAAATGCAGACTCACAGGCCCCACCCCAGACCTCCTGAATCAGAATCAGCATGTTAACAAAATGTCAGAGAATTTGGATGCTCTTTAGCCTGAAAAGCCTTGTCCTACACCATCAGTGTTGCACAGAATTACTCAAGATATTGCTATGGTGGCCAAGCATTCCAATTTTCCCTGGACTGCAGAATTATACTGGATTTAGGACTTTTGGTGTTAAAGCCAAGCAAGTCCCAAGCAAATCAACATGAATTGGTCACTCTAAAATTCACCAAACTTCAACTTTAGAATTGAAGAGAAAAAAAATATGGAGGTGAGAAAATTATACTCTGGGTTCTTTTTTAGTCGCTAGGTTGTGTCTGCCTCTTTTGCAACCCTCTGGACTATAGCCCACCAAACTCCTCTGTCCACGGAATTCTCCAGGCAAGAATACTGGAGTGGGTTGCCATTCCCTTCTCCAGGGGATCTTCCCAACCTAGGGATCGCACCCGAATCTCCTGCATTGGCAAACAGATTCAGATGTCTACTAATATTAGCTCTTCTTTTATAGCCTGTTTCCACTCACTAATTTTAAGCATTAAGAAAATAAATGTGGAACAGCTCTCTGTTCTCTGAGATGCTGAGATCTTACAGCCTTTAGGTCTTCAAGACACGGAGTCCAGAGTGAAAGGCCTAAAAGGTAAAATCTTTTTGCTTTGTCTGTACTGCTTGGCCACAGGGTTAATACACATATCCTGGTAGCTAAGACGGTAAAGAATATGCCTGCAATGCAGGAGACCTGGGTTCGGTCCTTGGATTGGGAAGATCCCCTGGAGGAGGGCATGGCAACCCACTCCAGTATTCTTGTCTGGAGAATCCCAAGGACAGAGGAACCTGGTGGGCTACAGTCCTTGGCGTCACAAAGAGTCAGACGCGGCTGAACGACTAAGCACAGCACAGCACAGTCTCAAGCAAGGCCTTTTGTTCTATTCCTTTCCTAGTTTCTCATTCAGGATTGTTGAACTGCACCTCTGACCTGCATGTGATGATCTTTTAGATGCAAAACCTCTAAGGAAAGCCACCTGGGATAGAGCTGTTTGCTCTCATTAGCTGAGAAAACAACACTCTGTTTATTCCTCATGCTAGTGTCAGGGGGATCCTGCTTTCATTCCAACACAGGTCTAGGTGTTGACTTCACACAGAGGGATTCGCTTAGGCATCTGTGGAAGTTCTAAGTCAGCCTCAGAGGAGCCATCTGACTCAACACAGTGTGACTAGGGAAAACTGGGTATAGCAAATACACCGTAATTTTCTTTTACCATGTGTGATTAGAAAATATTTCTGAAGTCAAATCAAGTAAATACAATGCCAGTGATGCACTCTCATTTATCATAGACGCTGGTGTTGATTTTGAAATCATGCCTGGTAAATGTCCCTTTGGACAGTACTCATCCCCTCCCATGTGTGTGAGATGGTTGTCACTCATTGAAGCAGATGCTGCTGGTGCTCTTCCCGTAATCCCCCCACCCAATCCCTTGACCATTTCCATGCTTCTTAGCTCTCTGTGGGTTTTCATTACCAACAGCCAGCACCTACATCTCTTAGTTGGCTGACTAGCCTCAGGCAGCTAGAGCCTGATTTGCCTGGAGACATGGAAATCTGCAAGTGCCTGGGAATCTGTATCCCCTGAGAGCAACCTGTAACCAGTGACTGACAGTGAAGAAAAGGAATATTCCAGCTCCCTTGCCCCCTAATGGGGACAGTTCTTAGATGTATTTTACACTGTTTCTATAACTCCTCTTTGAGATTGACTCAAAGCACTGTCTTGGAACCTTGCTTGCTATCAAACCCTGACTTGACCTTCTTTCTTTCTTGTCCCATTTCTCCATTTGCCTACTGCTTTTTCCTAGAAATACCTCCTATTACTTCACTTTCACATGAATCTTTATCTCAAAATCTGCCTGTGGCAACCTAAGACCTCATGTTACGTAATTTGAGGAACATCTAAATCCCTCCTGTTTCATAAAGACAAGTTTATACAAATAGACATGCAAATGGCTCTTAAGTATATACAAATGCTCTACCTTGGTCATGATAAGAGAAATGAAAATTAAGACTACACTGAGACACTGCTTCTTACCTATCAGAGGGGCAAAATTGTCAAGGTTTGACAGTATACTCCATTGATGAGGCTGTGAGGAATCAGACACCCTCATTACAGACTATTGAAACTCAATGACTAAATAGTCTTATTCTTCATAATAATATTGTTATTTTTAAGACTATGGTATGTGAAGTAGGATAAATCAAGTTACTAATTATCTTAATATAATTAAGAATAAAATGTTTCACTGTAAGAGAAAAGGGGATACAAATATAAAGTTAAATTAAGAGACCTATAAACTTAAATTTGCCTTGGGACTATCAGAATTAATTCATGATTTCTTTTGCACTTTCTAAAAGTATCCTTATTTCCTAGTTCTGTTCACTAAAAAACTGTAGAATCAATGAAAACCCAGTAAGAATGAGGACTCTAACATCCCAATTATGCTAAGTAGCATTTGCTACAAAAAAGGAATCAGAGCTCCATAGAGTAATGTTTAGCTCCAGGTCTGGAGTAGGGAATATATACAAGGAATCTGAGACATTATGTTATTCTGGAAATTAAGGAAGTATCAGAATCTGTTGGAGTCATGACAGAAAGGTTCATGCTAGTGAAAAATGGGACGATATGAGTATCAAAAGGAAAGATGAAGCACACCAAATATATACATATGTATGATTTTACAATATTTGGGGGAAAAGTGAGTTTCTTTGACAGTTACCAGGACATCAATTTATTATTCTAAAATTGATTAATAAAGAGAAAGAATTCAATCTGTGTGTCTTGTACAAGCCATATTTTGAGGTAACTACATAGTTGATGGACAGCATTTCTAGTAGAAATCATTATTAGCTGTCAAAACCATTAGACAAATGTCAATAGGAACCTTTATAATGGAAGGATGAGTCTGGCAACACCTGAACCCCATGTCATCAGTCAAGTCACAAAAGCAAACAATAGGACCTTATTGTCATATAAGCCAAATAAGATAATTTAGGACAATTTAATTAAAGGACTATTTGGCAAAGTATGGACGTGGTTAAGGAAAACCGACATGAAATGATGAAGTATCCAAGGATTCTCATGAGCAGAGGCCATTGACTCTGGCCTGAAGAGGTAAAGAGAAAGCGCAGTTACATAACCTTAAAAGAGAACTATAGCTTCAAGAGAAGGTCGCCCAGTGGTATCTGTGGACTCTGTTAGGGAAATGTAACCACTGCCAACCTGTGACAACCAAGCAGGAAAGCAAACAGGGAGATATATAACCTCAGCTTTACTCTCTTCCTGCTCTATAATACATGGATATCTAGGAAATGGCAACCCACTCCAGTGTTCTTGCCTGGAGAATCCCAGGGACGGGGGAGCCTGGTGGGCTGCCATCTATGGGGTCGCACAGAGTCGGGCACGACTGAAGCGACTTAGCAAGCAAGCACCATGGGATAACCAGAAGCCAGGGGACAAAGAAATCTGTTATGGAGTCTATAAAAGTCAGCTCCTAGAGCAGAGAGCAGAACAGAGAAGAGTGGAGACAGAACTGGGAAGATAAATAGAGAATGTCTGACACACACAGAGAATATCTGACACACAAGTGATAAATCCTTTCAGCACCAGCCTGAGTCTTTAGTTGTTGTTGTTATTTAGTCACTAAGTCATGTCTGACTCTTTTGGGACCCTATGGACTATAGCCCACCAGACTCCTCTGTCCATGGGATTCGCCAAGCAAGAATACCGGAGTGGGTTGCCATTTCCTTCTCCTGGGGATCTTTGCAACCCAAGGATCAAACCCACATCTCCTACACTGGCAGGCGGATTCTTTACTTCTGAGCTACCAGGGAAGCCCAATTCTTTAATAGACCTGAGTGAAAGACCAGACTTCATAAGGATGCTCTCAGCATTCAGAAGTTCTCAATTTCTCCCTAATGTTGAAAACCAATAAGAATCAGGCTGGTGTTGCAATAAATTCCAAGAGTCCACAGGATGGAGGCTGCAGTGACCCTAATTGTTTAT
Source organism: Bos taurus (assembly GCF_002263795.3). Lineage (NCBI taxonomy): Eukaryota > Metazoa > Chordata > Mammalia > Artiodactyla > Bovidae > Bos > Bos taurus. The sequence goes on from NC_037357.1 coordinate 104,815,971, forward strand.
CCCATTTGCCAGCTGGCAGACTAAAATATCCATAGTGAGATTCAAGATTTGGTTAGAATTCTGGGCTTCAAGGACTCTAGAGTAAAATAAAATCTGCAACAAATCCAGTCTCTCTGGCCCCTTGCAATTCGTTTAAGTTGATTTTGCACATTAATTCGCTTCAACAGGACCTTGTCAAAACTCCAAATCTTCCTTCCTCTCTCACTAATTCTTCCAGAGCTCCTATTCTTTCTATCCATGAAAAGACCTAACAATTTCTGTCACGTAGTAACTAGGGTGACCATAATATACAGTTGATCCTCATGGTTCACAGATATCATATTTGTGAATTTGCCTACTCAGTTAAATTTATTTGTAACACGAAAATCAATACTCGTGGTGCTTTTGCTGTCATTCACAGACATACGCACAGTGATGAAAAACTTGAGTTACTCCATGTGCATGTCCCCAGCTGAGGCTGAACATGGCAATGCTCTGCTTTCTTGCTGCAGCAAGAAAAGGACTGTAAACAAATGTCCTTTTTTGTGGTCTATTTAGTGCCAGATTTTCCCAACTTTTGTGCCTTTTGTTGGTGCTTTTTCTGTTTAAAATGCCTCCCCTCAACATGTAGCACTGCTGCTGCTGCTGCTAAGTCACTTCAGTCGTGTCCGACTCTGTGCCATCCCATAGACGGCAGCCCACCAGGCTCCCCCGTCCCTGGGATTCTCCAGGCAAGAACACTGGAGTGGGTTGCCATTTCCTTCTCCAATGCATGAAAGTGACAAGTCAAAGTGAAGTCGCTTCAGTCGTGTCCTACTCTTAGCGACCCCATGGACTGCAGCCCACCAGGCTCCTCCGTCCATGGGATTTTCCAGGCAAGAGTGCTGGAGTGGGGTGCCATTGCCTTCTCCGATGTAGCACTGGAGTGCTGTCTAGCATTCCTTAGCACAAGAAGGCTATAATGTGCTACATGGAGAAAACATCTGTATTGGATAAGCTTCATTCAGACATGAGTTATAATGCTTTGGCCCATTAATTTAATGTTAATGAACCAACAATATATATGAAATCAGAAACACAGATAAAACCAAGTTATGTATTGATAAATTGATGAAAATTTTATGGATAAAATTTTTCAGGAACCTAACCCTGTATTTTCCCTAAGAGCACGGGTTCAATATTTGGTAATTCACTGTTTGCAGAGACTTTATATAACATACCTATTATGAATAGCAAGAATAGACTGTATTAAATAAAAGAAAATACTTTAGGAAGTGGAAGATGGAATGCCTATAGAGAACACATTTGTGGTTGCCAACAGAGAGGGGGCTGGGGGAGGGATGGATTGGTAGTTTGGGATTAGCAGATGCAAACTAGTGTGTATAGAATGGATAAACAACAAGGTCTTCCTGTATAGCACAGGGAACTATATTCAGTCTCCTGGGATAAACCATAATAGAAACAAATATGAAAGAGAATATTTATATATATATACACACATATATGTATACACACACATACACTTTGTTTTACAGCAGAAATTAATGCAACATTGTAAATCAACTGTACCTCAATAATAATAAGAAAGATGGAATGCCTAGACAACAGGTGAAAACTGGGACTCATAACTCTGTAGTGTGTCGCGGCCAGCCCCTACCAGCTTACAGAGCTGATGGTGTGCACCTCTTCCCAACTCCACATTCACTGATGCCACATCAATGGACTGAACTCGGCCATTTGGTGATAGTATTTACACCATGGAAATTGGTAAATCCTATCGAAGAGCCAGTTGTTAAGCATTTACCAGCACACCACTGACTATAACTCTCCCTTTCTGTAATTTTCCCCTCGAATTCCTTTTATTGAAGTACAGGAATCACAGTGAAGTTGTCACCAATTACCTGAGCTGACAGTAGCCCTGTCAGAAGAATTCTTCAGTGTATGACCAGAAGTGTGTGGCAAAATCTTACGTGTACTGCCTCTTCCCTTCATTCTACCTTCAGTTTCTTTCATAGCAAAATCTAACTGGAACTTTGATGTTCCAGGACTCTGGAAGGAATCTAGGAAATATAGTATCCAGGTTTCTGCCCTTGTGATATAACAGAGAACTTAGAAGGTGGAGATGATACTGAATATCAGTAAACCCTTTATGGCATGAAAGGAAAACAACTCTGATGTAGCAAATATCAATAAATTATTCAATGAATATTTCCTATATGTATCTATGTGCCATTCACTGTACTAGTGGATTTCAAACAGTAATTTTAAAACTCTGGGTAAAAACATATGATAGGTTATGTATTAATTTATTATGTTGTGTTCAATGTTATTTTTAATAAAATTGAACAAAGCAGAATAGAAATATCAGAATGGATCACATGTGATATGACCAAATATTACTTGTAAAACTGTCATCTCAGATACACACATATCTATATATGCTTGCAAAGTGAAATACATTGCTTACAGTCAACGTTAAAAAACATAGCTTTTAGAGAAAGGACTAGCAGACCTTTATTTAAAAGGTCAGATAAGAAATTTGTTACATTTTGAAGGCCAGGTGGTCTCAGCTACACCTACTCCACTCTGCCTCTGTAGGGTGAAAGTAGCATAGATAATAAGAAAATGAATGTTGTGTCCAGTAAAACTAAACAGGTGGATGGCTGTTAGTTGAATAGGATTCGACTCACAGGCTGTCAGTTTGCCAACTCCTGATTTAGAGCAATGTTTCTCAAACTGTCTGTGGTAAAGAACCAGTTTTTTGCTCTGGTTTATTCCTGCCCAGAACAAGTATATACAGCTCCTAACATATGCAACTCATCCAAATGAGTTCAACAACAGCCCATCCGACCTGACTGATGCCTTGCTCAACAGCATAAGTACAGTGAACATGCACTTGAATAATACAGTAACGTTGATTATACTTTTAGAAAAATTATGAAAGCATACTCTCAATTTATGTACTTATCTTGTTGGAGACTGGCAACAAAGTTCACAGATGAGGAACCAACCATATTTTGAGTAGCGCTACTTAAGAGAAATGCAAAAAAAAAAAAAGGATAGTGCTGTTGTATTCAAGAGGTACATGAATGAATGGAGACAGACCTCTTAACAAATAATAATAATACAAGGTAGACTACAGTGTGTGCTCTAATACAAAAACTAGTTCATAGCACATGAACATATTTTTCCCATGCTTGACCTATCTATCTGAAATGGCCAATTGTGCTTGAGATATATAGATACAGATGTAGATATAGGCATAGAAATTCTATATCCTAAGAAATGACTTAATGCATATCAACCATTATTAAGACCATTGTATTTTATAGTACTCTGTTTATATATGTATATATACATATATATGTGTATATACATATGTGTGTATACATACATGTTGTTAATGTTCAGTCACTAAGTCATGTCCAACTCTTTGTAACCCCATGGACTGCAGCACGCCAGGCTTCCCTGTCCTTCCCTATCTCCCAGAGTTTGCTCGAATTCATGTCCATTGAGTTGGTGATGCTCTCTAACCATCTCATCCTCTGCCACCCTCTTCTCCTTTTGCCTTCAGTCTTTCCCAGGATCAGAGTCTTTTCCAATGAGTTGGCTCTTCGCATTAGGTGACCAAAGTATTGGAGCTTCAGCTTCAGCATCAGTCCTTCCAGTGAATATTCAGGGTTGATTTCCTTTAGGATTGACTGGTTTGATCTCCCTGCAGTCCAAGGGACTCTCAAGGGTCTTCTCCACCACAGTTCAAAAGCATCAATTCTTCAATGCTCAGCCATTTCTTTTTGGTCCAACTCTCATTTCTGTACATGACTACTGGAAAAACCATAACTTTGATTATACTATTGGAGAAGGAATTGGCCAACCACTCCAGTATTCTTGCCTGGAGAATTCCATGGACAGAGGAGCCTGGCAGGCTACAGTCAATGGGGTCACAAACAGTTGAACATGACTGAGCAACACATACACACACACACACACACACACACACACACACACACATATATATATGTATGTGTATATATATTTTTTTCTTTTTTGTTGTTTTGAAAGTTGCTATGTGAAATTTTTCCTGGTGGCTCAGATGGTAAAATGTCTGCCTACAATGTGGGAGACCTGGGTTCAGTCCCTGGGTTGGGAAGATCCCCTGGAGAAGGAAATGGCAATCCACTCCAGTACTCCTACCTGGAAAATCCCATGGATGGAGGAGCCTGGTGGGCTATAGTCCATGGGGGTCACAAACAGTTGGACACGACTGAGAGACTTCACTTTCAATTTCATGTGAAATTTAGAAGGCAAAGTCTCTCATAGACATCATTTTGAACAATTATTGGTGAATGAAGACTTAAAAGCCATCCACCTTATTTACTGCGATAACTAAGGCTGATCACCTAGAGACAGAGGCTATTGTTATTTGCATGTAAAATAGTTTGCTTTCTTTCTCCAATAAGAACTATTGCTTTTTTAGAAGCTAGCAGTGAAAACCATTTAGGAAATACTTTAAGATTTACAAATACATAATATGGTTGATGAGAGCCAGATCAGAGTGTGATGGAGTAAAAATTCTTGACACTTGAGAATTTCTGGCCATTACCCTCCCTGTGCACTTTAAGAAGAACTGTTTTCTTGCTCTTTCCTTTTTCTGTTCACTAAGGAAGAACTTCTGATCACAAGCTGGTTTGTGAGCTTCTGTGCTGGAGAGTCAGAGGAAATGGTGAAGCAGAGTGTGTGGATAAAGGTTTCATAGGATCATGAGTTATTAGATGTGGACAAGACATCCATGTATGCATGGGTTGCTAATGTTGAGCTGTTGACTGGAAGGAGAGAAATGAGGGAGCACCTGTGGTATCTGATGGGAGTGTATGGGAGAGGACTGAAAGAGGGCATTTGAAGGCTTATTGCTGAGGACTACATATTTCCCTTCATGGAGGTGCTGAAATACAAGAAGAAATTAACCTATTTAAGACATACCTTTAGTTGTATGAAATACGCTCTTTCAAAAACAACACCATGTGAGAAATGGTTTTATAATATTGTCGTGTTTGAACTAGTAATATTTACTAGTGACATTTTACTTTATGCCTTTCCCGTCAAGGTATTCAAAAGATGTTGAAGCTGCATCTTCAGAGTCTGTCAGAGCTACTAAGTATTCTTTTGATGAATGCAAAACCAACATGAATAATGTTGAAAGATTGCCATGAATCACACTTGACACTTTATCTTGACCAGTATAACCTGATTCAATTAAAATTGGGTCATCCTTCCCCTGCATCAGAACCTATGGAATGAGGAACAGATAAGTCATATTATTTTAGTTTTGCAAATGGATGAATTTCAGTAAGGTCACTTGGTGAATTGGGTCTCCAGATTCATTAAACTGGACGTGCAGTAATTTTTTTGTGCTTAAAAAAATGCCCAGATGTTTTTGGCAACTGGATCAGCTATGGATTTAAGAAAGAGGGGAATATATCATTAACCTACAGATGTTCTAGCAGCTTCTTCATCTTAATGTTGTTACCAAACCAAACTTGGGTCCACTTGCCTGTGCACAGTAAAGCCAGTCTACTGACATGGGTTTTGATGAAGTTAAGTGCAGTGTGTATTGCAGGGTGCCAAGCAAGGAGTACAGAGCCACTGGGTGCTTAAAAGACCCAAACTCCCTGAAGGCTTTCATAGGAGGATTTTTAAAGACAGGGTGAGGGAGGGGAGTTGTGCAGTACGTGATCAGCTCATAAATATCCTTCTGACTGATTGGTTGTAAGGTAACAAGGCATCAACATCATCAACCTTCTGATTCCAACCCGTCTGGAGTCTATGTGCTTGTGGGTAGCATACAGATAACTCTTCCACCTGGTGGGGGTTTCAGTCTCTGCAAAACAGCACAAAGGACTTGCCTCAGAATATTATTTATAGCCCTGAAGGAGGAACTAAAGGTCCTTGACCTTGTTTAATGGCTAAACTATTATTCTTTTGTCTTGCTTGACTGTTTTCCATTATTTCTGCATTTTTCCAGTTCTCTGATTAAATTTATTCTTTGACTAAAGTTGCCAACAAAGGTCCATCTAGTCAAGGCTATGGTTTTTCCTGTGGTCATGTGTGGATGTGAGAGTTGGACTGTGAAGAAGGCTGAGCACCAAAGAATTGATGCTTTTGAACTGTGGTGTTGGAGAAAATTCTTGAGAGTCCCTTGGACTGCAAGGAGATCCAACCAGTCCATTCTGAAGGAGATCAGCCCTGGGATTTCTTTGGAAGGAATGATGCTGAAGCTGAAACTCCAGTACTTTGGCCACCTCATGCGAAGAGTTGAGTCATTGGAAAAGACTCTGATGCTGCGAGGGATTAGGGGCAGGAGGAGAAGGGGACGACAGAGGATGAGATGGCTGGATGGCATCACCGACTCAATGGATGTGAGTCTGAGTGAACTCTGGGAGTTGGTGATGGACAGGGAGGCCTGGTGTGCTGCGATTCATGGGGTCTCAAAGAGTCGGACACGACTGAGCGACTGAACTGAACTGAACTGAAAGTTTTTCTACAGACAAAAGGAGGTGGAGGACATGGGGGGAGTCCTTTTCTGGGAAGGCCCCATAGGGTCCTGCTCAGTTACAATATCTCCTGTGAACACCTTGGTGCCCCCCAGAGACCTCACTCTTGAGAAAGGATCATTTGGATTTCCTGTGCTTTTAAAAAGGTCTCACTGCCACCTATATGCTGGGCCCCACCTCCAGCCTCTTCTCCCCTTGTACATTACCCTACGAGAGTCATATCTTCAGTTACTTTTTTTAATCTTTATAAATTTAGGTATTTTTTGATCGAAGGATAATTGCTTTGCAGAATTGTGTTGGTTTCTGCCAAACATCAACATGAATCAGCCATAGGTATACCTATGTCACCTCCCTTTACCTTTGCTCTTCCATCTTCAGTTTTTTTAAGTTGGACTGACATCTGGTGGGATTTCAGACATTGAAATTTTAGAAAAGAAGATTTTTATTTTGCAGTTTGGAGGAGCAAAGGCCTGGGAGGAAATATTACTAGAACAAGAGTGGGACAGAAAGAGGATAGAGTATGAATTTGGCTTGAGTTTATTTGTTTTTTATTATGCTGTGAAGTAGAAAGCTTAAGATTATTCTTGATAACATACCCATGAATAAATGGGTCAGGAAGGAGTACTCTGAATCAGTCTTGTCACCAATAAGAGAGGAGGATGTCACCAATAAGAGAGGAGGATGTCACCAGCCTCTGAAACACTCTCCCATGGGTAACAGATCTATTAGGCAGATAGCAGCAGCAGATCCAGCAGCGGAACACGATTAATGTCATGGAGAAAGCTCCATGGTGGCTGGCGAATGAACATTTTATAAATAAAAAAAAAAAAAAAGCCTAACTGTCTAAAACCTGAAATGTATGTATTTAATTTTCTTCAGAAATGGTTTGCAATCATCTTTCCTAATCACTGCATTTTTCAGGATGGAGAAAGCCTTTGTGTTGGTTGGTAGTACACTTCAAGTTCTCGGAGTGAATGATAGCATTGTGACTTGAATGATTCAGAAGGATTTTTATTCTCTTTAATGTATTACTTTAATAAGTAAATTTAAGGCAAAGTATTCTCCACACTAAGTGCTTTTGCAACATTCCACCAAGTCCCCGTAGTTTATAGAATAAGCCTGATTCTGTTGGAAAGGTGACCTGCCTAGCCAGAGGGAAGAGAAATCACTCTTGGGCCTAAACTTATTCCCAGTGTTGACATATCTTTCCAGATGCAAACCTTCATTCCTGAGAGGTCTGAGCCCTTGGGAATCATACCCTTATGAGGCTGGGGTGGATATACTTGCCCATACACAGTCATACATAGACTCTCTCAAAGAGTCAGACACAACTGAGCAACTGCACTGACCTGAACACAGTCATAATTGGGCAAAAGAGTACCAAGAGGTGCGAGAGGACATCACCTGGGAGCACACACATTCCCCATGCCACCATTATGTCAAAGCAGCCCTGCTACCTCCTGCTGATCAGCGCCAATTGCTCTTGTCACAATTGATTCCTCTTCTTGCCTTCTGGTCCCTGGGCACAGGAATCCATAGTGTCCTGGTAGTAGTCATGGCTTGTAGTTCAAAGGGACCCTTTCCTGCATCCTCTGGCAAGAGTGTGCCCTCTTTGAGGACCATGACCACCAGCTCTGTCCATGTCCAGAGTTGATGGGACTGGAAGCATGGAGACCTCCAGTGGTAAGTGGGGCCACTCATGCTTCTACCCCTTGATCTCTGGATCCATGTATTCTTTGGATGTAGAGCCAGATAGAGGTCTCTGATCTTTAATATAGACATTGTATCCTGAAGAGCACTCCCTTCTTTCAGAGTGTTGCCCCCAAACTAGCAATTTAGGTATTCCTTGGAGTGTTCTATGAGGCTGAGTGCCTCTAGATAGTGTCATGTGTGATACAACTAGTGGATCCCATGGTCATGGGCCCACTCTTACCCCCTCCTTTGCTGTAAAACGGGTCCCCTGGTCAGATGCCATGTTGCATGGGATTCCATGTTTGTAGATCAAGCTTTCCATAATCCCCTGGATAGTGATACTTGCTAAGGCTCTATAGGCAGGAAAGGTAAACCCAAGTCTAGAATAAGGATCTATACCTGTGAGGACAAATGATGGAAGAGACTCAATGCTGTTTACTTGATACCAAATGACCAAAAGATAGTGCCAGATACAGGAGCTCAGTTTAGGTCTCTAATGCCAATATGTTGGACATTTGGAGGCACCAATAAGCTAGATCATCTTTAGTCAGTGGGAGTCCATGTTATTGTGGCCATCTTGCAACCATGGCTACTACATGAATATGCCCATCATGCCAATTCTAGGGTGAGTGGTGATAAAAGGCTAGCTGATGTCAACTGTCTGAGTCATTTTGTCTACTTAGTTGTCAGGTGCCTTGTCTGTGGTGGATAATTTCTGGTGGACATTTATGTGTGATACAAAGACCTTCATATTTTATAACCACTCCCATACATCTACCCACATACCTCCAGAACTCCTTGGATCTGATCGTCTAGTCTTCCCTTCCAGGCCATTGGCCACTTCCATGAGTGCAAATATTCTTCCCTCAGACTGCTGTTCCTTCTACACAAACTGAATGGCCAGATGTACCACTTTGGCTCTACCCATTGGAAAATCTTCCCTCCCATTTTCATTTAGGGCCATTCTCAAATGTGATGTAATGTGGCCACCATTCATTTTTAGCTTTCCTTCACATCCTGAGCAAGAGCTTTAGGCTCCTCCTTCAGCTGTGTGTATGAGAACCCTCCCCCTGGGTCTATAAGGTTCAATCCTTGCTGGGGCACTGGTATAACTCTTGTAGATGACATGCAGATCTAGGCTACCTGCTCATTCAGTTAACTTGAGTCCTGTGGTCTTACTCAAGCCCTGTCTGGGATGTAACGTTTCCATGTTGTTATAGACTGATGCAAGGCCTGTCTTACTTTATGACTTAACAGTTCAGAGAGAACCCAACTCATAATGTGTGGTTCCAGCTGCATGTTGGTATCCTTAGTCAAATGTTGTGTCCCTACCAGGGCCCACTGACATACCAGGACCTGTTTCTCAAAAGACATATAATGTTTCTGCTGTGAATGGCATACTCTTGCTCCAGACTGCAAGGACTTACTTTTTTTTTTTCTCCCACTGGAGCCTGCCATAAATTCCACACTGTATCATTTTCCACCACTGACACTTGGAACACCCTAAGGCCTGCTGGATTGTATGGCCCGCATGGCCATGTTGCTTGCACCATAACCTGAACCTCCTGTAGAACTTTCCTCCTCTGGCCCCCTACTTAAAGCTGGAAGCCTTCTGTACCAGAGTAATATTCCTAGGAGTAGAATGTCCTGCCTCCAGGACCGAAAGAGGCTGACCAGATGCTGTGCTTCTTCTCTGTGGTAAGGGATGTAAGATTCAGCACTGTTTTTTACTTTAGAGTGAGTATTCCAGCACACTCCTGAACCCCGGACTCCTCCACTGGGATCACCACAAGTGAAACCTTTGGCAAGTAAGTTACTATGTCTTTGAGCAAGAGACTCTGCATGTCTCACCTACCAACCAGAACAGTGTCATCTTTACCTGCAGGCAAGTGAATGACCAAGTTCCAGCTCCACATCTTAATGCCTATATTCTGAGACCACTCCAGTACCACTAATATAGTCCAGGTCCTGCAGGAAGTAGATGCCACAACAGAACTAGGCATGCAAGAGATTTCTTAGAGACAGTGCCTAAGACCAAAAATGGGGAAGGAACCAAGGGATGCTGGGTGGAGACCTCAAAGCAGATTCAACTCTGTGTGAAGGAGAGAGAGAAGGGAGCAAGAAAGTAGGAAGGTTGGGTGGAAGCATCTTAGACTGCAATGCAGTTCTGAAGGAGTTCTGCACGCTCTCAGAAAGTCCCAAGCCAGAGATTTTATCGGAAAAGTCTTGCATCCAACATGGATGGACCTAGAGAATATTATGCTCAGTGAAATAAGTCAGAGAAAGACAAATACTGTATGTTATCACTTATATGTGGAATCTAAAAAATAAAAAGTAATGAATATAACAAAACAAGAGGAAAGTCTTGCATCATTGGCTTCGAACAGGCTGTGGAAAGCGTGACCTTGGCATCTATACAATGATACATTTCACTGCAGCAGCTGGGACCATCAGTCACTTATGGTCCTTGCACTAGAGGATCTGAGAGTTCTATTTTCATGGCTGCCACAAAAGCTTTGTTTCCCTTCACAGAAAAGAATACTAATATGCACATGTAAAAATGTGTGCAATTTCATGGGATTCATGGACCATCTCAAGTCCATTCATTGGATTGCATGGGTGGTTAATAACACCTGTTTTCAGAATTTACTGCTGATGTCATTTAATGAGAATAGACTGCTGTGGGTTTTTATCTGAAAAATAAGCAGCATATCTTCAAAAGACACAGATTCCTTAACGATGTATTGTATCCTCTTCATTAAAACGAATGCCTATAGCCTCTTAATACATACAGTACTCTATAATCTGATAATCTGAATATCTTGACTGGATATAAGGATCCAAGCCAAAATAGTCCCATTTTGGGGAGAGTTTTAACAGTAGGATTGGGAAGCCATGAAGGCTTTTTGATCTTGAAACCCTCTCCTGTCTCATAGTTTAGCAGAGCAGAAGTTTGGTGAATCTGCCAGTTCCTGACCTTTGTTCTAATAAGCAAGATGCCCAATTTCTTTAATCAAATAAAATGTTTTCAATATGGTACTCATTCTTGGTAAGCAGTGCAGTTGAAAGAGTGTAGTGGAAAACATTTACAAATCCTGGCAAAGAATGACCCTGCACAACTCATTTGATCCCTGGTATTAAGTTCCCCTAGAGTTGCAAAGAATAGCAAGGAGAGATAAGAAAGCTTCCTCAGCAATCAATGCAAAGAAATAGAGGAAAACAACAGAATGGGAAAGACTAGAGATCTCTTCAAGAAAATTAAAGATACCAAGGGAACATTTCATGCAAAGATGGGCTCAATAGAGGACAGAAATGGTATGGACCTAACAGAAGCAGAAGATATTAAGAAGAGGTGGCAAGAATACAAGAAGAACTGTACAAAAAAGATCTTCACGACCAAGATAATCACGATGGTGTGATCACTCACCTAGAGCCAGATATCCTGGAATGTGAAGTCAAGTGGGCCTTAGAAAGCATCACTACGAACAAAGCTAGTGGAGGTGATGGAATTCCAGTGGAGCTCTTTCAAATCCTGAAAGATGATGCTGTGAAAGTGCTGCACTCAATATGCCAGCAAATTTGGAAACCTCAGCAGTGGCCACAGGACTGGAAAAGGTCAGTTTTCATTCCAATCCCAAAGAAAGGCAATGCCAAAGAATGCTCAAACTACCGCATGATTGCACTCATCTCACATGCTAGTAAAGTAATGCTCAAAATTCTCCAAGCCAGGTTTAAGCAATACGTGAACCATGAACTTCCAGATGTTCAAGCTGGTTTTAGAAAAGGCAGAGGAACCAGAGATCAAATTGCCAACATCTGCTGGATGATGGAAAAAGCAAGAGAGTTCCAGAAAAACATCTATTTCTGCTTTATTGACTATGCCAAAGCCTTTGTGTGGATCACAATAAACTGTGGAAAATTCTGAAAGAGATGTGAATCCCAGACCACCTGACCTGCCTCTTGAGAAACCTATATGCAGGTCAGGAAGCAACAGTTAGAACTGGACATGGAACAACAGCCTGGTTCCAAATAGGAAAAGGAGTACGTCAAGGCTGTATATTGTCACCCTGCTTATTGAACTTATATGCAGAGTACATCATGAGAAACGGTGGGCTGGAAGAAATACAAGCTGGAATCAAGATTGCTGGGAGAAATATCAATAACCTCAGATATGCAGATGACACCACCCTTATGGCAGAAGTGAAGAAGAACTAAAAAGCCTCTTGATGAAAGTGAAAGAGGAGAGTGAACAAGTTGGCTTAAAGCTCAACATTCAGAAAACGAAGATCATGGCATCCGGTCCCATCACTTCATGGGAAATAGATGGGGAAACAGTGGAAACAGTGTCAGACTTTATTTTTCTGGGCTCCAAAATCACTGCAGATGGTGATTGCAGGCATGAAATTAAAAGACGCTTACTCCTTGGAAGGAAAGTTATGACCAAGCTAGATAGCTTATTCAAAAGCAGAGACATTACTTTGCCAACAAAGGTCCGTCTAGTCAAGGCTATGGTTTTTCCAGTGGTCATGTATGGATGTGAGAGTTGGACTCTGAAGAAAGCTGAGCGCCGAAGAATTGATGCTTTTGAACTGTGGTGCTGGAGAAGACTACCTTGGACTGCAAGGAGATCCAACCAGTCCATCCTAAAGGAGACCAGTCCATCCTAAAGGAGACCAGTCCTGGGTGTTCATTGGAAGGACTGATGCTGAGGCTGAGACTCCAATACTTTGGCCACCTGATATGAAGAGCTGAATCATTGGAGAAGACCCTGATGCTGGGAAAGATTGAGGGCAGGAGGAGAAGGGAACGACAGAGGATGAGATGGCTGGATGTCATCACAAACTCAACGGACGTGGGTTTGGGTGAACTCCAGGAGTTGGTGATGGACAGGGAGGCCTGGCATGCTGCAATTCATGGGGTTGCAAAGAGTCAGACACGACTGAACAACTGAACTGACTGACCTTTTTTAATGTTTACCAATATTTTTATTTATTTATCACTTTAATTGAGGTGAAATTTACATAATTCACAATGAACAGATTTTAAAAGAACAATTCAATGAATTTTTACACACCCATGTATGTAACCACCAATCACGTCAAGATACAGAACATTTTCTAGGGCTTCCAGAATGCTCCTTCATGCTCCTTCCCAGTCAGCATCCCCCACATACATAAAAGTAACTACTATTCTGACTTCTGCAAACATAGATTAATTTTTCCTGTCCTTAAACTTCATGAACCCCTTTGTTTCTGGTTTTTTCCATTATACATTGTATCTGAGATCCATCCATGCTTTTGTGGGTGACTGTACTTTATTTATTTTCATTGTTGTGTAGTATTCCACTGCACAATCATCATTTACTAACCCATTCTACTCTTGATGGATATTAGCATTGTTGCCAATTTGAAACCATTATTAAAAAAACTGCTATGGATTCTTTTTTTGTGTTTTGTTTATTTGGTTTTCTTATAAAATTTTTTAAATTGAAGTATAGTTCATTTATAATGTTGTGTTAGTTTCACATGTATAGCAAAATGATTCAGTTTTATATATATATATATGTATATTCTTTATCAGATTCTTTTCCATTATAGGTTATTATTAACATATTGAATATAGTTCCCTGTGATATACAGTATACCCTTGTTGGTTATCTATTTTATTTATAGTGATGTGTGCTTGGATTCTTGAAGATGTTTTTTGATGGACACGAGTGCTCATTTCTCTTGAGTGCACATCCAGGGGTGAAATGGCTGGGTCAGTGAAACATGTGTGTTCAGCTTTGCTAAATATTACCCAATAGCTCTATAATGTGGTTGTAGTACCAGTTTTCACTCCCATCAGTAAGGTGTCAGAGTTTTAGCTGTTTCCTATCCTATGCTGGCCTAATAGATGGTAGATACTGCAATTCCTTTAAACTTGGGCCATTCTGGTGGAGACTTTCCACTTTTAAGTAAGATTAACTGAGCCATTATCAGTCAGACACAGGCATGTCAGTGCTCTCAGAACCTCTTAAAGAGCTTGGGATGGTTTTACCCCACTGGATACACAAGGTTGTGATATATATATATGTATTTTTTATTGACTATTTATTATAATATTCTTGGTTCTTTGTAAGCAGACCTATAGAAGTAACAAAAGAAACAGTTCTATAGTTTCAGACGCATTTGGAAAAGCCACTGGAAATGATTCCTGAAAACTGAAAGTTGAGTCTGTGCCCCAAGCTGAAGTGGTCCAAGGAGGGAAATGGCCACTTCAGGGACCAGAGAAGTTGTTGGCTCCAGAGGAAGGAATGGATCATGCATTTTATTACTCAGAACAACTGTCTATTCTTGCTTAAATGTGCATAACTTCTTCTCAGTGGCATTTAAAGGATTAATAATTTAATCATCAAAGGACTTGGACTTTCTTAGGTCAGAGAAAGAGAGATGTTCACATTGATAAGGTTCTGCTGTTATTGAGCTTTTACTAATGAAAGAGGAAGGACAAGGAAGCCATTATTAGTTATAACTAAGTATTTTCCATACTTCATTCTATTCTACTCTCAGATGCTTGAGCAGGAAATATGTCTGTTTGATCTATTAATCTGTAAACCAAATTTTGAAGACAAGAAATGGAGATCCATCATCTCCTTTAATCCTTTTCCTTAATTATTCTTACCCTCTAAAATGGCCTTGATATGTCTGTGGGGCTCTATTCCTAAATTATTTTGATTCAAAATAATTAAAAGTGAACAAACATTTATTAATTACTTTCTTTGTGCTAGGTAAATGACTTGGGGTTCCTGCATCTATTATCACATTTATGCTTCACGCCAAGTATCTTGCTTAAGTTCTTCTCATCCCTGTGAAGCTAAGAGATTATATTTTACATTATATTTATGTTATATTTTATTAACATTGCTTTAAAGATAAAACTATTAAGGCAAAGAGGTGAAATGACCTGCTTTTGTATGTTTCCTTATAATTTCAAGTTCAAAGTGTTTATTCCCTTTCTTTGACTTTTGGATTCAAGTTGTCAAGCCCTGTCAGTTTTCTCTTGGATCAAGGCTTCCATTTCCACAGCTGCTACTCTTGTTCAGGGAACAAAATAGCCACAAGACTGGTTTCCCAATAAATCTACACAGTATCACCATACCAATCTTGATGAAACATGCTTTCATTATGTCCCTCTCTCCTGCCACACTATTCATTGGCTTCCGGAAGCCTGCAGGAAAAATGCCACACTTAGTAGCTTTTTGATGAAGACACTCCTTAGTCTTGTATCAACAAACTTTTCCAAACACTGCTATATACAAATCCTCCATTTCAAACAATATAAACTACTTACTGATCATCATATAAGAATTCCCTCTCATACATTTGCTCACAGACCTGCCAACCTGAATTCCCTCTCCTTTTCCTTTGTCTAAGCAAATGTTGCCAGGTCTTCTGTGGTGAAGTCATATCCATCCACTGACCTTATCAGGTATTTTCTCCCTTCTCTGAACTCCTGCGACGTGTCTCAGTTGTATTAAGGAGACAGCAAATTACTTACAGAGTAACAACAGGATGAAAGTGGCATGGTAGATTTGAAAATAAATTTAATGCTCCTTAAACTGAAATAACTCAAAATGTGAGATGACAATAGAAGTGGAAAATTTAATTAGGAAATGAAATACATGTTAGTAACATTTTGAGCATTTTCTATATAGCAGTCCATGCATTGTTTTTCCTGGACTTGCACATTTATTTCTATAAATAGGCACTATTATTATCCTCTGTTTCCAGATTAGGAATCTGAGGCTTAGATGTATTATAGGATATAGCCAAGATCATCCAACTAATAACAGGAGAGGGGCATCTGAATAGCACGTATTCTTATCCCTTAGGGTATAGTGCACTTAAGATGTGATCCCAAGTTGCAGTTGCTCCAGGAAGGAGAGAGGGAGATTAAAGGGATATAATACAATGGAAGACTACAATGAAGGTGAATACAGAGAAACAGAGGAGGGCAAGAATTAACAAAAGAGCAATGAAAAGATGAACTGAAGCATAAGCCAATACAATGGAGTGTAGGATTTTGCTAGCTTTGTCAACATTTGTCTTCCAGGGTCCTCCTTTTATAAAAAAAAAAAAATTGTAAATTTGTAGATTCTTAAATGGCTCAAATTTAGTCACCTATTTGGTTCTCAGCTTTAAAGCGGTTCAAATGCCATTTTCCAGGTTTAGCAGCAGCAGCAGCAGCAGACTCTGAGGGCTCTCATACCAAACAAATGTCTAAGAGATTGATGGATAAACCAGATAGCATATATTAATGTTGTTATTGTTACTTAGTTGCTCAGTCGTGTCTGACTCTTTTTAGTGACCCCATGAACTGTAACCCACCAGGCTCCTCTGTCCATGAGATTCCCCAGGCAAGAATGCTGGTGTGGATTGCCATTTCCTTCTCCAGGGGATCTTCCCAACCCATGGATGAAACCCACATCTCCTGTGTCTCTTGCATTGGCAGGCAGATTCTTTACCACTGAGCCACCTGGGAAGCCCATATTCATGTACAATGACACTATTTTACAATACAATCAACTCATAGCTGTCTTCATAAAACACTTCTAATGGATACATCCTATCAATGGCTTCCCTTTGCACTCAGAATAAAAACCAAAATTCTTGCTTTGACCTCAAAGGCCTATGTGAACTAATCCCTGGTGAACTTTCTGGACTTGCTCCTCTCTCCCTTGCTCACTAAACTCTAGCTCTACTCACCTTCTTCCAGTTCCTTCAAGAAGTCAAGCCCCTTTTCACCTCAGGACCAACCTGTACACTATTCCCTCTAGCTGTAATACTCTTTTCCATTCTTCACTTAATTATGTGAAGATCAGAAATTAAATACCTTAATTTCTTTTACTGACCTTAGTTAAAGAAATGTAATTTTCACAATTATATTTAATGAAAAGTCTTGAGGGGAGCTAATCTTATTAGCATAAGTACTTTGAGAATTAATTCAAAATGTCAAATGGTTGGTACAACTCTCAGGAAGATAATTGAGAGAACTCGGAAGACATTTAAATTCTGGTGACCATGTAAAAAGGCACTGTTGGAAAAATAGCCAGTAAGAACATAAGTTTTTAAATATAAAGATACATGCTATGTTCCTTGTTAATGAGATGAGATGTTCTATGATATGACTAGTAAATACAAAATGTCTAGTGTAATCACTTCTGCTTTTAAAACATGTTTGTTAAAGGAACTTATAGTAATTTACTTTGGTGATAAAATAATTTTGTAATAATAAATGGAAGGGGCTCATTTAAGCAGTAAATGAATTCACCAGCCCTATGGCTCAACCTATAGCTGTAGATCTGGCATCACCTCAGACAGATTGGATCCAAATCCAGTTAAAAGCCTGGGCCCTGCCGTTATTCTCAGCACTAAAGATTCTATTTTAAGGTCACCTTCTCTGAGAGGCTTTCTCTGAGTACTGTATTTAAAGCAGCACTACTCAAAATTTGGTAAAACTACAGAAGCCCAGGCCCTCCGTATTTCAATAAACCAAGGCCCTCCAAATGTCCAAAAGCCAAGGTCTCTGTAATCTTTATTAGTACTCCAAGTGATTCTGATACTGAAGTTTGAGAACTACTGATCCAGATGTGTGCTTTTTCCTTCTGTCCCTTTATTCTGTATTAGAGCATTCTGTTTGTTTCTCTCCCAGCTCCTATCACAGTATCTATTTCCATGTGGTTGTCTGTCTGCCCTGCTAGACTATAAACACCATGAGGGCAAGGATCATGTCTTTCTTGTCAGTTGCTATATTCCCAACTTAAAACCAGTGCTGGGCGCAAAGCTGGGACTCTAAACAATAGGCTCAGTATGCATAGTGACGAGTTACAAGCTTGAACAACAAGCTTGCTATGAGCCTTGAACAATGCCGGGATGTGGCCTCCGTAGGAGAGGAGTTTGATCCAGGGCCAGTGATGAGGCTTGATCGCTCAGAGCTTTTTGTGTAATAAAGTTTTATTAAAGTATAAAAGAGATAGAGAAAGCTTCTGACATAGACATCAGAAGGGGACAGAATGAGTGCCCACTTGCTAGTTTTTAGCAAAGAGTTAAAACCTATTAGCAAGCTGCTAATTAGAGAAAGGAAAGGCCTCAAAACTGAGGGAGTGGCACCAGGTCGCTCACCCACAACATGCATCTTGAGATATCATTGGCACAAGGTGAGTCATCCTGGCCATAAAACAGTTGACATGAATCTTGAAGAGAGGCAGATTTCCAAGCAAATACATAGTTCATTAACATAGCTTAAGGAAGACATTTCCATGAGAAAAAATGCATTGGTTAGCTCAAGGTTTGAAATAAAGTTAAGTTCTGGTGGAACCAGGTGTTGCCATGACAACACAGGATTAGAAGAGAAAAGAAAAAAATGTTTGAAACTTGGAGTTTTATTTCCTCCTGCTGCTTGGGGACCTCCCTACCAAGGCTATTAACACTCTCAATAGGATGAATAAAATGGATTTTTATTCATAATGAACCCAAGACTCACTTTATAATATAAAGTGAGTCACAAACTTTATTTTTCACAAGAATCCTTTTGGGGAATGCTGAAGTGAAAGTGAAAGTCACTCAGTCGTGTCCGACTCTTTGTGACCCCATGGACTATACAGTCCATAGAATTCTCCAGGCCAGAATACTGGAGTGGGTAGGGTAGCCTTTCCCTTCTCCAGGGGATCTTCCCACCCCAGGGATTGAACCCAGGTCTCCCGCACTGCAGGCAAATTTTTTCCCAGCTGACCCACAAGGGAAGCCCAAGAATACTGGAGTGGGTAGCCTATCCCTTCTCCAGTGGATCTTCCTGACCCAGGAATCGAATCAGGTCCTCCTGCATTGCAGGCAGATTCTTTACCAACTGAGCTATCAGGGAAGCCCTTTGGGGAATGCTGCTAAATATTAAATTAGATAAAATTAGAGTTGAGTCAGCTGTTCTGGTTTAATCAGAAATGGATGTTCTAGAGCTCTTTCCACTTGGCCTTCCATGGTTCTCTGAAGGCAGTACACGACCTTGCTTCACAGTGGGTGGTCCCTGCACCAGCAGCATCAGCAGATGGCACAGAAGGAAGGGTAGGCAAGACTGCTGACACCTTAGCACAAATGAAGGCAATAGAACCAAAAGTCATTTTATTCTTTGTTATCACATCCAAGAATTTTTTTAAAAGGTTCACTTATTAATGCCCTTGATGAAGCAGTAAAAATTATTAATATTAAATTTTTAATACATGTTTCTTTAATATTCTGTGTGATGACATGAGAAGTAAGCACTAAGCCTTTCTGTTGCATAACAAAATGTGATGATTATCTTGAAGAAAATAACATGTGCAGTTCTTTGAGTTGTATGTCAAACTAGCTGCCTTTTGTATGGCATACAAGTTCTAATTTAAAAAAAAAAAACAACTCACAAACTATGGTCATTTGGCAGACATCTTGAAAATGAATGAGGTGAACCTGTCAAGCAAAGTAACTGAAGGTATTCGTTGCCAAAGATAAAATTTGAGCCTTCAATAGAAAATCAGAATTGTGTAAAATTTTTATCCCCTTTGCAATACTTAAATACTTTTCTAACGAGACAGGTCATTGTTTTAGCCTGTTCAGGCTGCTGTAGACATTTACTTCCCATGGTTCTGGAGGTTGGGAAGTCCAAGATAAATGTACCCAGTATGATTATGCTCTGGTGAGGACCCTATACCTGGTTCATAGTCAGTGCCTTCTGTGTCCTAGCCTGGCAGAAGGAGCTAGGAAACTCTGGGTAGTCGCTTTTACAAGGGCATTTATCTCATTCATGAGGGCCCCATCCTCATGACCTAAGTATTTCCCAAAGGCCCCACATACTAATACCATAATCTTTAGGGGCTAGGATTTTAACATATGAATTTTGGGGGCACACAAACATTCAGACCAAAGCAGTGGTGGTGTGAACAAATGCAATTTTTTTATTTTCCATAATGTAATACAGCATTATTTGGAAGATCTGCATGAATCAGTGACCTAATATTTTCCAAATGACTGATGTGGAATCACACATGTGCAAAAGATGTATTCAAAGTGAAGTTTCACCTAACAGTGTAGAAAAGTTCACTGATGTGGTCAGATCCCACATTGCAACTCGTCTCTAAGGAGCTATCACTTGCAGAGTTTCAGTGTAACATCCAAGAATATTGATGATTATTTGAAAAGCTACTTCCTGTTTTAACTGCTTATATCTGTGAGGTTGGATCATCTATCTCCCTTTACTTCAAACCAACATAGTACCATGGATGGAAAGCAGAAACAGATATGAGAATACAGATGTCTTCTATTAAGGCAGGCAGCAAAGATGCAAAAAACAAATCAATGTCATCCACTCTATTCATGAACTTTGTTTTGAAAAATACGGTTATTTTCATAAACTATTATAGGTCTAGTATTGTTAACTGTAAATTAATCAATATATAAATATTTCTGAAATTTCTCAGCTTTAATTTCTAATGTGATATATACCACATAAAGGAATATCTTTGAGGTCTTTCTAATTTATGAGAGCATAAAGAGGTCCTGAGAACAAAACATTTAAGAACTGCTGCCTTAAGAACAGTTTGAAAATTTCTTCCTCTGAGCACTTCTAGCCTCAAACAAAGATAAATAAACCCTGATGAGTGCTCCCTAATCCCTTTCCCCTTTTATCAGCTAGACTGACGTCAAGCCAAATGCCTCGAATTTATTTCACATAAATGTACATTCCTGTCATGCTTCCCTAAGCAAAAGAGTTGTCAGTTTGATTAGATTTTGGGACTTATTGGCTTCCATAATTCAGTTGGGCAAAGAGCCAGGCCACTCACCTGGGTAGCATATGTATTCACAAACCAGCTTCTAGAAAGATATAGCTCTACTGAAGCATCAACTGCTGGGTTCTGCCAACTTCAGAGGACAAACTCATTCTTTGCCCTTTTTTGGACACCAGCTGTTCAACTCAATGTTTCTGATGGTGGGATATAATTTTGTTATAAAGGTAAAAGAAAAAATATAAAAGTATTAGAAACAATCGATCAAATAAAAGGCTGGTGTTTATTTAGCACTGGCTTTAAGCCAAATACTCTTATATGTGTTACTTCATTTAAATATTTTAGCAACACTATGAGATGGGCATTATAATCCTCATTTTACAGATAAGGAAAGTGGGATTAGATGGCTGTTGTGTAGCAGAGAAGGGATAAAATCCAGGCCTCAGTGGCTCCAAAGACAGATTACTAGTCAGAGGATCTGGGTTATGTCAAATGCTTTATGATGGTGCTTTATGGATGTGGAGATAAAGACACCTCAAATAATTCTTTAGCAGTACCTCATACCAATGGTTCTCAAAGTGTGGTCCCTGGACTGGCAGCATTGAAATCCCTGGGGACATGTTAAAAATGCAGATTCTCAGACCCTGGTCCAGACCTGCTGAATAAGTAGCTTTGAGGGGAAGTGGGGAAGGAAGGACCAAGAACAGACGAGGTGCCAGAGGCACCAACCTCTAAAGGTGTTAAACTATCACATAAATAAGCCTGCAATATTGTGTCAGTTAACTCAGAGCTGCTCCTCTCTGGGGAAAGAAAATTGGTCTATTCCACACAGCTAATAAATCCCTCATTATGAATTTGAACATGTGACAGGAAAATATTTGTTATTTATAATGGTCTGCTTCCTTCTTAAGGAAGACTGATCCTGGTAACCGGAAACATTTTTTGCTTGCTGAAGTTTGAGCTCTTCACCATTTGTCTAATGGCCACTTATCTTCCTACTCCTCCCTTGATGCCTGAAGGATCAGCAGAACAGTTCAGATCTCTGAAAAATCTTATTCATGTATCTTCTTAGATCAGATTCCTGAGAAGCAGAGCCTGAGATGGGGACTCTTGTGCAAATGATTTATTGAAGGAGCACTCTTAGAAGAGAAATGAGGGAAGAAGGTTAAGCATCAACTTGGGCTTCCCAGGTGGCTCAGTGGTAAAGAAGCCTCCTGCCAAAGCAGGAGACACGAGTTCCATCCCTAGTTTGGGAAGATCCTCTGGAGAAGCAAATGGCAACCCACTCCACTATTCTTGCCTGGGAAATCCCATGGACAGAAGAGCCTGGCAGGTTACAGTCCATGGGGTTGGAAAAAAGGGTTGGACAGGACTGAACAATGAAACAGCAAAAATAACGACCAAGGATGTGGTCTCCAACAGATACTGGCTTCAGCCTGGGGCATGAATTTCACCACCAGGTTCATCTTGCCTGGAGGGAAGACATCCTCTTTGTCAGTTACTCATTGGCTGTGAACTGCCAGTAGTGAGATGATGGCGAGAGTCTAACCTCCTGGGCTAAGTGGTTCCTGGTTGGTTGAGGATAGTGTTTCAGAAAAACGAGCAGCTGTGAGCCATCAGTATCTAGCCCTGATGGCAGCTGGGGGATGGGTGAGGCCAGATAATAGACATCTGGATGGGACACCAACAGCATCGACTCCAGGAATGCTTTTTGGATCTTGGTTCACATCTCTGAATGTCTGTATCTATCTCGGCTTAGGTGTGAGCTCTCCTCTCATCTGCTGGCCTCACAGAGTCACAGTCCCAGACCAGCCAGTTCCCTATTCCCCATGCAGCCTTTGAAGGATCCCAGATAGTTTGTGGAGGGGTGTTGAACACATGCATAATCCCTCCCTGTAGAATATCTTTCTCTCCTAGGAACATTTTGTTGCTATTTCCTGTTTCCTTCTTTTGTAAAATGAAGGGATGATCTGGATTATTTCTAAGCCTCATTCAAAAATTTATTTACCTAATGATTTTGTTCCAGAAGGCAGCTGTTGTGCTCGCCTTGGTCTGGGAATGAGCTCCGGAAGAACATCAGTTAGAAACTAAGTCTAGTGTCATTGATACAAGTCAGGCATTCTTCAGTCTGTGAAAAGATTTAGTTCATATAAAGGAATGCACTTCCATTTGCTCTGACCAAGGTTCTTTTCTCAATGCTGCTGCTAAGTCGCTTCAGTCGTGTCTGACTCTGTGTGACCCCATAGACGGCAGTCCACCAGGCTTCCCCGTCCCTGGGATTCTCCAGGCAAGAACACTGGAGTGGGTTGCCATTTCCTTCTCCAATGCATGAAAGTGAAAAGTGAAAGTCAAGTCGCTTAGTCCTGTCTGACTCTTAGCGACCCCATGGACTGCAGCCTACCAGGCTCCTCCATCCATGGGAGTTTCCAGGCAAAAGTACTGGAGTGGGGTGCCATTGCCTTTTCTCAATAATTGGTATTAAATTTTCTGGACAATTATTAGGGATTAATTTATTTTAATTAAAGAACTTCAGAGTTGATTGCAGATTCCTGCCTCCATGATGTGTCATGTATTAGCCACACAAAAATGGACAGATGCTATCATTTCCATTCTGAAATTTTGAAACTGTGGCAGAAACTGAGGCAAAACACCAAAAGCATCACTGAAGTGTCCCTACGTGTCTCACTTTAACAAGTACAAGGTGATATTGAAAAAAATTCCTGATATAAATAATTCAAAGTAGGGTTAACCCTACCAGATACTTTTGTGTGACTTTTGCGTGCCTTTTTTGTGACTTAAAGCACCTATTCAGGCTTATAAAACACTGAAAAGTGTACACTCTGGGTGGGCAACTTTAAAAAAGTCATTCCTTCCTCCTGGCTGTAAGGCTCTAAGGAGGCACAAGCCTTGGCATCTGACGTGTAGACCAGGTTTTAGCCCTTTCCTTTGAAAAAGTAAAAGTGTTAGTCGCTCAGTCATGTCTGACTCTGCGACCCCATCAACCGTAGCCCCGCAGGCTCCTCTCTTTGTGGGATTTTCCAGGCAAGAATACTGGAGTGGGTTGCCATTCCCTCTTCCAGGGGATCTTCCCAACCCAGGGATCAAACCCAGGTCTCTTGCATTTCAGGCAGATTCTTTAGACACACCTTTACCTGAGACCTTGGCACAGAGGACATCTTGGATGTCAGTATGTGGTGCTCCCGGTTGTAGGTGTCCGATCATTGTGACCAGACTGGTTTTCCATTCTTTGGTGTGACCTTTCATGCTTGTCATCAAGCCTACAAAATTGCTGAGTGATGCCATGTCTCAAGACATGCTGCAGCTCATCTTCATTGATGAGAATGTCCAAGACAAAAAGGCCCAAAGAAAGACTGTGTTCTGGACACCCTGTCTGTATGTATTCTTTATACCTTTTTATTATGTGGCAAGGTTTGCCTTAGGTCTTTAGCATTGATCAAGAGGCTCTAACCATTGTAACTGAAGTTCTAGAGTCACTTATTTATGTAGGAGGTCAAATGTGGCATTACCATGTTAATCTAGGCAGATCTTTCTGCTTGGGGACATTATAATAGTCAAATCGTTAGCACAGTATTCATTCAAAATATCTTATGTAGAAATATTTTTCCAAAGTTCCTAGAAACTTATCACTGGAAGAATACAGGAGTGGGTTGCCGTGGCTCCTCCAGGGGATCTTCCTGACTCAGGGACTGAACCAGCATCTCTTAAATCTCCTGCATTGGCCTGGGGGTTCTTTACCACTAGTACCACCTGAGAAGCCCCCATTGCAGTATAATCATATGATATTTTTACTCCCAGTGTTACAGTGGAGAAAGCCTGGAAGAAAGGCACTCTTTGACTAGTTATATTAATAAGTCGATAGGATCTACTGCACCAGTGACCCAAAGGTCATTGCTGGAGGTTTTTGTTAATCTCTGTCATTGCAGTAGTTACACAGGAAAGGGAATGAAGGAGGAAAGGGTAAAATGAAACAGGAGATAAAATAGTTTTGGAAAAAAAAAATACTAAGTCTTCCTTCCCTGGTTTTCTTTATTCCTGACAATATAAATAATGTCTTCTTAAGAGGGAAAGTTAAGAAAGCAAATAAATTCCTATAGGCTTACAGGTTTGGGTTGAGAACAGTGTTAAATGGTGTGTTCATAAAATAAGAAAGCTTTGGGACATTTTGAGGTAGTGACTACATTTTGACAAGGGAATGATACAAGTTCTTTCCCTTTGAGGGAAGAAGATTGTACCTTCTCTTTGGTTCAAGAATAGCCAATAAAGAGATGAGAGTTCATTATCGTAGGGCAGCAGTCCCCAACCTTTTGGGCACCAGGGATGGGTTTCGTGGAAGACAGTTTTTCCACAGACTGGGGGTGGGGGGTGGTTGTAGGATGCTTCAAGTGCATTACGTTTATTATGCACTTTATTTCTATTATTATCACATCAGCTCTACCTCAGATCACCAGGCATTAGATCTCCAAGGTTGAGGGACCCCTGCTATAGGGGACCATTTAGAAAGTGGAAGATTACTCAGGATCATGTCCTTTGTATGGAGGCAGTTTGAGGGAAAGCCCCTACAACCCACACAACACCTCTTGGTTAAATTGTCCTTATACTCTCTGCTGAAAGAAGACAGCTTACAAAACTCCACTCTTTCTTTCTTAAGTGTTCCCAATAAATCGCCATCAACGTGAAAGTCACCTTTGTTATTTACTAGAAAAATTGATTTTTTCCCCCTGTAATATTATGCACTTCCCCCCCTCTCCCTACTAAATATGTTTTATTGCATCTTCATTGCAGATCTAATTTGTAATTCATCTCATACTCACTCATTTAAGTCATAGCTATCTGTTGAAGAATATCAGTCAACTAGGCTGGAAACATTCTTCCAGTAGTAGAAATGGAATGTCAAGTTAATTACTCTTCTTGTCCTCTATAAAATACATTACTTTTGAAAAGTTTCACTTATTTAACATTTGAACTAAAGATTTTAAATTATATCATAATAATTTAATACTACACATTTCGTTCACCCACAAGAGACATCTAGCTTTAATTACATAATAATCCAGTGGTGCAAATTGTTCTTAGCTTGAAGAAAAATTAGAGGAAAATATAGTGTAAAATGTGGCAAGTAGTGGATTTATGGGAATATCCAGTGCATGGTATGATGAGCTGCATGACAAACACAAACATGAAAAAAAATTAAATTGCTCCTGCTGGAGAATTTGAACCTATGAAAATGTCACTAATGGACATTATATTCCTATTTAGGTATCCGTGGTTTTACTACTTGTTCACAAAGCCTTCTTTAGGCTTGTAGCATTAAGTATTCATTACAGAAGAGAGATGTGTGCTCTCAGAGGACCCTCCTTCCACAAATGACTAGAAAAAACTCCGGAGTTTGGACACAATTATAGCTGTTTTTCTAAGAATTTCACCATTTTGCCTCCATAAGTGAATGTCTGTCTACCCCATTTGCCTGCAAATTGTGTTACATCAGCGAGATGGATCATTTGGCTTCCTTGTTTGTCCTAGGGGATATGAGCACAGCCCATAGGTCTGCCAGCAGCTGACTGCCTCGTAAATGTTTACTTATAAATTAGCGTGGGTGATAATTTATTAGAGCAATAAGCATAGATTACTTTTAACGGCATAGGCATTATGTGTTATGAACACAGTATTTTATGTTTAGTTGAAGCAAATGTATATGATTATTAATATCGTACCCAAATGTAACTCAGATATTGTGAATTAGAAAGTTTAAACCTAGTTAAGCCACATGTTACAGTGCATCAGGACTGAAATTAGGAGCTTCAGGAAGGTTTCACATTGACAAAGCAATATCATACCATTCACCTATACCATGTGTTAGAATTTGTTTATTTCCGTGATTTGTTCTCTTCTCCTTCCCTCATAAACTGACTCATTCTGTTCCTGAAGAACATGGTTTCTCTCTTGAGAAGCATCAGGGCATCAAAACTTTGGCTTCTGGAGCTGAGGCGAATAATCTGTCAGCAGGGATACCATGACAGCCTGGAATGACACGCAGAGAAAGAGAAAGAAAGAAATGGGTAAATATTAGCAAGATCCTACTTAGGGACCTATAGAAGACGATCTGGGTTACAGCTTTGAAGGCCTATGGCAGACATGTGTTTTCCTAAGGAAATGATAAGGGGTCGCTTCCAAACTAATACTTATTTTTATTAAGGGAGCTCATGAGGGATCACAGAGAAGGCAATGGCAAGCCACTCCAGTACTCTTGCCTAGAAAATCCCATGGATGGAGGAGCCTGGTAGGCTGCAGTCCATGGGGTTGCTATGAGTCGGACGCGACTGAGCGACTTCACTTTCACTTTCACTTTTACACAATGGAGAAGGCAATGGCAACCCACTCCAGTGTTCTTGCCTGGAGAATCCCAGGGACGGCAGAGCCTGGTGTGCTGCTGTCTATTGGGTCGCACAGAGTCGGACACGACTGAAGCGACTTAGCAGCAGCAGCAGCATGAGGGATCATGATGGCCCAAATATATATGCAAACACCATACTTTTTTAGGCCTCATTCCAGGACCAGTGGGGGTGAGAGCCAAATGGAGGTACCAAGGCGGTAGCCATGATTGGCTTTGCTAGTCATAAGTGAAGCCTCCTCACTGAAATTGAAGAAAGTGGAGAAAACCACTAGATCATTCTGGTATGCCCTAAATCAAATCCCTTATGACTATACAGTGGAAGTGAGACATAGATTTAAGGGACTAGATCTGATAGAGTACCTGATGAACTATGGATGGAGGTTCGTGACACTGTACAGGAGACAGGAATCAAGACCATCCCCAAGAAAAAGAAATGCAAAAAAGCAAAATGGCTGTCTGAGGAGGCCTTACAAATGGCTGTGAAAATAAGGGAAGCAAAAAGCAAAGAAGAAAAGGAAAGATATACCCATTTGAATGCAGAGTTCCAAAGAACAGCAAGGAGAGATAAGAAAGCCTTCCTCAGTGATCAATGCAAAGAAATAGAGGAAAATAATAGAATGGGAAAGACTAGAGATCTCTCCAAGAAAATTAGAGATACCAAGGGAACATTTCATGCAAAGATGGGCTCAATAAAGGACAGAAACGGTAGTTACCTAACAGAAGCAGAAGATATTAAGAAGAGGTGGCAAGAATACAAGAAGAACTGTACAAAAAAGATCTTCACGACCCAGATAATCACAATGGTGTGATCACTCACCTAGAGCCAGACATCCTGGAATGTGAAATCAAGTGGGCCTTAGAAAGCATCACTACGAACAAAGCTAGTGGAGGTGATGGAATTCCAGTTGAGCTATTTCAAATCCTGAAAGATGATGCTGTGAAAGTGCTGGCACTCAATATGCCAGCAAATTTGGGAACCTCAGCAGTGGCCACAGGACTGGAAAAGGTCAGTTTTCATTTCAATCCCAAAGAAAGGCAATGCCAAAGAATGCTCAAACTACTGCACAATTGCACTCATTTCACACAGTAGTAAAGTGATGCTTAAAATTCTCCAAGCCAGGTTTCAGCAATACATGGACCGTGAACTTCCAAATGTATACGCTGGTTTTAGAAAAGGCAGAGGAAGCAGAGATCAAATTGCCAACATCTGCTGGATCATCAAAAAAGCAAGAGAGTTCCAGAAAACCATCTATTTCTGCTTTATTGACTATGCCAAAGCCTTTAACTGTGTGGATAACAACAAACTGGAAAATTCTAAAAGAGATGGGAATCCCAGACCACCTGACCTGCCTCTTGAGAAACCTATATGCAGGTTAGGAAGCAACAGTTAGAACTGGACATGGAACAACAGCCTGGTTCGAAATAGGAAAAGGAGTACATCAAGGCTGTATATTGTCACCCTGCTTATTGAATTTATATGCAGAGTACATCATGAGAAACAGTGGGCTGGAAGAAGCACAAGCTGGAATCAAGATTGCTGGGAGAAATATCAATAACCTCAGATATGCAGATGACACCACCCTTATGGCAGAAAGCAAAGAAGAACTAAAGAGCCTCTTGATGAAAGTGAAAGAGGAGAGTGAAAAAGTTGGCTTAAAGCTCATCATTCAGAAAACGAAGATCATGGCATCCGCTCCCATCACTTCATGGGAAATAGATGGGGAAACAGTGGAAACAGTGTCAGACTTTATTTTTCTGGGCTCCAAAATCACTGCAGATGGTGATTGCAGGCATGAAATTAAAAGACAGTTACTCCTTGGAAGGAAAGTTATAACCAACCTAAACAGCATATTAAAAAGTGGCTCAGATGGTGTGTGTATATATATATGTATATATACACACACACACACACACACACACACACACAAATAGGTAAGTATCTAAGATAATACGCTGTCACTTTTAATCATGTTAATTAAAAATATATATATATAAAGAAAAAATAAAAAGCAGAGACATTACTTTGCCAACAAAGGTCCATCTAGTCAAGGCTATGGTTTTTCCAGTGGTCATGTATGGATGTGAGAGTTGGACTCTGAAGAAAGCTGAGCACCGAAGAATTGATGCTTTTGAACTGTGGTGTGGGAGAAGACTCTTGAGAGTCCCTTGGACTGCAAGGAGATCCAACTAGTCCATCCTAAAGGAGATCAGTCCTGGGTGTTTATCGGAAGGACTGATGTTGAAGCTGAAACTCCAATACTTTGGCCACCTCATGCGAAGAGCTGACTCACTGGAAAAGACCCCGATGCTGGGAAAGATTGGGGGCAGGAGGAGAAGGGGACGACAGAGGATGAGATGGTTGGATGGCATCACTGACTCAATGGACATGGGTTTGGGTGGACTCTGGAAGTTGGTGATGGACAGGGAGGCCTGGCGTGCTGCAGTTCATGGGGTCGCAAAGAGTCGGACATGACTGAGCAACTGAACTGAACTGACTGACTATTGGCTGGTTGTAGAGAAATAGAATTCCTCCCATCCTTGTGTTTTCACTGTGGTTTGGATACTTGTAACCTAGAAAAGTTTAGAATAAATTAGATGTAGATTATTAAGCTTAATGAATAATGTCTTTCTGAATCTGGGTTCTCCTGAAAGAATATTTATAAGCTAGAGTACAGCTTCCCATCAGCAGCAAACAGGAATTTTCACTTTTACTCTTCTCAACTTCCAGAATCACAACATTAGTAATAATATCAGAAACAGTGATGATAACAAATGCTGACTGAGTGCTTACTATGTACCAGACTAAGTGTCTTACCATCAACATTTGTCGTCATCACTGTTGCTGATATTATCACTGTGCTAGGTACTGCAGTAAGGTAGAGAGAAGTGTTTGTAAATTAGCTTGTGTAACACAACAACCTTCTAAGGCAATCTCTGCTATTATCACTTATAGATGAGAAACTCAAGCCTGGAAACAACACAGAACTGGGTTTGGACCCAAGTTTCTCTGACTCTACTCTTAAGAGGTAGTTTTACTGCCTTTCAGGTACTTGCTCTTGCTTCTTCTTCTTTTTTTTTTCTTTGCATTCTTCCTTTTATTTTATTTTTATTTAAATATAATTGCTTTACAATGTTGTATTGGTTTCTTCTGTACAAAAAAGTGAATCAGCTCTAAGTATACATATATCTCCTGCCTCTTGAGCCTCCCTCCCACACCCCTTGCCAGTCCCACCATTCTAGGCCATCGCAGAGCACCAAGCTGAGCTCCCTGTGCTGTACAGCAGCTTCCCAGTAGCCATGTGTCTTACATACGGTAGTGTGTGTATGTCAGCGCTACTCCCTCAGCTCATCCACCCCCTCTTCCCTGTGTCCACAAGTCTGTTCTCTGCATCTGCATCTCCATTCCTGTCATGCAAATAGGTTCATCAGTACCATGTTTCTAGACTCCATGCAGATGCATTAATATATGATACTTGTTTTTCTCTAACTTCCTTCACTTTGTACAACAGGCTCTGGGTTTATCCACATCAGTACAGATGACTCATTCATTCCTTTTTATTTCTGAGTGCTGTTGCTTTTTGACCAGACTATGTAATATCCTTTTCTACTGTGTGAGGTAGAAAGAGATATGAAATACAGACGAGGAGACTGCAGCACAGGTATTTCCTGAGTGGTGGCAGTGAGGTGTGAATCTGTACCTACCTGTCCTACTCCTTGACCACTATTTTCATATGAATAAACTGGACTTAGAGGAGTTATGATACTTTCCCAAGACCACACAGAGAGCCAGAATTTTAACTTGATTTCCAAAGCCCATGTTTGAGAACCAAACAGTATTCTGTATTGCCTTCAGGCTACAAAAATGTATTGAGCACATATCATTATGGGGAGAAGACAGGTAACAAATAAAAAATAAAATACCAAGGAGTGATAAATGTCATTAGAAAATTACAAAAAAAAAAAAAAAAACAAAACAGGATAAAGGAGGTTGGGGAACCACTTAGAGATGGTGGACAGGGAAAATCTTGTTAAAGAGTGACATTTAAGTTGAGATCTCAATGACAGGAAGAAGACAGAAAGGTCAAACACTAGGATAAGAACATCTTCCAGTAAAATATTTTAAGCTTTTTTATGGGTTCCTGGGGTCACCTCTTAGGTCTGGTTTTGTTTTTAATGGTCATAGCATATGTCAAATTTATTTTCAAGTATTTAATCTTAGAAAGTTAATTATGAGTAGAGCTGCTGCCAGATGTAGTTAGATACAGACATACATATATACATACATACATAAGCAGGGATTTCAGGTCAACAACAATTTTTCTTAAACTATAAGTATATTCCAAATATTACATAGAACATGTCTATTGGTGGTGGTGTTTAGTCGCTAAGTTGTGTCCGACTCTTGCAACATTCTCCAGGCAAGAATACTGGAGTGGGGTGCCATTTCCTTCTCCAGGGGATCTTCCCGACCCAGGTATCGAACCTCGGTCTCCTACATTGCAGGCAGATTCTCTACCGACTGAGCTATGAAGAAAGCCCTTAGGACATGTGTATACTAAACAGTTCTTTATTGTCTTAATAAATTGTCTAAACACCACACCACATTTGAAACTCCACTGTAGCTGGTTATCCTGTATTTTATCTGGCACCCCTCACTTGGAGAGAAGAGATGGTAAAATATTGTGAACTACATTCGCAATGGTGTTGTATATCTAAAGGTCATCCTGATAGTAGTACTTTGAAGTGGCAGATTTTTTGCAGGGTCCCTTTAGGTTTCTTTAGCTCCACAGTAAAATTTGTAGGCAGAGGAAGAAACCCACCTCACGTTTTGTGAGTCCTGTAGCCTTCGTAATTATTGAAAAATATAAAAGCAAGCTTTGTGGTGAGGAGAGGGTGTGTGTGTGTGTGTGTGTGTGTGTGTGTTGTTTTCTTTTTTTTTTTTTTTAAACAAAGAGATCCAAAGGCCTGTGCACTATGGAGAGAATGATGTGATTACCAGAGTGTTCTGAAAAGCACTGCTGGAAATCTCCCAGTATGAGGGCCTTAAAAAGCTAGTGTGAGTGCTGAATGAGTACACGTTTGCTTTAAAAATGTTATATGCTTTTAGAACAAGCCCATCACCTATTTAGTTATTACATTAGTCATTATGGGCACCTCAGAACTTGAGGCTGGATTGTGTCTCTCCTTCCTTCTTCTATCCTGACTGTAAATGAAACTGTGTGTGGAAATCACCCTCTAGACAGTAGTGCTGCCCAGTAGGACTTTCTGTCATGATGGAAACTTTCCCTGTCTATGCTGTCAAATACAAATAGTGGAGCCACCAGCCCTATGTGACTATTGAACACTTAAAATGTGGTTAGTATGTCTGAGAAATTCAATCTTATATTTTATTATCTTTTAGTTCATTTTCGTTGTTTGGTTGCTCAGTTGTGTTTGACTCTTTGCAACCCCATGGATTGTAGCCCGCCAGGCTCCTCTGCCCATGGAATTCTCCAGACAAGAATACTGGAGTGGGGTGCCATTTCCTTCTCCACTTAGTTAGCTGAAGTCTAAATTTAAATAGCCACATGCCCCTAGTGGCTACTGTGTTGGATAGGGAGATTCTAGAGGAAAACAGGTATTGTATCTTTAGAACGTTCCAGAAGAATCTAGCAGAGCAGTGCTGAACCTAAATGCCATTCTAAATAAGCCATCTAAGAATAATTTCTCTGCCTATAAAATAGGAATTTAGATAATCTGTAAGATCTCATCCCACTTGAAAATGCCATGCTTCTATGAATTGTACAGACTGTACAGAGACTGAACAA
This sequence comes from Bos taurus, assembly GCF_002263795.3. Classification (NCBI taxonomy): domain Eukaryota; kingdom Metazoa; phylum Chordata; class Mammalia; order Artiodactyla; family Bovidae; genus Bos; species Bos taurus. Next base: position 104,849,205 of record NC_037357.1, read on the forward strand.
TATTCTTTTTTTCTTAATCTGCAGTGCCTGGCAGAGAACCTGGCACATAGTAGATGCTCAGTATATGGTTGCTGAAATGAACTTAACTCAGTGGGATGTCCACATCATCTGGTTTGGAGACATAAAGAGGACAGCGTGTGTGTCACCAACCCCCTTCCAGAATCCATGTCGGGTATCGCTAGTCAGTTATGTCACTCTTTCCTTCTGAGACCACAGGCAGGCTTAGAAGCTTCTGAACGTAGGACTCCATGTAGCCCGCTGATGAGATTGAAGACCTAAGATTAAAAGTCATTTGCCATCTAGATAGCTCAACCTATTTATTTTATGTGGAAGGAAACTGAGACCCAGAGAGGTCACAGTTAGCCAAAATGATATGGCTGACTAGTATCAAAGACAGTTACAGAATTCAAGTCTTCTCATTCCCAGTCAAGCATTCTTTCTATTTTAGATTCTTTACTTTCATTTTGATATGGCTGTGCATCTTTTTTTTTTTTTTAATAAATTTACCCATTAGGGGAAGTGGATACCTCAGGAAGGTGGGAGATGGAGAGAGGGTGGTAGGACTTAGATGGTGGAAAATGGGTGGGCATAAGACTTCACTGTGAATATGTGTGTATATATATGTGTGTATGTGTGTATAATATATATACACGCAAGTGCATAATAAGCTCTTTAAAAATTCAGAAGTACAGAGCATCTTCATAATTATATTTTGGAAAATGTACTTTTAGATCCCCCTCCGGCCCCTGAATTTCTACAAAAGAATCTATTTTAACAGATTTGGGTTGATCTATCTTTGTCATTGCCGTCATCTTCTGATAAAGACTAGAGCTTGAGGAAAATTCGTTGCTATGTTTCTTCCTGAGGTATATGGCTGGAGAGCTCACTTTTTTTTTTTTTTTGCATCTGGATCTTTGCTCTTCAAAATGTGGTCTGCAGGACAGCAGCATCTTCATTACCTGGTTGCTTATTAAAAATGCTGAATCTTGGGCCACATCTCAGACCAAATCCAAATTTGCACTTAATAAGTCCCTAGGTGATTCAAATGGATCAAATGGATCAAAAGCTTTAGAGGCACTGGTCTAAATGACATGATAATTGCCATTTTGGCCAAAGTTAGTGTCCTGAGGCTGTAAGCTGAAAGGTACAGTTAAAAAAAAAAAAAAAAGTCATTCCTCTCATTAGATATGACAACTTGGGCCTGATATACCACTTTTCATTGCAAAGGGATTCATGTGTGTGTATGAAAGTCACTCAGTCACGTCTGACTCTTTGCAACCATGGACTAGAGCCTGCCAGGCTCCTCTGTCCATGGAATTATCCAGGCAAGAATACTAGAGTGGGTAACCGTTCCCTTCTCCAGGGGATCTTCCCAACCCAGGGATCGAACCCAGGTCTCCCATATTGTAGGCAGATTCTTTACCATCTGAGCCAGCAGGGAAGCCATACTGGAGCTCAAATCTCTGCATTAGATCAACAATGAAGACGATAGTGGTGATGATAATTATAATAACAATATTTACAGTGTATTAGATAACATACTAAATGTTTTGTGTATGTGTGTGCTCAGTCGTGTCTGAATCTTTGTGATCCCCTGTACCATGGCCTGCCAGGCTCCCCGCTAGGCTCCTCTGTCTATGGGATTTCCCAGGCAAGAATACTGGAGCCAGTTGCCATTTTCTCCTCCATGGAAGCTATAATGGGTTATCTGGCATTTTGTTTCCAGGGCATTAGGTACCAGGCTATGGGAGGCTGTGTCAGTGGTGTTTTGGTTACAAAAGAAGCACAGTGTTGTTGGGCAGTTTTCCTGCCTGTGTTTCTGAATATGTGATATACAATAATGAATCATTCTGGGAAGTGCCTAATGTCTTTTAACAAATTTCTTTGTATTTCTCTACCTGAAGTAGACTTTTTTTGTTTTCCAGGAAGACCCTAGCTGATATAGTAATGGAGATCAGTTAAATCACCAAAAACTAAAAAATGGTGGTACTAAATTATGGCACTGGAGTGTTCCATTTTCCAGAGAAAAACATGGTATTTGAGATATTGTAAAGCAGAGATGTGAGGTTAATGTTTCCAAGAATAGTGGTGGTGAAGATGAAACTAGTGGCATTTTGTTAAAGGGACTAATAATTTTTAAGATTAGTCTTGCTGCAATTTTGGCAATGTTCTATACCTAAGAACAATGTTTCTCTACTGTCTAAAGCCAGTAGAGAACCAAACAATTACCTAGGCAATGACAGAAGGGAAGAAAGAGAGGAGGAAGGAAATAATATTTCTTTCAATGCCCATTTTGTGCCAGGCACTGAATTAGGGGCTTCTGTAAACATTAACAAGGGGATTCTAAAATTATTGTATAAGAATTATACAACCTATTATGGTTGACAGGCAATGGTGGCTAGTGTTCAGGCTGATCAACAATGGTAAGAATTTTTACTAAAATAGATATATTTACATGGGGGTCAGTCTTACTCCATTAAAAACTATACATGCTTTAAGCACTAATGACCTACTGTGAACTTTCTGGAAAAAAATAGATACCATATGAGCAAGTAATGTATGTGGGTAATACCAGCTGCTTATTGTTTACCAAAAGGCGTGAATGACCAAGTTGGAGCCACACAGAGAATTCCCCATCCTCCAATCCCCATTTCTTGCTTACCATGATTGTCCACTTTCTGTTTTCGGCCTCTGGGAATACAAGAGATCGTGGAGAATAAAACACTTCATCGTCCACTTCTTCTGGCTTTCTGGGCAAGCAGTGTAAAAATGTCCAGTCAGGGGCAGCAACTTTAGCAGTCTACAGAAGAGATGGAGATAAGACTGTGTTTTGATATGTAGCTATCACATTTGTCTTCTTCAGAGTCAGCGTCTCTGACCTGGAGTCAAGTGAAGTCACTCAGTTGTGTCCGACTCTTTGCAACTCCATGGACTGTAGCCTGCCAGGCTCCTCCGTCCACGGGATTTCCCAGGCAAGGATACTGGAGTGGGTTGCCATTTCCTTCTCCAGGGGATCTTTCTGATCCAGGGATTGAACCCAGATCTCCTGCACTGCAGGCAGACTTTTTACAGTCTGGGCCATCAGGGAAGCTCAAAGGTCCATGCAAAGGGAGAGATAAAGGGGCAGACTGAGGATTTCAGCTCAAGGCACCCAGCAGAAATGTATATACTTTCAGCTTATGAAACTTTCTAGTCATTTTTTTAATTTGGAAGATCACCACTCCAAATAAAACCACTAATTCAGTTTTCTAGTACTCTGTCTAGTGAGATAGTGGACCTTTCAGTAAAGAATTCTACTAGGGTAAGATGCAGATGAGAGCAAAAATCACCAATTATATCCCAACATATTGGGTTTGCCAAAAAGTTCATTTGGGTTTTCCCGTAAGATGGTACAGAAAAACCAAAATGAAATTTTTGGCCAACCCAATATATTAAAGGTTGCCTTTACATGATTGTATTATATTTTTTAGCCTGTCTCCAAATTATGGTTTTTAGCACTTGAAGCAAATTTAATTACTGGTTAAAACAATGTTGAAAAAGAGCTCTGAGATAGGACTGCATTAAACAGGATTATGGGCACTATACACTAGGTGATTCATTCTTCATGTAAATGTTCTAACAATTTTAATTTTCTCTAACAGTTAATTCCTAAAAATTACATTTTCCCATCCATTTTCATTGTTCACTTACAGATTCAAAACTATATTCCCTCATAAATTCTTCCCTCAAAATTACTGCCTTTGTGCTAAACCTTTTTTGTTTTGTTAAAAAAAAATAGAAAATGGGCAAAGAATATGATATGATATAATATGAAAGAATATGATAGCAGTTTATAGAAAAACATATGGAAATGGCCAATAAACATTCATAGATGTTTAACTTCACTAGTAATCAAAGAAACACAAATTTTAAAAAGCATGAGATACAGATTTTTTAAAATTACAAGTGTAAATAGCAAATAAATGGAGAGAGTGTGGAAGGAAGTTATAAATTGTCAAATCTTTTTGGATGGGCAGTTTAGCAGTATTTCTCATATTTTAAAAAGTATATACTACTTCACCCAGAAATTCTTCTCCCTAAATTCTCTCTAAATTATAGAGAATTCTATTCTCTATAATACCTGCACAAAGAAATATATATATGAGGATCTTCACTGCAGCATTGTTTGTAATTGGGATAATTGGAAATAGCCTAATTTTTTTTTTTACAGGAAATGGATAAAATAAGGCCCACTCATACTTTGGAATTCTATGCAGTCATTAAAAAGAAGGAAAAATATCTAAATGAATGGACAAGAAAATCTAAGATTTGTTAAGTGGAAAAAGTAAGTCAGAATAATATGTCTAATCTATCATTTATGATAAATCATTAGAGGTGTAGGGGTGTGGGTGTGTATAGGAATATGTAAATACACAGAAAAGGTCTGCAAAGAGACACATCAAATTGTTAAACAGTGGCTACCTCTGGGAATAGTCACTGTTAAGGGGCTAGGGCAAATACATTTTCACTTTATTTTTCTAATTTCATTCTATTGTCATGTATAAATAAGGGGCTTGTATTTATATTTTAAATATTTTATCAATAAAACATCTATTGCAATTGCTTAATCCCATTCTCCACCAAACAAAGGAATTGCTCTGCAGACAGAATCCCAATATACACCTGACTTTTAGGATATTCCTGCAGAACAGTGGTTCTCAAAGCTTGACCCTGGGGCAGCAGCATTGCACCACCTGGGAACTTGGCAGAAATGCAAATTCTTGGGTCCCACCCCTGACCTACTGATTTAGAATCCCTGGAGAAGTGGGGGTCCTGCCAGCTGTGTATTAACAACTCCAGTCAATTCTCAGTCACGCTCAAGGTTGACAAGCCATGCTTCAGAGCTTAATGAAAGGCATCAGAATAGATGGAATTCCCCTGGGAGTGCCCTGGAGGCAGTTAGCAAAACTAATCTGGACTTAAGAGTCCTTGGATTAAAGACAATCTCTTTAACAAGTGGTGCTGGGAAATCTGGTCAACCATTTGTAAAAGAATGAAACTAGACCACTTTCTAACACCATACACAAAAATAAACTCAAAATGGATTAAAGATCTAAACGTAAGACCAGAAACTATAAAACTCCTAGAGGAGAACATAGGCAAAACACTCTCTGACATACATCACAGCAGGATCCTCTATGACCCACCTCCCAGAATATTGGAAATAAAATAAAAAATAAACAAATGGGACCTAATTAACCTTAAAAGCTTCCGCACATCAAAGGAAACTATTAGCAAGGTGAAAAGACAGCCTTCAGAATGGGAGAAAATAACAGCAAATGAAGCAACTGACAAACAACTAATCTCAAAAATATACAAGCAACTCCTACAGCTCAACTCCAGAAAAATAAACGACCCAATCAAAAAATGGGCCAAAGAACTAAATAGACATTTCTTCAAAGAAGACATACAGATGGCTAACAAACACATGAAAAAATGCTCAACATCACTCATTATCAGAGAAATGCAAATCAAAACCTCTATGAGGTACCATTTCACACCAGTCAGAATGGCTGCGATCCAAAAGTCTACAAATAATAAATGCTGGAGAGGGTGTGGAGAAAAGGGAACCCTCTTACACTGTTGGTGGGAATGCAAACTAGTATAGCCACTATGGAGAACAGTGTGGAGATTCCTTAAAAAACTGGAAATAGAACTGCCTTATGATCCAGCAATCCCACTGCTGGGCATACACACTGAGGAAACCAGAAGGGAAAGAGACACGTGTACCCCAATGTTCATCGCAGCACTGTTTATAATAGCCAGGACATGGAAGCAACCTAGATGTCCATCAGCAGATGAATGGATAAGAAAGCTATGGTACATATACACAATGGAGTATTACTCAGCCATTAAAAAGAATACATTTGAATCAGTTCTAATGAGGTGGATGAAACTGGAGCCTATTATACAGAGTGAAGTAAGCCAGAAGGAAAAACATAAATACAGTATACTAACGCATATATATGGAATTTAGAAAGATGGTAACAATAACCCGGTGTACGAGACAGCAAAAGAGACACTGATGTATAGAACAGTCTTATGGACTCTGTGGGAGAGGGAGAGGGTGGGAAGATTTGGGAGAATGACATTGAAACATGTAAAATATCATGTAAGAAACAAGATGCCAGTCCAGGTTCGATGCACGATACTGGATGCTTGGGGCTGGTGCACTGGGACGACCCAGAGGGATGGTATGGGGAGGGAGGAGGGAGGAGGGTTCAGGATGGGGAACACATGTATACCTGTGGCGGATTCATTTTGATATTTGGCAGAACTAATACAATTATGTAAAGTTTAAAAATAAAATAAAATTAAAAAAAAAAAAGTCCTTGGAAAATAGAGGCAAGGGCTAGCCTGAAATACTGAACTATGGGGCTTTTCTTAGAGCTAAAATCAAAAGAAACTACTTGCAACAGAAGTCGCCTAGTATATCTGAACAGATCATCAAGCATTCTGATGCCTCTGCTGTTGCGAGAGGGAAAGGCTGGCTTCTCTCTTCTGCCTGGGTTTCAATTCCTTCATTCTGGACAAAAGTGTCTTTCCAAAGGGCAGAGCTCATCTTCAGGAGGAGAGAAATCACTGGGGGATACAATCAGCGTGTCCTTGATAAGGAAGGAAAGGACGGTCTGCTCTCCCAAAAGTGGTTGAGTGATTAGCTGATTGTGGCCTTTATGAATGGGATTAATGAACCTTCAGGGAGGCATCAATTTGTACCTTCATTGTAACCTGGTAACCTTGGAAAGCCTGGAGCCGCTTTTTCTTCTCCTCTTCTTGTCCCATGCTTATCCAAGTGTCTGTAATTAATACATTGCCTCCACAAGCTGCTTCCAATGGATCATTTGTCAGCGACAGCTTGGTACCGTTCTGGCATACACAAGCAAGCTGGTTAAAGAACTTCACGAAACAGGCAAAGACAATGACACCTTTACATATAAGGAGCGTACCTCCTTGGCATACTGCTCTGCCATCTTGGTTATACTGGGATCCGGCTCATAACCCTGCAGGGGAAAGAATTAACTGTTATTTGGTGTGGGTTTTTTTTTTTTTAATTATATATGCATCACTTTCAACAATATTCCTGCTCTTTCCTGTTTCTGCTTTAAGTCGTAGCCCAACCTACTGAACATGCCTACTCCTCATGTTCAGTAGAATATGATGTTGACATCTAGAATTTGAAAGCTTAAGAGTGCTTTTGGGAATTTAAAAAGGTAATCAGTTGCCCCATTTTGCTTTGATTACTTTTGACCTCTTTAGTCCTAAAGATAAACGGCATGTGGTGCTTTCCAGCTCTTGGTAGCGCCTTTCTTGTTCCTCTAATAGTTTAAGAAGATTGTATACATAAGTCTACAACTTACTGCATTTCTGTCTCAGAGTCTTTCTACAAGCGGTTTGTTTTTTTCTTTTTAATGCTTTTGTTTTCCTTTGGTCTGAAATGCTTTTTCCTATCCACTCCATGTGGATAATGCTTTCAGGTCTCAGTGCTCTCAGCTCAAATGTTTCCTCCTCAGAGAAACCTCCCCTCAGCGTCTCAGCTAAATACTAAGAGCCTGCACACACATCTTAGTCTCTCCAGCCAGTGTTCTGCAGGCAGGGAGCTGGCTTTGAAATTGCCTTTGCATAGCAAATGTACTGTTTTCGCTGAAATATATGTGTTTGGGTTTGTTTGGTGAGGGCAGGGTCAGGACTTCAGTGAGGCACTCACTGACAGTCATGCAAGCATGAATTTTGCACCCGAGGTTCCTTGCTTGCTCACTCTGGTCTCCCAATCCCAAAGAAAGGCAATGCCAAAGAATGCTCAAACTACCACACAATTGCACTCATCTCACACGCTAGTAAAGTAATGCTCAAAATTCTCCAAGCCAGGCTTCAGCAATATGTGAACCGTGAACTTCCTGATGTTCAAGCTGGTTTTAGAAAAGGCAGAGGAACCAGAGATCAAATTGCCAACATCCACTGGATCATGGAAAAAGCAAGAGAGTTCCAGAAAAACATCTATTTCTGCTTTTTTGACTATGCCAAAACCTTTAACTGTGTGGATCACAATCAACTGTGGGAAATTCTGAAAGAGATGGGAATACCAGACCACCTGACCTGCCTTTTGAGAAATTTGTATGCAGGTCAGGAAGCAACGGTTAGAATTGGACATGGAACAACAAACTGGTTCCAAATAGGAAAAGGAGTACGTCAAGGCTGTATATTGTCACCCTGTTTATTTAACTTATATGCAAAGTACATCATGAGAAACGCTGGACTGGAAGAAATACAAGCTGGAATCAAGATTGCCGGGAGAATTATCAATAACCTCAGATATGCAGATGACACCACCCTTATGGCAGAAAGTGAAGAGGAACTAAGAAGCCTCTTGATGAAAGTGAAAGAGGAGAGTGAAAAAGTTGGCTTAAAGCTCAACATTCAGAAAATGAAGATCATGGCATCCGGTCCCATCACTTCATGGGAAATAGATGGGGAAACAGTGGAAACAGTGTCAGACTTTATTTTTCTGGGCTCCAAAATCACTGCAGATGGTGACTGCAGCCCTGAAATTAAAAGACGCTTACTCCTTGGAAGGAAAGTTATGACCAAGCTAGATAGCATATTCAAAAGCAGAGACATTACTTTGCCAACAAAGGTCCGTCTAGTCAAGGCTATGGTTTTTCCTGTGGTCATGTATGGATGTGAGAGTTGGACTGTGAAGAAGGCTGAGCGCTGAAGAATTGATGCTTTTGAACTGTGGTGTTGGAGAAGACTCTTGAGAGTCCCTTGGACTGCAAGGAGATCCAACCAGTCCATTCTGAAGGAGATCAGCCCTGGGATTTCTTTGGAAGGACTGATGCTAAAGCTGAAACTCCAGTACTTTGGCCACCTCATGCGAAGAGTTGACTCATTGGAAAAGACTCTGATGCTGGGAGGGATTGGGGGCAGGAGGAGAAGGGGACAACAGAGGATGTGATGGCTGGATGGCATCACTGACTCGATGGATGTGAGTCTGGGTGAACTCCGGGAGTTGGTGATGGACAGGGAGGCCTGGCGTGCTGTGATTCATGGGGTCGCAAAGAGTCAGACACGACTGAGCGACTGATCTGATCTGATCTGATCTTAGGTGAGGGGACACTGTGGAAACAGCTGAAGGCCCCCCAGCTCTTCTAGACCCCACAGGTAGCCCGTCTTCTTCCATCTTCCTTCAATCTGCGCTATACACAGCAGCACGAATAATCTCCGAAGCCTTCAATGTTTACCACTTGTTCCATAAGTCGAAGCTGATTAAGGGTATCAAGGCTTCCCACCGACATCTCTTGCTTCTGTCTCTCTTAATTTTTCTCAACATCTGCTGCAGGAAAACCAATCTCATTGTCATACTTGTACACGTCTTGCCCTTTGCTGCCGTCACAGCCTTTCACCCTTGAACGCTTCCCCCTCTGTCTCCTCCTGGGCGTCTTTATTGGAACATGTCAGCTCTTCCTTTGTCAAAACCCTGGGCCAGCCCCACCTCCAGACCCTCCAAGTGGAAGGCTCGTCAGTCAAAACACCATCATTATTCTCAGCTTCCCCATCCTTCTCATTTTCCTGAATTCTTAGAATTGATTTATGCCTCATTTTTATAAACTCTCAGTAGGGCACAGCGATGGGTGTGGTATGCCACCCAGATCCCCTTCATGAATAATGGACTTGTGCTCCAGCTGCTGCGCATGTGCTGGAAGGTGGCTTTCAGCTGTCAGCCCTAGTTGGGCACTGGCACAGCTGCAGAGAGCTGATGCACCCAAGGTCGCATACCCTTCCAAGGCCACCTGCATTCAGGGACTGATTGATGGGGGGACATGAAAACCTGACTCCCTCCTCCCAACCTGCGACAACACTTAAATGACCATCTCAGATCTAGAATTCTCTATCAGGTCAGCTGAGGCTGCTCTCGGGCCTGCATCGCAGTTTGATTTCTCCTGTTTCCTTCCCCGCCCTTCTTAAGGGCACGCCAGCATCAACAACCTGTAGGCTGAAACCTGTCTCCGAGTCGGCTTCTCAGGAAACTCAGCCCACAACAGGGATGTTCAGGTTTATTCATTGGAAATTGTGTTATTTACACATGTTTATCTATCATAGTTCCTTCTCTCAATAAAAAAATTCTTGAGGATAGAAGCTATCAGATGGTGATGATTCCTGCAGATCTTTTTGCAGCTTTATCATCCTCAATAGCCATAAATAGCTAATTAATAAAGGCTTGCTAATTTAGTAACTCATGTTGTGACCATTCATACCGGTAAACATAAATGAAGAGGCTTGGCTCTTACCCCAGGTACCTCCTGCCCTGAAAATTCAGCCTTCCCTCTGGAAAGCAGGTTTTATACTTCCAAGTATAATCATTCTTATAGAAGGAATCAATAAGTACTTAGAGAACCAATACAGTGGTTTGGAAATTACAAAATCACCCAACCTTGAATGCATTGGGCCATGACTGAGAATACAAAGAGGAATTCTTTACTCACAGCTAAGCTTTCAGTACTAAATCACTCATTGGCTTTGACATAAATCTCAAAACCAGATGAAGGTGATTAACAAACCCAGTTCAGTCTAAATACTCACTTAGAACAATGTTAAAATCATTACCATCAATAGTTTATGGAATAACTTTACAATCCAGGACAAAATTATGTTTTCTCAAACATGTAAGTTACTCTTGGTTAAAGGATGGAGAAATAGATTAATTATGGCCTTGGAAATTTTTCAGTGCTTCTTAAATTTATAATAAACCTGCTAGCTTTATCTTTAAAGGAAATGGGTCTACTTATAAATTGATGGAGCACCTTCTACACTTCAGACTTTCCAGAAGACTTTTAAAAACTCTTACTCCCACCCAGATTTAACCAGGTTTTAGTACTTGTTATCATTTAAATGAGTTTCTGCATAAGAACAATACTGAAATTACTCTGTAACATTGGAATTTTTTCCCTTTGATGTTAATATCTTGGACATACAATAAAATGTTTAAATCATGTATTTCTCCAACAGAATAAAACCTTTCCAAAAACACCTTATAGCAGGGAACAATAATTGTGAATATATATTTTATCTGTAAAATTGTTTGCATTAATATAGAGCCCTTCCTCAGACTAGATTTGCAGCAAAAGCGTGCTGTTTTCCCATAAAATGAAGAACTACCTTATTCACATGTCAAATCTGACCTTTTATCTCAGTTTTTGCTGAATGAGAGAGAATTCTCTCTTATAAGAGTTAGCTCTCTGAGTACCCAAAGTTTACTATATATAATAAGGTGACACCCTATGCTGCCTACCTGGCATTTCTTCCATGGCAAGTGTATTAGGTAGAAGAATGTCTTCCAAACATTTATTCCCCACCAGAACCTCAGAATGTGACCTTTTAAAAATATATTTATTTGGCTGTGTCGGGTCTTAATTGCATGCTCAGGATCTTAATTTCAGTATGTGAGATCTTTTATTGCAGGCCACAGTCTTTATAGTTGTAGTGTGTGGGCTCCAGAGCATGTGGTCTCACTGCTGCTGCTGCTAAGTCTCTTCAGTCGTGTCCGACTCTGTGTGACCCCATAGACGGCAGCCCAACAGGCTCCCTCGTCCCTGGGATTCTCCAGGCAGGAACACTGGAGTGGGTTGCCATTTCCTTCTCCAATACATGAAAGTGAAAAGTGAAAGTGAATTCGCTCAGTCGTGTCCGACCCTTCGCGACCCCATGGACTGCAGCCTACCAGGCTCCTCCATCCATGGGATTTTCCAGGCAAGAGTACTGGAGTGGGTCGCCAGTGCCTTCTCCATGGTCTCAATAATAGAGGCTAATTTGCTCCGGGGCATGTGGAATCTTAGTTCCCTGACCAGGGATCGAACCCATGTACCCTGCACTGCTAGGTGGATTCTTAACCACTGGACCACCAGTCCTAGAATGTGACCTTTTTTTAGAAGTAGGGTCTTTCCAGATGTACTTAGTTAAAAGGAGGTAATACTGGGCTCCGAAATCACTGCAGATGGTGACTGCAGCCATGAAATTAAAAGATGCTTATTCCTTGGAAGAAAAGCTATGACCAACCTAGACAGCATATTAAAAAGCAGAGACATTACTTTGCCAACAAAGGTCCATCTAGTCAAAGCTATGGTTTTTCCAGTAGTCATGCATGAATGTGAGAGTTGGACCAAAAAGAAAGCTGAGCACCGAAGAATTGATGCTTTTTAACTGTGGTGTTAGAGAAGATCTCTTGAAAGTCCCTTCAACTGCAAGGAGATCCAATCAGTCCATCCTAAAGGAAATCAGTCCTGAATATTCATTGGAAGGACTGATGCTGAAGCTGAAACTCCAATACTTTGGCCACCTGATGCGAAGAACTGACTCATTTGAAAAGACCCTGATGCTGGGAAAGATTGAAGGCAGGAGGAGAAGGGGACGACTGAGGATAAGACGATTGGATGGCATCACTGACTTGATGAACATGAGTTTGTGTAAGCTCTGGGAGTTGGTGATGGACAGGGAAGCCTGGTGTGCTGCAGTCCATGGGGTTGCAAAGAGTCAGACATGACTGAGCAACTAAACTAAACCGATACTGGATTAGGGTTGGTCTAGGTTTAATATAACTTATATCCTCATAAGAAGAGGAACATATGGACAGAGAAAATGGGAATAAAGGAAGGATGGAGGCAGAGGCTGGAGTGATGCAGCCACAAGGCAAGGAATGCCTGAAGTTACTGGAAGTGGGAAAGAGACAAGGAAGGATCCTCCCCTAGAGGCATTGTGTGTGTGTGTGTATGTGTGGTGGTGGTGGGGTGTTGTCCTGCCAACACTTGGATTTTGGACTTCTAGCCTCCAGAGCTGTGAGAGAATACATTTCTGTTGTGTTAAGCCACCCCGTTTGTGGGACTTTGTTATGGCAGTCCTGGGAGACTAAGGCAGCAGGGTACGTTGACTCGAACTGGTTCAGCAGGAACACGAAGGGAAAATATTTTCTTTTGCCTTGTTTGTTGCATTTGGTTTTGGCAGGATGCAGCAGACAATGCTGGTGCTCTACCCAGAGGCCCTCAGAGGACCCTGATCTATATCTTTTGCCCCCTCTTCCCTTTTCAGTGTGCTTTTTAAATATACTTATTTATTTATTTAGTTTTAGTTTTGGCTGTGCTGGGTCTTCATTGCTGCACCAGGGCTTTCTCTAGCTGCCATGAGTGAGGGCTACTCTCTAGCTGTGGTGTGCAGGCTTCTAGAGCGTGGGCTTCAGTAGTTGCAGCTCATGGGCTTAGCTGCTCAGTGGCATGTGGATCTTCCCTGACCAGGGATTGAACCTGTGTCCCCTGTATTGGCAGGCAGATTCTTAACCACTGGACCACCAGGGACGTCCCCATCAGTGTGCTTTTAATACCTAACACTCAGCTCTTCTTTAGGAGATGGCCCTCTGACTCCCCAGCTGCTCTTCCTGCCAAAGTGGGAAGCTGCTGTATGGGCACAGGGAGCTCAGCCTGGTGCTCTGTGACAACCTAGAGGGGTGGGATGGGGTGGGGGGTGAGGTTCATGAGGGAGGGGACCATATGTGTACTTGTGGCTGATTCACATTGTTGTATGGCAGAAGCCAGCCCATACTGTAAAGCAATTATCTTCCAATTATAAAAAAAAAAAAAAAAAGAATCCAAAGATAAAATCTGAAGCTAGTAAAGCACAAAGAAAAAAATTGCCAGAGGATTCACCACCCACCTCTCCATGCTGCCCTTGACCAATGACTGCTTCCAAGGATAAAAGCCCATCCTCCCTGTCTCAGGTTGGGGCAACACTGGGGCATAACCTCCACTCCAGAGCTCGCCTGTTGGATCAGCTCGAAGCACTGTGCCTGACATGATATTTGGGTGACCAGATCACTCTAGTTTGCCTGTGGCCTTCCTGATAGTCCCGTGTCCCTAGAAATCCCTTTAGTTCAGTTCAGTCACTCAGTCGTGTCTGACTCTTTGCGACCCCATGAATCGCAGCACGCCAGGCCTCCCTGTCCATCACCAACTCCCAGAGTTCAGTCAGACTCACGTCCATCCAGTCAGTGATGCCATCCAGCCATCTCATCCTCTGTCGTCCCCTTCTCCTCCTGCCCCCAATCCCTCCCAGCATTAGGGTCTTTTCCAATGAGTCAACTCTTCGCATGAGGTGGCCGAAGTACTGGAGTTTCAGCTTTAGCATCATTTCTTCCAAAGAAATCCCTTAGTCAATCTTAAACTCAAGAAGCAGAAGCAGAGAGTGAGTTTTAGGCCTCATACACTCACCTCTGAACGTCTTAGGTTATCAAAGTGAACTACAGCATTGACCGCTGCGATAACAGCAAACACATGCTCAGCCAGAAACACACTGGTGCACAATACTATAAATCATCGTCCCTTAACGGAAAGGTCAATTCTGTCCTTTGTTTTCTGCAATGGCTTCTATTTAGGGGCATTTTTCTTCCAAAAGGCTCCTGATCAGAAATCATAACCAATAAGAAACGTAACGAAGAAAAGAATTTGGTAGAGATGGGTTATGTAAAAGGTTCTGTGGGGATCACTCAGAACTGATTTGTGTATGAGTCACTTGTAGGATTAGTTTTTATCCTCTAAAAGGCCTACTCATTCCGTATGAGGCTAGGAGTATCTATGTGTAATATCATGTATGAGACGAGTCGCCAGTCCAGGTTCGATACACGATGCTGGATGCTTGGGGCTGGTGCACTGGGACGGCCCAGAGGGAGGGTATGGGGAGGGAGGAGGGAGGAGGGTTCAGGATGGGGAGCACGGGTATACCTGTGGCGGATTCATTTCGATACATGGCAAAACTAATACAATATTGTAAAGTTTAAAAATAAAATTAATTTAAAAAATGTTTGAAGTTTAATTGATTTACAATGTGTTAATTTCTGTTGCACAGCAAGGAGATGCCATTATATATAAAAAGAACATACATACATATATGTAAACATATAATATACATACTCTTTTCCATTCTGGTTTATCACAGGGTAGCGAATATATTTCCCTGCGTTGTACAGTAGGACTTTATTGTGTAGCCATCCTATATATACTAATTTGCATCTATTAATCCTATACTCGAAGCTGGGAGTTTTGTAACATAGGGCTTCTCCTAGGAGGATCTGCACTTTTTAATTTTAGTGTATTTATTTATGGACTTATGTAATCATGTATGTAAAACATTTACATGTTAAGAAATTTAAACCATATAAAAGGATATATTGCAGAAATAAAGTCTCCCTCCTACCTCTAACCTTGAACCTCCCAGCTTCACTTCTCACAGACAACAATTATTACTAGTTTCTTATATATCAAAAGGGTTACTTTGGACCTATAAAAGGAGGCCTGTTCCCGTTCCCATACATCCTGTGAGAGATTAACAGCAGGACAGGAAGTAGGGTAGGTCAGCTTCGCAGCCAGGATTCAGATTTAAAAGGCTGAAGGACCCTTGGATTTGAGTTTTGAAACACTAAGCTGATGCAGACGCCATCACTGTGTCCTTCACATTAGATTGAATTTTTTTCCACCAAACTGTAATATTCAAACAATGACAGCATCTTCCCCATGCATTGAGATTTCTAGGCTGTCTGGATTTCATTATTTTCTTCAGCCTTTGTGGTAGCAATACACAAGAAAGCCAGTTATCATAATGGCTGGTTTCAGGGCATTCAAAGGGATAATTCAGACATGCTTTTAACACAGAAACTCACAAGATGAAAGGCATCAGCCAAGATTATCTCTTTTTGTAGAGATGAGAAATTGGACACTCAAGAGGCCGGATACAAAAAAAAAAAAAGAGGCCGGATAGCTGTAATAGTAGGGATAGCAACATAACCTAAATTTTGTAGCCTCAACTGTGCTCTCCTTGAATGGAAGAGAGGTTTGTTTTTCACTAGGTAATTGTATCTGGGAATGCTTTCAAAGGGGGGTTAGTTTCAAGGCAGAAAGTTTCCCTACCTTTGGGGTAGCCACCTGAAGGTGCATCCCGAATTTAGCCGCACTCATCATGATGGAGTGCAGGATGTTATTCCCATCCCCAATCCAGCTGAGGGTAAGGCCTTTCAGAGAGCCGTAGTGTTCCTGAAAGGCAAGGGATGGAGGAAATTACATCCAGGAGGAAATCCACTTCTGTGAAACAATTATTAGAGTTACTATAAAAGAAACAGTCCACATCTCGATTTTAAATGCTTTGTTGGAATGAAGAAACTACTTTTTTTTTTTGCATTATACAGAGCAATTTGATAACATGAAGGTACAATCACCAAAAGGAAGTCCTAATCACCAAAAAATATCCTAATATCTTAAGCCAAGACATCATATGAACATGTGAAGATTAATATTTTCATATATCACAAATCTGAATCTGTGTTGCATTTGTTCTTTCAGTCAACAATTGAGAACTATCCATGTCCAGACACTGTCCTTGGCCCTGGAGATATAACAATGAACAAAGGAGACAAAAACCTCTGCCTTTATGAAGCTTATACTTATTAGAATAAGAAAGGGGAAATGCAATGCACCTAGAACAATATAGCATGGGTATTGAGAATGTTCCTGTTTATATAGCTGAAAAACCATTAATATACTTGATTTCTTATGGATATTGACATGGACAGTTAAAGTATGAACATATGCTTTGAAATCATAAATACAAACACCAGGATAAAATGTCTTTGAGGGGTTGGAGGAAATGGGATCAAAGATAGTTACACAGCGGACTTGAAATCTACCTGTAATATTTTTTGGCCACACTGCATGGGGTTGTAGGATCTTAGTTCCCTGACCAGGGATTGAACCTGCACCCCCTGCAGTGGAACCCTGGAGTCTTAACCACCAGACCACCAGGGAAGTCCCTGTAATATTTTACTTAAAAACAAAAAATTCTAAAGTAAGATTTGCCAAAACTGCATAATGGGCACATGGGTGTTTGTTTTACTTTTCTTGAAGTGTCTGTAGGTTTCATATATTGTATACATTTATATATTTACAAATGTAAAGAGATTTAAATGTAAGCGTAAAGATTTTAAGATGTTTAAAAGAGAAAGGCTAACGAATTTGGAGATCACAAATTAGTTAAGGGGCTAAGCTAGGATGTAAATCCAGGTCCATCTGATTTAAATTCTATGCTCTTAACAAGCTGCTATTTATTCATTCAACTCCTACTTTGAGCATGTCTGTTATAAAGGCATTGCACCAGGTCCTGCAGGGGACAATATGATAAATAGAACATTTCACTGTCCCTCATGAATATATAAACTAGTAATGATGAAACCCCAGCGAGAAGCATTAAATTATCTGGCATATATGTAAAGCCATACGTTGTATGTAACAGCTGCTTGGTTTCTAACATAGTATATCCTCTCTGCATTCATCTTATCTTCATCACCCAAGAGTTTCATATTGAGTTTAACCTCACATTTACATGTGTGTGGCATATTCAAATGAGGAGCAAGGTGGACCTGTCCAGTTGGCCCTGTCTCCCAGAATAGTTCATAGATGCAGAAACCATGGTTGTTAGGATTCCCAGTGGCAAGACTATGTAGATTGGCTGTGGCCAACCCAACAGGATGAATCTTTCAAAGTTATTCAGGTTCATAATTTGAAGGGACATGCCTAAATCTGCACCTCCATTCTATGAATTCTGCATGCTCTTAACTCCAGTCTTAAGCAGTTTATTAAAATAATAGCAAATGGCCTTCTTCTCAGAAAGTGATTTAGTAATTTACCATTTTGAATATTAAAAGCACTCTCCATCAGTCTTCACTCCCAAATCATAGAACCTGACGTATTATGCATGACATAAAGATGTTTCCATTTTCTGTGCTCCAGCACTCCCTGTTCATCCACTGTGTTAAATATGGCACCCATAAAGCAAAGGTTTGAGAACTGAAGTGTCTTCTAGTCTGTTTTCAATAATGCCCTATCTTCCTTGGATATCAAGTTGTACACATATGCTATGCATCTCTGCCAAGATGTTATTTGAAAACAAAACACCAATACCACAATTTAAATGCTTCCATTTAGAGCTACTTAGGAATTATTTATTGATTTTGCTCTTGTGTGAGGCAAAGAAGTAAGCCAACCTGGAGCGTGAGGTAATCAGCCAGGATCTGGATAGGGTGGTACAAATCCGACAGCCCATTGACAATTGGGATGGAAGCTTCTTTAGCCAGGAGGTCCAGATCTGATTGTTTGTACACTCGCGCCAGCACGGCATCTGTCATGCTAGACAACACACTGTGGCAAATGAGGAAAAGATTATCCAAGTTGATTAGGCTCAATGATTCCTTCGTAATTTAGGATCTTAAAGAGTCATAAGAAATGCTAATACACGAGGATTTTTACTGTTACAACTACCTATCAACATGACAGGTTTAAAAGCTAATGATAAATATGTAGTCATTACAGAAGCCAGATGTTGTTCCCCTGATGTCTTAGCCTTGATTGTAGTATTTTTTGCAGTGCTAAGAAGCCAATTGTGGGCCTATCAATTGTAATGATGAACTATAATTGATATATGACAATTGGTAAAGTTGAAAGGGACAAGACCAAAGACAAGATATATAGAGAAAAATTAGTAAACTGGATTGTGGCATTTGGGAGGGGAGACATCACCCCTCAAGTATGCAGTTTCACTACAAAATAGAAAGTAGCAGTGTGGCAACCATGGAGGTAAATACACAGATTGTTTTTCAAGAGAGAACCTTCTGGAAGGAGTGCCATTAGCTGACAGCCCCCAGGTGCTGCACCTTTGGGATCTGTCACAGCATTTCTGTCAAGGCCACAACCTCCCCAGCCTGCTCCCACCAAGGGCCAAGCACAGTGGGGTCCCCAGAGCTGGGCCATTCTGCCTGACATGGGACGTCTCTGTTGGGCAGTGAAGATGGATATAACTATTCTAATTTTATAGCTGAAGGACCTGAAATACAAAGAAGTTTAGTAACTTGCCCCAGCTCACACAACTCATTACATTGGAAGAACTCATCTTCAAACCAAAGTCAGTTTAATTTCAAAAGTCCATGATCTTACCATTATAATACATTGCCTCAAATGTGCAGATGACAAAAACCTGGAATGAGAATCTGGGATCCAGAGTTTAAGTTCTCTCCATGTGTCAGAGTGATGGCGGTCCCACAGCTAAAGTTTTAGCCTTACAAAAATAACAGGGATGGCTTTTTGTTTAAAATCTTGCTTTTTTCATTATTATGTCTTATTTCTTATTAAACAGAAACCCCACAGCAGAGGCTTCTAGTCATTTCAGTTTTAAGGAACTCTTTATAATGGCAAAAAAGGGAAAACCTCTCATGATAGTAGTTTTATTAAATATAGAGTCATTATTAGAAGGTATCCTTATACCTTATAAGTTAGTTATTATAAGTTAGTCTTATAATAAGTTAGACTTTGTAATTTTGAGTCTCTAAATTACTAGCTGTGTGACCTTGGACATGTTATTTAATTTCTCTATAACTTGGTTTCTTCATCTGTAAGACATGGAACAACAGACTGGCTCCAAATAGGAAAAGGAGTACATCAAGGCTGTATATTGTCACCCTGCTTATTTAACTTATATGCAGAGTACATCATGAGAAACGCTGGGCTAGAAGAAGCACAAGTTGGAATCAAGATTGCCGGGAGAAATATCATTAACCTCAGATATGCAGATGACACCACCCTTATGGCAGAAAGTGAAGAGGAACTCAAAAGCCTCTTGATGAGAGTGAAAGAGGAGAGTGAAAAAGTTGGCTTAAAGCTCAACATTCAGAAAACTAAGATCGTGGCATCTGGTCCCATCACTTCATGGGAAATAGATGGGGAAACAGTGGAAACAGTGTCAGACTATTTTTCTGGGCTCCAAAATCACTACAGATAGTGACTGCAGCCATGAAATTAAAAGATGCTTACTCCTTGGAAGGAAAGTTATGACCAACCTAGATAGCATATTGAAAAGCAGAGACATTACTTTGCCAACAAAGGTCCATCTAGTCAAGCTATGGTTTTTCCAGTGGTCATGTATGGATGTGAGAGTTGGACTGTGAAGAAAGCTGAGCGCCAAAGAATTGATGCTTTTAAACTGCGGTGTTGGAGAAGACTCTTGGGAGTCCCTTGGACTGCAAGGAGATCCAACCAGTCCATTCTAAAGGAGATCAGCCCTGGGTGTTCTTTGGAAGGAATGATGCTAAAGCTGAAACTCCAGTACTTTGGCCACCTCATGTGAAGAGTTGACTCATTGGAAAAGACTCTGATGCTGGGAAGGATTGGGGGCAGGAGGAGAAGGAGATGACAGAGGATGAGATGGCTGGATGGCATCATCGATGGATGTGAGTTTGAGTGAACTCCGGGAGGTGGTGATGGACAGGGAGGCCTGGCATGCTGTGATTCATGGGGTCGCAAAGAGTCGGATATGACTGAGTGACTGAACTGAATTGAACTGAAAGCCATTATAATGGTATCTATCTCATTGTGTTGTTGTGAGGGTTATATGAGATAACCTACATAAGATGCATAGTATGATGCCTTGTTCATGGTGAAAGATCAAAAAATAGTTGATGATATTACCATGTCAAAAGAAACTGTATAAAAACTAAAGCTAGTATGTATTTAGTAAGTATTTCATGGATTTGTATTTAAATCATCGTATATTTGGAAAATTAATCCTTTTTATATGTCTGAACAACAGACTGGTTCCAAATCGGGAAAGGAGTATGTCAAGGCTGTATATTGTCACCCTGCTTATTTAACTTATATGCAGAGTACATCATACGAAATGCAGGGCTGGATGAAGCACAAGCTGGAATCAAGATTGCTGGGAGAAATATCAATAATCTCAGATATACAGATGACACCACCCTTATGGCAGAAAGTGAAGAAGTAAAGAGTCTCTTGATGAAAGTGGAAAAGAGTAAAGAAGCGGGCTTAAAACTCAACATTCCAAAAACTAAGATCATGGCATCTGGTCCCATCACTTCATGGCAAATAGATGGGGAAACAATAGAAACAGTGACAGACTTTCTTTTCTTAGGCTCCAAAATCACTGCAGATGGTGATTGCAGCCATGAAATTAAGACACTTGATCCTTGGAAGAAAAGCTACGACCAATCTAGACAGCATATTAAAAAGCAGAGATATTACTTTGCCAACAAAGGTCTACCTAGTCAAAGCTATGATTTTTCTAGTAGTCATGAATGGATGTGAGAGTTGGACTATAAAGAAAGCTGAGTGCTGAAGAATTGATGCTTTTGAACTATGTGTGGTGTTGGAGAAGACTCTTGCAAGTCCCTTGGACTTCAAGGAGATCCAACCAGTCCATCCTAAAGGAAATCAGTCCTGAATATTCATTGGAAGGACTGATGCTGAAGCTGAAATTTCAATACTTTGGCCACCTGATGCAAAGAACTGACTCATTTGAAAAGACCCTGATGCTGGGAAAGATTAAAGGTGGGAGGAGAAGGGGATGACAGAGGATAAGATAGCTGGATGGCATCACCAACTCAATGGACATAAGTTTGTGTAAGCTCCGGGAGTTGGTGATGGACAGGGAGGCCTGGTGTGCTGCAGTCCATGGGGTCGCAAAGAGTTGGACACAACTGAACTGAACTGATATGGACTGAATTCAGTCCATAGAAAACTGTTGGTGCTTATAAAATTCAAGTACCGCTAAAAAAAATTCCTTTATCCAAGAGATTATACAATCAAAGATTGAAAATCATATTCCAGCAACAATATTTTCTAGACTTGGATTTATTTCTTCAGCTGAGATGTGTGGCATGTGGAATCCTAGCTCCCCGATCAGAGATGGAACCCATGACCCCTGCAGTGGAAGTGCAGAGTCCTTACCACTGTAAGTACTTGGACTTTTTTTTTTTTTCTCATATTTTCCTAATTTCTCATACCCATAGCTTCCAGATTTTCAGATTTCATGGATCAGCAAAATTTCTAAAACCATATGGCAATCAACATAAAATTTCTAACTTTTCGTTTAGAAAATTAAGGACATGAGAAACAAACAAATAAACATATAAAATATGTTAATGTCTTCATTTAGTAAAAGACATTTTAACAACAAAAATGTGTAAATGACTTAATCTCAAAAATCATCCTTGAGCTTGAATTAATTTAGCTTTATGAAATTGACTCTGTTGTCTTTATTTTCTTATTTTAAAACTTCTGATGAAATATTCGTATGGCAGGGTATCAGGGGAGGGGGTCAAGACTTGCAAACCAGTGCTCTGAGCTGTCTAAGCACATTGTACATTGCAGTTTGAAAGAGGTGACTAGAAGAGCCACTTAAGAGTTTCTCCTGTGAAATGGGTGATGTTTGATGGTTGACTAAGATCAGGATCTTCCATTTTTGCTGCATATGAAAGTCACCCAGAGAATTCCTTATACTCTTGAGGCCCAGGCCATAATCTCTATCAATTTCATCAGAAAAATATAATCTCTAGAGATGCAACCTACTGATCAGCACTTTTTAAGACTTCCCAGGAAATTCCAGTGTGCAACCAAGGTTAAGAACCAAAGCTGGAACTTCACTGCTCAAATCAACAGTATCAGCATCTAACCTGGGGCTTATTAGAACTGCAGAATTGCAGGCCCCACCCTGAATCAAAACCTGTATTTTAACATGGTTTCCAGGTGACTCATTTGCATATTAAAGTTCGAGATTCCTTATAAAGAGGAAATTGATGCCACCGTATTTTCAAAAGTACCATCCATTCTTTTCTTTGAAGCCTAACCAGCCTCACCCAACTCCGCAGAAATCAAGAGATCAAGGGATGACAGCCCACAGTGACAGAGGACTTTGTCTACAATCTCATTGGCAGAGAATGCTTTCTAGTTTAGTTGAAAGAAAAAAGCACCTCAAATCCTGAAAAATGAATCATTTACTCTCTTCCATTAAGGCCTCCATCTTTAGAGTGACCACCTAGCTTGATCAATCTCATGCCCTGAGGCAATGGTTCACAAACTTGGGTGTATATTAGAACTAAGTGAATAATAAACCACAGAGGTCCAAGCTCCTGAAACAGAGTAGGCCGGGTCTTTGTACTTTTACCAAGTTCCCCAAGTAACTCAGATAACCTTTCAAAGTTTTTGAACCATAGTCCTAAGACATAGGCTATCATATTAAAAGAATTTTAAATCTTCTCCCCTTTTTTCAAGATCGCAGTACAAATTTCCTTCACAGTACAGAAATACTGACATTTCATATTACAGAATACAGGTTTTTAACTCTATGTTGGGAGAGTTATTTAGATGGCAGTAGATATCCCAATCGGAGAAGGCAATGGCACCCCACTCCAGTACTCTTGCCTGGAAAATCCCATGGATGGAGGAGCCTGGTAGGCTGCAGTCCATGGGGTCGCTAAGAGTTGGGCATGACTGAGCGACTTCCCTTTCACTTTTCACTTTCATGCATTGGAGAAGGAAATGGCAACCCACTCCAGTGTTCTTGCCTGGAGAATCCCAGGGATGGGGGAGCCTGGTGGGCTGCCATCTATGAGGTCGCACAGAGTCGGACACGACTGAAGCGACTTAGCAGCAGCAGTAGCAGCAGCAGATATTCCAATAAGGTCTATAATTATAAACAATTATCAGTTTCCTTTTTCAGAAGAATTGGTTAATTTTATGATAGTTAAAATCCTATCAGAGAGCAGTAGAGGAGTGTTTGACCCCAAAGGACATCTTTAAATGTGCATCACTTCCCTCAGTGTGTAGAGATGGGATTTAAAAAAAAAAATCTGGATTAGCAGATTGCAGTTGACCTTCTGGAATCTCCCAGTCAGAAAAACTGATCTGACTTCTGTTGTAGCCTCTCAGATAGTTTTAGGGAGCTAGTACTGTGGGCTGCCAACCTCTTGGTTCATGAACTCTACAATGCCCTGTTTTGTAAATGTTATCTTAATCTCATAGTTGAGAAAGATTTTGAAAGCTTTGAATTACAGTAAGGTTAGGAAAGATTGAAGAAAGGTGAGGCTGACAAAGGGAAACACTGGGAGAGTAACTGGAGAAGTCAGTGCCCTATACACTTGAAATTTTCAAGAATATTGAAAAAGGGCAGTTATCGTTCCCTGCCTTGAACAATCCCAAGAGTTCTGGAAGCAAAGAAGCCAACAGGCAAGCAGGTATTTACTTGCCCTGTTTATAACATGGACTTTGTATCCCTGGGACCTTTATGGTATAGTCTCATAAAATAGTGACTGGTCTGCTTTTTCAGGTTGCCCAACACCTCCTAGAAGGGTTCTTGACCTTGGCTGAACACTAGCATCACCTATGAAGGTGTACAAATGCTGATGCCATATTCAGCCCTTTGGAAGTTTAAACCAGAAGCTGTGGTGGGGGATTCATATCCATATTTGTGAAGCTCTCCAAGTTAGTCCAATCTACAGACAAGGCTGAGAACCATTGTCTGTTGGGGGCCAGAGTGAGGTACTCCGCCCGTGACAAAGGTCATGAGGAAGGAGGCTCGACATACGCAAAGGCGGGAACGAGCCTCAGGAGTCCCCCTGGAACTCCTCGAGCATCTACCCCCATAACCAGAGCCTGCCTACTTTACTACTTTGTGCTTTCACCTACATCTCTGACTTTACGGGGGGCTGTCCCCCACCACCTCTTTCGGAGAAGGAGTTAACTTAGAGCTCCAGTTAATAATAATTCCTGGGCGTGATAAGAGTGTTTTAACCTACAAACTCCTCTGAAGGTTCTCTAGCCTGCCTGACAGGCTTGTCCGGCCACATGTGATTGCTCACAGCCTCCCAACCATGAGAGGCACGAGATGCTTTAAACCTTCTAAAAACAGGTTCCTTAGAAAAGTTAGAAAACTATTAGTATAAGTATAATGGGCTGATTAGAAATTGTATTGGTGAAGGGTTTTTCATTTGTTGAGCCAATGTTTGTTGCTAAGTCTCCACATCCCCTGCCCTTACACACATTAATGAATGTATAGAAGAAATAAGTATTAACCTTTGATATTAATCACGTTAGACCTTAGGCTAAGTAAATTCTTTCCTTAACTAAAACCCACTACACCCTCACCCTATAGGAATGTAACTTTATTTGGGTAGTGTCTGTTTTGAGAATAATCAGCCCTGGAGAAATAAGTGTCCTGGTTGACTGACCGCTGTCACAAGGAGAGGGTCATAAATTGTCAGCAGGCCCCCCTGGCCAGAAGATGATGTAACACCCCTAAGACCTCTGTATACATTTGTATGAAGCACCTGACTTTGATAAAAGTCAGGACTGCTGACCCCGCGTGACTTTTGCATAACATCTCAGTGTATAAAAGTAGACCATGGAAAATAAAGAATTGGGATCAGTTTCTCGAAATACTGGTCTCCCCATGTCGCTCTCTCTCTCACTCTGGTTGAGTCTCCATCTGGAGCGCGGAACCCACCATGCTTACTAATTATGCCTGGGCTTCTAAGATCCGACCGGGGAGGCCTCAGTGTCTCCTCTCCTTCGGGAGAACGGAAGGACGCCTGTGGCCTACGTAAGTGGTGCAAACTTCTTGTCTTGAAGTTTTATTGGTCTCCCGCGTAAACCAAGCTACTCAGCCTCTTTTCTCCACTGAATTTTCCTACTGAGCTATCCTCATCCTATTACTCTGTATATCTTTGATAAAATATTTAAATAAATAGGTCGCCGATGCCGTCCCCGCTTCGAATACCCTGGATCAGCCAGGGCAGGACCCCGGCAATTGTCCTAGAAAACAGAGATAGTGAGGAGGTGGCAGAAGAGTGGGATACTCTGCTTCTGGGTGGAACAATGGATCAGTGTAGAGGAAGAAAGTCTTGGTAGTGGCTGAACTCTCAGACTTTAAGAAAAGTAAGGGATAACAACACAATATGTTATGCTGGAAAGAACAAGATCTCATACACATAAAAGAAGTACAGCTGACCCCTGAACAACGTGGCTTTGAACCGCAGAGGTCCACTTGTACGTGCATCTTTTCAACAGTAAGTACTAGAATATAATCCCTGGTTGGTTGAATCCCTGGATGCTGAGGAACCACAGATACAGAGGGTGGACTGTAAGTTGTATATGGATTAACTCCTGTGTTGTTCAAGGGTCTACTGTATTTTCCGTTCAGTTCAGTTACTACCAAGAGCTGCCATGGCAGGAGCAATAGCTATAATCTTTTCTCCCCTCAACATTTGTAAGCATCCCTAGTGCCCGAATTTTGGTCTTAATATTGTGCTATACCTAAAAAAGGAACCACAAACCAGAGGCTAGTTAATTCCATGTCCCTCGGCAGGATAAAATCAGTATAGTCTGTAACACCCTGTTGTTGCTAGGAAGCCAAAGATATTTTTAAAATAGCAGGGGCAGTGCTAAAAGGAAAAAAGGAGCAGCTTAACCGTTTGTCAAGTTGTGAGCATTTATAGCAAAAGTCATTAAGCAAAGCAAGCTGTGCTTATAAAAAGGCCATGAAGCTCATAAGAAAAGACTGAATGTAAAGAAAATGTACAAAAATATAATTGTAATGTCAAAGAAGGATGACTATTACCATTGCATTTAAATGTATTTACTCAAGTAAGTAGGAAAATGCTTATATGTAACTGTGTAGATACAGATGGATATTTTGTGGGTTTTTGTTATTTCTGTTCATAAAGTATAGATATCTGCCATTTTTAGTTTGTGTAAACCACAAATAATTAAGACAACTTAGAAGTCAAATTGTCCTAGAAATAGCAGAAGCTATAACATGAATGGAAAAGCCCCATCAGCATTTGTGGTCTTACATGAAGTGATGTAGAAGAAGAATCCTGCAGCTAACTAGCACCTGTTGTCATATACA
The DNA here is from genome assembly GCF_002263795.3 of Bos taurus. NCBI lineage: Eukaryota > Metazoa > Chordata > Mammalia > Artiodactyla > Bovidae > Bos > Bos taurus. Next base: position 104,876,019 of record NC_037357.1, read on the forward strand.
ATTTCCAATTAGAAAGATGATACAACCATTTATTCCAAAATAAATATTTAGTTTACTGTCCTGAAGAAGAAATCTAAATTTTCAAACTCACTCTCCTGTCACTCTGGGAGTGAAACCTCTTGGTGACCCAACTAATTATAAAACAATGCCAATCAGAAAAGCATATATTTTAAAACATTGAAACCAGGCCAGGTTAATATAGCATAAAAATATTACAATGAGTCATGTCCTGCCAGAGACTGAAAACAAATAAAAATTGAATGACACCCCATCTTTTAACTTCTTTAATAAATGAGAATTCGTATGAAAAACAGAAGCAAGGATCCTATGGAAGACAGGATAAGCCCCCTACCCCCACAGGACGCTCTTGTCCTAATACCCAGAGCCTGTGAGTGTTACCTTACATGACAATGGAAATTTTCCATGTGTGATTCATTTAAGGATCTTGAGATGGGGAGATTATCCTGGGCTGGGTCTAATCTAAGAGAGAGGTTCCTTATAACAGAGCAGCAGGAGGGAGACATCCCTGGTGGTCCAGAGGTTGGGGTTTTGTGCTTCTACTACAGGGGGCATGGGTTCAATCCCTGGTTGAGGAACTAAGACACTGTAAGCTGCACAGTGAGGCAAAAAAAAAAAGGAGAGAGAGAGAGAAAGCAGAGCGGGAGGTCAGAAGAGAAGATGCTAGCTATGTTGCTGGCTTTGATATGGAAGAAGGGAACCATGTGCCATAGGATGTAGGCAGCCACTGGAGGCTGGAAAGACCAAGGAATTGGATTCTCCCCTGGAGCCTCCTGAACGATCACAGCCCTGGGGGGTTCATTTTAGACCTCTGACTTGCAGAAGTGTAAGATAATAAATCTTGTGTTAAGTCACTGCTGCTGCTGCTAAGTCGCTTCAGTCATGTCCGACTCTGTGCGACCCCATAGATGGCAGCCCACCAGGGTCCCCCATCCCTGGGATTCTCCAGGCAAGAACACTGGAGTGGGTTGCCATTTCCTGCTCCAATGCATGAAAGTGAAGTCGCTCAGTTGTGTCCGACTCTTTGCAACCCCATGGACTGTAACCTACCAGGCTCCTCCATCCATGGTATTTTCCAGGCAAGAGTACTGGAGTGGGGTGCCATTGCCTTGGTAATTTGTTAAAGCAGTAATAGGAAACCAGTAGCAGATCCCATTGTTAAAAGTGAAAACTAGGTGATAAAAATATATTCAAGTTAGTGGATGGCAGCTTGAATTTAATTCATCTTGAACTTAGCAAGCAGTTCCCGAATCCAACCAAAATTAAGTGATCACCAATCCGCTTAATCTGCATTTCTAGCCTCTTGAGATGATTTTTCTTCTTTCCAGTCTGCTAGAATTACACACACGCATTTAAATTCCAGGATCATGTAAGGATAAGAATAAAAGTAGGGGCAAGAATGTAAACAAAATTAAATCTATGATATTAATAGCATTGTGCTTAGTTTTATTGTTAAAAAATTAATCAGCTCTCTAATCAATGCGGTATTTTATGTGTATATTTTCCTTTTTAAAATATTTAGAGCATTCAAGGAAATTTGAAATGCTAGGCTTATGATTAAGTTAAATGTTTTAGAGCATTTGATTAAGTTGCAATCAGTGTTTAAATGGTTGATGAGACTTGTTTTGTTCATTTAATATGTATTTGATTTAGTGGCTGTATAAGTTAGTATGTGACCATTTAAAGCAATTGCTCTGAAACTTAAACACAACATCAGAATCACCAGGAGGGCTTATTAGAACACAGCCAATTGTGTTTCTGATTCAGTAGGTCTGGTTGTTGTTTTAGGGGCCCCCAAAATTTGCATTTCTAATGAGCTGCCATGTACTGCTTATGCTGCTGGTTTGGGGACCGCACTTTGAGAACCATTGAGGAATATGAGAAATGGAATATTCCCTGACATATCAGTAAACAAAGGATATCACAGTCATCAGTGATTAAAGCTACCACGGATGGTGAGCTGGTGAGCCCTGAAAAAACTCAGGATGTGAAAACACAAGGTACTGGCCCCAGACAACTGAGGTGCATATCAAAGGAATGATTTCAGTGAGCCAGACTCTTACATCTTTCCATACATGAAAAACCACTAAATTCCTTAACTTGGGATATCTGGCTTTCTACATTCAGACTATCTGACCTTTGTTGCAAAACTTCTATATAACCTGTCTCCTCTGAGCAGTTCTCTTGGGGTTACTTGAGATGCTGCCTCCTGGGCTTGAAGCCACAAAAGTTCCCGCACAATAAAACATAACTCTCAACTTTTAGGTTGTGAATATTTTTTAAGTCCATAAATATTTGCTCTTTTTTCTAATGTTGCTCTTTTATGTTTATTGAAATGCTTAATTCATAAGACTATTATATTGGACTTCCCCGGTGGCTCAGCGGTAAAGAATCTGCCTGCAATTCAGGAGACATGAAGACACTGGTTTGACCTCTGAGTCAGGAAGATCCCCTGGAGGAGGAAATGGCAACTTACTCCAGTATGCTTGCTTAGAGAATCTCATGGACAGAGGAGCCTGGCAGGCTATATAGTCCATGGGGTTGCAAAGAGTTAGACATGACTGAGTGACTAAACAAAACAAACAAAAATATTTGCTCTTTTTTTCTGTTTACTCTTTTTATGTTTATAGAAATGCTAAATTCCTAAGATTAAGATATTGAACTGTAAAACAAAGTACAAAGAATAGGGAATATTTCTATAGACAATAAAGCCTCTTGGACATGAAAGAATCTATGAGCAAGGGGGAGCATGACAAAGGTTAATAGAAAATGTCACTTCAGTCCTTCAGCCACAGAAGCTACAGGTGAAATGGATTCAATGATACGGGGGAAGGAGCAACTCCTAAGCTGTTTTCACATTGGAATCACTTGGGAAAACAAAGATATTAGAGATCTCTAAATAGTCAATATTATTTTGTCAATAATGTTGCCTTCTGCTTTATGTTTAAAGGCACTATAAATCATAGAGAAATCACCATTCTTAGTTTTCTTCCAGTCTACTAAAAATCTTTAAAAAAACACTTTTCACTGGAAACAATGACAAACCTCTAATTTGGGCTGGACTTAGAGGCCCACTAACAGTGATCTGGGCTTTTTATGTTGTCGTTTAGTTGCTAAGTCACGTTTGACTCTTTTGTGACCCCACGGACTGTAGCCTGCCAGGTTCCTCGGGCCATGGGATTCTCCAGGCAAAAATACTGGAGTGGTTTACAATTTCCTCCTTCAGGGGACATTCCTGACCCAGGGATCAAACCTGGGTCTCCTGCTTGGCAGGAGAATTCTTTACCATGGATTCACTGGGCTTTCTATATAGCCCTCCAGAAATTAATTATCCCAGCTTTACATATTGTAAGAGCTGTGTTATGTGTTACAAATGAAAGGCTGACAAAGTTAAAAATACTCTCTGGCTCTGTAATGACTTTTCATTTTGGTCCCTCTTCGTTTCCATTGAACATATAGTTTTGTTTGCCTTCCGGTGGATTCCTGCAGCTTTACAGTCTTAGGAATCTGTCAACAGTGGTAGCAAAACAGCTTTTGCAAAATCCAAAGTACCCAAATTTAAAGTTTCTGACACTGATCAATTTGCTCTGGATGTTTAATTAGCTATATGAGGATTTAAAATGAATAGTCAACAAGCTCAAATATTTATTCAACTTGATTTTGCCTAAATGTTTTAAAATGGCAACTATTTTTCACCATTATCTCTTTTCCTGTTGTTTAGAAAAAGGAGGAGCATGACATAGGATTGTAAATGGGAAGATGGTTGAGGAGATAAAATGTTAACATTGATTATTTCTGGATGATGGCAGTATTGGTGGTTCTAACTATTTTAAAAATCTCTTTTAGTATTTTTTTTTTTTTTTTACCAAAAAGAGTATGACTGTAATAACCAGAAAAAAACATACCATTCAAAGAAGGAAATTTCTCCCAAACATGATTTTGAAAGTAATTGAAAATGAAATAGGACTTCCTAGAGTAATGGCTAATTCTTGGCTTTAGTGAAGAGATGTGCAAGGGAGTTATCAAAGACTAATAGCGTTATGTCAAAATGACCCAGTAGCCAACTTGAAGACAGATCACATTGGCCAAATAGGGTACAATTTAAGCACCAATAAGAGTATTAACTGCAATGAATTGAAACCTTCAAGTATTAATATATTAAAATGTATGAGTTTATGAAGATACTATAAAACAGAGGAACATTGAGAAGAGCCATAGTAAGATCTATTTTAATTCAGTGTAAAAGAGAACGCTCTGTCAGTTTCTATGAATTCTGATCAGAAAAGTCAGACCGTATAAAAATAGAACAAGATAGCTGTGCATATAAAGAATACCCTGATGCTGGGTATTTTCATGCAGGCTAAAGAATGATTTCGAAGGAATGGTGTGGAGGAGGCATGAAAAGGATGGTTGATATAAAATAGCTCATAAAGATCTTTGAAATCTCAAGTTTCTATTATTCTTTAATATTTTCCCCTTTGGTATGAAATCAAAACTTGTTTAGGAATTAACTAAAACTCCCAGAAAGCCAAAATAAAGCAAAGAACCAAAACAATAAATACTGTAAACAAAGTCTCCTACGGCCGGAGGAAGACCTGATGCAGAGTCCCTGTGTGTGGGTAAACAGATACTAAAAACAAACAAAACGCCAAACCCAAATAGTGTGCTGGGCCAGATCTTAAGAGCAAACATGTATATGGATGAGATGGGCAATCACTCAACGATCCTGATATGCTTAGAAAGAGTTACTGCTGCTGCTGCTAAGTCGCTTCAGTCGTGTCCGACTCGGTGCGACCCCATAGACGGCAGCCCACCAGGCTCCCCCGTCCCTGGGATTCTCCAGACAAGAACACTGGAGTGGGTTGCCATTTCCTTCTCCAATGCATGAAAGTGAAAAGTGAAAGTGAAGTCGATCAGTCGTCTCCAACTCTTCGAGATCCCATGGACTGCAGCCTACCAGGCTCCTCCATCCATGGGATTTTCCAGGCAAGAGTACTGGAGTGGGGTGCCATTGCCTTCTCCGTAGAAAGAGTTGAGTACTTCCTAAACTATCAGAACATGGTGGATGCATTGCAAAAGCTGAAGACAGACAGTGGTTGTATTCTCATAGGGTCGTGCCGTGCATTCTTTCCTATGTCCCTATCCTGCCTTGAATTTCTGTGTGTCCTAGCGTTGACCTAAAAAATATTAACAACCTGAAAGTTGAGAGTTATGGTTCATTCAGTGGGAATTTTTAGGACTTCAAGGCCGGGAGACTGAATCTCAAGTAACCAGGAAGAGAACTGCTCCAAGGAGCTGAGGAGCCAGGTTATATAGAAGTTTTGTTAACGAAGGGCAGGTGGTCTGAACATCTGAAGATTGTTGTTAATTAAAGAAAACTAGGTAACCTAACAAGGAATTCAGTTAACTTAATTCAAAAGGTAACCTAACTTAACTTTTCTTTGTATGGAAAGATGCAAGAGTCTGGGCTCACTGAAATCATTCCTTTCATACTCATCTCAGCTATCTGGGGCCAGTATCCTGTTCTCACATCCTGAGCTTCCTTCCTCAGGGCTCACCTAGGTAGTGGCCGCCATTCTGATGGCTGCTAGATCACAGGTATTCTCCTTCCTGAGTGCCCTTAGGGCTCACCAACGCACATTGGAGGGTTGCAGTCACTGATGACTGGGACTTCCTTGTTTACTGATATGGCAAGAAATATTCCATTTCTCACCCCTAATTTCCAGTATGTTATCAATGATGTCTCTCTCCAACCAGTTGAATAACTGATTGGCCAACAGTAGGAGGAATTTGGGGCTGTGTATAATGATACCGTTGAGAACCCTATAATCATTTAAAAATGGGCATTTCCTGTTTTTATTTTTTATGGAAACAGGCTAAGGCCCTAGAGAAGGCATAGACTTTATCCCCAGTGTAAATTGGCCAAGGAATAAACTTGCTGACTGAATCTCCCTCTGGGATGGAGAATATTCCAGTGCTCTGATATTCTCTACCCAGGTTATAATTTTAGTTATATCAATATAAGAATGACAAGGAAACAAAATAATACCTTCAGCACACCTAGATTGGCTCCCCTCAAAGATGGAAGCACAGGGATGTTGAATGAAATTGCCATATTTTTGATGTATATGTTTTGAAGACCTCAGAGATAAATGGTTAGGGCATAATGGTATTCATAACGACCTCCTCAAAATGTGCTATAGGAATTTTAGTGTTGGGTCAGTGTAAACTGACTAGGAGACCACGAAGATGGCCAGAATTGAGTCAGGGCTTCTCCTGAGATTGAATTAGACTGTAACTTGATTCAGTGAAAAATACACGAATTTCTCCCATGTGCCTGTCCTTTAAAAGCACTATGTGATTTACCCTCATATAACTCATTGGGATACGTATTTGTACATCCATTTTACAACTGAGAAACCTAAGTCTCAGAAGCAACTGGTCCAAACCACAGGGCCAATGTGCTATGAGCTGTGACCTAAAGTCCAACCCTGCTTCGAAGCCCTTACTCTTACACTATGGCAAACTGCCTCTGAACTACATCATATTTCATGTTGTGAACAACTGGCTTTTGTTACTATTTACCCAAGGACATAAAACTGCCATGCTGCTTGGTGGCCTCTGTAAAGATTCATGGAGACATCATATTTCCTATTTAGATACAAATTTATTAGTATCCAGTTAGGTACATATTTCCCATTATGTACCAACATTTTAAAACATTTTACCAAGAAACATAAATAAGATTACCTTTTTTGGTCCTAAAATCATTACTATAAATATCTTAGGAACAGTATTCCAGCTTTTCAAAACATTCCTTTCAATATGACAATAGTTTAACTCCTACTCTTTTTTTTCACATTCCTACTCTTAAGGACCGTGTCTCATCCACAAATTCCTTTGTAACTTCCATTATTTGAACTACCAGAATGACAATGATTTGAAACCCTTCCACATTGCTGCAGGGCCATATGGATATGTGGTTGTGTAGTGGGTTGAATGTTGTTGTTCAGTTGCTAAGTCATGTCTGACTCTTTGCAGCTCCATGGACTGTAGTCTGCCAGGCTCCTCTGTCCATGTGATTTTTTCCAGGCAAGAATACTGGAGTGGGTTGCCATTTCCTTCTCCAGAGGATCTTCCCAACCCAGGGATCGAACCTGTGCCTCCTGCATTGGCAGGTGAATTCTTTACCACTGAGCCACCCCCAAGCCCAATGGATTGAATGGTGTCCCCCAGATTCATATCTACCAGGAAACTGAGAATGGGGCAGAGTTTGGAAGTAGGGTCTTTGCGAATGTTATTAGTTAAGATGAAGTCATGCTGGGGTAGGCTGGACCCTAAATCCAGTGACAGATGTTTTCCTTAGAAGAGGTGAAGAAACACAGAGATATACAGAGAAGATCAAGGTGGAATCATAGACTGGAGTGACAAGCTACAAGCCGAGCTACAAGCTGAGGAGTGCCAAAGCTTGCTGAGAGCCTCCAGAAGCTAGGAAGAGGTGAGGAAAGATTCTTCCCTAGAGCCTTCAGGGAGAACATGGCCTTGCTGGCATGTGGATTTGGGGCTTCTAGGTTCCAGGACTGGAGAAGGCAATGGCACCCCCCTCCAGTACTCTTGCCTGGAAAATCCCATGGACGGAGGAGCCTGGTAGGCTGCAGTCCATGGGGTCGCTAAGAGTCAGACACAACTGAAGTGACTTAGCAGCAGCAGCAGCAGCAACAGGAGCCTCCAGGACTGTGAGAGAATAGATCTGTGTTGTTTCTAAGCCACCAAGTTTGTGGTAATTTGTATGGCAGCCCTAGGAAACTAATACAGTGGTTTATGCTGAGTTTCCTTCCTACTGGTTTTACACTGACAGAAAACACTTTAGCAATCACTACCATAAGTAAATTACCTCTATAGGGGACTTAATTAGAGTAGAACAATGTTACATTATTTGGTTTTATATGGTGCCTTTCATACACGTTTCCTGAAGCTGTTTTACTAAGTACTGTGTTAAAGTGAAAATGACTGTGAAGCTATTGTATTATGAACCTTTCAATAGTGGACTCAGAGCATTAGGCATGAACAGCTGTCATTATGGAAGAAACAGAAAGGCTTGAAAGTGGAGTGATAATGTCCCACTGCTGTTGCTAAGTTTCATCCATTTTTAAACTTCCAAAGAGTAAGTGATCTGGAGAAGGAAATGGCAACCCACTCCAGTAGTCTTGCCTGGAGAATCCCATGGACAAAGGAGCCTGGTGGGCTACAATGCACGGGGTCACAAAGAGTTGGACACGACTGAGCGACTAACACACACAAGGTGTCATATCTAAAAAGACAAGCCCGGAGTGAAGGGAAAAATAGAACATCCAACCCTTGACCCTGGTAGAGCACCTGAGAATTAACAAAATCTGAAAATAACACCCGATTTGAAGCAAATGTAATGGAATACATATGTATATCTTTTGTAGCTTCTGATATGTTAGGGGTGGAAAAGAGTCACTAAGAGAGACTTTTCTAAAGAGGGAAGTGAGCAATGGTCAATTTTCACCAATGGGAGACTGACCCTACAGGGATCCACACTGAACTGAGGATCCATACTGAATCTTCAGGCTGTCTTTCCATGGGTGTAGGATACACGTCCTTACTAGTTTAGCAAAATTCAGAAGAGAAATCATGGCCCATTTGTTGGGGGGGGTGGGGTGGGGCAAGAGTTAACACAGCAGTCCTGAGATGGCTGTCTTTAAAAGGCCTGCTTCCTAGGTTGGTCCTTGGCTGGCATCTGGGAACTTGAACTTTGGTGGGAGGGTTTCCACCATTCCCAGAAATGATAAGGATGGCTCACTCCCTAAACTGTTTGTAAAAATACTATGGATTATGCTGAACAGAATCTTTTTGGGAGTCTAGAAGCTGGCTTCATGCTAGGCAGACGGTGCCTATGTGACCAGTCCCCAATAAAAGTCTTATGCACTCTGTGTCTAATGGGCTTCCATGAAAAATAGCATTTCACACATGTGGCCACAGCTGATTGCTGGGGGAATTAAGCATGAACTGTTGACCCCACCAGGAGAAGACCCTTGCAACCTTGTGCCTGGTCTCCCCTGGCCTTTGCCCATGTGCCTTTTCCCTTTGCTTTCTATCCTTTTTTTTTTTTTGTAATGAATCTTAGCCATGACCATATCCTGAGTCATGCGAATCCTCCTAATGGATCATTGAACCTGGGGTTGGTCTTGGGACCCTGACATACCAGCTCCTCCACAATATCAGTCAACAGCTCCATCTGAGCACTCCCTTTCACTCCCCAGTGGTGCCCTCAGATTATACGATACTCAACTAAGACTTAGCTAAAGAGAATTCACCAATGATATATGTGTGTGTGTGTATATATATATGCTGTATATATTGGCTGTTGTTGTTCAGTCGCCCAGTCATGTCCGACTCTTTGCAACCCCATGGACTGCAGCATGCCAGGCCTCTCTGTCCCTTACCATCTCCCAAAGTTTGCCCAAGTTCTTGTCCATTGCATCAGTAATGCCATACAGCCATCTCATCCTCTGATGCCCTCTTCTCCTGCCCTCAATCTTTCCAGGCATCAGGGACTTTTCCAATGAGTCAGCTGTATATATATTGGCTGTATCACATGGCATGCAGGGGCCTTAGTTCCCTAACCAGGGATTGAACCCGTGCCTCTGGAGTCTTGACCACTAGACTGCAAGGGAAGTCTCCTGTCCCCCTCACCCACTACATTTTGACAAGTGAACAGGTTTAATTATTGTAATCAAGTAAGAAAAGAGCAATGGGGCTTCTCTTGTGGCTCAGCAATAAAGAATCGGCTTGCAATGCAGGAGCTGCAGGAGATGCAGGTTTGACCCGGGTTGGGAAGATCCCCTGGAGCAGGGCATGGCAAGCCACTCCAGAATTCTTGCCTGCAGCATCCCATGGACAGAGGAGCCTGGCGGGCTACAGTCCAGAGGGTCACAAAGAGTCTGACGCGACTGAAGCAACCTAGCATGCATGCAAGAAAAGAGCAATACATTTTATTTTGAATGTGTATTTAGGTCTTTTACTTCTTGATCTGGTTTTTCCTTCTTTTGGTGTCTTAGACAGGACCAGCTTGTAAGGGTACATTGCTTTTTAAATTTGCAAGTTTAAACTATGTTTATTTGCTGATATAAAAACGTTGCTAGCTGTCCTTCTGTTCTCCAGTGCATCAAACTTGTTCTTGCCTTAAGCTTTTGTACCAGCAGCTCTTCCTGTCTGAGATGCTTTCCCTATAGCCTTTAATACCTCGCTCTATCTTTTCAGTGAGCACTCCCCTTAACAGTCACCTCCTCAGAGAGGCCTTCCCTGACCACCCAATCTAAAGGAGCCCCCACTCTACCCACAGATCCCCCTGCTTTGACTTCATCATAGCACTTATTTCAACCCTCTATTGTATTCATGCTTTATTTTTTGTTTATTGAAAGCCTCCTCCCTCTAGAATATAATTTCCACTCGAAAAAGTATTTTGTTTGATTTGATCAGCATTTTATTCTCAGTGCTAAACCAACACCTGGAAGAAAAATCAGGCATTGGGTTAATATTTTTGAATAAATGAATAATTAAATCATTTGATTAAATAAATGACATTTTGGAAATTGCACTTAACAGTTTTCAGGACACTGGCCCAATTTGCTTTATTTTTTTTTTCTGTTGCCATATTCAGTATTTTCCCCATCAGGTTTTTTTCACCAGTGGGCAGTCACTATTTTTTTGTTCCACCAGGCCCCCAAAGCAGCCAGACAGGCAGATTAGTGAAGCAACACCATCAATCAATGTCAGGTGTACGCTTGCCTCAATTCCAAAGGGCCAGCACTATCATTTAAACATCATCCAATCTCTTTGCATCTCACAGAGTTTAACTGCTACAAAAAGTAAGGAGGCAATTGCAATGGGTTGTACTGTGCATATTGGCAGGGTCGATGCCATTAAGATTCACTTCCTTGCTTCTCCTGTTCAATTACTTCTGTGCAAGGCGGTGGATTTCCCTTGTCTTCTTCAATTTAGATTTAGTGAATTTCTGAATCTCAGCCATATCTTGTTTGTCAGGTATTTGGGCAGATGAAGCAGTGATGGGGTGCACAAAAGAGTCAGATTTCCACAGTATCTACTCTACCCACCCCCCATTTCTGATATCTCCATCACCCATTCCAGCCTCTTATGATATTGCACTACCCTAATTTTCCTTGTACCTTAACAATTTACTCCTGTCCCTCCCTAAGTGTACCTGTCCTTGAGGTTTGCTGCTGCTGCTGCTGCTAAGTCACTTCAGTCGTGTCTGACTCTGTGTGACCCCATAGACGGCAGCCCACCAGGCTCCCCCATCCCTGGGATTCTCTAGGCAAGAACACTGGAGTGGGTTGCCATTTCCTTCTCCAATGCATGAAAGGGAAAAGTGAAAGTGAAGTCCCTCAGTTGTGTCCGACTCCCAGCGTCCCCATGGACTGCAGCCTACCAGGCTCCTCTGTCCATGGGATTTTCCAGACAAGAGTACTGGAGTGGGGTGCCATTGCCTTCTCTGGTCCTTGAGGTTTCAGTTCAGTTCAGTTCAGTTGCTCAGTCGTGTCCAACTCTTTGCGACCCCATAAACCGCAGCACGCCAGGCCTCCCTGTCCATCACCAACTCCCGGAATTCACTCAGACTCACATCCATCGAGTCAGTGATGCCATCCAGCCATCTCATCCTCTGTCGTCCCCTTCTCCTCCTGCCCCCAATCCCTCCCAGCATCAGAGTCTTTTCCAATGAGTCAACTCTTCGCATGAGGTGGCCAAAGTACTGGAGTTTCAGCTTCAGCATCATTCCCTCCAAAGAAATCCCAGGGCCGATCTTCAGAATGGACTGGTTGGATCTCCTTGCAGTCCAAGGGACTCTGAAGAGTCTTCTCCAACACCACAGTTCCAAAGCATCAATTCTTTGGCGTTCAGTCTGCAATTCTCCCACAATGAGATGTGCATGCTTAGTTGCTCAGTCGTGTACAACCCTTTGCAACCCCGTGAACTGTAGCCTGCCAGGCTCCTCTGTCCATCAGGATTCTCCAGGCAAGAATACTGGAGTGGGTTACCATGCCCTCCTTCAAGGGATCTTCCCAACTCAGGGATCAAACCCAAGTCTCTTATGTGTCTTGCATTGGCAGATGGGTTCTTTACCACTAGCAGAACTTGTGATTGTTTTTCCCAGGATCTGTGTAGAGCTCCTCTAATGAAGGACTTCCAGTGGCAATTGTTGTGTGGTGAGCAAGCACAGAAAAGAACATGTTTACACTCGTCCTCCGCTTTCAACCCATGCTTGGCTATTTGTCTCTTGCTTTGGAGGTCCCGCCCACTCCCCTGATTTCTGGGCCCTGACCTCTTTCTGGCTGCCGATCTGCACTTCTGCACTCCTTCACTCTCTATTGAATGCTCATCTGTTTCTCCAACCGTACCTTCTTCCAACCACTAGTTCACATGTGACACTCACTGTCATTCACTTGGTCCTATATAGAGGATCCCCACTGAAACTTCTTTCCTGGTTGTGTCCCTGGCTTCATCCCCTAACCAGCTTGTAATATTATTCTGGAACAAAGCATATTTCACTCTGGTGGAAACAGAATTATTAGGCAAATAGAATTCTAACCAGTGACAGCATATTTAGAAGAAAAACTCTTTTATGTTTATTTATTCTTCTTGTCCCTTGCATCCAGAAGATGAACACAACACGGCTTAATACTAACACTGTCTCATCTTAAATAACATAACTAAAAGTTTTAAAGATGAGTTATTTCAAATCTCTTCAGCAATTCAAATGAGGTGGATTCTTTAGTACATACTAGGGTATCGGCCATAAAAAGCAGGCAGTGTCTGCAGGGAGTTGCTTTATGACATATTGTTTTCAGAAAATAATCATTAGTCTTTGATATCAAGTGTGAGATATTTAAACACAGACATTTGCTCTGTATTTCTCTATCAGGCATGATACAATGGTGAGAGCACTGCATGGGAAGTCAGAGGACCTATGTTTCAGTCTCTAATTATAGTATAGTGATTCAGAGCCTTTTCTCACCTCTACTTTCATCCAGGTAGGGCTGAGCTACTTAGGAGTTGCTGATAGAATGTGAGTGGAAGTGATTGTGCTGCTTCCCTGCTAAGGTGGCTTTGAAGTGAGCATCCTGTCCCCAGGCACTCTTCCCTAGCACCTGGCTGGATGTTGACACCTAGGATAACCTTGGAGGCCACATGTTGAAGATAGCAGAGCCATTTTCATCCCCAGTCCCTAAATGGCCACATAAACAATCACTCCTTCTGTCTTATCAATCAGGAACATTTGCACTATGTTAAGCTTCTGACATTTTGAGATTTTTGTCTTATAGTAGCTAGTATGTCCCTAATAAAGTTGTTTCCCTTCTTTATGCCAATCTGTTTGGGTTTTTATAAGGATTAAATGAGTCAGAACAATGCCTTACACATAATAAATGTCCAATAAATGTTAGCCCTCAATATTACTTCCTGCTCTGATGCTAGCAGGTTATGGGTCATTGAACATGTCAATTTTCCTGGCCTTCCATTTCTTCAGCTGAAAAACATAAGAGTCATGCTTGATGACTAAATCTCCTGGAGTTTGAAATTCTATAATCAGAAGCCTCTTCAAATTGCTAAGAAAAAAAAAAAAATTAACCCAAGGAAAGTGGCCAGAAGATGAGAGAAATTCATTCAGGACATCAGGTAAAAAGGTAAAGAACAAAAACAGAACAGTCCAAAGGATGCTGAGAGGGAAAACCGCTAGTTAAAGTGAAGCATATTTTCTTTTTAAGATGTATCCATAAATTGTGAAATAAGCTTCCAAGAGAAGATTTACAAACCGGGCTGTATCTGTGAGACTTTCATTCACACCCAAATGAATATCGTCCGTAGTAAGAAAACAAGGGTGTCCTCCCAGAAGTGCAAAGCCTGCAGTAAAAGAGAGAGAAGAAAGGCTTTTTGAAAAAAAAGAATTAAAGTAGCAAACAAAATCATGAGGTCTCAGCACCATCTTAATTGAAAAGTCAAAATCTTTCAATCTCACCAGCCTCTCTAATAGGGAATTCCCAGGGAAAGCAAAATGAGGAGCTGAGAGAAGTATATGAGATTTTCTGTACTAGCACTTAACTCTCCTTCAGATGTGTGACCATCTCTCCACCATCTTTTCAGAACTGTGTGATTATGGGCCATTGTTCCTTTCTGGAGGCTATATCTCATTTTTAATCTTAAAATATATAAGTGATGTCCACCAGGAAAATGGGAACATCAACTGTAGTGTGGGATGTCATGGATGGCAATGGAACACTGCTCAGTAATTAAAAGAAATGAACTGTACACACAACATGGATGAATCTCACAAACATTATGCTGAATGAAAGAAGCTAGACGCAAAAGAGTACATAATGTATAATTCCATTCATATGAAGTTCTACAATGGGTGAAACAAACATAGAGTGGCTGAAATTAAAATACTTGTTGCTTCTGGAGAGGGTGATTGGCTGGGAAAGAGCATTGGTGAACTTTCTGGGGTAACAGAAGTACGTTATACCTTGACAGACATGGTAAGGTTACATACCAATACATGGGTATATGTATTCTTCAATACTTACTGAATTGCACACACTTAAGATCTGTGCATTTCCTATATATACATTATACCTTTTTAAAAAATTGAAAATAAAGTGAGCATTGAAATGGCAGTTTCAGTTCTCTAAAAATCAGCAAGATCGAACTTCTCTGATGGTCCAGTTGTTCAGAATCCATCTGCCAATGCAGAGGACATGATTTCAATCCCTGGTCTGGGAAGATCCCACACGCTGTGAGGCAACTAAGCCCATGCACCACAACTACTGAGCCTGCACTTTAGAGCCCGTGAGCCGCAACTGCTGAAGCCCATGTACCTAGAGCCTGTGCTCTGCAGCAAGAGAAGCCACCACACTGGAGAGTAGTGGTGAGTACTGTGGCTACTGTGATGGCTCTCTGTGCATCACAGCTGGAGAGTAGCCCCCACTTTCTGCCACTAGAGAAGAGCCTTTATGGAGCAATGAAGACCTAGCCCAGCCAAAAGTAAATAAAATTTCAAAAGTTAGTGAGATCAAAGGTCATTCAACCGTTTTATTTATCCTCCAACCAAGACAGAGTTAAGCACCACTTACATATTACCCTCGCCACTTTTCAACCCTCCATGGAATGTGAGATTACTGCAGACATCTAAGCAGATGAAGCTGGCTCCTTTCCCACCCTCATAGCACATCCCATTGGTCTGGGAGGATGACAGACAGGGGTCTGCCTCAAGCCATAGCTAAACTCTGTCGGAACAAGGAGAACCCTTTTATCACACACCCTGGGGCAAAATTATGGGAAATGATGACATCCAATCAGAACTTTACTCTATCATCTGAGAAAGGTTCAATAGGCAGGCTTTCTTAGATATATATACATACACAATGTAAAGGTATAATTACAAGATAGAGACTTGTCTGAGGGAGTTTGCAAACATTACTTTTTCCCTCCTTGGAAACATTACTTTTCTACCTAACTTGTCTTTTGGGAAATATGCAACAGTCACAATATTCTAATCCTACCTGTTTCCTGTGAGAAAGAGAGAAATCATTAATTGCATGGTGAATTGTGTTGTAAGAAGTATTAGACCTATGAACAGAAACTCAACCTGAAGTCTCATGAAAAAACCCAGTGAAGCCTTTAACACATGTTTTGGTTTTTTTTTTTTTTTGCATTCCACAGTGAATTTTTTTTTAATTTTAGAAAGAACATTCAAACTACTGCACAATTGCACTCATCTCACACACTAGCAAAGTAATGCTCAAAATTCTCCAAGCTAGGCTTCAACAATACATGAACTGAAAACTTCCAGATGTTCAAGCTGGATTTAGAAAAGGCAGAGGAACCAGAGATCAAATTGCCAACATCCATTCGATCATAGACAAAGCAAGAGAGTTCCAGAAAAACATCTACTTCTGCTTTATTGACTACACCAAAGCCTTTGACTGTGTTGATCACAACAAACTAGAAAATTCTTCAAGAGATGGGACAACCAGACCACCTTACCTGCCTCCTGAGAAATCTGTATGCAGATCAAGAAGGAACAGTTAGAACCGGACATGGAACAAAGGACTGGTTCCAAATTGGGAAAGGAGTACGTCAAGGCTGTATATTGTCACTTTGCTTATTTAAATTATATGCAGAGTACATTATGCAAAATGCCAGGCTGGATGAAACACAAGCTGGAATCAAGATTGCTGGGAGAAATATCAATAACCTCAGATATACAGATGATCCCACCCTTATGGCAGAAAGCAAAGAGGAACTAAAGAGCCTCTTGATGAGAGTGAAAGAGGAGAGTGAAAAAGCTGGCCTAAAACTCAACATTCAAAAAACTAAGATCATGGCATCTAGTCCCATCACTTCATGGCAAATAGATGGGGAAACAATGGAAACAGTGACAGACTTTATTTTGGGAGGGCTCCAAATTCACTGCAGATGGTGACTGCAGCCATGAAATTAAAAGATGCATGGTCCTTGGAAGAAAAGCTATGACCAACCTAGACAGCATATTAAAAAGCAAAAAGCAGAGACATTGCTTTGCTGACAAAGGTTCGTCTAGTCAAAGCTATGGTTTTTCTAGCAGTCATGTACAGATGTGAGAGGTGGACCATAAAGAAAGCTGAGTGCCAAAGAATTGATGCTTTTGAACTGTGGTGTTGGAGAAGACTCTTGCGAGTCCCTCGGACTGCAAGGAGATCAAACCAGTCAATACTAAAGGAAATCAGTTCTGAATATTCTCTGGAAGGACTGATGCTGATGCTGAAGCTGAAGCACCAATACTTTGGCCACCTGATGTGAAGAACTGACTCATTGGGAAAGAACCTGATTCTGGGCAAGATTGAAGGCAGGAGGAAAAGGGGACAATAAGAGGATGAGATGGCTGGATGGCATCATTGACTTGATGGACATAAGTTGGAGCAATCTCCAGGAGTTGGTGATAGACAGGGAAGCCTGTTGTGCTGCAGTCCATGGGACCACAAAAAGTCGGACATGACTTGAGTGACTGAACTGACTGACTTCTAGGTATCTCTGTCACATCTCACTCCCATACTCCAAACTAATACCCAGTGGCCTCTTCATCATCTTTGCTGTGTGTCTAATAGACATCCCAAACTCCACACTTCTAAAACACTTCATCTCCATCCTGCCTGATTGGCTCTATCCTGCTCCATCCTGCTGACAGTTGCTCAGATGGAAACCTTGAAGTCATCCTTCACACCTCTCTTTTACCCGATACATCAGGAATCTTGTTGACTCTCCCTTCAAAATATTTCCCGAATCTAGCCCTCTTATCTGGCCCAAATCTGCCATCACCATGGCCCCAGCCTCTATATACTGTACCTACCTGTTGACAGCTTTCACTGCTTCTATCTTATTTCCACCCCCGAAAAGTGAAAGTGAAAGTCTATCAGTCATGTCTGACTCTTTGCGACCCCATGGACTGTATAGTCCATGGAATTCTCCACCCCTAGTGCCCCGGTTCGGAGAAGGCAATGGCACCCCACTCCAGTACTCTTGCCTGGAAAATCCTATGGACGGAGGAGCCTGGTAGGCTGCAGTCCATGGGGTCGCTAAGAGTCAGACTCAACTGAGCGACTTCACTTTCACTTTTCACTTTCATGCATTGGAGAAGGAAATGGCAACCCACTCCAGTGTTCTTGCCTGGAGAATCCCAGGGACAGGGGAGCCCGGTAAGCTGCCATCTATGGGGTCACACAGAGTCGGACACGACTGAAGTGACTTAGCAGCAGCAGCAGCAGTGCCCTGGTTTATTCTCAACAGAGCAGAGAGATCCATTTAAAATGGAAGTTAGGAGCATCCCTTGTGGTCCAATGGTTAAGACTCCTCACTTCCAATGCAAGAAGCATGGGTCTGATCCCTGTTTGGGTAACTAAGAGCTCATATGCTGAACTAAGGCCTCACATGCTATGTGGCATGGCCAAGAAAATAAATCTTCTTTTTAATTTAATAAATAAAATGCAAGTTAGACCACGTTCCTCCTCTGTTCAAAACCCTCCAAAGATTCCCCTGTTTACTCAGAGTAAAAGGCAAAGTCCAAATAAAAGGACACATATTTTTCCCTCACTTGCAGGCAGTCTTGTCTTTGTTGAGAGCACTGATCACCATCCACCATGATACATCATTCACTTACAATTTATTATGTCTCTTGTTTATTATCTGCATACCAACTAGAATCTCAGCTCCATGAAGGCAGGGATTTTCCTATCTTTTATTCACTGATATGTTATAACCAAGCAGAACCCTTAAGGGGCCTTCAGGGAAAGGCCTTCCCCTGTATGCTCTGCTTTAGCTCCTCTCTGAAGTACCTAGGTATTGGTATTTGATGCACATTTCCTGAGTTGTTTTGGAGATGTAAAAAGTCATCCTCTCTCCAACAAAAGTAAGGTGTTAAGTACTTGAAGACCTTGAATACAAAGCCACAGGCCTCCTGGAGCCTAAAGGTTGATAAAGCTTGTGACATCTCCCTGCTCCCTCACCATCAGCCAGTCAGAGAACCCTGAACAAGCTGATCTCAGACCTAGTGACCCCCGCTTCCACACCTGGCTTTTAAAAATGCTTTGCTGAAACCCTTCTGGGACCTCGGGGCGTTTAGGGCATCATCCACCTTTCTCCTTGCATGGTTCTGCAATAAACCTTTCCCTGTTCCAAACTCTGACCTTTCAGTTTGTTTGGCTCACTGCATTGGGCACACAAACTTGCATTAACAATATTAGTCTCAAGAACCTAGAATAAATATGGGTACATAGTAAGTGGCTTCCCTGGTGGCTCAGATGAAGAATCAATCTGCGATGGGGGAGACCTGGGTTCGATCCCTAGTTTGAGAAGATCCCCTGGAAAAGGTTAATGACAACCCACTCCAGTGTTCTTGCCTGGAGAATCCCATGGACAGAGGAGCCTGGCGGGTGGCAAAGAGCTGGACACTACTGAGCAGCTAACATTTTCAGTTTTATCTTTCACATAGTAAGTATTCAACACAAACTTGTTGAACAAATGTAGGAAGGATTTTGACTCTGGGGAGAGAACCCATTCTTCTTACTTGCAAACATCTCCTAATTTTGTTAATGGACTTTTCTATTATCTGTTAAGTGAGCTAATAGGATTTTGTGATGATTATAATTATGAATCACTCTTGAGCACTTAATCTGTTTCTAAACAAGGGAAATCACCTAAACAAATATGAATACTGCATATTCATCAAGAAAGTATTTATTATGCCCCTACTATGTGCCTGGCATAGGGAAATGCCACTGAGGGTTGGGGGCTGTGGAGGAAGGTTTCAAGCAGTTTAAGACCTCCTGGCTGGTCTACTTGAAGTCATACTCTTACTTTGACTAGAAGTCATTTTGCTAACAATCCAGGTTTAGTTTGTTGTGTTTTCATTTTTTTCTTTGTGCTATAAAGAAGATTCACATCAAATCTGGACTTAGCCAATAGGGGTAGGAAGAAAGGTTACAGAAAGTGTTAGGAAATAGCAGCGGAAGCTCTGATGGAAAAATGTAGCCTGCCATATCAGCAAGCAAAGGATGCTGTGGCTGTCAAGCCATCAGCCACTACCACTGCCCCAAGTGTGAGCCCTGAGGAAACTCAGGATGAAGACAAAAAGGCTGCCCACTCCCAAGCCCTCAGCCACTGCAGCCACCCCAACAGTGCACCCTGAGGGGACTCGGGATGGGAAAGAACAGGATGAGTGCTCAGTCACTTCAGTCCCATCGACTCTTTGTGACCCCATGTGCTGTAGCCCGCCAGGCTTCTCTGTCCATGGGAATTCTCCAGGCAAGAATACTGGAATGGGTTGCCATGCCCTCTTCCAAGGGATCTTCCCAACCAAGGGATCAAACCTGTGTCTCTTGTGTCTCCTGCATTGCAGGTGGGTTCTTTACCCAATGAGCCACCATAAAAAGCCTAAGAACAGGATACTGGTGCTGGATAGCTAAGATGCATATCAAAGGAATGATTTCCATGAGCCCAGACTCTTGTAATACATAGAAAAGCTCTTCCAATACATAGAAAAAAACTAAATTCATTAACTTGGGATGTCTGGTTTCTTTCATTAATGGTAATCGTTCAATGTTCCAACGACCTGGTTTTAAGTTCAGAATTCCTATGTATCCTGGCTGTTCCCTGACCTCTTCTGAGCAGTCCCTCAGAGCTAACTGAGAGACAGCTTCCCGGGCTTCAGTTCTCCACAAGTCCACTGAATAAAATATAATTCTCAACTTTCAGTTTGTTGAATGTTTTTTCAGTTGACAAAGCCTTCAGCAGTTCTTGAAGGAGATAAGATGGGAAGCCATTGCCTCCAAAAAGGAATTACCTCTGCAATTTTTGGTCACCCATCAGAAAGAAGCCTCAGACCCTAGTCCAAAAGCACAAGTCAAGCATTTGCTCATTTATCTGACCTGGATGGAATTAAGTGCTTCAGTGGTGCTAGTGGTAAGCAACATGCCTGACAATGCAGGAGACAGGAGACGCAGGTTCAGTCCCTAGGTCGGGAAGATCCCCTGGAGGAGGAAATGGCAACCCAGTCCAGTATTCTCGCCTGGGAAATCCCACAGACAGAGGAGCCTGGCAGGTTACAGTCCATGGGGTCACAAAGAGTGGGACACAACTGAGCATGCCTTAGCATGCAGCATGCTTATGGAAGATGTCAGACATTCTGAGAAGCCACCAGGAGCTGCCATTGCTGAGGAGAGGAGGGCAGAGGGACAGATCTCTATTTTCTCCTCACTCTTCATCCAGAGGAAGTTTGTTTTTATCTCTTTCATTTGTGCATACATATCAGATATTTTTGAACAAAGGATTTTATCTGTTAATATCTAAATTTCTGTCTGAGAAAATAAAAGTCCATCTTACTTTGGTCTTTCTTTTCTTCAGGGATCCCTGCAAGCTTTGGAAGAAGGGGTATAAATAGAATTCACGTAGCAAATGTGAGGGCTCCAAGGGTTCTTGCTGGTAGAGATAAGGCAACTGTTGCCCTCTCTGTGCTTTACTTTCATACCCATGGCATAGTATCATGGTTTCTATATTGCCACCTTGCAAAATGACGAATTTGAAAGAGCTTGGAAAGCACAACCTTGAAAGTCAAATACCAGTGTTAAATAATGAAAAGAACCATCTCTTAGGATGCCCTGTGCATTTTTCCATCCAATACTGCGCTTACCGAGATTAATAAATGTATCCATCTATCTGCTCAATTAATTTGCAATGAAGGAGTATAATCATCAGTAGTCACACAGGAGAATTGTCTGGTTTGCCAGGCTGGCATACACAAAAAGTGAGTGAGGAATGAATGAGCTACAGCTACATGCAGCGACATTGATACAGCTCCCAAACATAATGCTGAGCAAAAGAAGCCAGACAAAAAAGAACAGGTACTGAATGACTCCATTTCTATAAAGTTCAAAAACAGCTAAACTAATCTGTGAGGTTAGAAGCCACGATAATGATTACCCTTGAGGGGTGGGGCAGAGAGTAGTAAATGGAAGGCGATACAAGGGAGAACTTCTGGGTGCTATTCACATTGTTTCTCTATCTGGGTATTAGTTACAAGGATGTATAACAATTCATTGAACTGTGTAATTAATGATTTGTGCATTTTTCTGTATGTGTCTTACATTTTAATAAAAATATTACATGAGTAATAAATATGGCTTGATTTGGGTGGAGAATTTTATTTTGTCTCCTAAGATAATACTAGGGAAACCTCAGTGGCTCAGACAGTAAAGAATCTGCCCACAATGCAGGAGACCCAGGTTTGATCCCTGGGTCAGGAGGATCCCCTGGAGGAGGGCATGGCAACCCACTCCAGTATTCTTGTCTGGGAAATCCATGGACAGAGGAGCCATGGCAGGCTACAGTCCATCATGTCACAAAGAGTCAGATAAGACTGACCAACTAACAAGCTAATACTGCTGTATCGTTGCAACTCAGGTTTGGGATGGAATCCTCAAGGACTGTCCAGTGAGGATCACCACATCCCAGAGGCTGGCACAAATCTGGGGTAGAAATAGTTTTAATTACATCCTATTTTCATTCTAAATACCAGGGTAATAGGTTTGATGAAAAATTGTGCCAACAGACAACTATTAAGATGCACATATACATAATAGAAATGTACTGTCATGTTTTGGGTTGAGGTTTACCATTTCTATATGCATTGAAATTAGCTGCTTACTCTGATTCTCCTACTATTGAGTTTGGCAGGATGCCATCTCAATGAAACCCATGGGTATTTATTGAAGATCATGATGAATACTCTGAACCATAACTTTTATGGTCATATGTTCCTTTTCTCATGTATTTGTTGTTTGTAATTTTGTGCAGATTTCTATAAAGAGCACTTCTTTATAGAAAATCATCATTTAACAAAATGCTTAATGCCACCTGTAGAAACAATTTTGCTGGAATAAAACATGACTAACACATGCTCAAATTAAATTAGACATTTAAAAATATGTTTAATAATAGCTTCTAATCCTGGGTCTGCCGTTTATTAGCTATATGTCTGCGGGCCTTTTGCCTAACCTATTTTAGCCTATTTTCCTCAGTGGTCTCACCCTCACGGAGTTGTCCTGAGGATTAAGTGAGATAATCCATGTAATTAATGTAGAGCACTTAGTGTAGGGTCTGTGCCCAAAAGCTTATTAAATCTTCACTCTTGGTTTTATTAGTAGCTTATCTACCACATGACATGTGCATGGTAAAACTGATCACTTATTCAGGGATATGTGAAATTAAATGTAACATTTGAACAGAGAAACATGGTAGACAACATCAACAACTAAGAAAAAATAATAATTTGAGAAAAACTTAACATTGAGAAAATTGTATGTATTTAATCAATTCTTTGATGGCTTCAGAAAAGAATACCTCTCTTAAGTACTAATGATTTTTAAGAATGATAACCAGTGTTGAAAAGGAGCAGAATTTCAGAACTACTGACTGGTTTATGCAATATTCATTTTTCCATTGCTGGACATCAGATGTCAATGTGACCTTTTAAAGGACCCAGCTTTAAAGAACAAACTGTTCTCATCAGTTTTCTTCCTAGGACTTTAAAGATTAGGTGACACCTTATATGTTTCCTTTCTTCCTCCTTCCTTCTCTCAATGGGCAAGGGGAGTGCATTAACAATAACAGTAAACTTGAGATCTGAACCCTGGTGCTATTTGTATTAATTGCATGAACTTAGCAAGTCACTTGATCCCTCTGGACTCCATTTTGTTATGTATTTGAGATACCTCATTACCGGTCCTTACAATGCAAGAACTGCATGAAGTGGTTGTTTGCTTCTGAGCCCTAGAAAGTTCTGAGGCTTGTAAGTAGGATAAGATACACAAAGAATCAACCAATATGTTTTCGTCTGTGGTACCTTTTCCTCAATCCTATCCATTTGCCCTTTGGGGCAGTCATGTTATTGATTCAAGGGAGGTCTGATGGAGTAGAAATGCAAAGAGAAAAAAGAGGTGATGAATTTCAAAATAGGTTTTTTGAAACTCATTACAACAATCATAATTTGAGAAAAAAGATATTTTGAGTGTCAATAGCTAGGATTTCAAGTACAAACAACAGACTTGAAAGAATGCATGGTAGTTAAAGCCAGTTTTTCCTCCTCCTTTATCACCTGGGAACTGGAGGGGAAGAAGATGAAGAGCAAGAGCAAAAAAGCAACAGAAACACACCCGTGGACCTTTGACACTGTACTTTGCTGTCTGTCCCCCAGGCCACGTACTGAAGGGTGGGAAGCATAGTGGAAATTTCAGATGAGTTTGGGGGACACCAGAGATGAGAACATCTGTCTCTTTTAAGACAGAGTTCAAGGAAGGGGCAAATATTCTAGAACTCCCTGGCACCCAGAAAGAGGAAGGAACAATAGAGAGAGTCTTGCAACATCTCTGTGCCCACTGTGGCATGGAGAGCTGACAAGAGCTTGAGAGTATAACCAAGCAGGACCCTATAGGATCTTCTCAGGGACAGACCTTCCCCCATATCCTCTGTTTCAGCTCATCTCTAAGACATCTAGATAATAGTATTTGGTGTAATAAATTCTCAGAGTTGTTTCTCTAATATGAAAAATCCCACCAAATGGAAGATGTTAACTACTTGATGACTCTGATCACCTAGCCCCAGGCCTCCTGGACTCTAAGGACTGATAATGTTAACCCCTGTGACACTACCCTTCTAACTCCCCATCAGCCAATCATTGTGCACAAACTGATCAAATACCTGCAACCCCCACCCGCACCCCCTCACCTGGCTTTTAAAAATGATTTATCGAAAATCTTCAGGAAGCTCAAGTCGTTTCAAGGCTTGAGCCACCTTGTCTCCTTGCATGGCTTTGCAGTAAACCTTTCTCTGCTCCAAACTCCAACATTTCAGGTTGTTTGGTCTCACTGGAAGTCAGGCACACAAACTTGTGTCAACAAGCGAGCCAAACCAAGAGCTATCTCAGATCTTGTGATCAGAGTAAAACAAACTCCTCCACAGTGAATGGGAGCCAGTCAAGGTCCAGTAGGGATACAGAAGTCCCAGCAGATTCCAACACAGACATTTGATGATGATGTCCTGATGATCAAAGACCAGATCCCTATAGCCTTAGATGCCTTGACATTGAGATTCTCTCTAGGACTTAACCATGACTGTGGGGAAAGTGTGAAGAGACCCTAAACTGACAAAGTAAACGATGAAATGACAGGATTTGGATTGCAGAGATTGTTTCCATCATCCAGCAGAATTGATATAAACAAGGAAAAGCTCTTTACACATTAGAAAAATGCACATTTCTTGCTCACGTTGAATTGAAAGCCTGAGAATTTATGACCACTAATATTCTGTACTGAACATGAATTATTTGAGATGTCTACTCAAGTCCTCATGGGATTCCTACAGATGAGGCTCATCTTCCTGCTTGCAGCTGCTGTGAGAATCAGAAAGAACATTCAGAGGCTCCCATTGCTACTCTTGGTGACATTGTTTTCCCTTTGTTGTTGCCAAAGAGACAGATAAATCCCACCACTGGGCTCCTCCTCCCAGGTCCTCACCCGTTGGCCCCCTCTTCAACACAAGCCCAAGTTTGTCTGTGAACTCACCTGTTTCTGTGGACAATCTTGTTCGAGTACTTCTTTTTTCAAAAATCATGCCTAAGGACTTCCCTTGCAGTAAAGGCAAATACTGAAAGTCAAGGATAATAATACAATTAAACTAATTAAAATGAAATATACATTTTATACCTACTAGTAAGGATTATATTTTAAAATTTAGTCTTTACATTATCAGAAACTGTAGAATAATTAACACTGCTCCCAAATAAGCATTCATATGTTATTTACAAAGTGAATTTAAAGAGTTTATTTCCTGTTGTATACAAATAGGGGAAGGAAAGAGGAACCCCACAGCTTATTGACATGTAATGAGAAAGTAATATTAGTTGTTCTGGGTTCAACCTGAACACTTGTTCCAAAATGTATTGATATTTCATACTTGAACCATCTTTTTACTTAAATCTGTGGAAATGTTAGAGGGAAGAACTGACTCCATGTTGGATCTGTTTCTTTTACTTTAACATTTGCTTCCAGTTGCTTTTGTTCAGTAAAAAGATACTGTCCATATATAATGGGCTGCCTTGGTGAAACCTGCTCATCTTCCTGAATGTTAAACCAAAATGCCTTTGTTCAGGACCCTGTCCACCTGTGGATGGCTACAGGAAGGAAGAAATTAACATATCCTATCCCTAAATCTGGCCATTCCAGGACATATTTGCAAGATTAATGTCCTTTTTACTTTACTTCCTCACCTCCCCCATCTCTGTTCTATAGAAGAGCCTGGCATCCAGACCCTGATAAGATGGCTATTTTGAGATATTAGTCTGCAGTCTTCTTGGTCAGCCAGCTTTCCGAATAAAGTTGTATTCCTTTCCTCAACCCTTGTCTCTCACATTCATTGGCCTATCATGAGGCAAGCAGAGCAAGCTTAGACTCAGTAAAAGAAACTTCTACCAATGTTCAATGACTTCAAAGATGCTTGTTTGGGAAGTGTCTTCTCAGCTAGGAACATACTTCTCTGTCACAACATGGGGCACTCAGACTCCTAAAGATGACACCCCAGAGTTTCAAATACACTTTCATCGTGCATCCTTGGGAGAGTGCAAAGGCTTTGTTTCTAGAAGTCACGTGGAAACAATCTGAGTTTGGGTGTGGGGTGGGGCTCTTTCTCCTTCCTCTGCTATAGATGGAATTCCTGATAGGATGAGTTCTAGAACAAATAGATTCCTGCCAGCTAACCTTCCTCACCACAAAGTGTGTAAAACAAAAGCCTGGGGTCTCGAGGTGAGGGGCTTTTCTCCTTATTTCAAGGTCTTCGATAGGAACCGATAGCATTTGGAGTCACACCTGTTTTTGGTTCATTCATAGGAACTTGGAGAGTTTGTGAGCTAGATAAGAGAATCAAGGTTGTGTACAACTTTCTCAACCTGAAACCAGCTATTTCAAATGCTTTTGAACAAGCTTGGAATATGAAAACACTTTCACAGTTAAGCAGTCTAAATGAAGCTGCTACATTGTGTTTCAAACATAAATTGCTCAAAATGCAGAATAATGCTTCCAGCTAAGCACCATATCCCATTTCTTCTCCTACTTGGTTACCTTTTAATTGGTTCTTTGCTAATCTAAATTTTTAACACCGTCACATCATCCTGAATTTTTTGAAATTATCCTAATGATGAAATATCTGATCTTCATCCACCACTGAAATTTGTTGCTAGGAAAAAAAATATATCATCCTTATTTTAAATCTGTTACAAAACAGAAAAGAAGGTAAGGATAAAAATAAAATCATTCCAGAGAAATGATTCCTTAGGTTCTGATTCAGTTAATAATGACTTTCAACATTTCACATGAAAGAAATGCAATGACTTGCCATTGAATAACTGATTTTTATGCTTTTTGTATGCCTGTGCACTCAGTGATAATCAATTACCTTGCCTGTGTGATTTCATTACTTAGCTACTGTTTAGGAATTTTAATGTATTTTCTTTTTCCCCTTTCTTTGTAAAGGCTGTCTTTCAAAAGGCTGATTGGAACTTCCCTGGTTGTCCAGTAGTTAAGAATCCATGCTTCCATTGCAGGGGGTATGGGTTTGATCCCTGGTCAGGAAACTAAGATCCCTCATGCCATGCCATGCAGCCAATAGAAAGAAAAAAAAAAAAAAAAAAGACTGATTGGTAACAGTGGAAGGTAATATGGAAATACCACATACCTCTCCTTTCTG
This sequence comes from Bos taurus, assembly GCF_002263795.3. Lineage (NCBI taxonomy): Eukaryota > Metazoa > Chordata > Mammalia > Artiodactyla > Bovidae > Bos > Bos taurus. The sequence goes on from NC_037357.1 coordinate 104,903,400, forward strand.
TTTTATCCTGAATTTCAGATCTGCTGATAGCCATAGCATATACTTAATTTCTTCTCCTGTAAAGTTCTTTAGAGTGAGGAGGTCACGGCCCTTCAGCTGTACTTTATCCTGTAGTGGTTGCCCACATCTATGAAAAAGAAAAAGAAAAATATATATTTAAGAAAACAAAACCCATGTCCTATGGTAATTCATTGTTTAATTTTTGAAACAAAATATAGCAAGTCACGTGTAAACTCGTGTCTCTGCAAAGTGCTAATGCTTTCAAATTGATATGGCTGTGGTTTACATTTGAGATATCCAATTTTTTGAATGTTGAGAGAAAAGAAAAACTTGAGGAAAGAGGTTGAATTCTGCGCTGAAAATAATCATAAGTGGCTTTGTTACTTCATAGTTAGTCAAGTTACCCAAACTCTCTGCACTTAAATTTCTCACCTAGAAAATGAGTATAAGAAGCTTATAGAGTTGTTGTGAGGATGAAATTATTCGATATATGGAAATCAGATAGTGTCTGGCATATAATAAGTATTTGATAAATTTTAGCTAGTACTATTGAAATCATTGTTGTTTAGTCGCTAAGTTGAGTCTGACTCTTTGCAACCCCGTGGACTGTAGCCCGCCAGGCTCCTCTGTCCATGGGATTTCCCAGGCAAGAATACTGGAGTGGGTTCCAATTTCCTTCTCCAGGGGACCATCCCGACCCAGGGATGGAACCCAAGTCTCCTGCAATGGCAGGTGGATTCTTTACCACTGAGTCACCAGGGAAGCCCCGTAATTGAAATCATTAGATGGTACAAATAGAATATGTATGTACATACAAGAGAAAACAATTTCATTCATTTTCCTCTACTGCCTTTCAAATCTATCCTTGAAGAATTGTTCTTTGTTGTCCCCGGTCAGCTACAGTGGACCCTGTGGCTTTTCTAGTAACTTTCAGGGAAAGAAAAAGTTCTCTGCTAACTTTACTCCCTCAAAGAGTCTTGGTTAAAGAATGTATAATAATAATGATAATTTTTTTGACTTTAAGAAATGTACTGCAGGTTAATACCCTTTTCCTTCCAGCTCATGCCTAATTTAAGCTGGCCTCCTCCACAGGGGAAGGAGAACCATGAACTGTTTTCTCTGTTTCCTTACCTTTAGTTCCTCCAAGTAAAGTCAAAGGAAGGTGGGGAGTTAAGGGCCAGGCAAAGTCTGGTTCTGTTCTAAGAATCTAGCATTGGTATAGGTGTTTGAGGCTGATTCTTTTCTGGGGTACTTTTGAGGGTCCATGGAAGAAGTCTCTCGTCACTGGGAATTTCTCATAGCAGTTCTTGATGGCGGAAACATATCCAAACTCTTTTTGCTGAGATCTCCCCAACCTGGGTGCTTCAGGAAGTCTTTTGGTCATAATGTGACACAGCACCATGATAGGTCTCTTTCTTCATCCATATTGGTTCTTGGGAAACCCTGCATGTTCTTTGCTCTGACTAGAGTTGAGTCCGTCCCAGCATAGACTCTTGTTCTGCCATCAAAATAGCAAGCCAGCCAGTCCCTCTCTATATTTTCCACTTATAGGCCTGACATCACTGTACTATGTCTCCAAGCTCTCCTATTGAAGATATTAGTGCCATCATAGCCACTTGCCCTAGTCTTGAAGTGAGGGAATAATTCTCATCCATGTGAGGCACATCGTATACAATGGTTGTTGTTGCTGTTCAGTTGCTAAGTCGTGTCTGACTCTTTACAACTCCATGGACTGCAGCACTCCAGGCTCCTTTGTTCTTCACCATCTCCCAGAATTTGCTCAGATTCATGTGCATTGAGTTGGTGATGTTATCTAACCATCTCATTCTCTGCTGCCCTCTTCTCCTTCTGCCTTCTATCTTTCCCAGCATCTGGGTCTTTTCCAGTGAGTTGGCTGTTCTCATCAGGCAGCCAAAGTATTGTAGCTTCAGCTTCAACATCAGTCCTTCCAGTGAACACCCAGGACTGATTTCCTTTAGGATTAACTGGTTTGATCTCCTAGCTATACAAGGAACTCTCAAGAGTCTTCTCCAGCACCACAGTTTGAAGGCATCAATTCTTCGGTGCTCAGCCTTTTTTATGGTCCAACTCTCACATCCATACATGACTACTGGAAAAACCATAGCTTTGACTGTATGGACCCTTGTTGGCAAAGTGATGTCTGTGTTTTTTAATATGCTATCTAGGTTTGTCATAGCTTTCCTTTCTAGCAGCAAGCATCTTTTAATTTCATAGCTGCAGTCGCTGTCCACAATGATTTTGGAGCCTAAGAAAATAAAATCTGTCACAGCATCCACTTTTTCCCTTTCTATTTGCCATGTAGTGATGGGACCAGATGCCACGATCTTAGTGTTTATACAATGGTACATGGGTAAAATCCTCTTCAAATCTACAACTCACCTCCTGGTTTCTACAATCCATTGTAAAAGCTGGAGGCAATCACCAGTGGATTGCAAAACTAATTCTTGTGTACCTCCTTTGCAACCCCTGTTTTAGTGGTCTAAGCATCTCACTTCGGATTGAGGAAAGAGCCAGAACCTATTGGGCCTGGGCAGAAACTGAGACCAAGTCCCATTTTAACATTCTGTTACATTATGATGACAGTAACTGTTATTTGGGATAATCAGTATATAAAATGGACAGCATTTATTCTCAGTGTTCTCTCTATTTAATAATAATTAGTATTGTATACCATTAGAAATTGTGTATAACCAAAGTCAAATTGTGATTTACCACATATATTAAGCATTCATTTTACTTGGAGTAAAATGACTGTCAGAAAATAATCATGCTTGAACTCCAGCCTAACAAAAAAAAAGCTTGTGCTACTTGAGATGAAGAGTAAATTATCTGGTGGAATTTATGTCTTTTTGCATTGATAACAAGATAATAAGTAAGAAAATAACAAATTCTCTCAATTTGTTGTTTTCACTGCATGATGTCAAATAACTCAGACAAATGTATATTTTACTAAGTATCCAACTTTCTAGCAGAGCTTGTTTAATGTTCAGAAGGTGAACAGATTTTTTTCAGTAGACCTTTTATGAGATAAAGCCCTTCAGAGATTCTAATTAGTAAGGAAAGGGGCTTCCATAAAGATGGAGGGTTTGCGGGTTAGCTGGCTAATGATTAATTGATAGATTTAATACAAGATCTAATGATATATTCAACTCTAATAAAGATTAAAGTTTTCAGCCTATATGTGCATTAAAATTTTGCTCAACATTCCTAAGACCTACCATTGTCTTCAACTTTTTAAAATGTGTGATTCAAATACTCTTCAGATGGAAATTTCTTTAAAGCAATTGTCTCAATTTTTTTATTACAGATGCAAAACATTAAAAAATTTTGAAGATAGATCTACAATATATGTTTACTTACTTATATGTATTACTATCCTAATAGATTATGCACATAACAAAACATAAAAAAGAAATAAAAATTTTAAAGTGTAGAATAAGATTTAGATATTGTAAAACATAAATTTGTAAGTATACAAAAAATATTGCTAGCTAAAGAAGTTTCTAGAATAGATATTCATTTTCTTCCTTTTACTGAAACCCTAGTAAAAAGCTTACAAAATTGTGTCCAAGATCTGGGTAGTAACAGAAAACAATTTGATAACTTTAGAGATGTGGCATTTAGGCAGGAAATTTAATTTTATGTGTGTATGTCGGTTTTATGTTTGACTCTGATAATATTAACTAGTGATACTATCTAGTACTGTTGAGTGCTTGGAATATACAAGTAGTGATGTTGTTGAGAAGTAAATCCTTTGTCTGGTATTCATGCATTTTTCTCTGTCAGTTGGATCCTTCTAGGATCTGTAAACAGGTTTAACATGTCTGGCTCGGGATGGAGGCATGGCAGCTTAATCTTTCCCAATTCACACTGTCAACTACAAATAGGTACTTGCCATGGGCACTTACCATCTACCTCTACAAGGATTAAATCATGAGCTACTGTAGCTGCTGACGTTCAACACTCCATGAAAGGAGTTCAGGGTGGAGAGCAGGAATGAGGCACTCTGTGCTCAGGGGAAAAGCTGGCAGGACAGATCTTTAGATAGTTAGATAAATTCAGGAGCTAATTTTATGAGCCCAATTCCTGTATCTCCCCATATTTAGAAAAGCACTAAAATCCTTCACAGTGATGACTGTTCTTCATGACTAGCAAAAGCTTCCCGAGACTAGTAGAAACCTTCTGGAAAAATATGTGCTTGATTGCATGTACTTCCCCTTCACCAAAATCTCATACATACTGACCTTCCCCACTGTCTCTTTGGAGCAGTCTCTTAGAGCTACCTGAGGTGCTCTCTCCCAGGCTGCAGTCCGCACCTCATTTTGCATCCACACCGCAATAAAACTTAACTCGCAACTCTCATGTTGTGCATTTTTTTTAAGTCAACAACATTTAAGGCAGCTCTGAGAGTATTATTTCTTCTGGAATAAGGTCCAAACAATATAAAATCACAGAAGACAAACTTTCTTGACTCTGTGTCTTACAATAACACATTAATATTCCATGGGTTAAGATGTCACTTGATATTATATTAAAAGGGGAAGGGAAAAAACCTTCCTGGAAAACCCCACTCCCTAGATTCAAGAAATTTGGGAAATATCACTATAGTTGTTGAATTTGCATCCATCAAAACCAGGAAAAACAAACCACGGGCTAATTTTCAGGCCTTTTCTAATTCCCTAGAGTTCAAGCTCTGACTCCTGGCTATATTGGAGCCCACGAAAGCTGAGTTGCCAAACTCCAACACTTAAGGGATTCAGTATCCTCCCTTACTTTCAGCCCCTATAGGGTTTTGTTATATTTGTGTGCTTAGTCGCTCAGTCATGTCCAACTCTTTGCAACACCATAGAGTGTAGCCCACCAGGCTCCTCTGTCCAGGGGGATTCTCCAGGCAAGAATACTGGAGTGGGTTGCCACGCCCTCCTCCAGGGGATCTTCCCAATTCAGGGACTGAATCCAGGTCTCCCACATTGCAGGCGGATTCTATACTGTCTGAGCCACTTGGGAAGCCCTTGTTGCATCTACTCTGCTCTAAGTACTCACAGGACTATATGCTTCATTGAATGCATATCATAGATTTTAGAATTGTGGTGGTGTGGTTGAATCTCAGAGAAAAATAATTGGAAATGAAAAGGAAATAGAACTTTTGAAGAGCACTGATTTTTCTCCCCCCTTCCCATGAAAGGAAATAGCAAAATAATGGTGAAAGAGGAGGGGCAGCAACACCTTTAGCTGCTGCAAAAGAGCGTCAACTTCCAGCTCTTTATTGCCCAAACAGAAAACAGATTGGAAGAGGTAAAAGGTCTCTGAAGCTTTCTCAAGTTTGTCCTTACAAACTTTAAGAAATTTCTAAGTTGGAGGTAGGGTTAGAGTTAGGGCTGATATTCTGCTTTTGGGATTGTGTTGTGAGAGGCTCTTTTTATTTCTCCATTGACAGATTTGAGTTTAAAAATAGAAGACACCAACATCCTGCCAGAATATTCCCTTCTTGTCCAGACCATTCATTTTCAAATTTATATAGTGACAGAAGCCTTATTTCAAATTCTTTTCCTTAGACCACAAGAGATCAGAAGAATACCTGTTGTGTCTCTAGTCTCCACAGGGCAGCAGCTGATATGTTGCCCTCCTTCCTGTTACTGTGGAATCACACCTCCAATAAACCAATAAATCTTAGCAGATAAGCTATTAAAAAAAAAAACAGTTCTGGCTTTGCACAGCAGTGAGGGACTGTAAATAACTATTAAATCTGAAGCCATGTAAAATAACCTTAATAATCAAAGGGAGAAATCACAATTGTTCTGTGACTTAAGTTTTTTTGGCAAAACATTACAAACTCTCTTATAGTCAGTTATAAAGGCTTAAGGAAATGAATAAAAGAGTAAAACTGATATATATTTAGTACATTGTCATTTAAAACATTAGAAACATCAAGAATTACAGTGTTTTATTTCTTTGTAAAAATTATCAGGTAGTTTGAACAGTGTATGCTGTCTTATCACGTTTGTTACGCTTTGGTGAATTGTTATACTTCTAAGTTTGAATCCACTTCCAACATTTTATTCTTTGAACTCTTAATATTGTGAAATCTCTCTGAGAATTCCTTTAATTCTTTAAATATTTAGTATTTGGCTGCTCTGGGTCTTAGTTATGGCATGTGGAATCTTCTAGTTGCAGCACGTGGGATCTAGTTCCCTGACCAAGATTGAACCTGGGCCCCCTGCACTGGGAGCACAGAGTCTTAACCACCTGAGCACCAGGGAAGTCCTGAGAATTCCTTTAGTGTGAAATGTTTTACTGGTATCACTTCCTCTGGAATATCTTCATACTTTTGGTCACACCACTATACTCGTTTATGTCGATAAGTTTGTTTTCACTAAGTTTCTCTAGCTACATAGCTAGAACCTCTCAAATAGTAGCAGGGTCAACAACCCCACAGTCAGCTATTTCTTCTATAAATACATTTGCATTCACATTTAACTTGTCAATGTTATTATTTTTCTTTCTCTGCTGCATTTTCACCTCTTTCAGACAACTCTGTCTTTTAATTATCCATTTTTTATTAAAGTGTCACACAGGCTTATCACTGGAAGAAGAGAAGGCAGAACAACTATACTCTTTAATGTGTGTAGGTGAACTGGGTAACAGCTGCACAGTGAGCAATCAGCAACAGACTTTGAAAGAAGTGATGTGATTGGCCACCGATCATGAAGTGCATCTGTTATGTACACAGTGATTTGTGAACTGAAGAGCCAGCAATGGATGGATGTGAGAGTTGGACTATAAAGAAAGCTGAGCGCAGAAGAATTGATGCTTTTGAACTGTGGTGTTGGAGAAGACTCTTGAGAGTCCCTTGGACTGCAAGGAGATACAACCAGTCCATCCTAAAGGACATCAGTCCTAGGTGTTCATTGGAAGGACTGATGTTGAAGCTGAAACTCCAATATTTTGGCCACCTAATGTGAAGAGCTGACTCATTTGAAAAGACCCTGATGTTGGAACAGATTGAAGGCAGGAGGAGAAGGGGACGACAGAGGATGAGATGGTTAGATGGCATCACTGACTCAGTGGACATGAGTTTGGGTAAACTCTGGGAGCTGGTGATGGACAGGGAGGCCTGGAGTGCTGCGGTTCATGGGGTCGCAAAGAGTTGGACACGACTGAGCGACTGAACTGAACTGAACTGAGCCAGCAATGAAATTTTTACTTTAGGCAACTAAACCCAATTAATGTCCCATGGCAACTGAAATTTGAACTGTGTACTTGAGAAAACTGTGGTAATTAAAATTCCTTCGTGTGGGGACCATACAAAGGAACAACTGTTTGTACTCCAGATGCATTCCCATCACAGGCTTCCTTTCACATACTCCTCCCTCTGTCCACAACACTCGCCCCACAGCTGTCAAGCTCTCTTTCTCATCCTTAGGCTGGGGGCTTAAATACCACCTCCTATGAGATTCCTTCCCTGTACCAAGTAATCTCTGCTTTGGCTTCATTTTCCTCAAAACACCTATCACAATTTTTAATACAGCAGGTTGGCCAGAAAGTTTGTTCAGGTTGGAAACCAGAAGGAACTTTCTGGCCAACCCAATCTATTTGTGTCTGTCCACTGCTTACTTTTTTTTTTCTTAAGGTCTTTAAAAAATTGATTTATTTATTTTTGCCTGCATCGAGTTTTAGTCACAGCACATGGGATCTGTTATGGCATGCAGACTTCTCTCTAGTTGTGGCACTCGGGCTCCATAGCTGTGGTGCCTGGGCTTAGTTGCCCTGTAACATATGGAATCTTAGTTCCCCAACCAGGGATTGAACCCAAGTTGCTTGCATTGGAAGGTGGATTCTCAACCACTAGGCCACCAGGGAAGTCCCTGTTCACTTCTTACTTTTAATCTTCCCATTAAATTGCATGACCCACGATGTCAGAGGTCCTGCCTGTTTTGTTCATTAATATATCCCAGTGCTGCTTGCAATGCCTGGAATATAGTAGGCATTCAATAAATATTTCTTAAGTAAATGAATGATTGAATGAGGTAGAAGTAAATCAATTTGTATAAGGAATTCAGCAGATTTCTGGGCATGAATTTAGAGAGATTCGCCATGATGGATTTTTAAGGCCCTGACTGAAGTCTGATGACCAAAAAAGATACCAAATTGCCCCACCCTCAAAAGAATTAATGTTGAGGCAAGAGCAAGTGTGGGCTGTGGTCCAGGCTGAACACAAGGCCTAAGAGTCATGGAGGAGAATTGATTGCGGCCTGGTATGTTGCTAAAGCTGAAATTCCCTAAGGTTCTACAGTATTTGCACTGTTGGGAAGAATAGTTGGACATATACACATGAAATAAAAAAAAGCATTATAACCTCAAATCCTACAGATAGTAGCCTGAGACAAGTGCAAAAACTAGAAAACTGGTAAGAGTACCTGGTGGATGAGTTTTTGTCCATAGTACCATGAGGGTCAAATCCGAAATACATTAATAGTGAACTATACCAATATTTCGGAGAAAGCAATGGTACCCCACTCCAGTACTCTTGCCTGGAAAATCCCATGGACGGAGGAGCCTGGTGGGCTGCAGTCCATGGGGTCGCTAGGAGTCAGACACGACTGAGCGACTTCACTTTCACTTTTCACTTTCATGCATTGGAGAAGGAAATGGCAACCCACTCCAGTGTTCTTGCCTGGAGAATCCCAGGGATGGCGGGGCCTGGTGGGCTGCCATCTATGGGGTCGCACAGAGTCGGACATGACTGAAGCGACTTAGCATACCAATATTTTGGTTACCTCTTTCCATGAACCCCTTTTGGACAGAATAAGTTCCCAAGGTTCTTGGGGACAAAAAGATTGGAGCAGTAGATCCTGTCCATCTGTCATACCAGCCTGAGAGGGTTTGAGTGATTAACTGGAAAATTTTTTTAAAGTTATATCTCACCTGTTTAAGGGGTTCATAATGTTTACACCATTGAAAGACCATTAGAGCAGCCACCACCTTTTCTCAGTTCTATCCAGGAGGTGGGGCAGGAAATGTTGGCTTGGGGAAAAGACCTGTTTTTCATAGATATCAAGAGCTAACCAGGACAGTTTATCACTGGAAGGAAAGCAAACACAATGGTTCCAGTTTAAATTCCTATCCTGTTTACTGTCTCCTCATAGACCTCCCCTTGGCTCCAAAATGGAGTTGCCACACCTCTTTCCTGAGCTACTCAAAAATTAGAGGAAAATTGAAAACCTCCACAGTTGTACCATGTCAAAATACCTCCATTACAGGCACCCTCCTTTTTTTTCCTTGTTTGTGTTAAGCATTTCTTGCTTTCTGGTGACAAACCCACATTCTAGTTAGTTAGCCAGATAAAACTGCTGACCTAAATGGCTTTTAAGTTCTCATAGAGACCCTGTGCTTCAGTTGGAAGCAGCCCAGTCTGGTTCATGAGCACCCAAACCAAGGCCAGAATGACTATTTCAGTGTTCCCATAAAATGCCTGGTCTCTTTGTACTTAAGTGTGTCTCCTTGGTAAACCAGCCCTAAACCACATTATCATTTTCAGCCAACACATAACAGGGAGGATATAGTATTGGAGAAAACAATGAGAAGCATGTATAGATTTTTCCATCAAAACTGTCATGGCAATCGGGTTAAAGCCAGAGCTTTTGAAAAAAGGCAAGACTCATTCATCACATTAATTTTATCCCTTCAAAAAATAATTACAGATGTTTTTCAACCCTAGATCACTGAATGCTAAGAAGTTAGGCCAAGGTAATAGTAGACCCTTGTGTTAGCTTTACCCAAATATCTTCCTAGCTAAAAAATGGAAGAGAATTCTCTATTGGCAGAATGAAGCCTTTCATTGCTAGAGTGCATTTTCCAGCTCTAGTAAACTGTTTGGAGTCTGGGGGAAGACCTGGATGTGTTCCCTTGTATAATTGTATTTTGTTGGAAGAGAAAGTGCTTAATTTGAGTAAAATGTGGTCAGTCAGAAACAGACTTTGCCAGAGTAGGAAAAAACTCAGTGTTAAATGATATTTTGATCCCTATGGAGAATTTGAGATAAAGACTTTAGCTTCTGGAGGCATAAGAGAGGGCCAATGGATGATATGGCAGAGATTTTTTGGTTTCTTTAACATTACAGACTGATACAAAAGGCATACTTTCTTGGTGTTTTTTTCCTTCTTTACTGAGGTCTTTTGCTTATCTTTAAAAGGGGGCGAAATATTGAATAAGGGTAGTTTGGCCAATTTGATCAGTGTGGAAGGATCAAAGTCATCAAGCAATGGAATGAAAAGAGCTGCTGCTGCTGCTGCTAAGTCGCTTCAGCCATGTCCGACTCTGTGTGACCCCATAGACGGCAGCCCACCAGGCTCCCCCGTCCCTGGGATTCTCCAGGCAAGAACACTGGAGTGGGTTGCCATTTCCTTCTCCAATGCATGAAAGTGAGAAGTGAAAGTGAAGTCGCTCAGTCGTGTCCCAATCTTAGCGACCCCATGGACTGCAGCCTCCCAGGATCCTCCGTCCATGGGATTTTCCCCATGGACTGCAGCCTCCCAGGATCCTCCGTCCATGGGATTTTCCAGGCAAGAGTACTGGAGTGGGGTGCCATTGCCTTCTCCGATCATTTTCCATTTTTGGCCTTAAATCCTCATTTGAAAAAGTAAGAAAGTGAACTACAAATCAGTGATCCTTCATGTCTTTGTCTTCCACAATAGTCATGAAGTTCATATATACAAGATTTCCCACAGGCCACACTGGAGCCAGCTGAATTCTCAGTGGCCAAACTTTCATTTCATCCTGTTGTTTCCATCTCAGAAAAAAATATGCATTGCATATTGCAATGCGTGCCAGGGAGAGTGACTCTTTTTTCACAAAACCCTTGAATATGATCCTATTGATCTGGGAAATCAAAGCACAAATTGTTTCCAAATTTCTATATTTTTAGACATAATGATAATTTATTAATAAAAATATACTTGCAGCCTTTCTCACCGTTGCCACATGGTCGTATGCAGTATAAATTACTACTGATAACTGGGTGACTAAAGGATGTCAAAGCTAACTTAGATTGTCAGTATTCTAAAACTGCAAAACTTAGCCCTCATCTGAAAATTGAAGACTGGGATAAGGATTAGCTTCATGTAGACTTACTATTAAAGGGCTGGAAACCAGAAACTGTTGAAAATCTGTGGCCACCTCTCTTTCTTTTATCTTGGGTAAATCGCTAAATTACTAAAAATAACAAACTAGAAATAAAACCCCAATTCTACTCTTGGCCAAGGGAAACATCGCGACCCTTCCTTTCTTGGTCTCTTGCCTTGCAGAGTTTTCTGAAGTCAAGAAATATGTTTTTTTAAAGGCATTTATTTTCAGTTATGAAGGAAAATGTGAATAATCATAGAGGACTGTCTTCTGTCCATGACATGAGAGCACGGATGGCCTGTAATGGCTATGTCTGTGTATGTGTGTCCACGTGTGTGTAGATGGGCATGTGTGTGGGATGAAGGGAACTTAATGAGTTCTGTAAGCCCTTAGAGAGGTCTGGAATGAAATACCTGAAAACCAGTCACCTCCGGCTCCAATCCATAACCTCCACAGAATTGGGTGGCTTAGCTCAATATTCTCTGAAGAAATTTCTATTTGTGAGATGAAATTGAACTGCACTTACAAATGGGTCTTCTCTGATAAAGAAAGAATTTTTTTTTTAGTGGTTTCTTTAAAAGCTGTGTTTCCCATAATAGGCAACAAATCATAGAATACTGTCTATTATCCAAACACAGCCAGGCTCTCGAGCCTTGTTTGTGAGATGAAAAGCCGATGGATTTGGGTGTTTTTGGCAGTCTTGGTGTCTGATCCTATTGATTTTGTGTAAAAAAAAAAAAAAGAAAGAAAATTGACTAAAAATGATTGATCTGGGAGCCTGTGTAGATGGCTTTAGCCTCACTCAAGTGGTTATTTTATCACGTCCATGGCCATATGGCTGCTCACTTCAAAACTGTGAAGCCCCCACTTGTGGCATTGCCAAACCCTAACCACGTATTTCTTACTGCTCCCTAGTGCTAAACGCATGTGGTATATTTCATAACAGGGACCCTCCACCGTTCCAAGAGAGATGGGTGGGGGGTGGCTGGTGGGGTTGAAAAAGAACCCGAATCTCTGAAGAAGGCTGAAAATCAAAGTAAAAATACCATATAGGTGGAGATGACAAGAAGATTTTCTCTGTTGTTAATGGGTCATCAAAGACTGTAGGTATTATTGAGTGCTTGCTAAGTCGTTTCAGTTGTGTTCAACTCTTTGAGACCCTATGGATTGTAGACCATCAGGTTCCTCTGTCCATGGAATTCTCCAGGCAAGAACACTGGAATGGGTTGCCATGCCTGCCTCCAGGGGATCTTCCCGACCCAGGGATCGAACCTGTGTCTCTTATGTCTTCTGCATTGGCAAGCGGGTTCTTCTCCTTTAGTGCCACGTGGGAAGCCCCAGTAGGTGTTACTGGAGATCAGCAAGTCTGAATTCATCTAACGGGTAGTGTGGCTCATTAAAAGAGTAGGAAAGAAAAATACTCATGCCACATGAAAATCACAGCATTTCCACGTTAAGTCATTTTTCAACAGACTCATTCTCTATAGTTTCTAATAACATGGGTGATCCGAGGCTTTTGTATTTTCAAATAGCCAGTATGGATTTGAGGTGATTTAGTCTTACTTTTGCCTCAGCCCTGACTCACTGTGAGAGACAGCTAGCCAGGATTTTCAGAGTCATAGTCTGGCTACTGGATATAGAAAATAGAATGTTAATAAATACCCCAAAGTGCCTAAATATTTGTTTCTTATTTTTGGTTTTGGCTGCACTGTACGGCATGTGGGATCTTAGTTCCCCAACCAGGGATCAAACCTGTGCCCCCTGCAGTGGAAGTGTGGAGTCTTAACTACTGGACCACTGGAATTTCCTACCTAAATACATGAAAGAGGTTTTAGTAGCAAAAATTTAACTTGTAATAATGTTAAAAGGGCTCAGATGGTAAAGAACACAACTGCCAATGCAAGAGACGTAACAGACATGGGTTCTATCCCTGGATCAGGAAGATCTCCTGGAGAAGGGCATGGCAACCCATGCCTGGAGAATTCCATGGACAGAGGAGCTTGGCGGGCTACAGTCCATGAGGTCACAAAGAGTCAAACACAACTGAGTGACTAACACTTTCACTTTCAATGGTAAAAAATCATCACTGTGATTTTCAAAGAAAAGTATAAATTTAAGCTCCAAGCTTTGGTTATTCATTCAGCTGATTATTTCTAGCTCAGTGATGAGCCTTTGTTAAAAAAGTATGGAATAAAATTTCATCACACTCTTAATAGATGTAACTCAGTGGGATGGAATGATAAAATAATGAACACTTGCCTGTCACTTTACAATTTCCACACAAATTATCTTACAGATTACTGCTAGACTGTGAATTCATGTGTCTGGAATGAAATAACTTTTTATCTTATTTACCGCTGTATCTCCAACACCTTGCTTAGGGCATGGCACAAAGTAGGCACTCAATAGCTATTTATTAAATTAATAATTGAACCACACTGTGATGTAGGCAGAACATGTATTACACTTTCTCTCATTTTGTAAGTGAAGCAATGTCAAAGAAAAGTTTAGTAGCTTGCTCAGGGTCATATAGCCAATAAGTGGTGGTGACAGGCCTTGAACCCAGTTCTTTAGACTCTAAACCTGAGCTTTCCTCTGGCTTCTGTTGTCTAGCTCTGCCACTAACTAGTAAACCTCATTATCTCTCTGGACCTCATTTGCCTTATCTATAAAATAAGAGAAGGCGTTATTCTGTAGCTCTGAGGTCCCAGCTGCATCTAATTCTATGGGTGTAATTTACAGTATCATTTACTACGTCGTTCTGGCTTCTGAGTGGTGCTAAAGGTAGAGTCCAGAGAGTCCAGAGCTGTCAGGTGGCCCAGAGAGGGGAGGCCCAGGGCCACTTAACAGTGGGAGAAAACTTCAGACTAGAAGCTTCTAACTTTAGGAAGTCATTGAGGTCGTTTTGAGATTGGTTTAGGTTGTCAAGAGGCACTGGGAAAATTCTGATTGTTAACAGGCAACTACTCCAGAAGTCTTCTGGGAACAATGTCCAAATTTGAGAGCATTGCTTCCCTGATTAACCCATCACCCCTGTCTCGTTTCCTGGGGGACAGGCTCCACACTGCCTTCGACTGTGTGCATAGACAATTGACTAATTCTGAGCATGATGTAGCTTTTTTTTTCTTCTTATTTATTTGGCTGCACCATGTCTTAGTTGAGGTATGCAGGATCTTAGTTCCCTGACCAGGGATTGAACCTGGACCCCCTGCATTGCAAGCTTGGAGTCTTAGCCACTGGACCTCCAGGGAAGTCCCAGGATGTAGCTTTTTAATGAATTCATTGGAGACAGCCTCGTTTCACATGCTAACAAAAAATTCAGAAATTGATTTTAAATTTAGATTTTTCTTTTAAAAATATCATTATCATCATCACATACAAGGCTTCTTTCCAGCAGTTTGCAAGTATTTATCTAGTCATTCTTTTGGGGTCTGTTTTTTTAAAGAATGAATCAATCCCCATGCTCTAGAATGATATATTGTTTTCAGGCTGACCTAAATACAAGCAGAAGGCCCCATGGAAATTAGTTTCTCTCATTTCCTTCAGCCACTTGCTCCTTTAGAATGTACACAAATGGAAGATGTCAAGAACATTTAGTCTGTTATACCTGCCACAGTCCCCCCATCCCAACCCCACCCCTAGCACCCTGTGAAATCTGATTACAGGGGATTGAGGAATGAAAGCTCAGCTGGAATTAGAGACAGCTGTCTACAATAAGGATAGAACTTGCCACTATAACAGAAACACTATAGCAGAAAGCAGCTTTAGGAGGTGGCACTCCTCTGCAGAATAGAACTTCATTTATCACCACGGCTCCTAAGTCAGACTCTAGTCTCTGGCCATCACTTACCGAAAATTTCGAACCACGAAATTGTGACCATTTCTAAGAGCTGCATTGTTCAACAGGGTCCTTAGATGAAACAGCATCTTTTGATCGTGTAAAGGGTGATTCTGTGCTGTTGAAAATGCCGCACCAAGGTAGCCAGTGGGGTCCACCTGAAAGCTAAGAGTGGTTTCGATCACAGTGAGAGAGCAAAGGTAATATTGCCCTTCAACTACCTTATCAAGTTCCCCAGGCTAGAGATAGTGCAGGGCAGGGTCCAGGAGTATTTGAACTTTAAGCCATGCTCCACCATTGTGTATTTTTTTTTTTTTTTTTGGTGGTGTTGGGGGTCGGAATCCTAACACTTTTGGTGCTTAGACTCCTCATTTTTCATCATATATTTATGCTGTCACATACTTGTACCAAATCAATTGACAAGTACTCATTGAGCGTATAATATATGCAAGAGACTGCAGGGCTGGCTGCTGCGAAGGTACATAGAAATAACTCATTCAGAAAATGCGAATTGGCAATGCAAAACTCCAGATGTAGACATGACATCCCTGAGTATTTTCAGTAATAGCACTTTCCTCCCTCTAAGCCTCAGCCTATCCACAAAAACAAACAGAAAGACGTGCCCTGGAAGGTATTTTGTGTGTGTGTGTGTGTGTGGCACAAAAGCTGGAGAGGGGCTGGAGATGGAGTAAAAAGATCTCAAGCCTGGAGCTCCCATTGTGCCTTGCACATAGTAGGTCTTCAATAAGTAAGGAGCTGCCTATTAACTCCTACAGAAACCCATCATCTGCATAAGTGAGGAGGTGGGGTACCAAATGTTCCTCCCCTTGCAGCCTATCTGGGCAACTAAGGGGCCAATCCAGAGGTTCACCCTCACTCATTCGTTCATCCGTAGTCGTAGATCGGATGTTTTCAAAATCTGTTCTGTGGCAGATACTGGGCGAGACTGGAATTTCAGGGAAGGAGGATGATCTCATCTTTGCAGAGTTTAGTATTTGGTAAAAGTCATAGATCTGTAAATAAATACCCATAACAGATGCCTATAGGGGACACCTTATTGGAGACATCCAGGTAAAGTGCAACCTCATCACAGATAAGGGAGAATTCTGAGCTGGGGAGGATGGGAGGCAGAGTAAGAGGGTAAGGTAAACACTTGCTTGATGTTTGTGGAATGCAAAAAAAAAAATAGTGCCATTTTAAAACCAACTATGACCACTTCAGGGGTAGGGAGGGTTGTGATATGATGTTATAATTAGTAGCAGGGAAATTTATTGACACGATTCCCTTCTACTCACAGAGAATGAGGTGGGATATAGAGGGAAAGACTGAAATCTCCAAACCTCTGCCACATCTTCTGTTCTGGAAAGACTATTCCAGGCAGACTGTTTGCAGAGGCGGGGCGGGGAGTCGGGGGGTGGTGGTGGTGGTGAGAAAGCAGATAGTGAACGCACCACGTGGGAGACGAGATGGCAGCTCTGTTTGAAAAGATCGCTTTAAAAGCGTTGTTGAAGTGACAAAACTGGCCTCTTGTTGGAGAGCTTTTAGTGAACAGATCTGATCTACCTAATACAGGGAAGGAAACTGGATGCTTGCAGGGAGACACGAAGAGAAGTGGGCAAACTGCACTCAACTGCATGCTGATGTAAAGCCCACCTCTTCAGTCAAGGATGCTACCCACACAAACAATTCATCTGAACAAAGCTCAGGGAGAAACCATGCAGTCTGCCATGCCACATGGCAGAGAACGTGGGCAGCACTGCTGAGATGCCAAAGTGACTCACAAACCCTCATCCTTCTATGCAGGTAGGAGTTCAGTCTCCCAGAAAGGACTAAGAAAAGCTTACCCTCCACTTAACCCCCAGAGAGACTGGAAGAGAGGTGCTGTACCACAAGTGCAATGAGTGTAAAGGTCATTTCACTGACTCCCAAAAGACAAGCTGTCTCAATGAACATTTGGGTCACAGGTGGAAAGACAGCATACAGGGTTTGCCATCAGTCCTCAGAATTCGTACAGGCGCTCTTATGGACCACCCCCATGACTCCTCTAATTCCACTTCAACTGCCGGCTTTGGCTTCTGACCTAGTTCCTTTGTTCACCCAGCCCTTCATTCATTCCCTCTCCTTTACCACCACCACCAGTAGGCTGAGGCTCTGTGTTGGGCGGGCTCTGAGGGATGCAGTGATAACCAGGAACGATGAGTCCTTTCCCACAGGGAGTTCACCATTTGGAATGACTCCAGAGCACAACTTCTGTCTCTGTCCCCTGACCTCGTGCATCCGCACCAAGAAGGTAGGGCTTATCCCTTGTGCCCTTGCTTCAGGCCCTTTGGGACCTCCAGCTTGGAGGGTCCCTCATCCAGCTTCCATTACTGGTGGTTGGGGATTAGGTGGGGTTCCTGGAGGAAGTAGCACTGATCCTTGATGAACTGGAATGAATTAGGGAATTGTCAAAACTGGAGGGGGGCTACAAAAGATAGACCCAACGGAACAAATAGGGTGTGTGGGGTAACAAGAATTAGGGGAGTGGATCCACTCTATCCTTGACCATGTAAATGAAGCCCTGCCACCACCAGGCCTGCTATGAAAAACACAAAACCATGAGCATCCACGTCCTGTTTGTATCCCCTTGGTATTTGGTCTTCCCCTACATACCTGCCAATTCTTTTTTAAATTTCCCGACATAATATTTTATTCAAAATGAAGGAAATAGAGAATAAGTCTATAATTGGAATACACTATTTTTCTATTGTCTTTTTTCCCATAAATGATTATTATTGTGATTACATTTATTGATACCTATTATTAATCACACCATAATAATGAGTGATTATTATTATGGTGATTTCAGGTACAAAATCCTTCCTTCCCCCAAAAGTTTTCTTCTACTTGAAATTTTCATCCATTGTATCATTGTTTGGGATTAAGCATTACTTCAGATGAAATTTATTACATAAAATGCATAAAACAGCAACTTGTTAGGATAATACTGGCATAGAAATAAGCTTTAAAAAATCATCTGTAAGAGTTTCCTAGGACAGAGATCATGGTGAGGGGGTGATGACTTTTGTTGTTGGGGAAGCATACCTGCCACTTTTTTTTTTTAATTCTGTATTTATTGTTCAGCATGCAGGTATCTTAGTTTCTAAGCCAAGGATTGAACCTGGGCCTCCTTCAAGTGAAGCACAGAGTCTTAACCACTGGACCACCAGGGAAGTCCCCTGTCACTTCTTAGTGCACAGGCCTATAGCTTTCTGGCTGAGAATAAAGTCCTCATATTCCTCAGTCCTGTGTGGGCAACCATGAGGCATGTTTTACATGCTCTTCCATAGGTCCCCAGTGGGACTAAGCCCTGATCGCCCACAGTAGTCACCTGCCTGTCGATTCACCCTCTATTAACTGCCTTCCCTTCACTGTCTTACTTCCCTCCATCCCCTACCAGTGCTTCCTGGGATCATCTCCCAAATAAACTACTTGAACCCAAATCCCTTTCTCAATATCTGCTTCTATGGGAACCCAGTCTTTGCCCAGGTCTACTTACTTAAAAGTTTTTCAGTGCTCTGCTTCTTACTCGTTTCTTCAGGGCCCTCCTATCTCTGATTTGGGCTTTCAGTGTCAACATCTTTGTATCCTATAGCATTTCAAACACTCTCAGGTCTGGTCCTTGTTACCCTGTACCTGGTGGTATGCTGGTAAATATTTAATAACCAGCTCTTCAAAAAAGAAAAAAGTTCTGACTTGTGGCATTGACCAATTTGTGTGGTATAAATGTTCCCACCGTGGACAGCTTCAGGCTACAAAGTGACATCACTGAACACAGAGTTGGGAAGAGAGGTGTAAGATTGGCTCTTGCAAGTCATTGTCAGCTGACAACTCCCACACAGAAAGGAGGATTCTCTCAAGACTGGAAAGGAATAATGGAACCAGATTCTTGAGGGCCTTGAAATCCAGATTATGGAATTAAGAATTTAATCTATCGTCAGAGGAAGATTATCAAAGTTTTAGAGCTGGGGCAGACAGGGGGACATATGCCATTGTCTGCATTGTGTTTTGAAGGCTTTAATCCAGCAGCACTGTGTAAGAAGTACAGTGGGGAGAAAATGGAGACAAAGAGACGTTATTGTGTGGGACTAATTGAGAAAGTAGCATTGGCATATATACACTACTATGTGTAAATAGATAGCTACTGGGAAGCTGCTCTATAACACAGGGAGCCTAGCCTGGTGTTCTGTGATGACCTAGAGAGATGGGATTGAGGGGGTCGGAGGGAGGCTCAAGACAGACAGGATATATATACATATATATATATGTATATAGTTATGACTGATTTGCCTTGTTGTACAGCAGAAACCAACACAATATTGTAAAGCAAATATCCTCCAAGTAAAGGTAAATAAATAGAATAATAAAGGCCTGAGAACATACTGCTGCTGCTAAGTTGCTTCAGTTGTGTCCGACTCTGTGCGACCCCATAGATGGCAGGCCACAAGGCTCCGCCGTCCCTGGGATTCTCCAGGCAAGAACACTGGAGAACATACTAGGGCTGTGGAAATGGAAAACTAGAGATGGATGGAAGAGAGATTTAGGGTTTAGAATCCACCTATCAGGACAATTGGGTGGATGGTAAGGGAAGAGAGATGGAGAAGTTAAATAGACTCCAGGATTTCAAGTGTAATCACACTTGGTCTAAAATTCCAAATAGCTAAATGTCATAATTAGGGATATAAAAATCATTTCCTGACATTTAGAGCTTGTAAGTATCGTATATGAACTTGCAATATTTCTTTGAAATCGCTACTGCACTTCCCTAGTGAAATCTAAGCACTGAAGAGGGAATCAATGTTACGTAAAGGAAAGAATTATGGGAAGGACATTTGAAGATCAAATGTGATCTCTGGGTGAGTCACTAATGGTGAATTTGGCCAAGTCACTGGACTCCTCTAAGACCCTCAGAGTCCTTATCTGTTCAACTAAAGGTTTTATCAAAATGGGCTATGACACTGCTTGGGAAATTTTAACATGCTAACCAAACATGGGCTTCCCTGGTAGCTCAGGTGGTAAAGGGTAAAGAATTCGCCTGCAATGCAGGAGACCTAGGTTCGATCCCTGGGTCGGGAAGATCCCCTGGAGAAGGGAATGGCTACCCACTCCAGTATTCTGGCCTGGAGAATTCTATGGACAGAGGAGCCTGGCAGGCTACAGTCCATGGGGTTGCAAAGAGTCTGACATGACTGAGTGACTTTCACCTTCAGCTTCAACCAAACATGGCATTCAGTGTCTAAAAACATTGACATAGCTATTTAGCCAAAGATCTATTGCAAATCTGAGCTCTGTACAAATAAGACATATGGCTGTTAATTGCAGTGAGAGGCTCTGTTTATTTCAAAGGGTTACTATTTACATAAATACTTTTTATGGCGGGTTGTCTAGAGTCTTTAAGATTCTAAGAAACCACAGCATTTGCATGCAGTACACACTTCAGTTACAAGCTCTGTTGGGTTGTTGCCTATAGTTTGTCTTCCACCGGATATGAATAAAGAAGCATGTATCTGTCTGAGACCAGTAGGCATCTTGTGGCCACGAGGAGAAGCAGCCTTAGAATGAAACTGTGGTTTGGCAGAGTGAAAGAAGAAAGGAATCTTGATCATTTATGACATCATTGAGTTGTAAAATCAACCAATCTCACACTCTTCCTACCACTGGACACCTTGTTATGCATTTCTGTGCTGTCTATGCTTAGTGGCTCAGTTGTGTCCGACCCTTTGCGACCCCATGGACTGTAGCCCACCAGGTTCCTCTGTCCATGGGATTTCTCAGGCAAGAATACTAGAGTGAGTTGCCATGTCCTCCTCCAGGGGATCTTCCTGACTCAAGAATCGAACCCAGGTCTCCCACATTGCAGGCGGATTCTTTACCGTCTGAATATTGTGTTGGCCACAAAGTTTGCTTGGGTTTTTCCATAAGATGTTACAGAAAAACCTGAATGAACTTTTTGGCCAACTCAGTAAAATAATAGGGGCTTTTTTGGTGGCTTAGTGGTAAAGAATCCGCCCACCAATGCAGGAGACACAAGTTTGATCCCTGGTCCGGGAGCATCCCACAAGCTGAGTGCCAACTAAGCCAGTGTGCCACCACTGCTGAGCCAGTGCTCTAGAGCCCAGGAGCCAAGTCTACTGAAACCCGTGCACTCTAGGGTCCATTCTCTGTGACAGAAGAAGCCATTGCAATGAGAAGCCCAAGCACCTCAAGGAAGTGCAGCCCCCGCTTGCAGCAACTAGAGAAAGTCTGCACCTAGCACAGCCAAAAACATTAATAAAAATAAATGATAAAATTATAAATAAAATGGTAAATGATCTTTTTCTTTAAGTCACTCCAATTGGGATTTTTGTTACCAACAACCAGGTGGTGCTAGTGGTAAAGAATCTGCCTGCCAATGCAGATGACATAAGGGACGTGAGTCAGGAAGATCCCCTGGATGAGGACATGGCAACCCACTCCATTATTCTGGCCTGGAGAATCCCCATGGACAGAGGAGCCTGGCGGGCTACAGTCCATAGGGTTGCAGAGTCAGACATGACTGAAGCAACTTAGCACACACACACACACACAACCAAATGCATGCTAACTAATACAAAATTTGGCTAGGTTTTTGAAATTTAATACTCATGGAAAACAACAGGAAAAGAATCATGTATTTCATAAGTCCAGGTTCTACTTCAGAACTTATCATTTATTGGTTGAATGACCTTGGACATCATAAGTTAGTTTCCTTATCTGCCAATGAAAACAATATTCTTTTTATCTCTCTATTCTTCTGGTTAAATGAATGTATTTGATATGCTTTGTAATTTTTAAACTTTTAGAATTAGCACAGTGAATGACTTGTGTGTGTGTGGTGCTATGAGTTGTAGCATATGTATAGATTGATGTAGCCACCACCACAATCAAGATACAAAACAGTTCCCCTCAAAAACCTTCCTTTAAATCCTTTTGTAGTCACATCCTCCTCTTATCCCTAATTCCTGGTGTATTGAGCTTTCTCTCTCCTTATACTTTGCCATTTCCAGAGTGTACCGTGAATGGAATCATACATTAGGTAATCTTTTGAGACTGGTTTCTTTCATTCAGCATAATGCCTTTGGTATTCATCTGTATTGTTGTGTTTGTCATTAGTTTCTTCCTTTTGGTTGTTGACTAGTATTCCATTGTGTGGGTATATCACAGTTTATCCATTCCCCATTAAGAGACAGTTGGGTTGTTTCCTGGTTTTGGAACTTGCACACAGAGCTGCTACAAACATTTATGTATGGGGTTTTGTGTGAACAGAAATTTTATTTCTAGGGTAAATACTTAGGAGTAGAATGGCTGTGTTATATGGGAAGTACATGTTTCACTTTTGAAGAAACTGCCAAAATATTTTCCAGAGTTGCTGTGCCATTTTGTGGTTCCCCCAGTAAAGCATGAGAGTTCCAGTTGCTCTGTGCTCTTGTCAGCACTTGGCATTGTCAGTATATTTCATAGTTGCCACCCAGATGGGTATGTAGTGGTTTCTAATTGTGGTTTTAGTTTGTATTTCCCTAAAGGCTAATGATGCTGAGCATCTTTCCACATGCTATCTATGTATCTTCTTTGGTGAAGTGAAGTCAAAGCGCTCAGTCGTGTCTGACTGTTTGTGACCCCATGGACTATACAGTCCATGGAATTCTCCAGGCCAGAATACTGGAGTGGGTAGCCTTTCCCTTCTCCAGGGGATCTTCCCAACTCAGGGGTTGAACCCAAGTCTCCCGCATTGCAGGCAGATTCTTTACCAGCTGAGCCACAAGGGAAGCCCAAGAATACTGGAGTGGATAGCCTATCTCTTCTCCAGTGGATCTTCCTGACCCAGGAATTGAACCGGGGTCTCCTGCATTGTAGGTGGATTCTTCACCAACTGAGCTATCTGGGAAGCTTTGGTGAAGTATCTGTTAACAATTAAGGCAAAACAAATACAATATTGTAAAGTAATTAGCCTCTAATTAAAACAAATAAATTTAAATTTAAAAAATAAACAAGCTGGGCTACTTTATTTATTTATAAATTTTTATTGAAGTATAGTGTATTTATTATGTTGTATTAATTTCTGCTATTCAGTAAGTGATTCGGTTGTATATATACATATTCTTTTTCATATTCTCATATTCTTTTCCATCATGGCTTTATCACAGGATGTTGAATATAGTTCCCTGTGCTATGTTATAGGATCTTGCTTTTATCCATTCTATATATAAAAACCTACATCTGCTAATCCCAAACTTTCAATCCATCCCTCCCCCACCCCCTTGGCAACCACAAGTCTGTTCTCTATATCTGTGAGTCTGTTTCAAAGATATGTTGATTTGTGTCATATTTTATTTATTTTTTTTATTTTTTTTAATTTATTTTATTTTATTTTTAAACTTTACATAATTGTATTAGTTTTGCCAAATATCAAAATGAATCCACCACAGGTATACATGTGTTCCCCATCCTGAACCCTCCTCCCTCCTCCCTCCCCATACCATCCCTCTGGGTCGTCCCAGTGCACCAGCCCCAAGCATCCAGTATCGTGCATTGAACCTGTTTTAGATTCCACATATAAGTGATATTATGTGGTATTTGTCTCTCTCTTTCTGACTTACTTTGCTTAGTATGATAATCCCTAGGTCCATCCGTGTTGCTGCAAATGGCATGATTTCATTCTTTTAATGGTTGAGTAGTATCCCACTGTATATATGGACCACATCTTCTTTATCCATCCATCTGTCGATGGACATTTAGGTTGTTTCCATGTCTTGGCTATTGTAAATAGTGCTGCTGTGAATGTCGGGATGCATGTATCTTCTTGAATTATAGTTTTGTCCAGATATATGCCTAGGAGTAGGATTGCTAGATCATATGGAAACTCTATTTTTAGTTTTTTGAGGAACTGCCATACTGTTGTCCATAGTGGCTACACCAATTTACACTCCCACCAGCAGGGTAGAAGGATTCTCTTTTCTCCATACCCTCTCCAGCATTTATTATTTGTAGATTTTTTATTAATGGCCACTCAGACCAATGTGAGGTAGTTTGGATTTGCATTTCTGTAATAATTAGTGAAACGAGCATCTTTTCATGTGCCTATTTGCCCTACTTTATTCTTTAACTGAGTTGTTTTCTGATTTTTTTTTATTTTTTTTTAGATTTGAGAGTTCTTTATATATTCTGGATACAAGACCTTTATTGGATACGTGACTTGCAAATATTTTCTCTCAGACTGTAGCTTGTCTCTTCATTCTCTTGCAGAGCAGAAATTTTAAATTTTGATCAAGTTCTTTTTGTGGATTACACTGTTGCTGCTATATTTATGAACTCTTTGCTAACCCAATGTCACAAAGATTTTCTATGTCTTCTGAAAATTTTATAGCCTTATAAATTACATTTAGATCTATGATCCATTTTGAGATGTCTTGTCTAAGGTAAGGGGTTTAGGTTTGCAGGGGCAGTTGGGGCATAAGGATGTACAGCTTCCTTTTTATGAAGAGCTCTCTATGTTCTTGGTCATATCTAATTTGCTGAAGAATCCAAAAAATCCTTTTGTATCAATGTCCCTGGAGTGCTTCATAAACTGTAAGTGAAGTGAAGTCGCTCAGTCATGTCCGACTCTTTGCGACCCCATGGACTGACCCCATGGACCATAGCTTACCAGGCTCCTCCGTCCATGGGATTTTTCAGGCAAGTGTACTAGAATGGGTTGCCATTTCCTTCTCCAGGGGATCTTCCTGACCCAGGGATCAAACCTGGGTCTCCCGCGTTGCAGGCAGACGCTTTACCGTCTGAGCCATTATATCATAAAATATAAACCTGTACCCTATTGTAAAAATGTATTCATATGAGGTCTGGATCTGCATAGGAATTGGCAAAAGAAAATAAATCAGAATTATGAAGTAAACCACCCATCAGCTGGCTACTATTATATTCCTCTCCACTCATAAATATGTCAACCACAGAGCACTTGATAATCTGAAAATTACTTTTTAATTAACAGATGGTAATAGGACTTTGTCAAAATATTGATTCGGGGGTGTTTTCTTGCTACCTCACTGCTAAGTATTTGTTCAAACATGCAGGCCCTAAGGGAGATTGTGAAATCAGTGAAGAAGATCTCTGATCCCCTCTCCACTCCCTTTCCCACCATACCCTTTCAACCAAGGCATATGAAGAAGGTAGACGGGGTCCTACATGAGGACCAAAATACGACCAAATTCTAAACCAGAGCGTGAAATACTGATCATCAAATTCAAGTGTAATCTCTCTTCTCTGTTGTCTTATTAAACCATAGTTCCACTGAAGTTATTCTGTTAATCATTTACTCTGGCAGTTGTTGATTTTAAGTAGAGCCTAGGATTTTTCCGAGCTTAGATAGGGATAAAAATCTCAAGGTTTCAAGCCTGGGGCTTTTTATTTTGTGATCTGGTAAATTTCAGCATTAGAAAACAAGATTGGGAAATTCACACGAAATTCAGGAGGTAGATAAAGGGTAAATAAATCTGATCCAACTTTTATGTCAATGGCAGATGAGATGCAAAAGGTGAGGTTATCTTTCAGGAGTGCACTTTTGTTTACTCAAGCTCCCACCCAGAATCCTACAGCCTTCTCTTCCCCCATAGGCTGATTCCAATTCCTCCCCTTGGAAGCATAGAGGTCAAGCTGTGCATAAAGGAGATTTATTAGCAGACCAGGGGCTATCAGGCATTAAGCAAACAGGAAAATCACAGAGGTTCAAAGTTTACCACTGTCTCAGCAATCATCCATGATGCTCTCTAGGACAGCCAGATCCTTCTAGAGTTTGAGTGATGTGGGGCCCCTGTGAGGCTATGGGGATCACTTTACTGCTGCCCAGGACTTGGCTTAGAAGCACTGTCTTGGATTTCCCTGGAGATCCAGTGGTTAGGACTCTGTGCTTCCACTGCCTGGGGTATGGGTTCGATCCCTGATCAGGGAACTAAGATCCTATGTGCTGCAAGGTGTGACCAAAAACAAGCAAAGAAAACAACAACAAAACCAAAAGAAGCACTGTCCCAACAATAACTTCCACAGGGACATTCTCTCCTGAGCTTAGGACATATATACTGTATGTTCTCAAAAATTACAGCTTAGTGAATGACTTTCATGCCCATTTCTAGTTCTTGGTGAAAGCTATAATCATCTTTGTGGTTGGTGTCTCCCTCTAGATAGTACTTGGAAAATTCACTTGACCTGATTATGATTGTTGTATTTGGCCACCTCGACTAAGGAAGGACTTTGTCCTCACCTTAAGCCAACAGGAAATCACAGCCTTCTTCTCTTAAGGCTGCTCCACTGTTAATAATTCTGTGGCTTCTAAAGATGGGACCTACCCAGAATCCAGAAGATGAACTATGGAAATCTTGCCTCCAAAACAGGAGAGAAACAAGCCCTTTTCTTGGAATTTTCCTGAGTATTTGGCATCTAGGTCATGGAGATTGGGCACTTACCAATACCAATTTCATTCCTCCTGCTTTTATTTTTTTTTATTTTTTTACATTTTTGCCTCCTAGCAAGTGGGAGTTCTTAGTTCTGGACCAGGGATTGAACCCATGCCCGCTATGGTGGAAATGAAGAGCCTTAACCATTAGACCACCAGGGAAGTCCCTCATCCTCCAGCATTCATTAACTGGAGTTCGTGGATTCCCAGGTCATCCTCAATTGTTACAGTGTGTTTCTACTAGTGCTCGGCTTCTCTGTCTTGTCCCACTCTTTGTGACCCCCATGGACTGTAACCCACCAGGTTCCTCTGTCTATGGGATTTTCCAGGCAAGAGTACTGGAGCAGGTTGCCATTACCTCCTCCAGGGAATCTTCCCGACCCAGGAATTGAACCCATGTCTCCTGCATTGGCAGACAGATTCTCTACCACTGTACCACCTCGGAAGCCCATGTTATTACTAAGGAATAAGCAAATCACCTGGGAAGCAATAGAAGGAGAATGAATCTAGGGATGTGGGAGTCATTCCATTTCTGTTGGAGAGCTGTTTGTTGTGAGCAAATTTCTCTCTAAGCCTCAGTTTCCCCTTTCTTTAACTGGTGGTACCAGCAGCCCCATCCCTTGGTTTTGTTGTTTAGATGAAGTGTGGTAATGGATATAGAGTCCTGTAGTACAGTACCTCGCTCAGTTTTTAATAAATGTTAGCTGTCATTAGTTACTAGCATCAGTACATGTGGTGAGAGCCCCCATGCCTGCCCTGGTTGTTGCCTTATGATTTTTGCTTTCCTAAATGGAAGTGTGGAGGTGCCCTCCTTTTTTTCATTGCTATCCTCTAAACTAATCAGAAATAAGAAAGAAACAAAAACAATGTTTCTCAGTGAAGACCTGTGATGTGTTGTCTTCTCTCTTTCCCCTTTCCCCTTAAATGATGG
Organism: Bos taurus; assembly: GCF_002263795.3. NCBI lineage: Eukaryota > Metazoa > Chordata > Mammalia > Artiodactyla > Bovidae > Bos > Bos taurus. Next base: position 104,930,811 of record NC_037357.1, read on the forward strand.
AAAAACCAGGGACTTATTCACCCTTAGTACTTCAACAGCTTAACTATTCAGGTTTCTAATCTTTTATTGTCTGATAGTATTTTCCTTCTGAAACCCTGCCGTGCTAACCAGCCTATCACATTTGAGATGGAAGGGAGATAAAGGAATTACTGATTACTAAGTGCTTTGAAGATGTGAAGGACTCTCTAAGTGCCAAGAGTCATTATTGCCTTCTAGTATAACAAAATGGTATCATAAAAATGGATCATAAAATCTCTTTGCTACCATGGACCCTACTCTTTTTTGCCAGTTAAAAATTACAACTATAGCCTGTTTGTTCAAAGCCACGAGGGCCATGAAAACAACCCCGTCATTTTCTAAAGTTGGTGTCAGTGTCCCTAATCAATTGAACATAAAATGACTCTGGAGATGTGAGCAAATTCATTTTGCAGCGTCCATATGAGAATAACACATCATGATCATCTTCAGTTTCTAATGATATTAGTGACTCTTTCCTCACCTGCAAGCTCTCTGTCTGCAATAAATGTGCTGTCCACATCTCTTCGGCAAGTATTTGTTAGTTTGTATCACTACCTGGTGTTTCCTATGCATCCTGCTTCAGAGCAGCAGGGAACTGGACAGAGAGAAGAAATCATCCAGGTAACCTTGGATTAGGTAAGGGACAAAGTAAATGCATTATTGAGTTTAGAAGACACTGTTTAATCAACTTACAGAAAAGCTATTTGCTAGTTTTCCTATTATGATACCTATGTGCGTGTGTGTGCTTGGTCGCTCAGTCGTGTACAGCTCTTTGCGACCCCATGGACTGTAGCCTGCCAGGCTCCTCTGTCCATGTGATTCTCCAGGCAAGAATATTGGAGTAGGTTACCATCTTCTACTCCATGGGATCTTCCCGACCCAGGGATCGAACCCACATCTCCTCTGTCTCCTGCATTGGCAAGCAGATTCTTCACCACTGAGCCACCTGGGATAGGACAGCTTAAAAAAAATTTTTTTAATTGAAGAATATTTGATTTATAATGTTGTGTTAGTTTCAGATGTATAGAAAAATGATTCATATATATGTATATAAAATATATATTTTCAGGTTCTTTTCCATTATAGGTTATTAAAAGATATTGAATATAGTTCTCTATGCTTTACAGTAGGTTCTTATTGGTTATCTATTTTATATAGAGTAGTTTAAACTAGCCAAGTATAATTGCCTTACCTGGAAGCCCATGTATTTCTTTCTGTTTGGGGAAGACTAGGGACTTTAGTAGGATTTGACAAATGAATAATACATGTGGCATGATGCAAAGAATTGGGTTTCCATTAGAAGCTCTGAACATATTCACAACCCAGGATACCGGGTTGTTTTAGAACCAGATTCATATAAAAGTATTTCATGATTTTGAAATTGATTACAATTTTCAAATCCTTCTGTGATTTTATTTTTATCCCAACACTGCCCTTTGATTTGACAAAGTAATGTTGGCACCTGACACTATCCTTAACTTTATTAAGTGAGTATAATTAAAAGTTACTTGCATTCAATTATTTGCTTATCTGCTTCTTTGATTGTGCTTTCTCTTTTTATCAATACCAATTTTAGCTTCATTTAATCAAAGTGGTGAAATAATTAGATAGATAAGAGATTTAAAGTAAAACTGATGATTCAACCTTGATAAGACCCTAAGACCTCTTGGAATATTAACTTCCTTTATCACTGCTCTCCCTAAGGTTCACCTTGATTTTTATATACATTTTAACTTGGGTGGGATCACAGGGTGGGGAATGAGGGGGAGACGGGTACTGAGGAAGCTATTAAAATAAAAATCAAATGCCAAAAGGCAAGTAAGGTCAAAATGCTTCAATATCTACTATTATAAGAGGAATTCTATACATATTACGACTTGTTGACATATGTAGAACTTTCATATACAGTAAGAAACGGTGTCAAAAATGTTCCTCTAAAACTACTCATTAGATAAAAGGAAAGATGTTAGATTCTGCCTTTATCAAACTTTTAATGTAAGCATAGCAGCTTTCTTACTAGATTCTTGAGAGATCTGAGATCATAGAGTGTTAGACATAGATGGACCAAGGATATCTTAGTCCAGCTCTCTCCTCCAGAGGACCAGGGAGGTACACTGATTTTCTCAAAATCTGGTAATGGAGGGGAAAAGAGAGAAAGCAAGTGAGGGAATGAGAAATAGAAAACAGCTTGTGGACTCCTAGTGAAAGCTCTTTCCATGATTGAATAGGAAGAATTTTCACTAAGTAAATCCCCTACATACGAACGAGTTCCCTTCTGAGAGCACATTCATAAATCCAATTTGCTTGTAAGTCCAACAATGTTAGCCTAGGTACCCAACTAACACAATCAGCTTTACAGTACTGTACTGTTATAGGTTTGTAATACTTTTCACACAAATAATATATAAAAAACAAACACAAAAAATGAGTAATGTCTACCATCTTATCTCCTCACGCCACTCTCTCAATTATTTTCTCTTTTATTTCCATTGTTATCATTTGGCACTTCTTAGCAGTACCAGCTACATCACCGCTGCTTTTATACTTGCTTCCAGACTTTCTGGGCTTGAAATAAAAATACTATACTCTATACCGTATTATACAATAAAGTACACAAAAGCACAGCCACTTATACAGGATGCCTGCACACGACAAGGTATATACCACACACGAACACTAACTTACATGATTAGACATGCGAAGGCATGTTCACATCTTTGAAAGTTTGCAACTTGAAGGTTCACATGTAGGGGACTTGCTGTGCCCAGCATCCAAAACCCCATCCAGTTCTCATTGTGTGAGTGTTGGTGTAGAGCCTTGGTGTTAAAACATTCTCTCCCTCTCTCCACCCCCTGCAAAGTCAGATCATGGGCACATGATCCAGCAGATTCTCTCACCTGGGGCTTTGAATCTTGAAGGACTAAAGAAAAAGAGTCTGGGAGATGAGTCGACAATGCTGTAATCTACCAGCCTTTCTAGCTGTGTCTAGTGACTTGCACACTCTTGCCATAGTGACTAGACCCATCGGTGGCCATGGACTACAGCAGAGTCAGCAGTACCATCCTAACCTAATCTGCTACCTTGCCTCGCTACTTTGCCTACCTTAATCAAGCATTCCACTCATCAGTTCTATGAGTTTCCTGATGATTTCCCACTGTCTTTTTTTTTTTTAACCTCAAGAACTCTGACTGATTCAGAAATCAGTACCACAAAGTGAACTGCAGGCAACTGACACTTGGGGAAAAGTGATAAAAAATTTGGAATAATTAAATGACATTAAAACTCCCCCTTAGAAATACAGTGGCAAAACAGATGCTTAAACCATTGCTTATGGCCACCTGGAATGCTGATGGAGAACATGATTTAAGAATAGTGTGAAGGGCATGAAGAGTTCAATGACAGTCAAGGAAATGGCTGCTTCTTATAATGTATGGCTTAATGGCAGGAAAAAGTCATCTGCCTGCACTGATCTGAGATGGTCAAAGATAAACTCAAACTTTGGTCTGATCCTGGGTGCTGATGAATTACAGTGGTATTCACAACCCTGACAGGTTTCTGAGGTGCACATTTTGGCATTATTTGGGTTAGACCGAATGCTGGAAAATTGACATGGAAATATATGAGAGGATTTAGAGATTCCTAAGAGTGCTGAACCCTTAAGTCTCATTGAATCTCCCTTGTCAGCCCCAGAAATCTCCCTTGGCTTGTCTGGTGAAACTGTCCTTTTCTTGATTGAAGACATATTATTACTTAAGGGAGTTGCCTTACAAGCTGAAGTCAGTTCACTTCATCCGTCCCCACGAAGCCCCAAGATTGTCAGATTCTAGCATGGCCTTTGGAGGGGGCTGGCAATGACAAAGTCAAAGCCAGAGAAGGCCAAAGAACTCCTGGATTTCTAGTTTATGTTGGAAAATCTGTGGGAAGTGTGTGTGAGAAGAGAGCCTAAGGATGCTTGATCAAGGATGAGAAATGTGATTTTGGATTGTCTGTATACAATAATGAAAGATTACTGTAGATTGAGCAGGTATATTGAATCCAAGGGATGAAGAAGGAAAATGTTCCCAGGTATCAAGCCTTATACCTCCCTGACATTTGACCTGGAGGGAGAGAAGCCCTGAGGCATGGGTCTGTTCTGATTCATAAGCACTAGTTAATTTGGCCAGATGATTAGGTGCATGGAAGGAATAAGATTCAAGACTGCAGACAAGGAAGTCTCAAGAAAATTGTGAGTGGGCTTCTCAGAGGAAATATCGATGTTCCTTGTGATACACACAAAAAAGCAAAAGTCTCTTATGTCTGTCTCATTTATTACTGTATCTGTTTAAAAAAAGCTACACTGAATGTTATGGACATAAATATAAACACTTTCTATATAAATGTTGCTTAGTCACTAAGTCGTGTCTGACTCTTTTGTGACCCCATGGACTGTAGCCCACCAGGCTCCTCTGTCCATGGGATTTCCCAGGGCAAGAATACTGGGGTGGGTTGTCATTTCCTTCTCCAAGAGATCTTCCCAACCCAGGGATTGAACCTGACTCTCCTACTTGGCAGGTGGATTCTTTATCACTGAGCCACCAGGGAAGTCCTTCTATATAAATAGCAGCTACAAAAAAAAAAAAAAAAATCCTCAACATTGTATTGAGAGAAATACATGCTCAATAAAGTTTAGATATTAACAGCACAATGGGTTTAGGTGTTCTATCAGGAAATCATTAATTAGGGCATTCTATTAGGTGGGCTGATTATATTATTTGGCTGTCCAACAGTTGAACCCCTGATTAGATTTGAGGATCTTAGTCCTGCTTTCTTGTAGAAAGATCTAGATAGATAAATGGAACTTCCTAAGATCAGGAAATGGGGAAGGAAGGAAATGAGAGAGAAAAGACAGAGAACTGGAAATAAAAACCAAATCTCTACTTTTGTCTGACAGTCTTACTGCTGCAGATTACAAAGGATATTTAGGAGGTCATTTATTAATGGAGATTTGTCTTTTTTTAGAGGAGACAGAAAACGCCTTGTTCTGAATATCTAGAAATTCCCAAGTGTGTGAGTCTTAAAAGAAAGTAGCAGTCCAGTTCCCATCAAGGAAGCCAAAGTGAAAGACAGTGAAGTCACTCAGTTATGTCCGACTCTTTGCGACCCTATGGATTGTCCGTCTGTGGAATTTCCCAGGCAAGCATACTGGAGTGGGTTGCCACTTCCTTCTCCAGTGGATCTTCACAACCCAGGGATCGAACCCTGGTCTCCTGCATTGCAAGCAGACGCTTTACTGTCTGAGCCACCTGGGAAGCCCCCGACAAAGCAAAGGAGGCAATATTTCCTGTCCCCACCTCTTAGCAAAGAGGGTGATCTAGCAGGTGAGCTAACCTCAGTCAATTGGATGTTCCCATCCAGGACTTTGCTCTCAAGAATGTAACTGAAAGATGAAGGAAGAGATTAGAAGCATAGTGAGAGCAGGTGTCCATCCAGCAGTGGTGTCCTAGTCAGATTGCTCCTGTTGGGTAGCTTTCCTTGATCTCTGCCTTTTTTTAAATGAGCCTCATTCCCCAATCTTCCCATTGATTCTCTTCACCAGCTGATAGCCTCTAGTGCAAAATACCTACCCAGGAAAGTTGGGAGGGGGAGTAGAGTGAAGTCAGAGTCTCCTTGTTTCCCATGAGATTGCCTTGGGTTGGCTGTTCCTTGATAGAAATGCATGTTCCTATCGAGGTGACCTCCTTTACACCACTCTCCTCCCAAGTTCTGATGAGCTCTGCATCCCTCCATCTCCTTGGGCCAAGGGAGAGCAACAGTCCCACGGCCTTTAGCCCTGGGTCTTGGCACTGTACCTTGTGGTTATGCCCCAACCCCCTTCCAACCCTTTGAAATTTGTTTCTTTGTCAATAAATCCATTTCAAATTATTCTAATAAGAAGGTTTCACCTGTTTGTCAGAAACCTAACTGACATGCCTTCAAGTATATTTATTTTCTGGTTAGCTTTATGCCAAAGAAAGCCTACAGTCTTAGCAATCTGGGAGGAGGGGAAAGAAAAAACAAAAGCCCAGAGTTGGGGTCAAAGGTGAAATTTTCAGTCACTGGCAATAAATGGGGCTGAATGTAGCCAAGGGACCCTGTTAGGAAAAAGTTACCCGTGTAAAGGCATAAATAAAAGTAGTTCAAAATACTCTTAGAGTCTTGAAGCCCCATTCCGATCACAAAGGGCAATGGCAAATAGCACATGTAAAAGGGAACTTCTGTTCACAGATATACAATTACTGAACAGTTGGGCCATTCATTTTTTAAGTGTTTGGACAGTCATTAAGTCCTCCTCCCCCCACCCCCCCAGTTCCTATAGTGTTCTGTGCAAATTAAAATGCACATTGGTTCTTCTCCGTGTCTCTGCCCAACAGTTTTCTTGTTGTCAGGCAGCGGTACAGTGTTTGGAATTATGCAGCATGACAAAGCTATTGATCTAGCGCCACCTAGACACACCAAATCAAACTGCAGAGCTGCCTCCACTTCATTAATGGAATAGTGAGTTTCAAGACACAGACCATAAAGCAAATAAGGGGAATTTTGTATTATGAGGGAAAGTAAACCATATGGAAAAAACTTGCTGAAAGCCAGGCACTACAGGTTTCGAGCACATTAGGAGTTATTATCCTGATTTAACAGATAAAGAATCAGAGGCTAAGAATAAGCAACTTGCCCGGATGACTCAGCTAACAAGTGGTAAAGCCAGAATTAAAAACCATGCAATCACAAGCCTATTTTCTCAATTGAGGTGTGTGACCCTCCCCTCCCCCACTGACGGGATGCTCAAGATAATCCATCTTGGTGGAGCAAACCAAATATTAGAGCTTTTAGTTTTGTTTATTCTTTATCTCATAATTTAAGCTTTTGTGTATGTTTTACAATATACACAGTATATTATTACATGCATACACACATGTATTGCTTTCTGCTCTGTAGCTTTTCTTGATCTCTGCCTTTATTTCTTCTGAGCCTCATTCCTCCAACTTTTCACTGATTCTGTTACCAGCTGAGAGCTTCAAATGCTAGGTATCTACCTAGGAAAGTTGAGGTGCGTGGGTACATTGACGAGCTCTTTTTTTTTTCTTTTTTCTGCCTTCTGGTTGGTTATGAATGAGATGTGTGATCTACAAGTTTGAAGACCACTACTCTGTGCTCTTTCAAAAGGCAGTATAGTGGACATGAATTGGAGCAAACTCCAGGAGATGGCAAAGGACGGAGGAGCCTGGCGGGCTACGGTTCATGAGGTCACAAAGGATCGGACACAACTTAGCAACTGAACAGCAACAACAACATAGTGTAGTTATTTGGAGCTTAGATTCTGGAACTAGACTCTGTATTCAAACCTCAGCCTTACCACTTTTTAGCTAACTTTGGGTCACAACTTCTCTGTACCTCAGTTTTCTGTGATAGGCAAACTTAAATAATACATAGAGTGCTTAAACCAGTGTCTGGCACAAACAAGAGTGTCATAATCTAAGGCATTATCATCGCATCACATGAACCTTAAAAGTAGTCATCTAGGAAATAACCTAGTCATACAACTACTGCCATATACCCCTCATAGTTCTTCTTTTGGAGTTGTCTCTTGAGTTAGTCCACGAGTCACAGGAGATCAAGTCCATTTCTTTATAGTCACTCTTTGTCACCCCAAAGCATATTTTTTTCTTGAAAATCTTTTATATTTTTCATCCATTTAAGTTCAAAATTGCTCTTCAAAATAAATCTCTTTTATGAATCTAATACAAGTATAGAGATTTAGGATTTTCACTCCCATGGCTTTTTACAAGAACATAACTCAAGCTCCAGAGTCTCTTCCAAAAGAGTCAAAGCACATTTCTAGCAGTTTCAGCAATGCTAGACCAAGTGACTGCACAGAGAAGGAGAAATTTCATTTGGATATCTAAGTTATGTCTCATATTCCTGCAAAAAAAAATAACCATTTTATCAAATGGTTTATCAAAGCACAGTGTAATGTAGGGAGTCCAGTAACCAGTGTCAAAACTCAGCTTGATTACTGGTTCAATACTTGCTAATAGAATCACTTACAGATCATTAACTCGTGTAGAGTGATTTAATGATTCCTTGCTTATGAGTCTAGGATGGGAGATGAGCTCAGTGAGGTATAGAGCCAAACGAGTAGGCTATTGGCTGGACTTTGCCTTTTATTTTGAATGAGTAGGGAAGCCATTGAGGGTCTTGAAAAGAGGAAGGCATATCCCTTAAAAGGATCATTCTGACTCCTGGGTTGTGAAAACTGTTAGGATGGAGGCAGGACACTGATTAAGAAGTGATGTGCAGGGTATATTTCTGTTTTGTATATAAGTTCATTGGTATCATTTTATTTTTTAATCCACATATAAACAATACAATATGATATTTGTCTTTCTGTGTCTGGCTTACTTCACTTAGTATGATAATCTCTAGGTTCACAGATAAAGAAAACAAACTTATGGTTGCCAAAGAGGAAAAGGGTTGGGTGGGATAATTAGAAAAATTTACACACTACTATATATGAGATAAATAACCAGCAAAGATCCACTGTATAGCACAGGGAACTCTACTCAATATTTTGCAATAAACTATAAGGGACAAGAATCTGAAAAAGAATACACACACACACACACACACACACACACACACATCTGAATCACTTTACTGTAAACCTGAAACTGATACAACATTGTAGATCAGCTATACTTCAATTAAAAAAAATAATTACAGTGACACTTGACTTTAACAGATAATTGATAATGTATGTTGTACTCTAGGGCTACAAATAAAAACTTGGACCATATTTAAAAAAAAGAAATGATGGCAGTACTCCAGATGAGAGGTGATGGTATTTTGGAGCAGGGAGGTAATTTTGAAGATGATAAGATATGAGGAGTTTGCAGATATATTTTGATATTTTGTAGCCAAAAGGAATAATGTAAGTAAAAGGCCCCAATAAGGTATCTGGTATACATTGAAACCAATAAAAAGACACAGTCATTATTACTTTATGCTCACAACTTGTACAGTAGTCACTGGGTAGCCAGTTGTTCCGGACTGTTATGAACTAGGATCTTCTAAGATATCCTTTTCCTTCCTAACATATTTTAATTTTTCCTCAGTAGACAAATGGCATAGTCCCCAGAGTTAGGGTATTGTAGACAGCAAGTATGACTTCAAATCTTGACTCCACTGCTTACTAGCTGTTTGATCATAAGCAAGGTGCTTAATCTCTCTGTACCTCAGTGTCTTCATCTATAAAATGGACTCAATAAAATATACCCCAAGGAGTTTTATGAGGATTCAATAAGTTGATATATGTAAAGTGCTGAGAAATATGCCTACCACATCATAAATAATCATTAAATGTTAGCTGCTATGATTGTCAGCTTCGATCAGCTTTTCTATTTATTATTTTCATTTAAAATCTCTTTGATTTTGATTGAAAAAGCAAATTGTGTTCATTATGAAAAAATTAAAGCCATACAGATATAAATGAATTAGAAAATAGAAGTCCCCTCTAATTCCTCACCCCAGAGGTAACCACTGCTGCATAGCATAGTAAAGGTTGGTCCAGATATTTACCTATGTGTATATCAAGCCTATGCTTGTAGTTATATTGATTAATGTACTTTTATATAGTAGGGTAATACTCTGCATGTTATTTTACAACTTGTTCTTATCACTAAAAATGTAATCTTAGATATCTTCCCATATAAGTACACACAAACTCATTATACTGATTTTCATGGTTGCATAGTATTCTGTTGTATGGAAGCCTAATAATTTACTTATTCACTAACTTAGTGACATACTTTATGTGTCTTTAATTTTTCTTAAATAATGCTGTAATGAACATCCTTGTACATGTTTTTGGTGCAAATTTGTATATTTCTGTAAATTCTGTAAAAAAAAAACAAACTTTCTGTAAAAAAAAAAAGTTCTGAAACCACATATCTCCAGAAGTGATTATGATGAGTAAGAAGATGGGGAACACGTGTATACCTGTGGCAGATTCATGTTGATATATGGCAAAACCGATACAATATTGTAAAGTTAAAAAATAAAATAAAAATTAAAAAAAAGAATTATATGCTTTTAAAATATATATGTTTAATTTATATTGCCTTTGAAAAGGAAAGTGCTCACTTCTCCTGCTGACTAGGTCCTGGTAATCTTCTTAATCCTTGCCAGTCTAATAGGCAAAATAAATAAATATTATTGCTTTATTTGCACTTTTAATAGTAAATTATCTTTTCGTATGTTTAAATTTTGGATTTTTCGGTACAAGCTTCCTACTTTTGTCCATTGCCGGAGTTCCTTTTATTTATTTTTTCCTTTTTTTGTCTTTAAAATTTGAAAAAAGGCAAGTCGTAGGCTAAGGAAAAATATTTGCGATACGTAAATTGACAAAGGATACTGGATGTTTATCCAAAAGAAGTTTGAGCATTTGTCCACAAAAAAACCCTGTGCATATCCATAGCAGCTTGGTTTATTAGAGACCCAAACTGGAAACAACCCAAATGTCCATCAATAGGTGGACAGAGAAATAAATGTATACCCATAAAAATGGACAAATTACCAATATGTACAACATGATATCTTCTCAAAGGCATTTTCCTGAAAGAAACCAGACACAAAAGAAATTGTACAAAAGACAATACTAATCTATGCATGATGAAAAATCAGAATGGTGGGTTTTTTTTCCTAGAAGGTGGAAGTGAAGGAGGAAAACACATATCTGGCTTAGGGTGGTAGTTAAATAGCATAATGGTATATACATTTGTCAAAGGCCATCAAAATATACACTTAAAATGGGTGTATCCATTTTTAAGTAAATTATGCCTCAATCATGTTGACTTAGAGAAATAAATTGTTTTGTTCCTGAATCAAAACATTTCACTTGTACATTAAAGTACAGGAAATTAGTACAGAAAATAACATAATAGTCCCTCACACATTACCACTCTAATTGAAAAGATGTTAACATTTCAACATATTTGTTTGAGATCTCTCTTCTTTTGAAGGAAATAAACCATGACTGAAACTTATGAAGTTTCACTGTTCATCTCTCACCCTTCCTTCCTGTTCCAGAGGAAATAACTCTTCCTAAAATAATGTTCATCCTTCCCATGAATGGTCATGTTGCATGTCTCTATACAAATATTCTATTTATCATGTGTTTAAAATTTATAAGATAAAATAGCATGACATAGCAATATTTTGTATTTTTACCATTTTTCTCAACAGATAAATTGTTGAGAATTCCTCATGTCCAGACATGTAAAACCTCATGTCCAGACATTATAACTGCTATATGATATTCCTTTGTGTGAATAAATAGTATCCATTCCTCAACTGATGCAAATTTAGGTTATTTCCACTTTTTTTCCAAGATAAACAATGCTGAGATGTATATCCTCATGTATGCCTCTTTGGGACAGGTTATCTTTTCAACTTCAGTTTTGACAAATTCTTTTCTAATGCATTTGTACTAATTTGCGCTTTCACTAGCAAGTGTCCTGTATTCCTAAATACACTTATCAATATTATTATATTGCCAATAATGTGAATATAAAATATCATTTCATTATCACTTATTTTGCATTCTCCTCATTTCCAGTAAGATTAAACATCTTTTTACATGCTTATTGACCACTTGAATTTTTATCTCTGTTAATGTAATGCCCTTTGCTCATTTTTTCTTTCTTATGATTTTGTCTTTTTCTTATCAATTTGTTAGTATTCTATACATATTCTGAATACTAGATCCTTTATCCATTGAAGTGAAGTGAAGTTGTTCAGTCGTGTCCGACTCTTTGCAACCCCATGGACTGTAACCTACCACGCTCCTCCATCCATGGAATTTTCCAGGCAAGAGTACTGGAGTGGGTTGCCATTTCCTTCTCCAGGGGATCTTCCTGACCCAGGGATTGAACCCGGGTCTTCTGCATTGCAGGCAGACGCTTTACCATCTGAGCCACCAGAGAAGTCCTTTATCCATTAAATGTCCATAATTACATTTACCAGGGACTTCCCTGGTAGCACAGTGGTAAAGAATCCATCTGCCAGTGCAGGAGATTCAGGTTTGATTCCTGGGTTGGGAAGATCCCCTGGAGAAGGAAATGGCAACCTGCTCCAGTATTCTTTCCTGAAAAATCCCATGGACAGAGAAGCCTGGCAGTTCATGGGGTTGCAAAGAGTCAGACACAACTCAGTGATGAACAGCAAAAATCACATTTATCAGCCTTTTACTTCACTGCTTCTATAAACTACTTATGCTCTTCCACAAGTTAATCCCTTGCTACCTCGATTGTGACTCATGGACCAGTAGCATTGATAGCATCTGGAAACTTGTTTATAAATGTGGATTCCTAGGACCCACTCTTATCGCTAAATTAGAATCTAAATTTGATTTTTAAATACTAGATTAAATGATTAAGAAATATGCAAATTTTCTTACCTGGGATAATAGCCCAGTCCACCTTTCTCTTTCTTCTTTATAAATAAAACTCCTGCCTTGGACCTGTATGTCCTCAATTCATATATCTTGGAGAGAGAGAGAGAGAGAGAGTGTGTGTGTGTGTGTGTGTGTGCGCACTTAGTCTCTCAGTAGTGTCTGACTCTTTGCAACCCCATGGACTGTAGCCCACCAGGCAAGAATACTGGAGTGGATTGTCATTCCCTTCTCCAGAGGATCTTCCTGACCCAGGGATCACACTCAGGTCTCCTGCATTGTAAATGGATTTTTTACCATCTGAGCTACCAAGGACACTACAAAATTTCAGAAATCAAAGAAGCTGTTAGAATCTGATTTGTAAATTCACATGTTTATGGGATTTCATAGTGAGGTTCTCAAAGTGGAGACACACCTGTTTATCTGATTCCAAAGAGAGAAATAAGCAGTGATAGTAGCCAAGTTGTGATAACATTTAAAATGCAGGCTTTGGAAGTTTTGTTGAATGCTGTCAAGGAAGGAACTAGTTAGGATATATAATCCATCAAATGTCTTCCTTGTTCATAAATGTGTCTATTTTTAGTTGACACAAAATGCTCCAGAAATGAGTCACAGCAAGAATTAACAGGGGAATTTGCCAAGAGTTGTACATATTATCAGATGTGTGATGATGTGTGTATATCAGCGTGATTTGCTAAGGAGCATATGAGTGGTTGGGCTTTCCAGGTAGCTCAGCTGATAAAGAATCTGCCTGCAATGCAGGAGACCTGGTTTGATTCCTGGGTCAGGAAATTCCCCTGGAGAAGGGATAGGCTACCCACTCCAGTATTCTTGGGCTTCCCTGGTGGCTCAGACAGTGAAGAATCTGCCTACAATGCAGGAGACCTGGGTTCGATCCCTGAGTTGGGAAGATCCCCTGGAGAAGGGCATTGCAACCACTCCAGTATTCTGGCTTGGAAAATCCCCATGGACAGAGGAGCCTGGCGGGCTACAGTCCATGGGGTCACAGAGTCAGACATGACTGAGCAACTAAGCACAGCATAGCACAGCACGTATGAGTGGTTGGCCATGTATGAAGGGGGCACCAAAGAGCACATGACTGCAGTGGGGAGTCATGAAATTTTACTTTCAAACTCCTTGCCTTCTGCAACATGAAGCAGGTGACTCCACAGGTTGGAAACATCTTGCTACAGGGATGTGGCAGAGGTATTTCCTATTCATTCAATGTCAGAAGTGCTCCCACAGTTCCCCACCACCATGCAGTGTTCAGGAGCACAGAATACGGGATCTGGCCAATGGGTGGTAAGAAGGCGAAACTTTTTTGTTTGTGTTAAGCCACTGAGATGTGGGTGGTGGTCGCACTGCAGCATAGCCTGGGTTACACTGACTGATGCAGTGAGAGCATAGCAGACTGCCTTATTAATACTGTTGCATGTTACTCTATGCCAGACACCAAGCAGTAAGTACTACCCGGTACCCCATAACAACTTTCTGAGATAGACCATAGTATTATCCTATATGAGAGATATCTATATCATATGTATCAATAGTATTTGATATCATTGCTGTGTAGATATGGATATAATGGGCTGTTATTGTTTAGCTGCTAAATCATGTCTCTTTTGCATCCCCATGGACTATAGCCCACCAGGCTCCTCTGTCCACAAGATTTCTCAGGCAAGAATACTGGAGTGGGTTGCCATTTCATTTTTCAGGGGATCTTCCTGCCCCAGGGATCAAACCCATGTCTCCTGCATTGCAAGTGGATTCGTTAACACTGAGCCACCTGAGAAGCCCAAATCAGGCAAGAATACTGGAGTGGGTTGCCATTCCTTTTGCCAGGGGATCTTCCAGACCCAGGGATTGAACCTGGGTCTCCTGCACTGCAGGCATATTCTTTACCATCTGAGCCACCAAGGGATGGTAGCTTTATGTGTAGCTGTAGTATATTGTGAAGGATGTGTTCTTCCTTTCCTCTTGTTATGCTGGAAGTAGTGTCTCCTTCTCAATAAGGCAGTCCCTCCACATGAGATCTGGATGCCGTCTCTTCCTCCCTTCCATTAGTGATTATCCCTTCACTCTCCCAAATCTGTGTTTTCCCCACTTCTGTTCAATTTGTCCCTCAGCATTCCCAGGTCTCTCCAAGCTTCATAAAAGCCTGCCATCCACCTCATTTCCTCCTCTCCTGTCCCGTCTCTCTCTCCTGTCTTGACCCTCCCTTCCTTCCCTGTCTTCACCCTCCCTTCCTTCCCTCAGTGTCCCCCCTCTCCAGCTACTACGATACCATTCTTCTGCCATCGCTCTACCAAACAGCTACTTTCAACACCGATGATGATCTCCGTGTGGCTAAATTCAGTGGACACTTTTCACCTTACATCATTTCTCAGCATCACGTGACAAGATTATCCACAGCCTCCTGATGAAACCTCATGCTGTAGGCTCTTCCTCTCTGGTCACTGTCTCCTTTGCAGCTTCATCATCGGGTGCTGGGTCATTAAATTTTAGCCTTTGTCACAACTCATCTTAGCCTCTCTTTTCTTCTCACCCTGTAGTCACTTTTCAGTCTTTCACCTAGCAGTCTTTGCTAAGGCTGCTATCACTATGTCGACCCAGGCATCCCTCAAGTGCGTGACTCCACCTGGAGCTTCTGCTCACCAATTGCCTGGTCAGTTGCCTGCTTCCACTTTGACGTCTTAGTGTGGGAAAGGCTGGACCATCAACTTCTCTCCTGTTTGCTTCAGTGCGTGCATGTTCAGTCCCTCAGTTGTGTCCGACTCTTTTGTGGCCCCATGGATTGTAACCTGCCAGGCTCCTCTGTCCATGGGAGTGGGTTCCCATTTCCTCCTCCAGGGGATCTTCCCAACCCAGGGATCGAACCGTGTCTCCTGCATCGGAAGGTGGATTCTTTACCACTAAGCCACCTGGGAACAGCCTCTGCTTACTTAACTTCAACCCCTCCTGCTCCATCCTCTGAGTTCCCCATCTCAGTAAATGGTACCATCCTCCACCTATTTGCTTATGTTGGAACTTGGGAATAGTGTTGCATCAATCCTTTTGGGAGGGTTCAGCACAAAAATGTGCTTAACTCTATATTGAAATAAAAAAACAAACTAAAGCATATCATAACTAAAGTAGGTCTTTTAAATTCTGCTTTTCCCACAGGGACTATTCTGATGCTTTTAAAACAGAATATCAGATCCTTTCCAAAATAATTTTGGGCCCTTTTTTTGCTGTTGCTGTAAGAGCCCCTGGCCTGCCTAGGAGTCAATAGTCAGACACCATTTCCTGTTGATTCTCCTTCTTAAAATATTTTTGAACCTGTCTGCTCCTCTCAGGTGCCAATGTGCTGTATTTCAAGGCTGCATGACAAGTATCTAAATTTCTGCAATAGCTCCGAATCCTCCTCCCTGCTCCAAATTATATTCTACAAAGCAGCCAGGTAGGGTGACTGCAGGAATATATATACCTGATTCCATCAATTCACTGTTTACAAACCCTCAGTGGCTTCCCATTATCCTCAGGATAAAATCTCAGATTTGCAACAGGCCCAAGATCCTGCCAGTTTGCCATGGGCCAGTGTCACCTCTTTGAGCTCCTGGAAACAGCCAAGCTCCTTATACATCTTTGTAGCTAATTTACTCTTTGCTCCGGAGCTCTCTCACCCCTCCCAGATTCTCCTTCCTCAGTTCTTAGATTCAGTGTCCTTTCTTCAGGTAAGTTTTTCTTAACCTCTTACTCCAGGTCAGTGCTCCTGGTTTAAATACTTTCTTAGTAACCCCCACTTTGCTTTGTAAGTAAACAATTATTTGTATATTGGATAGTTTAATCTCCCCTCCTAATCTACAAACTCTAGAAAACTCAGGCAAACTCCTTGAGAAAGTCAGTACTCACTCTAGTACACACAGGAAGTCTAGGATCCTTGAATCCAACTTTGTCTGATTTTAGAGCTCATGCCTAAAAGTTAAAAATTAGGCTTTATTTGGTGGACAAACCTGAGGACTTAAGCCCAGAAGACAGCCTCTCAGCTCTGAGGGACTGTTCCAAAGAGGTAAGGGAGGAGCCAGGATTATATAGGAGTTTTATAACAAAAACCAGATAGTCAAAAGTTTACTGTTAAATAGCTCAAATTAATGTGTGTGTGTGCTTAATCCCTCAGTCATGTCCGACTCTCTGCAGCCCCATGGACTGTAACCCACCAGGCTTCTCTGTCCATGGGATTCTCCAGGCAAGAATGCTGGAGCAGGTTGCCATTTCCTCCTCCAGGGGGATCTTCCCTACCCAGGGATGGAACCTGCACATTGGCAGGTGGGTTCTTTACCACTAGAGCCAACCTGGGAAACCCACGTTTACAAATTTAGCTCTCTTCTATGTTTGGGTAGATGCAGGAGTCTGTACTCAGGGAAATCATTCCTTTGATATGCACCTTAGCTCTCTAGGGCCAATATCCTGTTCTTCCCCATCCTGAGGCCCCTCAGGGTGCACCTTTGGGGGTGGCTGCAGTGGAGGGGTGATTAGCTCTGGGCAGCTCCTTTGTCTCCATCCTAAATTTCCTCAGGGCTTACCACTGGGGGCTCTGGTAAGTGCCTGATGGCTTGATGGCCATCCTTTGTTTGTTAATACGACTGGCAACATTTCTCCTTCACAGGAGATACTGGAGAAAAATGTTAACATATCTGGCTAATACTAGAATAGTGGTGTTCTAGTGTGGGTGAATCTCTTTGTGCAAGTTCAAGTCAGTTGTAGATTTCAGGAAACCTCAGCCTTCTGTGTGTGTGTGTGAAGGGGGGTGGGGTGGAGGAGGTGTTCAGATAACCAGCAGGACTAGCTAAACTGGACCCCAGTTCTCCCACTTCACATCTCTAAACGGGGTAACATTAACCAGCTTGCAGGGCTGTAGCAGGACTCATTCAGCTAATATGTATTTAATGAGCATCTAGTATATACCAGGTTTGGGGTTAGATGACGGGGATACAAATATGATTTAGGATGTTGGGCATAGTGCTTATCTCATTTAGTTATACATGGTCACAGGTACTAGTATTAACACAGCTGTGTGTTGACATTTGCCTGTGTCACGTAGCTTGAGACGGGGTGTGACATTTGTGACGCTGGTCACTATCTCTCCAGGAGATTACCGCGCGGTGCGACCACACCTCCGCTCCGGCCACCAGAGGGCGCGCGGCCTCTAACTTAACCGTCCACTGTGTCTGCGCCTGCGCCGCGCTGGCTGCCCGCCCTCCCCTCCCCCCGGCTCCCACTCTCCTCGCGCCATAACGCTCCGCCCCCGTTGCCCCTAGCGGCCGTTTGTTGACTTCCGGGAACGCGGGAGTAGCGGATGCCCCGAGAGTGGCTATGGGGGTCCAAGGGGCTCTCGGCGCCCGCTTCGGAGCTGAGGCACTGCCTTAGGCCCAGCCGAGTCGACGCCGCCGACTTTCTGGCCGAGGAGCAGGCTTTCCATAGCGCTATTACCATGGGGGAACCCGATAAGATGGTGCCCGGTGAGTGGCGCCCGCGGCGGTGGCGGCGGGCCGGGAGGGAGGCTCAGCAGGCGGGCGGACGGCCAGGCCCCGCCTCTGGGCCGGCCCCGTCGGGGGACAGGTCTGGGCCGCAGCCACCCGACTATGGTCAGAGTCTGGCCGCACCCTTGCGGTTGACTGAGAGGAGAAAGAAAGGAGGGAGAGGAGGGGAACTACGGGGAACGGGGGTGCCGGTCTTTCTTCTTCTAATTCTTTTAAAATAAGTTTTCGATGAGTTTCTCGAAGGCGGGGGCAGTTTTCACCTCCCAAAGTACTTCGTTTGAGGTCCTCAGAACACGGTTGTGTATTGAACGCAGTAAAGAGTGGCTGACCGGGGGACGTGCGGTAAAAGAGGATGGGGAGACAAGTTGGAGAAAGGAGGGAGCCATTAGCGAGTGGTTTTTTGAGACTTTACCCCTGAGCTCCAGAAATAACCTTTAGCGTTGTAACTGGGTACCACGTATGTTCTGTGTAGCAGAAATAGACGTTTCACGAAGCAGTACTTATTCTAGCCACTTGGGATGTGCTCAGATTTTTCCTGTAATACTTGACTTTTTTTAAATGGTCGTTATGACCCACTGAGTTGATTTGCTGACCCACTCCTCATAACTCAGTTGGTAAAGAATCCGCCTGCAATGCAGGAGACTCCGGTTCGATTCCTGGGGTTGGGAAGATAGTATTCTTGGGCCTCCTTTGTGGCTCAGCTGGTAAAGAATCCGCCCGCAATGCAGGAGACCTGGGTTCCATTCTTGGGAAGATCCCCTGGAGAAGGGAAAGGCTACCCACTCCAGTGTTCTGGCTTGGAGAATCCCATGGACTGTATAGTCCATAGGGTCGGCAAACAGTTGGACACCACTGAACGACTTTCACTTGTATGGGTCACGACCAACAGTTTGAAAAAAAAAACACTAGAGCAGAATCGTTCTGTTTCTGCCAGGCTCTTGGGTTCAAACATGATTCAGTTCCTGCCTCGAGTTCAGAAGGTAGTGAGACATACAAGAAACTAAACAAAATGACAGTATTGATTAACAGAAGATGCCACCAGGCCAGCACAGAGCCTCTGGCCCCTGGCTTGGGGTGAGGGTAGCCAGGGGAAGCCTTCTTGGGGAGCCAGAGCAGGACAAAAGTGTTTTAATTATTCATTCTATTAAAAACTCAGAGCCTGTTCTAAAACCTGGCCTCCTAAATCTATCGTTATCAGTTTGAACTTGCACACCTCACAGTTCTCAAAAGGTTTTTCCACAGTAGCAAGTCTCTTGAGCATTAGTATTTATTAATACTTAGGTTTGCTATGTCTGTCTTTCTGATACCTGTTTAGTTTCTTTGTGTGTAGTCATCCTCCTTGAGGTTTCCTCAAAAGCTGAATCTTGTCTTGTGTGTGTGTGTGTTTAGATATTAATAGCTTTGGGATCTCATAGAAGTTTTTGGTCTCTCTCCAAAATGGTACTGGCGTAAACCAGTTTGTGAATACTCCTCTTATCAGGTAGTATATAGTGACTTCATTTAAGAATGTCCAAATCTCAACATCCTGCGTCCTCACGATGTTACTGATGAAACTCAGTACTGTCCTGTTTCTGTGTGTGGAGAAAAGCCTTCAGTCAGAGGCTAGACTATGTGACGTTCACCAGTGTGAGTGGGGCATCGAGGGTATCAGCTTATTTCCAAGGAGTAGATGGTCTACCTAATGGCAGCAGGACTCCTTAGTCATTGTGACAGTATATTTCTTACTTTATACCAGTAAACAGATAATATATACTTCATTTATTTGATCTTGTAAATAAAACTAGAATGAAGTCTGAGGAGTTAAACTGAGTTAAGTTGGAAGAAGGAGGATGTAGGCCATGGGGAGCAGATAAAGTACTGGAAAAATATTTTAGTTAACAGGCAACGATAAAACTTGTGAAATCAAAACTCATATATTTGTCTCATTTATTTGCAGATTCGGGTGCTGTGTTTACGTTTGGAAAAACTAAATTTGCTGAAAATATGCCCAGCAAATTCTGGTTTAAAAGGGATATACCTATATCTCTTTCATGTGGAGATGAACATACTGCTATTACTACAGGTTAGTGTTAAAATCTTAAATGAATATAGTAATACTTGGAGAATCCTAAGTATTGTATATGTGTTGTTCAAAACATATTGAAGATATACAGAAAGTGAATGTTTTTATTTTTTTTTTACTTTGCCAGAGAATTCTTGACAAATTGATTTATCAGGGAAGACTTTTAAGTTCCCTTAGTATACTGACACCTGATTTTCTATGCATATTGCTTTCTTAGAATAAATCTATTTGAATATATTCATAACATCAAAAAACTGTTACTGTATAATCTTAGAAACTCTTCACAACTAACAGAATGTAGCTATAGGTAGGTGGGCAAGGTAACCTGTAAAACCGATAACATTGTTTAAGTATAGCTTTTTTATTGTTTTTTGATGACTTCATCTCACATTATGTTGAAGATGCTTCAGTTTATTCTTTCTGTTTCTTTCCCACCAGGAAATAATAAGCTTTTCATGTTTGGCAGTAACAACTGGGGACAGTTAGGATTAGGATCAAAAGCAACTGTTAACAAACCAACATGTATCAAAGGTTTGGGGTCTTTTCTTATCACTTTAAATACTTAAATTATATAAAGTACTTTTCTATTGATTGTGTAATTCTTTACTATAAATAATAAAGCCTTTAGTTCTTTATTCACTGAGATTTACTTGAATATTATTGGCATTTAACTTTATTTTTCATGTGGTATTCAGAACTACTTCTATATGTTAGGATTTAAAAATCGCATTGATTTTAAACCCAGAGACCACAAAGGAAGTAATGATTCTATAGTACTGTGCACTTGAACATCATTTTTTTTTGCCTGTTTTGTAAACCTACTTAAATATTACTGTTATTGTATATACAGAGAACAAACAATATGATACGGTTTTGAGCTCTGTCTCACTTGTTAGAGTTATGAACATCATGGTTCTATGTAGTTGCGGGTTTTATAAAACACATTTTACCCTGCTGTGTGTAGTTAGCAGATGTGCTGAAGAAAACATCAGGCCTAGGAGTTGATTAGTACTAGTGTTCTTACACGGAGAAGGCAATGGCACCCCACTCCAGTACTCTTGCCTGGAAAATCCATGGATCGAGGAGCCTGGAAGGCTGCAGTCCATGGGGTCGCACAGAGTCGGACACGACTGAAGCGACTTAGCAGCAGCAGCAGTGTTCTTACAAGAACAACAGGACAAAATGTTTCAAATCAGGATTGTCCCAGAAAATATAATACCTTTACAAAGCTTTCTCACCATTATGTGCAAAAGCTTTTGTTTGGTTTAACCCATGAACATCAGCTATACTTGAATGATGATAGAGACTCCTTGGGATATGACAAGAATAAGATTCTTTATCTTTGTAGCCAGATTTTTAATTTGAGCTCAGAATTTCAGTGTAATTTATCATATTCATACTTCTCTGGTGGCTTAGATGGTAAAGAATCTGCCTGCAATGCAGGAGACCCAGGTTCAATCCCTAGGTAAGGAAGATCCCCTTGAGAAGGGAACAGCAACCCATTCCAGTATTCCTGCCTGGAGAATTCCATGGACAGAGGAGCCTGGCGGGTTCTATGGGGTTGCAAAGAGTCGGACACAATTGGGCAACTAACACACACATACACACACATGCTATTTGTAGATATTGTTGTGGAACTTTTGAAGTATTCCACTAAGTCAAAAATATTTATTGCGCACAGGTGACTAAACCCTTGGGTTTATTTACAGTGCCTACTATGCTTACTGTTCAAAATTGAATGAAAGGGAATGTGTTAGTTGCTCAGTTGTGTCTGACTCTTTGTGACCCCTTGGACTGTAGCCCACCAGGCTCTTCTGTCCATGGGATTTTCTAGGCAAGATTACTGGAGTGAGTTGCCATTTCCTTCTCCAGGGGATCTTCCCAACCAGGGATCGAACCTGGGTCTCCTGCATTGAAGGCACATTCTTTACCATCTGAGCCACCAGGGAAGTCCAATATCTAATAGACGAGCTAACAAGATTGTCTAGACTATGAGATCTTTGAGCCAGGGACTCTGTCTTAGTGATTTTTGCAGCTGCTATGCTGAGCACTTAGGAGATGTTCTGTAAAGGTTTTTAATATGTAAATGAATGAATGAAGAACTTTACTGTAGGTATATGACTAAACAACAACAACAAATGCCTATGAATGTTGAACTTAGTGTTTTGTTGTGTAAGGTAGAAAGTAAACTTGATGATGGTAATGCCAGATTAGGGAATAGATCAGGTTGCAGAAAAGACAGCATAACAATGTAGTGGATCTCAGCACATACTAATTACTTGTGGAGTTTTAAATAATATATAGATGCCTGGGTCTGACCTCAGACCTACTGACTCAGATTATCCAGGGATCAGGCTAAGCTATCTGTATTTTTTTTTTTTTCAGAACACCATTGGTTATTATGATGCACAACTACCTCCAAAAACTTTTGATTTATTAGTTACGAAAATCAACTTAGAAGTCAGACAGGCCTGGGTTTAAATCTGTTCTACAACTTGGTCATCATTTGACCTGGATTATTTATCATTTCCATATAATCATAAAATATCTTACTTGTCATATTTTTATATTTTTAGCTTTAAAACCGGAAAAAGTGAAATTTGTTGCTTGCGGAAGGAACCACACCCTAATTTTAACAGGTATAGTATTCAATCTGTGGGCTTCCCTGGTGACTCAGCTGGTAAAGAATCCGACTGCAATGCAGGAGACCTGGGTTTGATCCCTGGGTTGGGAAGATCCCCTGGAGAAGGGAAGGGCTACCCACTCCAGTATTCTGGTCTGGAGAATTCCATGGACTGTATAGTCTGTGGGATCACAGAGAGTCGGACACAACTGAGCAGCTTTCACTTCACTTCATTCAATCTTTATGACTTCCTGTTCAATCTGAGGACTGAGATCTTACTCCAGTAACATTTGTGACTTTGTAAAATTAATAGAAATGGTACCTTGGTAACAGTAAGATGAGGATTTTTTAAAAAATGTAAATGGATAGTACACTTGTTTGCCTATGAAAATATGCAGATAAATGTTAAGTCGATGAAGAGAAAGCTTCTTTTCTTGGATTACGGCAAGGAACAGCATCTCCTTACCTGTGTGCACACCTTCAGGGGCCACATGCTCCTGGTCTTGCTCTTCCCTCTTCTTTTCAGAGGGTGAGTGGAAGCCCTTAAAAGGCTTTTGATGTGAGTTAGCACAGTTCCAATCAAAATCCAAACAGGCCATGTGTGTGTATGAGTGTGTGTATGTAGAAAATTCACAAGGTTATTCTAAAGTTTATATGGAAAAGCCAAGGACCTTGAATAGCCAAAACAGTTTTGAAAAGATCAGAATGGAGGACTACCTGATTTTAAGACCTACTGTAAAGCTACAGTGGGGCTGCCCTGGTGGCTCAGACGGTAAGGAATCTGCCTACAGTGTGGGAGACCCGGGTTCAGTCCCTGGATTGGGAAGATCCAGGGATTGGAGAAGGGCATGGCAACCCACTCCAGTATTCTTGCCTGGAGAATTCCATGGACAGTGGAGCCTGGTGGGCTACAGTCCATGGGGTCTCAGAGAGTCAGACATGACTGAGCGACTAACACACACACAAAGCAACAATGATCAAGACAGTGTGCTATTAGTAAGTAGATAGACAAAGATGAATGGAGTAGAGTCCAGATATGAAGCCACATGTTTATGCCCAAGTAATATTTGACAAAGGTGCCAAGGCAATTCTGTGAGGAGATTGAGGAAATCTTCCAACAAATCCTGCTGGAGCAATTAGATATCCAGGCACTGACCACCCAGCAGTCTTTCCTACCTCCATCTCCCACACACAGCTTCTTCTGTCTTCAGGCTGCTCTCACTGCTTCAGCCCCAACCTCAGCTCTCTGCCCTCACTCAATACTTTCCCTTTGCTAAAGTGTCTTTTCTCTTTCTCTTATTCAGATATTTGTATTTTAAGATCCAGTGTATGTCTTTCTTCTTCCATAGAGTTTTTTGTGACTATTCAACTTTTTCCTTGTGTCATTGTCTGAACTGCTTCAGCATTCCACCAACTCTGATATGCTCCATATGTTTTAAATTGTGTGGTTCAATTTCATGTGGGGTCGCATAGAGTCGAACACGACTCAAGTGACTTAGCAGCAGCACGAAGTGCTGATAGTGTCCCAAATTCTATTCTAAGAATTTCATAAATGTTAATTCATTTAGTCTTCACAACACCTCTATGAAGTAGACATTGCTACTCCGGCTGCTAAGTCACTTCAGTCGTGTCCGACTCTGTGCGACCCCATAGACAGCAGCCCACCAGGCTCCCCCGTCCCTGGGATTCTCCAGGCAAGAACACTGGAGTGGGTTGCCATTTCCTTCTGCAATGCATGAAAGCGAAAAGTGAAAGTCAAGTCGCTCAGTCGTGTCCGACTCTAGCGACCCCATGGACTGCAGCGTATCAGGCTCCTCCGTCCATGGGATTTTCTAGGCAAAAGTACTGGAGTGGGGTGCCATTGCCTTCTCCGGTGAAGTAGACATTATTATTATCTTATTTTACAGATGAGGAAAATGAGACACTGAGACGTTAAGGATAGCTTGCCCAAAGTTACACAGCTGATAAGTGGCAAGCCAGAATTTGCACCCAGGAAGTCTGGTTCTGTGTCCTCTTGCCTAGACACAATGCTGGACTGCCTTCCTGTTTAGGAAGGCAGAAAATTAAATATAGAAAATTAAAATAATTTTGCAGCACAGAGTTTCCACATTTCTAATTTGATTCTTCTTGTATTTGCCTCATTTTATTGTTGCATTATATCTAAGCCTTAATGGTATGGAAGTTAAAATTAATGAACCACATCTCTTTTAAAAAGTTTTGATTTGAATTATAAACTAATTTGGAAATTATTTTCCTCTTTTTTGCTCTGAATTAATAGTTCTGCATTTCGATTGCTACTTACACCCTAGAATAACTTATAAAATCTCACAGAAATGTAGAGCCTTGCTTGTTTTAGTGTATTTTTGACACCAAAAGGAAGCTGTTCACCAAATTGCAGGATAATGCCAGCTTTCAGCTTTCTTCACTAGTAATAGTGAGACTATCTAGTGTACACTGGACTGTCTCCTAAAGGTGACGACTGTGGTATACTGATGTTTTCTTTTCCATGTGCAGGAGGAGGCCAAGTATATGCCACGGGAGGAAATAATGAAGGGCAGCTTGGACTTGGTGATACTGATGAAAGAAGTGCCTTCCATCTAATTAGTTTCTTTACATCCCAGCATAAGATTAAACAACTGTCTGCTGGGTCTAACACTTCAGCTGCACTGACTGGTAAGACTCTTTTTTCCATTTCAAACTGGGACATAGTCCTTTTTTTCAGACCAGGATATACAGAATCGGTGAACTGAAGACAGCAATCCTTTTTCATTTTCTTTCATTGACCATGTGTTTTCAGAAGACATTTAAAATAGAACTGAAAATCATGACGAATATTACAACTTTATGCTTACATACATTTAGAAGGTAATTGTTAAGTAACTTCTAAGCTGTACTACCCATCTGTTTCTTTAGATATTCTTAAATAGTACCTTCATTGCATGTTCCAAAAGTTATATTTCAGCTTTAGTGAAGTTGTTGTCAGAAATATCCCAGAAATCTGTGGGATATATGTTACTAAAATACAGTCTGTAATGGTCATTGCATCGCTCTGCTCTGCCTATCAAAAGCCCATATGAGAACTTTCTTTAAAATTTGGAGCCGAGATGCACACGTCTCACTGAGGAAGCTGCCAGTGTACGTCTTCGTTCCAGTCTAGAGAGGGGTGTGAGGTGCACTGCCGCTCTGGCCAGGAGAGCAGCGTCGGGTCTGCAGTCCATCCCTTCAGTTCTCTCGCCCACACCGTTAGCGTTTAGACCTCCTCCTTTTGGTTCTTATTTTCATATTTCCTTTTATTTGCTTTATCATGAAACACTTCAGATTGAAAAACTTTTAATTAAAAGAGACAAGTAAATAACTCTTGCTCATTCTTTTCTAGAATATTTCCCTTAGGGTTTTTTTCCCCCTGACAACACAGCCTTTATCAGAAAGCACAGGAGTTAGCCTGGTTTTGAGATGTTAGGTACACTAATGTATCTCCTAGTCTCTGAAGTTAGATTATGTATTTTCAACTGTAAAAAAAAAAAGTTAGCAAAATAAATTTATTTAATTTTTTTCTTCCTCTAAAGCGTCATTCTCACAGTGTTCTCAGAGCAAAGTAGTCCCAGTCCTTCTGACCTGGGCCTTGTCTGGGAGATGTGCAGTGTGACTCATGCCAGCATTCAGTTCAGTTACAGGTAGACTGCTTGAAAGGAGGGAACCATCTTCTGCTTAGAGACTTTAGAATAAGGAAAGGTTATTATAGGAAAGGACATTCTGTCTTTGCTATTGAGGTAGAAATATGGGCGTGACTAAAGTGATACACTTTAGGTTATTCTCTATCCTTTATCATTATAGAAACATTTCATAATAGAAATAGTACCGTTAAGTAGTTCCCTGGTATAAATGTCTTTAGTATTTTTCTTTCAAGATACATCATTTTTCTAAATTAAAAAATAACTGTTCTGTTGGGAATATAATAACTTGCTATCCCTGCTACCTCTTAAAATGTTTTTTCCTCTTCATGTTTTAACTATAGAGGATGGCGAGCTATTCATGTGGGGTGACAATTCCGAAGGGCAAATTGGTTTACAAAATATAACTAATATATGTGTCCCACATCAAGTGACCATTGGAAAACCTATCTCCTGGATCTCTTGCGGATATTACCATTCAGCTTTTGTAACAAGTAAGACAGAACAGTTGAATTTCTTATGTTATCTCCCATGTCTAAGTTATTACTAAATTAATAATAAAATGACATAACATCCTATATTTCTATAGCACTATCTCCATGGTACTCCATGTAATGAAATTATTTTGGTCTGTTTTAGGTCACAGTGTTTCTTCATTTTAATAATGAGTGTTTATAATTTCAAACTATCTGACATGTTAACTGATTTTAATGAATTAGATCTATATTTTTATATATAAAAAACCCTTCTAAATATTGGTCCTCAAATTTCTTTGGCATTAAAAACAAGACCTATGAGCCTCTTTTCTATGGATTTGCTTGATTCTGTACTCTGACCAATTCTGATCTTGTCCTGATAATTTGCTTTTATCATTTTAGTACATAAGTCATAGGTTCTCATTGTAGAAATAGGATTGATGATTTGATGGAAAAGGAGGAGAGTTCAGTATGGGATATGCTTTCCTTCAGTGGGACTTTTTTTAGGATCCCCAATTTCTCCTTTTCCTGGCCTCATTGGCAACTTTCTCTACCTTAATTAAAATATTTTAAGTGCTGGACTCTATTATAGCTACATCTATTCTAGTAGTAACAGCAAAAGTATGATCTTGGTTTTCCATCCTATTGATGGTTTTTTTAACAATAAAAGCACCTAGCGGAAAACAGTTTTATGGACCCTCTTAGATATCTAAGTATTTGTTATACATTTACTTCTTATTCCGTGCACCTCAGATTCAGGTTTAGAAAATGCTTATTGTCCCATCTTAGTGCCCCCCAGGTTTACCAATGACTTGGTAGTAGTCCCACTTCATGGGAAATAGATGGGGAAACAGTGGAAACTGTCAGACTTTATTTTTCTGGGGGCTCCAAAATCACTGCAGATGGTGACTGCACCGTGAAATTAAAAGACACTTACTCCTTGGAAGGAAAGTTATGACCAACCTAGATAGCATATTCAAAAGCAGAGACATTACTTTGTCTACAAAGGTCCATCTAGTCAAGGCTGTGGTTTTTCCAGTAGTCATGTATGGATGTGAGAGTTGGACTGTGAAGAAAGCTGAGCGCTGAAGAATTGATGCTTTTGAACTGTGGTGTTGGAGAAGACTCTTGAGAGTCCCTTGGACTGCAAGGAGATCCAACCAGTCCATTCTGAAGGAGATCAGCCCTGGGATTTCTTTGGAAGGAATGATGCTGAGGCTGAAACTCCAGTACTTTGGCCACCTCATGCGAAGAGTTGACTCATTAGAAAAGACTCTGATGCTGGGAGGGTTTGGGGGCAGGAGGAGAAGGGGACGACAGAGGATGAGATGGCTGGATGGCATCACAAACTCAATGGACATGAGTTTGAGTAAACTCTGGGAGTTGGTGATGGACAGGGAGGCCTGGCATGCTGCGATTCATGGGGTCGCAAAGAGTCGGACATGACTGAGCGACTGAACTGAACTGGTAGTAATTTGGTTCTAAGAAAGGGCAAACTCTGGCTTGGCTAGTTTTGTTCACTACTGTGTCAGTTTGTGTCTTGAAGAAACTGACAATAAATAAATCTTGTTGAACGAGGAGGTAAGTGAATGAATGATAAATTGTTTTCCTTGGGCCAATACCACATACCAACTTATTTCCAACTTTAGGGCTCCTGGAATTGGTATAGTCTGTGCTCACTTTGTTTATGAAACAAAAAATAGAAAAAAAAAACACATGGAAAAACAAAGCAATGTGTTATATTTAGGCCTTAATAAAATTGCCAGTGTCAGTTTTTATTTACTACTGCTTTAGCCAGTAGAGAAACAAGTGCAATTAATCGTTTTAACTGATAGGCCTTACATTGAACTTTTTTGTTTTGTTTTCTGTTTTATGCCTTAAGAAAAAATAGCTATATTGATGTGTAGTTCACATACCATGCAATTCATCCATTGAAGGTGTGGGGAGCAGCAGGAATTTACAGACAGTAGTAGAAAGAGACTTGTCTGGACTTAGAAATTCCTTTCATATGAGAAGCAAGAAGCATGGGGAAAGGGAGAGGCATGCTGACTTACTAAGCACTTCCGTGCTGAGTACTTCAGAAAAAATTGTAGTACAGAAAACTTCACTTTTGTGCAAATCAATCTAGAAAATGAGTTTGGCTGTGTTTGCAGTATTTGACCAAGTTTAAACTGGCACCTACCATGTGTGTTAGATATCACACAACTTCCCTAAGTTCTGATTTGCTAGAAGGGATCTGTCTTCAACAGCTCATTATACTCATAGCTAAGATTTATTACAACAAAGGAAAGATCTGTATTCTTCAGAGAGGTCCCGTATGCACTTCCCAGTCCTTCCTCTTCCAGGGCCACACAAGGTGTGTTTTCTCTTTGGCATTGAACTACAGGGATGTGTGTGTGATGTCTCTGCCCAGGGAAGCCCTGTTCTATTTTCAGGGTCTGAGGCTTTGCTGTGGGTGGCCGGTCATGTAGGCACATTCTGCTAGCAACTCGTCATGGCACCTGAAATTCAGGCCCTTCAACAGTGAAACCAGGTGTACATCATCAGTGTTGATGTTTGTGCAAAGCAACCCTTTCTTAGCTCCTGGCTAAGCTGGCATAATTCATTTCTCCAGGTGTGTGTAACAGAATCGCCTATCACCAGCTTAAAGAACACTCCCAAAGGCTGCATTCCCAGGGGTTAGTCAGCAGTCAGTCGTGGTGTGGTTCTTTTGGAGACATGCCAGTAATACAACAAGACGTGCTGTGTTATCTCTTCTACGTGACTGACGCAGAAGCTTATGATTAGATTATGTATTTACTACAGTTTTTAAATTCCTGCTCTATAGGACTCACTTCGGTTCATAGGAAATAGTTCCTGATTTCATGAAGCTCATAGTATAGTGTGCTAAGTGTGATAACAGAAGCAGATCAATAGTATTGGTATAGACAAAGCAGCGATTAAATGACATGAATTCCTTAGCAGGAGCGTCTGTCTGGAAAAAGTGCCATCTGAGTAAAACCTGCCATCTTTAGGCTCACTCACCATATTTGCTTCGTGCATAAATGAGTTTTATACAGAAAGTTTCATGAAAAGCAATTATTTATGCAATAAGTATTATATTTAATGTAGTAGACACACTGCTAGGTTCTTGCAAATACCATAGTGAGCAAGACAAAATCCATGTCCTTTTGGGGGTTTAATGTCTAGTCATTTTGCTTTATTAAAAGTAAGTGGAAGAAGTAAGATCATCTTGTCTGTGTATTGTGAAACAGATAAAATAATTTTCTAGTTATTACTGGTAGTGGTAGTCATGAATTCTTCATGAAGATTTTGGATTAGAATAATCAAGAGGAAGGGAAAATCTACCTTTATTCCTTACTATTGAGTAGAAGTATTTCAAGAAAGGTCAGATTTTTTAAGTTTATATTTTCTAAATTTTTTATCAAACATAAGAACATGTACCAAAAAGACCAGTATTTTGTTCATGTCTCTGTCATCATGGATCCCTCTTTTTTTTTCTTCAATAGCTGAGGGAGAACTGTACACCTTTGGAGAACCGGAGAGTGGGAAGTTAGGTCTTCCCCCAAAGCTCCTGGTCAATCACAAAGTGCCCCAGCTGGTGCCTGGAATTTCTGAGAAGGTGATCCAAGTTGCTTGTGGTGGAGGGCACACAGTTGTTCTTACAGGTATGGGTGCGGCTCCATTCCCTGCTTTCTGTGGTACCTAACTAAAACCTTTTTTAACATTTGCTTATTTTTATTGTGGTAAGAACACTTAACATCTGATCCACCATCTTAACAGAATTTTAGGTGTATAATACAGTAATGTTATCTATAGGCACAATCTGATATGACAGGTCTGTAGAACTTTCACCTTTGCATAGCTGAAATCCATTAATAAGCAGCTCCCCTCTCCACCACCCTAGTCCCTGGCAACCACCGTTCAAGTCTCTGCTTCAGTGAGTTTGTATGTTTCAGGTACTTCATGTGAGTAGACTTTGCATCTTTTTCCATTAAGATCTCTACTTTTTGTTCATATAGTTAGTAAACATTTCTGGCCTATGGAAGATATTGTTAAGTAGAAAAAAAATGAATCTTGTTGAATTGTTTTTGCTTACATAATTGACATTTTCATGACCTTAACACCTTTAATGGCAGCAAATAACTTTTTTAGCTCATTTTCAAGAACACTTTGTTTTCCTCATGTATATGTATTCCATATTTATTTAAAATTGACATTAATTTTTCTGAAATACTTAATTTGAAGACGCTCCTTGTTAATAGTCTTTTCTACTTGTCATTGGTAATTCTTTTCTTTGATAGTCACAATATCTACCTTGGTGATTTCTTTGTGATTTTTATGTCTGTTATAATAATTCATTAAAGGGAGTTAAGATTGTAAATTACAGATAAGAATACAGAGTTAGAACCTTAATGATAATGTCCCTTTTGGCTTCTGAATTTTGTTTTTGGTATGACATGTGACTTCTTAGGATGCTGGTCAATATAATTAAAATATACTGTCTATTAATATGCTTACATTGATGCTCCCAGATTTGTTCAGCATTAGATTTATTTTAGATGAGTAGTATAGAGGTAATGCAGTTAGGTAGTGAATAATTATGATAGTTTTTAGTAAAAAGAAACAGTTTTTGAAGTCACCACTTAATCTTCAGTAACCCAAAGCTAGAAGTGTTCTAGACAAATTTTTAAATAACATCTAATTCTTAGATGTTAATGCTTAAATGTTGCAAGATGATTAAGCTGTATATTATCTTTAGATTTTCCTCTCTTACATCACTTTTCCTTGATTTCCTGTTCTAGTCCTAGTCATGCTTATAAAGCTATGGTTTCCCAGAATTGCAATTTCCAGATGGAATATTTTCAAAGTGAGAAATATTTTTTTCCAGGTCCTCCACTCTAAATTTGGAAATAATTCTGAAGTTTAAGATCTTTTTTAAACTTCTGCTGATAAAGTGAATTTTTATATAATTTCTGAAAGATTTATTTTAGGGATTAAACTTTAATCTTTATAAATTATCTGAAAATTTATTCTGTAGGCAGAAATGCAGTTTATTCTTGTGTCATGTATTTTTTCTGGTTTATACAAAGATTATAGAAATAATTAATTTATTAGGTTATTGAAGGTTATTCTAAAGGATGCAATGTTGACTATATAATAATGTGTCATTAAACCACATATTATAAAATATTTTCAAGATAATCTTTTAATTATACTTAAAATTTTAAAAGTGCACATAAGTACACATAAGTAATGTATTATAGTATAATAGACATTTAGCTGTCTGTGAACTTTGTTTTGAAGTTAAAAACCATATTGCCAGAAACTGATTGTTTTCTCCAGATTTTTTGGAGACTTTCGAATCTCACAGACCGTTAAAGTTTTTATATTTTAAGTTTTTTATTTTGTAAGAGAATATGAAGACCTAGAGAAGATTGCCAACTTCCAGTTTGCATTTGGCTAAATATGGACATTGCAAGAAAAATGCAATCTGTTTTCACCATTATATCATAAAGTAAGGGTCATTTTCAAAACAAAAATTTTAAAGCTCTTAATTTTATAGTAAAAGACATCCCCTTAAATTGTATAAATTTATCTGTATGGAAAATTCACTACTTCGCCTATTTTTTAAAATTTATCCATGGACCTTTAAAGGCTTTATTATGAGCCAGTCCTGTGAGAAACCTGTGTTCTAAAGCAGTATGGATAGAACTATTAAATATTTAGTCCTAATTGATAAAGAAATGGACCTAAAGAGTGTATGATCATCAGTTTGAGTAAGTACTAAGTTTAATACCTAAGAGTTATTGGATACTTTGCAAGACCATAAAGCCAAGAATAGCTAATCATCTGTTCTAAATGGTTCTCTTAACTAAAGGGAAGGGCTTGGATTAGATGATTCTCTGGGGGCCCTCCCCAGCTTTTTTTTTCTTGTGTCTATAATTCTGATCTTAAAGTCTATTTAGATCAGACTTTATTGATCTTAAAGTCAATAGAATACTTTAAAGATAATTTTAATTAGTTCATTGTTGATAAATTTATTTAAAACTTGATATTTTGATATAACTACGATAGATTACACAATACAGCTACTGGTTGTAACGATAGGGAAACAATGGATTGCTGTAGAGAAAGTATCAGACTGGAACTGGGACAAACTAAGTGAGACCAAGTGATCCATGTCATTTTGTATGTCATCCACAGCAGTTATCAGAAGATAAGAAAGGCTTGGTTATTAGATTGGGTCCACAATGAAGTCTGGGCCCCAAAGAAAATAAGAACTTAACTTCTCCAGATTATATTTAGACAAACTTAAGATCTCTACAGGGCTACACAAGTATCTAGTTGTGAAATGAAATGTAGTCTGTGAAATTAGAGTAATATTTATCTGAAGCCAACTAATCAAATCTGTTTTCCTAAGACAGTAATATTTATTAACATTGAATTACATTGTTAAAAATGTTACCAAGGTGGGATGACTAAAAATTATATTGATTTTTGTATATAATGTCGTTAGGTAAGAGTCTTCAGTCATTTAAAAATAATAGAAACTATTGTCATTGCTAATCATTCAAGCACACAAGGGAACAGAATAAGGACAAAACTTGTGTAACTTGATTCAGTGTGCCTGAACAGCCTAATTTCACAGGCTATTGTCAGACAGCCCAAGAAACTTGGAGTGATTGTTGGCCAGCTCGAGATAGACAGTTTTTTCACTTACCCAACATCCTCCTATTAAGCTGAACATTCAGAATTGGAGATACGCTATGTGATTATTAGTTTTACTAGAGATAGTGATTTTTACACTAAAATAAAGGTCTGTTTGCCATTGCCTCAGTGTGGCTTCTTATCCTTGACACACTGTGTTGTCTTTAAGAAAGAATATCTTTGTGTCTTATTCATGAAGTAAACATTAGAAAGAAAAATGTAAAACTATATGACAATAATTATGTGTTCATCAGTATCCTGTGTTGTCACAATAAGGTGAGTTGATTAGATAATTACTTTTTAGAAAAATGTTCATTTACGACTGACTGTCCCATTGTGTTTCCTGTATGTTTTCTCATTTAATCCTTGCAGCAGCTCTTTTAGAAGGGATTATTAGCATTAGGGAATTTAAGTAGCTTGTCTGCTTGCCGCAGCTAGTAGGAATGAAGGTTTGGGCTTCTACCTGAATCTGAAACTCTTGCTTCTGTAACTGCAGCAGGAGAGGCAATGTGTTGCACTGCGGAGAAGCACACAAACGCAGTAGACACTATGCTTCCTAAGGCAGGGGCCCGGAAGCATGTGTGTCTAAAAGGACACTTACATCACCACTTGTTTATCCTGTTCTTGTGCTTTTCCATTTCTCAAGACTATATGAGCTAATACTTAACTAAATTATTGGAGTTCATTTGGAATCACTTCAGAACTACTAATATCGCATAGGATGGATAAACAGCAAGGTCATATTTTATATTCAGTATCCTATAATAAACCATAATGGAAAAGAATATGAAAAGAATATATCTATATGTATAACTGAGTCACTTTGCTATATAGCAGTAATTAGCACAACATTGTAAATCAACTATACGTCAATAAAATTTTTTTTAATTTAAATAATATAGAGGAAAGGCTTTTACCCTCCTCTGATTATTATTGCACTTCCTAATAAATGAGCTTTGTGCTGTGCTGTGCTTAGTAGCTCAGTCTTGTCCAAGTCTTTGCAATCCCATGGACTGTAGCCTACCAGGCTCCTCTGTCCTTGGGGATTCTCCAGGCAAGAATACTGGAGTGGGTGGTGATGCCCTCCTCCAGGGGATCTTCCCAACCCAGAGATCGAACCCAGGTCTCCTGCGTTGCAGGTGGATGCTTTACCATCTGAGGCACCAGGGAAGCCCAGGAACACTGGAGTGGGTAGCCTGTCCCTTTTCCAGTGGATCTTCCCAACCCAGGAATCAAACCGGGGTCTCCTGCATTGCAGGTGGATTACCAGCTGAGCTACCAGGGAAGCCCTAAATGAGCTTTACCTGTGAATAAGTGTAGCATATCTGCTGTAAGTTTTAATTCTCATGCAAATTCTCCTCTGAGATTGTTTTCTAAAATAGGTTATTCCATTAAACTGCTGTTAAAAGTAAGGACTTTTTCTGTGGGAAATACTATTCGTTTATTTAAGTCAGTGAAAGGAATTAGTTTAGACAATTGATGCTTTTTGACTGAGTGGTAATCATAGGGACTTTTTTGGTTTCACTGACTTTTGTGTGTTTAGCAGTTCCTTCTATCATTATACGTAAGAGAATTAGGCCCATGACATAATTGTTACAACTGTGTACCTTGTCATTTTTCTCTCGCTTTATCGAATGTGTAGGTAAGTATTGGGTATTCTTGCATGAGTGTTTCTTTGAGAGACCCCTAACGTACTTTATAGAAGAGGGAATATCACCATTTTTCCAGATAGAATGATGATAGTATCTGTATCTCTGAAATCCTCTTCTTGTGTTTGCTTCTCCCCTTTCAGAGAAAGCCGTGTACACCTTTGGGCTGGGACAGTTTGGTCAACTGGGTCTTGGCACTTTCACTTTTGAAACTTCAGAACCCAAAGTCATTGAGAGTGTTAAGGATAAGAAAATAAGTCATGTTTGCTGTGGAGAAAATCACACAGCTTTGATAACAGGTACAGATCAAATTTCTGTTAGTATACTTAATGGAACTGGGTATATTTTATTACAAAATAAATACTATATAGAATGAATGTATCTAACTTAAGCAAAGGAATTAATAAGTGAGAAAATGTAATTCCTTGTTTAATATGCCAATGTGTAAAGTTGTAAACTCCTTTCTCATATTTTAGTTCAATTTAATATCAGTGTAAATGATTTAGAGCCTCAAAATATGTCAGTGCTCTCAGAGGTGAGACCATAGTATTATACTTTGTCAGAAAGCTGGAGTCTTTTTGAAACTATTGATTTGAAGGCTCTGAACTCTGCTCACACCAAGGGGGAAAATCTAAGAAGGAACTTATGGACTCTGTGGGAGAGGGAGAGGGCGGGAAGATTTGGGAGAGTGACATTGAAACATGTAGAATATCATGTAAGAAACGAGTTGCCAGCCCAGGTTTGATGCGCGATACTGGATGCTTGGGGCTGGTGCACTGGGACGACCCAGAGGGATGGTATGGGGAGGGAGGAGGGAGGAGGGTTCAGGATGGGGAACACATGTATGCCTGTGGCGGATTCATTTTGATATTTGGCAAAACTAATACAATTATGTAAAGTTTAAAAATAAAATTAAAAAAAAATTTTCCATGTTCAATCTGACAGTACCATTCAGGCTGAGTAAATTCTTAGAAGGCTTCTGCCACTAGGATGTGTTTTCAGGAGTGACTTTCATGCTTCCTCCACAGTGCTAGCAGAGCTCGCTCTTCTGCTCTGTAGTTTCTCCTTTTGTCTGGGAAGATGCTGCTTTGGGCCTACTTCTCAACCTCAGAAACTAGGTGCTGCCAGCGTAGGACTCAGTGAAGGTGCTTCCCTAAAATGACTGACTCACTCCTAGATAATTAATACACTGCACAATTTTAATTGCTTTGGAACAAAAGGCTCTGTAAGTTTTGTATTTGTAGCTCCCATTTCTATCGAAAAAGCAAAGCATTAAAAAGTCGGAACTCATATAATATTTCGGAGAAGGCAATGGCAACCCACTCCAGTACTCTTGCCTGGAGAATCCCAGGGACAGAGGAGCCTATTGGGCTGCCATCTATGGGGTTGCACAGAGTCAGACACAACTGATGTGACTTAGCAGCAGCAGCAGCATATAATATTTTGAAATAATCCAGATACTGGTATTTTTGTGTTTTCCTCCTTTTTTTACAAAAGTTTCTGCTATGATGGAGCTCATCTAATGGTATCTGGTTAGGGGAAGTAGGAATCAGCAAATACAAGGTACTACCATGTACTGGCCCTTCTTTCCCAGAGAATCTTTCAGAGAGCACTGGTTGCCCATTTTCCAGTATCAGTGTCCTTGTTAAAAGTATAGTTGAAAGTGTAGTCGCTCAGTCGTGTCCGACTCTTTGTGACCCCATGGACTATAGCCCACCAGGCTCCTCTGTATATGGAATTCTCTAGGCAAGAATACTGGAGTGGATTGCCATTTCCTTCTGTAGGGAATCTTCCCAACCCAGGGATCAAACCTGGGTCTCTTGTATTGCAGGCAGATTCTTTACCATCTGAGCCACAAGGGAAGCCCATTACATTAAAGTCCTTGTTAATGTACATCCTTGTTACTACATTAAAGTCCTTGTTGATGTAGCATGAAATTGAACTATATAGAATGTAAAGAATTGTTCATTCATAGTCCCAGGAAAGTTGTTGATATGTATGACTTACGGCTGGGCCCTTAAGCTCAGTTTCTCTGTCCTACTGCCATTTTCCATCAACTCAAAATTGCCACTGATAGTTGTCGTGGTCTGGGTGCAGGCTGGAAAATTTCAAGATATGAGACAGAATGAGAGGAAAATAAAGTTTATTAGAGTGAGAGACACTGTTAGAACAGTGGGCCAGCTCAAGGAAGAACCAACGTTGAACAGGGGTCCTCAGTACACTTTTATACCCAGGCTACAAGGAGTGGGATAGGGATCTTGTGGTTCATTTACTGATTGGATGAGGCATGTATACTGGATGGGAGAAGTGTATGGATGTGAGAGTTGGACTACAAAGAAAGAATTGATGCTTTTGAACTATGTATTGGAGAAGACTCTTGAGAGTCTTGGACTGCAAGGAGATCTGACCAGTCCATCCTAAAGGAAAATCAGTCCTGAATATTCATTGGAAGGACTGATGTTGAAGCTGAAACTCCAGCACTTTGGCCACCTGATGCAAAGAACTGACTTAAAAGACCCTGATGCTGGGAGAAATTGAAGGCGAGAGGAGAAGGGGACGACAGAGGATGAGATGGTTGGATGGTTGGATGGCATCACCGACTCAATGGACATAAGTTTGAGCAAATTCCAGGAGTTGATGATGGACAGGGAGGCCTGGTGTGCTGCAGTCCATGGGGTCGCAGAGAGCTGGACACAACTGAGTGACTGAACTGGACTGAATGGGGTAGGAGGGGACACAGGTTATACTGTTCCATTAATAGTTACAACGTGGGGGAGGGAAGGACGATAAGGGTCTGGTTTTTCCATTCCTGTATTACAAGACCCTCCTTGGTTTTATCTGCTCTTTCGTCCTTGGGTCACCACAATAGTAAATACACACTTTTTACAGATCCTCTAACATATAATTAGGTTATTTGGTTAAAATTTTGTAATACCTTTCCTCCTGATGAAAGAAGTTATAGCACAAATAATTGAATATTAATTTTGTTTGACTGCTTTGGTCATGAATCTTCTGCAGGGTTAGGTGTTACATGAGTTTTGTTGTTGTTGTTCAGGACTAATGAGAGGTATGCAGTGAGTTATCAGTAAGTTCCCTCCAGTTCCCCATTATAGCCAGTGGTTCATGTTTTTAAAAGCTCTCTGAGGTTGGAAGTGTGATCAGGCAGCTTGATCAGAGCTAATTTTTTCTGGCTAAAGACACTCAAGTTTAAAAAAAAGAAACCTTAACAGTTTGAACAAGGGAAGTGAAAGTCACTCAGTCGTGTCTGACTCTTTGCAACCCCATGGACTACAAAGTCCATGGAATTCTCCAGGCCAGAATACTGGAGTGGCTAGCCATTCCCTTCTCCAGGGGATCTTCCCAACCCAGGGATCGAACCGAGGTCTCCCGCATTGCAGGCGGATTCTTTACCAGCTGAGCCACCAGGGAAGCCCTGGTGAATGAGGAAATCAGGGTCAAAAAAAGGAGGAGGAAAGCAACAAAAATAGGGAGTACACATAAAGAAAGAAAACAAATATCTAGTAGTCAGAATTATAACAATCTAAATTGAGAATCTAAATGCTGGTTTATTGATTATTTATAGGGAATCTATTTGTTTTTAATATATTAAGTTTTGAACTTGCCACTTCAGTGAACTATGGTTATTTTTTCAGATAATTCTTTTGGCTTTTTTTAGTATACAATTACTTTGCCATCTTAAAGTGCAAGTTCCCAAATATGATCTTGTCATTTCCCAGCTTAAAACCATTCATTTAGGTTATTGGTGTTCTTAATATCTGCCTTAGAATCCACCTGCAATGCAGGAGACCCTGGTTCAATTCCTGGGTCAGGAAGATCCCTTGGAGAAGGGATAGGCTACCCACTCCAGTGTTCTTGGGCTTCCCTGGTGGCTCAGATGGTAAAGCATCCGCCTGCAATGCAGGAGACCTGGTTCAATCCCTGGGTTGGGAAGATCCCCTGGAAAAGGGAAAGACTACCAACTTCAGTATTCTGGCCTGGAGAATTCCATGGATTGTATAGTCCATGGGGTCACAAAGAGTTGGACATGAGTGAGCAACTTTCACTTGTTCTTAATATAGAGTTCAAAAATGCTTAATATGAGCTAATAAGATACTCTGCGGTGTGGCTGCTTCTTACCTCTTCAGACTCATCTCATACCACTCTTCCCTTTGTGCTCCAGACACGTTGGTTGCCTCTCAGCTTCTTGACTGTGTTATGCTTTCTGTGCTTGATATGTACTGCTGGCCTCTGCCTGAAAAATCCTTTGCTCCCTCCTTCTTGTAGCTAAACCCTAATCCTTTCAGCTTCAATTTGAAAGCCTTTCCTAATCACTGGATTAGAGGGAGAGCCCCTCTTTTGTACCTGTACTGGCACCATTTCCTTTATTTCTGCTTCCATGGCGCTTACCTCACTTGAGATGGAGAGTATGAAGGAAAGGCTTGAGGAGTGAAGGTTCAGACTAGCTGCTTTGGCCGCAGAGAAAAAGATTTAACTGGTGAGGTGACAAAATTACTCATCATTATCTTGGGCCTAGCTGTACAAGGGATCCCCCCAATATTGGTATCCCCAACAAGCAGCATGGTTGGTTTATGGCATTTCCTTCAGGAACTTTCCACAACCCTGAAGCAGAAGTAAGGGAGAGGATCTAGTCTAGTGGTGTTTTGGTCTCCCCAGGGGACACATGGCAGTGTTGGAGATATTTTTGATTGTCACAGTTGCAGAAGTGAGGTATTGTATGGGCATTTAATAGATAGAAGCCACGGATATTGCTGAACATTCCACAAGGCACAGGACAAACCCATACAGTTGGGAATTATCCAACCTCAAATGTCTGTAGTGCCAGAGTTGATAAACCCTCACCTAATCAATGACCTGAGGAAAAAAGAAAATAAATTGGTCAGAATACAAAAATCTCCTTCTCTTTGAAAAGGTGGTATTTATCATGAGAGCTCATGCTGGATTGCTGCTACTCCATACAACACCTCACAGGACTGGGTCTCAACTTCACAAGCCACCAAGTGCTGGTGATTTATTCTCGCGGTATCTATTGCCTAATGTTATGTGTGGACAACAGAAACCATAGAAAGTGTGGGAACATCAATGGACCAGAGTAAATTCAATGCAGAATTTAAGGGGAAAATTGCAATGTCAGTTAATATATTTGTTGTTTGCAAATAGATCCATCAAAGTAACTTTCAAAATTCTTTTTTTCATTTTAGAATCAGGCCTTTTGTATACTTTTGGAGATGGTCGACACGGAAAACTAGGACTCGGAATGGAAAATTTTACCAATCAGTTCGTTCCCACTTTGTGTTCTAGTTTTTTGAAGTATATAGTACATTTGGTAAGGGCTTCACATTTTCCTGTTTACGTGTTCATATTCCTATATTTGATTCTTTTGGGATTTCATAGAAAATGAGTCCTTTTATGTTTAGATGAAATAATAACATGGCTCTATCTAGTGAATACACTTGTGTCCTAAATGCCAAATGTCAGACATCACAACACTCTGAAAATCTGTCCTTTTCCTAATGTTTTTCCTCACTCATAGTAGTCATCTGTAAATGTTTGTTGGGTTAGATACCATTCAGACCCTCAGATCCAGCTGATAATAAATGACGAGTTTTGAAAATACTTTTATTTAGCTAAGTGCTATTTGGACAAAGTGTTGTTTCAGTATTGTCCGCATCATGCACCGTATCTCTGTTGTTTCTAACACTAGCCAATTAAGAACTATAGATGAAAATTTTGTTTAGTCTGTGATGATAATAAGGGCTTCCCAGGTGGCACAATGGTAAAGAATCCACCAGCAATGCAGGAGATGCAAGAAACTTGAGTTCGATCCCTGAGTCAGGAATATCCCCTGGAAGAGGAAATGGCAATCCACTCCAGTATTTCTGCCTAGAAAGTCCCACAGACAGAGGAGCCTGGCAGGCTACAGTCCATGGGGTTGCAAAGAGTCGGACACAACTGAGCAACAGAGTGCACACACACCACAGACACACACATGCACACACACTGATGATAGTATTGTTGCAGGAAGGGGGACCCCTTGTAGGGCCCAAAACTGGGCTCTTGTCTAACACTCTGAAATGAATTGTCTGAGGAGACACATGTGCTAACAATGCAAGAAATTTTATTGGGAGAGGGTGCCCAGGCAGAGAGCAGTAGGGTAAGGGAACCCAGGAGCACAGCTCTGCCATGTGGCTCCCAGTCTCAGGTTTTATGGCGATGGGATTAGTTTCCGGGTTGTCTTTAGCCAGTCGTTCTGACTCAGAGTCCTTCCTGGTGGTGCACGCCTTGTTCAGCCAAGATGGATGCCAGAGAGAAGGATTCTGGGAGGTGGTCAGACATGTGGTTTCTCCTTTTGACTTTTCCCGAACTCTTCTGGTTGGTGGTAGCTTATTAGTTCTGTGTTCCTTACCAAGACCTCCTGTTGTAAAACAGCTCATGCACATGGTTACTGTGGTGCCTGGCCAGGGTGGGCAGTTTCAGTCAGTGTGCTTCCCCTAACAATATCACTTGGAATTTGTTCCCCAAAGGCTCAGAGCCTCATACTAAGGAACACTTCCCATGTGATTTGACACCTATTTGATGAATACTTGCTTGGTACAAAATACTGGACTGAGGATGAGAAATACAGAGCATGCAATGATGCACACTGAGACCAAATTCTCACTCACTGAGCTTATAATCGTGTGTGTGTGTGTGTGTGTTGGTTGCTCAGTTGTGTCCAACTCTTTGCAACCCCATGGACTGTATTCCACCAGGCTCCTCTGTCCATGGGACTCTCTAGGCAAGAATACTGGTGTGGGTTGCCATTCCCTTCTCCGGGGATCTTCCCGACCCAGGGATTGAATCCGGGTCTCCCGCATTTCAGACAGATTCTTTACAATCTAGCCACCAGGGAAGCCCCTGTATAATCTTATGGGGAAGATAATTGTTTTTTAAATGCTATACATAAAACAGATCAATTTTAACTTTGGAAATATTATGAAGGAAAGGTTCAGAGTATGCTATTCTATGTTGCAATGTAGAACTCTATGAAGATACCAGAAGTCTCTATATTGTAAACACTACACAATGTTTTTTTAAGCATTTTATTGAAAATTACTTGTTAAAGTCCTTAAGATGTTGATTACGTTTTTCATTTCACCATTGTTCATGCTTGCATTTTGCTCTTGGGACTTTTAAGCATTAAACTTAAGAAACCTTCATGTAAAGAGAAGGGCTTGAAGACATGTTTATTCCAAGAGACTGATGTATTCTTGGGTCCCTTATTTCTCTTTTTTTTTTAATTTATTAATTTATTTATTTTAATTGGAGGATAATTACTTTACAATATTGTGATGGTTTTTGCCGTACATCGACATGACCCATGGGTCCCTTATTTTTAAGTAGAACTTCTCTGGTTTTTTTCAAGTTGTTAGTGTTGCTCCCAGATTAAAATAGCCTTTTCTGACTTATAAAGAGAAATATAATGTGCCAGATAGTTTTTTCTCTATACTATATATTCAGTTGAAAGTAAAATGATGTATTAAATTTGGTCTA
This sequence comes from Bos taurus, assembly GCF_002263795.3. Taxonomy (NCBI): domain Eukaryota; kingdom Metazoa; phylum Chordata; class Mammalia; order Artiodactyla; family Bovidae; genus Bos; species Bos taurus. Next base: position 104,973,554 of record NC_037357.1, read on the forward strand.
ATTTTCAGTAATAGTTTTTAAAGAATATATATCGTAATTCATGTGTTTTGTGTGTGTGTGTGTGTGTGTGTGTGTGTATGGAGGGAGAGAGGGAGAAAGAGCGATTCAATCATTCAGTCGAAGTCTACTGCTAAGTTAATGTTTTGTAGCTAAAAACTGTTAAAAACCCATTTGTGTTTGACGCCAATGTCGATTAATTTATCTGTGAATTTATGCTGCAGGTTGCTTGTGGTGGATGTCACATGCTAGTTTTTGCCACTCCACGACTTGGTATGGCAGAAGACATTGAGTCAGATGAAATAAATTATTCTTACTTACCTTCAGCTATATATGTCCCCATCAGTGATCCGCCTTTAGAAAACGTACTGCAGAGATCTTTATCAGCACGTGTGCGCCGTCGAGAGAGGGTATGTTTGTGACCTGTTCTATATATAACACTGTCCAGAGCTACAAAGAAAACTGGAAGAAAACGAATTTATTTTCTTTTTAAACCAAAGAAGGGTCTTCTTAGATAAATTTACTATATAAAATTATTAGAATTAATGGCTTACAAACTTTTAAAGAAAACTCAGAACTAAACTGTTAAACAAATTAGAAAATTGAAATGATCATAGATAACCTTTGTAGACAGTGGTACTGCTAAATTGTTGTCTCAACCGTATGTGAATTGACTTCTATTTTGCTTTTGTCTTTTAAAGCTAATACCTCATGAGCAGTGAAAGGTTATATATTATAAATAATGAAAGGTTGAAAACAAAAAATAAGAACTTTGGGTTGAGAGGGAATGTTCTTTCTTAATTAAATTTAGGGATTCTCATTCTGTGCTTTAAAATGATCATTACAATGACACTTATATTTTTAAAAGTAAAATCCCAAGTAATTTTTAAAGAAGACATTCCTTTTTTAATAAAAATTACTTTAAATTCCCAAATGTATGCTTTTAGAGGTAAAAAGTTACATTTGGCTTTTTATTATGAAAAAGTATATATGGAAAAATTAAGAAATATCCTGTAAGTATTTTGTAGTTGGTTTGCATTTCCTGAGTAACTGTTTCTTTTCAGGGAAGGCAGAGAAAACACACATACACTTTTCCCCATCTTGTGAAAAACATACCTACAGATTGATGATTTAGAGCAACTTAGACACAGAGGCAACAAAACACAACATTTTTGAGCCCTTGGGGATTATTAAAGAGTGAACATTGTGGGACGTTGGCCAATTTGAAGTCTCTCTCTTCAATAGTTTTTGCAACCTCAGGGTAGTTTACATCAATATTAAATATATAACATCATCTAACATTTTATTTAACCTGTTTGCTTTAAAGGAGAAATCCCCGGACTCTCTTCGAATGACGGGAATACTGCCTCCAGTTGAAGGGACTTCCCCACAGCCCATTTGTTTTTCGCCTCATTTAATTCCTTTCTCTATGTCTGCAAGTAATCTGCTAGTGAGAACGATATGTGAAGATGAGAACTCTATGCCCCCAATGGAACCAGGTAACATTTGATACTCTGCTTGCTCTCAGAAGAAATGTACCAATTATTCCTACTGTTTTCATGTTCATCTTCAGATGTTTTCTCCACTTAAGTTGTTTTCTTCCTAGTTAGAGACTGACATCTCATTTGAACTCCAATCCAGGAATACTCTGACTAATAGAAAGCATCTCTGATGACCTTAAAAATCCCATGCGATGACAGCAGCATATCTTTATAGAGCAGTGTATAACATACATATCACCTTCTCTTACATTATCACCTTTAAACCCAGAAGCAACCCAAAATAGGTGGGAGTTAGATTCTTCATTTTTTCATGTGAGAAAAACAAGGCTTGAAGAGATTGAGTGACTTGCCCAAGGTTACTCAGTTTTATAAATGAAGTGAACAGGATTTGCATACAGGTTTTCTGGCCGTATGTGAAGTTACGCATTTAAGCAATATAGCATCATGGTTAGGAGTATGGGATGTAGAGTCCAGTTGATCTGGGAGCAGACGCCAGCTCCAACATTTATTAACTATATGTATCTTAGGAATGTGTTTATGTTGCCGCATGGCATGTGCTCAGATGATAGGGACAGGGCAGGAAGCCAGGACTAGGAAACCAGAGTAAGCAGTAGGTTTGGAATTAAGAAGATAATCTGGGCATCTGGGATTAAAAACAGTGGGACAGATCATTTTAATATCTTTGGGCTCAGGAACCTATAGAAAAGGTTGAGGTAACAAAGGATCAGGAACAAAGGCAAGAACTGTGGACCATGGGAATGGAATATTCCCTACATCTAGGACCTTGATAAGGAGCAGGGTTTCTTACATCTCACCACAACTTTTGTATTTCCTTTGGAGATAAGAATCACTGGTACTCTTCAGCCCTATACATGGGAAAAGTAGATTCTGACAGCAGTGTGTGCAAGGAAAAGAGAAGTTTATAGTTTGGGGCAAGTTGTTTGGCACTTCCAGAGATTAGAATGTGAAGATAGAATTTTTTAGGGTAAAAGGAAAAGCCATCCCTTATCTTCTTGTGACTGTTTACTAAAACAAACTTAATAAGAAGTATTTTGAAACTTGTATCCCTGGAGGAGGAAATGGCAACCCACTCCAGTATTCTTGCTTACAAAATTCCATGGACAGAGGAGCCTGACAGTCTACAGTCCTTGGGATTACATTGAGTCAAACACGACTGACTGAGCATACATCCAACATATAATGTGACTTTTTCTAAATTTGTGGATTTCAGTGTTTCTTATGGAGCTAAGGAGGTTAGGGAAGACATAGATGAGAAGGTGACATTTAAGCTAAAACAAAGGATAAGAAAATAACCACACAAAGAGAGAGGATGTGTCTATTCCAGGCAAAGAAAATAATGTAGTTAAGGGCAGTCTATAGGAAAAGGAAAGATCATTGGGGTTGAAGAGAAAGTGAAAGAAAATCAAGAGTGAAGGAAAAGACAGGACAAGATGATGTTGGAAAAGAGACAGCAAAAAAAAAAATATTCATGGTTTTATAGGCCATGAGAGGGCTAAGTGATTTGAGTGTTTTTCTTAAGTGTAATAGAAAGTCATTAAAGGATTTTAAACAGTGGAGTAATGTGCTCCAATCCCATTTATGTTTTAAGATGATCATTTTTGCCTATGTGTGGATGCAGGGATACCAGATTAGAGGTGGGAAGAAAACTTCAGAGCCTTTTGCAAGAGATGATGGTGTACAGACCTAAGGTGTTCACAGTGGATATAAAAAGGAGCCCATGGGAAATACATTTTAGACATAGAACCAGGTGAACTTGTTAATAAATTACACATAGATGTGTAGGCAGGAGGATGGTTGACTGCTTTGAAGGAAAAAAGTTAAAAACTGACTTTGAGACCCCTGTGAGGCATCCAAGCAGACATACCAAGCAGGCTGTTGAAAATGAAAGTGTAACATTCAGAATAGAGATCTGGACAAAGAGATAGAAATTTGGAAACCATCAACATGGAGATGGTATTTATAATTCATGGAAGTTGGTGAAATCACTATAGAGAATAGAGCAGGAAGAAAAGAGGGCTCAGCATTTTGCCTCGAGACTGTCTGATGTTTAGAGGGTAGGAGAGGGAGGACCGGCAAAGCCACTTTTCTCAACCTTATCAGCCAGTAGGGCAGGAGGAGGAAAATGAGGAGAGAGTAGGGTCACAAATTCAAAGTACTGCTCAAAGCTCAAGAAAAAAGTACAAAGAAGCATCCCATGGATCTGGCATCATGGATATTTTTGGTGATCCTGACAAGAGTAGTTCCAGGGAAAGATCAGGACAGAAGACAGAGTGTTAAAAGTTGAGGCATGAAGGGGAAACGAGGAAGTGAAGGGGCGATAAAGTGTGTAGATAGTTCTTTTGCCTATTTTGGTCATGAAGAGGAGCAGAGAAATGGGGCAGCTAGAGGGAGATGTGGAGGGAGTGGGAAATATGAGAGCGTATTTGTATGCTAATGGACATGAACCAGTAGTTCCAGAGAGAGACTGGCAGCACAAGAGAGAGAGAGTGTAACCAAAGGTGCAAAGCTCTTAAGAAGACAGGAGGGGCTGGCATACAGAACAGTCTTTGTTAAGAGGAAAGACACATCCTACATTTTAACAGGAAAATATAGGTAAATGTGTACGTTTGTTGGTGAGAAGATAAAACAGATCAGGTCCGATGATTTCTGTTTTCTCAGTTAAGCATAAGGCCAAGACCGTGACCTTAAACAATATACTATTTTCTAAACTTCCTCTCTGCCATCTCCAGTCTGTCCTGGTTCATATTTTTCTATGTTAATCTCCTTCCGGTGCTCTTTAGTTCCCATCTGCTCCAGTGTCTTCAGAGGATCTCTAGTCTTTTTTTTTAATAAGTGTAAATTTCCCGTGTAACTCCCACCAGCTTTTCCAGCTTCATCTCTCAGTAGCCTTTGTCTTCAAACCATTCATTTAGGTATTGTCTGTGGCTGCTTTCACACTTCAGTGGCAGAGTTTGATTATTAGGACAGAGACCATATGGCCATAAAGCCTAAAATGTTTGCTGTGTGGCCTTTTACAGAAAAAGTTTATTGAGCCCTGATGTTGATCAAACTGAAGCTCTTCATAGTCAGACTGAGTGGAAAACCTATAAAGTCCAGGCAGACTTGAGATTGACACTTGACACCAAAAGAGTCACTGAACCTTAACGTATTCATTTGTGAAATGGGGATATAACACTTACCTCTCTCATTATCATGGAGTTAACCTGACGTGTATAAAAGCCTTTGTTCCAAGCACATGGTAAACTTTCAGGGCAGCTGTTCCACAGCTTCTGTTAGCACTAGACTTATTTTCTTCCCCATTTACCTCCATCCCTACCTCTCAGAATTCTACTCATCCATCATTCCCTATAACTCCTTAGTGAAAAATTTCCTGATCTGCCACATTTGGATGGGATTTCTCATTCTCCTATATCACATATTTTGTATTCCCGTCTAGACTATAAGTTCATTAAGATTTAGCAGTTACTTAAGTTGATATCCCCTACCTAATACCTCACATGGAATGAAGACAAACTGATTATTCATTCATTGGAATTGAACGAATTTATAAGGGAGAGAGCACTGTGGACTGGCATTTTCAGTGAAGACTTCATTAAGGAGCTCCTCTCAAATACGTATATATGTGCTAAATGGGGATATAGTAATTGAGAAAAATGTAAGGTCAAATGAAGCTTGTAACTTTTCATTATCTGCTTTATGGTATAATAATCTTATGGTTTTCTGTGAAAGTTTCTAGGTATTTGTACTATTTTTCTGTTGCTACCTAAGCAATGACCCTAAAACTTAAGGCTAAAACAACAAACATTTACTATCTCACACAGTTTTTAAGGGTCAAGAATCCAGGACCAGTCTAGCTGAGTGATTCTGGTTCAGGATGTTTCATGCTCCTCTTGCAAGCTCACTCACGTGGCCATTGGCAGGAGGCTGGACTTCTTCATCACATGGGCTTCTCCTTGGGTATACTCATAGCATGGCTTCCCCCAGAGCAAGTGATCCAAGAGAAAGAGAGAGAGAGAGAGAGAGGACTGAGACATAAGCCACAGTAACATCAAATTGATCTGCTTATTTTATTGGCCATACAGACCAACCTGGTAAAACGTGGAAGGGAACTACACAAGGGTATGCATAGCAGGAGGGTATAAGTTGATGGGGATCTTTTGGGCACTGGCCATCATAGTGCTTGATACCTGGTAGTATTTACCCCAAAGGAATAATGTTTCTCTGTTCATATGAATGAAGCGGTTGTTATCTTATCAGTGTCAGGGTCTTTAAATTTTCAGAAAGATTTTAAATACTGCTATCACTGTGAATGAATTCTGTTCAGTTCCCTTAATATGAGGTTAAAGGACCTTAGAAAGTGAGGGTCACTCAGTTGTGTCTGACTTTTTGCGACCCCATGGACTATTATATAGCCCATGGAATTCTCCAGGCCAGAATACCAGAGTGGGTAGCCTACCCCTTCTCTAGCAGATCTTCCACACCCAGGAGTCGAACTAGGGTCTCCTGCATTGCAAGTGGATTCTTTACCAACTGACCTATTAGTAAAATTCTAACTGTACTTTTATATTGCAGAATAATTTCTGTTTATTGTCTAGTTGTCTTTCACTTTTCTGTTGAAATCTGGTTCTATCTTTTCTCTGTTAATCATTCAGATTATTTTCAACATAAAGTGACCAAAGAGAAAGATACAGACAGTCTTTCAGCAGAGGATTCAGAAAGCCTTGGAGAAACTGCTGATGTCTTAAATATGGTACTGGTTTTCCTATTTGTGCAATATAGATACAAATTTGAGTTTTAGTTCCTCATGTATTTGTATTTGTATGTCTGTGTATATGGGTACTTCCTAAGCCATTATATACATAGAAAAAAGCTTTTTGTTTTTGTCTTGGTTTCATTTATTATTTTAAACTCAGATTTAGTGAAGTATAGATTAAGTACTGTAAAATTAATTTTCAGCCCTCACATTATTATTATGCAATTGAAAGTTGATTATATGATTGTCTGAACTGTTTTGTATTAATTTTGTTTATATGTATTTTAAATCAACATATAATGATATATAAATATATAATCATGTATAAGTATATAATCAGTTATATAGTCTTTATTTTTTTAGAACATATTTTTTTTAATTTATTTCAGACACACATGTTGCACCTGAATTCCAATGAAAAACTAAAATTATCACCAATTCAAAAGCAAAAGGTATGATACAGAGAGTTGTTTTCACTATGGTGGGAATAACAGTTTAAATTGTTTATATTTTTCTTGAAAGGTTTCTGGAAAGAACTCAAGAAAGGTAAGTATTCACTTACTTTAGGATTTAAAAGATAGGGATACAATATGTATAGTCTCCATTTGGGCTTATTCTGTTGGTATGTATTTTCTGTGATACAACAAGACTGGCAGAATTTCACAGCTGAAATTTGCTCTTTGGAGTCATTAATAATTGACAATATCCATACTTTGTTACAGTCAAGGCAAAGGATATTTATTACCATTCTTAAGTGTTGGAAGAGGCTACAGTTGTTTTTGAGTGCCTCTCACACTTTGTTTGAGTATGACTTTGGGTGAGTTACCTTGCTGACCTTACAGGATGATATTAACCTCTTTTCCAGTTCTAAAGTTTTGTGGTTTTTAGTTAAAATATTTGATAATTGCTTTTACAGTGTTTGGAATAGGCTTTAATTTATCAAGGAATTGGTAGCATAAAAACAAGATTAAACATTTGGAAATTAGTCAGAAACCATGCATGAGTTATAGAGACTTTTAATGAATAGCAAATGAATAGAAGAGGAGGGAATATTCTGGTTTTTCACAACCCTGGAGAGAGAAAAGCCTGTCCTGAAATTATTTGCATTTTCTGGCTTGAAGGACCAGTGAGGTGAAATGATGAAGGGTTCAGGATTAGAAATATAAATTGGAGAAATGCAAATTGAAGGACAAAGTCTACAGAAAACATTTCATTTATTTTGCCACATTGTTAAACTAAAAATTCTTAAAGTCAAAGTCACTGAAATGCAAGAGAATCTGAGTAAATTATAAAAATTTAGTGCCAGTCCTCATTAGTCATGTCTCCCGCATTCCAGGCAGACGCTTTAACCTCTGAGCCACCAGGGAAGCCCATCTATATCTTACTGAGAGGTATATTGAGTAACAGCATTCTTTTTGAAAATGAAAGAGCTTTTTTCCTAACACAGTTGTCAAAGCTCAGTGACTAACTGATTTGTTGACTTGACTGTAATTCCAAGCAGACATCTTTTGTGTGTCTTTCCTTCCTCTTAGACTCTGGGCTCTGCCTCTTCTGTGCTGCTTTTTTGTGCTAAGGAAATAAAGCCACGTGCATTTAGAAATCATTTCTGGCAGCTGGGCCTCTGTCTGTCTTAGGGCTGTTGAAAGAATTGTGACTTTTTAAAGAAGAGACCGAGAACAAACAGAAAAGGAAAGCACTTTCTTTTAAACTAATATATATTTTATATTTCATATAGTCCTTTTACGTGGAGGCCCTACCAAACCTACTTTAGTGAAAAAAAAAGATTTATTATAGTATTTCTATATATTTTTAACTTATGCTGTTTTAATAATGTGTTTAGCAAAAAACAACCTCTTCCTGGGTCTCTTTACAATTTACAATTTATAAAACTTGATTTAGTGAGCTTTTACTATCTAGAGACTCAAATTCATCAACTATTTCAGTCCATTAGCTTATAGAATTTAGATCAACAGTTTGATTTGCCTTATTTTGTCCAGCAAGAAATTAATTTCATATTCTTAATATATCATTAAAACCTCAATGGTTCATTATATAAGTTTTTATAGAAGTTTATAAAATTTTAATAAAATTTTATATTTTACTTCAAGTATTTTTCTCATAGTTTTTTATGTATGCAAATTATTATAATTAAAGAATATAGTAAATAAAAGGAAGAGGGTCAAAAATTTGAAATCTCAAAAGATTTTGTTTAGAAAAGAAAAATATATTCATTATTATGTAGTATATTGATAAAAACATTTCATTGTAATTTTCAGATTTTTTCTTCTAGAAATAAGGTTTTTCTTATTTCAAGTTTTTTAAAAATTCATATTTTCATTTAGTTTCTTTCATTTTCAGAATTTTGTGGACTCAAAAGACCAATCAAAATTTGACAAAACAATAGGGAAAGTAGAAAAGTGTACATTTTTTAACAGTATTTTTCAAAATCAGTCTGGAAACATATTTAAGAATTGATTCAGATTAAGAAAAGGGGCAGAGAATAAATATTGGTAGTGTGAGTAATGGCAAAGTTAAGGCAGGTGGTAAATTTGAAAGTTAAACACAGATTCATATTACTGAATCAAAATTAGATGCTCCACAGACAGAGAATGGCATAAATTATCCCCCTCAAAAAAAAAAAAAATCTGAAGAAAATGTTTGATAAAATTGGGCATTTTAATTCTCCAAGTGAAATTTATGATAATGGAAAATCTTGGTATTTTGTAATAAATAAGTTAACTTTATCAACTAATAGTAGTATGACGATTACTTCAAAAAATTTACAGAAACAAGAAATAATTGAGAAACCGAAGCAGCATACAACTTATACTGAAAGTGATGATAGTAATGAATATGAAAATGAAGAGATATCCCCAAAAGTGACAGAAGGGAGAGTATATAAACAACTTTTGGCACAAGGAATGTATGCGATGCCAGTGGCTATATCTATGGAAACATTTTCAGATGAGGACGTAGGTGATGACTCAGACCAGCAAAGTCCTCAGACCAGCACCAGTGCAGAGGGTTTGCAAAAAGGGACCTTTAGACATGAAAATAAGCATGATGTCTATCCACTTAATACTGAGGAAATAGAAAAGGAAAGTGATGAAGGACAAAGTCAGAAGGATTCAGAAGCAAATGAAATAGTCTCTGAAATGGAAAGTGATCTGGTGAAAATGACAGATCTGAAGGATATAAGAAAAACTGAAGAGAATAGAAAAAATACTGATACATTTTTTGATGACTTACCAAATAGATACATGAATATTGAGGATGAAGAAGATAAAGATTTTGTTAAGGAAAGTAAAGGGGACAAGCAAGATATGATCTTTGACAGTGAACAAGCATCTATAGAGGAGGAAAACAGTTATTTGGAAGGTGAAAGTGAAAGTCAGCAAAGTATAGCTGATGGTTTCCAGCAGTCTGAGTCAATAGAATTTAACAGTGTCGAGAAAGATGATGATGAAGTGGAAACTAATCAAAATTTGTGGTATAGCAGAACATTTATTAAACAAAGACATGAAGAGGCCAGACACAGGCTATCCAGAATCATGGCAAAATATGAGTTTAAGTGTGATCGCTTATCAAGGATCCCAGAGGAACAGGAAGAAGATTCGGAAGGAAGTGGAGTAGAGGAGCAAGAGATAGAGGCAAATGAGGAGGAGTGTGGAGAAAAAGAGAAAGAGGAAACAGAGCTCCTGTCAGATGACCTTACAGACAGAGCTGAGGTGAGTGAAGGCAAGGGAAAGCTAGGGGGAGAGGCAGAACACGTGCCTGAAGGTGGAGGTGAGGGAATCAGGAAGGAAGGTAATTCAGGAGTGGAACAGAGAAGTAGAACAGGAAGTGAGGAAGGAGAAGAGGGGGAAGACATGGGAGAGGGAGTAATAGAGAGCCTGGGTAAGGGAGAGAAAGACCTGGAGGAGGAGGAACAAGAGCAAAAGGAGAGGGAACAGGGCCACCAAGAGGAAAGAAGCACAGGGAGGAAAGAAGCAGGAGAGAGGGAGCAAGGAGGTGGGGAGGGAGAGGAGGAGGCAGATGAGGAAGAAGGGGAAGAAGAGAAAGACAAGGAGAAAGAAGAAGGGAAAGAGAAAGAAGAGGAGGAAGAGCAGGAGGGGGAGGGGGAGGAGTTAGAAGAGGGGAGATGGCAGGATGGAGAGGAAGGAGAGGGGAAAGGAGATGAAGAGGGGCAGGAAGGAGGGAGAGAGGAGGAAGGAGATAGGGAGGGGCAGGAGGGAGAGGAGGAAGGAGAGGGAGAGGAGGCAGGGGAGGGAGAGGAGGAAGGGGAGGGAGAGGAGGAAGGGGAGGGAGAGGAGGAAGGGGAGGGAGAGGAGGCAGGGGAGGGAGAGGAGGCAGGGGAGGGGAAGGGGCGGGAAGAAGAGGAGAAAGGGGAGGAAGGGGAGGGAGAGGAAAAAGTGGGGGGAGAGGAGGAAGAGGATGGGGAGGGGCAGGAAGGAGAGGAAGAAGAGGAGGAGGAAGGAGATGGGGAGGAAGAGGAGGAAGGGGATGGGGAGGAACAGGAAGCAGAAGGGGGAGAGGTGGAAGGAGATGGAGAGGTAGAGGAGGTAGGGGATGAGGAAAAGGAAGGAGACGGAGAGGAGGAAGGAGATGGTGAGAGAGAAGGGGGAACAGGGGAAGGGGATGAGGAGGAACAGAAAGGAGAGGAGGAAGAGGAAGGGGATGGGGAGGGAGAGGAGGAAGGGGATGGGGAAGGAGAGGAGGAAGGAGATGGGGAGGGAGAGGAGGAAGGGGATGGGGAGGAGCAGGAAGGAGAGAAGGAAGAAGATGGGGAGGGAGAGGAGGAAGGGGATGGGGAGGGAGAGGAAGGGGATGGGGAGGGAGAGGAGGAAGGGGATGGGGAGGGAGAGGAGGAAGGGGATGGGGAGGGAGAGGAGGAAGGGGATGGGGAGGAGCAGGAAGGAGAGGAGGAAGAAGATGGGGAGGGAGAGGAGGAAGGGGATGGGGAGCAGGAAGGAGAGGAAGAAGAGGAGGGGGGAGGGGATGAGGGAGAAGAAGAAGGAGAGGGGGAAGAAGAGTTAGAAGAGGGAGAAGGAGAGGAGGAGGGAGAGGCAGAAGGAGAAGAAGGGGAAGGAGAGGAAGAGGAGGGAGAAGGCGAGAAAGGGGGGAGGGGCTGGGAGGAGAGGGAGAGGAGGGAGAAGAGGAGGGGGGAGAAAGAGTGGAGGAGGGAGAAGGGGAGAGAGAGAGGGAAGGCATGGAAAGGGAAGAGAAGGAGTGGGTGGTGAGGAAGAGGAAAGAGAAAGAGAATGGGAGAGGAGAGGAGAAGGAAGAAGATGAGAACAATGAGGAAGAGAAGGGAAAGTGCCAGGAGACAGGCAATGAAGAAAGTGGAAGGCAGGGAAGAAAGGGTGGGGGAAGGGAATCCAAAGTGAGCAAAATCAGAGGATCTGGGAAATATGACAAAGATAGAACACATCCAAAAAAGTTTACTACTAACAGGGAGGGAAAGGGGAAAGGGCATGGAGTACAGAGGTTCAAAATACCAGTGCAGTCAAAACAACTTTTAGTAAATGGGCCACCAGGTTCCAAAAAATTTTGGAATAATGTATTACCACATTATTTGGAATTGAAGTAACAGATTTTGAATTTGACCTGATTATGTCCAGCCAAACAATTTTAACATCTTATGCATAATAGGCACTCATTCTATTACATTGATTTTGTGTCATGGTTACTTTACATGTGGTACAGTATAAATTCATAAAGATAACTTGAGGCACTGGTAAATTTTGGCTTCTCAAACTAACATTTTGGTGTCCCCCCAAATTATAAATATATAGCTAAAAATATCAAAAGTTCATAGCATATAGTTAATATTCTACTTCCTCACTAAAGACAGTGTTAGGAAGGAGTATATTATAAAAGTATTTTGTTTGTGTATATAAGTAAGTCCCTTTAAAAATGGCACGGATCTTTAAGGGTTATAAAAATGTCTAATCTCTTATAACTATCTATGTTAGCATAGTTTTTTTCAGTCTATGACTACAGTTTGCCTACCATATAGAATAATTTTATAAGAATGGGTGTTACTTTAAAGCTAAATGAGGAATTCACATTTTTTTTTTAAAGTAGTGCTTTTTACCTTTAATGTGTCCCTTTTGCAACAATCTACAAAGTGACAGTTGGGTTCAGAGTTTAGACTCTAATGTCTCTTTTAGTTACTGTTGGGTAAATGACAGAATATATAATGAAATGAGAATGAACATATATTCTAGAAGTATGAAAATCTTATAAGTGGTTACTGGCCAGGCAAAGCTACTCACTGGGCTTCCGTTCCCTTATCTGTAAAATAGAATGGATTAGATGGTATGATAATTGAAGCCCTTTGTAACTCTTAGATTCTTTCATTCTAACATGTTTGTTATTTGCTTAAGAAAATTTTTAAGGAAGAAAAATCATGTTTTACAATTAATCCAGTTTTCTATAAAATGTTATTTACTCTTAAATTATGATAGCTTTAATATCTTTTGTCTTCTGTAATTCTGTATTTCCATCTCCTATAATTTCTGAGCTTTCGCTGTATTGTCAGCCCTTCGTTCCCAGTACTGCCATTCCCAATGTCTATTACTTACCTTCAATGTATTCTTCATTCACTGTTCTGTAATTCTCTGTTTGCTGTTTGTCAAAATGTTTCAAGTAAAATAAAAATTAAATGTATACAGTCAGTAGTTGTTTGTGAAAAGAGAAACTTTTAGATATTGAATTTTAGAGAGGCTAGATTTCCACTAGAGTAATTCCATTGTGTATAATGCAGCCAGTTTGTTTCTTCATGGCTTTCCTTTCCTAGCCCCTTCAATATCTTAGACATGATGGATTTCTTATACTTTGCTTTTATCAAGGAGGATTGTGATGGTAGACATCCTGTGAATTTTGTGTAGGTTGAATTCTTTACACATTTGATTTTCCATGAGGAGAAAGACTCAGATAGAAAGTGGAAAAATTCCTAAAGGTAGTTGTAAATCTTCTTTTAGCTGTGAGACCCTCTGGTAGCTTCCACCAACTAACCAAATATGTGGGTTTGGCATTGCAGTGTTTTACCACATTCATTAATGTTAGAATTGAATTAATACCTAGATTAAAATGTATGGGTTGTGTTGATTCTAGTGCCAAGTGTGGTTGCTTTAGAAGTAGACTTAGGATTAAATAGGATGGATGACAGAAGTGGAGCTCATAGAGGAAAAACCTCCAAGGAGAAGAGAAACTCTTCAGCTCAAGTACAGTGATAAAGGTCTGGCTGTTCATCTTCCACTCAAGAGATAATCAGCCTCAATACTGAAATGATGCTCTTAAAATATGTCCATCTCAGTATTTGAACCAGTTGAGATAACCATTTGTAAACAGCATTTCTTACCCTTTTCTTTACCTTTCTCTAGCCAAAGACAATGGAGAAGGCAATGGCATCCCACTCCAGTACTCTTGCCTGGAGAATCCCAGGGATGGCGGAACCTGGTGGGCTGCCGTCTGTGGGGTTGCACAGAGTCAGATACAACTGCAGCGACTTAGCAGCAGCAGCAGCAGTAGCAGCCAAAGACAAAAAAATTACGCTCTTTTAGAAGCAGTCATTCATGCAGGCCTAGTGCTCTGGTTAAAAGAGCACTGGCCTAGTCATCTTCAGACCTGAATTAATACTTGGCTAAGTAGATTGGAGTAACTAGTTCCCTCTTTATTGTCCACATCTGCTGGTTGATCAGGCTTTTACTGTACTTTATCAGTGATCATTTCTGAGGCAATATCAGTGATCATTTCTGAGGCAAGTGTGAGTTGTGTATGTAGAATCCATTGAATTACAGTTTCAAATGAGCACTGTGGCAGAAAAATAAGGTAAGATACAAAGGAGGACCGCAGAAACATCTGCCGCTGCAGACCAGCAGCACTCCAGGTGAGTGTAATTGAAATGTTCTCTATTATTTCACTATAGAAATAATTGATTTCTATACTGTATTTCTATTACTGTATACGTGTAGATTAAAAATAAAATGCTACCACTGAGGAAGGTGCTGTAATTCCATCCTTTCCTTCTTTCCATTGTGAAAGTTATGTGCCCAGTACCTGACACATAACTTATATTTGGTGTGTATTATTCAGTCAACAAATATTTACGTACCAAGCACCAAAAAGAGGACAGAAGCTACCCCAAATCAGGTGGATCTCAAGAAGTTAGGGCTGCTCTCAGTTAACCTCCTGTGGCCCTCCAACCTATCAGGGACTTTAGGTAAGTAGAGATTTCTTGAAGGAACACCAGGGAGAAAGAGTTCCTATAACTCTGCCTGAACTGTTGCTTAACAGTATTTGCTGATACCCCTGTGTTCTTGGGCAGATAGTTTTATCTGCCCAATGATAAAAATACGATTTGAAGATGAATCTCTGGCTTTCCTCAGTTCAGTTCAGTTCAGTTGCTCAGTTGTGTCCGACTCTTTGCGACCCCATGAATCGCAGCACGCCAGGCCCCCCATCCATCACCAACTCCCGAAGTTCACTCAGACTCACGACCATCGAGTCAGTGATGCCATCCAGCCATCTCATCCTCTGTCCTCCCCTTCTCCTCCTGCCCCCAATCCTTCCCAGCATCAGAGTCTTTTCCAATGAGTCAACTCTTTGCATGAGGTGGCCAAAGTACTGGAGTTTCAGTTTTAGTATCATTCCTTCCAAAGAACACCCAGGGCTGATCTCCTTCAGAATCCCTTAATTAATAAGAAGAACGTGGCTTTTATACTCTAAGCTATTTCTACAGATTGAACAGAAAATTTATCAGCATAATAGAGTGCTTCAAGTTTGGCACTTCAGCTGCCACCAAGAAAGACAAGGCAAGGGCTTCCCGGGAGTGATAGTGAAATGGCAAATGAGTCATGAAAAGTAAAGCCTATCCAGACAAAGAGTGGGCTGGGCGATGGAAGCCAGGAGAGTGTTTCAGTGTGACTGCAGCCTAGAGTAGCATTGGACTAGATAGAGAGGTGTGAGACCTTCTGTGTTTGTAAAAGATGTTAAACAGGAGTAAGGTTGATCACACTTCGGCTTTTGTGGCATCCTTCTGTCAACAGGATGGAGGGTGGAATAGAAAGGGAGAGGACCAGAGTCAGGGATAGCAGTCAGAAGGCAGTTAACAATTGAAGAGGCAGAGACTGAAGGGGGGCTGGACTAGGACAGTAGGATGGAGAGTTGGAAACGTGTCATTACAAGAGATTTAGGATAGAATTGGAGGGCTTAGAATTGGGTAAAGATACAGAGCTTGGAGGGAGGGAAGAGGCCAAGATTTTCCTGTTTCTGGCTTGGAGAATTGGGAAGAAAGACTTCCAGGCATGGAGGCTGAGAACTGAGGAGCAGGGGCAAACTGAGGAGACTGCCTGGGGCTTTTTCATCCAGGAGATGTTCAATAGACAAATACACATCTGGGTCTGGCACTCAGGGAAGATGCTGAGTGTCACCAGCTTATGCATGTAGTTAAAACTGTGGATTTGAATGAGAGGCAGCATTCAGAATGTGAAAAGAAAAGAGAACTGCGGAGAGAATTCAGGGAAACATGAGTAGGTAAAGGCAGGTTGAGAAAGGGAAGTCTGAGAAGGAGCAAGGGTAAGAACACTTTCTAGGAGACAGGGGTCCCCAAAGCCAAGGAAGAAGGAGCAGTGGAGGGCCACAGGGCTGGGGCAGAGCCCACATTGCATCAAAGAGTGAACTCCAAGAAGTCTGCTTTGCAGAGACATAGAATCAGAACTAGATTTTGAGAAATAAAATATCAAAGAGCTCTGCTGCCATATTTCTCAGGTTAGGAAGGGAGATGTGTATTCCAGAGACTTTGGGGTGAAAAATGCTCAATTTTTATTATTTGCTATTATTATATATGATGATACATAAGAATAGGATATTACTGATGTGAGCTTATCAACAAAAAAGTGTGCAATGCTTTAGATATCAGTAAGGGTTTTTTAAAAACAACAACAACAACAAAAAAACAACTCTGAGGGCAGCCATTACAGTCTGCAAATTATTTGGGCAGAGTCGGTTCAGAGCATGGGCCTGAGTTCCTGTCCCAGCCCTTACTGATTAGTTGAGTGGACACCTGGAAAAGTTTTTTTTAACTTTTCTGAGTTTTACTTCCTTCTTTTAGTAAAGGAAGGAGGGTCTTTTAATAGTTAAGTTAGTTAACATATGGAACATGTTAGAGATACTCAGCAAATGCTAATCTGTTTCACTCTAATTATCCTCTCTGATCACATCAGGTTAGGTACAATGCTATCGTCACGAATCTCCAAGTCACTGGCCGATGTGCATGAATATAGCTTCATGTGCCTGTAAACCTTACTTTTCTTTAAACACAACATAGGAACCCCTCAAAAATTAGCTTATGGATGTAGGTCCATGGGAATGAAATAGATTACAATAATGATAACCCTTAACTATGGGGTGGAGTGAAACTCCTGTTACACACCATACATGAGTCAAATGCTGCCCCTCAGCATTTGAACCATGATGAAGGCTGATGGCATTCACATGATTAGCCTCAGCCTAGAATTTAGATATTAGTGCTGTCAGGGGACCAGAGTTCCCTCTGTATCCTAATTTGTTATCAAATAGTTAAAAAATAAGACACATAAATTACAATCATGGATCATGTGTTTGTTTAAGATAAAGAGGAAGATAAATCTTCTAAGGAAAAACGGGGAAATACTAGAGTAAAGCTGAGAACAAGAATAAGATTACATTCCTTTTTTCAGGCCTCTTTTCAGAGTCTTAATGTAATGTATTTGCTGCTGGAAATATAGGGTTAGCAATGAAGTAACAGATTGGCACATAGAAAGAAGGGGAAGTTTAGAGATAATGGTGTCATTAGAAGCAAAGAATTGGGAAGTCACAACTGGCAGCCTGTGGGTGCACTCCAGCTGATAGACTTGTTTGGTGTACATAGTGATTTTATAAACATTTGAATCAGATGCCAACATTGAAATATCAGATTTTACATTGAAAACACTTGTTTTGTGGGCTTCGCTTGGAAAACTTGAGTGTCTAAGAGTATCATGCCCGGTGGCCTATAGCCCAGTGGAGGCCTCCCTGACAGGACTTCTTCCCTCTCTTGCTCTGGCTGCCAGGCACCTGGCAGAGAATAAAGGATGTGTTACAAGAGACTAGAACAGAGAATTGTACACTTTAAATGAACTACTTTCTATTGATACGATCTGGGACATGGCAAAAAGTGTCCACGCTTCTTGTTTTGTGACAATCCTCCATGCACACTTGGGATTCTATCTCACTTTTTATAGGATGGACTTCACAAAATCACTTCTGTTTACATACAAATACTTATTTGCTCATGTTATTTTCTCTGTAAACAGACTTTTTCATCTTGATACAGACCCTCCTAGATAGGTGTTGATAAATGTCATTTTTCTGTTTTATAGACAGACAATAAGTAGGTAGATGCCTTGCTCAGGCCAAGAGAGGTGGAGCAAGGCTTAGAAAACAGTGTTTAGATCTTTGTATTTAGTGCTCTTCCCACTCTCCACTCCAGCCTCAGTTATTTCTAGTGTAGTTAAAACATGCACTTATATGTCAGCTCTTCTTGTCCTAAAAAAAAAATACCTTGAAACTGAGATTTTAAAATACGCACTTTCCCACCTGATGACTTAGGTATAAAGTTCTATGCTGTATTTTATTTTGTTGTTTGGAAAATATTTTCTGTCCTCTGTGACACTGAGGCAAGTCATGAATCCAGAATTGTAGAGCAAAATTTTACACATTATAGTCTTTTTTTTAACTTAAAAAACTCTTTTGAAATTAATACATAGGCAAGTATATATCTCATGCATATATAGTTCAATGTATTTTCTACAAACTGTACACACCTATATAGTCAACATCCAGATCAAGGAAAAGCACAGTGTCAGCTCCCTAGAAGCGCCTCTTCAATCCCCTCCCATCCGCCACCCCCTCCAGGGTGACCACTTGGCCAACTTCTGATTGCAATCTCTAGTTTTTAAAGCATACAGTATATTCATTTCTTAAGGAAACTGAAACCTTTTGAGAAACATTTGGTTTCTTAGTATTTCCCCTAAGAAATGTAAAAACTATTGCCCTGGTCTAGACCAAAGACTGCAGAGACGGCAATGGCACCCCACTCCAGTACTCTTGCCTGGAAAATCCCATGGACGGAGGAGCCTGGTAGGCTGCAGTCCATGGGGTCGCTAAGAATCGGACACGACTGAGCGACTTCACTTTCACTTTTCACTTTCATGCTTTGGAAAAGGAGATAGCAACCCACTCCAGTGTTCTTGCCTGGAGAATCCCAGGGACCGGGGAACCTGGTGGGCTGCCGTCCATGGGGTCGCACAGAGTCCGACACGACTAAAGCGACTTAGCAGCAGCAGCAGCAGCAGCAGACCAAAGACTGCAGGTCCCCTCGCTGTGTCTGACCAATGAAACAAGGGTTCTTTGGTGGGAGCCAGGCCCAGTCACTTCTTCACTGGGGTCCTAGCACAAAGATGATTTCCCGTGATCACTCCAGAATACCTCTTTACATCTAATGTGGTTCTGGTGACAAGAATGTATTTAAACTTTATCCTTTCTTTTTATAAAATGACAGTATTCTGCCAATCTCTCCTAAATTGTTTCAGTTTGAAGGTAAGTGCTATATGTGACTTAAAAGTAGTTGTCCAGATATGTATAGATTAATTTTAAACGTGCTTAATTAAGTGCAAAGTGCTACAATTGATGTGATTTCAATCGCAAATTCATTTTCTAAGAGCTTTCTCAAACTTAGAAAATGATATAGTTCCAACAGTTCTTCATGTAGATTTACATAAAGTTAATGAGTAAAATTGTATTGGGTTGGCCCAAAAGTTCTTTTGGTTTTTAAGGTATAAATAAAAGACACATTTTTCATCTTCACCAAGAACTTCACTGAACAATGTGTTCACTGATTTGTTCCACTATCTTCTTCCATTTTCCAGGCAACTTAATAATTCCATCTTCCCCAAATTTTGTATCTTTTTGAGCAAAAAACTGTTCTAGGTGCCTTTTATAGTTTTTCAGGGAATTGAAATTTTTCCATTAAGAGAATTTTGTAAAGACCAAAAGGGCATCTGAAGGTGCAATGTCTGGTGAATACAGTGGATGAATCAGAACTTCCCAGCCAAGCTGAACAGTTTTTGTGTGGTCATCAAAGAAATATATGGTCTTGCATTATCCTCATAGAAGATGATGTGTTCTCTGTTGACTGATTCCAGACGCTATCGTAGAGTACTGCTTTCAGTTGGTCTAATTGAGAGCAGTACTTGTTGGAATTAATCATTTGGTTTTCCGGAAGGAGCTCATAATAGAGGACTCCCTTCCAATCCCACCACGTACACAACATCACTTTCTTTGGATGAAAATCAGCCTTTGGTGTGGTTGGTGGTCTCTTCCATTCCACATTATCATACAGTATCCACTTCTAATTGCTTACAATTTGTTTTAAAAATGGAATGTTTTTGTTTTTCATTGAGAATTGGATGCAGAAATACAGTCAAGAAGGTTTTTTTTTTTCCACTTACGTGCAACCCAGACATCAAAGTGATGAACATAACCAAATGGGTGCAAGTGATTTTCAACATTTGATTTGATTATTTTGAGTATGTCAGCTATCTCTCTCATGGTATAACATTGATTGTTTTCAATGTTTCGATTTGATCACTATCAACTTCAACTGGTCTGCCTGACTGGGGAGCATCATCCAGCAAGAAATCTCTAGCATGAAACTTTGGAAACCACTTTTGACACACTCAATAATCAATCATTTCTCCATACACTTCTCCATACCTTCTCCATACACTGCACAAATCTTTTTTTTTTTTTTTACATTTTTGTTGTATTTTTACCTTTCTTGAAATAATAGAGCATAATATGTTGCTTTTTCCTTCCATCTTCAATATCAAAATGGCTACACAAAAATTCACCAATTTTGATAAGTTTTTTAATGTGTGCTGATATGACAGCCATCACAATACAATCTAACAAAATTGTTTTGAATGAAGTTAAAGACAACTAAATGCTACTAGAGCCATCTTATGGGGAAGAAAAAGAACCTTTTGGCCAACCCAATAGTTTATTATAAAAAAAAAGCAAGATGTCTTGCTTCTAAAATCAGGTAAAGCTCCATGTTTCTTTTCATAATAGCATGATATCCTATGGCTACATTAATACCTTAGTAGACTAGCACAGTTACAATTGACACAGCTCCTAGATTATCCAAACTGTCCAAGAAATGAGGACTTTGATGGGATAGAGCTCACTGCCCCTCCCTCTGGGAGATAAGTGGGCAGAGTCTGAAGTTCTCTGTCTCAAGAGCTCTGTTCCTTTCTAGTTGGCCTTCAGATAATGTACATTTATAAATACATCTACTTATCAGACCTAAGTCTTAACTCTAGTAAACTTGTTTCCCATTCTGTTCCAAGGTGAAGTGATCTCTGATTATTTTATTTACTGTCACGTGCATTTGGCTAGCCATAATATGTAAGTCACTTAGAGGGAAAAGCATGCAGAAGAAAAAGAAAGCTTTAGGGAGTCCTTGGTAAAGGGTAGCTACCTTGTCACGAACCCTACCCAGCCCAAACATGTAGCACATCCTTCAGTGTAACTCTCTACCCTGTTGCCTTCTCCTGTATTCCCCTCCTGAGTGCACTACCTCATGACCTTGATTAACCGAAATTAAGGCCTCCCACAGTAACTTCTGAAACTCTTTCTTACAATCTCAAGGCTTCACTTCTGGATTGCTTGTCCTCAGTGGGAGTGCTATCAGGCCATACCCTTAGTGCTACTGGCCTGAGGATGCCACTTACATGTGTTACTGAGGTGTGAAATACATTCTTTCCCTAGCTTGAACTCTCACAATTAATACTTTTTTCCAGGAAAAAAAAAAGTGAGTTAATTATTAGAGACATTCTTTTCTAACCACCCAATAAAGATTCTGTTGGGTATCAGGCTTCTCCTTAGCCAAATAGCCACTAGGAAGGTGACCATGAGCTGCTAGTTACAGTGTTGAAGGGATATAAAGGACCTATATTGTCTCAGGCAAATATGGCTAAGGTGAACTTTGTAAAAACAGTCTTCAAAGGAGTGAATGGCACAGATTACTTACTGTGTCACCTGTTTTAGGGGCCATTGTGCCTTTAGTGAAGTGCATAAATGAAAAGCGTAGGTAAAAATGTCCAATAAAGACTCCAGTCTCTTAATGACAATAAATAAGCAGTTTCCCACCCAAAACATGAAATGGCAAAAAATATATAATCAATATAGAATAAAGGGTAAAACTAATATTTTCTGCCTTTAACGAGCATTACATGATTTATTATCAGTCTACCAAATCCATAGACAGGTTATTTTATAATTTAGATTAACTGGACAGGAGCCAGATGGACAAAGTTCTGCCTCTGTTTGGTTTTCCATCTGCTTCAAATAGCCAAGAGCAAACCACTTAAACTGCCTATGTCCCTTTATCTTTTTTTTTAAATTTTATTTTATTTTTAAACTTTACAATATTGTATTAGTTTTGCCAAATATCGAAATGAATCCGCCACAGGTATACCTGTGTTCCCCATCCTGAACCCTCCTCCCTCCTCCCTCCCCATACCCTCCCTCTGGGTCGTCCCAGTGCACCAGCTCCAAGCATCCCTTTATCTTTTTCCCAGAATGTAAGTAATTATAGTTACCTCTCTCTTGGATACTGGTGAATTGTACTTCTGAAGTGATTTTAAATCCCTATGTTTTGGGAAATGAACATAGTATATACATATGATTATGTTATGCTACAGTAGCTAGAAAGCTTTTGAACTTCTCTAATATTTAAAAGCATTCTTTTGAAACAGCCCAGAAAGCATTTTGATTTTCTATTTTAACCTTACTGTAGGTGCAGAAAAGAACTTGGGAACCCTAGTCATTGAAAATGTTGAACTAGAGTAACTAACATGTATAAAATCCTTGGTAATATAGTAACTTGATATGGGGCATGGATTATTCAGTATTTTACTTCTTTGACTTTCATATTTGAATTCATAGTCTGTGTGTTCTTTGAAATGGTATAAATTATTTATGACAGCAATATCACATCTCTTATTTTTTTAAAAAAGAAAAGTTTAACTCTTCCTTGATTATCAATTTTGTCACAGGATCATGAACTTTTCGAAAATAACCTGGCTGAGGAAACAGACAAATATACAGAAGGCAAGAAGGAAGATACAGGAGACGATAAGAGTGTTCCTAAAGACGATCACAGTGACACTGACAACTCTGTTAAAAAGGTATTGACAGCCATTAAAAATGTATGATGATATGTGCTTAAATCCTGAGATCCTGCTCAAGAAAAAGCTTATAGGTCTCCTGGTCTCTGCAGAGGGCAGATTCCAACGTCCATGGAGAACAGAAATACTTCTGTGAATGACTTTGTTCATATGCTGTAGGACAAAACAGGCAGATTTATGAATCAGGCACCCTTTGTTTCCCTCTGGCATTCTTTCCACACTTCTTGGTAGCATTCCGTTCTTCAGATGAGTGAAAGGAAATTAATATGGGCCAGTATAGTACACTCTTGAGAAATTAACCACGAGATTCAGCACCAGGTCCTTGAAATGATAAAATTACAACATTAGCAGCCCAGTACTAGCGGCAGAAATGGGATGTGTACATGCACACATACATGTGTATTTTTACATGGCCGTGGACAAATGAAAGTTGTTCACGGCAGTGTTTGAGGTTGTGATTGATTCTGCACAGATGTGGTCTGGGAGAAAGTATTTATAGGAGGAATGGGAGGAGGCCTCCGTGAGGAAAAGAAAGTAATCCTGAAAGTGGAGCTAGAGATGCCAAAACAATCTCTTCCAATTGGCAGATTTCCTCTAGTGACCCTGCTAGGAGACAGGTGGTAGGTTTGAAATCATTCATTTTCTGGATTCATTTCAGAGGTATGGAATTCAGAAACCCAAACCAAATGATACTGTATTGATTCATTTTCATTTCATTTTTTAGATCAGTTCCAAAGAGCTCTGAGTTAATCATGCCATCTCATTAATGAAACACTCTTCTCTCTTTATTTAAATTGATTCCCTTTGAGCTCCACATTCCCCTTTTCCTTAACATAGACAACCATTAAAACATGCTTTCCTTTTATTTGCATATGTACTTGTAAAACATATATTGTTTTGTATGTATGTATTTTTAACTTACGAAATGGTATTGTGCTCTAGAGGTCATTCTCTCCCTTACTTCCTTCTTTTTCCAAGACTCCTTTCACTGAGGGAAAAATACATTCTAGCAGTTGTTGTTTTCTTTCAGAATAAGGGGAAAATTCTGTTTTATAAGGAATATTTATGAGTTCCAGCTATGGTGGTCCCTGAAATTATTTAGCATAGAATTCATTAAACTCCAATTTGACATTATAAAATGTTGAGCTAATTCATATACCAATCAATGTTCCTGAATCTTCTTTGAGTAGAATTCTTGAATATACAGTTCTTGTTAATCATACAGTTTTATGCTAGCGAAGGATATTAGCAATTATCTAAGGTAAGAGTTCAGCAAAGAGAAGTAATTGTCACACGTTTATGTTATTAGCTAGAGACCGACTCTAGAACTCTGCTTAAAACCAAGACTAGGTTTTCTAGCCCAGCACAAATATGTTTTTTATTATATTATTTCTTTATTGTTTATAGGATGAAAAAGTCAACCGAGAGGAACGAGCCATTCATGAATACAATGAAAATCCAAAAGGTGTGAGCATATTTGACTTCGAAAGTATACTTTTAAAAAGGCTAGATACATAGCATACTACGTTCATGTGTACCTACAGGTATATATATACTGTGCTGTGTAACTAAGCACATAGCTTACACACATGTATTCTATTGTACACTTTTTATTGTCACATGACCCTCATAAGCTATGAAATATGTGGTACAGTATTATGTGTTCTCATTGATCACCACCATAGCTTCTTTACATGGAAATATTCCCATTGCTCATGGCTGCTTATGTGTCAGTGTTAAGTGATTTAGAACAGCCTTTTTACAGCTTGTTTTTTTCAGTCAGTACTATGAAGTCGGGCATTTGTCCCAGATCCCCATTTATATGTCTGGTGAGCACTGCCAGACCCTGTCACCAATGTCCATGCTGGCCTAGAGCCACAGCAGGCCATCCAGTTATTTCCCCCAGAGCCTAGACATGAGTCTTTGATGGTACCACAGGCGTTTCAGAGGAATCCTTTCCCAAGCCTTGCTGCTGGTGTCAGAGAACAGGTGCCGCAGAACAGAAGAGACTGTGACTGCCCTTGAGACCTGCAGTTTCTACACCCAAACCATTGGTGTTTTTGCTCTATGAGCCCTATATTATTTTCCACACCATAACATCACAGTGTGCTTTTGCTGCAATGTCATTACAAATAACTCTCTATAGTAGTGCATATCTCATCTGAATTTAAGCAAAAGAAAGAATAGTTCCCCTAATACTTTTTTCCTTCTAACTTCTGCAGAAAGATAGTAAGTTTTAGAATATTTTAAGCAAAATGTTAAAATATTTGTCATTGCTAAGTATTCTACACCCTATAACCTAATATGTTAAAAAGAAATTAAAGATTGAGGCTGTTGATTATATAAAATTAGAAGGATGCACATGCTTCATGAGTATACTTGCAAGATCATTATTCAGCTATGTAACATATGGATTAATTTGAAACACCAAAAAATATAACATGTCCATTTGGGTACAGATAATTTCATTACAACTAAGTTTATTATTTTAAAAGGTACTTTATATTTTACTTTATATCGTCCCTAACATTTACAGTTGTCAATGGCAACCCACTCCAGTACTCTTGCCTGGAAAATCCCATGGACAGAGGAGCCTGGTAGGCTTCAGTCCATGGGGTCGTGAAGAGTCAGATACAACTGAGCGCTTCACTTTTACTTTTCACCTTCATGCACTGGAGAAGGAAATGGCAACCCACTCGAGTGTTCTTGCCTGGGGAATCCCAGGGACGGCAGAGCATGGTGGGCTGCCATCTATGGGGTCGCACAGAGTCGGACACGACTGAAGTGACTTAGCAGCAGCAGCATCTAAACATTTATAGCATTGGTTAGGGCTTCCCTGGTGGCTCAGAGGTTAAAGCATCTGCCTCCAATGCAGGAGACCTGGGTTCGATCTCTGGGTCAGGAAGATCCCCTGGAGAAGGAAATGGTAACCCACTCCAGTATTCTTGTCTGGAAAATCCCATGGACGGAGAAGCCTGGTAGGCTACAGTCCATGGGGTCGCAAAGAGTCAGACACGACTGAGTGACTTCACTTTCACTTTGCTATATTTGGGTACTGATCATCTAAACATTTATAGCATTCATTAGGTCATTCTGATAATTTTGCCTTAACTTTTCAAGAAATACGCAGTTGTCCACTACTCTTTAGTATTACCCCATAATTCATGGTTGATAGTGTTTCACAGAAAGCAGCAGGACTTTTCTTTTTTTCATTAGTTAGAAAAAAATATTTCATAATATATCCTATCATAGGAAATATGTGTGATCGTGCAAAGAGTAGTTCTTCGGAAATCCTGGAAGATAATGAATCAACACCAACTAAAGACATAAAAAAATCGAAGGTAAGTGAAATGAATTTTTCATTTAGTGTTAAGGCCAAAGTATTGAATTGCTTCTTCTACTTTTATATAATGATCCGCATAATTTAACTCCCTTAATATGAGTTTTGGTGGCCCAAGAACATGTGATAAATTCCAGGTGATGTTTCACGTTTTTAACGTGCCTATTTACTTATTGGACATTATGATTCAAGATTATGATTCAAGTTGCTCTTCCAAAATGTAATAGCATGTTCCTTTCAACCATCCCATGCATACTGATTCATCATACAGGAAAAGATACATTAAAGAACTCTATTGCTTAATTATAAGAGTATACTTGAAAAAAAAAAAAAAAAAAAAGAGTATACTTGGAGAAGGAAATGGCAACCCACTCCAGTGTTCTTGCCTGGAGAATCCCAGGGACGGGGGAGCCTGGTGGGCTTCTGCCTATGGGGTCACACAAAGCCGGACACGACTGAAGTGACTTAGCAGTAGCATACTATCCTGAGAATCTAGAAGAGAGTAAGGCTAAGTAAAAAGAAATAGGATGGATTAAAAAAAATTGATGATTGTGCTTAGAAGACAACATGCTACTTCAGTGTCTCCTGACTGATACTTGTTTTGGAGTTTTTACAAGTCTGATAGATAACGTTTCTTCTTCTTGGAAGTAAATTAGCCTTTCCACT
Organism: Bos taurus; assembly: GCF_002263795.3. Taxonomy (NCBI): domain Eukaryota; kingdom Metazoa; phylum Chordata; class Mammalia; order Artiodactyla; family Bovidae; genus Bos; species Bos taurus. Next base: position 105,000,110 of record NC_037357.1, read on the forward strand.
TGAAGAAGAACTTGATTTAATCATGAGACCACATTTCCAGGTATAAGTGTTAGAAGGAAACATGGAAGACAAGAAAATGAAAAGCTTTGTTAAATTCTTATTCAACCTTAGGTCTCAGCTTAAATGTCATTTCCACAGAGGCCTTTTGTGACCAACAGCACTTATATAAATTATGTCTCATTATTATTCTCTTACATAGTACCCTTTTCCTTATACTTCTTAGTGTTTGTCACAGTTTGCAATTACATAGTCATTTGTATATTTGTTTACTTTATGTCTGTATCTCCCCACTGGCCTTCAGCTCCATGGGGACAGAAACCATTTTCTATTTTGCTTTCTAGTGGCACACATCACAGTTCCTGGTATGTGACAAATGCTTAGTAAATATTTTTGGTTGACAATGAATTGTAAAATGTAAGGGGGTAAGAAAGAGGAAAGAATGAAGGTAAAGCCAGGAGCCATCCTTAGGGTAGTAAACAGTTGTCTTTTGCCATCTTTGTGGGTAATATGGCACTCTGAAATTTCTTTCAGAATTACTTCAGAAATGTCAACAGTTATTTTAGCCCAAATATCCATATTACTATATTTTGCTAATATTTCTTCATGACCATTTTTATCTTTCTAAAAGTATCTTAGAAGTTTGGATTACTGTACCTAAAGATGTCTTTGACCTGGCTCAAAGGACACTTCAGAATAATTATCCTTTTTAGAATCATAATGGGCATCGCTAGAACATTTCATCAGGATTTAGGGACTTTCTAGATTTTCTGTCTAGTAGAACAGAACATTTAACAGATACTCCACCACTACACTTTGTAGCTTTCCTGTGAAAACTTTTTTCAATTATAAAGAGCTCAGGGAGAGAGTCTGGCAAAGAAAATCAGATATGAGGGAGAAGGATGAAAAGTAAAGGAGTCAGGAGACATGAGAACCCAAGGAGAGGAAACGTGAAACAAAGCAGCAGAAAAAAAAAAAAAACTGAAACACACCTCTGACCAAATGAAAATGCTTATTCTAGAATACATGGTCGAGTTTAGGGAACATTTCAGGCTCTCCAGTCTTCAGCATTGTCGATAGATGGTAGCATTTGAATACATGGGACAGGGGAGGCCTGAGCCAGAGAAGGAACATGGTGTGGCAGGCACCTGTAACAGCAGGCCAAGTGGGGAGCCCTGCCAGCCCACACGACAAAGGTGAGGCCAGGCCAGGATACAGAGTGCCAGGCTGACGAATTCAGTCTTAGACTTGATTCTGCTTAATTTCTCATTTATACCTAATGGAAAAATATAATTCAGTAAGTATACATGACCTTGGTTAAAGAAAAGAAACAAAAAGTAATGAAAATTATATTTTTAAAAGTCAAGCAGTAATAAATATACTTCGAACTTAAAGAATAGGCTGTTATTCTATATATTTTAAAAAGTTAATAGATGATTTGGATGAAATTTTTTTCCAATCCTTCCCACATGATATATTTTAATTTACAATGTCTCTAACCTATTTATACTATCTAAGCCAAACAAATCAAGCTGTTTTTAAAACTTGGGAAATAAATGATGCTTTAACTCATATCAAAATAATTATGTGTTTGAAATTTTACACCCCTTCCCTTAATTAGACAGCCACTTCAAAGATAATCTAAAAAACAAAAAAGAAAAGAACTAATTACACTTTTGGTGTCTGTAAGACAGAATTCACCATTGAATTTTGTTTTGATGATTTTAAATGTTTTGGATAGCCAGGTTAGGACCCATGATTTTAATTGGTGCCAGAGATTTTTGATGATTGTTATATCTGGAAATTGCCAGATACTGCTTTTCCAAATTGTAGCAAATTTGGATGCACAGTTAGCCACTAAGAAAAATGTGTTATTGGCTTAATTTCCACCTAAGTAAGCTAATGAAAAAAGCAGGAAGCTTCTTAGCCATTAATAATAATTCCTTCCCATCAGAAATTAGTTTATTTATGTATTTATTTAGCATATATTTACTGGAGGCCTCTTATGTGCCAGGCACAAGGCTGAAAGCTTCAGATATACAGAGGTTAAAAAACCACTGCTGTCCCTCAGAAACTAGCTAGAACATGGCAGATTCCTGGATAATTCCCCATACCGGTGCACAGTCAGTTGATTTCTTATTAATTGTCATGACCATAAATACAAGAAGCTGAGATGAGAATTTCTCCACCAAAAATCATGTATGTGGGGTCTTATCTTTCCTGATGGCTTCCTTTTCTCTGATACTATGCTTTATTCACCATGGCAGCACAACTCAGCACGTTTGCCCCAAGTACACAGCTTTACTGTGTTGTGAAGAAAATCTTAGGTCAATTACACTTATAGTTTCCTGCTGCTATCAGTTTTCTCGGAGAAGGCAATGGCACCCCACTTCAGTACTCTTGCCTGGAAAATCCCATGGACTGAGGAGCCTGGTAGGCTGCAGTCCATGCTAAGGGTCAGACACGACTGAGCGACTTCCCTTTCACTTTTCACTTTCATGCATTGGAGAAGGAAATGGCAACCCACTCCAGTGTTCTTGCCTGGAGAATCCCAGGGATGGGGGAGCCTGGTGGGCTGCCGTCTCTGGGGTCGCACAGAGTCGGACACGACTGAAGTGACTTAGCAGCAGTAGCATCAGTTTTCTCAGGCTTAATACATGAGAGGATCTCTTTCATACCCACCCAATAATTACTCCCCTGCTTTTTAAAAATAGCTTTATTTAGATATAATTTACCTAAAATGAACTATGCATTTTTGAAGTATGTAGTATGATTAATTTTAACATAATATACACCCGTGAAAGCATAATCACAATCAAGGGTGTGAACAGTGCCATTATGAGCAGACGGTTCTTTGTGCCTCTTTGTAATCTCTGTCTACACCCCACATCCCCATGCCATACTCAGCAAATCACTGGTAACTGTTTTGAGATTCATCCATGCGTGTATCATAGTTCATTCCTTTATATTCCTGAGTGGTGTTCCATTTTGAGTTAATTTCTTACTGTGGTAAAGGTATGGATTGAAGTTCTGTTTTTTTTTTTTTGCATATGGACAATTATTCTAGCATCATCTGTTGAAAAAAAGAAGCCTATCCCTTCTCTACTGAATTACCTTCATACCTTTTTCAGAAAGCAATTGATTTTTTATGTATGAACCGTTTTCTAGACTCTGTATTCTGTTCCTTTGATCTGTTTATCTTGTGCCAGTACCACACTGTCTGGATGACTATGGCTTTAATATAAGTCTTGAAATCAGAAAGTTAATCCTCCAATTTTGTGCCTTTTCAGACATATTTTGGCTATTCTAGACCTTTTGTACTTAAGCATGTGAATTTTTACAATCAGTTTGTCAGTGACTGAAAAAAAAAATGCCTGCTGAGATTTTGATTTGAAATTGTTTTTGAATCTATAGATAAATTTGGGGAGAATTAATATTTCAACAATATTAAGTCTCCTAATTAATGAACATGACATTTCTCTTATTGATGTCTTTTCAAATTTCCTTTTGCAATATTTTGTTGAATTTTTCTTAACATGAAAGTTGAGGTCACTGATTTGAGACCTTTCTTCTTTTTTCTATTTGGCTTTTTGTGCTGTAAAGTTCCCCTGAAGTACTTGTTATGTTGTGTTTTCATTTTTATCCAGTTCAAAATACTTTCTGAGTTCCCTTTTGATTTCTTCTTTGACTCATGGGTTATTTAATTTCTACGTATTTAGGAATTTTTCTGGGCTTCCCAGGTGGTGCTAGTGGTAAAGAACCTGCCTGCTAATGCAGGAGGCATAAGAGATTCAGGTTCAATCCCTGGGTGGCGAAGATCCCCTGGAGGAGGAAATGGCAATGCACTCCAGTGTTCTTGAGTGGAGAATCCCATGGACCAAGGAGCCTGGTGGGCTATAGTCCATGGGGTCACAAAGAGTTGGACACGATTGAAGTGTCTTAGCAAGGCAAGGGATTTTTCTAGTCATCTTTTTGTCATTAATTTCTAATTACATTGTGACTGGAGGAATACTTAGTATGAATTGATTCCTTCTGAATTTATTGAGACATGTTTTATCACCCACAATCAGGTTTATCTTGGTAAATGTTCATTTGAGAAGAAGGTTGAGAAGAATACTGTTGTTGGGAGGAGTGTTCTATCAATGGCAATTAGGTCAAGTTGGTCGATAGTGTTGTTCAAGTTTCTTTCCTTCCTGATTTTTTGTCTACTTGTTCTATTATTGAAAGAAAAGTATTAAAATCCCTTACTATAGTTGTGGGTTTGCTACTTTTCCTTGTGCTTCTATTAATTTTTGCTTGATATATCTTAAAGCTGTTATTTGGTTGTATTCTATATAATGTTTAAAATTGTTACAGCTTCTGAATTGACTCCTTCGTCATCATTAAATGACTTTCTTTATCCCTAATAATATTCTTTGTTCTAAAATCTACTTGATTTGATATTATATAGCCACTTTATGTCTTTGAATTAGAGTTATCTTTTAACATACTTTACTTTTAAACCATTTGTGATTTAACATTTGAAGTACATTTGATTTAGGCAACATGTAGATGGGTCTTGCTTTTTTATTTAATCTGAAAATCTCCGCCTTTTAATTGGAGCATTTAGACCCCAGTGGCACTAGTGGTAAAGAACCCATCTGCCAATGCAGGAGACATAAGAAGTGGTAAAGAACCCACTTGCCAGTGCAGTAGACGTAAGAGATGCTGGTTTGATCTCTGGGTTGAGAAGACCCCTGGAAGAGGGCATGACAGTGCACTCCAGTATTCTTGCCTGGAGAATCCCATGGGACAGAGGAGCCTGGAGGGCTACAGTCCATAGGGTAGCAATGAGTCAGACATGACTGAAGCAACTTAGCACGCACGCACATAGATGGGTCCTGCTTTTTTTTTTATCTTATCTAAAAACCTCTGCCTTTTAAGTGGAGTATTTAGACCATTTATATTTAATCTTTATTTAATATTTAATCTGATTATCGATGCCATTAGGTTTAAGTCTATTTTCTTACCATTGGTAGTGTTTTTCTTTGTCCCTAAAAAAAAATGCTACTTTATTTTATCAGATATATCCTTTTTCGTTCTTATATTTTTATTTGTAGTTTAGATGCATCTCTTGAAAATGACTATAAGCTGGATTCTGACTTTAAAAATGTTAACATATACAGTACCTAAAATCTAATGCTAATGAATGTTCCTTTCCCCCAAATATTACCAGGATCTTAGAAGAGTTTTCTATCACCCCTTTCTTCCCATTTTACATATTATTGTATCAAGTATTTTAATTTTTTAACCTCATCAATCAAATAACGTTATTGTTATACTGCTTTCTTTATTCACCATTCCTTTTCACATCTCACATGTCCTTTCTGTAATGTTGTTTTTATTCTTCCTGAAGAAATCTTTTGGAAGTTACTGTCATAAATTTTTTTCTGTAGTTAACTTTTTCGTTTCTTTCACTTGAAAATTAATGGTAGTATGGCTGATTGACAGTTATTTTCTTTTAGTATCTGCTCCCATTGTTGCTATTAAGACCTTTGCTTGAGTATATTGGCCGATAATTTCACATATACTCTGTCATTTCTCTCTGGCTGCTTTTTACATTGTCTTTGATGTGCTTCATTTCACTATATGATGCCTAGATGTGAGGTTTTTTTTTTTTTTTTTTTTACTTTAACTTTCTTCTAATTCATTATGACTCTTGAATCTGAAAATTCATGTCATTCATCATTTTAAGAAAATTCTCATCCATTATATTTTTGAATATTTCTTCTCTTTGCAAGTCAAATATAATAAAACTTTTCATTCTGTTATCTGTGTCTTTTAAATATCATTTTAATATTTTCTATATCTAAGTGATATTTGGGAAATTTCAGGGCTTGTCTTTTTCATAGTTATCTTTTCATCTAAAGACTAATCTGCTATTTAACCTCCCTACTGAGTTTTAATTTCAGTTATCTTTCACATTTTGAAGAGAAATATTCAATTTCAACTCTTTTTCAAATATGATACTGTAAAAACTAATACCTTGTTTTATGTTTGTGTTTTTTATTATAGTCCTCTCTGTATGTAGTTATTCCAGTGTCAGACATCCTCCAGAGTCTAAATCTGTTGCTTTGGTCACTTGCTAATGGTGTCTTGTTTCCTTCTTTGAAATTTGGATTGTGAGTTCATGTTTAACCAAGACTTTTTGTAGAAATGCTTTAAAGCTTAGATTGGGGTAAGTCGATCCATAGAGAATTTGTATAAAATTCTGTTAATTCCCCTTGGTGTTACCATTCCAGGACCATTTTCAGTTAATGTCTCAGTTAAGGGTTTCCCATGATTACTGTACATGTGAACCCCAAACTCACATTAGGAAAACACTGTTAAGCTGAGAGAGATGTTATTTTGTTACCTTCCAATATTTGTAGATAGACTTACATTAAAGGCCTAGTCCTTAGAGGGCCCCTACTTTACACAGGAGTCTCAGTTCTAGTTCTCCACATTTTGTGAGATCAAATAATTAAAATCCAAGAGTTATGAGATCAATAAATACTATTTCAATACTCAACTTACTCTGAGGCTTCCTGCTCCCTCTTCATTTTTTGGCCCATGGGAATTTCCCTTCATTTTTATGTGAGCTTGCCTACACATTATAAAATTATATTTTGTATACTTCTTCAGCATTTCTTAGTTATTTTGTAGTGGCAGAATTTTTCAAGATGTGTATTCCTACACAATAACAGGAACAGAGGTTGTTGCATTTTAGTTCGTAGACTCTTTTTCTAGACTCTTGACTTTTTGGGTTAGAACTTTTCATTCTCGTTCCTCCATTCTTTAAGACTAAAGGTAAGCTATTATTTGTTGTTGTTGATCAATCACTCAGTTATGTCTGATTCTGCGACCCCATGGACTGCAGCACACCAGGCTTCCCTGTCCTCCACCATCTCCCAGAGTTTGCTCAAACTCATGTCCATTGAGTCAGTGATGCCATCCAACCGTCTCATCCTCTGTTTCCGCCTTCTCCTGCCCTCAATCTTCCCCAGCATCAGGGTCTTTTCCAGTGAGTCAGATCTTTGCATCAGGTGGTGAAAGTATTGGAGCTTCAGCTTCAAGCATCAGTCCTAAAATGAATATTTAGGGTTGATTTCCTTTAGGATTGACTGGTTTGATGTCCTTGCTATCCAGGGAATCTTAAGAGTCTTCCCCAGCACCACAGTTTAAAAGCATCAATTCTTTGGCACTCAGCCTTCTTTATGGTCTGCAAACAATGATAGACTTCATTTTCTTGGGCTCCAAAATCACTGTGGATGATGACTATAGCTATGAAATTAAAAGACGCTTGCTCCTTGGAGGAAAAGCTATGACAAACCTAGACAGCGTATTAAAAAGCAGAGATATCACTTTACCAACAAAGGTCTGTATAGTCAAAGCTATGATTTTTCCAGTAGTCATGTACACATGTGAGATTTGGACCATAAAGAAGGCTGAGCTATTATTTTTAGCACCATTTTAATTTCTGAAAAAGCGAGATCTTCAGGTGCTTTTTTGGTTTTGGCATCATGTGAAAACCATTATTTGGATTGCCATTCTTTAGGAATCCTGTTTTCTCTCTGGCTAAATCCTCAAAGACCTTGAATCATTTGGCACTTTTCAGTTATCATCTTCCTTGATGTGTCTTGCATGTGCCTTGATAGCCACTCTCTTCTTGGTATTCTCGTCCTCTGATTTCTCAGATCCTTCTTTATCCTGATTTTGTTCCTAGAAAACTCAGTTCCCAATGCTGGCTCCTCTTCCTCTGCTTCCCTTTACACTAGGCATTTCCTCCGTTTCTTTTCTTCTTCTGTCTTTTCTGCCCACCTGGAGTCCCTGGGTTATGAGGTACTTTCATCTCTTCAGCTATTCTCTGCATTCTGCCTGTCTGTGGTCCATGTGTTGAACTGCCTACTCAGACCCCTGGGGCTCCCACTCTTTTGGCAGCACTAACATTTTGCCATCAATTCTGATCTAGAGGAACGGGGAGGTATGTCCTCCTGTAGAATATCTCAGTTTTCATCTTTTTTCCTCTTACAACAAAACAAAGTAAAATTAGTTCTTTGAAGAAAAATGACATATAACAAATAGCAAATACCAATACTGCTGATAGTGTTGAAGTGTAAACACCGAAAGGTCTTGTTTTAGGGGAGAATCATGATGGCAATTGGTAAAAGAAAAAAGGCTGGCAGATGCTGAGAATGTACCATGTGGTGCCTCATAAAAATGTGTTGAAATAATGTTAAGGCTTACTGAAAATTATACCCTCTAAATACCATTAAGTAACTGTTTCATTTACTGAAGTGAATTCTCTGCATGTGTTTTTTTCCTAGATTTTCCTCTTTAAAAGAATGTCATTGATGAGTCAGAAAATTGTGCAGATTAATAATGAGCCACTCCCAGAGATAAAACCAATAGGAGACCAAATAGCTTTTAAAAGAAATAAGAAAGATGCCAACCAGAACCACATGGGGCAAAATCATCAGGATACCTCACCCCCCAATATGGAGAGAAGGTCAAAATCTTGTACAATACTTTGAATATGTTTGTGTGTTCATGGTCACCAAGCACATTGTAATTTATACTTGAAAAATTTTTTGAGTTCTGAAAGAAAGTTTCTGATAACAAACTTTTAAAGATATAACTTAATAATATGTTTTATCTGGTTTGAATAGTATGACCAGTTTTGATGTTTATTTAAATACTGACAGTTTTGACAAGCAATTTCAGAATATGTTTATCTCCAGCTCTCCTTCAGGTGTTGTGGCCTTAACTGTTCAGTGTTGCAATATAAAATATATTTTTATATGTGAAAGTTAAATTATAATATTTCATAGTTTTGCTAAACAACTTTATTATAATTTCATAAGATAATATTTGCAACCTCATGACACTGTAACAGTTTTGAATGTATTTGCAATTTTCAAAAACTGAGTCAAAATTGTTTTGAATGAACATATTTTAATAAACTACATCTGGTCAGTTCCACTGTTTAAATGGATGAATATGAATAAAATTTGGGGGTACTTGGAGGTATCAGTATACAAAACAGGGGCAAAAATATTAATTTAAAAATATTGAAAGACATAAAATGCATTTACCTTTGAGTAAAGAAAATAGGGCAACTGTGTAAACAGGACATCTTTGTGGAGAAACTGTTGAGGTTTGACATGAAAACACTGCAGATTATGTGCTGTGATCTGCACTGTTTGACCATGCCACAGATCACCAACCTAGGAGAACCAGACACAGCCTGACCGGCTCATTTCAGCTGTCTCTAGCACTGACAGTGGTAACTAGGGTTGGCTCCACCACAAGGAATCGGAAGGGTAAAGCTGTAAGTCAGGTAGAATAGAAACATTGCTTTCCTATGCTCACAGATGCTACTTTGAGCAACTCAAAAAAAATTGAGCAACTGCCTTCATTTTTCCCATTCTAGCTTCTGACTAAAACATTTTCTTATTCAATCACAGCGACCATTGCTCCATTTGAACAGATAAACTCCATCTTTGTGTTTCATGCACAAGGGCTAAAAGGATGTTAGTCTAGAATAGACCTGATTTTGAAATCTTGCAAAACAGTCTCATACTACATTTAGTAGAATTCTAATATTATTAAAAGTAAATTTAATAAAAAATGTTTGCTATCGCCACTGTAGTACAGTATTGTAAGAATACTTTGCCAAAAATATAAGCTATAGAAACCCAAGTGGAACTGAAACTCACAAATAATACTAAGACATGCCAAGTGTGATAGGCAAGATATCATAAAATGGCCCCTGAGGTTCCCACCAGCTGGTATATGTGCCCTGAATAATCCCTTCCCCTTGAGTACAGGGGGAAACAGTGACTATGATGAGATAGCACTCCATTGCTTATGTTATATTATGTGGAGAAGGTGAAATATTTTGCACATATAATTGAAATTCCTAATCATTTAACTTTAAGCAAAAGAGAGATAATCCTAGGTGGGCCTGACCTAATCGAATTAGCCTTTTCAAAAAATCTCTAGATATCAGAGTTGGACAAAGTCACAGCAATTCAAAGCAGTAGAGATGATCTCCTGTTGGCCTTGAAGAAGCAGCCTTGTGTGTGTGTGTGTGTGTGTTGTGTGTGTGTGTGTGAAAGTCGCTCAGTTGTGTTCGACTCTCTGTGACTCCATGAACTGTAGCCTGCCAGGCTCCTCTGTCCATGAAATTCTTCAGGCCAGAATACTGGAGTGAGTAGCTGTTCCCTTCTCCAGGGGATCTTCCCAACCCAGGGATCGAACCCAGGTCTGCCTCATTGCAGGCTAATTCTTTACTGTCTGAGCCACCAGGGAAGCCCTGACGAAGCAAACTACCATGTTATAGAGTCATATGCCAAAGTGAGATGCCTCTAGGATCTGAAGGTCCTATGTATTCTATAACTGCAAGACACTGAATTCTTCCAGCAACCAGTGAGCCTGGAAGAGGAATTTAATGCTTATATTTGACCATAGCCCTGGCTGATCCTGATTACAACTTTGTGAGGCCCTGAACAGAGGACCTAGCTAAGTAGTACCCAGGCTCCTGACCTATGAAAACTACAAGATAATAAATATATATCATTTTAATCCACTAAGTTTATGGTAAATTATTATGCAGCAGTGAAAGCTAATATCAGTTTTATTCTGGGAAAGGGCCTCAAATTAGAAATTTGGAAAGTCTTCATCTCGGGAGTGAAGGAATATTTTATTAAATTGAACAAAAAATGCATTTAAACCAGGGATCGCATAACTGAAGTATTTTCAGAGGCTAAACAGATAAGCATAATGGAGCTGCTGCCAATCTGTTCTAGCTGGTAATTGCTATTTCTCAATACTGGGCCCTGTATTGCCAGACTCTCAGCTGTTTTCAAAAGAAGCTGGAAATGTGTGTTTTTTTTTTTTAATTTATTTATTTTTCAATTGAGGGATGGTTGCTTTACAGAATTTGTTGGTTTCTGCCAAACATCTACATAAATCAGCCATAGGTTTACATATGTCTCCTCCTTCTTGAACCTCCTTCCACCTCCCACCCCATCCCACTTCTCTAGGTTGTTACAGAGCCCGAGCCCGTATTTGAGTTCCTTGAGCCATACAGCAAATTCCCATTGGCTATCTCTTTTGCATATGGTAATGTAAGTTTCCATGTTACTCTCTACATATATCTCACCCTGGAAATGTGGGGTTTTATATAGGCAATTCATTCGTGTGCATGTCCATGCGTGCATGCATGTGTATATAAACAGGGAGAGCCAAACCGTAGCTGCAGGCCCAATTTTGGCCACAAAGGGCAAATTGTGACCTCAGTTTTAAAGAAAGTACATTATTTTGGCATGACAATTTTGTTTACAAGGAAAAATATGTTGAAATAATTAATTAGGTCCTGGATTTATCTCAATTGTAATCTTCCCTTGTTTGGCCTCTGGAAATGAGAGTTAAACAATTACTTAGAAAAGTGATCATTCTGCTAAGAAGGTAATTTTTTGTTGCATACAAATGTGTACTCAGCCTTCTTGGGAGTATGGGGAGTTGAGGGAGAATGATGGAATATTATTATCTTGAATATAATGAAGTAAGATATTTTTCTCTACATTAAAGTTAAAAGACAACAAACAAGCTTAATAGTAAGCAGTTCCTCCAACAATTGTGATGGATGACTACTTCGGCGTAGTGTTAATACACAATTCTAGTCACCGAAACATCAGGAAATAGTATCCTAACCCTAAAAGTATTTACAAAAGCTACAGCAGGAAGTCTTATCTGACCAGGCCAAGCTGCATTCCCAAATAGTTCCATTTGCTTTTGTGTTCATCTGGTATGTATAAATATGTATGTTATGATAGATGAGATGTCTTCAAGGTAAGGTTAGCAGTGGATTAGAGAGCTATATCTAAATTTAAATGATGATACTATTTTTATTTTAAGAAAACTTGTCTGATTTAGTGATACATATCTATCCCAAGGTGAAAAAAAGTTTTATATTCTAGAAAAGCTTTTGAAGTTTATCAGAAGTAATCCTCACAAGTAATTTGTTAGAATTTGTCAAAATATTAGCACAGTACTCCTGAAACTTTACAGAATTTTCCCTATGAGCTTTTTTGTTATAACAAAAGTTTTCTTTTATAATTTCTATCAATTGCTTAAAATCATTAAAATTCTGTACATAGGAATGTTTGAGTTCATATTTTTAGGTAGCTTATAATTTCCAACTTGGCATCAGATTTACATTAACTCCTTAATTGGTATAATTATTTAACTTACTGTATATATAATTAAGAATTAACAAAAGTTATATAAAAATGTAAACTAATTTGGGAAAACTTTTTAAATTGAATTGAAGCTTTCATATTTGAATTGAATATTGATGTACAGTAGTATGTTAGTTTCAGGTCTGCATCAAAGTGATTTTATGTGTGTGTGTGTGTGTGTGTGTGTAAGATTATTTTCCAATATAGGTTACTACAGTATGTTGACTATAGTTCTCTGTGCTGTATAGTAAATCCTTGTTGCTTAATCTATTTAATATACAGTAGTTTGTATCTCTTAATCCCATACTCCTAACTTATCCCTCCCTCTTTCTCTTTCCCCTTTGGTATAACCATAAGTTTGTCTTCAAGTCTGTGTGTCTGTTTCTCTTTTGTATATAGGTTCATTTGTATTATTTTTAAAAGTCCATGTATTGTTGTTTAGTCGCTAAGTTGTGTCCAACTATGTAACCCCATGGACTGTAGCCCACCAGGCTCCTCTGTCCATGGGATTTTCCAGGCAAGAATACTGGAGTGGGTTGCCATTTCCTTCTCCAGGGGATCTTCCTGACCCAGGGATCAAACCTGTGTCCCCTGCAGTGGCAGGCATCAGAAGGCGGATTCTTTACCTCTGAAGTGAAGTGAAGTGAAGTGACTCAGTCGTGTCCGACTCTTTGTGACCCCATGGACTATAGCCTACCTGGCTCCTCCCTCCATGGGATTCTCCAGGCAAGAGTACTGAAGTGGGTTGCCATTTCCTTCTCCAGGGGATCTTCCCAACCCAGGGATTGAACCCAGGTCTCCTGCATTCCAGGCAGACACTTTAACCTCTGAGCTACCAGGGAAGCCCCTTTACCTCTGAGCCAGCCCCCCATATAGTATTTGTCTTTTTCTGTCTGACTTCATTTTAGTGTGATATTCTTTTAGGTTCATCCATGTTGCTGCAACGGTATCTTTCATTATTTTTTGTGGCTGAGTAATACATATATATATATATATATATATATATATATATATATCCATTGTTGTTGTTGTTCAGTTGCCCAGTCATGTCCAGCTCTTTGCAATCCCATGGATTGCAGCACTCCAGGCCTTCCTGTCTCTCACCATCTCCTGAAGTTTGCCCAAGCTCCTGTCCATTGCAGTGGTGATGCCATCCAGCCATCTCATCCTCTGATTCCCTCTTCTCCTTGTGCCCTCAATCTTTCCCAGCATCAGAGACTTTTCCAGTGAGTCAGCTGTTTGCATCAGATGACCAAAATACTTGACCTTCAGCTTCAGCATCAGTCCTTCCAATGCGTATTCAGGGTTGATTTCCCTTAAGATTGACTTGTTTGATCTCCTGCTGTCTAAGGGACTTTGAGGAGTCTTCTCCAGCACCACAGTTTGAAGGCATCACTTCTTTGGTGCTCTGCCTTCTTTCTGGTCCAGCTGTCACAACTGTACGTGACCACTGGGATGACCATAGCCTTGGCTATATGGACCTTTGTCGGCAAACTGATGTCTTTGCTTTTTAACACAGTGTCTAGGTTTGTCATAGTTTTCCTGTCAAGAAGCAATCGTCTTCTAACTTCATGGCTGCAGTCATCATCCACAGTGATTTTAGAGCCTGAGAAGAGTGAAATCTGTCACTACTTTCACCTTTTCCCCTTCTTTTGCCATGAAGTGATGAGACCAGATGCCACGATCTTAGTTTTTTTTTTTATATTGAATTTTAAGCTGGCTTTTTTGCTCTCCTCCACCTTCATCAAGAGGCTCTTTAGTTCCTCTTCGCTTTCTGCCATTATAGTGGTAGCAGCTCAGATGGTAAAGTGTTTACCTGCAATGTGGGAGACCCGGGTTTGATCCCTGGGTCAGGAAGATCCCTTGGAGAAGGCAATGGCAATCCACTCCAACACTCTTGTCTGGAAAATCCCATGGATGGAGGAGCCTGATAGGCCTCAGTCTGTGGGGTCGCAAAGAGTCGGACACGACCGAGCGACTTCACTTTCACTTTCATTCACATATCTGAGGTTGTTATTTCTCCTGGCGATCTTGATTCCAGCTTGTAACTCATCCAGCCTGGCAATTCGCATGATATGCTCTGAGTATAAGTTAAATAAACAGGATGACTATAAATAAATAGCCTTGTTGTTCTCCTTTCTCAATCCTGAACCAGACAGTTATTCCATTCAGGGTTCTAACTGTTGTTTCTTGACCTGCATACAGGTTTCTCAGAAGACGGGTAAGATGGTCTGGTATTCCCATATCTCTGAGTGCTTTCCCACAGTTTGTTATGATCCACACAGTCAAAGGCTTTAGAATAGTCAGTGAAACATAGGTAGATGTTTTTCTGGAATCCCTTGATTTCTCTATGATCCAGCAAATATTGGCAATTTGATTTCTAGTTCCTCTGCTGTGTCTAAACCCAGTTTGATCATCTGGAAGTTCTCAGTTCATGTAATGCTAAAGCCTAGCTTGGAGGATTTTGAGCATAACCTTACTAGCATGGGAGATGAGTACAATTGTCCGGTGATTTGAACATTCTTTAGTACTGCACTTCTTGGGAATTGGAATGAGGATTGACTTTGCAGTCTTCTGGCCACACTGCTGAGGATTTTGAGCATAACCTTACTAGCATGGGAGATGAGTACAATTGTCCAGTGATTTGAACATTCTTTAGTACTACACTTCTTGGGAATTGGAATGAGGATTGACTTTCCAGTCTTCTGGCTACACTGCTAAAATTTCCACACAGCAAATTTTACCAAATTTGCTGACATAATTGAGTGTATCACATATTAAAATAGCATCATCTTTTGATTTTACATAGCTCTGCTGAAATTCCATCACCTCCACTATCTTTATTGATCTCCTTGATGGAAAAAATACACAGAAGAACTGTACTAAAAAGATCTTAATGATGTGGCTAGCCACGATGGTATAGTCTCTCACTCAGAGCCAGACATTCTGGAGTGTGAAGTCAAGTGGGCCTTAGGAAGCACTGCTTCCAGTATAGCTAGTGGAGGTGATGGAATTCCAGCAGAGTATGTGATGTACTTTTTTTTTAATTGAAGTATAGTTGATTTGCAATGTAGGGTTAATTTCTACGGTA
This sequence comes from Bos taurus, assembly GCF_002263795.3. NCBI lineage: Eukaryota > Metazoa > Chordata > Mammalia > Artiodactyla > Bovidae > Bos > Bos taurus. The sequence continues at coordinate 105,015,461 of NC_037357.1, forward strand.
CAGCAGTGAAATAGAATCTGCATTAAATCTGTAGATTGCTTTGGGTAGTATTGCCATTTTAACGATATTAATTATTTCAATCCAAAAGCATGGGATATCTTTCCATTTCTGTTAATCATCTTCAGTTTCCTTTATCAATATTTTATAGTTTTCAGCATATAGGTCTTCCACCTCGATTAAATTTATTCCTACATATTTTTTTGACATTTTTTTACTTGCTTTTTCTGATATTGTTAGTGTAAGGAAATATAACTGATTTCTGGATATTAATTTTGGATTCTGCTACCTTGCTGAATTCGTTTCTTAGTTCTAATAGATTTTTAGGTTTGTTTTTTGTTTGTGTTTTTGGTTTTTTTGGCTATGCCACACAGCTTGCAAGATCTTAGTTCCTTGACCAGAGATTGAACCTGAGCCATTGCAGAGAAAGCACCAAGTCCTAACCACTGCACCACCAAGGAATTCCCTAGTTCTAATAGTTTTTATATGGAGTCTTTATGATTCTCTATATAGAGTACCATGTCATCTGCAAATAGTAATAGTTTTACCTTTTCCCTTCCAATTTGGATACCTTTTATTTTTTTTTTTTTTCTTGTCTGATTACTGTGGCTAGGACTACCATTACTATGTTGAATGGTAGTAGTGAGAGTGGGCATCCTTGTCTTATTCCTGAATTTAGCAAGAAGGCTTTCAGCTTTTCACTGTTGAGTATTATGTTGGCTGTGGGTTTGTTGTAAATGCCTTTTATTATATTCAACTATGTTCCCTCTACCACTTTGGTGCAAGTTTTTGTCACAAATGGTTGTTGAGTTTTATCAAATGCTTTTTCTGTATCTACTGAGATGATCATGTGGTTCTTTTCTCTTGTTTCTCACATCGATTAATTTGCATGTCTTGAACCATCCTTGTGACCCTGGAATGAATCCAACTTGATCATGGTGTATGATACTTTTTATATATTATTGGATTTGGTTTGCTAATATTTTGTTTAATATTTTTACATCAGTATTTATCAAGGTATTGGCCTGTAATTTTCTTTTTTTGTAGTGTCCTTGTCTAGTTTTGGTATCCGGGTGATGGCATCATAGAATGAATTTGAAATTTTTCCTTCTTCTTCAATCTTTTGGAATAGTTTAAGAAGCAAGTATAAGTTCTTCTTTGTATGTTTGGTGGAATTTCACAGTGTATCCATCTGTTCCTGGACTCTTGTTTTCAGAGAGGTTTTTTTTTTTTTTATTATAGTTTCTATTTTACTTCTAGTGATCAGCCTGTTCAAATTATCTATTTCTTCTTGACTCAGTTTTGGCAGGCTGTATATTTCTAGAAACTTCTTCATTTCTTCTAGATTGTCCAGTTTATTGGCATAAGTTCATAGTATTCTTTTATGATTTTTTTTTATTTCTGTGGTATTAGTTGTTATTTCTCCTCTTTCAGTTATTATTCTGTTTGTTTGACTCCTCCTTCTTTGCTTTTTGGTAAGCCTGCCTAGAGGTTTGTTGGTTTTATCTTTTCAGAAAAAAAACAGCTTTTGGGTTTATTGATCTTTTCTATTGCTTTTTATCTGTTTTATTTCCTCTGTAATCTATATTATTTTCTTCCTTTTGCTGACCTTGGGTTGCAGTGGGTTGTAGTAGAAGAGTGTGACCACAGAGTGATAGTAGGAAGCAGTGTTTTTGGAGTGATGGAACTGTTCTATATCTTGATTTTGGTGGTATTGCCTAAAACTATACATTATAAAACCTGTACACCCAAAAAAGATCAATTTTATTACATTGATTTTTTACAATAACATCAAATACACTTTAAAAAAAAACCTAATTCAGTCAAATAAATTAGATGGACCTTAAATAATGAGACTTGAAAATCTAACTTTTGACCTAAAGGTAAAATTTGGGTTATCTTAGAGTAGTAGTTCTTAGCCAAGGGTATATGTAAAACACAGGGAAGTTTTTCAAATGTGACTGCCTATGAACTACCTGGTTCTGATTCACTAGGTCAAGCCTAGGACTGGTTATATCTCTTTAAAATAGTTTCCAAGGTAGTTATGATCTAACATCAAGTGGAGAATAATTTATTTGAACTGACAAATTATTATAAAACTTCAGAATGTTATCTCTCACAAGCAAACTACTATAAAAATTCGAAGAAATTTCCACATCGTTTTCTCTGAAAGATCCTAGTTGTATTAGTCTAGGTAGCTGAACTTCTGTAACAAAGACTCTCCAAATCTGAGGTAACACTGAGTGTTTATTTCTTGGTCATGTCAAAATAACACCAACGGTGTGTAGATGACCTTGCTCCACACAGTATTTCAGGAACCTTGTCTCTTATCATTTGGTGGCTTTAGTATTCCCTTGGAGGCTTGCCATCCTCCAGGCCTGGAAGTTGTATGTATCACTTATGCCCAGATTCCACTGGCATTCACTGGCATGGGCCCAACTTTCTATAAGGGAAACTGAAAAATGTTGGCTAATTGTGAGCCTAGGAAAACAAGGGCTCTACACAATGGAATATACTTAATCTATGTGCCAATGGAGGGCATATCCATGTATTTTCACAAATAAGAGTGAAGGACTGTGGAATACTTTATACTTTTTATAATTTAAAACTCATTATTAAGATGTTGCCAACAGCATGAAAAGCCAAGTTTCCAAAGCATAGTTGTGTGTTACTAAGAACACTGGAAAATACATAAAAGAGTTTAATTTGGGCTTTGGAGGCCTCCCACCCTATTTCTCACCCTATTATTGCTTTTGACCACAAGGACCTGCTGACATCACTCCTGATTGTGTCCCTTGTACCCTAGTGAATGGTTTTGCCCTCTAGGTTTTGTTTATCACCTCTGTTCTTCTCCAGTGTATTCAGTGAAGATCCACACAGGTGTGTTTCCTCCCTTCCTACTTCCCATGCCGTCATACGGACTTGAGAAAAATTCACTTATTACACATTCATTATTACAGTATATAAAACTGTTATCTATATCCACAACATGTGTACTGTATGTCTTAGCACATATGATAAATAGGATGTGGTCGGTGAGATGAACATCACAGAGGTACTCCAAGAAGAATGCACATGTGGAATGTAACCTTATCCCATTTTTCATTAAGAAAAATGCTAGAAAAGTGATTCTTTGGCTTGTGTGGTAGTGATAGCAACAGCATTTGTACATGTGGGAAGAAGTAGAAAGAGGAAGAAACAGAAAAGTAGAAAATATCTATTATCTACTGAAACAGGAGTTTATCCCCTATTTTTGTATAAGGGCCTAAACATCAAACAAATGAAATAATCAGTACATTTTGTCTGTTTCCTGTGTTTGTAACAGACTGCATTTGCATTGATTTGAAAGCAAGTTTTGTTTCCAAGAAGAGATGGCTTACAAGGGATTTTATGCCTCCTTCCTGCAAAGCTGAATAGAGTAACATAATTGCATGGTATTTGGGCCATCTTTCACAATCATTAATAAAGGGATTACTCCAGCCACAAATATATCAAAGTAAGTATTTTCAAGGGTCAGAAGAGAAAGTACTCCAAAAGACCACACCACAGAGTCTTCAGCATGAGGTCAGTGTCAGAACTCTGTCATAGGGTTATGACTACACAGTGGCAGGACTTTTATTTAGAAAGCCAGCAAAGTTTACTTCCATCAAGAATTGAAATATAAGACACAGGGTTCAGACAGTGTGTGGGAGAAGCAATAAAAAAAGGAATAAGAAGTATATGTATACTGATAAAATCAGTGTCAATTAGGCAGTGGGTGTTTGATTTGCAAGCCTATGTTTCACTTTTTCCCTAAAATTCCCAATTCGGTAGATTTTGAATTCTCAAAAAGAGGCCTAGCTTTCATCAGGATTGGTATCTAATACTAAGGGGAATGGTCATAAAAGAGAAAATTGAGAAGTTGGAAGAAATGTGACATTTTGTAAACTATAGGCAGTAAAAAGAGGCCTTGAAGGGATTGAAATAGCCATGGTTGAAAGAGAAATGGAAAACCACATAACTCAAAGAAACATGGACCTCCCTCCCCCTGAACCATTTGGATTTAAGCATAGCTGAAGAAGCTGAAGGAATTTGGTTGTGTAGTACAAGCGCAGTACACTTTCCTTTGAGCAACTACCTGCCATGCCCAAGTTTCTACAAATAATACAAATGGTTTTATCAATGATTAAATAGCCTACCAAATGCTTTAAGTCTTGGGGCAAAAATCTGACCTCTCAGAAGCTACTGCAGGAAAATTTCTTCTTATATTTGTGTAAGGCTCAGTGTAGTTGGAAAATTGTTTTAATATTTCAACAATTAGTTATTAACCACCTCAAAAGTTCCCAGAAAAAGAGGAAATAGAAACATAAGCAACATTTGAAAATAATTTTCTGACTTTTAGAAACTGTTTTAGTAGGAAAAGACTAGTAATTTATCCTGCCTTTAAAAAAATGAACTTAGGAGTTTTAAACTCCTTTGTTAAATTTTTTTTAACACCTTCTGATATTTAAATACCTTCATTAAATTTTTTATTTCAGTTATTATACTTTTCAACTCTAGAATTTTCATTTGGTCCTTTTTTATGATTTTTATTTCTCTATTGAGATTCTCTGTTTATTGACTCATTTTTAACATATTTTCTTTTAATTCATTAAACATAGTTTTCTTTAATTACTTGAACAAATTTATAATACCTACTCTGAAGACATTCTCTGCTAAATCTAATATCTAGGTCTACTCAGAGTTGATTTCTATTGACTACTTTTTCCTGATTTGGGGGTACATTTTTCAGTTTCTTTGTCCAGTAATTTTTGGTTTAAAAGTGGACATTTATATAATATTTTGTAGAATATTCCTAATAACTTGACTTTTATTTTTCTGAAAGTTTTTTTGTATAGTTGTTTTGTTTGTTTGATGCTTAGTTACTTGTCTGAACTTAAACCATAGAATCTGTCTTCACCTACCTCCAACCACCACCATGTCACCTCACTCAGCATCTACCTGCTGATGTCTCTATTCAGATTTTTAATTAGTTTTACATTTTAGCCCAACTTCCTAAATGTTGCCCATGTGTCTAAATAGCTTAGCTGGTTAGCCAGTTAATTTGGCGGAAGTTGGGTTCGAACAGTTGTGCTCGTCAGACTTCTACCCTCTGCTGATTGAACTGTGTGTGGTTAAGGAATGCATTCCAACTTGCAGCCAGTTCTTGTATTTCCCTTGGCTTTTACTTTTCCCCAGGATCTTTTGGATCTCCCCCGTATTTTTAGTTTAGCAGCCCATGTGTTGGTGTGGACTTATCTCAGCACTGCTATGGTTCACTGGTTTTAGGATCTCCCCATTAAATATCTGGCTGTAATCAGCCCCAAACTAGGACCTCAGCCTTGCAGTAGCAAAGCTGGGAAGATTTCCCCCTCTGTTACAAACCAAATTCATACTTCTGTCTGGCAAATCTGTGGGTTTTCATCCTCTTCCCTTTATCCTTTACAGGTGGTACCCCCAATAAATCTCTTCTACATTCAGTTCACATTGGCAGTTGCTTTCTGGAGGACCTAAACTGATACCATGGGTGGCATAGTTAAATGGGCCATCCACTTCACAGTTTTCATTCAGGAGGTGTGTAAATTAGAATTGGATGACTCAGACCATCCTCAGTCATAAAACTGAGACTGCTCTGGAACTAACAATTGGTCTGTATTCAGGTCTACTAACTGAAATCAAAGATACTGCTCTATGCTTGAAGGAACCCAGGGGTTAAATTCCTCCTGTAGAAAAGAATGAGGCAATCATATAGGAGAAGATTCAGTGACCATTGGAATTTAGTCAGTTGTCACCAAGCTGAGGTGAGAAAGCTAGATTAGGAGCTGAAGGAGGATCCACAGAGGGTACCATCCAGGCAAAGACCTGAACCAGGAGATAAATAACCCAAGTTTTCTTAACTGTATCAATAATTGCATTCAGAAACTAGTATTAATTATAGAGACCTGAATATAGTAGCTAAAAATGCAGTGGTTTATTCTCTCGCATAAAACAAGTTCACAGGTAGATAGTCTTCAATTGTTATGACAACTCCATAAAATCCATCAGTAATTTAGAATCATCCTCACTTTTGCTCAGCCATTTTCACCATGTGGCTTCTTCTGTCCTTAAGATCAACCCATGTCACAAGGTGGATGCTAAAACTCCAGCCATTACTTATATGTAGTCTAGGAAAGAGAATGAAGAAAAACAAAAAGCCCTCCCCCACCCCCAACTGATTCAGCTCCTTTAAACAACTTTTCCCAAAGTTGCACTTCTACTAAATCCCATTGGCTAGAACTTGATCATGTTTCCACAACAAGGGCGTCAGAGGCAGATGATGTAGTCATTTATTCTGGGAAGCAGTGTGCCTTAGCTAAAAATCAGGCTTCTGTTATCAAACAAATATTTTCTACAATGATCCTTCAGTTTTAAAAAAATCCATTAAAAAAATTGCTTTTAATTTTTAAAAAATTAAAAAAAATTTTTTAAAGTATGGATTTATTTTTTCAAGTTGAACAGTGGACAGAAGTAGACGGGAACTTGAGGCAATATTTCTTCTTATGGGCTCCGCTAGAGACCAGAGGACAGATTCGACCCCTTTTGTGAACCATGGCATGGAATTGTCCACAACCACCAGGTACTAGAGAAGAGCCCTGCTCACTCCTCTGGAGACCCTGGAAAGACCCCAGATGTGACATTCATTAGGACGCAACTCCATGATATTTTATATATCATTAAAGACTTTTCTTCAGGCTAACAGAAATTTGAAAGGCTCAGCCACATCTAGGTTACCAAAAAGAGATGATTTTATATAAACTTTCTTAACCAGTTTGGTCTTGCATAATCATGGCTCCCCAAGCCTTCCTCCCAAAAGGTATTGGCTATTTTAAAATAGCAAAATACATTCAACCAAATTGGCTGTGAAAATCTACTAAATACAAACTCTCATTTGGTAACAGCCTGTCTTACACACACACACACACGTGTGCACGTGCAAGCACGTGTGCACAAGTACACACATTCTAGTGAAAAATCGCCCCAGGTCCAGAATTGAGTCTGATGAACTGAAGTCACACTTACTTAAATACTTTGACTTTACCTGAGAAGAAGTCTTCACTGAACACACAGGGCAGCTTTAAAAGAGATTTTTAAAAGGTAAACAGTTTTTGCCTTCTCTCTGATTATTCATGGAATGAATATAGCGTTTTCCTATGTCAGAACTCCTGTATTGATGAGACATATAAATATGTAGAGGTGATAATAATTCATGTTAATGAGGTATATAATATAACAGATACCTTCTAACATGGAAGCATTAAGCAAAAGAGACTTTAAACTTGACTTTCCCCATTATGGACGCCAGAATCTTGCCTACAACTATCAGGCAGAAACTCCCATTCCAAGTATCTACCTACCGTAACACATGGAAGAAGCATTTCATTGAGAACTTCATGAAGACAAACCCATAAATTTACCAAGAATCATACGTGTATATATCTCATTACAAAGTTAAAGCATGACTATATACAATAATTATTACAATAGCACTTAATAAGCATTGCTGCATCACACACTAAGTGCTTTCTTTTTAAGTCAGTTAATCCTCACAACATGCCTATGAGAAGAGTTTTATTTTCCCAATTTTCAATGTATACTTGAGTCACAGAGAAGATAATCAACTTGCATAACACACAGCTTTTAAACAGATGTCTAACTTTATAAAACCTGTGTTCTTAATCACAACGCTTTACATTGTGTACAGTCATTTCAACATGAATTTCCTTTGTTTTCCTCTGAAGAATTGATGAATATCCTTAGCCAGGTGTGGCTAATAAAGTGATCATTTTGATTCTGTATTGTTTTATTTTGTTGTGTTACTTAAGTTCTGTTGACAAGTCCTCTTCTGGGTGTCATGTTGCCATCTCTGCTGGGGTCTGTATTGAGTTAGGCTACATGTATTGACTTTGTACTGTATCAGCTTAGCTAACCCCAGAACTGTGTTTCTCAGAATTGCCTTCTTTGTATGGTTCTGGTTTCTGGTTGGCCACAAAAGATTTTAGAAGGTAAAGATTCGGGTCAGTGTAAGGTGCCAGGCAATACTGCAGAGCATGCACATTGCCACTGATACGCTGGCTTACCTTGTTAGCACCACATGTCAGTTGGACACACAGGTTCTTCAGCTTCTGCCTGACCTCCTTCAGCGTCTTCAAGTTCTGGGCCACACACGTGCAGCTGCGTAACAAATGATGCCAACTTCTGAAGGTCACCCACATCACTGAAGCTGGAGATGGTAATAACAGACAATTTCCACTTTATCCTTGCATGTTCCAGTTTCCACTTGTTCTCTCCCACTTCACAGTCAGCTTTCCTTTCTGACAGCTACCCCTGCTATCTACAGGGAGTCCAGGCTCATCACCAGGTGCAGAGACAACAACATTTCATAGAGTTCTCCCCAGTTCATACAATCACCTAAGGTCTAATCCTTATGATAAATTTCAAATTCTGTGTGGCTTACAGTGGTTCTGCATTCCTAATCGAACCTGAATGGGCTATGATGACAAATTAACTTCAAAGCCAGTAGCTTAACAAAGGTTTATTTTGAGCTCAGATCAGAAATCCAGTGTGAATCAGCAAAGTGGGTTGGCCAACAGTTCGTGCATACAGTAAGTTTGAATTTTAGCCATTCTGAATGGTACATAGCATTCTCATGGTTTTAATATGAATTTCTCTAATAATGTTGAGCATATTTTCTGTGCTTATTTGTCATCTGTTTATATACTTTGGATTATCTTTTCCAAATTTGTCAGGTTGTTTATTATTATGGAGTTTTGAGAGTTCTTAATGGATATGTGATTTGCAAATATTTTCTCTCCATCTGTGGCTTGTCTTTTAACTTTCCTAACACTGCTTTTTTAAAGAACAGATGTTTTTAGTTTTGATGAAGTCGTTTTAATATATTTTTTATGGATTGTGCTTTCGATGTCATATCTAAGAAATCTTTGCCTACCCAAAAGTCACTAAGATTTTCTCCTATATTTTCTTCTAGATATTTTACAGCTTTGTTTTACATTCAGGACTATTATCCTTTTTGAATTGGTATTTGTCTTTAGTGTGAGGTATTGCTCAAAGTTTTTTGTTGGAATATGAATGTTAAATTGTTACAGTGCTAAAGGAAAAGACTACCCTTTCTGTATTGTATTGCTTTTGCACCTTTGTCAGAAATGAGTTGACCTTATATGTGTGGGCCTATTTCTAGACTTTCTGTTCTGTTTCATTGATTCATTTCTCTACCTTTATGCCAGTGCCCCTCTGTCTTCTTTAATGTAGCTTTTTAGTAAGTCTTTGAGTGTTGTTCCTACAAGTTTTTTTTAAAAGATTTTTTTTTTTGTCTTTAAGGCCTTTTACATTTCTATATTCATTTTAGAATCAATCTGTAAATTTCTATTTAAGAAGCCTACTGAGATTGGGAAAATTGAATTAAATTTAATATATAAATCAGTTTGGGGAGAATTAATATTTTAACAATCTTGAGTCTTCTGATCCATGAACTTTAATTTCACTTAGCAATATTTTATTGTTTTGGGTATACAGATCTTACAAACTTTTGTCAGATTTATACCTAAACTTTCAATTGTTTGTATAATATATAGTATAGAGAACTCACTTACTAGTTCTAATTTTTTTTGAAGATTCTGTTTTCTACATAGACAGTCATTTTATCTTGGAATAGACAGTTTTACTTTTTCTCCCCAATATGAATATCTTTGTTTTCATTTTCTTGCCTGATTGCATTAGTTAGAACTTTCAGTTCAATAGTGAATAGGAGCGGCAAGAGTGATTATCATGATCTTGAGGGAAAAACATTCAGTCATTCATCATAAATTATAATATCAGCTGTAGTTCTTTTGTAAATAAATGCTTTTTATTGGGCTGAGGAAGTTGCCTTCTAGTTTCAAGTTTGCTGAAAATTTTTATGAGGAATGGATGTTGAATTTTGTTAGATACTTTTTCTGCATGTATTGAGATTATCATATAATTTTTCTTTTATGGTCTGTTAATGTGAAATAGATTGAATTTTGAATGTTAAAATATTTGTATTCCTATGCTAAAATCTTTTTGGTTATGATGCATTATACTTTTTATGTTATATATCGTTTGATTCAGTTTCCTAAAATTTAAAGAATTTTTACATCTATGTTCATGAGGGAAATTGATCTGTAGTTTTCTTCGGTGGTTTTTGTCTTTTGGTAATATCTTGGTTTGGTTTTGCTATCAGCATAATGCTGGCCTCATAGAACGAGTTAGGATGTACTTCCTCCTCTTCAATTTTCTCTACAAGTTTATGAGAATTGGGATCTCTTAATGTTAAGTAGAGTTCACCAATGAAGTCAACAGGGCCTGGAATTTTCTTCATAGGGAGGTTTTTAACTACACTTGTTGACTCTTAAGTGCTAGAACCTAGGCATGACACATTACACTGGTAACCAGAATCAACCCCATGGTTCTGACTAATTGCAAGAAGGCTGAGAAGTATAGGGAGCACATAAATACATAGAGGTCAGTAAACATCTGTGCCATATGGTGTTTGGAAAATTTATGGAAAATTATGTCTACTTTGAGTAATTGCTCAAAGTTTACAGTTGTGAGATGTAGCAACTACATTACTAGGCAGACTTGTCCCCTCCAACCCTGCAAAAAAAACCACATGGCTTTTATCATACAACTCTGGAAATAAGATCATATTCTCTGTGCTGTGGCTCTGTTCTCTTCAGTGGAAACTCAGTTTTCTCCTCCTATGGCTTCTGCTCCACACTGGTGAAGAGAGGATTTTCTCCAAGTTAGGCTTTGGCAGGAAAAATAATTTCTAGATTGGATCCAAGATGAAAATGGTTCCTTGGGCTTATGGAAACACAAATACCATGACTCTTCCTGTCTTACACTATAAATATTCCAGTGTCTGCAGAAGCTTCTCTTGGCTGCTGAACTGTTTAAATATTTCTTATGCACCAATATTTAGGATACAAAACCCCACCAAAGTTTGAATTTTATTAAAACTTTCATATGGCTAACACTAGTTTCTTTTGCATGTCAGATAAATATATTTGATCATAAATTAAGAACTTATTTGAAGTTATATCACTCAGGGCACATGTTAAGATGCTGCAACAGAGAACTACTATTCAGTGGCTTATTCAAAGTATATATTTCTCTCTCAGATTACAGTTCAGAAATGTGCAGTCCAAGGCTAGTAAAGCTGCTCTGCTATCCTCAATAGAGGGCTTCCATTTATTTCATGGTTCAAGTTAGCTTGGGTCCAGTTCTCATTGTCTCCCAGCCAAGATTAAAGGGAAAGGCTCATGAGAGCACATGAACCTTCCGTTGTAGGGGAACAAGTTGGAAATATCATTACTTCTGCTTCGCTCCAATGACCAACACTTAACCTCATAAAGACACCAAATTGCAAACAAAGATGAAATATTATCCTGAGCTGAGAATCCAAGTGCCTAGCCAAAGCTCAGGAGTTCTGACAGTGGGGTGTGTCAGTCATTTTTTAAAAATTTGAAGTATAGTTGATTTACAATGTTGTATTAATTTCTGCTATCCAGCAGTTATACATACATATATACACACACGCACACACACACACTATTATTTTTTTAATTATTTATTTATTTGGCTGCACCAGATTATAGTTGCAGCACTCAGGATATTTTAGTTGCCACATGAGGAGTCTAGTTCCCTGACCAGGGATTGAACCTAGGCCCCCAGCATTGGGAGCGAAGAATCTTAACCATTGGACCACTAGAGAAGTTCCTACATTCTTTTTTAAAATATTCCTTTCCATTATGGCTTATCACAGGATATTGAATATAATTCCCTGTGCTATACAGTAGGACCTTGTAGGAGTTCTTTTGTTAAACAGAGAGAGTAGGTATTGGTGGAAAATGAGTAAGCTTCCAGGAGTGCACAATATGAACAGGAAGACAGAAGAAAAAGACTTGGAAACAAGCAAAAGGAGGCCAATGTTGACTGGGGGCATGGCGCACAGGAAACAGGTGTTTTTTCCACAAGTTTTACTGTAGTTTTTGGTTCAAAGGATTCATTACCAAAAGAAACCACTCATTACACACAAATAATTTCAATTTTTTATAGAAGATTATTTGATTTCATTTCAATATGTACTCATTAAAAGAAGAGAAATAGAAACAATAGAGAAAAGTAACAGCACATACATCACCAAATTGGCCAACCAATATCCAGATTAAACAGCACTGGGAAGTCCCTGGTTAACACCAACCTGGAGTCCCAGTTGGAAAAAGGTCTTGGGCAGTGTGTCCATCCCATGGGTGAGACGTCAAATTGGAGTTTGGGGGGCTCCCGCTTATAATACCAGGCTGCGAACTGATACTATCAGTTTGCATGCAAAAATGCCCCTCGGGTTTAACTTTTACAATGCTATTTGTTTCACCTTGTGAGTCATAAAACTTGTTAGGCCCAGGGGGACTGGCCAGGCCCTCAGGAGCTTAAGAGGATTCAAGACCCACTCTCTTATCTAAAGTGCTGCCTAACTTGATGTGCTTGAGGGCAGACATGTAATCCGGGCAGTGTCCAGGCAGGTCAGAGGCCTGCTCTCTTGCTTCTGAAACCTGAGTAAGACTTCCTCCATTTTAAGTTCCCTAATAACAGGCATTGTAGGAACACTAGGGCACTGCTCCTGGGCTAAAGGGAAAAAAACCAAACCTCCAACTTTTTTGTCATTTTTCTGTCACTTGTTCTAGATTCAAGGTCCAAATGACCAAGAAAAGATACCTACCTTACACTGTATTGGGGAAATAAGGAAGAATTTGATGAATGTGACCTCCTGAAATCCCATGGGTGTCCAGGAGTGGGAGTTCCCCAGAAAGAAATTGGAGTACTATTTGGAAGGGGTGTTGGGCTATCACAAAACACATATCTACCATATCAATCACTTTAAATATTTGCCAGAATACTAGTACCATCTAATTTATTTGACCATTCCAAACACAAAGTTGTGGCAACTATAAAAAAGAAGTCACCATTATATCCCATATTCTGCCAGGACCTCAGTTTTGCTGGTGCTTTCTTTGTCATGTTTCTTCTACCTATGCCTTCTTTCCCATTCTTTGTGTTTTTCCAAACTTTATTATCTGTTGCTGGAACTACCCTTCCTTGGCTAGGATTCTTGGGATGCAAGTAAGGGAAAACCCTAACTCAACTATTAGAAACAATAAGGACATGTCTTACCACTGATATCAAGCATTCCAGAATTCCAGGTAAGCTACAGGCATCCTAGATCTTGGCTCTGGGCTTGTTTCTCTTGCAGTTTTCTTCATTTCCCCCCTTCCCTACGTGTTTTGGCACCAGTCTCAAGCTGGTTGTGAAATGGCTGATGTATTCCATGCATCTCCTCCATATATAACATTAATGGAAAAGGGGGACTTCTCTTGTCTGTAGATTATTTTAGGAGTAAGGTGGCTGCTGCCTATATCCCTCTTCAGGCTTAAAGGGACTTATTTTCCTAGCTGCTGAGATTGTTTCCTTCTGAGAGCCTGCAGCTGTCAACTCGTTTTGGAAATGCTCTTTGCTGAAGATAACTGTCTTTCCAAGTTCATGTTGCCTACCTGGGAGCAGCCCATATTCAATTATCTCAAATGTATAAGGAACCAGCCTCTTCCACCCAGCTCATAAAAACTCTGTGAGACCATAGAGTTCTTGGTGGATTGACTGAGGCCTTTGTGGAGGCTACGTTATACCTGAACTTTTCCCTCAACCACATCTTGCTGCCTTCTCTTTGATCTCACAGGTATTGACCACAAGTACAGGTGGCACAAGAGAAGACACTACACATGGACATCACCAGATGGTCAAAACCTAAATTGGATTGATTATATTCTTTGCAGCCAAAGATGGAGAAGCCCTATACAGTCAGCAAAAACAAAACCAGGCTCTGACTGTGGCTTAGATCATGAACTCCTTATTGCCAAATACAGATTCATTTGAAGAAAGTAGGAAAACCACTCAATCATTCAGGTATGACCTAAATCAAATTCCTTAAGATTATGCAGTGGAAGTGACAAATAGATTCAAGGGGTTAGATCTGATAGAGTGCCTGAAGAACTATGGGCAAGGTTTGTGACATTGTACAGAAGACAGTGATCAAGACCATCCCCAAGAAAAAGAAATGCAAAAAGTCAAAATGGTTGACTGACGAGGTCTTAAAAGTAACTGAGAAAAGAGAAGCTAAAGACAAAGGAGAGAAGGAAAGATACACCCATTTGAATGCAGAGTTCCGAAGAATAGCAAGGAGAGATAAGAAAGCCTTCCTCAGTGATTCATGCAAAGAAATAGAGGGAAAAAATAGAATGGGAAATACTAGAGATCTCTTCAAGAAAATTAGAGATACCAAGGGAATATTTTATGCAAAGATGAGCACACTAAAGGACACAGATGTTATGGACCTAAGAGAAGCAGAAGATTTTAAGAAGTGGCAAGAATACACAGAAGAACTATACAAAAAAGATCTTCATGACGCAGATAACCATGATGATGTACTCATTCACCTAGAGCCAGACATCCTAGAATGCGAAGTCAAGTGGAATTTAGAAAGCATCACTATGAACAAAACTAGTGGAGGTGATGGAATTCCAGTTGAGCTGTTTCAAATCCCCAAAGATGATGCTGTGAAAGTGCTGCACTCAATATGCCAGCAAATCTGAAAAACTCAGCAGTGGCCACAGGACTGGAAAAGGTCAGTTTTCATTCCAATCCCAAAGAAAGGCAATGCCAAAAAAAGCTCAAACTACCACATAGTTACACTTATCTCACATGCTGGCAAAATAATGCTCAAGATTCTTCAAGCCAGGCTTCAACAATACGTGAACTGTGAACTTCCAGATGTTCAAGCTGGATTTAGAAAAGGCAGAGGAAACAGAGATCAAATTGCCAACATCTGCTGGATCATTGAAAAAGCAAGAGAGTTCCAGGAAATGTCTACTTTTGCTTTATTGACTATGCCAAAGCCTTTGACTGTGTGGATCACAACAAACTGTGGAAAATTCTTCAAGAGATGGGAATACCAGACCACCTGACCTGCCTCCTGAGAAGTCTGTATGTAGGTCAAGAAGCAGCAGTTAGAACTGGACATGGAACAACAGACTGGTTCCAAATCGGGAAAGGAGTACATTAAGGCTGTATATTGTCACCCTGCTTATTTAACTTATATGGAGAGTTCTTGCCTGGAGAATCCCAGGGACGGGGGAGCCTTGTGGGCTGCCATCTATGGGGTCGCACAGAGTCAGACAAGACTGAAGCGACTTAGCAGCAGCAGCAGCAGCAGCAGCAGCAGAGTACATCATGTGAAATGCCAGGCTGGATGAAGCACAAGCTGGAATCAAGATTGACGGGAAATATCAATAACCTCAGATACACAGATGACACCACCCTTATGGCAGAAGGTGAAGAAGAACTAAAGAGTCTCTTGATGAAAGTGAAAGAGGAGTGGAAAAGTTGGCTTAAAACTCAACATTCAGAAAACTGAGATCATGGCATCTGGTCCCTTCATGGGAAATAGATGGGGAAACAGTGGGAGACTTTATTTTTGGGGGGTCCAAAATCACTGCAGATGGTAACTGCAGCCATGAAATTATTATTTTTTTGATTTATTTGTTTTAATTGGAGGCTAATTATAATATTGTGGTGGTTTTTGCCATACATTCACATGAATCAGCTATGGGTGTACATGTGTTCCCCATCCTGAACCCTCCTCCCACCTCCCTCCCCACCCATCCCTCTGGGTCATCCCAGTGCACCAGCCCTGAGCACCCTGCTTCATGCATCAAACCTGGACTGGCAATCTGTTTCACATATGATAATATACATGTTTCAATGCTATTCTCTCAGATCATCCCACCCTCGCCCTCTCCCACAGAGTCCAAAAGACTGTTCTATACATCTGTGTCTCTTTTGCTGTCTCACATATAGGGTTATCATTACCATCTTTCTAAATTCTATATATGTGTTAGTATACTGTATTGGTGTTTTTCTTTCTGGCTTACTTCACCCTGTATAATAGGCTCCAGTTTCATCCACCTCATTAGAACTGATTCAAATGCATTCTTTTTAATGGCTGAGTAATATTCCATTGTGTATATATACCATAGCTTTCTTATCCATTCCTCTGCTGATGGACATCTAGGTTGATTCCATGTCCTGGCTATTATAAACAGTGCTGTGATGAACATTGGGGTACACATGTCTCTTTCAATTCCGGTTACCTCAGTGTGTATGCCCAGCAGTGGGATTGCTGGGTGGTATGGCAGTTCTATTTCCAGTTTTTTAAGGAATCTCCAGACTGTTCTCCATAGTGGCTGTACGAGTTTGCATTCCCACCAACAGTGTAAGAGTGTTCCCTTTTCTCCACACACTCTCCAGCATTTATTGTTTGTAGACTTTTTGATAGCAGCCATTCTGACCAGTGTGAGATGGTACCTCATTGGGGTTTTGATTTGCATTTCTCTGATAATGAGTAATGTTGAGCATCGTTTCATGTGTTTGTTAGCCATCTGTATGTCTTCTTTGGAGAAATGTCTGCTTAGTTCTTTGGCCCATGTTTTGATTGTGTCATTTATTTTTCTGATGTTGAGCTTCAGGAGTTGCTTGTATATTTTTGAGATTAATTCTTTGTCAGTTGCTTCGTTTGCTATTATTTTCTCCCATTCTGAAGGCTGTCTTTTCACCTTGCTTATAGTTTCCTTTGTTGTGCAAAAGCTTTTAAGTTTAATAGGTTCCATTTGTTTATTTTTGCTTGTATTTCCATTACTCTTGGAGGTGGGTCATAGAGGATCCTGCTATGATTTATGTCGGAGAGTGTTTTGCCTATGTTTTCCTCTAGGAGTTTTATAGTTTCTGGTCTTACATTTAGATCTTTAATCCATTTTGAGTTTATTTTTGTGTGTGGTGTTAGAAAGTGTTCTAGTTTCATTCTTTTACAAGTGGTTGGCCAGTTTTCCCAGCATCACTTGAAAAAGAGATTGTCTTTTCTCCATTGTATATTCTTGCCTCTTTTGTCAAAGATAAGGTGTCCATAGGTGCTTGGACTTATCTCTGGGCTTTCTGTTTTGTTCCATTGATCTATATTTCTGTCTTTGTGCCAGTATCATACGTCTTGATGACTGTGGCTTTGTATTATAGTCTGAAGTCAGGCAGGTTGATTCCTACCGTTCCATTCTTCTTTCTCAAGATTGCTTTGGCTATTTGAGGTTTTTTGTATTTCCATACAAACTGTGAAATTATTTGTTCTAGTTTTGTTAAAAATACTGTTGATAGCTTGAATCTATAGATTGAAGCCATAGATTGCTTTGGGTAGTATACTCATTTTCACTATATTGATTCTTCCAATCCATGAACATGGTATATTTCTCCATTTATTTGTGTCCTTTTTGATTTCTTTCATCAGTGTTTTATAGTTTTCTATATATAGGTCTTTTGTTTCTTTAGGTAGGTATATTTCTAAGTATTTTATTTTATTTTTTGATGCAATGGTGAATGGAATTGTTTCCTTAATTTCTCTTTCTGTTTTCTCATTGTTAGTGTATAGGAATGCAAGGGATTTCTCTGTGTTAATTTTATATCCTGCAACTTTACTATAGTCATTGATTAGCTCTAGTAATTTTTTGGTGGAGTCGTTAGGGTTTTCTATGTAGAGGATCATGTCATCTGCAAACAGTGAGAGTTTTACTTCTTCTTTTCCAATCTGCATTCCTTTTATTTCTTTTTCTGTTCTGATTGCTGTGGCCAAAAACTTCTAAAACTATGTTGAACAGTAGTGGTGAGAGTGAGCACCCTTTTATTGTTCCTGACTTTAGGGGAAATGCTTTCAGTTTTTCATCATTGAGGATAATGTTTGCTGTGGGTTTGTCATATATAGCTTTTATTATGTTGATGTATGTTCCTTCTATTCTTGATTTCTGGAGGGTTTTTATCATAAATTGATGTTGAATTTTGTCAAAGGCTTTCTCTGCATCTATTGAGATAATCATATGGTTTTTATCTTTCAATTTGTTAATGTGATGTAATACATTGATTCATTTTCAGATATTGAAGAATCCTTGCATTCCCAGAATAAAGCCCACTTGGTCATGATGTATGATCTTTTTAATATGTTGTTGGATTCTGTTTGCTAGAATTTTGTTAAGGATTTTTGCATCTATGTTCATCAGTGATATTGGCCTGTAGTTTTCTTTTTTTGTGGCATCTTTGTCTGGTTTTGGTATTAGGGTGATGGTGGCCTCATAGAATGAGTTTGGAAGTTTACCTTCCTCTGCAATTTTCTGGAAGAGTTTGAGTAGGATAGGTGTTAGCTCTTCTCTAAATTTTTGGTAGAATTCAGCTGTGAAGCCGTCTGGTGGGTTTTTGTTTGCTGGAAGATTTCTGATTACAGTTTCAATTTCCACGCTTGTGATGGGTCTGTTAAGATTTTCTATTTCTTCCTGGTTCAGTTTTGGAAAGTTGTACTTTTCTAAGAATTTGTCCATTTCTTCCAGGTTGTCCATTTAATTGGCATATAGTTGCTGATAGTAGTCTCTTATGATCCTTTGTATTTCTGTGTTGTCTGTTGTGATCTCTCCATTTTCATTTCTAATTTTGTTGATTTGATTTTTCTCCCTTTGTTTCTCGATGAGTCTGGCTAATGGTTTGTCAATTTTATTTATCTTCTCAAAGAGCCAGCTTTTGGCTTTGTTGATTTTTGCTATGATCTCTTTTGTTTCTTTTGCATTAATTTCTGCCTTAATTTTTAAGATTTCTTTCCTTCTACTAACCCTGGGGTTCTTCATTTCTTCCTTTTTTAGTTGCTTTAGGTGTAGAGTTAGGTTATTTATTTGATTTTTTTCTTGTTTCTTGAGGTAAGCCTGTATTGCTATGAACCTTCCCCTTAGCAGTGCTTTTAACACAGAAAGGGTGTAATAGGTTTTAGGTTGTTGTGTTTTCATTTTCATTCATTTCTATGCATATTTTGATTTTTTTTGATTTCTTTTTTGATTTCTTCTGTGATTTGTTGGTTATTCAGCAGCATGTTGTTCAGCCTCCATATGTTGGAATTTTTAATAGTTTTTCTCCTGTAATTGACATTCTAACCTTATTGCATTGTGGTCAGAAAAGACGCTTGGAATGATTTCAATTTTTTTTTAATTTACCAAGGCTAGATTTATGGCCCAGGATATGATCTATCCTGGAGAAGGTTCCGTGTGCACTTGAGAAAAAGGTGAAATTCATTGTTTGGGGGTGAAATGTCCTATAGATATCAATTAGGTCTAACTGGTCCATTGTATCATTTAAAGTTTGTGTTTCTTTGTTAATTTTCTGTTTAGTTGATCTATCTATAGGTGTGAATGGGGTATTAAAGTCTCCTACTATTATTGTGTTACTGTTAATTTCCCCTTTCATACTTGTTAGCATTTGCCTTACATATTGCAGTGCTCCTATGATGGGTACATATATATTTATAATTATTATATCTTCTTCTTGGATTGACCCTTTGAATTATGTAGTGTCCTTCTTTGTCTCTTTTCATAGCCCTTGTTTTAAAGTCTATTTTATCTGATATGAGTATTGCTACTCCTGCTTTCTTTTGGTCTCTGTTTGTGTGGAATATCTTTTACAAGCCCTTCACTTTCAGTCTGTATGTGTCCCTTGTTTTGAGGTGGGTCTCTTGTAGACACCATATATAGGGGTCTTGTTTTTGTGTCCATTCAGCCAGTCTTTGTCTTTTTATTGGGGCATTCAACCAATTTACATTTAAGGTAATTATTGATAAGTATGATCCCACTGCCATTTACTTTGTTGTTTTGGGTTTGAGTTTATACACCGTTTCTGTGTTTCCTGTCTAGAGAAGATCTTTAGCATTTGTTGGAGAGCTGGTTTGGTGGTGCTGAATTCTCTCAGCTTTTGTTTGTCTGTAAAGCTTTTGCTTTCTCCTTCATTTTTGAATGAGATCCTTGCTGGGTACAGTAATCTGGGTTGTAGATTTTTCTCTTTCATCACTTTAAGTATGTCTTGCCATTCCCTTCTGGACTGAAGAGTTTCTGAAAGATCAGCTGTTATCCTTATTGCAGCCATGAAATTAAAAGATGCTTACTCCTTGGAAGAAAAGCTATGACCAACCTAGACAGCATATTAAAAAGCAGAGACATTACTTTGCCAACAAAGGTCCATCTAGTCAAAGCTATCATTTTTCAAGTAGTCATATATGGATGTGAGAGTTGGACTGTAAAGAAAGCTGAGTACCAAAGAATTGATGCTTTTGAACTGTGGTGTTGGAGAAGACTCTTGAGAGTCCCTTGGACTGCAAGGAGATCCAACCAGTCCATCCTAAAGGAAATCAGTCCTGAATATTCATTAAAATGATGCTGAAGCTGAAACTCCAATACTTTGGCCACCTGATGCGAAGAAGCAACTCATTGAAAAGGACCCTGATACTGGGAAAGATTGAAGGTGGGAAGAGAAGGGGATGACAGAGGATGAGATGGTTGGATGGTTTCACTGAGGCAATGGACATGAGTTTGAATAGGCTCTGGGAGTTGGTGATGGACAGGGAAGCCTGGTGTGCTGCAGTCCATGAGGTCACAAAGAGTCAGACACAACTGAGCAACCGAACTGACTGACAGGTGGCACTAGTGGTAAAGACCTCACCTGCCAGTGCAGGAGACATAAGAGACATGGTTCGATCCCTGGGTCAGGAAGATCCCCTGGAGGAGGGCATGGCAACCCACTCCAGAATTCTTGCCTGGAGAACCTCATGGAGCCTGGTCAGAACCAGAGGAGCCTGGTCAGCTGCAGTCCAAAGGTTCACAGAGTCTGACACGACTAAAGCGACTACACACACACGCTCCTTTCATGTATATTCATTACAATGTTAGAGTCAGCTTTTTAGGAAATTTGATCTGCAACAGTACGTGAATAAGTCTTTCTCAGATATCCCCTCAAATCTCAATGTACCACTGTGTCTTAAACACTCCCTTAAGCAGATTCCTGATAGAGAGAACAGGACTTGGACCAAATAGAATTTGCCTCTGGAGTGGGGGAAGGGGTCACACTCCCTGTATTCTTATTTATTTATTTTTGGCTGAAGTGGGTCTTTGTTGCTTTGTGAGGGCTACTCTTCATTGCAGCGCTCAGGCTTCTCATTGTGATGGCTTCTCTTGTTGAGGAGCATGGGCTCTAGGCACATGGGCTTTGGTAGTTGCAGCAAGTGGGCTCACTAGTTTTCATTCCCAGGCTCTAGAATGCAGGCTCAGTAGTTGAGACACACGGGCTAAGTTGCTCTGCGGCATGTGGAATCCTCCAGACTAGGGATCAAAGCAGTGTCCTCCGTGTTGGTAGGCAGATTCTTATCTGCTGAACCACCAGGGAAGTCCCTCCCCTAATTCTGTGGGGCATGGATGGGAAATGAATAAAACTGGGGCTCTGCCAGCAATGAAGATGCAAAGGATGGATATTGGGTTGGCAGCCAAGTGCATCTGAGGCATCACCTTCTGCCTCTAGATTTTCCTTCTTACTCATGGCACCCTCTGCCATAGTTATCTTCTTCAGAGTCTGTTTTATTCATATGGCTTCCATGCTTTTAAAAACTCTAAACATATATCTATAGATCATATTATAGTTACTTGTACTCTTTTTATTTTTTTCTTGCCTCAGCATACATAGAGAAACCACACACACCCATCAGCCACAAAGGCTTGTTACTTACTATTTCATTACAGGAGGGATGCTGGAAAAGAAGGAAAGGAGAAAGGCACCCCTGGCAAGGTGGTGCAAATCAGGCTCTCCAGAAGTGGGTATTTTTGACAACCCTAAGAGGCCATATTGCATTCTCCATGAGAATTAATAACCTATAGGTCATAGGCTTTAGAATCAAGTGCATAGCTTCTCACCACTCTTCAAGAACCTATATAATTTGGCTCCAGTTTTCCTTTCCAGCTGCCTCTCCCACTGTGTCCCTACATGACTGTTCTGCTCCTGGCTTGTTGCAATGCACACGCCCACTTCTGTGTTTCTGATCATGTTGCTCTCTCTCCTTCAAAATCTACATTAAGCCTTACCTCCTCTATAATGGCTTTCCTGACCCCTACCCCACCCAAGTCTACTGAGATCTCTCATTGACCACACTACCCATAGTGTCACTCAGCAGACACTTAAAATTAACAAAGGCGTTCTAAATCACTAAAATGTCAAATAGAGATATTTCTATATACATCCCTAGTTTTTTTTTTTTTTTTTCTGGGCTTCCCTGGTGGCTCAGACAGTAAAGAATCCTCCTGCAATGCGGGAGACCTGGGTTTGATACCTGGATTGGGAAGATCCCCTGGAGGAGGGCATGATCACCCACTCCAGTAGTCTTGCCTGGAGAATCCTCATAGATAGAGGAGCCTGATGGGCTACAGTCCATGGGGTCACAAAGAGTTGGACACTACTGAACGACTTAAGTGCAGCTTTTTTTCTAATCACATTTCGATAGAGATGAATGATTGCTGGATGTGGCCACAGTATAATTTACTGCCACAGAGACACAGAGGTTCAATCACTTCAAGAACATCGTTGTTATTTAGTCACTGTGTTGTGTCTGACTCTTTTGCGACCCTATGGACTGTAGCCTGCCAGGCTCCTCTGTCCATGGGATTCTCCAGGCAAGAATACTGGAGTGTGTTGGCATTTCCTTCTCCAGCAGATCTTCCTGACTCAGGGATCAAACCCCCATCTCCTGCTTAGTAGGCAGATTCTTTACCACTAAGCCACGAGGGAAGCTTTCACGAACATTACCAGATAGAAAACAAAAGTCTACCAAGATCCTGATGGTGGAAAGTCAAGTCTCATCACGTACCAGCAAAGCATCAGAACTTTTCAGATTCAAATAAATGCCTCAGTAATTTCACATGTATACCTGTGGTGGATTCATTTTGATATTTGGCAAAACTAATACAATTATGTAAAGTTTAAAAATAAAATTAATTTAAAAAATTTAAAAAAAAATAAAACAAACACAAAGAATGTGGAGTCCTTGAATGACAAGAGTCTCTGGTAAATTCATGAAGCATTTCATGTATGAACAACTACAGTACAAAACCCCTGTGGTATAATTCTTGGTGTTTCCAAGTTGCCTTTGCACATAGTCAAATATTTGATGAGTGGATGTTTAATCATCATTCATAATAGTTTGACTAATTAATTTTATAGTGAGAAATGTCACCTCAAGCATAAAAGATTACACCATTAGATATATTGACTAGTTCATTTAAGCTGTCGTGTTTGAAAGTTATTAAAGCTTGTACAAACAATAGAAACTCATTCATTTATTAATTTACTTTAAAAGTTTATTTTAGCGCCTACTAGGTGCTGTTTGTTGGTGCTATAAATACAATGATGAAATGAGACACTGTCCCTACTTGTGTCAAAGAAATCGTAGTCTGTCAGGGAATACAGATATTGGTAGTGGGATTTATACAAATACATAAATACTATGATGAATTCAAATACTTTACACAAATAAGTATACATATACTATGTATATGCTATGAATCACTTATCTTATTTTTAAATTCTTTGTTTTAAAAAATGTTCTTGGAGTATAGTTGATTCACAATGTTGTAATACTTTCAGGTGTACACTAAAGTGATTCGGTTTTACATATACATATATTCATTCTTTTTCAGATGCTTTTCTCTTACAGGCTATCACAGAATATTGAGTAGAGTTCTCTGTGCTATACAATACATCCTTGTTGGTTGTCTGTCTTACATATAGTAGTGTGTGTATGTTCATCACAATCTCCCAATTTATCATTCTCCTCCATATTTCCCCTTTGGTAATCATGTTTGTTTTTAATATCTGTAAGTCTGCTTCTGTTTTATAAATAACTTCATTTGTATCATTTTGGTTTCTAAATTAGATTCCATATATGTACAATAACATATTTTTCTTTCTCTGTCTGACTTACTTCACTCAGTATGACAGTCTCTAGATCCATCCATGTTGCAGCAAATGTATTATTTTGTTCTTTTTTATGACTGAGTCATATTCCATTATATATATGTACCATATCTTCTTTATCCATTCCTCTGTTGATAGACATTTAGGTTGTTTCCATGTCTTGGCTAAGGTAAATAGCGCTACAGTGAACATTGGGGTGCATCTATCTGTCCGAATTATGGTTTTCTCCGAGTATATGCCTAGGAATGAGATTGCTGGATCATACGGTAGTTCTATCTTTATTTTTTTAAGGAACCTCCCATACTATTCTCCATAGTGGTTGTACCAACTTACATTCCTACCAACAGTGTATGAAGGTTCCTTTTTCTCCACCTCTCCAGCATTTTTTATCTGTAGACTTTTTGATGATAGCCATTATGACTGCTATGAAGTGATATGTCACTGTAGTTTTGATTTACAGTTCTCTGATAGTTAGTGATGTTGAGCATCTTTTCATGTGCTTTTGGGCTGTGTATATGTCTTTGGAGAAAACGTCTATTTGGATCTCCTGCCCATTCTTTGATTGAGTTGTCTGGTTTTTTGAAGAAGCACACGTTTTAGATATCTATGCAGAGTAATGAATCAGCTCAAAACTCAGTGCCTTAAAACAATGAGATACCATTTATCTCACAGTTCTAGAGTTAACTGGGTTCAGTGGGCAATTCTCGGCCAGGATCTCTCATACAGTTGTGGTCATACAGTGACTTGGGTTGGAGTCATCTTGAAGGCTTCCCTCACTCCCGTGTCTGGCAGTTGATACTCACTTCTGATTGGGATTTCAGCTGGGCTTTCAGTGGTTCATAGACACATGACCCCTCCGTGTGGATTCTTGCACAGCATGGTTGCTGACTTCCAAGAGCAAGTATCTAGAAAAGTAAAAACCAGGCAAAAGCTGCATCTCCTCTTGTGCCATAACTTTGGAAGCACACCGTGTTGCTTCTGGCATAATCACAGAGCCACCTTGATTCCAGGGGAGACAACACAGAGCTCCCTTGATGAGAGAAGTATTCAATGTCACATTATAAGAAGAACTTAAGGGATGGGAGATACTTTGCAGCCATCTTGGAAAATGTGGAGCACATAGGACTGAAATTTATCTACTAGGGAGTCTAGGAAAGCTTCCCGGAAGTGGTATTTAAGATAAAATCTGAAAATAAGGAGATGTTACCTAGAATAAGCGGTAGAAAAAGTAAGCAGAAGAAAGTATTTGCAAAGGCCCTGAAGCAGAAAGGAACAGCACAGACTGAAAGAAAGTCAGAGTGATAGCAGTAGTAAGACTGATGTAAGGGTGGTGAGAGCTGAGGCTGGGTAAGTAGACAGTGTCTGGACAAAACAGAGCTTGTATGTTACACTCAGAATCTCATTCTCTTATGTATCAGTACATGTACCAGTAATCCAGAAAAGGGTTTTAAGCCAGTGAGTGATGGTTTGCTCTGGCTACAGCAAATGGAGAGGATATGGAGGTCGCAGGAGACATAGGAGTGGATGCAAGGAACCACCTAGGAAGTCACTGATAGGGGTCCAGTTGAGAGGTGATAGTATAGAGCATGGGCCAAGTGGGTGACAGTGAAGACAGAGCAACATGGCTGGATTCAAGCATCATAAGGAGGAAAATACAGGACTGAGGCATGAGTTGGCTGGAGAAGAAGGAATTCAAGGATGAACAGTGGTGCCAGTCGCAGACACAGAGAATGCTGGAGGACACCGAAGTTCGCAGGTTAGAGGATGCGAATCTATTCAGTATGTGTGGAGTTGATGGTGCATTTGAACAATCGAGAGAAGTTATTAAATGTATAGTAAGGTCAGGCACCCACAGGAGAGTCTAAAGATAAATATTTATGAATTCTTAATGTTTAGCTCGTAATTGAAGCTCAATAGAGATTCCCATGGAATTCAATGTTTAATGGTTTCCCTGAGATGAATGGGTGGCCCAAAACACTTAAGAAGCATCCAGAGATGTTGGAGGTATGATAGTGTGGTGTCCTGGAATCTACAGATTGTCCACGTTACTTGAAGTGTTGTTGTTCAGTCACTAAGTCGTGTCCGGTGACAAGTGGTCACTAGTACTGAATGCTGAGAAGTGTATAGAAACAAGGACTAAACATGTCCATTGGTGCAAACAACACGCAGGTCACAACAGCAAGAGTTATTTCAGAGGACCAGTGTGCACAGACTCAGTTTGGAGTAGGCTGATGGAAGCAGAGTTTAGGCAACTTTTTTTTGAAAGGGAAAGAAAGAGTTGGAGGAAACGGTGTAATATTATGGTCATGCAACAGCATCCATTTGAGAAACATCCCAAGATATACCAAACATTGGGTTTCATTGTACCAGATCATATACTCAAGAGACGTGTCACTGTGTATCCTCCTTTTAAAGAGAAGTGAGCATGAGGCAAATGGGGAAGGTACTTATATATTCCAGCCAAACAGAAATTGAATCTACCCTGGCAGAGGGAGACAAGGACCAGAGCAGTGTGGGAAAGCTCACACAGCCACTTGAAAGATATTACTGTAGACTCCCAACACTGATACCTCAGAATCCTTATTCAGCTTTGGTGTGTTCAACTCTTGTGGGCCTTGGTGCAAGTCTTGTAACTTTTCCACGAGTCAACTTTTCTTTGGCTGTTGACCAGGGTCAGAGAAAGGCTGATCCCTGAAAGGCAGACAGGACAAAAAGTCCAACAGGATTTGACTAAATGAAGCATTTGATTAGTTATCACTAATAGTATGATGCAACGCAGGAAGGACTATTAACTCATTGTTTCTAAACTTGGCTTGTTTTTGTACTTGGCTGGAGCCCTCAGCCCTCTGGCCAAACAGCAGGGTTTCTGCATGTGCTCTGGCCTCCCTGAAGCCCTCATAATTGAGCCAGAAACTCTCGGGATCCAAGAGAGGTCTTGAAGAACAGGAGAAAGGCTGTGGGGACAGCCACAGGGAGAGGCAGCCTGCACTGTGCCCACACATACAGGGGATGCACGTTAGCTGTTCCCCTTGCAGCTGGAAGCCCTTCTTTAGCCTCCAGGACTCATTTTCCTGTCCAAGTCCTTTCTGTGATGCTGACCTTTGGGTTGATTACAAGTGAGTAAATGAAAGCTTTCCCTCTCCTCCAACACGTCCTTCTATGACTTGAAACATGTGACAAGGCTGTTACCTCCAGCAGATGTTTTCTGGATGAATCAGCATCTGAAAAGGCAGAGGCCCCAGAGATGTGCCAACATCAACAGAATTGCAAGGACTAGGGGGAGAGAGGGGAGACAGTTCGATGGATGCAACCTTGTGCAGAGGGTCAGCTGCACAAACTTTAAAGAAGGCAGCCCGAGAATCATGTTCAGAATAAAGGGTGAAAGGGCAGAACTGTCTCCACAGGGCCTCAAGCAGATCCTACTGGACTGAGGACCAGGGTTGGTCTTTGGGCAATCAATATCATCACAGTTGGATGCAGGCATATGTCTGAGGGTAGTCTTTTGGCAAAAACATCCCAGTCTCACATGAGTTAAAACTCGTCTTCAAATGCATGGCCTCTAGAATACCAACCAATTGTTTCATTTTTACCACATTAAGTTACTCCTGTCTCCCAAGAGCTCTGCCCCCTCCTCTACTCCTCTCTTAGACTGCCACAAACCACATTACCACCCCAGGTGAGGGCTTAGAAGTTAGGGGTTCAATCCTTATGGGTGAGATATTTAACCACAGGATCTAACTGATGTTTCTTCACTTTGTTCTATTTTTCGTCAGCCTTTAGAACTGGGTCATGTTCCCTTGTCCATAATTTCTACAAGTCTTATCTGGCAAAAAAAAAAAAAGGGGTGCCTCTTCTCCCTTGGGACTCAGATGCCCCTTGTCAAGATCCAGAAGCTGGTGTTTGCTATGGCTTCCTTCATGCTCCCCTGTTTAACTTGTATTCTCCAAGCCTCTTTTTCCTTTTCTTCCTTTTTCTCCAATGTCCTCAAGGAGCTCATCCACTTCAGTGACTTCAGCTTTCACCTCCATGCAAGCTGTTCAAATATCGACCCCTCTCCTCCTCTCTCCTACTAAATTTCAAATGATCTTAGCGCTAGAGGTCCCCACCTTGTTGGTCCACCCACACGGCAATCTTCACATGTTCAGAACTAAACTTACTATCTCCTCACCCTTGCTCCTCACCTGTATCAGCCCATGTTCATCCAGAGAAGCAGATGTATATTGTGAAAGTTCAGTATGGATTCATTACAGGGAACTGTTCTTATGCAGTTGTGGCCGCTTACTAAGCAGTCTCTCTATGGCTGTTATCTCTGAGTCTAAAGCTGGAGCTTGACATTCATGGAATGTCCAGGAGGGAAGATGGATGTTAAGTGGAGGGGGGAGATTGAAGGTAGGTTGGAACCAAAAAGCACAAGTTGGAGCCCCATGAGGAAGAAGCAGACTCATGTAAGTCCATGTGGCCTTTGACCTTGGTGATGAGGATCTCCAGCAGAATAGGGCTCTTCATCACAGAGCTAAACACATCTACACCTGGCCTAGGAGTCGAAGAAGCTGAAGGATTAGAGAAAGGTTGGTGCTTCACACCAGCGAGGTAAGTCAGCAAGTCGGCAACATGTGTGAGCTACAAAATGGCCACTGCTTCTCTTCCAGCCTCCAAATCTCCTGAGAATCTCCCCTAACTGGAAACAAGAGAGTGAATTCTGGGAAATGTAGCTCAGCCTAGCCAAGCTGACACATCACAAAGCCATTAAAATTCACCCCTAGTCAACTTGGCATCCATACACATCTCCTTAAAGTATACTTAATATCTGAATCAGCACGAGGCTAAAGTCCTACTTCTGCCTAGTTATACAACTCTTCCACATACAACCAAAAAATGCTAACCCTTTCCCCAGAAGAGAATACAGAGTTCCTTATTTTGTCCGTGGGTGATGTTCATTCTTTTCCAAGATGATTCACACATTTCCTTTGATATCTTTGAGACACAAAGCATTAATATATCATGTTAGATGATGAGATGAAATAAGAAAGAAAACAAAAATATCTAGCTAATATATATACAAATATATCTGTATTAAAATAAGGAAGAACTATTTATAACTATTACAGTCTCCCTCTCTGCAGCAGCCACATGGTCATAATGGATATTTATAAATTTGTTGTGGTTTACTCACTCAGTCAAGTCCAACTCTTTGCGAACCCATGGACTGTAGCCTGCCAGGCTCCTCTGTCCATGGGATTGTCCAGGCAAGAATACTGGAGTGGGTCGCCATTTCCTCCTCCAGGGGATCTTCCTGACCCAGAAATGAAACCCAAGTTTCCTGCATCACCTGCATTGGCAGGCAGATTCTTTACCACTAAGCCAGTTGGGACACCAATATTTATAACTGCCTTCCCATCGTATACTATTTGTATTCATTTTGCTGTCAACTAGCACCTCCGCAGCTCATGGTTCTTTGGTGAGGTGTGATAAACTTTCAGTCTTGAAGGTTCTGGTATATTAGCATCCCTGCCTGAATTTGCTTGTTGTCCACCCATCTTTGCACCCTTCATTTAAGGGTTCAAATGGCTTCCCAGGCGGCACTAGTGGTAAAGAGCCTGCCTGCCAATGCAAGAGACATAAGAGACAAAGGTTCAATCCCTGGGTGGGAAGATCCTCTGGAGAAGGAAATGGCAACCCACTCCAGTATTCTTCCCTGGGCAATCCCATGTACAGACGAGCCTGGCGGGCTGTAGTTCATGGGGTCACAAACAACTGGACACGACTGAAGTGACTTAGCGCACACACACGGTTTTCTGTTGGCAATAATCATCGGACCTGGGAGTATTAAGAGGAACACTTAAGGATTTTCACTAGAGGTAATAGCAAACAGTGCCGCTCCTGTTTCCCCTGCTGTATTTAGGGATCTATGAATACTGGCTGCAGGAGAAACAACATCATATATTTGATGGCAACTCAAAGCATATACAGCATCGAGGATGACCTTGCCCAGCCCTGCAAGGTGTTATCACTTAGCTATGCATCAAGTACATCTTCAAAAGGCGGCGCCACTTCAATCAAGCTGCTTCTGGATGATAGGGAACATGGTAAGATCGGTAAATGCCATCACTCCGAGTCCATTGCCACATTTCATTTGCCGGGAAGTGCGTTCCTTGATTGGAAGCCGTGCTTTGCTCAGTACCAAGATGGTGGGTAAGATATTCCATAAGACCATGGATGGGAATTGGGGCAGAAGCATGTGGACAGAGAAGGAAAATCCGATATATGTCTACTGAAGTCACCAGGTGAAAGTGAAAGTAAAGTGTTAGTCGCTCAGTCCTGTCTGCCTCTTTGTGACCCCATGGACTGCAGCCCACCAGGCTCCTCTGTCCAAGAGATTTTCTAGGCAAGGATACTGGAGTGGGTTGCCATTTCCTCCTCCAGGGGATCTTCCCAACCTAGGGATCAAACTGTGTTCCCTGCGTTGACAGGTGGATTCTTTACCGTCTGAACCACCACCAGGTAGACTTCTCAAAACCCTGCCTACTTAGAGGATCCCTCTCAGTGCTGCTGTTCAGGGCTGTAAGCGAGTTGGGCGGTAACGCTGCTGCTTTCCACTTTCAGGTGCTGCCTACCTGCCGTGCAGAACTATCTGAGGTTTTTCTTCCTCAATTAACTGGCCAGAGGGCTCATTCCATCAGGCCAGAACTGTGGGTTGGAAGAGAGAAGGTAATGTAGCAGAAATAGGGACCATGGATTTTGGGGTCACTTCTTTTTTCTTTCTGTTTTTTGGTTGCATGGGGTCTTTGTTGCTGTGTACAGGCTTTCGCTAGTTGCAGCGAGTGGGGGATTCTCATTGCAGTGGCTTCTCTTGTTTTGGAGCACAGGCTCTAGGCACACGGGCTTCAGTAGTTGTGGTGCATGGGCTTAGCTGCTGCATGGCATGTAGAATCTTCCTGTAGCAGGGATAAAACCCATGTCCCCTGCCTTGGCAGGTGGGTTGTTTATCCACTGTACCACCAGGGAAGTCCTTGAGGCCTTTTCTTAATGCAACTTACGCCTTCCAGGCCCACACAAGCCTGATTACATATGAATCACTTCCATTTGATGATGGAGTGCCACAGTGAATACCCTACTGTATGGCTTGGCCAGTTGGACAACGCTAGTTCACGATGAGCAGCTCAAGTTACACAGTAACTTGGTGGTCCACAGATAAGCATTTCATCAACCAAAAGTTGATTCTGAAAAGGAGAGTAAGTATCCACTAAGGAGGGCAGGGATTTGGCCACAAAGTTTTAAGGGTCAGGTCTTGCTTCATCTAGAGGGGCTTGCCAAAGACTTCACACTGCACCTCTTTCAGCTGCTGACACATGGAACACCAGTAGATCGGGTCACATGGCCCAAGTGACAGAGCAGCTTATGAAGTGGCCCAGACATATGACAGGGTCTTCTCTTGTCCTGTGTGTGTCCATGCTCAATTGCTCAGTCATGTCCAGCTCTTTGCAACTCCACGGACTGTAGCTTGCCAGGCTTCTCTGTCCATGAGATTTCCCAGGCACGAATACTGGAGTGGGTTGCCATTTCCTCTTCCAGGGGATCCTCCCAACTCAGGGATTGAACCTGCATCTCATGTGTCTCTCTGCATTGGCAGGTGGGTTCTTTTCCACAGTGCCAACTGGCAAGCCCTCTCTTGTTCTGAGCCCCACTCAAAACTAGCATGTCTTAGGTCACATCCATACAGTATCTAACCAAAGAGGAAAATAAGAGGGATTCTTTCAATTGGGCTTTGTATTATAAGTCTCTGAGCAAGCCCCTGGTTGGCCAGCCTGAGGCCTGTGCTGAGCCCTCTAATTCCAGGGGCCTGGGGCTCAAGTTCTATTGACCCAGCATGATTCATGGGACCACACCTATGACCGTGATTTAGAGTCTTGTGGTCAGCAGATCCCTCCAAAACCACACAAGGAGTTCCCCAAATGATATTTTTTTCTGGGAGTTCATCATTGAGCCATTCTTAGAGTTGAAGTAAGGCTCTGGAAAATTCAGGTAGCCCTCTTCAAGTAGTCCTTTTCTCCGGAGAAGTCTCTGAGCATATTTCAGAAGGATTACTTGTACCTTCTCTCTGCCAGAGCAGGAGGGGAACTTTCCTGGACCTTCACCATGAAAACCTGGTAGGGTTCCTGAAGTTAAAGCCTATGGCAGTGTGGGAATCTCTGCTATGACGTCACCCCCAGCAGTTTCTCACTCTCCTATTAGTCTGCACTCAGCCCTCAGCCATTTTTCTACATTGCCATTATGGCGTACCTACCAATGTATGACTCCAGCGTGTCTTCTGCTCCAGGTAAGCAGATCTTGGCTGTGACTGTCTGGATCTGCCTGTCTTTCTAGATGGGTGGTGATTTGCCTGAAAACTCAGTTCTTTGTTGACTCCAAGAAAAGTCATGTATTTTCATTTACCCAGCTTTCTCTTGTTGTCAGGACAGGAACGATAACTTCCAAGCCTGACCAAAGGTGTTAATTTCATATTTGAATCTTTGCATTCTTATATTTCTCAATTTTCTGTATGTGTGCTCAGTCGTTTCAGTCATGTCCAACTCTTTGTGACCCCATGGACTGCAGCCCTCCAGGCTCCTCTGTCCATGGTGGTTCTCCAAGCAAGAATACTGGAGTGGGTTTCCATGCCCTCCTTGGGACCTTCCCAACCCAGGGCTGGAAGCCCGGTTGCAATGCGCCTGCAACCCGCATTGCAACCCTTTACTAATTGAGCCACCAGGGAAGCCTATATGACCTCTACTCCTGCTGTATAAGAGTATTCTTGAATCTTTTGCTGAATACACCAAATAGTTTCTGAAACTGCCTTTCCCTTTTTTTTTTTTTTGGTAGCTGATTATTTTCATAAATGAGATGTTTTCCTTTGACTCTTTAGGAGTCAAACTATTCCTTTTCCCTTATGCTGCAGAAGTTTTCATCCCTTAGAGCTTGTATTGTATCACTCTGAATATTTATTCTAGAAAGAGAAGAAATCTCTTTAAGCCAGGGGATTGTAAACAGACTGCCTGTAGCTTTTTTTGATCTTGACCTTGAGCACTCTTAAGTTAACCCTCTCAGATCTAGATTTGTAACAGATACCAGAGAGCAATAGTACCAGCCAAACTCGCCCTGCCCTTCTGGCATTCATTTAGCATGATTCCAATAGACTGCGGTCATATCTCCCTGTCCTTCGAGCCTTGAGTCCTCAGAAACCTGGAGTCTAGTGTGGTCTCTAGTTTGTATAAGTGCAGGATGGAAACAATTAAACCCACTATAACTGTGCTACTCAAAGTGTGGTCCCTAAACCCATGCTGCTCTCTGACTCATTCCCATTTTATTTTTCTAGGGAGTTATATTTATTGATTTTATGAAAGCCTTGATCAATGATGGATTGGGAATTTTAAAAATTTTGTATAAGTATAGTTGATTTACAATGTTCTGTTAATTTCAGGTGTACAGCAGAGTGACTCAGTTATACATATATATGCATTCCTTTTCATGTTCTTTTTCTGTTATGGTTTATCAAGGGATATTGAATATAGTTCCCTGTACTATACAGGACCTTGTTGTTTGTTCATCCTATATATAATAGTTTGCCTTTGCTAATCCCAAACTTGAATTGAGAATTTTGGAAAAATAGTCCTTCACCACAGCTAGTTTCCAGGTGGCTCAGTGGGTAAGGAATCTGCCTGCAATGTAGGAGACCTGGGTTTGACCCCTAGAGAAGGGCATGGCAACTCACTTCAGTATTCTTGCCTGGAGAATTCCATGGACAGAGGAGCCTGGTGGGCGACAGTTCATGGGTCGCAAGTAGTCAGACACAACTGAAGCAACTTAGCATGCACGCATGCACAGCTGGTCTGCACTGTCTCAAGTCTCATCCCTCCTGAGTGTCTCCTTGACTTTGATTCCACTCCCATTTCCTAAGGTACAGTAAGCCACCAATGTTCCCCTTGAGCTTCAGGTCCTTTACTCTGGAAGGATGTGGGAAGAGAAGCACAGGTTTGTGAGGGTGGGGGATAAGGAGGTGTGGGAAGATGGCAGAGACTCACGAGGGAAGGGCCTTGACTGACATGCTCAGAAAAGCTCTCTCCTGCAGTAGGTAGGGGGCTGCCAGATTCTGCTTCAATGGTGTCTCTGAGTCTACAAGTTCAAGGAAGAGAGTGCAGGGGTGGGGAATCCTGCGACTCCTTTTCCTTCCTTCTCCACTGTGGGTCATTCTGCTCTAACTCAGGGGGCAAGGCTGTGCTGTTTAATCCAGCCTCCTCCACACTGCAATTGGTGGAAAGACACCTCTCCCCACCCCACTACCCCCTGCCAGACTTAGGCTGTGTTCCCTTCTCCTCACTTTCGGCACTTTGCCCAGCACTCAGGAATGCTTCTGAGGATAGAACAGGCTCTGTCAGCAGCGCCCTGAGGTGCCTGGCAAGTCTGTCGTAGCCTGTAGGCAACTAAGTATGGTAGGTACTGCTGAGAAGCCACGTTTCCTGTACTCTGAGTCTGTGTGGTTGAATTTTGAGATCTCATGTAGGGCATCATATTTATCTTTATTATCTTCTTATTTATTTATGACTATGCCGGGTCTTTGCTGCACGCGGGCTTGCTCTAGTTGCAGTGAGTGAGGGCTACTTCTTGGTTGCAGAGAGCAGGCTTCTCATTGTGGTGGCCACTCTCTTTGTGGAGCACAGGATCTAGAGCACAGACTTCAGTAGTTGTGACTCTCGGGCTTAGTTGCTCCGGGGCTTGTGGGATCTTCCCGGACCAGGGATAGAACCCATGTTCCCTGCATTTGCAGGCGGATTTTTGATCCACTGTGCCACCAGGGAAGTCCTATCATTATTTTTTAGTGTTCAGAGTCAATACAACATTCTTGCTTATTTATTAGAGATGCCTGGAACCTATTTCTTACCTATCTCTGTGCCTCATGCCAACAGTGTCTTTTCCCAACTCATTAGTAGCTATGACCAGCAGGACAGGAAGAGATCAGAGCTCTGTGGCACTCCCTGGGTGACTTCTCCTCCTGTTTCCATCCATTCATGGCCCTGTCTGCTGGATTCAGTTGCTTAACAGATTATGAATCTACTTAACCATCCTACTGTCTACCAGGACACTGTGAAGAGGATGGATAATTTCTCCTACGCTTCCCTCTTCCCTCATCCCTTCTGCCAGAGAGTCCTGTATATAATAATTATATATAGTAATACTAGTTATTGTAATTATTACTATAAATCTGGTTGGAGTTTGTTCTAAAGTAGCAAAGAAAGCGGCTCTTAACTGTGGTGTTGCTTGTTATCAGCCAGATTCAGGTGCTAGGTGAGAGCCAGGTGTTCCTTGTCCGTTCAGTAATAAAATGCATGCTGGGTTTTGTGAGCAGAGCTTGTCTCAGAGGTGATAAAGGAAAGGAAGGCCACCGGTCAGACTAACCTGGACCTGGAAATTTGGGGTGCCCATAAACCTTTGCTCATGAGCCTCCAACAGGGGTTCTCGATTAGGGCCAGTTTTTGTGCTAGAAGATATCTGACAGCTCCTGGAGACATGTATTGTCACAACAGAGAAAAATTGAGGGCCTGCTACTTGTTCTTAGGGGCACAGAGGCCAGGGATGCAACTAAAACATCCTTCAGTACACAGAGCAGGCACCCTCCCCAACCAAGATTGGTCCAGCCACAAATGTCAATAGCACTTGGGCTGAGAATCCTTGACTTAGAATTTATCCCATTCTAAAATCTGCACCACTGGAGCATGGGGGCAAGGGGATGATCCATCTACTCAAAGGCCAGGCTACATCCCTAAAGATTCTAGTTTCATTGGTCTGGCTGGGGTGGAGCCCAGATAGGGTATTTCCATGAAGCTCCCCTAAGATTTCTCTCCTGGGTGGACAGGATTGAGAACCATTCCCTGGAGAGTCTGGTGAGATGGAGGCCTAGGAAGAGCCTGACCACCCTCATTGTCTTGTGATCAGAAGGTTACAGAAGGGTTGTCGGCTCCATGAGGAGCAACGATGGAGAGAAGGCTCCCAGGCACCAGAGAGGATAAGATGGAAGTTCAAGGCAGAGTCTTTTGTGAGAACTGGGAAAAGAGCAAGCCATCTAGATTAAAAAAAATTGAAAACCTTCTGGATGGATATTCCCAGGGCCCTTCATCTAGCTAACAGACCAGACTGCTGAGGTGAGGAGAAAGCTGCCTTTCCACAATGAACATGGCCTCTACCATAGAACAGGGCTCGGTGACCCCAGAGGCGGCTGGATTTTAGCACCCTTGCCCCTTCCTCCAGGACCTTCGCTCGGAGCACATGGCACAACTGAATGCAGCAGCCCTAGTTGGAATCTGTCTTAGTTATGATCTTCTGGCAGGAAAAGGGGCGAGGTCCCTGCCTTAGGTGTTTACAAAAAACAAAAAAAAAGAGAGAGAGAGAGAGAGGGAGAGAAAGCCTCAAAGAAGAAACCAGATCCGTCCTGCAGGCAGCCGAGAAACCCTATCCTGACGCCAGCCTCCACGAGGGTGGAGGCTCCAGGCGGATCGTGGTGTGCTAGGGGTGTGAACAATCCAGGAAATGGGGAACTCTGATTGCAAGAAACTACAACAGCTGGATTCCCAGGCTGTGGGTGAGACGGGGAACTTTCTGGGCCTTGTGCTCGCCCATCAGCCAACCTTGGAAAGAGTACCTCAAGCCTCATCCCAAACCGCAGTGCAGCCGGCACACACCCGGGCCAGCCCTTGATTCATTCCTTCGCTAAAGAGAAACCAAAAAGCCATAGCACGGACGCTGGCGCCGGCGCAACCACACACCTAAGTTCAAATCTCCGCTCTGTCCGTAACCGTGGACCCGAGCAAGTTTCTAAGCGGCGTTTCTTTTCGGAGAGGGTGGGCATAATAACAGCAAACTTGGGGAGTGATCAGGAGGGTCAAACCCGCGAACTTGGCCATAATAACCTGCCGCGGTTGTCTCTTCTCTTTCCCGGCGACTCACCCAGCTCTCTGCATAGATGACATGGTGCTAGGGGCCCGGGACCTGGGAGGGGGTCGGGCAACCGGTGTGTGTATTTGGAGTGAAAGGGCGCAAACTGGGAAACCCAGAGATACTTTGGGATGGTTCGGTTTACTAGGGCACGCCCCTGGCGCGCTGCGGCACCCCGGAGAGGGGGGCGGAGGTGTCAGCCCCGCTCCAGAAGAAGCGCTGGCACAAAAGGAGGGGGTGGGTCGGAGCCCCAGCCGCGCCAGCGCTCCGGGGAGGCGGAGGAAGGAGGGTTGGCCGGGGGCGGGAGACAGGCGAGAGGAGGAGTTTTTAAGTTCGGCCTCCGCCGGCCCGCGGCGCAGTCCCTCGGTCCGGTCGATCTCCTCCCGCCCCCGGGACGCGCGCCGCGCAGCTGAGCGGAGCGCAGCGCCGGCGCGCCATGGGCAGCCCCGCACTCCGGCCCGCGCTGCTGCTGCTGTTGCCACTGCTGCTACGAGTCCCGCCGAGCCGCGGCTTCCCAGGTAATGCCGGGGGCGGGCCAGCCTCCCCAGCGGGATGCCGGGGACCACCCCCATCTCCGGCTTGGCCGGAGGGTGGTGCGAGGCGCCCTTTGTTTGCGCCGACTTCGTCTTTCGCCGCCCCGGGATTGGGGGACGCGGAGTGGGGCTGGCGTCCGGGCAACGGGAAGGGAGAACCGATTGTCAGGCGGCCGCCGGGAGTCGACGGACCCTCTGCGCCCGGAGTTCCAGGGGGTCAGTCAAACCCACGTAGGCGCTAGAGGCGACCAAGAGACGTTTGGCCGAGGGCTACTTTCTCACCCCCAGGAGTTGCCTCTCCTGCTGTTGCTCGCGGCCGGGACCCAGGGGACTGACAGCTTGTCCTGGAAGGAGTACCTACCCCCTCCCACTCGAGGAGCCAGGCCACCCCCTGGGGCTGCAGGGCACTAGTCGCTGTAGACTCTCGTGGCCGGCGCAGGCGGGGCCTCTCCCGCATCCCCCAACCCCCCCTGCTGGGGATTCCGAGAAAGTCTGCACCGTGGGAGAGAGGTGCCAGCTGAGAGTGGTGACATGTGGCAAGCGCTTGGTTAGCACGCGGGCTCTGCTAGACAGGGGGTGGGGCTTTTGGTTTCAGGAAGGCGTGGTCTGTAGCATCTAAGGGAACCCAGGTATTTATTAGGGCTCTCCTGGTGTTGACAAAATCTTCTTTGGAAATGCCCTTTTAAAAACTACCGCCGAGTCCCTCATCAGAGAGGCTTAAGTTAGCAAAGAGCTTCAGGGGGGCTGGGAAACATGGATGCACCCGTGTCGCCCTGGAGAGAAGAAATCCATGGGCGCGTTTTAATTTAGTGTTAATGGGAAAGTGGGTTATGTGGGCTATGGGGTCAGCAGATATCTGGCTTTACTTTCAATACTGTGGGCAGTTTAAATTTGGGTCTGAAAAGCGAACCTACAGAGTTGTGGGTGAAGCTTGGAGGGGGAGGGTTCCCAGATAGAATGCTGGGGAGATGTAGGGCTGGCTGCTAGACATTCCCTGCGCATCCACTAATGAGTGAATGAATCCAACGTGTGAAGTGATAATCAGGAACTTTTGTTTCCAGCTGACTCTTGTAAGTTTTTCAGCTGTTGGGTAGGAACTGATTCAGGGCAAAGTGGAAAGGAGACTTTATCCTCTGTGCCTGGCAAGTGCCATTCCCCTGACCCCCAGGTGGATTCATTCTTCCACCCCCACCCCCCAAAGCGGGAATCAGGTTAATGTGAAACTAGAGGGGAGGGAGAAGCCCGCACTGGACAGGGAGCAGGGGGAGAAGTTGAGAAATTAGAGGTGGCTTTTCCTGCTGAACTGGCAGGCATCTCTAAGCCGCCTGTGCAACTGATGGAGCCGGGCCTCTTGTCTTTTTCCACCTGACCTTCCTCCCCTCTCTCACCCTGCCCTCCACTCTCCTTCCTTCTACTGCATAGCTTGCTGCCAGAGCCCAGCCACCCACAGAGTCATGGGTTTCCAGCTTGGACGCTCACTACTTTTGGGAACTGGCCCTGGTTGGCCCGGCTCCTCCCTCCAGCACCAGCCTGCAGGCTGCCCCCAACTTGGCACATCCCAATGGGATCTTTCAGGAAATGTGCTCTGCTGGGGCTGATGATTCCAAAGGAGCAGATTTCAGTCCAAGCCAGAGGTTTTGGAAGTCTGGGGAGGGGAGACTCTCTAAGCCTGTGGGTCCCAAGACAAGTCATGTCAGCCATGTTCACCCTAAGTGCTGAGTGACAGATTTTGAAGATCATTTCAGAGGCAGTCTCTTAGCAAGTGGACAGTGTGTCTCTGGTAAGAGGCCTGGAATCAGGAATCTTTGAAAGAGGGAGATGGGTATTGAGAAGCCCCCATCAGCACTTCTCCCCCTATTGTATAACCATCTGAGATTTAATAGGGAAACTGTCAGAGAGAGAGAGAGAAAATCATTCCCAGTCCCACTCCTAGAAGGTCTCTGGAGTTCTTCCATCTTTGAATTTGATGCAGCTTTTCTGGCTCTCTGATTTTTATAGCCTACCAAGATGTGGTGTCTATAAAAACCCACATGAAGTATATGGAAAGTTTATAGCTAAGTTGTCTATGTTGGATTGTGTTTGTATGTCTGTAAGATAGGATTTCTTACTCTGTTCTTTGTTTTTGCTTTTATTGATGTGTAATTGACATATAACATTAGTTTTGGGTGTACAGTGTAGTGATTTGATATTTGTACACACTGCACAATGGTGGCCACAGTAAGTCTAGTTACCATGCATCACTGTACATAGTTACAAAAAATTTTTTTCTTGTGATGAGAACTTTTAAGATATACTCTCAATACAGTATTATTAATGATAGTCATTCCCTGGTGACTCAGATGGTAAAGAATCTGCCTGCAATGCAGGAGACCCAGGTTCGATCCCTGGGTTGGGAAGATCCCCTGGAGGAGGGCATGGCTACCCACTCCAGTATTCTTGCCTGGAGAATCCCATGGACAGAGGAGCCTGGTGGGCTACAGTCCATGGGGTCACAAATACTGGGTGAGTAACACACACATACCATGCTATACCTCTCATCCCATGACTGATTTAAAGCTGAAAGTTTATACATTTTGATTGCCTTCACCCATTGCGTCTACTCCTCACCCCCCTTCCCATCTGGCCACCACAAATCTGTTCTATGTATCTATGAGCTTAGATTTTGTTTCATTTTTTAGATGCCACATATATGTGTGATCATATGGTATTTGTCTTTCTCTGCCTGACTGACCTCGCTTAGTAAAATGCCCTCAGGGTCCACCCATGTTGTCACAAATGGCAGCATTCCATTCTTCTTTTCTGGCTGGATACTGTTCCATTGTATGTATATACCACATCTTCTTTATCCATTCTGAGCCAGCAGGGAAGCCCTTTCCCTAAATGTAAATTTATATGATTTAATTTTCATTGTAATAAACTTAGGGATGGGCTTCCTTGGTGGCTCAGATGGTAAAGAATCATTCCCACAGGAGATGCGGGGTTCAAACCCTGGGTTGGGAAGATCCCATGGAGAAGGGAATGGCAACCCACTCCAGTATTCTTGCCTGGAGAATCCCATGGAAAGAGGAGCCTGGTGGGCTACAGTCCATGGGGTCTAGAAAGAGTTGGGCACAACTTATCAACTGAGTACAAATGGTAGTTGTATTTTTAGTTTTTCGAGGAACCTCCATGCTATTTTCCATAGTGGCTGCACCAGTTTATTTTCTCATCAGTAGCACATAAAGATGCCCTTTTCTCCACATCCTTGCCAACACTTGGTGTTTCTTGTCTTTCGGAGAATAGCCATTCTGACAGGTATCTCTTTGTAGTTTTGCTTTGCATTTCCATTTTATTCTGTTTGCAGTGAACTCTTGAAACCTCATTTACATCTGAGATTTTTGAGGTTCAGTGTACCTCCTTTTGCAAGCAAGGCTGAAGACAGAGAACAAGTGCTGTGGCCACTAAGAAAGGCTCCGTGAACCTGACGCCTGGGGAAAACTGGTAAAGTGTGCGGTTTCACTGTTGTAGCCACGCGTTCTGGGAAACAAACTCACTCAGAAGGACGATGCAGATAGTGGAGTGCAGTTTATTACACCGGCGGGCCCAAGGCAGAGTCTCCTCTTAGCCAAGGACCCTGACCAGTTTTTCTGAAAACCTTATATACCCTAAGTGTACATGCCCAAACCCACCTCCCCAAATTCCCTGAAACTAGTCTGAACAAAGGAGAAGAAAGATACAATCAAAGTTAACCCATGATTCATATGCCTTAAGCCTAGGTAGTTAACAGTGAACAATTATCAATAGGCCTATGGTCATACCCCAATAAGCATAATAGAATTTATGATTCTGTTTGGTTACACAGATAATTAGGGTGTTCTTTTAAGCAACAGAGAGTCTAGGTACGAGTCCTGGGGCTCTTCCATCCAGGGGGCCTGGTTTTCCAGTTGGTATGCCATTTCCATAGATACTGGACATATAGCTCAAAGTCCACAGTCCGGTCCAAGATGGAGTCCTGCTTTCAAGATGG
Organism: Bos taurus; assembly: GCF_002263795.3. Lineage (NCBI taxonomy): Eukaryota > Metazoa > Chordata > Mammalia > Artiodactyla > Bovidae > Bos > Bos taurus. The sequence goes on from NC_037357.1 coordinate 105,056,960, forward strand.
AGCCTGTTCTGTCTGTTTCCTCCTTCATCCCCGCCTCTTGATGCTCTTAACTCGTAGTATGAGCATCATTCATAGGGATATATTGCACCCTGACTCTCCAACCTCCAATTTGGGAGAACAACATCAACCTTTGGGCTACAATGTTCATAATACATTGTGAAATAAAGGGTCCACAAAGCAGAACTATCAAGACAACTATAAAAATGGTAAATATAGTTTTCCACCAATCACCCTTCACCCAAGATAGGACCAAAGTCCAAAAAGGAAGATTATCATCAGACATAACTTTTACCTGACCTTTCATGTCATCTAGGGTGGCTGATATATAGCCAGATAAATCAGGAATATATACACAATATTCAACTTTAATTATAGCACAGGTCCCTCTTTGTACTGAAACTATGGTTAGTCTCAAGATGATACCAGCAAGTCCTTGAAGCAGCAGTTGATTGTAGAGCTTCATCTCTGTTTCTTCTTTAAGATGATCTTGGTTTCACAGGGATCAGTGGGTCTTTTGTGTAGTGCCCTCAGCGTCCTCCAGGTCTGCATGGTATGCTCTCTTCACCCTCATATGAAGGATCCAGGGAGTGACACCTGCAACTTTAACTGCAGTAGGGCTGGTTAGAACAACAGTATATGGACCGTTCCAATGTGGGGCCAAGGAGTCGTGTTTCCAGTCCTTGACCACACCTGATCCCCGGGCACAAATTTGTGAATCTGTTCCCCAAGGAGGAATGGCACCCTTTCTAGTACAAACTTAGTTACCTGATTTATTACCTTACTCGGTTGTTCCATCTGCTGTGAAATCTCATCTCCCCTCACCTAAGGCAAATTTGTTGATACCTGTTTTATTATGGGAGGGGCCCTCCCATACACAATTTTGTACAGAGAAGAGCCATGGAACTGTGGGGTCATCCTGAGTCTGAGCAGAGCCGTCGGAAACAAGTCCACCCAGGAACAGTCAGTCTCTAAGACCCACTTGGAGAGTGTCTCTTTAAGTGTCTGGTTGGTTCCTTCCACCATCCCAGAACTCTGGGGCCTATATTCTGTATGTAATTTCCACTTGATATTTAAAGTTTCGCTTACTTGTTGTACTAAATCAGCTATGAAAGCTGGGCCATTGTCTGATCCAATGCTGGCAGAAAATCCAAATCTGGGAACTATCTCCCTAAGCAGGCACCAGGCTACTTTTGATGCTCTTTCAATCCAGGTGGGAAAAGCTTCTACCCATCCTGAGAACGTATATACCATGACCAGCAGGTAATGGTAGTGTTGGTGAGGTTTCATTTCAGTGAAGTCCACTTCCAGGTGTTCAAAGGGCAGCGTGCCTTTCACTTGAGTCCCTGGAGGTTTCTGTCTGTGCCGAGAGGCAGCATTGACCTGTGAGCAGGCAGTGCAGTTCTGAGATTTTGTCCTGCATAGGGAAGAGAAGTGGGGAACCAGGAAATATTTTCAAACTGGCTCTTCCAGTTTATCATGGCCTAGATGGGTCACTTGGTGTGTTTGGCTTACCACAGTGGGTGCCAGCTCCTCCGGTACCAATAGTTTGCCACTTGGCAATTCCCACCATCCGTTTTCAGTCTTGATGGCCCATTCTGCTTTGGCTAGTTGGTTTTGGGCTTCAGTGTATTTTGGAGAGTCTAGCGTTAGCTCAGGTAGCTCTGTCAACATGAGAGCTTTAATAGGGGCTTCACTTGTCACCCCCAAGCCCTCGGCTGCTTGTTTAGAGGTCTTATCTGCCAGTCTGTTCCCTGAGCCTGGGGGGTATCCTCTTTTTGACGTCCTCAGCAGCGTATGTCTGCAACCCTTTCTGGTTCCCAGGCAACATCTAATAGGGTCTTGATTTCTTCCTTATTTTTAATATCTTTTTCACTAGCTGTCAAAGGCCTCTCTCCTTATACAGAGCCCTGTAGTGTAGCAAAAGCATACCTGGAGTCTGTGTAAATGTTTGTCTTCTTACCTTTTGACATCTGGAGGGCCTGGATTAGAGCATATAGTTCGGCCTGTTGAGCGGACCAGTGTGATGGCAGAGAGCTAGCCTCAATGATGGTTTCTTCCGTGACTACTGCATATCCCAACAGTTGTTGCCCTTGTTGCACCAGGCTGGTGCCATCGGTGTACAGGGCCAAATCTGGGTCCGGGATTGGCTGGTCTCTCAAGTCAGGTCTGCTGGCATATTTCCTTGCAATCATGTGAGGGCCCACCTTCTCCCACAGGAAGGAGAGTGGCCGGATTCAGGGCCTGACAAGGCTCAGTAGTAACATGGGGGTCTCACATAACAGTCCCTGGTATTGAGTAATCCGGGATGTTGATAGCCATTTATGGGGGTCCCCTCGCAGGAGAGTGTTGACCTCATGTGGGACTTTTACGAACAGATCTTGGCCCAAAGTCAGCTTGGTTGCCTCCCGGACCAGTAAGGCAACTGCAGCAACTGCCCGTAAGCATCCCAGCCACCCAGTGGCAACATTGTCCAGCTGATTAAAGTCACCAGTCTGTCCCATGTCCCCATAATCTGGGACAGCACGCCCATAGCCACCTTGTCCTTTTCAGTCACGTAAAGAGTAAATGGCTAAGCAAGGTCTGGCAGGTCCAAGGTGGGTGCTGACACAATTGTACCAGATGCTGCTGCTAAGTCGCTTCAGTCGTGTCCGACTCTGTGCGACCCCATAGACGGCAGCCCACCAGGCTCCCCCGTCCCTGGGATTCTCCAGGCAAGAACACTGGAGTGGGTTGCCATTTCCTTCTCCAGTGCATGAAAGTGGAAAGTGAAAGTGAAGTTGCTCAGTCGTGTCCGACTCTCTGCGACCCCAGAGACTGCAGCCTACCAGGCTCCTTCGTCCATGGGATTTTCCAGGCAAGAGTACTGGAGTGGGGTGCCATTGCCTTCTCCGAATTGTACCAGGTTTGAGTTCTATTACCAGTGGGACTTTTGCAAGCCTGGAGTGGGTTGTCTTCCACCCAGACCTCAGGGAATTGTTGAGTTAACTTTCTCTCTCGACTGTTTAGCCTGTCTGGTTTCCCTTCCGGGAGATCATGCAACCTCCATTCATCTTGAGGGGTTACTGAGAGGAAGAGTAAATAGGTGATTGAGCCCACTCAAACAGTGGGTCTTTCGTGGGGGGTAAGGTCACTTGTGCCCCCAATTTAGACAGCAAGTCTCTTCCCAACAAAGGTACTGGGCATTCAGGGATGTATAAAAACACATGAGTCACTTGGTGCCCCCCCATCTGACATTTTCAGGGTAGGCTAGAGACACAAAGGCTGCATTTATCACCATCTGAGACCCAGCAGCCTCTGGCTGGGTCTATTGGCGTATAAAGTCTATAGGCCTCGCACAGTCTTTTGCAGAACTCAGAGGGTGATTCGCTTTCCCTTTGACTCACTTTGGAGGGTTTTGTGATGCCCATAGCTTTTTGGGCCCCACTCTTGAGACCTTGTAAGATAGTTACCCGATATCTCCCCAGGCGGCCCCTCCCTTCCTCTGTGTTACAGTCCCAGCTGGGCCTCTCATCGAGGGTGGCTAGTTCTGCCCACCGCTGCGGGTTTGCAGTACCCTCAGGTGCCATTTCTCTTAACCATTTTCTGGCCTCAGTTCGGATCCTGTGTCTTTCCTCAGTGCTGAAAAGGGAGCCTAGTGGTTGGATTATGTCATCCTATGTAGGGCGGTGGGCTCAAAAAATAGTCTCCATTAGACTAATCATGGCTTGTGGCTCTCCTGAGTACGGTGGGGCATGTTTCTGCCAGTTTAATATATCCGTAGAGGAAAATGGCTGGTATTAATAGGCTACAGGCGGCGGACGGTAGTGCCCCATGCATCCTGAACTGGAGGCTGTTGTACCCTCTAACGGGCATCTGTAGTGGGGTTCTTTCCCCCTGTTCCTTGGCGGAGTGCAGCCTCTGTCTAATTGCTGTGTTTTCTTCCCCCTTCCCATCAGTACTCACCGGGAGAGGTGGATACAATCTAGGAGGTCCAGCTGAGGTGGAATCCTGGGGGCATTGACCAGAGGTCTCCATCGCTGGGATTGGAGCCTGCCGAAACGGCGGCTCTACGAACTCCGGGAGAGCTGGTGGAAGAGCAGTGGCTGCTGCAGGAACTTTAGCTGGCCCTGGATTGGGCAGTAAGGCGGCCTCCGGTCCTGGTGGAGCACTGGGAGGCAGGCACGTCATTATCTAGTATGGGGGAGGGGTCAGGTCATCCCCGTTCAAATCCTGTAGAATTTCCTTTTTTATCAGTCAATTTTTGTGCCATTAATATTTTTCCCTTTCCCTTCTGGATACAGAACCTTGTCTAAGTAGGAGGGTCTTGAGCTAACCCTAGCCATGAGTCAATATATGGATATTGATCCGGGTGTCCTGGCTCTCCTGTGACTACTGTATAGACTGCTTCCACTATTTTTGAGTTCATGGTGTTCTCTGGTGGCCATCCTACTCCCATAGGGGGCCATTCGACCTCACAGAGTATGTGGAGGCTGTTAGGCTTCATCTTCACCCCATAGTCTCCTCCTAATCCCTTCTCAAAATTTTTAATCATGCACTCCAATACAGTTGCCTTAGATTCACTTCCCCTCATCTTGCTTACCTTCTTGGACCTTCTTCTACTTTTCCTTTTCATTCTGTCTACGAAGTTCTCAGTACCCTATGTACTTCTGATATTTCCACTCAATGACACTTAAATTGCCATTCTGCCTCCTTCCTAATTGGGGTGAGAAGAGCCTCACCCGCCAGATCCCGGAGGGAGAAGGGGGATCGGCGTGTCTTCACCTGCTGGTCAGCACAGCCAAACCAAAACACCATGTGATCCAAGACTGTTTCTCCCTTAACTTTTAAAGCCCATTCTGCCTTGGTGGGCTTGATCAGGTGCAGATGAAAATACAGATGGGTTAAATGTCCCACGTCCCAGGCTGTCTCTAGAGAAGCCAATTCGTACTCACTTATGTATCCCCCTCCTTCTAGCCTGACAATTCCGAGGGGGTCAAGAATTTCATAGCAGATGGGACACCTCCTTGGGGAGGGCAGAGTATGAGTACACAAAAACCAAGTTTCTTCTAAAAATCCCCTGGCAATTGCTTGGTAATAATTTTCCCCAAGATGGCATGGACACCACCTCGTAAATGACCTTCACAAATTTCCTTCCTAAGCCCTAACACGCTTGTCAACCTGTGTACCAAGCAACCATTGCCACCTGCGTGTTCCAGGCTCCTGTGGGTCTGTGCCCCTTCTAATCCTTCCCAGGGTGGTGATCAGGCCCCCTCTTCCACCCTGCTGGGTGGGTTCCTCCTCACCTGAGTGCTCAGTTCCCCTGCTGCCATCCACTACCTGCTAACATGAAAGGTCCGGGCATTGAGAAGCAGAATCCTTCCAGAAGAGTGAGGTGCCTTCCCCCCTCTAGAAGATTCGAGCCGTGAGGCCTCAGAGTAGTCCCAAATGGGACTTGTCTCCTCAAAGTGAGGAGTGTCCTGGCTCACGCAACAAATGTTGTAGCCACGCGTTCTGGGAAACAAACTCACTCAGAAGGACAATGCAGATAGTGGAGTGCAGTTTATTACACCGGCGGGCCCAAGGCAGAGTCTCCTCTTAGCCAAGGACCCTGACCGGTTTTTCTGAAAACCTTATATACCCTAAGTGTACATGCCCAAACCCACCTCCCCAAATTCCTTGAAACTAGTCTGAACAAAGGAAAAGAAAGATACAATCAAAGTTAACCCATGATTCATATGCCTTAAGCCTAGGTAGTTAACAGTGGACAATTATCAATAGGCCTGTGGTCATACCCCAATAAGCATAATAGTATTTATGATTCTATTCTGTTACACAGATAATTAGGGTGTTCTTTTAGGCAACAGAGACTCTAGGTACGAGTCCTGGGGCTCTTCCATCCAGGGGGCCTGGTTTTCCAGTTGGTATGCCGTTTCCATAGATACTGGGCATATAGCTCAAAGTCCACAGTCCGGCCCAAGATGAAGTCCTGCTTTCAAGATGGAGCCTGTTCTGTCTGTTTCTTCCTCATCACCAGCCAGGAAAACCAAGTGAGGATGGCTGAAAGCCAAACCAGACCTCACCAGCCAGAGCAGTCTTTTAAAATGCTACATTTGGAGATAAGTATTAGGAGCTGAACACCTGGCTCAGGATATACAATTAAAGTCTCATTGGGAGCGGGTTAGGCTAGAAATTTCTATTTGGGTTTAAAACATGTAATCAGCTGATAGAATTCCTCTGCATTCAAAAGGAGAATGCTAGTGAGAAATGGCATATTTTCTGCCCTAACAGTAAACATGGACGTCACAGCCATGAGTGACTGCAGCCCTCCAATGTGAGCCGGTGAGCCCTGAGGAAACTCAGGAAAGAAAAGAATTCCTGCCATCTTGACTGTAGCCATTCCCTACAGTGAACCCTGAGGAAACCCAGGATGTAAAAACACAGGATACTGGCCCCAAACAGCTGAGGTGCATATCAAAGGAATGATTTCAGTGAGCCCAGACTTGCATCTTCCCATAGATAGAAAAGCACTGAATTTCTAACTTGGGTTATCTAGTTTTCTTTAATTAATGATAATCTTTTGATGTTCAGACTACCTGCCCTTTGGTGTTTTTAATATTTATTTTCATTTATTTATATGCCCTGTGAGAACTCTTAGTTGCAGCATGCAGGATCATAGTTCCCTTACCAGAGATGGAACCTGAGCCACCTGCTCAGTTTGGGAGCACAGAATCTTAGCCACTGGACCACCTGGGAAGTCCCTATCTGCTCTTTGTTGCAAAACTTTTACATCACCTGGCTCCTCCCCTCACCTCCTCAGGACAGTTCTCTCAGGGTTACTGGAGATGCTGTCTCCCGGCTTGAAGTCCTAAAAATTCCCACCAAATAAAACATAACTCTCAGGTTGTGAATATTTTTTAAGTCAACACTGGGACAAGCAGGACCTTTTCATCTGGCATTTTCTTATTGATAACACTTTGAGTACAGTATCCTGCTACTGTTGTTGTTTAGTCGTTAAGTCATGTCCGACCCTTGCATCTCCATGAACTGTAGCCCACCAGGCTTCTCTGTCCATAGAATTCTCCAGGCAAGGATGCTGGAGTGGGTTGCCATTTCCTTCTCCAGGGGGATCTTCCCAATCCAGGGATCGAACCCATGTCTCCTGCATTGTAGGTGGATTCTTTACCACTGAACCACTGGGGAAGCCCATGTCCAATTCTTGCGACCCTGTGGCTTTTCCATCCATGGAGTTCTCCAGGCAAGAATACTGGAGTGGGTTGCCATTCCTTTCTCCAGATCCTGCTATTATTGCTACTCATTTCCTAGATTTGTGAACTGAAAGAGACACCAGAACCCATCACTAAAGCACCGTCTTCAAACCTTCCTCACACAGAGATTGAAATATTGCCCTTCTCTTTTCAGTGATTTCTAGAACATTCTCACTTTTAGTCTCTCATATGAAAACTCATTGTACTTTCTTTGGCCAGATACTGCTCTTTTAAATACAATTTTACTTCATTTTTATTTTACTTCTAATTTTTAAAGTTGAAGTAACTATCACTTGTTTTGATCACATTGCTCTCTTACTCAAAAAGCTAAAGCAGCTGCTCCCTGTCCTCTTAAATTAGCTAGAAAGTTCTCTGCTGTTGATAGGGGACTGTACAGTTTGCCTGCAGCTGAATTTTCCAGTCCTTGTCTCCTGGCTTCCTAAAATCCAGCCAAAGTTGACTCTATGCTTTTATAGACCTGGAGTCCCATGTTCCCTCTTCTTGTTGGTTATTACTTCCTGCACCTGGAATGCTTCCTTCAAGCCTCCATTTGTTGAAATTCTGCCCATCGTCCAGCAACACTCCCACTTGGATGAAACTTTTCCTTGATCCTTTGTTTTTTTTTTTTTTTCCTTTTCTCTAATTTTATTTTATTTTTAAACTTTACATAATTGTATTAGTTTTGCCAAATATCAAAATGAATCCGCCACAGGTATACATGTGTTCCCCATCCCGAACCCTCCTCCCTCCTCCCTCCCCATACCATCCCTCTGGGCCGTCCCAGTGCACCAGCCCCAAGCATCCAGCATCATGCATCGAACCTGGACTGGCAACTCGTTCCCTACATGATATTTTACATGTTTCATTGCCATTCTCCCAAATCTTCCCACCCTCTCCCTCTCCCACAGAGTCCATAAGACTGTTCTATACATCAGTGTCTCTTTTGCTGTCTCGTACACAGGGTTATTGTTACCATCTTACTAAATTCCATATATATGCGTTAGTATACTGTATTTATGTTTTTCCTTCTGGCTTACTTCACTCTGTATAATAGGCTCCAGTTTCATCCACCTCATTAGAACTGATTCAAATGTATTCTTTTTAATGGCTGAGTAATACTCCATTGTGTATATGTACCACAGCTTTCTTATCCATTCATCTGCTGATGGACATCTAGGTTGCTTCCATGTCTTGGCTATTATAAACAGTGCTGCGATGAACATTGGGGTACACGTGTCTCTTTCCCTTCTGGTTTTCTCAGTGTGTATGCCCAGCAGTGGGGCTGCTGGATCATAAGGCAGTTCTATTTCCAGTTTTTTAAGGAATCTCCACACTGTTCTCCATAGTGGCTGTACTAGTTTGCATTCCCACCAACAGTGTAAGAGGGTTCCCTTTTCTCCACACCCTCTCCAGCATTTATTATTTGTAGACTTTTGGATCGCAGCCATTCTGACTGATCCTTTGATAAGGAAGCTCCTACCTTCCTGTAAACACCCACAGCATTTCCTATGTCTTGTGGCATTTATCATACATGCCATACATTACAATGAGGTATGCATTCCTTTACACTTTTCCTAGATTCTGAGGCTGTGAAAGCAGGACACTGCTCTGTCTTAGCTCACTATATTTCCCACGGAGCCTAGCCAGGACCTTAGAAGCCAACAGGATATTTGTGCTTATTGAGTTAATGCGTGCATGCATGCTAAGTCACTTCAGTAGTGTCTGACTCTGTACAGCCTCATGGACTGTAGCATGCCAGGCTCCTCTGTCCATGGGATTCTCCAGGCAAGAATGCTGGAGTGTGTTACCATGCCCTCCTCCAGGGGATCTTCCCAAGCCAGGGATCGAACCTGTGTCTCTTACGTCTCTTGCACTGGCAGACAGGTTCTTTGCCACCTGATAGTTTTCCTGCAATTCAGGTGATGAACTACTGGTCAGAGGAGCTAAGAGAAATGTATGGGCAAACAGTACATGTGCCACCGCTAACCTCCATACATAGAGATGATGCCCTGCTGGCTGTAGATGTTGGCTTTTTTAAATCCGTGAACACCCTCCATTTGAGCAATAACCTTCTCTGTTGGGAGTTATAAGACGAGACACTGCAGCCACAGGCTGGAATTTGCATTTATTATTTTTCTTGGCCACTTTGCAACAGTCCCTTCCAAAGTGGTTGAATGGTTTCCTTAGTCAACGCAAATGTGTGTGCTGCATCAATTCCCCTTTCAGAGAATGCAACTCAAATGAGTAATTGAAAGTGAAGATTGAAGTGAGTTTCAAGAGCAGAAGGTTGACTTGCCAGGTTGTACCGTAGTCTGAAATTGTAGCAGCCAAGTTATGATCAATACCCAGGTTAAAGATTCGTTTCGAAAACAGCAGTGTGAAGAATTACCTCACTGGAGTTCCAGTTCATAGAGAACTTCTCAAGCCAGTCCCCTCAGTTCTTTTTTTCATTTTTTTAATTTTTATTGCCGTATAGTTGATTTTCCATGTTGTGTTAGCCGTCAGTTCTTGACTGTGTCATTTCTTGACTGTCAGCTTTTATGGGCCATTGTTTATGGGGTCTTTTAAGTCTGGCTCTTTCTCTTGGATGTTTGAATTCTGCCTTCTTCTCATGGAACCTGTGCTTTATTCAGAGACTTTGTTTTTAAAGTGGACATAGAAGGATGCAATGCTAGAATACCAGGATGGAGAAGATGGGGAATTTCTTCTCACCATAACACAGTAGCTCTCTGTCTTATGGTGAAATAGATACCAAGCTAGCTAAGGTGGTAATTATTAGAACACAGATGGGAGCCATGTAGGAACCCTGGACCTGGGGATTAAAGAGTGATGTTGAGTGATTCTGATACCAATAGTGTTGACCCTACAGGCCCAAGGAAGGTTAACATAGGATGTCTCTGGGCTTCCTTCTCTAACAACATTTTGAAATTGGAAACAAAAGTCTATGTGAGTGATCTTTTTCTGGGGAGAAGGCCCTATTCTAAATCAAAACCACAACTTACTAGATAGCTTTGTGAATGCTATATAAGTATGTGCACTTAATGGGCACAAAAGTCAACAGAGAAAGTAAGATGAAATTGCCAGAGTAGGGAAACTTTGAACCAATGATCGGGTAGCCTCTTGGGTTATAACCAGCAGTACAATTTCCCATTCTCCTCATTTAAAAATTGACACTAAACAAAACAGTCATAATCCTAGGTTGTAATTACCTTCAGGCCTGGGCTGGCAACTTACTGTATCCCTCACTTAACACAGTATCTGGGACTTGGGGCAGAATCTTTTCATGGCTGTTTGTGGGTTGATTGAACGATTGAGGTAATTGTGACAGGGAATCAACACATTCTATTTCAAATATCCATGCAGGATTTAAGCAAAATTTCCAAGCTGCTAATCCCCAAAGAAAAAGAAATTCGAGATAGCAGAGGCAATTTGCAGGACTGAACCAAAGATCCATTTGGACAGGCAACATGTAGGGGCATAGTTAATTGCTGAGGCTCTTGCATGTCAAATCACCTTAGGACACTAGGAGACTTAGAAACACCAGTGAATTTGCAGGGAGGGAGCAGGGTCTTTCAGATAAAAGATTTAAGGATAAAGCTTGTTGGAGATGATAATTGGTTGCACCTGGGTCTTATGGGCTCACAGCGCACTCTGACCTCAGAAACTTCTGGAGCTGTCATTCCTGAGGTGAGTGATTCATGACCCCGTAATCCTTAGCTCATACTTCATTCCTCTTGATGCATTGTTCTCAAGAGGATGATAAATGGGTTTGGACGTAGTGCCCTGGATTATCCCAAAGGTTTGGGGTTGTGAATTGAGTGTATTGGTTTTAAAACTTTTTTTTTTTTTTAAATGAGTAATAGTCAGACAGATCCAAACAGAATTTGGGTGTGGACTTTCAGCCTTGGCATTGAAAGATCCTTGCCCTGTTGCTTCTGCCCTGCTCTGACAGTGACCTGTTCGGTGACAGGGCTCTGCTGTTTCACTGCAGTGTTATCACTCACTGGCTCTTGGCGGCGTCCGCCCAGCTATGTCGGATGAGCCTCTCTGTCTCTTCTGTAGCCAGGGCAGCCCAGGACCCTCTTCTGGAGGCCTCTGGCCTGCTGCTGGCTGTGTGGGTGGCTGGGCTGATGACCCTGCCAGCTCCAGGGATTCAAGAATGTTCAAAACCGCTGGTTAAATGAGGGCCACGGGGTGAGTGAGAATTGAGCCGAGCGTTGGCAGGCCCCTGGTGGAGTGCTGAGGAACTGGTGGCCTGGCCACATCCCTCATCTTCTGAGACTCTGCCTCCAGGGTGGCCAGTCTGTAGAGGGACTCTTACAGACTTGTTGCCACTGACTCAGCATTTGTCAGACAAAGGCTCCAGTTCCTTTAAATATCCAGTGTTGAAATCCTGTCTCCACTTCGAGTCTAACTCAACTTTCCAAAGTAGTAGAATCTATCTCTCCAGGAACTACTCATGGACCGGATGCCCCAGCCACATGAGCAGGCTTTGGAGTCTTGTTCATTCTGTGTCATCGTGGCTGACCAGGGAACCTGGTCCTTGGTGGGGGTGGGGCGTTGTCTCGGTGGGACTGACCTGCTGGTGGGTATCTCGATCTCTAGAGGCTCAGGAGTTTCTCACCCACATCCAGGCTCCCCGCACGGGCCAGTTGATTCATGTGGCACCTCAGCCTGAGAGGGCGCCTGCGACAGAACTCCCCATGTCTTAGTGATGATCCTCTAAGGTTCAGCAAGGGGAAGGAGTTTGGGGTCACACGGGGAGTGAGAAGCAGGGCTGGCCTTAGAACTCAATCTAGTGACTCCAGGATTCCCTTTCCTCCATGCTGCTGCTGCTAAGTCGCTTCAGTCATGTCTGACTCTGTGCGACCCCATAGACGGCAGCCCACCAGGCTCCTCCGTCCATGGGACTTTCCAGGCAAGAGTACTGGAGTGGGGTGCCATTGCCTTCTCCGTTTCCTCCATGGGCAGGAACTAAATTCAGTTTTTGAATGGCCGCCACATGTTAGGCACTGGCCCAGCACCAGGGATTGGCAGGCAGGGATCAGTGGTGCCCCAGGCACTCCCAGGGCCCTACCTTCATGTATTTCTGCGTGGTTGTTTGTATCAACACTTGGCTGCAATCTGAGACTCTCACACCCAAGGCTGCTTGGGTGTTCCTCAAGAGTTCTGAGAAGTTGCTGCCCTAAAGCTGGTCCTTGCCCATGCTTGTCGAGGTCCCGAAGGCTCCCTCTCTCTGCCACTTGCCTTGAGCTCCCCAACTGACAAGTCGTGATATTTTTTAACAGCTTTCTTGTGATGTAATTCACATACCACTTATTTACCCGTGTAAACCAATCCAGTGATTTGTATTCAAAGTTGTGTATCCATCACAATTTTAGAACGTTTTCATTACCCCTAAAAGAAACCCCACACCCCTTAACCATCACTTCCTACCCTCCTCCCCACAGCTCTAAGCAACCACTGAAGTATTTTATGTCTCTCTATTTTTCTCTTGTCAACATTCTATACAAATGGAATCACACGATATTTATCCTTTTGTATCTGGCTTCTTTGGCTTAGCATAATGTTTTTCAAACCTCATCCATTTTGGAGCAGGTATCAGCTCTTGACTCCTGTTTATGGCTAAATTATATTCCATTGTATGGATAGACCACATTTTATCCATTCATCAATTGATAGAAATTTGAGCTCTTTCTACTTTTTGATTATTATGAGTAATGCTGCAGTGAATATTCATGTACAGACATGTGTGTTCATTTCTCTTAAGTAGATCCCTAGGAGTGGAATGGCAGGGTCATACGGTAACTCGTTTAACCATTTGAGGACCTGCCAGGCCTTTTTCCCCAAGGTGACTGTACCTTTTTACACACCCATCAGCAGTGTGTAATGGTCCTGATTTCTCTGCATTTTCACCAACTCTTGAGATTATATGTCTTTTTGGTTGAGTGATATCATTATAGCTCAGTTCATGAACAGTATCCACTCAAGGGTTGAGTGACAAAGCAGTGTCTGAGCTGTCAACTGGCAGCATCTTGTCAAGGGTCACCTAAGGGTGCTTGCCATTCTCTCACTGCTGGCTGCAGGGCATTGTATAGTCCAATTCCTTTGGGCAGCTTAGAAAAAGATGCCCTGTCTAGGCACAAGTGGGCACAGAGCTTGATCAGGAGATAGATTTTGTGCTAAGTAGGAAAAGGAGAGAGGCAGGCCCAGGACTCAAGACTTAAAGAATGGAGGGTGGGAATTTCCTGGCCGTCCAGTAGTTAAGATTCCGGGCTTTCATTGCCAAGGGTGCAGGTTGGATCGCTGGTTGGGGAACTAAGATCCCACAAACCACGTGGTGCAGCCAAAAAGTAAATAAATGAAATAAATTTCATACAAAAATAAAGAATGGAGGGCAGCATGGTTTGAGAACCCACCTGGTCTTTGGTCAGGTGTGAACGTGGGTGCTGTGATATAGACAACTTCCTGAATGCCCATTTATGCAGCAGTCCTGCATATCAGTAGCTCAGCTCCAGGTGGGACAAAGCTGTGGGCCCTATGTACTTTGACAACTTGCATCTATTAAAAAGGCAAACTCACAGAGAAAGTGAGTCAGAGGCTCAGGCCCCACCTGAGACCTATTAAATCATGTGCATTTCAACAAGAGCCCTCTGAGGATTCTTCTACACAGTGAAGTTTGAGAAGGCCGGGTCTGCTGGGTGAGTTAAGTCCTTAACCAGGACCGGGCAGCAGGTCTGTTTCTAAGGGCTGCATGATAACCCTCTTCCCCTTCTCTCCTGGGCTTGGCCTTCCTCATGGCCTCCTCTAACTTCTTTTCCTAAGTCCCCGACATTCCTGAGATAAGCATGTGTAGCCTTTCCTTGTCTGCTCCCACTTCTAACTTCAAAACAAACCCAAACCTTCGGGTGGGGGGGGGGGCCCTCAACTGCCTCTCCTTTGAAGTCTTCCTCCATGGAGCACAGCCCCCATCTGGCCTGACTGCCAGCCATGGCAGAGCACATATTGGGTGATGGCTAACAGGGTGTTTGCCTGTCTTTGCCTTGCAGCTCAGATGAAGCTTAGAAATAACTTCAGCTCATGAAGAAAGGCTGGCTGCATGAGTCTAATAGGACGGCTCTGCCTCTCTGGCAAGACCTTGTCCTGAGATTGAGAATTTTTGCAGCAGATCCACTCTTAAAGACACGGGGGCTCCACATCTTCGTGCCAGAGATGGATGGCGCTGGGCTTCGGTAGCAGGCAGCCCCTTGGAGGATGGCTGAGATTGACACCAGTGGGGAAGACAGGAGAGCACATCCCACCCCTCACATGGAGCCTCCCCAAAGCCCCCAAGCTGGGCAAGTCAGGGAGACTGAACTGTGAGCAGCACTAAAACAGTTTCAGGGCTCTGAGTGGGTAAGTGGTTCCCAGCCCAGCAGTGGTGTTTGGACAGGCTAGGTTGGTATGACTGGGGGCAGTCTGATGAAATGAGGTTTCCCTGACCCCCTACCTCTGTGGGTTCTGCTCTGTCAGATTCACAGTGGGGACCTAGGGCAGGCATCTGCAAACTCTTAGGTTGGCCAAAAAGTTCATTCAGGGTGTTCTGTAACAATGTGTGAACATCCCGAATGAACTTTTTGGCCAACCCAATAAATCTGGGCAGGCCAAACAGCACGTCCCACCCCAGTCCCCGTCCCCTGGTTTTGTAGGACCAGGGAGCTAAGAATGGTGGTTATATTTTCAAGTGATTGAAAAAAATCAGAAGGAGAAGACTAGTTTGTAACACCTGACATTTATATGAAATTCAGCTATCAGTCTATCAGTGTCACTGGAACCCGGCCACACTCATTTGTTTGGGTGTTGTCTGTGGCTACTTGGTGATAAGTGGCAGGGTGGAGTAGCTGTGACAGAGGCCATATGGCCCACAAAGCTGTAAGTAGTATTCTCTGGCTCTTTACAGCAAAACTTTGTCAACCCCTCAACTAGGGTCTTGGTACTCAGAATCTACCCTGAGACCTGCCTGGCCTGGAGCTCTATAGACGCCTAGCAATCACAGCTATGAAGTCAGAGCCTCCCTGTAAAAAGATGCCTCGGTGTTAGGGGCTTCTGCTCCTTTACCACGAGGCTCAGTTCAGGACTCATCTTGGTCTTAGTTAGGGGATCTTCTAAGCCATGTAGGCTAGCATGCTGTAACTAGCCCTGTACACACTTAAAAAAAAATATTTGTTTATTTTTTGCTGTGTTGGGTCTTCATTGCTGTTGCGCAGGCTTCCTCTAGTTGCGATCGGGGGTTATTGTCTCATTTTGGGACACGGGCTTCTCATTGCAGTGACTCTCTTGTGGAGCGCGGGCTTCGTAGTTGTGGCACACAGGCATAGTTGCCTGGCGGCATGGGAGATCTTCCCAGAGCAGGTATGGAACCCACGTCCCCTGCACTGGCAGGCAGATTCTTAACCACTGGACCACCAGGGAAGCCCACCCTGTTTTACACATTTATCTGATGAATAACGGCTGTCTCACTCTCTTTGTTGGAGGCTTAGTCCTGTTGGTCTCTAGAAACTAGGACCCTGTTATATTCTCCATCAGTTCTTAAGGCCTGGTATCCTGATCCAAGGCTGGAGAGGCAGACTGGCCTTGGCTGCCTCCTGACAGACTTCCTGGATTCTGTGAGCATTTCTGGACCATGGGTTTGGGGCTCTCCAGACCGCCTGCCCTGCCAGGATCCTGCCTCAGGGTGTGGCCCAAAGCCCTTCACTCACTGCCAAGGCCTTGACTTGGACATCTGTCTTTTTCGGTGGCTCTTCCCTCTGGAGCCTGTGATCTTTCTGCTGGTCAGGACCATCCCTAGTAGAAATTTTCCCAAAGTGGCTTCCTCGAAGCACTGCTTTCCAGAGAGATTCATACATATTGTCTGGGTAGCAGAGTGCATTTTAAACAAGTTCTGTAGGTTTCTTTAGTGGGTTTTCCTGGCGGTTCAGTGGTGAAAAATCTGCCTCCCAAGCAGGAGACTTGGGTTTGATCCCTGGGTCAGGTAGATTCCCTGGAGAAGGAAATGGCAACCCACTCCAGTATTCTTGCCTGGAAAATCTCAGGGACAGAAGAGCCTGGTGGGCTACAGTCCATGGGGTCACAGAGTTGGACACAACTTAGCAACTAAAGAACAACAACAACAAAGGTTTCTTTACTGCTGGACAGCTTAGGGTCATGATATGCTAATGTAATTGCTCCCCTGTGGGAGAGAACAAACAGTGAGGACCACCAAATCTGAAGTTGTGCTCCCCAGACCACCAGTAGCAGCAGCACCTGCGAACTTACTAGACGCCTGAATGCTCAGGCCCCATCCCAGAACTGTTGAATCAGAAACTGGATGTGGGGGAAGGTGGGCCCAGTAACCATGTTGTAACAACCCTCCAGGTGCTTCTGATGCTCACTCAAGTGTGAGAACCACTTGTGTGGGTATTTCCAAGTTATTTTCTCACAGCATCTCAATAGACTGCATGCTAAGTCGCTTCAGTTGTGTCAGACTCTGTTCGACCTCATAGACGGCAGCCCACCAGGCTCTGCCATCCCTGGGATTCTCCAGGCAAGAACACTGGAGTGGGTTGCCAGTGTCTTCTCCATCTCAATAGAATAGTGTTTCTATTTGTTGTTTTTCAAGGAAACTGCATTTTGAGTTTCGGGACAGGACCTTTGGGGAGATGGCATTGAATTGCCTGAAGCCTTTACTGGTGGCAGTGACCACTGCAGGCTCAAGGGGAAAAGGAAAAACACCTTTGGGTAACACCATCTGCCTCACATCTGGCATGCTAGGTGGCTGTGTGCATACTTGAGAAGTTTCCTCCAGCTGAAGGCCACCAGTGTTTAGTTTTTGCAAATGTGTTCTTTGAAATGTTTTGTGTGTTAAAATGTGAAGAAAGCTGGGAACAGCCTTTGGGATATATCTCTCTCCTCCTCTAAACAGTGTCTCCTTTCAGAATATTCTTCTTTCTTCTTCTGTAGAATTTCCTCATGCAAATCCCAAACCAGCCAGTCAGGTCCAAGTGGCTTTTGCTGGTGCCCTTGTCCACAGTGAGTGGCCCTCTTTCTGCCCATGAAAAGCCTCAGGAAGCTTTCAGCTCTGAAGAGATGGTGTGTCCTCTGACAATGCCTCTTAGCCCAGGGCAGCTGTGCATTCCTTCTCAAGGCTCAGCTCTCCCCTTCTTGTTCTAGAACTTTCTCCTTTGCTGTCAGGGTCAGTGGTGTCACAGCCTTGGGCCCTCACGTGAACACTTTTCATTCTTTGCCGTCAGAGAGTTTATAAATGTTGTCACTTAGTTTGAAAATTGCAGCAACAGTGAGGGTGAGGTGAGAGGAATCCCCGAGTCCTCTTGCCCAAGTCTTGGCTGTGTCTTTGTTTAAAATGAGGAGAGGCCTCAGGACCTCATAAGCTGATGTGGATGGGTGGGTTCTTGATGTGGATTTACCTTCTGAACAGAATTGTGAAGAAGTGGAATCACCTCATTTGCCTGGAGACAGAGGCGATTTGATGGCCACCTGAGGTGAATCTGGAGCAAGGGAGAACTTGAATCCACCTCAGAGTCTCCCTCAGTCACTACCTTTATCTGGAACCTTCTGCTGATAGGGCTTGCTGCAGCCTCCCTCCTTTCTTGGATTTTCTCTGTGTCTCCATTGACCTCAGTGGAGAACAGTTGAGCCTTTGGAAGACCATAGGCTGTTGCTGTTGTTCCGCTGTCTGGTTTTACTTTATAGGCCAGACCTTTTTTGGTTCTGTCTGTGTTGAGTGCCAACAGCCAGCCTCCAGGGCTTCAGGAATGCCCTTGGTGGGAACTGGAGCTGGCATTTGTGGAGGGCCTCTGCTTTGTGCCGATCTCTTCAGAGTTAGGTACCTGTCTTTTTCCTGTCTTGCCTCTTTCCCAGCTTTAGGCAATGGGCCAAAAAGTAAACAATAGAAGGAGACTTAACTGGAAAAAAAATATTTTTCCCTCGGATGAGAGTAATGCCTTCATTTATAAAGTTATCCTTTTAACTTTCTTTTAGCTGTGAGAATATGGTCACAATTAAAATTGCACAAGCCACATGCTGTCTTAATTGTCTCTGCTAATTCAAGGCAGAGTGCCTGGGGACCCCGGATACCATCAACTCTCCTAAAGTTGTCCTTTGGGGGTCTTGTACAAAAGAGTTTGAATGGAGGATGGAGCTTTCTCTCAGATGAAGAGCTGTAGAAGCAAGGCCATCTCTTAGGTCTTGTGCCTGGCAGGAGTCACAGTCTGTATACAGATTTGATACTTTTTTCTTACCAGCTCCTCATGTTACCACTATTATTCTTTTTTCTCTGCTGAAATAAAGTTGAAGAGCAGCCTTAATGGCGAAAGAAATTACATAAAGCTGAGGTTTGGGTGTAAGAGAGGGAAGAAGGGTCCTTAGTAGGATGGAGCCACAGTTGCCCAGCAAGCGGTCCATTTATTGCATTTCCTCCCTTCCCTCTCTTCCCCAGTCCGTCATTACGATTATGCCTTCTGGGAGGCCTCCCAAACGAACCACCTGCACCTTACCTTAGAGTCTTCTGGGGACATTCATATGAACAATGGCTCAGCTGGAACTTAACCCAAGATTCAGAGTTCTTTCTACTGGTGAACTGATTCCTGCCAAATAGAGCTGTCTAGCTTAGAAAGTGAACTGTAATTCACACTTTTAGGAGGAAGCTTGAGGAGTGTTTCAGCTAGCTATTGCTGTGTAAGATACTCTCCTAAAACTTACTGGCACTACATCTGGGATGGCTGGGATGGCAGGGCCTCTCTCTCTACCTCTTTACAGTCTCCTATTCTCTATATTCTTTCTCTTTCCTCCATATTGTCTTTCTCCCCAGCAAAGTAAGTGTACTTTTGAACATGTAGATGGTTTCCCAGGGGATGAAAGCCAAAGCTGCCAGGGCCCTGAAGGTCTGGACATATCGCTTCTGTCACATTCTATCCGTCAGAGCAAATTGCAAAGCAAGCATACTTTCAGGGTGGTGGTGGTAGTAGATGGACTCCACCTCTTAAGACAGCAACAGTGGTATACATGTGCAGGGTGGGAGGAATTGTTGCTGGCCAACTTTGCAAGCAATCCCATGTAGGGCTGGTCTGGAAGAGCATATTGGAAATGTGAGCTTAATTTCCCAGGATGTTTGCTGGGTGCATTCTGATTAAATGCTGGACCCCAGGTTAGCTATATAAATGTGTTAGACTGTTTAGCTACAGAAGGTGGCAGGCCCAGATTCACTGAAATCCATAGAAATGAATAAATCAGTAGTCCTGGGAAAATCCAAGGTTTTCCCCAATGCTGACTGGTACTAGAATCATTTCTGTTGTTTATTCCCTAGTACTTCTCTGTCTTACTTTCATCAAAGGCAGATTTTATTACAGAAAAGGTAACTCGAAATAAATCATAAACTTAAATATAAAAGCTGTGTGTGTGTGTTCACTTAGTTGTGTCTGACTCTTTGCGACCCCATGGACTATAGCCTGTCAGGCTCCTTTGTCCCTGGGATTTCTCAGGCAAGAATACTGGAGTGGGTGGCCATTCCCTTCTCCAGGGGATCTTCATGACCCAGGGATCAAACCCGAATCTCCTGTGTATCATGCATTGACAAGCAGATTCTTTGCCACTGAGCCATTTGGGAAGGCCACATATAAAACCTACAATTGTAAAACTTCATGATGATAATATGAGAGGAAATCTTTGTGAGCTTCAGTTATACAAGGCTTTCTTAGTTATGATACCAAAAGCATAATCTATAAAATTGAAAAAAAAAAAAAGCATTTCATCCAGATTTTAAACTTCTGTTCTTTGAAAGACACAGTTAAGAGAATGAAAAGACAAGCCACAGACTGGAGAACATACTTGCAAAAGATGAAGCTGATAAAGAATTTTTATCCAGAATATATAAAGAGTTCTCTAAATTCAATAAGATAACAAGTAACCCAATTTAAAGAGTGGGCAAAATATTTTAACAGACACACTTCAACAAAGAAAATATGTGAAAAGATGCTTAACATCTTTATCCACCTACTAGCTAGATGAACTTGACCAGCATGGTTTTTGCTTGCATCTGCCAGCTGTGAACAATGCTACCTGCTCTCCTACGGAAGTAATCTGTGATGTACTGTGCATATATAAGTTATGGTTATAACTCCCAAAAAACAACTTGCTCACACTCTCTTCCTTGTAGAGGGCTGACTAGCCATTTTCTCTCTCTCCCTTACTGGACTTTATGTGACAGACACCCACAAATTGCTGGCCATGACTGTTAGGTAACCACTAGCCACTAGCAATTTGAGACAGGTCATTTACTGTAAGTCAAGTGGACGTGGGTGTCACCCACCATGCCTTTCCAAGCCAGCCTGGTTTTTAGGTCTCCCTAAAAAATCTCTCAATGCCTACTTTTTCTGCCCTCAAGTGTCCTTATGTCCTTTCATTTCAAGGAACTTGCATCATTTGTGCCCGATAACAAAGGGCTTTAGTTGTTCCTTGGTATTATCAATACCTAAGAGATTTGCTTTGACCTTAAGTTTTTCTTTGACTTCATTTGTAATCTGAAATGGATTATTTTATATTTTCGTATGTTATTTTTTTTCTCCATGACCTAATGTTAAATGCTGAATGCTTAATAAGGACACTTATTACATGAGGAGCAAGTGACAGAATATTTTTTTCATCTAGTTTCTAAATTTGGATAAAGAAGCTAGGATGAACAGCTGCAGTAACCCAAATAATTTTCCATTTCCATGAATCCCAAAGGCCCCCTGCATGTATTTAACATTCCTGAAATCCCTAATATTAAAAAAAGTGAATACACAGTTGTTCTTTTTTTTTTTAAAAAAATAGCAGCTTTATTGAGGTATAGGTGCACTAGGTGCGTGCTCAGTCGTGTCTGACTCTTTGTGACCCCACGGATTGTAGCCCACCAGGCTCCCCTGTCCATGGGATTTCCCAGGCAAGAATACTGGAGTGGGTTGCCATTTCCTTCTCCAGGGGAGCTCCCCAACCCAGGGATCGAGCCTGTGTCTCTGGCGTTTCCTGCATTGGCAGGCAGGTTCTTTACCACTGCGCCTCCTGGGAGGCCCATTTTTTGAGGTATACTCAGAATATAATAAACTCCATTGAATTTCCTTTGCACTTTTAAAAATAATTAATTGGCAGGTTTTTTTGCTGATCTGTTTCTTCTTTATTCTGGTCCATTGATCTTTGTGCCTGTTCCTTCAATAATGTCATGTTATTTTGATTATTGTAGCTTTGTAAATAGTCTTAAAATTGGGTAGTGTGCTTCTTCCAGTTTATTCTTCTTTTTCAAAATTGTTAGGGTTATACATTCCATATAAACTTTAAGCTTGCCTCCATTGACCTAAAAAGCTTGCTGGAATTATGATTGGAATTATGTTAAATATATTAATCAATTTGGGGACAATTGGCATCCTTACTATTTTGAATCTTCTAATCCACCAGCAGGATTATCTTTCCATTCATATAGATCCTTTTTTATTTCTTTAATCAGCATTTTGAGGTTTTCTGCATACAGATCTAGTACTTTTTTAATTTAAGATTTATACAGTCATCCTTTGGTATCTGTGTGAGATTAGTTTCCAGGACCTGCTGTTGATACCAAAATCCACAGATGCTCAGGTCCTATAATACGCCCTCCATATTTGCAGAATCTATATCTGTGGATTCAACCAACCACAAATCAGAAACAGAGTACATGAGATGGAGTTGGTTGAATCAGACAATGCAGAACCTGCAGATGGAGAAGGCTGACCATATATTTATTGAAAAAAAAATCTGCATAAGTGGACCTGCACAGTTCAAACCCATGTTGTTCAAAGGTTAACTATACTTAAGTATTTTGTTTTCTGGAGCTATTTTAGAAATGGTTATTTTTAAAAATTCATTGTCTAACTATTTTTTAGCATATAGAAATACATGTGATTTTGGGGTTTTGACTTTATATCTTGCAACCTTGCTAACCTCAAGAGTTATTTGTAGACTGTTTAGGAGTTTCTATATAAATAATAATGTCACCTGTGAATGGGGACTTCTTTCTTTCCAATCTGCCTTCCTCCCTCCTTCCGTCCCCCTCCCCTTTCTTTGTTTCATCTTATTGCACTGCTAGAACTACTAGTATAATGTTGAGTAAGAGTGGTGCAAGTGGACATCTTTCCATTATTCCCTATCACTGGTGGAAAGCATTCAGTCTTTCACCATGAAGTATAATGTTAATTGTAGGCTTTTTGTAAATTTTCTTCATCAGGTTGAGGAAGTTCTCTTTTCTTCCTAGTCTGCTGGGAGTTTTTGTCATGGTATTAAAATTCAACAAATGTTTTTTCTGTGTCAATTATATGATCATGTGAATTTTCTTCTTTAGTCTGTTAATGTGGTAGATTACATTTTTTTTTTAATATTAAACCAGCCTTACATTCCCAGTATCTATGTCACTTGATACTGGTATATTTTTCTTTTTATGTATTGCTGAGTTTTGTCTGTTAATATCACTTTGGGGACTTTTGCATCTATGCTGATGACAGATATTGTCCTGTAGTTTTATTTTCTTGTGATTTCCTTGTCTGGTTTTGGCATCAGCTTAATGCTGGCCTCGTAAAATCTATTTGGACATGTTTTCTCCTCATCTACTTTCTGGAATAGATTCCATAGAATTGATATTATTTCTTCTATAAATATTTAGTAGAATTCACAGCGAAATCATCTGGACCTAGAAACTTTAACTACAAGTTTAATTTCTTTAATATCTTGGAGACTATTCAGGTTATTGATTTCATCCGGGGTGAGTCTTAGTAGTTTGTAATTTTTGCGGAACTGGTCTACTTCATCCAGGTTGTTAAGGTTATGTGTAGTGTTGTACATAGTATCTGAAGCGAGATCCCCTGCTTTATTCCTGATATTGGTAGTTGCTTTCTTTGTCAGCCTTGCCAGAGTTGTATCAATTATATGAATATTTTCAGAGGACCACCTTTTCATTTGATTGATTTTTCTCTATTCTGTATTGTGTTGTTTTATTGATTTCTGCTTTTATGTTTATTATTCCTTCTTCCCTTGCCTTTATATTATTCTTCTTTATCTAATTTGTTAAGGTAGAAGCTGAGATTATTGTTTTGAGACCTTTTCTTTTTCCTAATATGAGTGTCCAGTGCTATAAATTTCCTGTAGGCTCCTGAGCAATAGTAAAAAATAAACCAAGCTAGGGAAAGACAGAGGACAAATACGACCCAGCAATCCCACTATTGGGCATGTACTGAGGAAGCCATAATTGAAAAAGACATATGTACCCCAATGTTCATTGCAGCACTATTTACAATAGCTAGGACATGGAAGCAACGTAGATGTCTGTTGACAGATGAATGGATAAGGAAATTGTGGTACGTAGACACAATGGACTTTTGGCCAGCTATATAAAGGAACTCATTTGAGTCAGTTCTAATGAGGTGGATGAACCTAGAGCCTGTTATACAGAGTGAAGTAAGTCAGAAAGGGAAAGACAAATACCGTATATTAGTGCATATGTATGGAATCTAGAAGGAGGGTACTGATGAACCTATTTGCAGGGCAGCCTGGAGATGCTGACATAGAGAACAGACTCATGGACACAGTGGGGGAAGGAGACAGAGGGATGATTTAAGAGAATAGCATAAAACATATACATTACCACGTGTGAAATAGATAGCCAGTGGGAGTTTGCTGTATGATGCAGGGCACCCAAAGCCAGTGCTCTGTGACAGCCTAGTGGGGTGGGAGGGGTTGGGGGGGTTCAAGAGGGAGGGGGCATATGTATACCTATGGCCGATTCATGTTGATATATGGCAAAACCATCACAATATTGTAATGTAATTACCCTCTGATTACAAAAAAAAAAAAAAAAAAAAAACATGGATGACCTCCCTACCCTCTTGAGACCACAGCTTCTCCACTGAGAAAGTTTCCCTTACCCAGAGTCTCAGGTGCCTGCTGGCCCATGTTGCTACTGCTATAGCTGCTGCTGCCATCTCTCCTGCCCATTGCTACAAGATTACTTGGGAACTGGGCCCCAAGACAACAAAGAAAGGAAACAAGCAAGCAAAACCTGGAGAATTTTCTCCACTCTCTGAGCATTAGAAATCATCTTTCCCACTCTTTGAGCCAGAGCTAGAGAGATTCTTCTAGAACTCTCTCTGCATCCAGTGTCCACTTGTGTATTCAGACTGACTTGAGTTCAGCCCAGTGGAACATCACCACCAATTCAGTGGTACTTCAAATTCTGCCTTCTTCTCCAGTCTACCCACTGATGTTTCCTTTTCAGAGTCCTTAGATAGCTATTCAGTGCATTTTGTTCAGGTTTTCAGTCGCATTCAATAGGAAAGAAGAGCTGTGGAGTATGATTACTCCAAATTACCCAGAATTGTAATCATGTGACCTGTTTTTCTAAAATTCCATGATCTTTTTGGTGCTGGCCACATAGACAATATTCTTTCTTCTTTCTTTTTCTCTTTTGTTTCTTCTTTTCTTTCTCTCCTGCATTTTCTTGACTGTGGTACCAAATAGATCATCAGACCTTGATAAATAACTTTTGACTTGACTTTGTTGCAGATGGTGAAAATTCTTTTGTATGAAGTTTTATAAAAATTATGATTTAGAGAAATGGTTGGAATACTTATTGGAAAACACTTTCTGCTTTCCAAAGATATAATTAATAGGATGAGAGAATAAAAGAATCATAATTTAAAGAGTAGAGAATACTGATCTTATGGAGTCACCCTGAAAGCACAATAGGATCATATATCTGTATCTGACACATGTATAAGTACTTTTTGTCCCTTTAAGCAAACCCAGTTCCATCCAAAGCTGTTTTCTCATGAGGTCATGACAACAAATATATGTTAATAATTAAAGGAACATAACCACGAAGGGCACCCCACTCCAGCACTCTTGCCTGGAAAATCCCATGGACGGAGGAGCCTGGTGGGCCACACTCCATGGGGTTGCGAAGAGTCGGACAAGACTCAGCGACTTCACTTTCACATTTCACTTTCATGCATTGGAGAAGGAAATGGCAACCCACTCCAGTGTTCTTGCCTGGAGAATCCCAGGGACGGGGGAGCCTTGTGGGCTGCGTCTATGGGGTCGCACAGAGTCGGACACGACTGAAGCGACTTAGCAGCAGCAGCAGCAGCAACCATGAGGGTGACTTTGCATTAAATCGTGTGTGTCCTCCTTTGCTTTATTAAATAGTTCATTGGAGCAGTGATTGAACAGTGCTGCCTTCAGTCTGAGTAATGGAAATTGTGGAATTGGGACAGAGTTAGTAAAACGTAATCTTTCATGCAGATGGGGCTTTTGGTAAACTTTTCAATTAATTGCTTTTCTTTGGGCACTTGTATTGGTGTCCTAAAACACTAAGCAGCTTTAAAACACAGTTATCTATATCTTATCTGAAAGCACAGACAATTATCTATAAAAGACTGGAGTGTGAAGAAGTGTGTGGCTTCTCTGTATGGGTCATGTACAAGGGTCCTAGCACAGTGGTTAGCTCAGCTCTTTCTTTTTTTGGCTGTGCCACACAGCATGCGGGATCTTAGTTCCCTGACCAGGGATCAAACCAGTGCCCACTGCAGTGGAAGTGTGGCATCTTAACCACTGGACTGCCAGGGAAGTCCCTACCCAAGCTATTTCTAATCATACATGAACTAGCCACACATCCTTATTTTGCATGGACATCCGAAATTGCCTGCAGCACAATTCCTCAGTGATAGCCAAGACTCAGAAAACAACATTCATGTTAACATTCAAGTTCTGTACAAAACATCCAGAAAAGAGCCAAATACTCCAATTTGATGAACTCTTTTGAAGTCTTGTGAACCAACATTGTTGACATGTAATTAATCATTAGCTTAGAAAAACACTTTCAGAATATAAATCAGGCTTGAAGTCTAAGATGGAATGATGCTCCTTTCCATCAGAGCATCTCACCCTGCTGTTTCAGATCCTCTCTTCTTTTCTCCAGCAACTGCCGTAAATCAGTCCCATCTCCCTCCTCATCTGTGTTCTTTTGCTTACACTCTTGAAATCAAGTCTTTCTCTCTGATGCAATGCCTGTGTCTTACTTTGAAAATCTGAGATAGAATGCACTGACTCCGTGCTTAAACAGGTGTGTGAGGTGGTGGGTCTGGCCATAGGCACACAGGTGGGTGGGAGCAGGGCTGGACGAGGCTTCCTAGCATGCCACTCCATTGTTTTACTCTGAATCTTCTAGAAAGGCACTGTTCTGATCTCAGAACCTCACCTCTGAAAACACTGCATTAGATTTTTAATCCACTCACAACTAAAGATACCACATCTAGTTTTTCATCTGCTCACAACTTTCCACACTTTTTTCTTTCTTTTTTTGGGGGGGCCGCGCTGCATAGCATGCAGGATCTTAGTTCCCTGACCAGGGGTTGAACCCATGCCTGGTGCAGTGGAAATGTGGAGTCCTAACCAGTGGACTGCCAGGGACATCCCTCTTTCCACATTAAAAATAATTTATTTACTTATTTTTAGCTGTGCTAGATCCTTGTTGCTGTGCAGGCTTTTTTCCCTCTGGTTGCAGAGAGCGGCAGCTACTCTCTAGTTGCAGTGTGCAGGCTTCCCGTTGTGGCTTCTCTTGTGGAGCATGGGCTCTAAGGCACTCAGGCCTCAGTAGCTGCAGCACTCAGCAGTTGCAGCTCCCAAGCTCTAGAGCATAGGCTCAATTAGTTGCTCCGCAGCATGTGGGATCTTCCTGGACCAGGGATCAAACCCATGTCTCCTGCGTTGGCAGGTAGATTCTTTACCACTGAGCCATCAGGAGAGCCCTACACTCTAAGTATATGAAAGGAAGTCACCTTGTGATGGTGTCAGAAGTCACGATCCTGTTCGTGATCCATTCCTTAATCTGAGTGCTTTGACCTGCGTGTCTTCAGTTTGAGACAAGTCATTGAACAATATACTTTTCTTTAAAACACTTGCAAAAAGTCTACAGGAGACCAGTGACTGGTGGTGGACAGGTTGGGAAAAGCATAAGAGGAGACCAGTAGCATAGGGCAGAAGCCCTAATTTTGTGTCTGGGCTTCCAAACTGAATATTCTGCTAATGCTCTTTATTGTGCAACAAGTCACCGCTCTCATCCATCTTAAAAATTCATTTTCCTCTTAAAGCCCTTTTATCCTGCTCTCCAGGGTACTTTGGCTTCCTGGCGCCTGCATAATCTTTGTACCATCAGCGCTGCTGAATCCTACTTTAAAAGACCCATTTGCTGTAGCTGAAAATCATAGCGATAATCATGCAGGGATCTTGGCCCCTACCCCAGGGTTCTTGCTTGTTTAATATTTGCTAACCAGCCAGGGCACATCTGGATTTATAGTTTCCCTGTGCGCCTGTGCTCTAAGGCTCCAATGTATATGTGAGAGGCTGTAGTTTATTTTCTAAATGGCAGCTCTGAGACTTCTTGTTTCTCTGCTGTTACATTGAATCTGAGATAGAGGAAATGCTTATTCGTTGAGGCTTCTCTCTCCCCCATCCCCCACGTTTCTTTTCCAGCAGAAGGGGCAGGAGACCAAGTGTGTAACCAACAGTGGATTGAAAGCCACAGCTCCATCCCTCCTCCTCAGGACTGATGGAATGATCCTTGTAGGTGTTCAGCACGCTTGCCTTTTTAGTCTTCCTCTCTCTGATGTTTAGAGTCGTCTTTTGTCTCTTCCTCTATCTTTCTGCCCATCTCTCCCTCCCCACATGTTGTTCTTCAATGACATCGGTTGATCTGGGGTCAGTGTGGGAGGCATTATTTAGTAGTCTAATTGCACCGAACCCTAGACTCTTAACCTTGGAAAGGGCCTTTAGGTCCCCAGCCCACTCCCCAGAGCAGGAACCCCCATCTTACTCAACCTGCCAGCATCCTCCACCCTTGTGGGAACACGTCCAGGCTTAGTGAGTTTTGATGGTATCTTAAGATGGTCTCGATGCCTTAGAAAACCCTGGCTCAAATGGAGCTGAAACCAGCCTCTGGATAACTTCCAGACATTGTCTCTGGTTTTCACTTTTGGAATTATACAGAGTGAGTCTCCTTGTCTCTATGTTGATCCAGGAGAAATCAAAACATAGGGATTCTATTTCCCTGAAGTCTCATTTTCTTCAGACTATAAATCTAAAGTTTCCTCACCTTTTAACAAACTTTATACTTTTTTGGTTACTTATTTACTTGCTGTGAAAGGTAGCCCACATTGGTCCTTTGGGGGGTTCTTCTTTCTAGCATCTTCTAGCATGTCAGTATTATTCTCAAGTGGCCTCAGGAAGGAGCCTAAATGGTATCCCCAGGTGCAGTTGGTTCAGTCTTCTGTGATTTAGTGTCTCTTGTCCTCTTCCTGGTCACTGTCACTGTCTCTTTTGTTTTCTTGGGTTGGCCAAAAAGTTCATTTGGGTTTTTCTGTAAGAAGCTACTTCATCTGTTAGCTCACAATCTGGGCAGCTAGCTGACCATTCTCTCCCAAGTCTGTCAGTTCTGCCCATACTGGGTCTGAAGAGCTTAAAAGGAAGAAGAATATAAGACTTCATAATCTTCTACGTGTCCAACTGGCTATTGCCTCTGATGATTTCTTCATCTGTACTTTTGTGTCCACTCATAGCCAGCGCTCTCCGCCCCCCAGCCCACCTCTGCATCCTCCTGCAGCCCAAGTGGACAGTTCCCACTCCTGGTGGCAGCTCTTCACCTCACATGTCCCTTTGTCTCAGAGACTCTGCCAGCAGGCTTTCTCCAGTGTTGTGGAACCTGACTTGGCAGAAGGTTCTAGAAAAATAGGTTTACCACCACTGGGGCCAGCCTTCTGCCTAGGCAGGGCAGGTGTCAGTAGACAAAGGCCTGAACTGCCGAGTCCCATTGCAGTTCCCCAGAGGGTCCCCCATGGGAGTGTGTCCCCATCAATCGCCCCTGGAAGCAGCCTGCACCTTAGTGCATCTTCATGGACTTTTCTATTTTTCTCCTTTGTCAATTTCCCTACTTCCACAATAGGCTTACTGGGATCACCTCCCCAGTGACCTACCTACATCATTATCTCAGGGCCTGTTTTTTGAGGAACACAACTAAGATCCTGTCCTCTGCAGCTCTGTATCATCTCCAAATTGTTGACTGAAAAAAAAAAAAAAAAAAGCACCACCTAAAAGTTGAGAATTATGCTTTACTTGGTGGATTTTTTTTCTTTCTTTTTTTTTTTGGTGGGGGCAGTAAGCCCAGATGACAGCTTGTTAGATTGCTCTGAGGGATTTTCCCCAAGAGGTAAGGGAGGAACCAGCATAAAGAAGAGTGTTTACAACAAAAGCCAAGTAGTTGAAACATCAAAAGATGCAAGAAACCAGATATCTCCAGGTAATGAATTTAGCACTTTTCTATGGGAAGATGTGAGAGTCTAGGCTCATGAAAATCATTCCTTAGATATGCACCTTACCCATCTAGGGGCAGTATCCTGCTTTTCTCCTGCTTGAGTCCCCTTAGGATGCACCGCTGGTGGCAGCTGCAGGGACTGAGGGTTTGATGGCTGCAACATCTTTTGTTTACTAATAAGGCAGGTGAAAATTTTCATCCACAAAATCTATTCTTAATTCTTCTCTTACTCATAGTCTACACAGAGCCCTATTGCACATCTCCTGACTGTTACACATCTGTGGCTTGTGAAATCTAGTGGGTCGTGCCAGCACTTTTGTAACACTTGAATAGAGTAGAAAATATAAGAGGGCATCATCACACCTTAAACATTGCCTTGCAGAACTTATTTTTCAGTCATATGAAGGTATGTGTGTAGTGACTTACAAGATAACATTTCTTTCTTAATGTGGGTTGCGGTCAAAAAAGTTGTAAAATCCCTGCTTTTACAAACACAATGTATAAATCAGTATTTTTTAGGGTATTTACAACCACTGAACATATTGCCATCCAGTCACAGGGATGTCAAGCGAGGGTGTATGGGTCTTGATGCAGACAAGATGCCCTGTATCAGAAGAGACATTCTCTTCAGTAAATGAAGGAAATGAGGCTAACCAAAGCGGATTCCAAAGTATCACCATTAAAAAAATAAAGACGATACATGTACCCCAATGTTCATAGCAGCACTATTTACAATAGCCAAGACATGGAAGTGTTTAAATGTCCATTGACAGATGAATGGATAAAAAATATGTGGTACATATATACAATGAGATATTACTCAGCCATTAAAAGAATGAAATAATGTCATTTGCAGCAACATGAATGAACCTAGAGATTATCAAACTAAGTGAAGTAAGACAGACAAAGACAAATATCATATGATATCACTTATATGTAGAATCTTAAAAAATGATACAAATGAACTTATATGCAAAACAGACCCACCTACACAGCAAACATATGGTTGCCAAAGGGAAAAGGGGAGGGGGAGGGATAAATTAGAAGTTTGGTATTAGCAGATACAAGCTATTATATATAAAATAGATAACCAACAAGGACATACTACATAGGACCAGGAACTCTACTCAATATCTTGTAATAACCTGTAAAGGAAAAGAATCTGAAAAAGAAATATATAAAACTGAATCACTGTGCTGTACATCTGAAATTAACATGATGCTGTGAATCAACTATACTTCAAAAAAACAAAAAACCTCCCTCCCAAATTCTTCCTATTTTTCTGTTTAATGATATGTTCTAAAATAAAGCCTAGGTTGGAGTTAGAATTTTCCCATCTGTAGCTTCCATAGTTTTATCTGTTTGAAACTTGCCCACCCTTCATCTTTGACATTTCTTTGGTTTTCTTTAATATTTCCATGATTACGAGGGATAATTGCAGTTGGCCCAATACATTCTTTCAGGCCCCGAAATGTAGTTTCCCTGAATCTGGACATGAGCTCAGGTAAGGCACCAGCTGGGGACTTACTGACCTTGTTTCAAGGCCCTTCTCTTAATACTTGGTTTTTCCTAGCTGGTGATGGTTCATCTGCATGGAGGTGACAGACACACACCAACTGAGAAATCTGGTTTTTGTCTGTGTATCTGTCCATGTATACACAGCTTCTCAAATAGTGTCAAATTCATCTTGATACTCTCATCACTTTGAAACTCCTCACTTAGATGAAAATATATGGAATCTGGGCAGTTTGTGTCCTCATAGGATGAACAAGATGTTGTCCTAGTCTAGTCGCTCTTTCATCAACTCTGCCATATGATCATGTTTCAGGCCTGGGTCCTGAGAGCCCCCCCTTAGCAGCAGCAGAGGGTCCACCCACCTGCCTGGGCTCTGGGTTTGCCCCACTCTCTGCCTCGTTCCCAAACTCATCCACTTCCTGCTTTCCATTCTTGACACTCTAGTTCTTTTCTCTATTGCTTTTTTGGGAAATAACTTTATGAAATAGTTGTAAAGTTAGCACTGGGCCATTGAAAAAATTCTGAGAAGACTGAAAAGCATAAAATAAAAAAAGGAAAATCAGATCTCATCTAATGTCTGGAGATAACCACTTTGAATATTGCTGTTTAGCTTTCTAGGCTTTTCTGAAAATCCCATGGATGGAGCAGCCTGGTAGGCTGCAGTCCATGGGTTCGCTAAGAGTTGGACACGACTGAGCGACTTCACTTTTACTTTTCACTTTCCTGCATTGGAGAAGGAAATGGCAACCCACTCCAGTGTTCTTGCGTGGAGAATCCCAGGGACGGGGGAGCCTGGTGGGCTGCCGTCTATGGAGTCGCACAGAGTCGGACACGACTGAAATGACTTAGCAGCACATTTGTTCAGTCACTACATCATGGCGGACTCTTTGCGAACCCATGGACTGCAGCACGCCAGGCTTCCCTGCCCTTCACCATCTCTCCAAGCTTGCTCAAACTTATGTCCATTGGGTCGGTGATGCTGTCTAACCATCTCATCCTCTGTTGCCCTCTTCTCCTTATGCCTTCAACCTTTCCCAGCATCAGGGAGTTTTCCAGTGAGTTGGCTCTTCGCATCAGGTGGCCAAAATGTTGGAAGGTCAGCTTCAGCATCAGTCCTTCCAATGAATATTCAGGGTTGATTTCCTTTAGGGTTGACTGGTTTGATCTCCTTGCAGTCCAAGGGACTCTCAAGAGTCTTCTCCAGCACCACAGTTCAAATGCATCAATTCTTCAGCGCTCAGCCTTCTTTATGGTGCAACTCTCACAATTAAAATGATGTTATTTATCCATCTATTTTGGGGTCTTTTTGAAATCTTAAAATTTGTGGTGGACATCTTTTCTTTCCAATTAGCATTGTGTCAGCAAAATGTTGACAGATGTTTCAAACACTCCGAGAAGTTGAAAGCATTTTTATCATGAACCAACATACGGTACCAACTAGGTTCTACAATGAACATTTTACTATACATGCTGCATTGCATATGTATCTACCCCTCCACTCACCAATACATGTAGTTCTGTTTGGTTTTGTGTTACCTTGCAGCTTGCCGTATCTTAGTTTCCTGACCAGAGATCAAGCCTGAGTCCTCAGCAGTGAAAGAGCCAAGTCTTAACCACTGGACTGCCAGGGAAGTCCCTTAATACATCTAGTTTTTAAATAAACTTCAGACTATAGACATGTGAACCCCCATGCTTTAATCTGCATACCAACTAAGCTCATTTCAATTACTGCTTTTTAAATCATTTAAAAAATTTTTTATTTATTTGTGGCTGTGCTGAGTCTTTGCTGCTCTGTGGACTTTAGTTGCAGCGAGCAGGGGCTACTCTTCATTGCAGTGCATGGGCTTCTCATTGTCGTGGTTTCTCTTGTAGAGCACAGGCTCTATGGTGTGCAGGCTCAATGGTTGTGGCACACGGGCTTAGTTGCTCCATGCCACGTTGAATTTTCCTGGACCAGGGGTCAAACCTATGTCTCCTGCATTGGCAGGTGGACTCTCTACTACTGAACCGCCAGGGGAGTCCCTTATCATCGTTTTTAATAACATATCACAATTTAACTAGCCCCCTTTTGATGGACTAGTACTTTCAACTTTTTGTTAGTATAAACACCATCACAGCAAACATCCTTGTTTATGTACACTTACCTAATTGTTTCCTTAGGATGACTTCTGGAAGTGGCTGCCTCAAGGTATATGTGTATTTTTAAAGATTTTTATGTGTATTACCAGTTTGCTTTTTGGAAAGAGTCTTCCCAATTGTCCATCAGTAAGTAATATATATGAATATTTCCCCATACTCACCAACACTAGATATTATCAATCTTTTAAAGTTTTTCTAGGGGAATTTCACTGGTGGTCCAGTGGTTAAAACTCTATGCTTCTAATGCAGGGGGCCCAGTTTTGATTCCTGGTCAAGGAACTACGATCTCACATGCCATGTGGTGTGGTCAAAACCAGAAAAAAGAAAGGAAACGTTTTCAAATCTGTTTGGGAAAATATAGTTTATGAATTTAATTTGTAAGCCTTTTCTGCTTTTATTCTTTCCCAAACTTCACATCCCTTCTCATTTTGCCATGGTGGTCAGTACTTCCTGTCTTCCTCTCCTGGTCAGTCTAGATTCAGAGCCCCCATCTTCCCACTGCAGAGATGGGAAGTTCCATTGTCTGCTCGGGTGACTTCATGGATTAGGCCCTGTCTCCATTTGATTCAGGGGGCTCCCCTGGTGGCTTAGATGATAAAGAATATGCCTGCAATGCAGGAGACCCAGGTTCAATCCCTGGGCCTGGAGAAGGATATGGCTACCCACTCCAAGATTCTTGCTTGGAAAATCCCATGTAGAGAGGAGTCTGGCGGGCTATAGTCAGTGGGGTCACAGAGTCAGACATGACTGAGGGACTAACACCCACCTGCCCATTTGACCCAGTTCTGTTGCTTGAGCCCCAAGAGGGCTTTTCTGTCCACTTGGATATACTGTCAGTCCCCCTTGCCCAGATTTATTTGACCCACCCAGAAAGTTTCTCTTGAGCATTGATCATGGCAATGGTAGGGTGTTGCTGCTGCTGCTAAGTCACTTCAGTCGTGTCCGACTCTGTGCGACCCCATAGATGGCAGCCCACCAGGCTCCCCCGTCCCTGGGATTCCCCAGGCAAGAACACTGGAGTGGGTTGCCATTTCCTTCTCTAATGCATAAAAGTGAAAAGTTAAAGTGAAGTCGCTCAGTCGTGTCCGACTCTTCACGACCCCATGGACTGCAGCCCACTAGGCTCCTCCGTCCATGGGATTTTCCAGGCAAGAGTACTGGAGTGGTGTGCCATTGGCTTACATACAAAGCAAGAAAAATTTTAAGTGGACTTTAAGGAAGAACTTCAGACTGTTCTATAGATAAAAGTTGAAAGCTGCTTGAGGTTAGGCTGGGATGTCTACATCTTCAAATTTTGAGTTTTCATCGAGACATACTGAGTCCTTGTTGTCTGCATCAGAGTATCTTCCCAGACCATTTCCAGATCTTAAGAGTCTCTCATTTTATTGACAAAACATGCTTTTTAGTTGAGGTCCAAATGGTCATTCTTAAGAACTTCAAGGATAAACAAGTTCTTGTCATTGCAAACAAACGAGAAACCAATGTAACAAACTTTTTGCATTGAAGACATTATAATTGCTTCAGTTTAAAAAAATGTTTGTTTTTAAATGAAACATTGAGTAGAACAAAAGAACATTTATTTAATATGGATAAAGTAATAAATAACCAAATCCTTCTGTGTTTACCAGCCAGTTTAATAAAAAGAACATTAGCGACATGAACATTAAGTGTTACCTTGAAGTCCTTGTTATGCTTCTCTTGGATTTGAGTCCTTCTGTCTCTTAAGAAGTAGCCAATATCTAACTCGGGGTTTATCATTCCTCTGGTGTTCTTTGTAGTATTACTGGAATATGTTTATCTCTCTAAAATGTATTATTTACGTTTGCAAGCTTTTGACCTTTGTGTAAATGAAGTCACACTGAATGCATTCTTTTGTAACTTGCTTTTTTCACTCAATATTAGATTCTTGAGATGTGTTCACATCGTTGCCTGTAGTTGTAGTTTGTTTCATCAAGTTACTATATAAAATCCCATTATATAAATATGCCATAATTTATTCATATTACTCTTGGTGTGCATTTGGGTTGTTGCTAGTTTTATAGGAAACAGTGCTTTTGGGAAGATCTTTGTTCATTTCTCTGGAACGATGTGCAGGAATGTCTCTAGAATAAATACTTGGGGGTGGAATGGCTGGATCATAATACATATATAACTTTGACTTTCTTCAATAATACCAAATAACTTACTAAGGAGACTGTACCCATTTAAACCACTATTGTGTGTTTTTACTGCTCAACATCCTTATCAGCACTTGATCATAGATTATCAAATGTTTACCAACTTGGTTTGATATGAAATGG
The DNA here is from genome assembly GCF_002263795.3 of Bos taurus. Classification (NCBI taxonomy): domain Eukaryota; kingdom Metazoa; phylum Chordata; class Mammalia; order Artiodactyla; family Bovidae; genus Bos; species Bos taurus. The sequence continues at coordinate 105,092,551 of NC_037357.1, forward strand.
AATCCCAGGGGTTTTCATTATTATTATTGAGATTTTAGTAATAATAGCCATAATAATGTGGTTATGGATTCTCATGGGAGAATTTTTTTTTGTCTTCCACTCAATGCCAGTGTACAAGACAAAACCTTTTCTTTGTAGTCCCACTACACGAGGTAGATTTGTTTCTAGTTCACTCTTTACACTGAGTGTGTAGACCTTTAATATATTAGCTTTATGTAGGGGGTAGTGAGGGGAGGTAGGAGGTCTCCTTTGAAACTGCCAATCTTGAGTGGTCCCTGGAGTTTGTCTTCTGAACCTAAATCTTCACTGGTCTCTGGATATCAAAGCTCAGTTTTGGTAGTTTCCCTTAAAAGGGAAAGTGAACCTCAGTAACTGCTTACCCCAGGTTCCCACTTCTGCAATGATTTTGGCCTCTGAGTATTTGTTACTTTTTTGAAAACTCAAAGTGGATGCTCCCCAAATTTTTGTTTAATTTCTCCAGAATTTTTAGCTGACTTGTGTGTGAGCACAGTCAGGTTACAGTGGCTCCCACACTGCCTGAAATCGAGTCCTAATTGCTTGGCTTTGAAATTGCTTCTCTTTCCAAACAGCAGTTATTTTTTAAATGTATTCATGGAATTAGACTAGAGCAATCTGGTCATTTAATGAGTTGAAGGACACTCGTACCTCCTCAACCCTCACTCCCCTTCCTCAGATTCAGAAACTAGAAAATTCTTAGTGGAGATAGCCACCCCATCACTTGTTCAAGATTTTACAATAAAACGAAGAGCTGTCTTTTGCTAACATTTGAGAATTTCTGCATGTGTTCACCAAGGGAGGAGAGTAACAGACTGTCTACGCTGTTTCCTATTTTCTGCTTGCGTTAATTTTTCATTTGCAATTCCTTCTTCAGCAGTTCACGGAAGAGCAATAGTTCTCAGAGACTTCAGTTTCATGCTCTAAAAATGCTCCTGGTTTACTCTATCTACCTGGGCATCCTTAATAATGAAAAAGATCCACACCCAATTTGATTTTGCTGTGTAGACTTTGAATATGACATGACTACTAGACATCAAGAAAAGCTTTCAAAGACCAATACCAATCAAAACTTTTGTAAGGGATGCATAATAGTGTGTTTGTATTTTTCCTTCTTTTTGGATAGAGTACATGGATTAAATGAAATCCTTTTTCTGTTTGTTTTTTCTTCTTTTTTAAAAAAAATGAAAAATTGAGGAAGCATAGTTGATTTACAGTGTTGTGTTAATTTCTGGTGTACAGCAAAGTGATTTGGTTATACATATAGACATTCTTTTCTATATTCTTTTCCATTATGGCTTATCACAAAATATTGAATATAGTTCCTTGTGCTATACAGTAGGACCTTGTTGTTTATCCACTCTGCATATAATAGTTTGCGTCTGGTAATCCCTAACTTCCACTTCATCCCTCCCCCACCCCTCCCTTGGCGCTCACAAGTCTGTTCTCCATCCGTGAGTCTGTTTCCATTTCGTAAATAAGTTCATTTGTGTTATATTTTAGATTCTATACAGAAGTGATAGCATTTGGTATTTTTCTTTGTCTGACTTCGCTTAGTATGATAATCTCTAGGTCCACCCATGTTGTTGCAAATGGAAGTCTTTTTATTCTTTTTTTATGGCTGAGTATTATTCCATTGTGTACATGTACCACACTTTGTTTATCCATTCATCTGTCAGTGGACATTTAGATTGCTTCCATGTTTTGACTATTGCGAATAGTGCTGCTATGAATATAGGGATGCCTGTATCTTTTTTTTTTTTTTAATGTATTTTTATTTACCTATGCTGGTTCTTAGTTGCAGCACGTGGGATCTAGTTCCTTGATGAGGATTGAGCCTGCGCCCCCTGCATTGGGAGCTCAGAGTCTTAACCACTAGACTATCAGGGAAGTCCCACGTGTCTCTTTATGAATTAAATTTTCTCTGGCTATATGCCCAGGAATGGGATTGCTGGATCATATGGTAGCTGTATATTTAGTTTTTTAAGGAACATCCATTCTGTTCTCCATGCTGGCTGCACCAATTTATATTCCCATCACCAGTGTAGGAAGGTTCCCTTTCCTCTACACCCTCTCTAGCATTACGTGAAATCCTTTATGGAAATCACCCAGGGTAGTGCCTGGGGAAGTATCTATCCACTAAGCAGGAAGTCCTGCTTCCCCCTTACAAGCCGTAGGCCCCTGTGTTTGGACTCAGGGGTGTCTACTTTGGCCAGTAAAACCAAATAAAGGGGTGCTGCCCAGAGCTTCTGCATGATGAAAGGTTGGAGATGTCACTGCGACTTCATTTACCTTTAATTTGACTGTTTCCTTCTTACCCTGGACTTGTGTCTGCTCATCGGAGTGCTGGAAAATTGCACAGAAAGACATGGCTTGGCCAAGTTCACTTAAGGGTGTATACTTCCTTTTCTACTGGCCCAGGGTTTCTGAGAATTGGCTTCAACCCTGCAAATAGCGACTTGACCAGCTCCACCAGTCCGCATTCTCCAGACAGTCTTGCCTTGACCCTGGGGCTTACTGATGTTTTGAGGTTCTGGAGGAAGAACAAAGGGAACTTGTCACTACAGGCCCTTCTCCAGCAAGAAGCTGGGCAGGGGCCAATGTGCCTCAAGCTCCTGTATTGACAAGTTGCAGCATCCTTGAGAGCAGCCAAGACATAAAAATGCTAATTTGTGTTTGCATCTGGAATTTCTGAGCTTTCAGTTCTTGGACCAGAGGACTGTCAATAAAGAGAAACCAGGATACACATATAAATGTCCATATCCGTATTAGTCTCTTTGTTAGACTCTAGGTCAGCAGATCAAGACTGTCAAGTAGCTGGATGACTGTACTAGGAAGAGAAGGAGCCTGAATGCCATGTCCCAGCATGGGGGTGGGGAGCAGCAAATGTGGGATATAGTAGGCGCTGGAGAGAGAATGCCCTTCCCTTTTAGTGTGTACTGAGTCACCCCCAGGCACACCTAGGGTTTGACTACATAATGACTTAAAAGGGCTCTTATGGACTCTCCTGGGGATCTGATTACCAATTAGAAGATGATTTCCAAGGGAAAGCCAAGTTCAAGTTACAGGCAACTAATTTATAAATGCACGTTTGGGACACTGCCAGCTATGTGTGAGAGGCATTTGGGCTTCCCTGTCATCATTGCCTTGAAATCCTGGCAGGTGTACCAGACACCCTGTGCTTCTCTGGCCTCTCTGTGGACAAGGAGCTGCATAAGGTACTTGTTGAGTAATACTAAAAGTTCCTTGATCCAGTATACCACTCCAATTGCCTATTCTGCTATCTGAAGTTTTCCCCATGAGAATCTGGAGTTTCCACAATGAAAAGGAAGCCATTTGGGGAACCCTTTATATAATTGGTTGTGTTAAGGCATTATGTAAATATGAGAACGGATCCATGCCTTAATTGATATGGATAGCAAAGATTATAAGCTTTTAAAAAATTATTTAATTAATTAAATCAGTTGATTATTAATTTGGAATTCCTAGATCAGTCATGTTATGCAGTTATTTTCAAATTCTTTTGAGTGCTACCAGCAGTAAGAAATATATTGTACATCACAGTCCAGAACACACACACAGTGTGTCATCGAATCTAAAACTCCATTGGTTGTCAGTGGCATCCTTGTTTTCGGTACCACTAAGAAAGATAGAAGTGGTGCCAATTAAAGTACACATTCCATTAAATTATAAAGGTCATCATTATTTCAGAGAAATTAAAATGTAAAACTGCCTTTTTAGATCAATGAAATATTTATACATATATATATATATATATAATTATATTACTGAACCAGAAGTTTCATAAACTTTTATATATAGTAACTTTTTTTTTCTCATTCTGATCTAATGTATTTTATTTAAAATAAAGCTGGCACTTCCCTTGTGATCCAGTGGCTGAGGCTCCACAATTCAATGCAGGGGGCCTGGGTTCTAGTGGTCTAGTTCCGTTGTCAGGGAACTAGATTCCACATGCCACAACTAAAACAGAGATCCCACGTGCTGCAGTGAGGGTTGAAAATCCGAGTGCCCCAACTGAGACCTGGTGCAGCCAAATAAATAAGTAAGAGAAATATTTAATAAAATAAAACTGATCCCACTAAATTTTTTGAACAGCACACTGAAAGTGAAAGTGTTAGTCACTCAGTCGTGTTCAACACTTTGCAACGCCATGAACAGTAGCCCCCCAGGCTCCTCTGTCCATGGAATTCTCTAAGCAAGAATACTGGAGTGGGTAGCCATGCCCTCCTCCAGGGGATCTTCCAAACCCAGGGATCGAACCCCAGTCTCCTGCACTTTAGGCAGATTCTTTGCTGTCTGAGCCACCAGAGAACAGCACACTAAGGTATTTTAAACCTGAGCTACACTATTGTTTTGAAATAAGGAATCAGAGGTGATATTCTGAGGCTGATTTCTTATCCCAGACTGGATGTTGTGATACATCTTTTGGTCATTCATTTCATTCAAATGTGAATTGATGGCCTATTGCTTAAGTCAGCCCTCTTGATGGTAAGTGACAGAAACCCATCTTGAACTAGTTTTGGCAGAAGGGAGATTTTGTTTTCTATCAGGTCAGGGGTATGCTGGTGGGCCCAAGTTATAGTGGAACCAAGGGCTCAAGAATTATGAGGTCGCTCTTTCTCTGTATCCTCTACCTGTCCCTTCTTGTCTGTAATTATTTGATTCCCTTGGATAAGCATCGTCTACAAGACTTAACCTTTGTCATTGACAATGACAGGGCTCATAGCTTCCTTTAACCACTAGATTTTACTTTTACTGGATTTTACCACCAGAAAAAAATCCTCTGAAGGATCTGATTGTCCCAGCTTGATTGCTGTGATTGTCCCTGTGGTCAGGGGATGGGATCAAGCCATCTCCACTAGGAGCATGTGGGTAGTATGGGGGAATGTTACAGTTCCCCCAAAGGAGGGGGCCTGTTTCCTTCAGAAGAACACAGGGGATGTCCATCACACCCAGAGAAAGGGTAGCAGCAGGCACTGTGTCCTGGGGTTTAGCCACTCCCCAGAGGTATTACACAAGGCCTGCAGATGATCATTTTGGAACCCAGAATTGCCATCAGTTCAGTTCCACCTTCTTTTTTCCCCAGAGCTTGAGCCTCCCCATGAAGATAATAATAACTGAAAGCAGCCAGTGTGTGACTGTCAGTTCAAGGACACTGGGCAGAAAATCATGCTTTCAAAATTCAAGAGGAAAACTATCCCTGAAAGAAACCTTCCTATTAATACTTCCCATCACAGCAGAGCTGGCTAAATATATAGTGCATGAAAGGCTTCAAGTGAAATCCAGGTTTTCATCCTTGGATGCTGGTGTTCCATCCTTTGTCAGGGAACCAGAGAATGTTCCAGAAGGATGAAGCCTCAGGTTTCAGCTGAACAGGGCGCAGCCTATCACAGGCAATCCTGTGATGTTCATTGAAGGACTATTTTCTAGCAGTGTTCTTCCTCACATCTCTCTTTCTCTCTCCCTCTCCCTGCCCACCTCCAGTCTTATGTGTCTCCCCTTAATCTACATTTTATCATTCTATAGCCATGCAGTTAAAAGGCTTGCTGCCTACTATCCTCAGTACACACTGCTGCAGTTTTCTTTTCTTAGTATCTCTCTTAACTGAATCTTGTTCTTTTCAGTTTTGCTACAATGTGCCGGAATTTTGTAAATTATACCACCAGTTTACTGCCAAGAATGATATGCCGGTTGCAGCTTTATTTGGGCAGCTTTTCTGAATCTTAAATACCGTATCTGTTTCTGTAAGTATAGCCTTCACTCAGGGAGATGGTGTTTCACTTTGATGCTGGTGGAACAGCTCCAGCAGATCAGGGGTGTGTAGACAAATGTCTCAAGGGAAAAAAGCCTTTTAAGGTACTCTAGATGGAGTGGCACTTTGTTCACTGAGGCTGTAAGAAAGTAAGGATATGTCTTCCAGATCCTCTCAATGAAACAACAGAGAAGAGTTTATGTCTATGAGATTTGTGGATGTAGCTTTTGTCTAATGGAGTGAATTCCAAGAAGATTCACAGGAGACCCACAAATTTCTTGATAAGTTTTATATTTGGAAATATTACCAACATAACTTCCTTGAGAAGTTTCATGTCTGCTTGGGAAGATAGAACTTACACCCGATTGAAATAACTTCTGAAAAATCAAAATATAAGATCAGTGCTCATTCAAAAATGAGAACAGGGCATATCAGTGTGAATAGACTTTAACGTGAAAATTAGAAAAGACCAACTAGAGGGGCTAGGCTTCAAAATAGCTTTTAAATTAGGAAAGGGGCTGAGAGGAGACGGAGGGCTTTTCAGATGGGTCGTGTAAAGGCATGAAGATAGAAACAAGAAGTTGTGAAATGGCACAAGATTTATGGTCATAGGAGTTCGTTCAATCCTGTGTGCCTTGCAATTGACATTCACTTCATTCTGAGCTGAGAGGTTCATGAACAAGGTACTGAAGGGTTGCTGCCCTCCTGACCTATATATTCTAGTCCCTGAATGATATCTCCCTCATGGGAGGCAATGGAATTGAAAGAATCTGGTGAAGTTAAGAGTCATGTGCCATGCTCCTTGTTTATTATCAGTTGGAGGAGGAGGAGGTCATGTCAATTGCCTCAACTGGACAACCTGCCCATTTCGGCCTACACCCATGACTGCCATCCAGGATAGAAGGCCCTACACCCATGTCAGCCTTACTCAACTCAAGCAAAATTGCTTGACTACTGTGATTCCAACTAGAGATTGACTACAGGAATGTTTGGACGAAGCATAATTTAAAAATGTGTACTGCACTCTTCTCCCCACTCCTGTCACTCCGTTTTACACTGAGGAAACCAGAAGGGAAAGAGACACGTGTACCCCAATGTTCATCGCAGCACTGTTTATAATAGCCAGGACATTGAAGCAACCTAGATGTCCATCAGCAGATGAATGGATAAGAAAGCTGTGGTACATATACACAGTGGAGTATTACTCAGCCATTAAAAAGAATACATTTGAATCAGTTCTAATGAGGTGGATGAAACTGGAGCCTATCATACAGAGTGAAGTAAGCCAGAAAGAAAAACACCAATACAGTATACTAACGCATATATATGGAATTTAGAAAGATGGTAACAATAACCCTGTGTACGAGACGGCAAAAGAGACACTGATGTATAGAACAGTCTTATGGACTCTGTGGGAGAGGGAGAGGGTGGGGAGATTTGGGAGAATGGCATTGAAGCATGTATAATATCATGTATGAAATGAGTCGCCAGTCCAGGTTCGATGCACGATGCTGGATGCTTGGGGCTGGTGCACTGGGATGACCCAGAGGGATGGTATGGGGAGGGAGGAGGGAGGAGGGTTCAGGATGGGGAACACATGTATACCTGTGGCGGATTCATTTTGATATTTGGCAAAACTAACACAATATTGTAAAGTTTAAAAATAAAATAAAATTTAAAGAAGAAGAAGAAGAAAACTGAGGCTGAGCAAAGGATACACTGGCTTCCCCAGTTAAGACCATACAGTGAGTGGAGGAGCTAGAACTTAATTGCAGGGCTCTTTCAATTACATCTCACCAGAGAGGATAGCCATGGGCAAATGAGGAAATTCGGTCCCTGCTTGGCTTTTTATGGGCTAGAACATCCATGTCCTGAGCAAATCATGGCAAAACAAAGGCTTCCATCACTGTCCCCAGTAACTTTTCTTGTATGGTCAGATATCTTCATCTGGCGGGAAGGAAGAAAGAATTAACTCGACAAGGCTATCATTACCCATGGGTTTTCCTAAAAATTCTGAATCTGTTTTTCCAATTATTTTGACTAAGACCCATAGGAAGAAATACATACTGTGACCTACTATTTGGGAGAATATAGTATTTATTGTCCAATCAGAACACTTGAAAGTGAGGGAGTGCTAATGATAATCATGCCAGGACAACAGACATAAAATCTAACTGTCTCATGCAAACTGGGGACACCCTCGTACAGCACACCTAGATAATTGAAAAGTAGTATTTAGTCTTAATATGTGCAATGAACCCTGACATTTTCAATTCTAGTCTATTTCACTGTAAAAACACTAATTCAGTTCAGTTCAGTCACTTAGTCGTGTCCGACTCTTTGCGACCCCATGAATTGCAGCATACCAGGCCTCCCTGTCCATCACCAACTCCCGGAGTTCACTCAGACTCACGTCCATCGAGTCAGTGATGCCATCCAACCATCTCATCCTCTGTCGTCCCCTACTCCTCCTGCCCCCAATCCCTCCCAGCATCAGAGTCTTTTCCAATGAGTCAACTCTTTGCATGAGGTGGCCAAAGTACTGGAGTTTCAGCTTTAGCATCAGTCCTTCCAATGAACACCCAGGACTGATCTCCTTTAGGATGGACTGGTTGGATCTCCTTGCAGTCCAAGGGACTCTCAAGAGTCTTCTCCAGCACCACAGTTCAAAAGCATCAATTCTTCAGCACTCCGCTTTCTTCACAGTCCAATTCTCACATCCATACATGACCACTGGAAAAACCATAGCCTTGACTAGACGGACCTTTGTTGGCAAAGTAATGTCTCTGCTTTTGAATATGCTATCTAGGTTGGTCATAACTTTTCTTCCAAGGAGTAAGGGTCTTTTAATTTCATGGCTGCAGTCACCATCTGCAGTGATTTTGGAGCCCCCCAAAATAAAGTCTGAGACTGTTTCTGCTGTTTCCCCATCTATTTGCCATGAATTGATGGGACTGGATGCCATGATCTTCGTTTTCTGAATGTTGAACTTTAAGCCAACTTTTTCACTCTCCACTTTGACTTTCATCAAAAGGCTTTTTAGTTCCTCTTCACTTTCTGCCATAAGGGTGGTGTCATCTGCATATCTGAGGTTATTGATATTTCTCCTGGCAATCTTGATTCCAGCTTGTGCTTCTTCCAGCCCAGCGTTTCTCATGATGTTCTCTGCATATAAGTTAAATAAGCAGGGTGACAATATACAGCCTTGATGTACTCCTTTTCCTATTTGGAACCAGTCTGTTGTTCCATGTCCAGTTCTAACTGTTGCTTCCTGACCTGCATATAGGTTTCTCAAGAGGCAGGTCAGGTGGTCTGGTATTCCCATCTCTTTCAGGATTTTCCACAGTTTATTGTGATCCACACAGTCAAAGGCTTTGGCATAGTCAATAAAGCAGAAATAGATGTTTTTCTGGAACTCTCTTGCTTTTTTGATGATCCAGCAGATGTTGGCAATTTGATCTCTGGTTCCTCTGCCTTTTCTAAAACCAGCTTGAACATCTGGAAGTTCACGGTTCACGTGAACACTGATTATGACCCATTAAATTGAGTCAAAAGTTTGAAACATGCTACTCTAGTTGATTGTTGCTACATGTGAGGGGTTTGGGATAGTGATGGAGAGGGGAAAAGGGGATGTGGTGAAGTGAATGTCTGAGATGGACCATGGACTTGTCCCATCTGAATATTTTGGCAAACATTTTCCTCCAGGACAAATACTAGTAATAAACATTGCATCCAACTTATTCCCCATGATTAGCAAAAAGTTTATTTAGATTGATCTTTCTGGCTCTCCTTGTTCCGCTCAGAACAAGCATCTTCTCTGTGTACTTCCCCCACCCCCTTTTCTTACCATTGGGCTTCAAAATATTTTTTATTTGACTGTGCTGGGTCTTTGTTGTGGCATGTGGAATCTTTAGTTGTGGCGTGTGGGATCTAGTTCCCTGACCAGGGATCAAACCTACGCCCCCTGCACTGTGAGAGTGGAGTTTTAGCCACTGGACCACCAGGGAAGTCCCACCCTTGGGCTTTTGTCTCTTGGTCTGCTCCTGATTTAGAAGTGTAAACTTCCAAGAAAGAGTTTCTCATTTACAGTGTCTGGCCCCTCTGTGTACTTGCTCCTATGTTTTGGAGTTGAATGATCTTGAAAAGCTAAATTTTCTCCTCTGCTCCCTTCCTTCAAAAATACACATTTATACACAACTCCTGGACATCTCTCCCCTGTCTTGAGACTTTGCCAGGACATAACAGAGCAAGTCTTCCTACCAGTCAGGCATGAAACTCACACCTGGGCTTCTTCAATCAATGGTCCCCGATATATTAGGACTTTCTGGGTAAGAAGCTCTTGGAAATTACCCATGTAGGAGAGAAGAGTTACCAGTCTACCCTCTGTCCACTCTTCTTCAGGTCTACTAAAATGTTTGAGCACTTGTATGTGTCAATAAGAGCCACAGAATGCGAGAGACTCAGGAATAATACTTCACAGAAGTAAAAAGAACTTTCTGTAGACCCCCATTTTGTAAGGATCTTTAGGACATGGAGATGCATAGAGAACCACAGGGGTTTTCCTGCCTCGAAGGCTAAACTATGGTAATATCTTGAAACTGAGAGTCACTTTTTCCTAAAGCAGATTTTATCATCTGATCATACGAATTCATAAACTAAACTTGACAGCAGTTTATTTTACTAGAGAGGATTGAGTATGTGACTTTTCCTGGTATTATTAAATTGAATGTATATATACATATATTGTTTCTAAATCATAAATCATTCAAGATGGTTTAGACATAGGAATTTAAAAACAAAACTTTGGTGGCATTAGGATTCCTAACTATGCTTAATGCTTTAAAAAAAAATTATTGAAAAACATACCAGCCCAGATATGTTTGTCTTTTTTTTTTTTTTTTTTTTACCAGAAGCTCATTTACATGCATAGCAGCTCAAGGGGTGTGTGTGTGTGTGTGTGTGTGTGTGTGTTTGTGTGTGTGTGTGTGTGTGTTACTCAGTTGTGTCCAAATCTTTGTGACCGCATGGACTGTAGCCTGCCGGGCTCTTTTTGTCCATGGAATTCTCCAGGCAAGAATACTGGAGTGGGTTGCCATTCTTTTCTCCAGGGGATCTTCCCGACCAAGGAATCGAACCCAAGTCTCCTGCATTGCAGGTGGATTCTTTACCATCTGAGCTACCAGGGAAGCCCAGCAACTTAAGGTAGTAAAAGCCTAAAATAATATGTACTAAATCAAATAGAAAATGTGATTATGAACCATCAAATGAGGAGTTTGTAAAACAAACCAAGAATAATTGTTTGTTTGAGGCCAATTGCAGTATTTGAGTTTTAGGGAGATTCAGCTGCTATCTTACCTTGGTTCCCTAGAAGCAGAGCCTGTGACTTGCAGGGGGACTGCTCTCAGAGAAAAGCTGTCAGTGAGGAGGGGAAGGGAAAAAGACCCAATCAGGATACAGTCTCAGGTAAAATCTAGCACCACAAAGTGCTCAGGAGCATAAATCCTGCAGGTTTGTACTTCCACCACCACCCCCACCCCGCCTTTTTTTTGTTTTTAAACCAAATACTGCTTATATCAGAATTTGTATAGATTGCAATTTGGTCATGGCTTAGCTGGCTCAAGTTTTCTCAAGAGGTTCCAATCAAGTTGTTGCTTTGGCCTGAGGTTTCATCTGAAGGCTCGATGTGTGTGTGTTTCATCTGAAGGCTCGGTGTGTGTGTGTGTGTGTGTGTGTGTGTGTGTGTGTGTGTGTGTGTGTGTGTAGATCTTCCAACCTTATTCACATGACTATTGGCAGGCTTTGGTTCCTCACCACATGGGCTTCCTCACCACATGGGCTTCCTCATAGGACTCCATCATGACTCGGCAGCCAGCATACTCTGGGATGAATGACCCAAGAAATAACTGAGAGCATGTCCAAATGGAAACCACAGTCTTTTTATAAGTCCACCTCAGAAGAGATATGACATCCCTTCTGCCATATTCTTTTCATTAGAAGCAAAGTCAATAATTCCATTCCACATTTTAAAGGAGGGAGTTATACAAAGGAGTGAGTTCCTGGAGATAAGGGATCACTTGGAGGTTGCATGTCACAGTCTACCCTCTGGCACCCAATGATCCATGTCCTTGCCACATGTAAAATATACTCACCCCCTCCCAAGGTCCCTAAAAGTCTTATTCCATCGCAGCATCAGCTCAAAACCTTATTAAATGTACTAAAAGTTAGCAACTTCTCCCCAGAAAGTATATTCATGTACCAGACAGTATGTCCAATTACAAGAGGTTCACGGACTCCCGCAAAGCCCTTCCACTGATCCTCTAGGAGGCCAGGGCCTCAGATAAGAATCTCTACTGCAAACTGAATTTGATTTTCCCATTGACTTTCAGCCTACACTTGATGATGAAATTTATATTTACTATTAAATATGATGACTTCTGATAATAAAATTATATTTAGAATAAAGATGATGAGAAAACAAAAAGTTCTGACAAAACATTAAGAATGTATAGCTGTCTTCAAAAGAAGTTAAAAAAATAAACCCAACCCTTTGAACTAAAACTTTAACACAGAACCAGCAAATCTGTCAACTTGCATCATGTATCACAGTCAATAAAGGAATATGGTTTAGCAGATTGGCCACTTCTTCCATTGGTCTTGAATGCTCCCTGTATTCCCCACTGTCACAGTGAAAAAAAATTTTGGGGCGATGAGCACTCTAGTAGCCTTTTAAATCTAAATTCCTGGTGTAATTCTAATACGTATGATAGATATTTCTTAAAAATGAGTTTGTTGACTCAATGATATTAACTACCTAACAGGCCAGGAAGACCCTTCTTTGAACTTCATAAAAAAGGAGTGACTACTTCTTTGCAAATCTGTTAATTTAGATGAAGTTTCTGCAAGGACAGCAGAATTATAAATGGAATTGGCTCCAGGTATGGCTAAGGGACAGAATTGGACATGGCACCGAGCACCGAGTTTCTGATTTCTGAGCCAGTGTAGAATTTGTATTTGTGTGGAAGAAGCACTGAAGCATTTTTTCCAAAGAGTGGTCATGTGAACCATATGAGGACTTATTAATAGTTGCCATAATAAAACCTCAATTAACCAGAATTCTAAAGGGAACAGCCTTTTGTAAATAAAGAACAGTTTGCTAGGAAACCTCCCTCTCTCCCTGCCAACCTCTCTCTCTCTCTCTCTATTCCTTTCTATTTTAACCCTGTGGAAAATCTTTTTCTAATATGTGTGAATCTCCTTTGCTATTTTAGTAAGCTTTAGTGAGTACCATCTTCTGAACATAATTAGTCAGGGGGCTTCCCTGATAGCTCAGTTGGTAAAGAATCTGCCTGCAATGCAGGAGACCCTGGTTCGATTCCTGGGTCAGGAAGATCCACTGGAGAAGGCATAGGCTACCCACTCCAGTATTCTTGGGCTTCCCTTGTGGCTCAGCTGGTAAAGAATCCACCTGCAATGTGGGAGACCTGGGTTTGATCCCTGGGTTGGGAAGATCCTCTGGAGAAGGGAAAGGCTACCCACTCCAATATTCTGGCCTGGAGAATTCCATGGACTATATATAGTCCATGGGGTCACAAAGAGTTGGATACAACTAAGTGACTTTCACTTTCACTTTGATCTTACTATATCCTTTATGACAACCATTTTGTAGACTGGTCATCATTTTTTATAGAAGTTGATATATGAGTTTAGGCTGAATATAAACTGGGAATTTGGGGGAATATCCATTTATTTTGTTTTCTCTGATCTCTTATCAATAATAGGCAGTAAATTCCCTGTTCATTTGTGAATCAGTTTGAATGCATTCAGCTTGCAAGTAACAAACAATGCTATTCATAGCAGTTTAAATTGAAAGGGCATTTAGTATTGACCTAGCAAAAAGTAGGGAATGGCAACCTACTCCAGTATTCTTGTTTAGAAAATCTCATGCACAGAGGAGCCTGGCATGCTACAGTCCATGGGATTGCAAAGAGTCGGATTCAACTGAGCGACTAAACAACAACAGACGTGAAGTATAGAGGTAAGATGTCTAGGGTTGATTTAGTAGGCCAATATAGTCATCACAGACCCCATATTCTTTTTATCCTTCCACTGTACCATCTTCAGCTGAAAATCTTAAGTCCTGAGACATCTTATCTCATGGTTACAAAGTGGCTGCTATAGCTTTAGGTATTTATCCTTACACAGTCGCTCCCAAAGAAGGAAAAGAGAAACGAGGGCAAAATTATCTTCTCTCTGTGGCTTCTTTCCTTTATCAGGGAGAAAGTCTTTCCCATAAACCTTGTTCTCCTTAAGCAGACTTCTTTGTGGTTGTCATCTGCCAATGCCAGCTTTCTTGCCTATCTCTGCAACATTTATTGGCAAAGAGGAATTTCTGACTTACAGTCATCATGGCTCAAGGTAGAAAGAGATTAATTAGTGGGTTGTAATCTAAATGGGGCTTCCCAGGTGGCACTGTAGTAAAGAATTTGCCTGCCAGTGCAGGGGACACAGGAGAAGCAAGTTTTATCCCTGGGTCGGGAAGATCCCCTGGAGGAGGACATGGCAACCCACTATAGTATTCTTGCCTGGGAAATCCCATGGACAGAGACGCCTGGCGAGCTACAGTCCATGGGGTCACAAAGAGTTGGACAGGACTGAGCATGTATGCACAGTCTAAATGGAGGTGGATGTACCATTATAAGTGAGTTACTAATCAAAGTAATCTCTGCCAGGATTCTGAATTGACATCTTCTGAACTGTCTGCCTTGCGGTCTCTAAGTAAAATCAGTAGTGAGAATGCCTGGTTTCAGGTTTGAGTACCTATCCAAAGAAACCAATGAACAGAAGAGCTGCTTTACTGTGCCCGGGAGACTGCTTTCTTGTGGGTGATGATGCAAACCATCCTTATATCTCCTTTTAGCTCATTATAAAGACTTGTCTCATGGTGTAACCTAGAGGGCTCCTTTCTCTAGGCAAACATCTACCACTTTTCAAATGACACCAGAGTTGAGCTTGTCATCTTAAGTTGAATGTGTGGTTTAACAATGCATGTGGTTTATCCCTGACACCCCTGGAGGCAGGGTCAAGGCTCCCTGTGGGAGTTATGTGTGCAGGTGAAGGCAAATGGAGAAAACTTATATATGGAGTTATCATATATATACATGCATATATGTATTTACAAATTTTACATAATGATATGCTCAATGAAGAAAACATGAAAGGAAAAAAAAAGAATGGAAATTTTCACTCTAATTCTGCTGCTCCAACATGGAGGTTTATGGTGTATTCTTTCAGCCCCCTTTCCCATTTCTTTCTTTTCTCCCTCCTTTTCTCTCTCCCTCTCTTCCTTTTAAAACATGGCAAATATTTCAAATATAAGCAAAGTATTCACAATCTATATTCAACTGATGTTAATATTTTCCCACATTTACTTCAGATATTTTATAAGAACTGAGACATCAGTGGCTCCTCGTGTATGCATTTGGCTTTCTTCTCCTTCCTCCCTGCCCTGAGGAAGCCATTAATATAAAGTTGATGTATATCTTTCCAATCCATTTTAGCGCATATCTCTAGAAAACATATTGTATTATATTCTGCATTTAAAAATTTTGTATACTTAATCTCATGCTGTATTTATCATACAACTTGCTTTTTTTTAAAACCATACATTGTTTTGAGATTTCATCTTGTTTTGTGTGGATCAAGTTCACTCATTTGAACTTTTACAGCTTCTTATCGTATGAATAATACACCTCCATCTATTTCTAGGAATGGTTGTATACATCTGTTTTTACTAATGGCAATGCTGCAGGGAACCTTCTAGCACATGGCTACTCCTGCCTTATGCCAAAATTCCTGAGGCGTATGTCTAGAAATGGAAGGGCTGATTTGAAGGATAGTTTCAAATGAAGTGCAAAGTTTTTCCAGCCTACTTGTACAATTGTATTTCTACCAATGGAACTTGCGAGTGTCTGTTTCATGACAGCCTTGACAGTTAAATTGTTGCCAATCTCCTGAGTATAAATTGGTATCTTGATATATATTATCCTGAATACCAGTGAGCTTGAAGATTTTTTTATATTAACATTCTAATGGTATTTGCTTCAAATTCAGTTCATTTTTTTTTCTACAAAACTTCTAATCATTTTTGTCATTTTTTCCCATTGGACTATCTTCTTTATATATCCTGAATAATAATTCTGCATTATATACATTCTGAATATTTTTTCCCAGACTGGGTCTTGTCTTTAAACTTTATGTGTCTTTTATTGCATAGGAGTTTTATATTTTTGTGTAGTGAAATGTAGCCATATTTTTCTTTATGGGTTATGGTCTGTGAGTTTTGTTTGATAGCTTTCCCTACCTCATGTTTATGCAGATATTTCTCATTTTCCTCAAAATTTTGGCTTTCCAATTTAGGTCTATAAACTGTTTGGAAATTATTTTTTGGTTTGGCGTAAGATAGGATTCTTAGTTTTTATTTTTCTTTGTATATGATTTATAGCCAATTAATCTCAGCATATTTATTGACCTTTCCCCCCACTGATTAGTAATCCCACTTTATCATATTACAAATTTGACATATATATGTGTCATATAACAAATTTAACATATGTATGTGACATATAGAATACATGACATATTCTATATGATATATATAGAATATATAATGTCATTATATATATATATAATATATACATATGTGTATGCTAAGTCACCTCAGTTGTGTCTGAGTCTGTGCAACCCTAAGGACTGTAGTCCACCAGGCTCCTCTGTCCATAGGGATTCTCCAGGCAAGAATGCTGGACTGGGTTGCTCTGCCCTCCTCCAGGGGATTTTCCTGACCACAGATCAAACCTGCACATCTTACATCTCCTGCACTGGCAGGCAGGTTCTTTACCACTAGCGCCACCTGGAAAGACATATATATGTGTGTGTGTGTGTGTGTGTGTATTCAGTTTCATACTTCATCCTGTATATAGTTTGCAGTATCTGCTTTCCTGCTGAGTTATATTTCACACATATTTTCCAGACTTGATTAGTGGCTATAAAATAGTTTGTTGATATAAGATAATTTGCTCATGCCCTATTGTTAGGTGTTTAACTTTTCACTATATTAAACAACATGTGATGACTCTGTCTTAGAGTACTGCTGTCCTGGCAAAGTGGAGCTGTGCACCCTAGGTGCCCTATCTCTCCAGTAGGTCTCAGTCTGGTCCCATCTCTATGGAGGGTCCCTTCTTTGAGTTAACACATCTCCAGTTGATTCTCTGCGAGTGTTCTTGTGATGGTCACAGACATGCATTGATCCGATGTGCCTTCAAAAGGACTGATTGTCTCAGCTGGGGGTAATGCTGTTCTCAGACACCTGTCAGCTTTCTGTCCCTTAAGAGCTTGCCTCAGCCGTTGGGAGTGCTTCACCCAAGTTCATGTCCTCAAGGTGGGCCATATCCAATGGCTGATGGAAATAGGGATAAAAGGGTACAGCCATTTTAGTCCAACATCAGAAGCTGTCAGGCTTCCCCAGTGGCTCAGTGGTAAAGAAACCGCCTGCAATGTGGGAGCCACAGGAGACGTGGGTACGATCCCTGGGTTGGGGAGATTCCCTAGAGGAGGGCACGGCAACCCACTCCAGTATTCTTGCCTGAAGAATCCCATGGACAGAGGAACCTGAAGGGCTACAGTCCATGGGGTCACAAAGAGTTGGACACAGCTGAAGCGACTTAGCACGCATGCATGCACAGAAGCTGTCACTGGGCTGCCTTTAAAGCTTGACTTCTCCCTCTCTCCAAACATACTTCCTTCTTATCCCTTTCAGAGGTGTGGATCCCTAATAAACACTGCATGTACTAAACTCCATCTTGTAAGGTATTATACCTCCCAAAGAGCCCAACCTGTGGCAGTTGTCTTTTCTGCTTAGAGCCAAGAATCAGTGCAGATCCTCTTACTGCCTAGATAGATTATATGGAGGCCAGGGTGACTTGGAAAGAGGGAACTGCTCTTAATATGAGACATCTCTCGCAACGCTGAGAAATGTGCCATATGGAGTTGGAGAATTCACCAGTTCTGGAAGACTTCCAGTTCAACTCTGATTCTGGGGGAAGGGAGCACAGTAGGAGGGGAGGGACAGTAAGTTCTTAAAAGCTTCTGATCCGTTCAAAACATATTTTGGAAACTACACTTCTTTGCATTAAGTGAATAATAAATAAAATTTATTTTCCATTATGAAAGTAACATATGTTTATAATGGAACATTTAGAAGAGAAGAAAGAAGAGCATCCAGTCATCAAAGACTCTTTTCCATGCATTGTTTGTTTTGAATTTGTTTTACATTATTATAAATCATACCATTTATATAATTTTGTTACAGCACATTTTTCACTTAATATTACAACCTAAGCCTTTTCTATTTTATTTAACCCATTATAAACATCATAATGACTACATTATATTATATCCAGTAAATGTACTTTGGTTTATTTAACTTTAATATTGACTGTTTGGTCAGTTTATAGTCTTTTTCTATTTTAAATGATGTTGCAAAGAAATCTTTGTAAATTCTTTTAATTTTTTAAAATTGGAGTGTAGTTGATTTACAGTGTTGTGTTAGTTTCAGGTGTACAACAAATGCAAATTCTTTTTCTATATTTAATATTATTTCTTTGGGATAGATTCCCAGAAGGGGAATCACTGAATCAAGGGATTTGAATATAGGCTTCTCATTCATTGCTAGATTGCTTTCCTGAAGAGTTTTGTGTTCATTTTTTGATACAGAATAAGGACCAGTTGATGTAATTTTATACCTGTCTGGGTGGTCAGAGACCAGGTAAAGAAACCTGAAGCAGAACTGGGCTTCTCTCATTGGGAAAGTCCTTTCCAAATGGACATGGTCTGGCCTTCATCACTTTTAATTTCCACTCACCATCTCTCATCCAGGATACAAGTAGAGCAGGACCATTATTCGATTCTCTTTTCCTCTTTGGAGCTTTGAATAAACTTATAAAAGAGAATGTTCTTACCTGTGATGGTTGCAGTCCCTGCTGGTAAATGTGTGATCAAGATGTTGCTAATTCAACAGTCAGTGATCAGAAGAGAAAGACGAGAGGGAGAGATCTCTAAATTGAAGATTATTGCTTTGAAGTTTGGGGCCTGGTGCTGCTCTAAAGGTTAAGAATCACCATTCACTGAAATTCAACAGTTAACATTTGAAAAATGATTCAGTTCCAACTTCCAAGTGAGTTTAAATTTTTAAATTAAACACAGACTTTCTCTCTGAGGTTGTGGTTTTCAAGGGTAGCAGGATTCATCAAGAAATTTGATTTTAGCCATGCCTGGGTGAGAGATTTTGAACAAACATCCATGTCATCAATTTCAGCCCTCATTTCCTACAGATACTAAGGCAGCTTTGAACTTTTGTCATCAAGACATTTGATTTGCCTCCTTATCCTCCACCCAAGTTTGTTTCACAAGATGGACTTATTTTCAGATTATTTTTATAAAGAAAATAAAAATAACACCCAGTTCTTTTAATAAACACCCAGTTCCACCAGGTTTTCTTTGACTGCTGGAGAAACTCTGGGCTGTGCCTGAGTCACACACATTTTACTGTGTCTCTGCTGGCATGAGATTCATATTCATTGGCGTCTTTTCAGAGTGAAGTTGACTTGCTCTCAATCCCGAGTCCAGAATTCCAGTGGACACATGGTGATTCCCAAACCATTGCAGGCTCCTTTTGACAGGCTCTGGCAATCTCAGTCCAGCTGGGTTCACTCTGAGCGGTCCCCTGTCCCTTTGTGAATGGCCACAGAAGCTTTCACTCTTGCTCTGCGTTCTAATAGCCCCTCTTGCATGGACTGTGCCAAAGCAGTGCTTCAAAATATTCGTCCATATCGTGTGGCTTTTCTTGCTGCAGTTTCTGTTCTTTTTTATTGTAGGATCTGGAGATTCACCGCTAGAAGATGATGAAGTCGTGTATTCAGACGCTAAATATAAAGGTGAATGCTTTGCTTATGTGCTAATGAAGACCTGCTGATGCCAGGAGAACTTTCCCTCTTGCCCTGCAGAACCGATTATAATAAAGTGACCAGACAACACATTTTCACTTGTAATTGCCTGTCCAGAAAAGAAAATGTTTAAAAAGTAACATGCATATGCTCCCATTTGAAAGAAAATACAGAAAAAAACAAATGAAAGAAAACTAAAAGCATTTGAAAATCTCTGAAGTGCTGCCCTTCAGCACCCCAGTGGTCATTTTATTCTCATCAATTTCTTTACTATCCTTACTTCTGCAAAGCCAAGCTCTAGCTGATGAAAGTGAAAATCAAGCCATGAGTTCTACCTAATTCATACATTACAGCCAGACTTATCCTGAGTAAACCTTCCAAGGTCAAATCTGGACCCAGTGCTGCTAATGTACTGAGATGAATGGAGAATGAGAAAACTTGATTTTCATAAGCTCGTTTCATTGTGCTCTTCCTGAGTGTGGCTTGGCTCCTGAAATGATGAGTTAAGTGTGTTGACCAATGAAACTTTAATGATAAAGAATTCCATCTCTACACATTTTCAGCAATCTACCCATTCCAGCAGGTATAAAAAGCCTAATCAAGAACCTTCTATGCAGGCTCAGGTAAGTATGTCCATAAATATTTCCTACCAGTGAGTTGTTTCTCTGAAACTTGAGTCCTGAGAAAAGTGAAGGTAAATTTAGATTATTCCTTGCTGAATCCAGTTCCTTTTACATTTGAGAAATAATTTGAATAAAATTGCTTAATAAAGTTCCATCATGGCTTTTTGTCCAGGAAATTTGTCTATATTTTGGCAAGAGCACTCCCCTGATCTGTCATGATGTATCTAACTTATAGGAAGATCAGGGTAGTACTGGCCATTCTTTGGTTGGAGAAAGTCCTTCAGTTGTTTTCTACACAAGTGAACAACCTTTCTAATATAATGACTGGTACCTATGTCCAGGTGTGTTTCCTACTGTATTCCATGTTTGCTTATGACCTGTGAGTACAAATACTTATTCCTATCCATAGCTCCTGTATTATTGCCTCAGGAATTAACCAATCAAAGCACAGACTTGTTAATGAGTTGTTTGGAGTAAGGTGGTTTTCCTATTCATAACACTTAATTGATTGAGAGTTTTTTAAAAAATCTTCCTAAAACACATGCGTGCCCATGTGACCCTTCACATGTACAAGAGCCATTGTGTAGTGCCCTTGGATCATTGTTCCCAGTCTTCATCCTCCCTTCACAGCATTGGATGTATGGAAGGTAGACCAGATGGCCAAAATATGTGCCTGCCCTAGAATTCACCTCAAATGTTTAAGAATATATACTTCTTAGGGAATTGTTTTCATTGTCAGTTATTTTTAAATTCTAAAACTTAGAGGCAAACCATTATTCACCAGGGGGTTAGTTGTAGATCCTCAGGCCCCTACACAGTGTCTGGCACAGAGTATGTACTCAGTGTTTTTGGAATTAAATTTATGATATAAATCATAATGTATAAAAGAAAGAAGATATGAAATGTAACCAACACTTAATGTGGCAAGCCTTGCTTTTGATTCTTTTACTTGGAATACCATTCTGTCTTCACACTAATGGAGGGGAGGGGGAAGACATGTAGAGATATGATATTGTTGCTTATTTACAGATGAAGAAAACACAGATTAGAGAGGGGAGGTGACTTGCCCAGACTCACACAGTTAGCAAAGATTATGTTTGGGTCTAAACTCCAGATGTTTTAGCTCAACATCCAGAGTTTACTAGTGGTTCGTCAGTCTGCTACATGATACTGCTTACCCCCAGGAACTCCACAATGGCCCAGGGAGATGAGAAAGCTTTCCAGAAGAATCAATTTTAGGTCTCTTCCTAAATAAACTGTCTTAATTGAAGCAGCATAAGAGCGTCCTTTCTGTAAATCTCTATTTTAAACATTTTGCTAATTCACTTTTTTAAACATTTATTTTAAAAATTATTTTTAAAAATTAATTTTTATTGGAGCACAGTTAATTTATGAAGTTGATTTGTTTTCCACTGTACAGCAAAGTGAATCATTTAATACACACGTACTTCATGGTATTTGCATGCACTTCAAATTCAAGTCACTCAGTGACTTTTTCATTACTGTCGCTGCAGGGCTGTTAAAATGTCAAAATACCTTCCAAAGATTTGTCTTGGGAAGTAATCCAAAAGAAAATCGTTTTGAAAAAAAAAATAAAAACAAGATTCTTTCCCCCACATGTTGAGAACAGCACAGCTTTTGGATAGGTAGCCAGCACTGTTTTTTAGCTGTGTGAAGGCTCAGAATATCTTAAATAAAAAAAAGAAAACTGCTAATGGCCTGGTTGTACTGAAATATGTGAATTTGTGATACATGTATATGCCCATCATTCTGTAATGTACCTGCTAGCCTTAAACATTTGTCCTGGGCACAGTTGTGGAAAAGACAACCGCAATATGTGTGCTAAGCATTGTGGATCTGCTGCCTGACATTAATTTACTCTAAGACCCTGTACTTCCTAACCTCACATCAAAGTCCAAAGGCTGGAGGATGTGAGTGTTTTCAACATTTGAGTGAATAATGAGTAGAGAATTGGATGCCCTTCCAGGTTGTAAATCTGTGGAATTATGATTGGGACCCATAATGTAAAAAGGATTTGCCTTTAGCTGGAAGGATTATGAGAGACTACACAAAGTTATCAGTCAGAAGGAGTAAGGAGGTAGGCGTGGGTGTGAGATGGGTAGGAGGGCAGAGAGGCATAATTTGAATTTGAATCTGAATCATACGACTGCAAAGCTAGATGGGACTTTTTTTGGACATTTTCAAACTGGTATAAAATTTGATCAGAATAAAAATAAACATTGTATTGGGTTGCCCAAAAAGTTCATTCAAGTTTTTCTGTACCATCTTAGAGAAAAACCCAAATGAACATTTTGTCCAATGCAATAGATGGGACTTCTAAAATAATTTCATCTGATTCCTTACTTGTGTAGGTTAGGAACCTGAGTCCCTGAAAAGTGTTTTGAATTACTAGGAGATGATCGAGTTAGATAATATGAGCCCAGTCCTCTTGACTTTGCCCAGTATCTAACATACGCTACTGCTGCTGCTGCTGCTAAGTCACTTCAGTCGTGTCCGACTCTGTGTGACCCCATAGACGGCAGCCCACCAGGCTCCCTCGTCCCTGGGATTCTCCAGGCAAAAACACTGGAGTGGGTTGCCATTTCCTTCTCCAATGCATGAAAGTGAAAAGTGAAAGTGAAATTGCTCAGTTGTGTCAGACTCTTTGTGACCCCATGGACTGCAGCCTACCAGGCTCCTCCATCCATGGTGTTTTCCAGGCAAGAGTACCATATGCTACTAGCTCACGGTTTTCATCACCTCCCTCTGGGTCTCCCGTATTCCTTCTCACCTCATCACCCTTCTGCCCAGTTGGGGATTTCATTTGCTCTCTCTGGAGCCCAGTTCTCAGTCCAGGATTTCAGTTTGGCCTGTGAGATTGTGACAAAAGGGCAGTGAAGGGGACCAGTTGGCAGGAGAAGAGGCTAGAACTAGAGAAGCACAGAAGCGTTGCAGTCCAGAAGGGGAACTTAGAGGAAGTGAAGTAGTGGGAGAGTTAGGGAAAGGGGGCGGGGAAAAGAGGACAAAGACAAAGAGGTAAGGCCACAGATGACTTTTAAGATCTAACACTGTGGAAGTCCTTTGTGGACTATACAAAGTGCTTCTTTGAGCTTTAAAACACTAAGTACATTTTGGAGATTCCTTGTGGGTGGTCTTTCTTATTACAGTTAGAAAAGAAAGGCAGAAATAGGGAGGGAGAAATATACATCACTTCTAGTAGTGATAGAAACCAATAGGTTCCAAGTCTTGGAGTGGCATCTATGGATTTTTTCAGAATTTATGGTAAGGACTTTTGATTATAGAAGAAATATCCACAGCTTGGCAGTACTAAGCAAACATACCCCCAAAGGCTTTTCATTTATCTGTGATCTTGAAATCTCTTAATTTCGTGGCTTACCGGGACCATCACCAAAGAAAGAACTGAAACATTTAAAATCAGTTCAAAAATTATTTTATACTTAGAAGAAAATACTGGAGATAGTCTGTTGTTTTGTACTTCAGGGTCAGATTTTTCTCATTTTAAAATGTTAGCACATACAGACTGGATGTGTAAACCCCAGAGGAAGGAAACTTCATTCCAGAAAGGGCTGGAGGCCTGGTGTAAGCTCCTGCAAGTCTGTATCCACGTGGTCAAACTTAATCAACTCTAGACTGAGCCTGGGACAACACTTCTCCCAAGGAAGTCCAGGAAATACTGCTTGAGTCTCTACCTTAGCACCCATTTGAAGCTGCCTGCAAAGCATAATATGATGAAAATATTAGCCAAAGGCGATGTCAAAGCACATAAGTTTAAAAAAAAGGAAAACAGTCTATGCACGAGACCTGGACAGGAAGGACTGTTGATTTTCATGGTTGAGCAGCAGCCAGAAATACAAGTCAAATAGGGAGTTTCCTGCGTGGCCACATGATGGCGCACGAACCTCACTCACTGACAGCTCAGGTGCTAGGGGGAAAGTGAGGAGCATGGCGGCAGCGGGGAGGGGATACCTGTTCAGGGTATGGAGAACCCGACAGACTTGAGGGAGCTCGTCTCTGGTCCCCACTGATGTGTAGTGGGCACTGTAGGAACTTTCCAGGAGCTAGTCTTGTCCTGCTAATTTTATGGCTTTCAGCGAGCACCTACTAAAGGCCCAGGGAGAAGTTCTAAAGTATGTGTCGCCCTAAGCTGTACTCTGGTCAACTACAAGACTGAAATCAAAACACCCTGGAGCTTTGCCGTTGGAGAAGGGTGTCATCTCTTACCTGAAGGGGGCTTAACTGCAGACATCTGAAAAGGGAGGTTGCTTCCCAATGGGGAGTCCCTGTTCTGTGACTTTAAGCCCAAATTATATCCTGTGGCAAAACCCTGGAAATTGTTGCTGTAGCCACACTCATTAAGATGGGATTATGTGTTTTTACAGCAACTATGATACAAACTTGGAAAAAAAATCTAAATTGACCAATTATTAACTCCCTGCCGTCATATATGGATGGTTGGGGTTAGAGTTCATAATGGTAACAGTTGCTCTCAAGAGAATTCTGTCTCTAGTCAAGGGAAATATTCAAAAGAACAAGCATTCATTGAGCATTTACTATGTGCTAGACACTGTGCTAGTTGCTTACTATGCATTTTTTTCAGTCCTTATAAGAGTCCTATGACATAGTTAGGAGTATCCACTCAGAGAGGTTAAGTAATTTGTCCAATATCACACAGCCACCAATGGAGGAACCTAGACCCATACTTAGATATATCTGACACCTAGTCCCGTGATCATAACCTCCCCACCCAGAGATACCTTATAAGACATGGGGCACTATTTGGAGGTCCAACATCTGGAATGCAGCCAGTCAGGGACTTCGAGACTGAAAAAGACACATTTTCTGAAGATGTCATTTTCTGTTTCTCCTTTTCCTTTGTTTCTGCTCCCTGTAGACATCCCGTGGTGCTCCCCCATCAAGGTGAAGTACGGGGATGTGTACTGCAGGGCCCCTCAAGGAGGATACTACAAAACAACCCTGGGAACCAGGTGTGACATCCGCTGCCAGAAGGGCTATGAGCTGCAGGGTTCTCCCCAGGTGATCTGCCAGTCAAACAAACGGTGGTCGGACAAGGTCATCTGCAAGCGTGAGTAGCCTGGCCCCGTGTGGGAGACCTCAGGGCCAATCAGGGCCAAAGTTCTTCTTTTGTTTATTTGTTTTAAAGATTTTTTTTAACGTGGACCATTTTTGTTGTTATTTGGCTTTTTCGTTATTTGGTTTTGTTTATTTGGCTGTGTTGCAGTATGTGAGATCTAGTTCCCTGACTAGACCTGCTTCCCAGGGATTGAACCTGGGCCTCCTGCATTGGAAGCATGGAGTCTTAGCCTCTGGACCTGATGGTGGACCATTTTTAACATCTTTACTGAATTTGCTACAGTATTGCTTCTGTTTTCTGTTTTGGTTTTTTTGCCCCAAGACGTGGGATCTTGGCTCCCCACCCAGGGGCTGAACCTGCACCCCCTGCATTGGAAGGTGAAGTCTTAACCCCTGGACTGCCAGGGAAGTCCTGGGGCCTAAGTTCTTTTGCTCTGAGATCAAGGATTTTTACTGAATGTTTTGTGGGCTGTGATGAGAAAAACTCCTTTGTGAGCAGAAGCCAATGTGTTCCTAAAATGTGGCAGAAGATGACACATTTCAGACAGAGGAGTGTGATTGTCTGTTTGGAAAGGGGGTGAGAACAGAGGTTTGTTTTGCACTATATTATGTCTGTTTAATGAGTGCTGGACCCTGGAAAGGTGTTGGGGATTGAGAAACAAGACACATTCTACCATCAAGGGCCATCTGCCATCAGGGGTCTCACGGAACAGCATCAGAGACAGCAGGCAGAGGAGTAAACCACAGCATAAGTGCAAGAATGGTGCTCTGGCCCACTTCCAAGCTCCTGCTTTATGGGAGGCAAATGGTGATTGCAGCCATGAAATTAAAAGACTCTTGCTCCTTGAAGGAAAAGCTATGACCAACCTAGACAGCATATTAAAAAGCAGAGACATTACTTCACTGACAAAGGTCTGTCTAGTCAAGGCTATGGTTTTTCCAGTAGTCATGCATGGATGTGAGACTTGGACTATAAAGAAAGCTGAGCACCAAAGAATTGATGCTTTTGAACCGTGGTGTTGGAGAAGACTCTTGAGAGTCCCTTGGACTTCAAGGAGATCAAACCAGTCAATCCTAAAGAAAATCACTTGTGAATATTGAAGGACTGATGCTGAAGCTCCAATACTTTGGCCACCTGATGCTAAAAGCCAACTCATTAGAAACGACTCTGATGCTGGGAAACATTGAAGGCAGGAGGAGAAGGGGAGGACAGAGGATGAGATAGCTGGATGGCATCACCGACTCGATGGACATGAGTTTGAACAAGCTCTGGGAGTTGGTGATGGACAGGAAAGCCTGGCATGCTGCAGTCCATGGGGTCACAAAGAGTTGGACACAACTGAGTGACTGAACAACAACAAATCAGTAAGCAAATGGAAAAAGAAAACACTACCAAAAAGGGGCAAAAATCAAAACCAGGTGCAACATAAAAGAGAAAATGCAAATGGCCAAGAAACCAGGGAAGAAAAGATTTGCCTCACTAGTGTCAATGAAAATAATCAATAAACAATCTATAATAGAATAGAAGAGAGTTTTATCTGAGCCAAAGTGAGGACTCTGTGGTGACCCAAGGATAAAAGAGCAGATAAAACCAAGGAGGGCCTTGGAAGGCAGGAACGGAAAATCCAGACCCTTAGAGTCCTTCTCTCCCCCATGTTGTAATTATTAACAGATTTCAGGTCCTCCTGAGCAGTGTAACCTGTCTTCCCTCTTGCCCCATAGGGAGAAGGTATTTGCCTTACTCTTCCCCCCACCCAGTATACATGCCTCATCCAATCAGCAAATGACCCACAAGACCCCTATCGCACTCCTTGTACCCTGGGTATAAAAGTGGACTAAGTTCCTCTGTTCAACGTCGGTTCTCCCTTGAGTTGGCCCACTGTTCTGTCAGCATCTCCCACTCTAATAAACTTTATTTCCCTCTCAAAAAAAAAAAAAAAAGTGGTGCTCTGCCCTCGACTACTGGTAGTAGAGAAAAGTGCTCCTCCAAGAGGTAGAACTTAGGGAGGCAGGGAAGAATTACCCACTGAATGATGCTCATTCCCTGAAAGGCACCAGGCCTCCGGGGAGAAGACTGTAAGTGCATTTCAGGGGCTGACTTTGAGCTTCCTGAGAAGTTCTATCTCACTTGGGAAACTGCACATTGCACAGCATGGTTGAAGCACATTTGAGGTGCCGTTGCTTTTCCAGACCGCTGTCATGAATGGAGCACTTGGGTACCAATCGTTTCACATACATGCTGCTTTTGCAACAACACTGTTGATATGGGTGCCTTTAACTATTGGGGAAACTGGGGTTGGGGGCTGCAGCCGTGTGACCCAGTCTATGTAGGCAACTATGCCGTTTGGGTGACTATCCTGGACAGTGTGTGCTTCTCCCAGGTGTCCTGGATGCCCTGCTGCCAGTTGCTCTTCATGACTTGTACCGTCGATTGACCTTCCTCCAAGGAAGAAGAGGCTGTGCTCCATCAGAGCACTGTTTTCTCCATCCTAAAAGGGAGAGCATCCCCCATGGGCAGCCTCTAGCTGCCCAGTACTACTGACGGGTAAAGGATTCTGAAAGCCCAGCTACCATGCCTGGAGGCAGGGCAGACTCAGGTGTCAATCATGCTCCAGGGCTCCCCTGCGAGATCAGGCTGAGGCTCACCTGGCCTGAGATACCAGCTTGCCCCCCTTCCTCCTCTCCCCGTCCTGCCTCCCCCACCCTTCACTGGTCTTCCCTGGAAGCACAATCTTACTCCAAATCGGAGTTTGGAGCAGAGAAAGGTTTATTGCAGGACAAAGCAAGGAGAATCAGTGGCTCGAGCCCAAACTCACCCCGCCTCCCAACTGCCCGAAGGGTTTTAGCACAGCCTGTTTAAAGGCCAGGTGTGTGTGTGGAGGGGGAGTGGGTCTCAGGGTACATGAAAAGTTCATGCACAGTTCTTGGATTGGTTGATGGTGAGGTAACAGGGCGGTTAACATTATAGGCGCCAGGGGTCTCGGGCCATCAAGTAGTTCATTGCGCCCACTTGGTGGTGGTTTTAGCATTTGAAAAACTCAGGGAGTGTGCGTCAGATACTATTATCTGGGTCTTCAGAGAGGAGTTAGCGTGGAGGATATGGGAAGAAGTCTGCCTCCCCAAAGGCCCCATGGTGTCCTGCTTGGTGACACCATCCATCTTTTCTCAGACTTCTGTCTGCTTTATTTCAGTTAACTTCCGCCTATGCTTTCAGTTTCTGGACTCTGAAACTCTGTGACAAAAACTAAGACATGCTGAATCTCTGGTTTTCTCTTTTTCAGAAAAGCGATGTCCTACCCTTGCCATGCCAGTGAATGGAGGGTTTAAGTGCATCGACGGTGCCTACTTTAACTCCCAGTGTGAGTACTATTGCTCGCCAGGATACACGCTGAAAGGGGAGCAGACAGTCAGGTGTATGGACAACAAGGCCTGGAGCGGCCAACCAGCCACCTGTGTTGGTAAGAAAATATCACCAGTCCTCAGGAGGCACCTACTTTGGGAGGAGCAGGGGATGTCCATACAGTGGATTTAAAATTTTTATGTATCTATCTCCACCCAGTCTTAGTTGCAGTATGCAGGATCCCTAAATTGCTGCATGCAAACTCTTGGTTGAAGCACGTGGGATCTAGTTCCCCGATCACAGATGGAACCTGGGCCCCCTGTATTGGGAGCACAGAGACTTAGCCCCTGGACCACTAGAGAAGTCCCCATAAAGTGGATTTTAAAGGAAACACCTGTGTTCCATGTGTGACGCCTAAGGGCCCAGTTTTGCTTTTCGTGATTTTCTTCATCCCTATTTCTCTGGTTCAGCACAGATCTAGCCTCAGTCTCTCTGCTTGAGTTGACTTCACAGCTCATGGCTTTCCCGTGACTTGTGTCTCTCTCGGATTGTGATCAAGGCAGCTGGAGGCTAGCAGAGAGAGGTGCGGGGCAATCCTGCTATTTCAGTGCCGGGGTGTGCCCTGTAGCATCGAGCAGAGTTGTTGACATTTGGCTGGATGGTCCTGCGGAGAGCAGCTCTGTGTCTTTCAGCCCACAGACATAGTTCCTTTGTTAGCAACTCTGGGAATCAGCAAATGCTCAGTGTGCTAAACTGGCAGGGATTTGGCTGTCTTCCCTGACTCTGGATTTGTTGGC
Organism: Bos taurus; assembly: GCF_002263795.3. Classification (NCBI taxonomy): domain Eukaryota; kingdom Metazoa; phylum Chordata; class Mammalia; order Artiodactyla; family Bovidae; genus Bos; species Bos taurus. The sequence continues at coordinate 105,122,211 of NC_037357.1, forward strand.
AGTAGTTCTTAGTTGTGGTTCTGGGGAGCCTTGGCCGCAGCCTCGCTGGAAATCTTTTTTTTTTTTTCTTTTTAATTAATTATTTTTGGCTGCACTGGGTCTTCGTTGCCTCTCTCGGGTTTTGCTCTAGTTGCAGTGAGCAGGGGCTACTCTTGGTTGACAGTGTGCAGGCTTCTCTTGTTGCAGAGCACAGGCTCTAGGGCACACATACTTTGGTAGTTGCAGTGTGTGGGCTCAGTTGTGGCATACAGGCTTAGTTACTCTGTGGCATGTGGAATCTTCCTGGATCAGGGCTCGAACCTGTGTCCCCTGCATTGGCAGGCGGATTCCTATCCACTGTGCCACCAGGGAAGTCCTCGTTGTAACTCTTTACACATGCAAATTCAGGGCCCCACCCCAGACATGCTGAATCACAAACTCTGGGCATGGGCCCAGCACTTGGCACTTTAAGGAGCCTTCTAGGGCATTCAGAAGAGCTTAAAGGGAGCCACTGATCTAAGACAGTGCTTCTCCAGCTTGGGGATCACCTGGGAACCTTGGTAAAAATGTAGCTTCTGCTTCAGGAGATCTGGGGCAGATTCTGGGGTTCTGCTGGACCCCGCTCTAGACAAGGTTTCTGAATCTTGGAACAATGGATATCTGGTGTCCGATAATTATTTGTCATGGGGTCCTGTCCTTTGCACTCTAGAATGCTTAGAGCCTTGGCTTTTACCCACTAAATGCCAATGACATCTTTCCCCAGCTCCCACGTGTGACAACCAAAAATGTCTTCAGACATTGTCCAATGTCCTTTGGAGGGAGGAGGAGATGGAGGAGAAAAATCACCCCTTCTTTGAGAATCACCCATCTCTGAGCAGTGGATACCCACCCTGGCTACTTACTAGAATCACCTGAGTATCTTTTAGAACCTAGCCATGCCTTGATCCCGGGGCTTCCGGGATCTGTGGTAAAGAATCCACCTGCAATGAAGGAGACCTGGGTTCAGTTTCTGGGTTGGGAAGATCCCCTGGAGAAGGAAATGGCAACCCACTCCAGTATTCTTGCCTGGGAAATCCCATGGACAGAGGAGCCTGGTGGGTTGCAGTCCATGGGGTTGCAAAAGTGTCGGACATGACTTAGTGACTGAACAACAATGCACCTTGGTTTTACCCTAGAGATTCTGATTCAGTTAGCCTGATATGGGATAGCTGGAGGAGGCAAGTGGCATTTATAAAAGCTTCCCAGGTGATTTTCATGCATAACCAGACTCAGGACCATCGTCTGAGAGCAGTGGATCTCAGAGAGTGTGGGCTCCTGACCAGAAGCTTTAGAAATGCACATTTCCAGGCCTGCAGGATTGTCGATGCTGGGGTGGGGCTTAGCAATCTGCATTTTCACAGGCCCTCCAGGACATTCTGATGCTCTAAAGGTTGAGAACCTGCCTTGGAACATCAAATTTGGGAAGAACTTTCGTACCTTTTGGAGAAGGAAATTGCAACCCACTCCAGTATTCTTGCCTGGAGAATCCCATGGACAGAGAAGTCTGATGGGCTACAGTCTATAAGGTCGCAAAGAGTCAGACACAACTGAGCAACTAACGCAACACTTAGTACCTTTTAACACAAAATAGTGCCCAGCAGTTTGAGCATCAGCAGGAAGCCTGTTAGAAATACAGACTCTTGGGTCCTATCCCAGACCCAACAGATCGAAAGCCACATTGTAAGAAGATCCCTAAGGGATTCCTGTGTCCTTTTAAAGTTGAGGTAGACTGCCCTGGGACAGTGGTTTTTAACTCTAGCTGCAGTTTAAATCTGAGTATCTGGGGCCCTGGCATTTTTCCAAAACTAATCCAGGTAATTGAAAACTACTATCCCAGGAGACTGTTGACTCATAATGTGTTAGCGCTGCCAGGACCTAGCCTAACAGAACATTGTAGTCCAATCCCCCTTCTGCGGATAAGGCCTTGACTTTGTTGATGTTGCATAGAGCCAAGCCTATGTCTCCGGGCTTTTAGGCTCAAAGTCCCTGAATCCAGCTACAGCTCTGGCACAGAGATGGCAAGGCAGCTGACCGCAGGAGCCTGGCTCCTACCCTGCTTGGGTCTGCCCATCCTGCAGAGAACCATTCAGCTTGGTCTGCGCCTGCCCATTCCCCCAAGGACTCCTTCCTGACAGCTCAGCATCTGGGCAAACAATTCAGGGATGTGACTGAAACTGGATGCTGCCCTCTGGGGGCAGTTGTACAACAGCTTCTCTGGCCTTGGTCCTACGGTGTCTTCATGACGGTACCACTGTCCACTGTCTCCCTTGGCAGCATCGGTCATCCTTTTTCTTCAGTTATAGCCAGGGGACTGACCCGAGATGTGAGCCTTCTACATCTTCTATATCACAGCCCCGGAGCTTACCTTATATCCATCTTAACAAGAGCACCAGGTCCAAGTAATTTCTCAGATAACTGACTCGGATTTATTCCTGGCTTCTCTTTTTCTATGATTTAGGTGGGAGTTTGAACTGATCAGTGATTGGGAAGATAGAAACCATTATAGGTGTTTCCGACAGAGGAGACATTAATACAGGGCAGTGGTTACAAACATAGGAAGGGCTGGAGGAACAAAAGAGGAAAAAGACTGTTGCCAGACAATATGTGTGTGTGCACTCAGTCGTGTCCGACTCTTTGCGACTCCATGGACTACAGCCTGCCAGGCTCCTCTGTCCATGGGATTTCCCAGGTAAGAATACTGGAGTGGGTAGATTCTCCAGGCAACCTTCCTGACCCAGGGAAGCGTCTCCTGAATTGGCAGGCAGATTCTTTAGCACTGCGCCATCTAGAGATTAGTTAGAGCAGAAATCCATCCCAACCAAGGGCTGGGGGGAGCAAAAGTGGCCTCGTGGTGTTACCCAAAGTCCATAAACTCACCCTGAGGCTGACATGTCTGCAGCTCACACCATCATGGATGAGAATGAAGTCAGGAGCCCAGGAAACCTTCATGAAAGCCCCTACCAGAAGCCTAATGGCTTCCCTCTTCCTCCTGCCCTCTGTCCTCATGGGAGTGCCTCCCATTGGCAAAGCTAGCTGGCACCCAGCTGGCAGGAGGAGTCCAAGACATGTCAATTTGAGAATTTCAGTACAGGCAGTAAAGATTTCAGTGCAAGCGATGATTTTAAAAAAACTGAGTGCCAACAGAATCTGTGCCACAGAAGCCTTTTACTTCCTTTTATTTATTTATTCTTTTTTGGGCGGTGCTATGTCTTTGTTGCTGCACATGGACTTTCTCTAGTTGTGCTGAGTGGAGGGCTACTCTCTAGTTGTGTCACACAGGTTTGGTTGCCCCAAGGCATGTGGAATCTTCCGGGACCAGGGCTCGAACCCGTCTCCCCTGTACTGGCAGGTGGATTCCCAACTACTGGACCACCAGGGAAGTCCTTAGCAGCCTTGCTCTGAGGTTTTAGACATCTCCCTGTAAATCACTGTAGTTCTCAGTGAGGAGGAGCCTGCAAAGCGGGCCTGCTCAGCCATGCATGTAGGATAGTGCTCAGGCTGTGAGCTCCAGGCACTTTTCTAGAAGGATGTGACCTGAGGCCAGATGTTGAGGTCAGAAGAGCCCCTCCCAGATGTTGCTTTCACTCGCTGCCTGGTGCCTTGGAGTGTGCAAGCTAGCTCTTCAGAACACTCCTCTCCACTGCCACCGCCTCCCATCCCCTGCTTTGAATGTCTGTTCCCTCACATTGGAAGGGGTAGAGGTGATAAGAGGGGAGGAGATACTCGAAAATCTCCCTGCTGAGCAAACACTGGCAGAATCCTCCAGGGATCACAGTGTTCAGATGTCCAGATTGTGCGTAACAATGGAAAGAAATTGCTGATTGTTCTCAAAAAGCAACAAGCATGTCTTAAGCCGGACCAGATGGGCCTGGAACCTTCCCAGAGGGAGAGAGAAAAAACTAAGAAATGAACCCCAATTCCAAGGGACTGATCTTAGAGTGGAACAGGGCAAGATTCAGGCATCTTTGGGGGTAGGGGAATTTGTGCATGCAATGTAGGGGGTAAAAAGGAGATCAGTGATCAGTGAGCTCCCAGGAAAAACAAGAGAAATAAGACACAGCAAGCAGGCAAATCTTTCTTTGATTCTGTGACAGAGAAGCTGGAGTTTGTCCCCTGTGAATTTTACTCCAGGGATGTCATGAACTCTTTGGCTTTCAATGTATTACTAAATGAGTTTATTGACTTGGTGTGTTGGCAGGGCTCGGGGGTCTGTGAGCACAGCTCGGCGCCTCAGCCTAGTTTTGGAGCTGACACATGGTGGCCAAGGAATTCTCAGATTTCTACACCGCCTTGAGCAATGCCTCTAGGCCCAGCTGTGCTGAGTGCTAAGAAAGTCCGTCCAGTTCTCTTTCAGATCTGGAGGGAAGAGAGAACCCTGGGCTGGCTTTTGATGCTGAGGTGGTCAGTTCTGTGGTCTGGCTAATTTGAAAGGACCACAAGTCAAAATTCATTCTCTTAGGCAGCCTACACTCTGGCAGTAGACTCAATGTCCATGGTTATTTTAAAAACAGATATAGATAGAAATAAGTCAATGTAGTAGACAAAGAAAAACATACTGCAAATTGCAGGAGGGTAAAATATTTAGAGAGCCACAACTTCCATGATATATATATATATATATATATATATATATATATATATATAAAAGAACCAAACCCATAGACTGTAACAACTATTGTTTTGGGGTATATTTTTTTTCTTTCTTTCTATTTTTAGTCCTTTCCAGTTACATTGGCATGTAGATATAACAATGGACAGTTACAATTACAGGTCTTCTCCTTTGGACCAACACTTTTCCCTAGGCCAACAGGAAGAGAAAAAAAATTCAAGTAAATTTAAAACCCATGGACAATGAAAACCGAGCAAGTATCTTCAGATACACAGGGAGCCCTATTGAGATGTTTTAACAAAAGACCATGTACAAACCAACTTGCTTCCTGAAATTACTCTCTGCTTATTTTATATTTCCTGTGGAATAGAATAGTTGGAGAGTTAACACAAACGGAAGTCTGGAATTAAAAAAAAAAAATCTCAATTTGCAGTTTTAGATACGCAAATTGATGGACTACTTTTCCAGCTTCCCAATTATCTGACCGCTCAGTTGACCCAGTGACCCACAAGAAGTTTGCTAGGCAGAATGGTATTATTTCTAGAGATTCAGTTGAGGATACAAACGTCGTGGGGCTGAGAATAAATGTATCAGGGCATTGCTGTAAATGCTCTGAAATCATACAAAATTTTTCCCAGGTGGACAAATACACATTGATTTATAAACTTTTAGGAAGCTAGTTTCAGCTTTGCAACAAGTTGCTTGATTGAGATACTACTCCACTTTTTTTTTTTTTGGCCGCACTGCATGGTATGTAGAACTTGCCCAACCAGGGCATGCAGAATCTAGCTCTGTGATCAGGGATCGAACCCGTGTCCCCTGCATTGGAAACATGAAGTCTCCAGTGGTTACACTACCACCTTGGAAGTCCAAGATACTGCTCCACTTTTTAACCTGGCATGATTTTTAGCACAAATTAAACAGGTAAACTGTTATTGCACCACTGTAGTATATCTCCAATGAATTTTTAGTTTGGCATCTTTCTGATGAAGATAGTGACTTCCAGTTGTGGAGTTCTTTGCTTCTCAACTCTTTGGTCCATTGGGAAAGTTTCCTAATATCTCATATGGTGCCAAAGAAGTGGAAACCCTGTTCAGGGACATGTACACGGATTACAATCTAGCTGGGGGAAGCAAGCAATGAGGGAAGTTTTCAGTGGCCAGATTTGTTCTGCCTTGGTTAGTCACTCTCTCCCTGTGCCAGGAAATGACCACTTCTTCCCTCCATCAACAACCTCCAACTATTTTATGTTTGTGTCAGTAATCTATTGCTGCACAACCAACCACCCAGAACTTAGTGGCTTCAATCAACCATGTTATGGCTCATAGCTGTTTGGGTTGGTGATTTGGGCAGGGCTTGGTGGAGACAGCTCACCGTTGTTGCACATAGTAATGGCCAAGGCGCATGTCTGGGACTGGAGGAGCCAAGATGGCTTCACTCCCATGTGCAGCATCTCACTCAGAGGTCACCGTGCTGGCTGACATTTGAGTCCCTTTTTTCTCTCTCCCTTCATTTCTCACCTTCTCCACTTGGCCTCTCAAGTCAGATAACTGGGCTTCCTTAGATGGCAGCTGGCTTCTGAGATGGTAAACACAGAAGGTGCCAGACTCTTTAAGGGCCTACGCCTGGGACTGGCATAGAATCACTTCCCTTGCATTCTGTCAGTCAAAGTAAGTTACAAGCCAGGCACAGATTCAAATGGAGGGGAGGCAGACTCTACTTCTTGGTAGAAGGTTACTGTTGTTCAGTTGCTCAGTTGTGTCCAGCTCTTTGCAACCCCATGGACTGCAGCATGCCAGGCCTCCTTGTCCCCCACCATCTCCTGGAGTTTGCCCAAGTTCATGTCTATTGCATCAGTGATGCCATCCAGCCATCGCATCCTCTGTTGCCCTTTCTCCTCCTGCCTTCAATCTTTCCCAGCGTCAGGATCTTTTCCAATGAATCAGCTGTTTGCATCAAGTAGCCAAACTATTGGAGCTTCAGCATCAGTCCTTCCAATGGATATTCAGTATTGATTTCCTTTAGGATTGACTGGTTTGATCTCTTTGCAGTCCAAGGGACTCTCAAGAGTCTTCTCCAACACCACAGTTTGAAAGCATCAATTCTTCGGCGCTCAGCCTTCTTTATGATCCAGCTCTCACATCCGTACATGACTACTGAAAAAACCATAACTTTGACTAGATGAAACTTTGTTGGCAAAGTGATGTCTCTGCTTTTTAATATGCTGCCTAGGTTTGTCATAGCTTTTCTTCCAAGGAGCATGCATCTTTTAGTTTTGAGGCCACAGTGACCATCCGCAGTGATTTTGGAGCCCAACAAAATTAAGTCTGTTTCCATTTTTTCCCCCATCTATTTGCCATGAAGTGATGAGACCGGATGCTATGATCTTAGTTTTTTGAATGTTGAGTTTTAAGTCAGATATTTTACTCTCCTCTTTCACCTTCATCAAGAGGCTCTTTAGTTCCTCTTCACTTTCTGCCATAAGGGTGGTGTTATCTGCATATCTGAGGTTAGTGATATTTCTCCCGGCAATCTTGATGCCAGCTTGTGCTTCATCCAGCCCGGCTTTCACATGAAGTACTTTGCATGTCAGTTAAATAAGCAGCGTGACAATATACAGCCTTGATGTACCCCTTTCCCAATTTGGAATCAGTCCATTGTTCAATGTCCAGTTCTTCTACCTCTTGCTTCTAACTGTTGCTTCTTGACCTGCATACAGGTTTATCAGGAGGCAGTTAAGGTGGTCTGGTATTTCATCTCTTTAAGAATTTTCCCCTGTTTGTTGTGATCCACACAGTCAAAGGCTTTTCTGTAGTCAATGAAACATAAGTAGATGTTTTTATGGAATTCCCTTGCTTTTTCTATGATCCAACAGATGTTGGCAATTTGATCTCTGGTTCCTCTGCCTTTTCTAAATCCAGCTTACATCTGGAAGTTCTTGGTTCATGTACTTTTGAAGCCTAGCTTGAAGTATTTTGAGCATTACCTTGCCTAGCATGTGAAATGAGCATGATTGTGCAATATTTTGAATATTCTTTGGCATTGTTCATCTTTGGAATTGGAATGAAATCTGACAATTTTTAGTCCTGTGGCCACTGCTGAGTTTTCCAAATTTGCTGACAAATTGAGTTCAGCACTTTCATAGCATCATCTTTTAGGATTTTAAATAGCTCAGCTGGAATTCTGTCACCTCCAGTAACTTTGTTTCTAGTAATGCTTCCGAAGCCCACTTGACTTCACACTCCAGGATGTCTGGCTCTAGGTGAGTGATCACATCATCATGGATATCCGGGTCAGTAAGATCTTTTTTGTATAGTTCTTCTGTGTATTCTTACTACCTCTTCTTAATCTCTTCTGCTTCTGTTAGGTCTTTGCCGTTTCTGTCCTTTATTGTGCCCATCTCTGCATGAAATGTTCCCTTGATATTTCTTATTTTCTTGAAGAGACTCTAGTCTTTCCCATTCTTTTGTTGGTAGGAGGAACTGCATGTATATAAGGGGATTGTGGGTAGCCACCTTCCCAGGAAATTCACCAGAGTATTCTTTGTTAGAAATCAGAGCTTAGAAATCATTAGTGAAGTACATCTTGGAAGATGTCATACCAAATTTGAAAAAAACAGGTGTGGTTGCTTATATCCTATTTCCAGGTATATTAATAAGGCCAAAATCATAATACTTTAAGCAAGTTAGAACTTCCATTCTCTTATAAATATCCGGGCAGTGTCCTAGACCCAACCTCCTCCTCATTTGTTCTTCCACTCTCAACTTGCAGCTTTCATCTGCAATCGAAGATGGCTGTTCACAGCTCACCACTTCATACACATTCAAACCAGGGTGGAGGAAAAAGAAAGAGGAGAGTACCTCCTGCCACACACACACACATACCTTTTTAAAGCACAACCCAGAAGTTGCACATGTCGCTTTTTCTCACAGCTCACTGGTGGAACCCATCCCATGGCCATAGATAACTTGAAACAAGGCTTGGAATAGAATCTTTATTCTGAAGGGTCACAGGCCCAGGAAAACTTCTTTTCTTCTAAAGAAACGGACATATATGGGCTTTTCTCCAGTTTCAGAGAACGGGAGATACTCTTTACTTGTGGTGCGCGGGCTTCTCATCCTGGTGGCTTCTCTTGTTGCAGAGCATGGGCTCTAAGGTGAATGGGCTTCAGTAGTTGCGGCTCCTGGGCTCTGGAGCACAGGCTCAGTTGTGGCACATGGGTTTACTTGCTCCACGGCATGTGGAATCTTCCTGGACCAGTGATCAAATCTGTGTCTTCTGCATTGGCAGGCAAATTCTTAACCATTGGACCACCAGGGAAGCCCTCACCTTCTTTTTTATTTCCACCATCTATCTGGTAGACAGAGTAAATATTCCCAAGTATGTAGTATAGCTTTGCAGATAACAGTGGTTGATACAGTGCAACATGTTTGTTTCTGGTATTTTATACGCAGAGAAGAAACTAGACACAGAGGCAGGGGACAGTTTGTCAGATGTCTCCAGTGAGTGGGGCAGAGGCCGGGATGTTCATGAGAGTTGCCAGGTTGCCACACGGTAACTGGCCCTGCAGGCACTCTGACTCAACAAGGAATTGTGATCAGGTTTCTATAGTAACTTTGTTTATTTCATCCATGGAAATTTATAATAATGTAGAAATAGCAGTGATGGCCACAGCTGTGTAATAATAAGCTTCAGTTTCTGGAGCATCTGCTGAAGTGCAGGCCAGCTGAAAAAGGGGGCCTGATGCTTGAGAATGTGACAGGAGCCCGCTCTGCTGCTGCTTTTCCAGGGTTTATGGACAAGGTGGATGTGATGACCAGGAAAGAATGTGTATGCAGAGGATGGAGGAAAATAACTAGCTCAGCAGTAGGCAGACACACAGAAGTCTTCGACTGATTAAAATAATTTAAAAACATGTGATCATGTCTTAAAATCCCAGACTGCAAAGAAGTTCCCAAAGAGAGGAAAGGCTTCCCAGACTATAAATGGGGATGATAATAACAAGACTTAGTCTAGTGGGCGGTGGCAAGAATTCAGTGAAATAATGCAGGGAGGGTACCTCGCCTGGGCTGGGCAAGTAGGGGAGGGTCAGCAAATAAATATTAGCTATTATTGTTAGTGCTTTATTTCCTCTTGGTTCTTGTTTGGAAGAACACCGCTTCTGAAAAAGTAGGCCAAATTCGACTGATCATTGTCAGCTGTCAGAAGCTGGCTTTGGGAAGCTGAGACTCTTCACCCAGATAACCTAATTTGGAGCTGTGTTTGCTCAGTGTCAATATGTCTAGTTTATAGGGAAAACAACCCAGCCAGCATATCATCTAGATGTTTAGTTTACACGACACAAAGGGTAAGAATATCTTTTCACTCTGACAGTGTTGCTCCAAGAGAATATGGTAACACAAAGTGATCTTAGTAATATGGTAACACTAAGTAATCTTATATTGAAATCTATTTCCCTTCCTCCTCCCCTCCTTTATGGCTTTAATTTTTTTTCTAGATTCAGTATTGTTTTTCAGTCACTCTGTCATGCCTGACTCTTTTGCAACCCCATCGGCTGTAGCCCACCAGGCTCCACTGTCCATGGGATTTCCCAGGCAAGAATACTAGAGTGGGTTGCCATTTCCTTCTCCAGGAAATCTTCCCTATCCAGGGATCAAATCCGTGTCTCCTGCATTGGCAGGCAGGTTCTTTACCACTGGGCCAGAGTACAGCATTTTTAGTTGAGATATAATTCATTTTCACACCCGCCTCTTTTAAAAAATATTTTTGCCCATGCCATGCAGCATGTGGGATCCTAGTCCCCTGATCAGGGATTGAACCTGCACCCCCTTCAGTGGAAGCACAGAATCCCAACCATGGACCACCAGGGGAGTCCCTTGGCTTCAATTTTTTAAAAAATAAATATGCTTTCTATTATGAGCTTGCTGACTGCATTTGGCCAGCAGGGGGCAGGTATTATATACATATCTTTCTGATTCACCCAAAGCTGAAAAATGTTCATCTGAACTATAAAAATATGTCTTCTATCACCTATCATAGTAAAAACAAAAAAAGATTGTTTTTTAACATCTTAGCAACTGAAAATAGACACCTCTAACTCATTTAAAGCAGCTTTCATTTCACCATCACGTTGATAAACTATAAATTCTAAGAAGCATATTTTTTTTCAGTTACTAGCCCTGCAATTAGCATGCGTCTCACAATTGGTGACTTAGATTCAATAAAATATAGTTATTCACTTGAGGATTAGCATATTATGGCTGTAAATTCACACTCCACTGAAGCATGGCATTGAATGAAAATGAATTTGGATCGCTTAAGACACTACTTTTAACAAATTATTCATGATTTCTTACCCTAAATAAAGTGAGTTATTGGACAAGACACAAGAGAAAGTATATGAAGATTCGACTTGGTGCATTTAGTCTCTCAGAAATGTTTGTAATTCAGAATCAAATGACATTTCATTTTCATTCAGGTTATAGTAGTATTTAAACAATTAGCAGTTGACATGTAAGATAATGCAAATCGAAATGTTAATTTACTCTGACTTCTTAAAAATACATTCTCTGCCTGTTGAAAATCATCAAGTAGGACTTGTAAAAGTTTGAATTCCCCCTTCTTGTGATTTCACCTTGTGTGTGCGTGTGTTAGTCGCTCAGTCATGTCTGACTCTTTGGGACCCCTTGGACTGCAGCTCGCCAGGCTCCTCTATCCATGGAATTCTCCAGGCAAGAGTACTGGAGTAGGTTGCCATTCCCTTCTCCAGGGGATCTTCCCAACCCAGGGATTGAACCTGGGTCTGCAGCATTTCAGGAAGATTCTTTACCATCTGAGCCACCAGGGAAGTCTGTTTTAAGGACAAGTGCTCTAATTTGGGTTATAGTTCACATTCTCATTATTTTCATGCCTGGCCTTAAATAAATCACTTATGCTGTCTGATGCTCAGTTTCCTGATCTGTAAAATGAGAGCATTGGGTAATTCCTTTAAGCCTCCACAGCATTTACTTTTATGTAGCCTAGAGCAGTGTTAATTTTCTACCTTGTGTCATATTTCACATATGGTGACATAATCCTCTCAACAGACTGTCAACTCTGAGAATAACATGATTCTCTTGCCTTTGCATGCCCAAGCCCAGCAGCTGAAATGATGCCTTGGGGAAGGCTGGTACTCATTAAAGATTTGTTGCCTTGAATTGAATCAACTAGATGATACCTAGGAGAAGACAATGGCACCCCACTCCAGTACTCTTGCCTGGTGAATCCCATGGACAGAGGAGCCTGGGAGGCTGCAGTCCATGGGGTCGCTAGGAGTCCGACATGACTTCACTTTCACTTTTCACTTTCATGCATTGGAGAAGAAAATGGCAACCCACTCCAGTGTTCTTGCCTGGAGGATTCCAGGGACAGGGGAGCCTGGTGGGCTGCCATCTAGTCAGACACGACTAAAGCGACTTAGCAGCAGCAGATGATACCTAAGGCACTTTTCTCTAGTATCCGATGATACTATCTTTAAAGCAGGAAGGACTCACTATGGCTGAATGATTTCTAGTTGGGTAACTGCTATGTTGCCAAGTCAACAGGCAGAGTTTGGAAGCGTGGGGAAGAAGTTGCTGTAGCTGATAAATTACCCTACAAGACACTAGCAAGGCCAGCTGATTGCTGATTTAGCCATACACAGGTAAGTACTCACACAGTCTTTAAAACTCAGCAGGCATATCACTGGGAACTCTGCTCAGGGTGATGTGGCAACCTGGGTAGGAGGGGAGCTGGGGGAGAATGGGTACATATATATGTGTACACACACACAGACATATATAGCTGAGTCACTCTGCTGTGCATCTGTAACTATCACAATCATTGTTAATCAGCTATACCCCAATACTGGCTTCCCTGGTGGCTGAGTGGTAAAGAACCCACCTGCTATGCAGAAGATGCAGGAGGCACCAGGTTTGATCCCTGGGTTGGTAAGATCCCCTGGAGGAGGAGGGCATGGCAACCCACTCCAGTATTCTTGTCTGGAGAATCCCATGGACAAAGGAGCCTGATGAGCTACAGTCCATAGGGTTGCAAACAGTCAGACATGACTGAAGCGACTGAACACGCATGCATATCCCAGTACAAAATAAAAAGTTGAACTCGGCAGACAAGAAGGGGCAAGATGAAGGGAAAGAAGATAAATACAGAAGGGGTGAAGAAGCCCTTCAAAAACAGGGAGCACCTAGAGCTTTGGGCACTCGCAAAGATGGTGCAGTGGTAAACAACCTGCCTGCCAGTGCAGGAGATACAACAGACAAGGATCCAATCCCTGGGTCAGGAAGATCCCCTGGAGAAGGAAATGGCAACCCACTTTAGTATTCTTGCCTGGGAAATCTCATGGACAGAGGAGCCTGGTGAGCCACAGTCCATGGGGTCACAAAGAGTCCGACACAACTCAGCACAGAGCTTCGGGCATGTCTAATGGTGGGTTGGGTGTCGAACCCCAGGTTGATATTTCCTGATGATGGTGAGAATATTCTGGTTATATTTTCAGATCTCGAACCTCCTAGAATCAAGTGTCCAAGTGTGAAGGAACGCGTTGCAGAACCCAACAAGCTGACAGTCCGAGTGTCCTGGGAGACGCCCGAGGGAAGAGACACAGCAGATGGCATTCTCACTGAGTAAGTGCAGCTTGGCAGCTGGAATGAGGTTGCCCGTTTATGTGAGAAGTTCACTACCAAGAATAAGGAAGTGTGTATCTGCAGGTCAGTGTATGCTTTTGGACTAGGTACAGCACTCTTTCAGCCACACCTCATTCATTTCTTTATTTTTCTTCACTGTCTGGCATACTACATTCTTCACTTATGTATCTGTTTACTGCCTGTCTCAACTACAGTAGGTTTGAAGCCATATCCTTAATGCCCAGAACCATGCCTAGCACATAGTTGCTACTTGGTAACTGTTTGTTGAAGGAAAGAAAGGAAGTCAGAAGGAGTGGTGGGGAGAAGGGAGGAAAAGGGACAGGAGGAGGAAGAGGAAGTCAAGTGGTTAATTCACAGAAAGACTCACTGCCATTGTGTGCTAGGCCCCCTACCCAGGCCTTCCTAAGCCACCGCCTCCCTGGGAACCTATGTCTCCCAGGTGGAGCTCAGTGTCGCCCCCTTGTGCTCTGGGAGTATGTTTTAGGGCAGAACTCCAAAATCTCTTTTTTTTTGGCACCTGTTTCTTTCACAACTTTTGATTTTTAATTTTTTAATATATGACCATTAAACACTTAAACCACTTGTAAATAAAAAAGTCCTTCTTCCCCACCCCAACCCTCTTCTCTAGGACCAACTGCACAAATAGTTTGAAATACATCCCCAAAATCTTTAAAAATGGGTGGTTCCCTTCAGTGAAGTTCAGCCACATGTTGTTCTAATCTAGCAGCTGCGCCTGTGCCCCTGTGGCTATGGATGGGCCCTCATGTTCCCTGGGGGCCACTACTTTATGTCAGCATATTCACATCCATGCCTTAGAGTACATGGTCCTATTAGGCCTCCCCGCCGAGTTTCCGTCTGTGGACAAAGAACACCTCTGACTTACCCCTGGTGAGCCATACAGCAGGGCAAGGCTTTCTAGAATTCTGTCAACCCAGGCTGGGCAAGAGGAAATGTTTCTAAGCCAATATTAGCCATAACAGAACATTTTCTTCTAGGAAGAGGCTCAGTCTTTTACCCCTAGGACATTTTGTTCTGACAGCCTGATAATTTTTCCCACCATCTAGCTTAGATCATATTTGTTATGTTTCCGCTTGTAATTCCTCAAAGATAAAGTGTGAGTATTAAGAAATTATTTATTTTCTGTCGCATATATATGTCACCCCTTAAGGAGAAACTTTAGGCGATGAGGATTAAAAATATAAGTCACAGTTGCTATAACCATGTCATGCATCATGTGTGTGTGCTCAGTCATGTCCAACTCTTTGTGACCCCATGGACTGTAGCCTGCCAGGCTCTTCTGGCCATGAGATTCTCCAGGGAGAATATTGGAGTAGGTTGCCATTTCTTCCTCCAGGGGATCTTCCTGACCCAGGGATCAAACCCAGGTCTCCTACATTGGCAGGCAGGTGGGTTGTTTACCACTGAGCCACCTGGAAAGCCCTTGATATCGTCAGGGATTGGCTTTTAACAATTGTTGAATCTTTTGGAACCCAGCACAATGCCTGGCCCTTCTCCTAGCCCATAACAGATTCTTAGATTCTCACAACTGCGATTGCTATTGAAATCTGGTATAATATACACACAATATCAGGTCATCAGATGACTTTAGTTATCTAGCAAGGATATTCACCTTGGCATTTTTGTGGGTAATCTGTGTGTTACAGTTAGAAATGTGACATTTTGAAAGAGCATCTTAGTAACCCCAACCCTCTGTTCAGAGCAGCTATTGGCTTCCTAAATTCTACAGCCCAGGGCCATCAGAGCTGTGGAGCAGAATGAGTTCAGAGAAGGCTGTCTTTTCCCCTTTTGCAGCTCTTGCTTGGCCTCCTTGCTTCTCTGGCATTTCTCTTCTTTTCCTCATGTCTTTTGCAAGCTTCTGTTCTGTAGTCCCCTTCTGGGGTGGGGGGAAGGTTCTAGTGTCAGGTGCTGAGACAGGTGCTTCCTGTGAGCTCCATATTTATGCCCTATGACTGTTATTTGCATGTCACACATGAAAGAGAGTCTCCAAGAGGTGAGCGGCCACTCATGTTTGAAGTCTGATTCCTCTCAGGTTTATCTGCTTTTAAATTGTGCTTCCTGATGAGGACCTTAAAGCACCTAAGGCCCAAAGTGACATGTCTGTAATGCTGGGATGTCTGACACTCTTGTAACACCCCTCACTGCATACTTGTAAACAACTGCCTTGTCCACCTGTGTGGAAGGTTCTCTTCAATGGTGACAGTGAGAATTTCACATGCACATTGTCAGTCAATATTCTTTTCATTCCTCAGACGTGTAGAGAGAACGGAAATTATCTATTTAAAAACAATTGATCATATTGTACCTACTGATATTCTTATCAGACAACTGAGAAGAAAGATGTGGGAGTCATCCTTGCTCTGTGACCTTGGGTGGGTTCCTTGATCTTTTGGTGGCTCAGTTTCCTCATCTGTGAAATGGGTAAAATAATGCCTACATCATAGGGTTGTTGAGAGGATTAAATAAACTAC
Organism: Bos taurus; assembly: GCF_002263795.3. Lineage (NCBI taxonomy): Eukaryota > Metazoa > Chordata > Mammalia > Artiodactyla > Bovidae > Bos > Bos taurus. Next base: position 105,138,008 of record NC_037357.1, read on the forward strand.
TGTATATGTGTGTGTGTGTATACATATATATATACATATATATATATATATAATGTCTAGAATCACGCCAGACATGTATAAGGTTTATATACTGGGCTTCCCTGGTAGCTCAGAAGGTAAAGAATCTGCCTGCAATGAGGGAGACTTGGGTTCGATCCTGGGTTGGGAAGATCCCCTGGAGGAGGGAATGGCACCCCACTCCAGTATTCTTGCCTGGAGAATCCCCACAGAGAGAGGAGCCTGTAGGGCTACAGTCCATGGGGTCGCAAAGAGTCAGACACGACTGAGTGACTCAGCACACACAGCACAAAGAATAATAATGATAATAATAATAACTAATAATAAAGATAATAATAACTTGAGTTATTATTATGATTACCATGAAATCACAGTGAATTTGCCTTTTCCTCAGGAAAGGTCTCCACTGAGATAGAAAAAGCAAAGGAAGTTCTAGCGCCCCCTGCAGGCCCAAATTGCCAGTGACTGCTGGGACTAACCTCTCAAATGATTTCCCTCAAAGAAAATTCCCTCATCCTCCCAATCTGGCGGCAGTTTGGGTCTTCCTTAGACCAAAGGAAGGAAGACTTGAGCTTTGGGTTCTCAGCGTCTCCCATCCTCTGTTCTACATCCCCAAAAGAAAAACCAGTCTGATTTTCCCAGGAACTGGGGACTTCCATTTTCTGGTCTCAAACTGCACTTCCAAAACAAAGTAAAGCTCAGGAAATTCTCTTCTTTGAGAATTAAAAAACTGGCCTAATGGCAGTCCCTTGGAGTCTCTGTATCTTGAACAGAATGGGTGCTCAACAAACACCCATGATGGTCCTCTTTGATCCTTAGGCCATCACGGCCCGATTGTTGTTAGGGCCTACAGCGATCATCTTTGGTGTTTCTGATTTTTTCCCCCTTTAAGTGTTATTCTAAAAGGCCCACCCCCAGGCTCGCATTTTCCAGAAGGAGACCACAAGATCCAGTACACAGTCTATGACAGAGCCGAGAACAAGGGCACTTGCCAATTTCGAGTTAAAGTAAGAGGTAAGATGACTGCTTCTTGGCTTTTTTTTTTTTTTTGTCCTCTCTTTCTAAAAACAAAGGGAAGCAGAGACTCAAGCTAGAACCTTCTGTGAGTGCCCATTGTCAGAGGAAGACTTGCCAGCTCTGGATTTGCCTCTGATCATGAGGCTAGGGGAAGGGTGCCACCTCACTGCCTAAATTTTACAATTCAAATCCAGATGAGGTTGAGTGCAGGCAGATGATTGAAGGAGTCCAAGACAGCAGTAAGCTCATCTCACATGAGCCCATCGCTGGCTGTCCCAGAACAATAGTATTTAATAGCTTTTCCACTCCTGGGCTTCAGTGACCAGCCAAAGCCTATATAAGTCCTGCTATGAAGGAGGTTAGGAGCCCCTTAGGTAGCCCACCAGCCGACCGTGTTCTTGGTGTTCCAGAACCTTTAGGCAAAAAAGGTTTTTAAGGTTTACTTTGAGCTTCATGGTTTGGGTAGCTAATAGCTAGCCATCTTTACTCCTTCCTCTTCTGGGTTCAACCTCCTCATCTAGACCACAGGGAGCTGAATCAGTTTATCTCAGTGGTCTTGTTGGTTTGAAAAGTGACCCTCCCAAGGTCCACCCACTGGCAGATAGCCACACCTGCCCCTCCCTACACACCCGCCCAGTGTAGAAGCTGGTGTTTCTGACTCCTCCCCTTCCCTGCTTGCTTTGTGGTGGTGGAGTGGGGGCACTCAGCACTGAGCACCCTCTGGGCTTGTGTCCCACACAGTGAGACGCTGCGGCAAGCTCCATGCCCCAGAGAACGGCTACATGAAGTGCTCCAGTGACGGCGATAATTATGGGGCTGTGTGTGAATTCTCCTGCGTCGGAGGCTACGAGCTCCAGGGGAGCTCTGCCCGAGTATGTCAGTCCAACCTGGCTTGGTCTGGCACTGAGCCCACCTGCACAGGTACGAGGGCAGCTCTCTCTCCAGCCAGCAGCAGACCCTGAAGCCCCTTTGGTTCTGGTTTCCAGGACAGGGAGCCTTTTGTTCTATATACTTAGAAAGGTTCAGGGCCAGCCATATTCATCTGTTGGATGAAAACAGTCCTCCAGTAACTGGGCAGCCCATCTTGCCCACTCTCCTCCTTCACCTCTGCTCATCTGCTGATTTATCTCACATGTCCTCTAAGGAGCAAGCTGGAGGTAGGAGCCCAGGGTTCATTATAAATCAGCAGCATTATGAATTAGCAAAGTCTGCACCCTTGGGACCTCCCTGGCAGTCCAATGGCTAAGACTCTGCACTTCCAATACAGGGGGCCAAGGTTCTAGATCAGGGAACTAGATCCCACATGCCACAATGAGGAGTTGCTTGCCACCACTAAAACCTCATGCAACCCAAACAAAAAAGCATCTGTAGTTTCAGCCAGGAAATTAAAAGACGCTTACTCCTTGGAAGGAAAGTTATGACCAACCCAGATAGCATATTAAAAAGCAGAGACATTACTTTGCCAACAAAGGTCCGTCTAGTCAAGGCTATGGTTTTTCCAGTGGTCATGTATGGATGTGAGAGTTGGACTGTGAAGAAAGCTGAGCACGGAAGAATTGATGCTTTTGAACTGTGGTGCTGGAGAAGACTCTTGAGAGTCCCTTGGACTGCAAGGAGATCCAACCAGTCCATCATAAAGGAAATCAGTCCTGGGTGTTCATTGGAAGGACTGATGCTCAAGCTGAAACTCTAATACTTTGGCCACCTCATGCGAAGAGTTGACTCATTGGAAAAGACCCTGATGCCAGGAGGGATTGAGGGCAGGAGGAGAAGGGGATGACAGAGGATGAGATGGCTGGATGGCATCACTGGCTCGATGGACATGAGTTTGAGTGAACTCCGGGAGTTGGTGATGGACAGGGAGGCCTGGCATGCTGCAATTCATGGGGTCGCATAGAGTCGGACACGACTGAGCGACTGAACTGAACTGAACCCTTGTTCCTCTCTCCAAAGCCAGTGCGCTAATATGTACAGATGATAGAGCCCCTGCTTTGCAGCACTAGCTGGAAAGTCCCACAGATCTTGGGCCTTCGGGATCTTTGCTCCTAATGTCAAATGAGGAAGCAAATACTCTACCTTCTCCTGGAGCTGTTGAAAGGATGAAATGAGGTCATCTATTGAACAATGGAATTGAGCAAGGCTTGGCATATGGTCCCGGGGTTGGGAAGATCCCCTGGAGAAGGGAATAGCAACCCACTCCAATATTCTAGCCTGGATAACAGCAACAGTAATGAAACTAAACTTTCAATAACTGTCAGCTGTTATTACTGAGGAACAAAAATTGGGCTGGATAGTGATCATAGTGTGACATTTGGACTAGCCAGAAAATTCTGGACATGGCTTCTATTTCTGTACTCCACTTTTTCTCATTTCCTAGTACTTTCTCCGGAGAAGGCAATGGCACCCCACTCCAGTACTCTTGCCTGGAAAACCCCATGGACAGAGGAGCCTGGTAGGCTGCAGTCCATAGGGTCGCGAAGTCGGACATGACTGAGCAATTTCACTTTTCACTTCCATGCATTGGAGAAGGAAATGGCAACCCACTCCAGTGTTCTTGCCTGGAGAATCCCAGGGACAGGGGAGCCTGGTGGGCTGCAGTCCATGGGGTCGCATAGAGTCAGACATGACTGAAGCAACTTAGCAGCAGCAGTGGCAGTACTTTCTCATCTTCATGCTTTCCCTTTAATCTTAGAGAGATAGAGACACAGATACATGCATCAACAGCTAAGTGCCTGAGGCTCTTAGATTTTATTAAAATACAAAGAACATCCCTCTTTACTTCCCTGTCTCATTTCCTAGGGTAGGAGAGTAATGCTCCCCACCTCCAGTGCCCTGCAAACATATTCACTTCGTAATCCCCAGAACTTGTGAATGTATTACTTTACGTAGCCAAGGGGCCTTTGAAGTTGTAAATTAAGGATTTTGAGATGGGGGAAAAGCACGTGGATTACCCAGGTGGGCTCAATGGAATCCCAAGCATCCTTAATAAGCGGGAGGTGGGACTGCTCTGAGAGGAGTGAAGTTGGAAGCTGCTATGCTGCTGGCTTTGAAGGTGGAGGAAAAGCTAGGAGCCAAGATTCTGGAAAAAGGCAAGGAAACAGATGTTCCCCCAGGGCATGTGGGTTGAGGGCAGCGGGGGAGGGGGCACAGCCCTGCGAACAGCCCTGACTTGACCCCAGTGAAACCCGTCCCAAACTTCGCACTGCCAGAATTGTAAGAGAATGTGTGTTAAGCCGCTAGGTTTGTGGTGATGAGTTGACCACAAGCAGGAGGAAACTAACACGCATCCCCACTCCCCAACTGAGTGCTCTTTGGGACCACCTCCTGAATAAACTGAAGACTTCTAGTTGAGTCTTTACCTCGGGGTTTACTTCTTACACATATGTTTCTGTGTCTCATCACAGGCTGTATGTATTGAGCCGGAAGCAGTAGAGGGTTTCTGACCTACCTGACTGTTTCTGATTACAGCCATGAATGTCAATGTCGGCGTGAGAACAGCAGCTGCACTTTTGGATCAGTTTTATGAGAAAAGGAGACTGTTCATTGTGTCCACCCCCACAGCCCGAAACCTCCTCTACCGGCTGCAGCTGGGGATGCTCCAGGTGAGTCCTGGCAGCAGGGCCGAGGCAGAAGGGAGGCCTCTGAACAGGAAGGGCCTGGCCATTTCATTAAAAAGCAAAGGCTAGATTCAATTCTTAATCCATTTCCTGGGAACTTTAGGAACTTGCACTTCAGAACTCCCACCATTCATTTCTGGGTCTGGGCTATAACCTGATTAGCATTGACACCCCAGAGCTAACACAATCGTTTTCCAAATAATGAGGTTTGTTTGTCTTCACTAATAAGCCTAACTGACATGTCCAGGTTCAGCCAAAGAACAAATTGTCTTTGCTGAACCCGGCCAGGGTATGCCTGGGAGGGAGGCCATCTATCTGTAATTTACCCAGAAGGCTGACTCAAGAACTGAGAAGAGTCCAGGGGCCCTGAGGCTCCACATGCCACTGCAGGGAGCTTCCCCAGCTCCCACAGAGCTCCTCAGAGAGGGGTGAGCATCTTTCAGAAAAGCGGTTCTCTGAACCGTGGTCCATGGACTAGCTGTGTCAGCCTGGGAGCTTGTTAGGAATGCAAATTCTGAAGCCCCCACCCAAGACACACTGGATCAGAAACTACCTGTTAGCAAGACCTCCAGGTGACTCCTAAGAACTTCAGAGTTGGGGGGTGGCTTTTCTAGGAAATGTGCCCTTCTTAGCTGTGTAAGTTTTGTAGCTACAAAATGAGGCAACCAATGTTTTATGGGAGGGGAAAAAAAGCCAGAAACTGAAAGGATTGAATTAGAACTTGCTTGATTTTTGTCCTGAAGCATGTTGTCAATAAGAGTGGCCAATCTGATTGAAGAGGTGGGATGCTGAGTTGGGTCATAGATGTGGTGCTGCATATTTTGGGAGAAATGTTTCACCCAGGTGGTGCTAGTGGTAAAGAATCCGCCTGCCAATGCAGGAGACGCAAGAGATGCAGGTTCAATCCCTGGGTTGGGAAGATCTCCTGGGAAAGGAAATGGCAACCCACTCCAGCATCCTTGCCTGGAGAATCCCATGGACAGAAGAGTCTGGCGCACTGTAGTTCATGGGGTTGCAGAGTCAGACATGACTGAGTGCATGCTTGTGCACACACACACATACACACACACGACAGTAAACAGAACCAGATGTTCAGAACAATCTTGGTTTAATTGAAGGCTACAATTTAACTTTCAGCTTTAAGACATTGAATAATAAAACTTTGTTTATTCTCCACATGTACTTGGACTTCCCATGAACTCTGAAGAGCCATATAAAAAGTTTGGGGCTCCCTTGATAGGAACCTAATTTATCTCGTCTTTACCTCCAATCCCTGCCACCTGACCTCCACCTTATGTCCCCTTGTCCCAGGTAGGGGCTTGCTCTTGGGGTAGCACAAGGCCACAACACTCCATTGTGTGGGGAACTGGCCTTGGAGGCTGTATCCCATAACTATACATTTCCCAACCTCTTCTTATTTCCATGGAAAAATAAAAAAGACAAACAACTTGCTTTTTCTCTGTTGGGCAAACTATGGCACTTGTAAGTAAAATTGTATTGACGCGCAGCCAAGGCTTGCTCATTTGTGCATTCTTTATGGCTGCTTTAGCATCACAGTGGCACCATTAAAACAGAGACCAGCCAGCCCCATGAAACCTACAGTCTTTACTCTCTGGCCCTGTACACAAAATGTCTGCTGACCCCTGCCCTAGTCTAGCCTACTCCTTCAAGTACTTGCTAAGTTACTAATCAACTAGTTGGTTAGGATACTTGATATCAAGGTATTGATATGTGACCTCCCCCTTCCAACATATTTACATTGGCATTTTAAGCAGAGCCTTCAAAGAAAGGTTTGATTGGCTTATGTGATTGTTAGAATAATAAGAATGTTTATTTCTACCGTTTTTTACATTCTTCTCCCACTTCTATCACCCCATACAGAGATATTTCCGTGGAAGTGTAATAAAAACTTGGTGTTCTCATACTTGAGGAGTTTAAACTTTCTTTCTCCCATTTAGTCATCATTCATCTTCAATTACTTCTTTGTTTCCTTATTGCCACTGCTGCTACTGATAAGACTTCCTGGCATGTGGTTGAGCAGGTCATGGTTCTTGCCAAGGACCAGCTCAGAGGACTGGAACATTTTCTTTTAAAAAAAATGAGGTATGGTGGACATCTAACATACTAGTTTCAGGTGGACAACATAATGACCCAATATTTGCATATATTGCAAAATGACCGTAACAGTAGTCCATTTAACATCCATCACCATACATAGTTATTAAAAATGGTTTTCTTGTGATAAGACCTTTCAGGATCCACTCCCCTAGCTACTCTCAAATCTACAATATAGTTTTATTAACTAGAGTCACCAAGCTGTATATTACATCCCCATAATTTTTTCATTTTATTACTAGAAATTTGTACCTTTTGACACCCTTCACCCATTTTGCCCAGCCCCAGCCCCCACTTTCGAAAACGACAATCTGTTCTCTATATCCATGAGCTCAATTTGTTTTAGTTCTTTGGGTTTTTCTTTTAAGATTGCACATGTAAGAGAGATCATATGATGTTTTCTCTTTGACTTACTTAACATAATGCTCTCAAGGTACATGCATGTTTCAAATGGCAAGAATTCATTCCGTTTTGTGGCAGCAGAGATACACTTCCTCGGTCTGGGTAGTGAACTTCTCACATAAGAGGGGCAGCCTCATTCCAGCTGCCAAGCTGTGCTTACTCAGTGAGAATGCCATCTGCTAAGGACCTACAGATCTTTTTTATTTGTGACTTGCCAACTAAATCAAATCAGAGAGGAGCAGCCTTTCCAAATGATCAGTCAAAAATAAAATGCACCTTTTTAGCCTGGTATTTCCCCTGGTCTCATTTGTTTTGCATTTCAGTGAACATTTATTGGGCCTTCCCTGGTGGCTCAGTGGTAAAGAATCTGCCTGCCAATGCAGGAGACATGGTTTGATCCCTGGGTCAGGAAGATCCCCCAGAGAAAGAAATGGCAACGAACTCCAGTATTCTTGCCTGGAGAATCCTATGGACAGAGGAGTCTGGCGAGCTATAGTCCATGGGAGTCACAAGAGTCAGACAACTTAGTGTCTTAGCCTTAGTGACTAAACAAGAACAAATATTGCATTTTATATATATCATTTTCTTCATCCATTCATCCATCAAGGGACATTAAGGTTGTTTCCATAGCTTGACTATTGTAAATAATGCGGCAGAGAACATGGGGGTGCTTATATCTTTTGAAGTTAGTGTTTTGCTTTGGATAAATATGCAGAAGTAGACTTGCTGGATCACATGGTAGTTCTATTTTTAATTTTTTTGAGGCACTGCTTTACTGTTTGCCCTAGTGGCTGCACCCATTTACATTCCCACCAACAAGACATCAGTTCACTTCAGTCGCTCAGTCATATTCGACTCGTTGTGACCCCACGGACTGCAGCACGCCAGGCTTCCCTGTCGATCACCAACTCCTAGAGCTTACTCAAACTCATGTCCATTGAGTCGGTGATGCCATCCAACCACCTCATCCTCTGTCGTTCTTTTCTCCTGCCTTCAGGCTTTCCCAGCATCAGGATCTTTTCCAATGAGTCATTTCTTCATATCAGGTGGCTAAAGTATTGGAGTTTCAGCTTCAGCATCAGTCCTTCCAAAGAACACCCAGGACTGATCTCCTTTAGAATGGACTGGTTGGATCTCCTTGCAGTCCAAGGGACTCTCAAGAGTCTTCTTCAACACCACAATTCAAAAGCATCAATTCTTCAGTGCTCAGCTTTCTTTATAGTCCAACTCTCACATCCACACATGACTACTGGAAAAACCAAAGCTTTGACTGCACAGACCTTTGTTGGCAAAGTAATGTCTCTGCTTTTTAATATGATATCTAGGTTGGTCATAACTTTTCTTCCAAGGATCAAGCATCTTTTAATTTCATGGATGCAGTCACTATCTTCGGTGATTTTGGATCCCCCCAAAGTAAAGTCATGTATGGATGTGAGAGTTGGACTGTGAAGAAATCTGAGCACCAATGAATTGATGCTTTTGAACTGTGGTGTTGGAGACGACTCTTGAGAGTCCCTTGGACTGCAAGGAGATCCAACCAGTCCATCCTCAAGGCAATCAGTCCTGGGTATTCATTGGAAGGACCAGTGTTGAAGCTGAAACTCCAGTACTTTGGCCACCTGATGTGAAGAGCTGACTCATTGGGAAAGACCCTGATGCTGGGAGGGATTGGGGGCAGGAGGAGAAGGAGACAACAGAGGATGAGATGGCTGGATGGCATCACTGACTCGATGGGCGTGAGTCTGAGTGAACTCCGGGAGTTGGTGATGGACAGGGAGGCCTGCGTGCTGTGATTCATGGGGTGGCAAAGAGTCGGACATGACTGAGCGACTGAACTGAAAATAGTCTGTCACTGTTTCCATTGTTTCCCCGTCTATTTTCCATGAAGTGATGGGACCAGATGCCATGATCTTATTTTTCTGAACGTTGAGTTTAAGCCAACTTTTTCACTCTCTCCTTTCAGTTTCATCAAGAGACTCTTTAGTTCTTCACTTTCTGCCATAAGGGTGGTGTCATCTGCGTATCTGAGGTTATTGATATTTCTCCCCACAGTTTTGATTCCAGCTCGCACTTCATCCAGCCCAGTGTTTCTCATGATGTACTCTGCATATGTTAAATAAGCAGGGTGACAATATACAGCCTTGATGTACACCTTTCCCAATTTGGAACTTGTCTGTTGTTCCATGTCCAGTTCTAACTGTTTCTTCCTGACCTGCATACAGATTTCTCAGGAGGCAGGTCAGGTGGTCTGGTATTCTCATCTCTTGAAGAATTTTCCACAGTTGTTGTGATCCACACAGTCAAAGGATTTGGCATAGTCAGTAAAACAGAAGTAGATGTTTTTCTGGGAACTCTCTTGCTTTTTCGATGATCAAACGGATGTTGGCAATTTGATCACTGGTTCCTCTGCCTTTTCTAAATCCAGCTTGAACATCTGTAACTTCACCTACTGTTGAAGCCTGGCTTGGAGAATTTTGAGCATTACTTTGCTAGTGTGTGAGATGAGTGCAGTTGTGCAGTAGTTTGAGAATTTTCTTGGGCATTGCCTTTCTTTGGAATTGGAATGAAAACTGACCTTTTCCAGTCCTGTGGCCACTGCTGAGTTTTCCAAATTTGCTGCTATATTGAGTGCAGTACTTTCACAGCATCATCTTTCAGGATTTGAAATAGCTCAACTGGAATTCTATCACCTCCACTAGCTTTGTTTTTTAGTGATGGCTCCTAAAGCCCACTTGACTTCACATTCCAGGATATCTGGCTCTAGGTGAGTGATCACACCATTGTGATTATCAGTACATAAGCTTTCCCTTTTCTGTATGTCCTCAATGGCATTTGTTACATGTCTTTTTCTTTCCCCCTTTTGTAGCACTGGTTTATTAAGACTGAATCCCTATCAGTATTTGTAGACTGTCAGTAGTCACGTATGGATGTGAGAGTTGGACTATAAAGAAAGCTGAGCACCGAAGAACTGATGCTTTTGAACTGTGGTGTTGGAGAAGACTCTTGAGAGTCCCTTGGACTGCAAGGAGATCCAACCAGTCCATCCAAAAGGAAATCAGTCCTGAATATTCATTGGAAGGACTGATGCTGAAGCTGAAACTCCAATACTTTGGCCATCCGATGCGAAGAGTTGACTCATTGGAAAAGACCCTGATGCTGGGAAAGATTGAAGGCAGGAGGAGAAGGGGACGACAGAGGATGAGATGGTTGGATGGCATCACTGACTCAATGGACATGAGTTTGAGTAAGCTCCAGGAGTTGGTGATGGACAGGGAGGCCTGGCATGCTGCAGTCCATGGGGTTGCCAAGAGCCGGAGATGACTCTGTGACTGAACTTAACTGAAACAATGGGGGAACTGAAGCATCAAAGCAAACACATTAAGGATCATACATAATAGATAAACCCTTAAATTTTCTTATTCCCTATATTATTATTCCCCTTATTATTTATTTGCTTAAGTAATTCAATGCATACTGACAGCTTAAGGTGAAAAGTGTCGGATTCGTGATCTCCAAAGATTTAGCTTTGGGACCAGGGACCAGGCTTGATCACTCAAGAGCTTTTGTGTAGCAGAGTTTTATTAAAGTATGAAAAGAGACAGAGAAAGCTTCTGACATAGACATCAGAGGGGGACAGAGAGTGCCCCCCTTGCTAGTCTTAGCAAGGGAGTTATATACTTTTTTAATTGGTTATTGCAGTAAATCAAAAGAATGTCTCAGGGTTGTAAAGGTCTTACCAGACCCACTCCCACAATATACATTTTAAGATAATGGGATTAGAACTAACAATAGAAAGATTTTACCAGAGCTGCTCCCATAATATATATTTTAAAATGACAGGATTAGTCAGAAGTTTCTCAAAAGGGAGAAACATGTCCTCAAGCAGGATACATTGTTGTTATATAATCATTGGTACAGAGTTTAAGGGAAAACATATCCTTGAGCAATATGAGTTGTTTTGTTGTATAATCATCTGCTCTGGGCTTAAAGAAAAAAACCCTTTGTCCTTTTCTCCTCCTTGAAAACTCCAGACCCCTTTCTCCTCCTCAGGACTTCTTATCAGCCTACCTAGGAACTGACTCTCCAATACTTAACCAAAACTGAATTGCTTAAGAAACATTTCTGAATAGGCTGCAGAGCAGCCTATCTTTCTGTGCCTTTATCTTTTGTTTGACTTCCAGCAATTCTGCCTGAATAGCTCTATCTTCTGGTGCCATCTCCTGGGCTTTCTTAAAGTCAGACAATGCTCGATCGTATTCTTTGAATCCTGGCCACCCTTGGGCTCTATGGTACAGTGCCTTGGTGTTTGCTGAATCTGTTTCAAGGACCTCCAAGCAACTGTCAACCACTCCCTGCCAATCAGACATTTTCAGTGGACATCTTCAGTTTGCAAGCTCCAATATTCAGCACACAGCTTAAAGCAACAGGCTGCAGCTTTGATCCACGTGCTTTCTCAGCTGCAACTTTTGTGCCTTCCACATACCTTAAAACTTTGGTGTATTTTTTTTTAATGGCCATCACTCAGTTCTGGGATTTGAATAAAGAATTTCCAATGTTTTTTAAGTGTTCTGTTACTGATAAAATTTCATCTACATCTTTTAAATCTACATCTGCATCCTCCGAAATCTCGATGACTGTCACCAGAACTATCTTGGGGGAATATTCCCTAATCATCCCCTTCCTTCAGTTTTCTGCATTCTGCAATAATGCACAATTTGGCAGTTTTTTGACCTTTCATCTCCACATTTTCCCAAATCCTTGCCACACCCATTCCTTTCATCACTTGCCCAAACAACACGTGTTTCCCATGAGTGAGGAGTCGGAACTGTCATGATGAACTGAGAATCGCTTATCTTGCAGCCTGCATTTGCCAGGCTCAGTAATTCCGCCTCATTATGCTGATAATGGAAGTTTTCATCTTCAAATTTTTCATCATAAATATTTTCTCCACCTGTCCCATTCTAATTGGAGAAGTCTCCACCCTGAATCATAAATTTATTGATTTGATGAAAAGGGCATCCTTTCAATTTCACCACTTCCCTGGTGGCTCAGACGGTAAAGTGTCTGCCTAGTCTGGGAGACCCAGGTTTGATCCCTGGGTTGGGAAGATTCCCTGGAGAAGGAAATGGCAACCCACTCCAGTACTCTTGCCTGGAAAATCCCATGGATGGAGGAGCCTGGCGGGCTACAGTCCATGGGGTTGCAAAGAGTCGGACACGACTGAGCGACTTTTTTTTTTCAAATAGAGAGGTTTCCCAATAGTGAGTCCGATGCCTGTTTCTCCTGTACCTGACTGCTAAGTCACTTCAGTCATGCCCAACTCTTTGCGACCCCATGGACTGTCGCCCACCAGGTTCCTCTATCCATGGGATTTTCCAGACAAGAGTACTGGAGTAGGTTGCCATTTCCTTCTCCAAGGGAATCTTCCTGACCCAGGGATTGAACTCATGTCTCTTATGTCTCCTGCACTGGCAGGAGTTCTTTACCACTACCACCACCTGGGTAAGTGTTCTGTACACAATTTTCCTGTACACAATGCTTGAAAAATTTATGCAGTTTGGGGCATAATATCTGCAAGCAATTTTAAGGCAATTAGACCATATTGTTCCCCTCTAATATCCAGATTGAAGAAGACTAGAGGGTTACTGGGGTTGGAGTGCTTAACTGGGGTGAGGAGGAGACAAGTGCAACATTGTGGCCCAAGGACACCATTTGCAAGTGACTCAGAGCACTGCATGGAGAAGGCAATGGCACCCCACTCCAGTACTCTTGCCTGGAAAATCCCATGGGCAGAGGAGCCTGGTAGGCTGCAGTCCGTGGGGTTGCTAAGAGTTGGACACGACTGAGCGACTTCACTTTCCCATTTCACTTTCATGCATTGGAGAAGGAAATGGCAACGCACTCCACTGTTGTTGCCTGGAGAATCCCAGGGACGGGGAGCCTGATGGGCTGATGTCTATGGGGTCGCACAGAGTCGGACACGACTGAAGTAACTTAGCAGCAGCAGAGCACTGCATGGCCACAGCACAGCACACTGCATCCATGTAGACCAGCTGTGCTGTTATGTGTCTCTTTAATGATGGCCTTTTTTTTTTAATTTTTTACTTTACGGTATTGTATTGGTTTTGCCATACATCAACATGATGGCCCTTCTAATAGGCATTTGGTGTTGTCTTATGATTTTGATTTGCTTTTTAATGACTAGTAATATTTAGCATCTTTTCATGTATCTGTGCAATGGCACCCCACTCCAGTACTCTTGCCTGGAAAATCCATGAATGGAGGAGCCTGGTGGGCTGCAGTCCATGGGGTCGCTAAGTGTCCGACATGACTGAGTGACTTCCTTTCACTTTTCACTTTCATGCATTGGAGAAGGAAATGGTAACCCATTCTAGTGTTCTTGCCTGGAGAATCCCAGGGACGGGGGAGCCTGGTGGACTTCCGTCTGTGGGGTCACATAGAGTCGGACATGACTGAAGCGACTTAGCATGTATCTGTTGGCCTTTCATATATTTTCTTTGGAGAAATGTCTGTTCAGGCCTTTTGACCATTTTAAAATTGAAGCATTTATTTGCTGTTGAGTTAAATGAGTTCTTTAGCAATTCTGGATATTAATCCCTTATCAGATAAATGGCTTGCAAGTGTTTTTTGTTCCCATTTTGTAGGTTGTCTTTATACTTGTTGATAGTTTCTCTTACTGTGCAGAAGCTTCTTAGTTTCATGTAATCCTACTTGTTTTTTTGTTTGTTTTTTGTTTTTTCATTTTGTTGCTAGTGCTTAAGGTGTCATATCCAAAAATCATTGCCAAGAGCTATATCAAGGAGCTCTTTTTCCTGTTTTTTCATCTAGGAATTTCATAGTTTCGTATCTTCTATTTAAGTCTCTAATCCATTTCAAGCTCATTTTTGTAAGAAGTATAACCTAAGGTGTTAGTTTCATTTTTTTACGTGTGAATATCCAGTTTCTTCAGCACTAGTTGTTAAAAAGACTGACTTTTCTCTATTGAGTATTCTTGGCTCTTTTGTCAAATACAAGTTGACTATATATGCTTGAGTTTATTTCTGGGCTCCCAATTCCTTCCCATTTGCTTTTTTGGGCGGGTAAGGCTGTGTTTTTATGCCAGTACTATACTGTATGCAGGTCAGGAAGCAACAGTTAGAACTGAACATGGAACAACAGATTGGTTCCAAATAGGAAAAGGAGTATGACAAGGCTGTATATTGTCACCCTGCTTGTTTAACTTATATGCAGAGTACATCATGAGAAACGCTGGGCTGGAAGAAGCACAAGCTGGAATCAAGATTGCCGGGAGAAATATCAATAACCTCAGATATGCAGATGACACCACCCTTATGGCAGAAAGTGAAGAGGAACTCAAAAGCCTCTTGATGAAAGTGAAAGAGGAGAGTGAAAAAGTTGGCTTAAAGCTCAACATTCAGAAAATGAAGATCATGGCATCCGGTCCCACTTCATGGGAAATAGACGGGGAAACAGTGGAAACAGTATCAGACTTCATTTTTTGGGCTCCAAAATCACTGCAGATGGTGACTGCAGCCATGAAAGTAAAAGATGCTTACTCCTTGGAAGTAAAGTTATGACCAACCTAGATAGCATATTCAAAAGCAGAGACATTACTTTGCCAACAAAGGTCCATCTAGTCAAGGCTATGGTTTTTCCAGTGGTCATGTATGGATATGAGAGTTGGACTGTGAAGAAAGTTGAGCACCGAAGAATTGATGCTTTTGAACTGTGGTGTTGGAGAAGACTCTTGAGAGTTCCTTGGACTGCAAGGAGATCCAGCCAGTCCATCCTAAAGGAGACCAGTCCTAGGTGTTCATTGGAAGGACTGATGCTAAAGCTGAAACTCCAATACTTTGGCCACCTCATGCGAAGAGCTGACTCATTGGAAAAGACCCTGATGCTGGGAGGGATTGGAGGCAGGAGGAGAAGGGGACGACAGAGGATGAGATGGCTGGATGGCATCACCGACTCGATGGACATGAGTTTGAGTGAACTCCGGGAGTTGGTGATGGACAAGGAGGCCTGGCATGCTGCAATTCATGGGGTCGCAAAGAGTCGGACATGACTAAGTGCCTGAACTGAACTGATACTGTTTGAAGTACCATAGCTTTATAGTATAGCTTGAAATCAGAAAATGTGATGCCTCCTGCTATATTCTTTTTTTGTTGTTGTTGTTCTATTCTTTGAGAATTGCTTGGCTATTTAGGGGTCTTTTGTAGTTCTGAACAAGCTTCAGGACTGTTCTCCACCCCCATCCCCACTTGTGTAAAAATGCCTTGCATTTTTTCATAGATTGTTCCAGCCTTCTACCACTGAGAATAATGTTAGCTCTAGACTAGTCATTTATGACCTTTCTTATGTTTAGGTACTTTGTTTCTATACCAAAAAATTTTTTTAAAAAATCATGAACATAAGTTGAATTTTGTCAAATGCTTTTTCTCCATCTATTGGGGTGAGTTTTTCATTCTATTAATCTGATATATCACATTGATTTTGTGTCTGTTGAGCCATCCTGCATTCTAGGTGAAATTCCACTTGGTCATGCTGAGTTATCCTTGTAATGTGCTGCTGAATTCAGTTTGCTAATATTTTGAGAAATTTTGCATCCATACTAATCAGGGATATTGATCTGTATTTTTCTGATAGTGTCTTTTTCTGGCTTTGCTATCAGGGTAATGTTGACCTCATAAAATGAGTTTGGAAATATTTCTTCCTTTTCTACTTTTTTTGGAAGGGTTTCAAGGTTACTGTCAATTCTTTACAAACATTCTTTAAATGTTTGGTAACATTCATTAGTGAAGCTATCTGGTCCTGGGCTTTAATCATTGGGAGATTTTTAATTTTTTAATTATTTTATTGATTTAATCTCCTTACTAGTAATTGATCTATTCAGACTTTCCATTCCTTCATGATTCACTCTTGATTGTTTTTATGTTTCTAAGAATTTTTCCACTTCTAGGTTGTCGAATTATTGGCATAGAGCTATTCATAATAGCCTCTTATGAACTTTGTATTTCTGTTGTATCAGTTGTAATTCTCTGACATTTACAGTTTTGTTGATTTAGTTTTTTCCTTAGTTTAAGGGAGTGTCAATTTAATTTATTTTTCAAAGAACCAACTCTTAGTTTGGTTAATCTTTTCTACCATTTTTCTGTTTTCAGTTTCATTTATTTTTGCTCTAATCTTTATTTCCTTCCCTCTGCTAATTATGGGTTCAGTTTCTTTCTCTAGCTCCTTAAGGCATAATTAGGTTGTTAATTTGGGAAATTTCTTGCTTTTTAATGTTGATTTTTATTGTTGTGCATTTGAGTTTTCATATGTTGTCTCCATTTTTGTGTCAAGATACTTTATTTCCCCTTTAATTTCTTCCTGATCCATATGTTATTCAGGAGAGTGTTGTTTAATTTCCATGTATACATGAATTTTCAGTTTCCTCTTGTTGCTGCTCAGTCGTGTCCGACTCTGTGCGACCCCATAGATGGCAGCCCACCAGGCTTTCCCGTCCCTGGGATTCTCCAGGCAAGAACACTGGAGTGGGTTGCCATTTCCTTCTCCAAAGTGTGGAAGTGAAAAGCTAAAGGGAAGTCACTCAGTCGTGTCTGACTCCTAGCGACCCCATGTTATTGATTTCTTATTTTGTACCACTGTGGTCAGAGAAGATACTTGGTATAATTTCAGTCTTCTTAAATTTTCTGCTGCTGCTGCTGCTAAGTCGCTTCAGCCATGTCCAACTCTGTGTGACCCCATAGACGGCAGCCCACCAGGCTCCCTCATCCCTGGGATTCTCCAGGGAAGAACACTAGAGTGGGTTGCCATTTCCTTCTCCAATGCATGAAAGTGAAAAGTGAAAGTGAAGTCGGTCAGTCGTGTCCGACTCTTCACAAGCCCTTGGACTGCAGCCTACCAGGCTCCTCCATCCATGGGATTTTCCAGGCAAGAGTACTGGAGTGGGGTGCCATTGCCTTCTCTGTCTTAAATTTTCTAAGACTTGTTTATTTAGTGGCCTAACATATGGTCTGGAGAAGGAAATGGCAACCCACTCCAGTATTCTTGCCTGGAGAATCCTGTGGACGGAGGAGCCTTGTGGGCTGCTGTCCATAGGGTCGCACAGAGTCAGATATGACTGAAGTGACTTAGCATGCGTGCGTGCATTGAAGAAGGAAATGGCAACCCACTCCAGTATTCTTGCCTGGAGAATCCCAGGGAGCCTGGTGGGCTGCTGTCCATGGGATCACACAGAGTCTGACACGACTGAAGCGACTTAGCAGCAGCAGCAACATATGGTCTGTTCTAGAAAATGTTTCACCTGCACTTGAGAAGAATGTGTATTCTGCTGATGTTGGATAGACTATTCTGTGTATGTCTGTTTTGTATATTTAGTCTGTGCATGCTAACTCACTTCAGTCATGTCTGACTCTTTGCGAACCTATGGACTGTGGCCTGCCAGGATCCTCTGTCCATGGGATTCTCTAGGCAAGAATACTGGAGTGGGTTGCCATGCTCTCTTCCAGGGGATCTTCCTGACCAGGCATCAAACCCATGTCTCTTATGTCTCCTGCACTGGTAGGTGAGTTCTTTACCGCTAGTGCCAGCTGAGAAGCCCCTTTTGGTCTATAGAGTTATTCAAATTTGGTGTTTCTTTATTGATTCTGTCTAGATGATCTATCCATTGTTGAGAGTGGGGTTTTAAAGTCCTGTTTATTTCTCCTTTTAGGTCTATCAGTTTTTGCTTTATGAATTTCAGTTTTCTAACGTTGGGCACGTAAATATGATCATTATAACTTTTTGATGTATTGATCCTATCATCATTATATAATGACCGTCTTTGTTTCCTTTTACCATTTTTAAAATTAAAGCCTATTTTGTCTGATATATCTACTCCTGACTTTTTTGGGTTGTTTGCTTAAAATATTTTTCCATCCCTTTACATTTCCTTTGTATGTCTTGAAGGCCAAAATGATTCTTGCAATGAGCATATCATTAGATCTTTTATAAAAATCCATTTAGCCATTTGATTTCTCATTTAGAGAACTGGATCCATTTACATTTAAAGTTATTATTGATAAATAAGAAGATACTGCCATTTTGTTAATTGTTTTCTGGTTGTTTTATAGATCAGCTATTTCTTCTTTTCTTGTGTTTTGATGCTGTGTGGTATTAGTATGCTTTGACTTTATCATACTTTTTTGTAATTCAGGTTTTTCCCTTCTTGTTACCATATGAGCATGCATTTTAAGTCACTTCAGTCATGTCTGATTCTTTTTGACGCTATAGACCATAGCCCATCAGGCTCCTCTGTCCATGGGATTCTCCAGGCAAAAATACTGGACTGGGTTCCATGCCCTCCTTTAGGGGATCTTTCCAACCCAGGGATCGAACCCACATCTCTTATGTCTCCTGCATTGGCAGGCAGGTTCTTTACCACTAGTACCACCTGGGAAGCTGTTACCATGAGGCTTACATTAAAAACAAACAAACAAACAAAAAAACCTTAAATTATAACATACTATTTTAAACTAATACCAACTTAATTTCAATCAAATCCTAAGCTTTATACTTTAAATTATACTCCCTTCCCATTTTAGGTTATTGATGTTACAATTTACATAGTTTTTAATATTGTATACTTCATAACTTTAATATTGTATACCTCAGATTATTGTAATTTTAGTTATTTTTACCATGTTAGGTATTTTTTTAAGTTTCTGTATCTTTGAAAAAATGTTTTATATTGGATTATAGTTGATTAACAATGTTAGTTTCAGATGTACAGCAAAGTAATGCAGTTATATATATATATATATACACACATATATATGTATCTACTCTTTTTCAAATTCTTTTCCCACTTAGGTTATTACAAAAAATTGAGCAGAGTTCCCTGTGCTATACAATAGGTCCTTGTTGATTATAGATTTTAAATATAGCAGTGTGTACCTGTCCAACCTGCACTCTCTCCTCTCCCCACCCTTCACCCTGACACCATAGTTCATTCTCTGAGTCTGCTTCTGCTTTGTAGTGTCACCTTTTAAGATTCTGCATATTAGTGATGTCATGTATTTGTCTTTCTCTTTCTTACTCACTATGATAAACTCCAGGTCCATCCATGTTTCTGCAAATGGCATTATTTCATTCTTTTTATGCCTGAATAATATTTCATTGTATATATGTACCACATCTTCTTTATCCATTCATCAGTGGACATTTAGGTTACTTCCATGTCTTGGATATTGTAGATAGTGCTGCAATGAACATTGTGGTGTGTGTATCCTTTTAAACCACGTTTTTCTTTTGATGTATGCCCAGGAGTATCACTATTTTTAGTTTTTTAAGAAACCTCCACACTGTTCTCCATAATCCCTGTACCAATTTAAATTCCCACCAACAGTGTAGGAAGGTTCCATTTTCTCCACACTCTCTCTAGCATTTATTATTTGTAGACTTTTTATTCCTAGATTTTTTTTTTTAAGAGCCTCCATACAGTTCTCCATAGTGGCTGTATCAATTTACATTCCCACTAATAGTACAAGAGGGTTCCCTTTTCTCCACATCTTCTCTAGCATTTATTGTTTGTAGATTTTTTTAATGATGGCCATTCTGATCAGTGTGAGGTGATACCTCATTGTAGTTTTGACTTGCATTTTTATAGTAATGAATAATGTTGAGCATCTTTTCATGTGTTTATTGACCATCTGTATGTCTTCTTTGGAGAAATGTCTGTTTAGGTCTTCTGCCCATTTTTTGATTGTGCTGTTTGTTTTTTCTATATTGAGTTGTATGAGCTGTTTGCTATTTTGAATATTAACCCCTTGTCAGTTGGCCTTGTTTGCAAATATTTTCTCCCATTCTGTAGGTTGTCTTTTCATTTTGCTGGTGGTTTCCTTTGCTGCACAAAAGCTTATAAATTGGGTTAGGTTCTGTTTGTTTATTTTTGCTTTTATTTCTTTTGCCTTGGGAGACTGATATAAGAAAACATTTCTATGATCTGTGTAGAAGGTGCACTTGAGAAGAATGTGTTTTCTGCTGCTTTTGGATGAAATGCTACATGAATATCAATTCCATCTGGTCTAATGTGTCATTTAAGGCCTGGGTTTCCTTATTGATTTTCTGTCTGGATAATCTATCCATTGATGAAAGTGGGGTGTGAAAGTCCCCCACTATTATTGTGTTACTGTCAATTTCTCCTTTTATGTCTATTAGTATTTGCCTTATATATTGAGGTGCTTTCTATCTGTGCATCCATTCTTTTTCTGAGATCTTGGATTATCTTTACCATCATTACTCTGAATTGTTTTTCAGGCAGATTGCCTATCTCCATTTCACTTATTTGTTCTTCTGGAGTTTTATCTTGTTCCTTCATCTGGGACATATACCTCTGCTGTCTCATTTTGTCTAATTTTCTGATTGCAGTTTCCACTCTGCAGGCTACAGGCTGTGTAGTTCTTGCTTCTGTCTGTCTGCTTTTGAATGAGGCAGTCTAAGAGGCTTGTGCAGGCTTCCTGGTGGGAGGGATTAGTTCCTGCCTACTGATAGGTGGAGCTGGGTCTTGTCCATCTCCTGGGCAGGGTCCTGTCAAGGGGTGTGTTTAGTAGGCAGCTGTGTGCTCAGGATGACTTAAAATAGCCTCACAAGTGGGGCTGTTTTCCTGTCCTGTTGGTTGTTTAGCTTGAGGCATCTTAGCACTCAGCCTACAGGCTGTTGGGTGGGTCCAGGTCTTGATAAGAAAATGGTGGCCTCCAGCAGGGCTCATGCTGATGTATATTCCTGAGAACTACTGCTGTAATTGTCTGTCCCAACAGTGAGCCACAGCTGCCTCCCCTAACCTCTGCAGGTAACCCTCCAATACTAGCAATACTAGCAGGTAGGTCTGGCCCAGTCTTTTATGAGGTCACTGATTTCTTTTCCCTGGTTCCTGGTGTGCCAAAGACCTTGTGTGTGCCCTCCAAAGTGGAGTTTCTGTTTTCCCCAGTCCTATGGAATTCCTGTGATTAAATCCCACTTCCTTCAAAACTAGAGGATTTGGAGGCTCCTCTTCCTGTTGCCAGACCCCCTAGCTGGGGAGCCTGATGTGGGGCTCAGAACTTCCACTCCTGTGTACAACTTCTGTGGCGTAATTATTTTCCAGTTTGTGGCCTGCCCACCTGATGGCCAGGAGTTGATTTAATCACTTTTGCACACAGGCCCGCGGGTGCGCACGCTACCCCCCCACCCCCATCTTGTAGCTCCTTCTTTGTCTTTGGATGTAGGGTATCTTTTTTGATAGGTTCTAGCATTTTTTTGCAGAGAAGGCAATGGCACCCCACTTCAGTGTTCTTGCCTGGAGAATCTCAGGAACGGGGGAGCCTGGTGGGGTGCCGTCTATGGGGTTGCAGAGTCGGACATGACCGAAGTGACTTAGCAGCGGCAGCATTTTTTGTTGGTTGTTCAGAAGTTAGTTATTTTGGTGGTTTCATCAGAAGAGGTGAGCTCACATCCTTCTACTCTGCCATCTTGTCTCTGTCTACCATGGTTGTTTTTTAACTTTTAAATTCAAGCTGTAAGTGAATTACATACCACTATTACCATATTACAGAACTCAACTTTAACTAAGTTTCCCCCTTTCCAGTGAGTTTTACACTGCCTTCTTATGTTCTTATGATGTTAGTTATTGTCCTTTTATAGTTATTCCTCAGTACTTACAGGGGATAGGTTGGAAGACTCACTGTGGACCCCAAAATCCGTGGATGCTTACATCCCATTGTCAGTGCTCTGTATCTATGGGCTCCATATACATTGATCTTCTGGTTCTACATATAGTATGTGGTCCATGGTTGGTTGAATTTGTGGATCTGTAACTTGTGGATATGGACGACTGACTGTACTTCCACTCAAAGAAGTCTTGTAAAGCAGGTCTAATGGTGATGAACTCTCTCAGCTTTTGTTTTTTCAGAAAAATATTTGTCTCTCTTTCATTTCTATAGGGGAGCTTTACTGGATATGGAATTTCTAGGGTTGACAGTTTTTCCTCCCAATATTTTGAATATGTCATACCATTCTCTTCTGGTCTGAAAAATTTCCATTATTAAACCACTGGTAGTCTTATGGTAGTCTTATGGTTTGGTCTCGGTTGCAGA
Organism: Bos taurus; assembly: GCF_002263795.3. Classification (NCBI taxonomy): domain Eukaryota; kingdom Metazoa; phylum Chordata; class Mammalia; order Artiodactyla; family Bovidae; genus Bos; species Bos taurus. The sequence goes on from NC_037357.1 coordinate 105,160,311, forward strand.
GTGCTCATTTAAAATGCTGAATTATGTGCAAACTACATTTTACATAGAAATGTATCTCAAATAGTTCCCATTTGTGTTCTCTTTCATTAGAGGTCATTTCTATGTAAAACCATCAAAATTGCCTTTATAGGTCATGTCCATTTGACGGCCTCTAAACCCTTCAGTTCAGACAGCAAAGCGTCTGCCTGCAATGCGGGAGACCTGGATTCGATTCCTGGGTCAGGAAGATCCTCTGGAGAAGGAAATGGCACCCCACTCCAGTATTTTTGCCTGGAGAATCCCATGGACGGAGGAGCCTGGGGGGCTACAGTCCACGGGGTCGCAGAGTCAGACACGACTGAGCGACTTCACTCACTCACTCAGTCTTATGGAGGTTCCCTTGTATGTAACTTCTCTCTTTTCTCTTGTTGCTTTAAAAATTCTTTGTTTTTGTCTTTTGACAATTATAATATGTCCTGGTGTAGCCTATTTGGGTTCAATCTATTTGGCATCCTTTTTGGATCTAGATGTCTAGTTCTCTCCCAAGGATTGGGAATTTTTCAGCCATTATTTACTGAAATACACTTTTTGTCCCTTTCTTCCTCCTAGAATTCCCAGAATGCAAATACTTTTCATTGTGTCCTATAAGTCCCTTAGGCTCTCTTCAATCTTTTTCATTATTTTTCCTTTTTGTTCCTCTGACTGGATAATTTCAAATTATCTGGTTCCCAGGTTTCTTATTCTTCTGCATAGTTGAATCTGCTTTTGAGGCTCTCTATTGAATTTGTCAGTTATTTTATTATTCAGATGTATGATTTTTTTTTCATGGTTTATATTTGTCAAACTCCTGTTCATTTTTCTAATTTCATTTAGTTGTCTGTTCTTATAGCTCACAAAACCTCTTTAAGAGAATTATTCTGAATTCTTTGAAAGTTCATAGCTCTCCAATTTCTTAGGGTCAGTTATTGGCCCTTTATTAATTACATTTGGTGGTATCAGACATACTTGCTTTTTCATGATCCTTGATTCTTTTTATCGGTATCTGTTCATTTGAGTAAGTGATCTCTTTTTCCAGACAGTTCCGGTTTACTTTGGCAGAGACAGTTCTTCAGTCAGCTCTGTTAGGTTTCTGGACATATCTGCTGGTAACATCCTTGGGAAGGTGGGGCTTGCTGCTAGGATCTGGTTGGCTAAAGCATCGGTTTGAGCTCTGAGCTTGGTGGCAGGGGTGTGCCATAGACTGGGAACAGCTGGGTAGGTCTGCCATCTTAGTCCCCTGCCCAAATACAGCTGTAGGATGTGCTTCATGAATTCTAGATTCTCCTCAGGCTTACTAGATGCTTTAGACTGGGTAATATGCCCAGCTGTAGGTGCGGCTATGAATTAGCTTCCCTCTTCTGGCAAAGCAGCAGGAAGGGACCCAGAGTTGGCATGGCTCATAGTCTGGGGACCCAAGTCAAACAAGAGTGAGCACTGAATATTTTGCCTAGGTAAGGACACCAGTTTTGCTCTGCAGACAGAGAAAGCTACAGTCTGTGTTCTGTTCAGATGCACCATAAGCAGGGCTGTTGGATGGGTGATACAGCTTCCTTTGTGTTAGGCTTCAGTTCCTTGGTCAGGTGGTCTGAAGGTAGTATTCAGTTATAAGTGAGGTTGTGAATGGTTTTCCATTCCTGGGCACAGTGGGAAAAGCACCTTCAATGCCACGGATATTCTTAGTTTGTGACCTTGACTCAAGCCGACTCATATATCAAGTTCCCTGGCTATACAGGGCCACTTTCTTTGCCCTGGCAGCCATCAGCTCTGCTCACCCGCCTCTCAGTTAAGAGTTGCTGGGTTGTACAGCTTCCAGGTATTCTCACCAACTCTTCCTGTCAGCTGGGGGCCACACTCCAGAATGGGTAGGGCAATGACTCGGGCCATGCCTGGGTGGTACTGGGAGGGCACATTTCAGGCAACTCTCAAATTTTCCCAAATAGGCTTTCTGGTCTGGAAGGGACAGGAGCCTCAGTCTGTAGTGGGTGAGGCTATGTATCACCTCCCCTGCCTGGGCATAGCAGAGGGACTGTCCAGAGGGACAGCACAAAAATGGTGTCCCTGGCCTGTATTCCCTGAGAGCCTCTCTGTAGGTCTCAAGATGTGTACCAAGCCTGAAACCTGTCCTTAAGGCTGAAGATCCAGGAGAAAAAATGAGACCTCTTTCACAAACTGGGGGTGTATTTTAGTTTGCTGTCTCTGCAATGACCTGGAGGTGGTAGCCCAGCAAAAACTATTACAGTCACGTGTGACCCAGCATTGTAATCCCTCCAGCCACCAGAGCCAGGTTATCAAGTGGTGTCTGCTGGTGCAGGCGTGCATATGTGCTAAGTCACTTCAGTTGTGTGTGACTCTTTGCGACCCCATGGACTGTAGCTCACCAGGCTCCTCCGTGCATGCAATTTCCCAGGCAAGAATATTGGAGTGGGTAGCCATACTACCCTCCTCTAGAGTATCTCCCCGACCCAGGGATTGAACCTGCATCTCTGTCTCTTAGGTCTACGTGCATTGGCAGGTGGGTTCTTTACCACTTGTGCCACCTGGGAATTGGGTGGCACCCACCAAACCCAGGTCACCAATTGTTAAAAAAAGAAAGAAAGCAGGGCATCAGGTGGGGGTTGGAATGTCTTATCCTAGTTTCTTCACCATGTTAGTGTGTGTGTGGGCTTTGGGCTGCTGAGTGTGAGGGGTGGAAGAATGGGTAGATAAGGGGACACTAGAAGTAATCTTTTGTCCTTGCAAATACAAATGAAAATCCTCTGGAGGTGGTCTTTGATACTTGTTAGGAAATTTGGCTCATGCAAAGTCTCACCCCATCTGGAAATATGTACACTGCCATTTTACTTAGGTTTTCAAAATCTCATTGCCAAGTCATTTCTGAATGATTCCTTTAGGAAGGTATTTGGGTTTTATAGCCATTAGTTTAACCCCAGTTTCTCAACCATCTTCAGGACAGTATGGAGTGGGCAGAGAAACTTCCCCAAACGGAACAGTGCTGCTTCTGTCCACCTGTAGTTTGACATGGATTTTCTTTAGCTACACTTACACCTCCTATCTTGGATTTTTTCTTCCAGCAAGCACAGTGTGGCCTGGATCTTCGACACATCACTGTGGTGGAGCTGGTAGGGGTGTTCCCAACCCTCATCGGCAGGATAGGAGCAAAGGTGATGCCTCCAGCCCTGGCCCTGCAGCTCAGGTAGGGGGAAGTTCTCTTCTTAAATGTTGTTACCTATAAATGTACTTTTTTCTGATCAGGGTCCCTGATTTCTGTCTATTGAGTCTTGATTCCAGGCAATGTTTCAGTGCTTTTGTTCTGGGAGCATTATAACCATGTTAATTGGCATGTGGCTGCTTATTCAAATATATGATGCAGAGGGTAATCACCAGGGTTCTTCCCCTCCCCTCCCAGGTGTTTTTGCTTTGTCTTTGTGTTTATTTTTCCCTTGGTTGGAGAGGGATGGAAAGGGGAGAGAATACAAAAAGGACCTTAAACAATCTTTGGTCTTATTAAGAGGGCAGGCATCCAGTTTAGCCTTTCCAGGCTTGGCGTACTTTTCCTCCATGCTTCCAGGGCACTTATCCATAGCCCCATTTTAACAACTATTTTATTTTGGTAACGTATAATGCCAGAATCATGGTGTTTGGACTCTGAGTAATGGTGCATTACAAAAGCAAAAATTAGCAGCCAAAAGGTAATTTCAGAGCGACCCAAACTTTTACTTGTTTCTTTTGACCACTGTGAAAATAATAATTAGAAAAAGCAAAGCTCCTTAAAAACCTTCCTTTCTCATCTATCTTTTTCTCTCATGCTCTGCAAAGGAGGGGATAGATCTCTGTTCTTATGGTCCCAAGCTATTGGTAGTTCCACTATCCTGTAGTATCCACATCCCAGAAGATATTACTTCCGGGTTGTACAAAGAAGGGGAAAGAGTGAAAAAAGAATGCCATTTGTGTGTGTGTGTGTGTGTGATATTGGAAGCATAAAACTGCTGACTCCGAATCCATTGGCCAGAACTCATCACATGATTGTGATCAGAGTTCAAGGGAGACTGGGAAATATGGTCTTTGTATATACTCAGGAAGAAGAAAATGAAATAAAACTTGGTGAACCATATCACAGATTTTCAAAAAAGTTCACAGAAATCCCTTATCATGATGGAAATATCTTTAGCAAGTGTTGTTATGTAGTGACATAACAATTTATTTTTTCTAATTTCCTTATTTTCCATCTGCCTTAAAAAAATAATTTTACTTATTTTTTGCTGTGCTGGGCCTTCGTTGCTCCCCAGGCTTTTCTTTAGTTGCAGTGAGCAGGGGCTACTCTCTAGTTGTGGTGTGCAAGCTTCTCGTTGCAGTGGCTTCTCTTGTTATGGGGCATGGGCACTAGATACGTGGGCTTCAGTAGTCGCAGCTCCTGGATTCAAGAGCACAGGTTCAATAGTTGTGGCACACGGGCTTAGTTGCTCAGCGGCATTCCATCTGCTTTTTGACCCACCACACATTTGATTTATACCTGTCTCCTCGCAGAGTCTGGCCCATCCACAACAGGATCAAAAATTCAGAAGGCCAGGGATGGAAAATGATAAAGAGGCCTGAGTTCTCTTTAGTTGGCTGAAGGAGAAGCCGGGGAACACTCATCAGCTTTTATGTATTCATTTTTGTCCTCCTGCATTTGTATCTAGTACCTCCGTAGGAGTGACACTTGTGAGGTCAGAACTAGATCTTTTCAAATTTGCTACCTAGTACCTAGCACAGTGCCTGGTGTCATGTTGGTGCTAAGTAAGTGATTCAAAGGGAATCAGCTTTACTATTTCCAGGAGTAACAGTACTCTTTAAGAGTATTTGTATCATTCCCAACACTTCAAATTGAAGATAAGAAAACATGAGAGGGCTGTTGCCATCTAAAAATTTTTATTGAAAATTCTGAAAGTTGATTTCATGAAGCTATTGCACATTTAGAACTACCTATACATATGCTATGTCAATGATTTTTTTTTTCTAAAAAAACTGCTGCAGAATTTACCAAACAGTTTTTCTGGATTGCAAATATACAGAGAGAATCTTTGAAGGATAGAAAAATCTGATTTAAGAAAATTTCTATGATTCAGGTTGTATATGTTGGGGCTACTATAGACCACTGTAGGCTAATGCTAATGATTTAAACAATAAATAAGCTGCATAAAAGAATTGTACAGTGGATCTCAAGATTTACCCTGCCTCAGAATCTCTGGGAGGGCTGATAAAGAGTGCAGGACCCCAGCCCCAGAGTTTCTGACTCACTTGATCTATAGTGGGGCCTGAGAACTTGCATTCCTAGGAAGTTTCCAGGTGTTGCTGATGCTTGTGGTCTGAGGATCACAGTCAGTGAACCACTGCCTTGATAAGCCTCCTGCCTCTGGTTTTCAGTCTTATTCTTACAGTAGCCTCAAGACTTCTCCATCTGTCACTTCCAAGGTGGTTCCCTCTGTTTTAGCTTCTGCTGTTTGCTGGTCTCGTCAGTGTCTAATTTCCGCCCTGACACAAGGGGGCGGTGGTGGACACTTTTTTAGGATCACTTGTTCAGTCGTGCTGTGGAGAGGGAGGAACCCTGCAAACAAATAACACTGGTGTCTGTGGGGAGTGCTCGCAGTGTCTTGGCCATACTGGGTTTGCCCCCACTCACGGCGTGTATGCTTTCCCTGTCTACACTGCTTAGGCTCTAGGTTGCTCTGCTGGGAACACTCTGAGGCCAGCATTGGGTTGTATGCACTTCCCAGGTCTAAGCCGCTCAGGTTCAGGTACTCAGGTACTCCACAAAGGCGCGGACTCAGTAGGGCCTGCATTTTGTGTCCTTCCCAGGTCCGAGCAGCTCAGGTGACCAGGTGTTTGGCGAGCGCGGTTGCTGCGACTTATCGCCTCCCCCGTCCCTGCCACTGGGTTTTCTGGGTGTACAACCCGCGCACCTTCTCAGGCAGATGTCGACCGTCCAGAATCCCAAGAAGTCTTCATTAGCAATGAAGCCTGCTTGCAGTTTGGTAGTTAATGCCTCTCTGAGGCCGCGATTGCCCCTTCTGGCCCTGGCTGCCCTTGCCTGCCTGTCTCCGGAGAGGGATGGGCCTGTTCGCAGCTGGCTAGCTCTGCTCAGTTCTTTGTTCTGTGAGAGGGCCTGGAGGTGTCTTAGGTTAGGGCTTTTCTATCCCATAGTCTTGTTTGCCATCTCAAATTAGTTCCCTCAGATTGCCCTCAGGGCATTCAGGCCGGCCCTTACTCTAAGCAATGCAGCCCCTGCTTCCCTGCCCAGCCCCCACTTGCTAGTGGCGGATGCAGGCGTCTGTGCTGCTTCTCCACTGGGAGTTACAGTCCTGCACGGAATCTGTGGGTTTTAATTATTTATTTATTTTTCCTCCCGGTTATGTTGCCCTCAGAGGTTCCAAGGCTCACCAGAGACTCGCCAGTGAGAGTGTTTCCTGGTATTTGGAAACTTCTCTCTTTTTTAAGACTCCCTTCCGGGGAGTGACTTCCATCCCTACCTCCTTTGTCTATCTTTTTATCTTTTATATTTTTTCTTACCTCCTTTCAGGTGCCTGATGTCCTCCGCCAGCATTCAGAAGTTGTTTTGTGGAATTTACTCAGTGTTCAAATGTTCTTTTGATGAATTTGTGGGGGAGAAAGTGGTACTCCCCGTCCTATTCCTCTGCCATCTTAGGACCGCCTCCGGCAAAGTTTTTAATTTTGCTGTAATACTTTTTTTCCAAAGACTTTCTCTTATACTCTAGTTGCTCCCTTTTATAGCACTCTATTCCCATTTTATAAACCCATTGTCGTCTTTACAGTTCTGACAATATGAATTTGGATTTTTTGTAATGTTCTTTTCTGTTTCCTGTAGTATATTTGTTTTTCTCTCCAGAAATAGTTCTGTTTATTCATCATGATCTCTTTCACTTCTGTCAAATATCTGGTAAACATTTGTCGATCCATATTTGGGAGTAAAGGACTCAGGTTTGATCCCTGCATCTGGAAGATCCTCTGGAGAAGGGATGGCTATCTACTCCAGTTTTCTGGCCTGGAGAATACCATGGACAGAGGAGCCTGGCCGGCTAATGTCAGTGGGGTCGCACAGAGTCTGACATGACTGAATGACTAACACTTCCATGTTTTTCATTGTGATTTCACCGCCTCACCCCTACCCAACCCCCCCGCCCCACCCCACTCCGCCTTGTGGTTCTTATTATGATTGCAAGAGGTGCCTCAGTAGCAACCCTTAGGGAACTTTGTAAAGAAAACATGGCTTATTACTCACAGGTCCTGGAGGCCGCACGGCATGCGTTGGGCTGCACAGCCAGATCATGGGTAGAAAGTGAGTACACATGCTGCCTGGGTCGCTTTTGTTGGGCTCTAGGATGGGATGCCTAGTGTGTCACAGATTTAGTCTTTCTTGGTGAATTTAAAACAGGAGCGTGAATTAAAATGTCAGAAGGGAAAACCAAGTGGTCAGATGGCAGTTATCCTAGTCATCCAGTGATCTCTAAAACAAAGGAAACTTCTGTGATGGGGAAGCCTGGTTCTCATCTAGTCTGGTAGCTGGCACTGTGTTTATTTAAGACAGCTGTCTGTGATGTGGATGCCTTGGCAATCAACAGCTTAAGATCAGACACTTATGTTACAATAAAAAAAAACATTAAAAATAAACAAACAAAAAAAACAATTCAGGGGGTTTCCGTGGTAGCCCAGTGGCTACAACCCCAAGCTCCCAGTGCAGGGGGCCTGGGTTCAGTCCCTGGTTGGGGAACGAGATCCCACATACTGCAGCTAAGACCCAGTGCAGGCAAACAAAACAAAACAACCCAGGTGCTTAGAGTACAGTCCAGCCTGTGATGCTGAGACAGCAGAGTTAGGAGGTGAGGACATGAACAGCCTTCGGTATTTGTAGGCAGCAGCGCTGTCTGTTTTTGGTGCACCTTTTGGGCTGAGAAATGACTGACAGTCTGACGGGCCTCTTGGTCTAGGGTTGGGTCAGCCAGCCAGCACCTAGCAAGTTCCGCTAGATAATAGCGGCTCGTCCTCTGGTGCCATCAGGCAGTGCACTTGATCCATTGTTTCTGGAACGTCTCAGTCCACATTGCAGTGTTCCACAATGTGAACTGGAGAGCAAGTCATCTGGGTGAGCAGCTGCATCTCCAACATGGTGCCCTGGCCCTTGGGTGTCATCTCCAGTGGACAAGGCATAGGCGTCTCCGATGGTGAACTCCTGGTCTGGGACGATGTCCCTTGGGATGGGATCATCTCCAGTGATGAGTCTGTCTCACTCACGAGTGAGGTCTTCTGGAGTGGAGGCCACCCAGGGGTGGGAACCCATGTGGATATGCAGTGTTGGTCATCGGCTGGGCATAGGCTAGCCTGATATAACGTAGAGGCTTCCTTGAGGACTGCAGGGCATGCTGCCTGTGGAACAAATTGTTGAGAGCTCTCTGGGGTCATCAAGGACATCTTTAGCAGTGGAATGCTGTCCTTTCCTTCCTGGAAGAGCTCATCCAAAGCACATGAATATTCTGGGGACATTTATATCCTAGGCTACAGGCGATCTTATGGATGCTACTTAGGCACAACCATGAGGGCAGTCCCTGCACAGATCCTGGGAGCACATTCCCCATATCCAGATGGGTTTTGTGGAGGAGGGATCATAGGGCCAGTTGGCTTGTAGCACTATTTGGTGTTGATCCTGGAGGGCAAGTATCATTTGGATGTTGCTTCCAGACAGCCTGTGGCCTTTAAAGGGCTTCCCTGGTGATTCAGAGGCTAAAGAACCTGCCTGCAAGGTGGGAGACATGGGTTTGATCCCTGGGTCAGGAGGATCCCCTGGAGAAGGGAATGGCTACCCAATCCAGTATTCTTGTCTGGAGAATCCCATGGACAGAGCAGCCTAGCGGGCTACAGTTCACAAGGTCACAAAGAGTCAGACAGGACTGAGTGACTAACAGTACACTACTAAGTTTGGATTACTTGGCATTTAATAAAGGTGGTTGTCAGAGGCTTTATTCTTCACAGGCCTCTTTAAAGGCAATTGCTTTTTCAGTTCCAATACTTGGCACTGAGCTGGAGTCTTCTCCTACTGGGTCAGTAGTCTTGACTCTTCCTGGCCTCCCCTCCACTCAAGCATCTGCTCTTACCTTTTGTAGAATTTCTTCAGGGACTTCTGGTTGAAGTTTGTCTCTCCATTGTCATAGCACAGCTTGGATGGGGCAGGCTTGACCTAGGAGTACTTTAGTGTCTACTTTTTCTGGTGAGAAAGTCACTTGGGCGTTTAACTTTGTTAGATCTTCCCCCAGTAAGGGAATAGGGCATTCAGGCAGATACAGAAAGCTGTGCCCTACATATGCTATTTTTTTCTCCCCCAATTATATAAGATCTGAGGTAGAAAATGGAGAGTGTACATGTACAAATGCCCTGGGTTGACCTTGGTCATCTAGCCCTGTGGGAACTTGTTTCATTTGATACTGCCCTGCCTTAGGGCAATTGAAAGATACTAATTCTAAATATGTTTAAATTTAAATTAAACATTTACAATATAATAAGCCATCTACTCTTTTGCTGCTGCTGCTAAGTTGCCTCAGTCGTGTCCAACTCTGTGCAACCCCATAGACAGCAGCCCACCAGGCTCCCCCGTCCCTGGGATTCTCCAGGCAAGAACACTGGAGAGAGTTGCAATATCTTTCTCCAATGCATGAAAGTGAAAAGTGAAAGTGAAGTTGCTCAGTCGTGTCCAACTCTTAGCGACCCCATGGACTACAGCCTACTAGGCTTCTCCGTCCATGGGATTTTCCAGGCAAGACCACTGGAATGGGGGGCCATTACCTTCTCTGTCTACTCTTTTAAGCAATAGTTTTTTGATCCCTATTTCACATATGAGATAACAGAGGCACAGAGAAGGTAATTCACATTCCCCAATGCCCTCAATTTAGTAAGTGGCTAGAATGGCATTTGATCCCAGGCCATCTGTGGGGAAGAATCCATGACACCAAACTGTTTCTCCAAAACTGGACAGCAAGAAGGATCTTCAGGCTTCCCTGGTGGCTCAGTGGTAAAGAATCCTTCTGCCAAACAGGAGACCTGGGTTTGATCCCTGATCCAGGAAGATCTCACATTTCGCAGAGCACCTCAGCCTGCGAATCACAACTACTGAACCTGTGCTCTAGAGCCGGGGAACCACGACTGCTGAGCCCATGTGCCACAACTACTGAAGTCCAAGCGCCTCGTGCCCGTGGTGTGCAACAGGCGAAGCCACCACACTAAGGAACCCACATACCACAACTAGAGAAGAGCCTGCGCAGTAATGGAGCCCTAGCACAACCTGAAAGTCAATTTCTAGTTATAAAGATGAACAGCTACTCACCTGGTGCTTGCTTCTATCTAGAGAAGAACCGTTAATTGACATATGTAGGATCTGAGACATTGTCAGAGGAAAATGAAAGTGTTAGTCACTCGGTCATGTCCGACCGTTTGCGACCCCATGGACTGGAGCCTGCTAGGCTACTCTGTTCATGGAATTCTCCAGGCAAGAACACTGGAGTGGGTGGACATTCCCTTCTCCCAGGGATCTCCCTGACCCAGGGACTAAACCTGTGTCTCCTGCATTGCAGGCAGATTCTTTGGCATCTGAGCCACCAGGGAATGCCCGTCAAAGAAAGAGGAGAGATCCTCAATGTGAGCAGAGAAAGAAACAGAGTGAGAAGACCCCGGTTGTCTAAGAACAAAGGAACAAGCAAATTTTCTGGAAATTTAACTGAAGAGAGTTAATCCTCATTTTAAGAAAATATTCAAGTGCAGTCATGGTGAAATGGGACAGTTAACTCCTTTGTAGCCAGGCTTGTTTATATATTTGTAAATATTCAAATAAGAGTTAGTCGCTCAGTCATGTCCGACTCTCTGCGATTCCATGGACTGTAGCCCACCAGGCTCCTCTGTCCATGGGATTCTCCAGGCAAGAATACTCGAATGGGTTGCCATTCCCTTCTCCAGGGGATCTTCCTGACCCAGGGATCGAACCCAGGTCTCCCACATTGCAGGCAGATTCTTTACTGTCTAAGCTACAGGGAGGAATATTTGTAAATATTGGAATATTTGTAAATATTCAAAACAGTTTGCAAACTTTTGGGAGGCTCAGATGGACCATGTGTCAATCTGAGGACCATCTCTTATCAGGGACCATGTATCCTTGATAAGACAGGCAAGATCTGTAAAATTTTAACTTTTGCCTTATTAACCACACCTAGGCACAGAAGAAACATATTTTGAGTGTTTTTGGTAGGCAAAGGCAATATTATGGTTTATATGTGTAGAGACTTCATCTGATCATGATGTCTCCCATGGGTCTGTTTCTAAAGCTGACATCCACTCTGAACCCCAGATTCATTTTTCTGGATACCTGCATGACAGTTCCATTTGGATGTCTAATATGCATCTCAGATTTTACATGACATGCCTTCTCCAACCTTCCATCCCAGCTGTGCCCCTGGCAAAAGACCCCAAATTGATAAAATGGTACCACCATCAACCCAGGCTAAAGTAGATTTTCTTCTTCATATCTCACTCTTCATCTCTGGTCCACAAAGAAACCTTGCTGATGTATCCCAATCCATCTGCAGTGTGTCTACATCTCTTCATTTCTACATCCTCCACTCCAGTTCAACCACCATTGTCTTTCACCTGGACCAGCTGTCATACCTATGAACTGGTCTCCCAGCTTCAACCTGCAGCCAGTACCACTGACTTCATATTCAGGGGGATTTATTTTACTTTATATTCAGTATCACAAATCGACCTTCATTCATGAGCTTCTATTTTTCACCCTAGAAGGGCTATATAGAATCACCTTCAATAGAATTGAGATAAATTTTGGGAGTGGTATCATGCTACTTTATTGCAGGGTGGTACAATTCAAGTAGAAAATTGCACGTGGATGTTTTGTAAGGGCAGATTCCATGCTCAACAGTGGTGACCACAGGAAGTGTGTCTCTGGGAAAGCCAGGCCTGCTACCCTTAAATTGTCACGTAGCCCAGGGTGAGCTTGTCAGAGAGGGACTCTGCTATGCCAGTTTCCCAGGCCCCCATCTTGCTACCCAGAAGTCTGCTTCAAACAAAATGAAGACCCTTTTATTTCATTCCCTTCCCAATCCCTTTCCCTTCACTATTTCTGGAGATCAACCCCAATCGTGATTTTCAGGCCATATTTTTATGTCTCATCTATTCACAGGCACCCACATTCACCAGGGCCTCACCTCACCCATGCCCACCACATATACCACATTGTTTATTAGGGGAAGGTACATTTTGTATTGTTCAGGGTCCCATGGATCCTCTTCTTCCCTCCCTCTGTGGAGATCCTGAGCTGCCTGTGGACAGGGCATTGGTAGCTCGAAAGACTGCTGGATACCTGTTTTAAAGCTTGAAAGGTTAAGGGTTTGCACGCATGAATCAACAAGGCACCTTTATTTCTTCAGGAAGCAATTACTTTATTGGAAGAACTGGCAACACTGAAAAAAGGAAAACTTGTGAACTTTTTCTGCAAGGGCAATACTGCGGTCTGCATTGCAGGCAGGGTGACCTTGGGCAGTCACCCCGGACTCGGGGGAAAGTCCAGTCCAGGCTCAGTCCTTCTTGTCGCCACCCCTCAGGGTGAGCTTGTCAGAGAAGTACTCTGCCAGAGCACCTTCTGGGAGCCCCATGTTGCTTAGGTCGCTGAGGTGGTCCCGCAGCTCCCTGATGAACTTGACCTGCTGGTCCAGGTAGTCGGTCCCCAGGAAGTAGTACAGCTCGACGTCGCTGCTATCAGTGGCCAGCTTGTGCAGGTTGAGCAGGCTCTGGTTGACGCACTTCTCCAGGTGCAGGGTGTTTTGCATGGCCTGGAGTCCGCTCTCCCACTGTTGGGTCTCAGGCTTTCTGATGTTGAGGAAGCAGATGCGGCCCCCACGATGGTTCTGCAGGAATATCAGGCTCTCGGCTGTCTTGCTGTGCTCATGGGAGCGGAGCAGGAAAAAGCGGGAGAAACGCTTCAAGGCCACGTCATCATGGTCGAGGTAGACAGCCACGGCCAGGCAATGGAAGGAGGCGTGGAACTCCAGGGCGGCGTGGCTGTTGATCGCGGCCTCGCACTCGGGGCGGTAGTTCTGACGCACCTGTGAGGGTGATGTGGGCAGCATGGCGGGACATTCCTCGAACCAGGGAATGGCGGCTGGGATGAGGCGTCTGCGGGGCACAAATCGGCGGGGGCGCCGGCGCCAGCCGTCTCCTCGGAACTTTCCCAGGGTGAACGATGTGGGTGGCCGGAGGCGGGCTCCGGGCCAGATGGCAGGTGGCTGGGTGCGGGCTCTGGGATGGACGGGTAATGGTGTCCGTTGGCCGGGGTCAGTGCCTGGGCTTGAGATTGGTTAAGGAAGAGGTCACGTGGGTGGGCATGATCCGTGAGTGGGATCTGTGGGTAGGGCGAGACCACTGTCTAACAAAGCCAGGGTGTGGCCAGGGCGAGACCACTGTCTATCAAGGCCGGGGTGTGGCCAGGGCGAGACCACTGTCTATCAAGGCCAGGGTGTGGGGAGGGCGACACCACTGTCTATCAAAGCCAGGGTGTGGCCAGGGTGAGACCACTGTCTATCAAAGCCAGGGTGAGGCAGAGCCGCTTTGAGCTGAGTACTTCGCATCCACAAAGTTTTTATTTTTGTTTATTTATTTTTTAAATATAAATTTATTTATTTTAATTGGGGGTTAATTACTTTACAATATTGTATTGGTTTTGCCATACATCAACATGAATCTGCCACGTGTGTACTCGCGTTCCCCATCCTGAACCGCCCTCCCGCCTCCCTCCCCATCTCATCCCTCTGGGTCATCCCAATGCACCAGCCCAGACCACCCTGTCTCATGCATCGAACCTGGACTGGCTATCTGTTTCACATATGGTAATATACATGCTTCAGTGCCAGTCTCTGAAATCATCCCACCCTCGCCCTCTCCCACAGAGTCCAAAAGACTTCTATACATCTGTGTCTCTTTTGCTATCTTGCATACAGGGTTATCGTTGCCATCTTTCTAAATTCCATATATATGCATTAGTATACTGTATTGGTGTTTTTCTTTCTGGCTTACTTCACTCTGTATAATAGGCTCCAGTTTTATCCACCTCATTAGAACTGATTCAAATGTATTCTTTTTAATGGCTAAGTAATACTCCATTTTGTGTATGTACCATAGCTTTCTTATCCATTTGTCTGTTGATGGACATCTAGGTTGCTTCCATGTCCTGGCTATTGTAAACAGTGCTGCTATGAACATCAGGGTACACGTGTCTCTTTCAGTTCTTGTTTCCTTGGTGTGTATGCCCAGCAGTGGGATTGCTGGGTCATATGGCAGTTCTAGTTCCAGTTTTTTAAGGAATCTCCACACTGTTCTCCATAGTGGCTGTATTAGTTTGCATTCCCACCAACAGTGTAAGAGGGTTCCCTTTTCTCCACACCCTCTCCAGCATTTATTGCTTGTAGACTTTTGGATAGCAGCCACTCTGACTGGTGTGAAATGGTACCTCACTGTGGTTTTGATTTGCATTTCTCTGATAATGAGCGATGTTGGGCATCTTTTCATGTGTTTGTTAGCCATCTGTATGTTTTCTTTGGAGAAATGTCTGTTTAGTTCTTTGGCCCATTTTTTGATTGGGCCATTTATTTTTCTGGAATTGAGCTGCAGGAGTTGCTTGTATATATTTTGAGATTAATTCTTTGTCAGTTGCTTCATTTGCTATTATTTTCTCCCATTCTGAAGGCTGTCTTTTCACCTTGCTTATAGTTTCCTTTTGGAGAAGGCAATGGCACCCCACTCCAGTACTCTTGCCTGGAAAGTCCCACAGATGGAGGAGCCTGGTAGGCTGCAGTCCATGGGGTCACTAAGAGTCGGACACAACTGAGCGACTTCACTTTCACTTTTCACTTTCATGCATTAGAGAAGGAAATGGCAACCCACTCCAGTGTTCTTGCCTGGAGAATCCCAGGGACGGGGGAGCCTGGTGGGCTGCCTTCTATGGGGTCGCACAGAGTCGGACATGGCTGAAGCGACTTAGCATCAGCAGCAGCATAGTTTCCTTTGTTGTGCAGAAGCTTTTGAGTTTAATTAGGTCCCATTTGTTTATTTTTGCTTTTATTTCCAATACTCTGGGAGGTGGGTCATAGAGGATCCTGCTGTGATTTATGTCAGAGAGTGTTTTGCCTATGTTCTCCTCTAGGAGTTTAATAGTTTCTGGTCTTACATTTAGATCTTTAATCCATTTGAGTTTATTTTTGTGTATGGTGTTAGAAAGTGTTCTAGTTTCATTCTTTTATAAGTGGTTGACCAATTTTCCCAGCAGCACTTGTTAAAGAGATTGTCTTTTCTCCATTGTATATTCTTGCCTCCTTTGTCAAAGATAAGATGTCCATAGGTGTGTGGATTTATCTCTGGGCTTTCTATTTTGTTCCATTGATCTATATTTGTACCACTACCATACTGTCTTGATGACTGTGGCTTTGTAGTAGAGACTGAAGTCAGGCAGGTTGATTCCTCTAGTTCCATTCTTCTTTCTCAAGATTGCTTTGGCTATTCGAGGTTTTTTGTATTTCCATACAAATTGTGAAATTTTGTTCTAGTTCTCTGAAAAATACCATTGGTTGCTTCATAGGGATTGCATTGAATCTGTAGACTGCTTTGGGGACTGTACTCATTTTCACTATACTGATTCTTCCAATCCATGTACAAGTGATATTTCTCCATCTATTGGCATCCTCTTTGATTTCTTTCACCACTGTTTTATAGTTTTCTATATATAGGTCTTTTGTTTTTAGGTAGATATATTCCTGAGTATTTTATTCTTTTCGTTGCAATGGTGAATGGAATTGTTTCCATAATTTCTCTTTCTGTTCTCTCATTGTTTATAGGAATGCAAGGGATTTCTGTGTGTTGATTTTTATACCCTGCAACTTTACTATATTCATTGATTAGGTCTAGTAATTTTCTGATGAAGTCTTTAGGGTTTTCTATGTAGAGGATCATGTCATCTGCAAACAGTGAGAGCTTTACTTCTTCTTTTCCAATTTGGATTCCTTTTATTTCTTTTCTGCTCTGATTGCTGTGGCCAAAACTTCCAAAACTATGTTGAATAGTAGTGGTGAGAGTGGGCGCACCCTTGTCTTGTTCCTGACTTTAGGGGAAATGCTTTCAATTTTTCACCATTGAGGATAATGTATGCTGTGGGTTTGTCATATATAGCTTTTATTATGTTGAGGCATGTTCCTTCTATTCCTGCATTCTGGAGGGTTTTTATCATAAATGGATGTTGAATTTTGTCAAAGGCTTTCTCTGCATCTATTGAGATAATCATATGGCTTTTATTTTTCAATTTGTTAATCGTGTATTACATTGATTCATTTGCGGATATTGAAGAATCCTTGCATCCCTGGGATAAAGCCCACTTGGTCATGATGTATGATCTTTTTAACGTGTTGTTGGATTCTGATTGCTAGAAGTTTGTTAAGGATTTCTGCATCTATGTTCATCAGTGATATTGGCCAGTAGTTTTCTTTGTTTGTGGCATCTTTGTCAGGTTTTGGTATTAGGGTGATGGTGGCCTCATAGAATGAGTTTGGAAGTTTACCTTCCTCTGCAATTTTCTGGAAGAGTTTGAGTAGGATAGGTGTTAGCTCTTCTATAAATTTTTGGTAGAATTCAGCTGTGAAGCCATCTGGACCTGGGCTTTTGTTTGCTGGAAGCTTTCTGATTACAGTCTCAATTACCATGCTTGTGATGGGTCTGTTAAGATTTTCTATTTCTTCCTGGTTCAGTTTTGGAAAGTTGTACTTTTCTAAGAATTTGTCCATTTCTTCCAAGTTGTCCATTTTATTGGCATATAATTGCTGATAGTAGTCTCTTATGATCCTTTGTATTTCTGTGTTGTCTGTTGTGATATTTTCATTTCTAATTTTATTGATTTAATTTTTCTTCCTTTGTTTCTTGATGAGTCTGGCTAATGGTTTGTCAATTTTATTTATCCTCTCAAAGAACCAGATTTTGGTTTTGTTGATTTTTGCTATGGTCTCTTTTGTTTCTTTTGCGTTTATTTCTGCCCTAATTTTTAAGATTTCTTTCCTTCTACTAACCCTGGGATTCTTCATTTCTTCCTTTTCTAGTTGCTTTAGGTATAGAGTTAGGTTATTTATTTGACTTTTTCTCTTTGTTTCTTGAGATAAGCCTGTATTGCTATGAACCTTCCCCTTAGCACTGCTTTTACAGTGTCCCACAGGTTTTGGATTGTTGTGTTTTCATTTTCATTCATATCTATGCATATTTTGATTTCTTTTTTTGATTTCTTCTGTGATTTGTTGGTTATTCACCAATGTGTTGTTCAGCCTCCATATGTTGGAATTTTTAATAGTTTTTCTCCTGTAATTGAGATCTAATCTTACTGCATTGTAGTCAGAAAAGATGCTTGGAATAATTTCAATTTTTTTTTTTTTAATTTACCAAGGCTAGATTTATGGCCCAGGATGTGATCTATCCTGGAGAAGGTTCCGTTTGTGCTTGAGAAAAAGGTGAAATTCATTGTATTGGTGTGAAATGTCCTATAGATATCAATTAGATCTAACTGGCCTATTGTATCATTTAAAGTTTGTGTTTCCTTGTTAATTTTCTGTTTAGTTGATCTATCCATAGGTGTGAGTGGGGTATTAAAGTCTCCCACTATTATTGTGTTATTGTTAATTTCCCCTTTCATACTTGTTAGCATTTGTCTTACATATTGTGGTGCTCCTGTGTTGGGTGCATATATATATTTATAATTGTTATAGCTTCTTCTTGGATGGATCCTTTGATCATTATGTAGTGTCCTTCTTTGTCTCTTTTCACAGCCTTTGTTTTAAAGTCTATTTTATCTGATATGAGTATTGCTACTCCTACTGGCTCAAAGTCATGATCATCGTGTCGGTGATGCCATCCAGATAAAGTCTGACACTGTTTCCACTGTTTCCCCATCTATTTCCCATGAAATGATGGGACCAGATGCCATGATCTTAGGTTTCTGAATGTTGAGCTTTAAGCCAACTTGTTCACTCTCCTCTTTCACTTTCATCAAGAGGCTTTTTAGTTCCTCTCTACTTTCTGCCATAAGGGTGGTGTCATCTGCATATCTGAGGTTATTGATATTTCTCCTGGCAATCTTGATTCCAGTTTGTGATTCTTCCAGCCCAGCATTTTTGATGATGTACTCTGCATATAAATTAAATAAGCAGGTGACAATATACAGCCTTGACGTACTCCTTTTCCTATTTAGAACCAGTCTGTTGTTCCATGTCCATTTCTAACTGTTGCTTCCTGACCTGCATACAGATTTCTCAAGAGGCAGGTCAGGTGGTCTGGTATTCCCATCTCTTTCAGAATTGTCCACAGTTTATTGTGATCCACACAGTCAAAGGCTTTGGCATAGTCAATAAAGCAGAAATAGATATTTTTCTGGAACTCTCTTCCTTTTTTGATGATCCAGCGGATGTTGGCAATTTGATCTCTGGTTCCTCTGCCTTTTCTAAATCCAGCTTGAACATCAGGAAGTTCATGGTTCACATATTGCTGAAGCCTGGCTTGGAGAATTTTGAGCATTACTTTACTAGCGTGTGAGAGGAGTGCAATCGTGCCATAGTTTGAGCATTCCTTGGCATTGCCTTTCTTTGGGATTGGAATGAAAACTGACCTTTTCCAGTCCTGTGGCCACTGCTGAGTTTTCCAAATTTCCTGGCATATTGAGTGCAGTACTTTCACTGCATCATCTTTCAGGATTTGAAATAGCTTCACTGGAATTCCATCACCTCCGCTTGCTTTGTTCGTAGTGATGCTTTCTAAGGCCCACTTGACTTCACATTCCAGGATGTCTGGCTCTAGGTCAGTGATCACACCATCGTGATTATCTTGGTCATGAAGATCTTTTTTGTACAGTTCTTCTGTGTATTCTTGCCGCCTCTTCTTAATATCTTCTGCTTCTGTTAGGTCCATACCATTTGTGTCCTTTATCGAGCCCATCTTTGCATGAAATGTTCCCTTGGTATCTCTAATATTCTTGAAGAGATCTCTAGTCTTTCCCATTCTATTGTTTTCCTCTATTTCTTTGCATTGATCACTGAGGAAGGCTTTCTTATCTCTTCATCACCAGATGTTCAACACCCAAATCAGATTGATTATATTCTTTGCAGCCAAAGATGGAGAAGCTCTAGACAGTCAGCAAAAACAAGACCAGGAGCTGACTGTGGCTCAGATCATGAGCTCCTTATTGCCAAATTCAGACTTAAATTGAAGAAAATAGGGAAAACCACTAGACCATTCAGGTATGATCTAAATCAAATCCCTTATGATTATCCAGTGGAAGGGAGAAATAGATTTAAGGGACTAGATCTGATAGAGTGCCTGATGAACTATGGGCGGAGGTTCGTCACATTGTACAGGAGACAGGGATCAAGACCATCCCCATGGAAAAGAAATGCAGAAAAGCAAAATGGCTGTCTGTAGAGGCCTTACAAATAGGTGTGAAAAGAAGAGAAGTGAAAAGCAAAGGAGAAAAGGAAAGATATAAGCATCTGAATGCAGAGTTCCAAAGAATAGCTGATAATAGTCTTGTTTTAAAGTCTGTTTTGTCTGATACAAGAAAAGTTATCCAGCTTTTGGTTTGCACTTGCATAGAATATATTTGTCCATTACTTCACTTTCAACTTTTGTGTGCCTTCACATCTGAATTCAGTCCCTTGTAGGCAGCATATAGATAGGTCGTTTTTTTTTTTTTTTTCTCCATTCAGCTACCCTTTCTTTTGATTAGATAATTTAGTCCACTTAAATTATTGATAGGTATATTGTTACTGACATTTTCCTAATTGTTTTATGTCTGTTTTATAGCTCCTCTGTTACATTCTTCTCTTGTTATCTTTGTGTGATTTAAAGAATCAGTGGTATGCTTAGATTCCTTTCTTGTTATTGTTTGTGTATCTATTGTAGTTTTCTGGTTTCTGGTCACATGAAGCTTGTATATAACTTATGTTTATCATGTTTTTTTTATTTGTAAAACAACTTAAGTTTTAATACATTCTAAAGGACCACAAAGATTTTTACAAAACAAAAATAGACTCATAGACATAGAAAACAAACTTATGGTTACCAAAGATGATAGTAGGGGATTGAGGGAGACTGGAAAAAATTAGGAATTTCAGGTTAACATATACACACTAGTATAAAAGAGACATTAGAAAGACCTCCTGTATAGCACAGGGAATAATATTCAGTAACCTATAGTGGAAAAGAATCGGATAAACAATATGCATCAGTTCAGTTCAGTTCAGTCGCTCAGTCGTGTCCGACTCTTTGCGACCCCATGAATCGCAGCATACCAGGCCTCTCTCTGTCCATCACCAACTCCTGGAGTTCACTCAGACTCACTTCCATCGAGTGGGTGATGCCATCCAGCCATCTAATCCTCTGTCGTCCCCTTCTCCTCCTGCCCCCAATCCCTCCCAGCATCAGAGTCTTTTCCAATGAGTCAACTCTTCGCATGAGGTGGCCAAAGTACTGGAGTTTCAGCTTTAGCATCATTCCTTCCAAAGAAATCCCAGGGCTGATCTCCTTCAGAATGGACTGGTTGGATCTCCTTGCAGTCCAAGGGACTCTCAAGAGTCTTCTCCAACACCACAGTTCAAAAGCATCAATTCTTCAGGGCTCACCTTTCTTCACAGTCCACTGGAAAAACCATAGCCTTGACTAGACAGACCTTTGTTGGCAAAGTAATGTTTCTGCTTTTCAATATGCTATCTAGGTTGGTCATAACTTTTTTCCAAGGAGTAAGCGTCTTTTAGTTTCATGGCAGAGAGTGAAGAGGAACCAAAAAGCCTCTTGATGAAAGTGAAAGAGGAGAGTGAAAACGTTGGCTTAAAGCTCAACATTCAGAAAACGAAGATCATGGCATCTGGTCCCATCACTTCATGGGAAGATCATGGCATCTGGTCCCATCACTTCATGGGAAATAGATGGGGAAACAGTGGAAACAGTGTCAGACTTTACTTTTTTGGGCTCCAAAATCACTGCAGATGGTGACTGCAGCCATGAAATTAAAACAATATGCATATTTATGTATAACTCTCACTTTGTTATACACCTCAAAGAAAATTGAAATTACTTCCATTTTAAAATACTTAAAATAGTATTTTAAAAACTTTTTAAATATAGATATATCAGTTACAGTGGATATATAAATCTAGTATAAAGGTTTAAAGACAAAAGCAGTAAAATAACTATAATAACTAATTAAGGGATCAGATCAGATCAGTTGCTCAGTCGTGTCTGACTCTTTGCGACCCCATGAATCGCAGCACGCCAGGCCTCCCTGTCCATCACCAACTCCCAGAGTTCACTGAGACTCACGTCCATCGAGTCAGTGATGCCATCCAGCCATCTCATCCTCTGTCATCCTCTTCTCCTCCTGCTCTCAATCCCTCCCAGCATCAGGGTCTTTTTCCATGAGTCAACTCTTCGTATGACGTGGCCAAAGTACTGGAGTTTCAGCTTTAGCATCATTCCTTCCAAAGAATACCCAGGGCTGATCTCTTTTAGAATGGACTGGTTGGATCTCCTTGCAGTCCAAGGGACTCTCAAGAGTCTTCTCCAACACCACAGTTCAAAAGCATCAATTCTTCCGTGCTCAGCTTTCTTCACAGTCCAACTCTCACATCCATACATGACCATTGGAAAAACCATAGCCTTGACTAGACGGACCTTTGTTGGCAAAGTAATGTCTTTGCTTTTGAATATGCTATCTAGGTTGGTCATAACTTTCCTTCCAATGAGTAAGCGTCTTTTAATTTCATGGCTGCAGTCACCATCTGCAGTCATTTTGGAGCCCCCAAAAATAAAGTCTGACACTGTTTCCCCATCTATTTCCCATGAAGTGATGGGACCAGATGCCATGATCTTTGTTTTCTGAATGTTGAGTTTTAAGCCAACTTTTTTACTCTCCACTTTCACTTTCATCAAGAGGCTTTTTAGTTCTTCTTCACTTTCTGCCATAAGGGTGGTGTTATCTGCATATCTGAGGTTATTGATATTTCTTCCGGCAATCTTGATTCCAACTTGTGTTTCTTCCAGTCCAGCGTTTCTCATGATGTACTCTGCATATAAGTTAAATAAACAGGGTGACAATATACAGCCTTGACGTACTCCTTTTCCTATTTGGAACCAGTCTGTTGTTCCATGTCCATTTCTAACTGTTGCTTCCTGACCTGCATACAAATTTCTCAAGAGGCAGATTAGGTGGTCTGGTATTCCCATCTCTTTCAGAATTTTCCACAGTTTATTGTGATCCACACAGTCAAAGGCTTTGGCATAGTCAATAAAGCAGAAATAGATGTTTTTCTGGAACTCTCTTGCTTTTTCCATGATCCAGCGGATAAGGGATACACAGGATTAAAAGATATTAAATGGGACTTCAAAAACAAAAGAAGTTCATTTAAATCATTTCTTTTAGATTCCACATATAAGTGATGTCACAGGATATTTGTTCTTGGTCTGTCTTCACTTGATATGATTATTTCTAATTCCATTCATGTTGGAAATGGCATTTTTTTTATAGTTAAGTAATTTTCCATCGTGTATATATTCTACATCTTCTTTATGCATTAATTTGTCAGTGAACACTTAGCTTGATTCCATGTCTTGGCTGTTGTAAATAGTGCTGATGTGAACATGTACATGAATGATTTCTTTTTTGTTTTATTGTAGCAGAGTTGCTTCAGTGTTTTGTTAGTTTCAGGTATACAGCAAGGTGATTCAGTTATACATGTATTCATTCTTTTTTAGATGGTTTTTTCATATAGGTTATCACAGAATATTGAATAGATTTCCCTGTGCTATACATAGGTTCTTCTTGGTTATCAACTGAATATATAGTAGTGTATATATATAAATCCAAAGCTCTTGATTTATGCTTCCCCCCTCCATGTTTCCCCTTTGGTAACCATGTTTGTTTTCCATATCTGTAAGTCTGTTTCTATGCGTAAATAACTCCATTTGTATCATTTTTTAAAATTTAGATTCTACACGTCAGTGATATATTTGTCTTTGGCCGACTTGCTTGATTTACTATGACAATATTTTGGTCCATCCATGTCACTACCAGTGACATTATTTCATTCCTTTTTTTATGGCTGGATATTTTTATATGGCATGTGTGTTTGTATGCATACACACACATCTTTATGTATTCCTCTGTCGATGGAGATGTGGTTACTTTCATGTCCTGGCTATTATAAATAGTGCTACTATGAACATTGGCATGCACATATCTTTTTGAATTATGGATTTCTGCAGATGTATGCCCAGGACTGGGATTGCTGGATCCATTGTTGCTATTGCTCAGTTTTAGTTTTTAAAAATTTTAAATCTTTTATTACACTGGTGCTTCATTGCTGTGGGGGTGCTCTCTACTTGCAGTGAGTAGGGGATGCTCTCTAGTTGTGGTGCACAAGGTTATCATTCCAGTGGCTTCTTTTGTTTTGGAGCACACGGCCTACGGTTGGCAGGCTTCAGTAGCTGCAGAACACAGGTTCAGTAGTTGAGGTTCCTGGGCTCTAGAGCCACGGGCTCAGTAGTTGTGACACACAGGCTTAGTTGCTCCGTGGCACTCCATCTGCCTTTTGACCCACCACACTTTGGCAGAGTGTCTGCACCATCCACACCAGGATAAAAAAACTCAGAAGGCCAGGGATATAGAACAATAAATAGGCCTGAATTCTCTTTAGTTGGAGGAGAAGCCTGGGAACACTCATAATCTTTTATTTATTCATTATTTGTCCTGCTGCATTAGCATCTAGTACCTAGTACAGTGCCTGGTGCCATGTTGGTGCTAAGTAACTAAATGACTCTAAATGGAATCAGCTTTACTATTTGCAGGGGTGACAGTACCCTTTAAGAATATATTTATAATTACCAACAGTCCAATTTAAAGATAAGAAAACCTGAGAAGATTGTTGACATCTGAAACATTTTATTAAAAAATTTCCCAGTAGGTTTCATGAAGCTATTGCTCATTTAGAACTATGTCAATGATTTTTTTTTAAAACATGTTGTAACCATCTTTTTAAATTCCATATATATGCATAGAAAGATGGTAACAATAACCCTGTATATGAGACAGCAAAAGAGACACTGATGTATAGAACAGTCTTTTGGACTCTGTGGGAGAGGGAGAGGGTGGGATGATTTGGGAGAATGGCATTGAAACATGTATAATATCATATATGAAACGAGTCGCCAGTTCAGGTTCGATGCACGATACTGGATGCTTGGGGCTGGTGCACTGGGACGACCCAGAGGGATGGTACGGGGAGGGAGGTGGGAGGAGGGTTCAGGATGGGAACACGTGTATACCTGTGGCAGATTCATGTTGATATATGGCAAAACCAATACAATATTGTAAAGTTAAAAAAAAAAAAAAAAAAACCTGTTGTAGAATTTCCTAAAGGGTTTTTTCTGGATTGCAGATATATAGAGAGAATCTATATAAAATCCTGATGTGATTTTAAATTGTTTAAATTTGGATAGAAAAATCTGATTTAAGAAAACGTCTGATTCAGGTTGTATCTGTTGCGGCTACTGTAGACCTCTGTAGGCTAATGATAATGGTGTAAAAAGTAAATAAGCAGCATAAAGGAATTATACAGTGGTTCTCAAGCTTTGCCGTATCTCAGAATCTCCAGGAGAGCTGTTAAAACAGTATGGGGCCCCTGCCCCAGAGGTTTTGATGGGCTAGGTCTATGGTAGGGCCTGAGAACTTGCATTTCTAGGAAGGTTCCAGATGTTGCTAATGCTGTTGGTCTGGGATCACAGTGAGTGAACCACTGCCTTGCGCTTTTACCAAAGGCTTCATAGTTTTGAAATGGAATGTGTATTGTTTTCAATGTACAAGTCCTTTGAATTCTTAGTAAAGTTTACTCTAGGTATTTATTGATTTTCATACAACTAGGAAAGTGATTTTTCTATTTCTGGTACTTTATTATTCTTGTTGTTCTTCATTCCCTCACTCTTGTCCAAATCGTTGTGACCCCCATTGACTGCAGCACACCAGGCTTCTGTGTCTTTCACTCTTTCCTAGAGTTTACTCAAGCTCACATCCATTGAGTCAGTGATGCCATCTAACCATCTCATCATCTGTCGCCTCATTCTCCTCCTCCCCTCAATCTTTCCCAGCTTCAAGGTCTTTTCCAAAGACGTGATTCTTTCCATCTGGTGGCCAAAATATTGGAGCTTCAGCTTCAGCATCAGTCCTTCCAATAAATATTCAGGGTTGATTTACTTTAGGATTGACTGGTTTGACTTCTTTGCTGTCCAAGGACTCTCAAGTCTTCACCACCATACTTCCAAAGCATCAATTCTTCTTCAATCAACCTTCTTTATGGTCCAACTCTCATATCCATACATGATTACTGGAAAAGTGATAGTTTTTACTAAACAAACCTTTGTTGGCAAAATGATGTCTCTGCTTTTTAATCTGCTGTCTCAGTTTGTCATAGCTTTTTTTCCCCAAGGAGCAAGTGTATTTGATTTTTGAGGCTGCAGTCACCATACACAGTTATTTTGGAGCTCAAGAAAATAAAGTCTGTCACTGTTTCCACCTTTTCTGTATCTATTTGCCATGAAGTGATGGGACCAGATGCCAGGATCTTAGTTTTTTGAATGTTGGATCTTAACCCAGGTTTTTCACTCTCCTCTTTTACCATCAGCCAGTCTTTTTAGTTCCTCTTCACTTTATGCCATTAGGTTGGTGTTACCTGAGGTTATTAATCTTTCTCCTGGCAATCTTGATACCAGCTTGAGCTTCATCTAGCCCAGCATTTCGCATGACGTACTCTGCATAGAAGTTAAATAAACAAGATGACAATATATAGCTTTGAAGTATTTCTTTCCCAATTTTGAACCAGTCCATTGTTCCATGTCCAGTTCTAATGGTTGTTTCTTGACCTGCATACAGGTTTCTCAGGAGGCAGGTATGATGACCTGGTATTCCCATCTCTCTGAGAATTTTCCCCAGTTTGTTGTGATCCACACAGTCAAAGGCTTAGGATAGTCAATAAACCAAAAGTAGATGTTTTTCTTGAATTCCCTTGGTTTTTGTATGATCCAAGGGATGCTGGAAATTTGATATCTGGTCCTCTTTGTTTTCTAAACAAAGCTTCTATGTCTGTAAGTTCATGGTTCACGTACTGTGGAAGCCCAGCTTGAAGGATTTTGAGTATTATCTTGCTAGTATGTGAAACGAGTGCAGTTGGACAGTAGTTTGAACATTCTTTGCCCATTTTTTGGATTAGAATGAAAACTGACCTTTTGCAGTCCTGTGACCACTGCTGAGTTTTCCAAATTTGCTGGCATATTGACTGCAGCACTTTCACAGCATCATCTTTTTAGAATTTGAAATAGCTCTACTGGAATTCCATCACATCCACTAGCTTTATTCATAGTAATGATTCCAACGGCCCACTGGACTTCACACTCCAGGATGTCTGGCTCTAGGTGAGTGATCACACCTATGTGGTTATCCAGGTCATTAAGACCTTATTTTGTACAGTTCTTCTGTATATTCTTGCCATGTCTTCTTAATATTTTCTGTTTCTCTAATGTCCATACCATTTCTGTCCTTTACTGTGCCCATCTTTGTATGAAATGTTCCCCTGGTCTCTCTCATTTTCTTGAAGAGATCTCTAGTCTTTCCCGCTCTATTCTTTTCCTCTATTTCTTTGCAGTGTTAGTTTAAGAAGGCTTTTTTTTTTTTTTTTTAATCTCTCTTAGCTATTATTTGGAACTCTGCTTTCAGATGGGTATATCTTTCGTTTTCTCCTTTGCCTTTCGCTTGTCTTCCTTTCAAAGCTATTTTTAAGGCCTCCTCATGAGACCATTTTGTCTTGTTGCATATCTTTACTGGAGGATAGTTTTGGTCACCGCCTCCTGTACAATATTATGAACATCCGTTTGCAGTTCTTCAGGCTCTCTGTCTACCAGATCTAATCCCTTGAATCTGTCACTTCCACTGTATAATTGTAAGAGATTTAATTTAGGTCACATCTGAATGGCCTAGGGGTTTTCCTTTCTTTCTTCAAGTTAAGTCTATATTTTGCAATAAGCAACTCATAATCTGAGCCACAGTCAGCTCCCTGTCTTGATTTTTGCACAATATACTACTGGAGAAAAGCAGAGAAATAGCTCTAGAAGAAATGAAAAGGCTGAGCCAGAGCGGAAATGATGCCCAGTTGTGGATGTGTCTGGTACTGAAAGTAAAGTCGGATGCAGTAAAGAACCATATTGCATAGGAACCTGCAATGTTAGTTCCACGAATCATCGTAAATTTAACGTGGTCAAACAGGAGGTGGCAAGACTGTGCATCAACTTTTTAAGAATCAGTGATCTAAACTGGATGAGAATGGGCAAATTATATCAGATAATCATTATATCTACTACTGTTGGAAAGACTTTAAGATTTGCTTATTAGTGTATATAAATGCCCAAGATTTTTGTATATCCATTTTGTATTCAGAAGTTTTACTGAATTTGGTTTATTAATCTAACAGTATTTTGTTGGAGTCTTTAGGGTTTTCTGTATATAACATCATGAAATCCAGAAATAATGGCAGTTTTATTTTCCAATTTGGATATCTTTTTTCTCTTTTTTGTTGTGTACCAAGTCTGGCTAGGACTAACAATAGCATGTTGAATCCAAGTGGCAAGAATGGGCATCCTTGTCTTGTTTCTGATCTTAGATGAAAAGCTTTTAGTTTTTTACCATAGAGTATAAACTTAGCTGTGGCCTTGTTTATATATGGGCTTTATAATGTCAAGGTTTGTTCCCACTATACCCACATTGTTGAGAAAGTGTTTATCATAAATGGATGGTGAGTTTTGTCAAATGCTTTGTCTGAAACTATTGGGATTATATGATTTTTATCATTCATTTTATTAATATGGCATAACATGATTGGTAGATGTTGAATCATCTTTGCATCTTGGAAATGTATAAATATGTTGAATTATTTTACAAATGTTGAGGATCTTTGCATTTGCATTCACCAGGGATGTTGGCATGTAATTTTCTGGTGTCCTTGTCTGGTTTGGGTTATCAGCAAATGGTGGCCTTGTAAACTGAGTTTTAAAATGGAACCTCCTCTCCTAGTTTTTGGAAGAGTTTGAGAAGGTTTAGTATTAATTATTCTTTGAATGAAGGTAGAATTCAGTTGTGTAACCATCTGGTCCTGGACTTTTATTTGTTGGGAGGTTTTTGATTAGTGATTCAATCTTCTTAATAGTAATTTGTTAAAGAGTTTCTATTTGTTCATAATTCAGTCTTGAAGGGTTGTATTTTTCTAGGAATTTATCCACTACTTCTAGGCTGTCAAATTTCTTGGCATGTAAATTTTCACAGTAGTCTCTTGTTCTTTACATATCTGTGATACCAGTTGTGAGTCTCTTTCATTTCTGATTTATGTTTGAATCCAAACTGTCCTGGTGAGTCTACCTAAAGTTTTATGAATTTTACCTTTGGAAAGACCCACCTTTTGTTGCAGTGGTTTTTTCTTTTGTCTTTTTTGTCTCTCCATTTATTTCTTCTCTGATCCTTATTATTTCCTAACTTTCTAGTTGTTTCAGATGTCAAGTTAGGTTTCTTTTGAGATTTTTGTTTTGATAAGTATTTATTGCCCTGAACTTCTCTCTCAGAACTGCTTTTGATGCATTTCATAAGTTTTAGGATGTTTTATTTCCATTTGCATTTGACTAAATATATTTTATTTCTATTTGAGTCACTTGTTGTCCACTAACACACTGTTTAATTACCACATTATTCGTAAATGTTTCCAGTATTCTTCTTATATTTGATTTCTAAGTTTGATACATTATGATCGAAACAGATGCTGTCTGTGATTTTAATCGTCTTGATTAAGGATCTATCCTGTAGAATGTTCCATATGCACATGAAGAATAGATATTCTCTTGCTTTGGATGGGATGTTGTGTATTTCTCTATGAAATCCACAGTTTAATGTGTTTAAGGCTGTTCTGTTACTGAGCTTCCATCTGGATATCTGTCCATTATTGTAAGCTGCATATTAATGGCCCCTACTATCATTGTCCTTGTACTTCTCCTTTTACATCTGTTAATATTTTCTCTGTGTGTGTGTGTGTGTGTGTGTGTGTGTATGCATATATTTAAGTGTTGCTATGCTGGTTATATACATTTGGAGAAGGCAATGGCACCCCACTCCAGTACTCCTGCCTGGAAAATCCCATACAAATGTATAAATTCCCTCCTCTCTCCTGGAATCAAACCCATGACCCCTGCATTGGGAACCAAACTCCTAACCACTATACCACCTAGGACTTCCCAAACATTAAGCTCCTTCTTTCATCCTTGCTCTGAGAAACAGAGGTATAAAACTAAAGAAGCTGCTTTGAATGATGGCTGACAGTATAGAGGGCAGGATAAGGTTGGGTAATAGGAATCTCCTTGCCTTAGGAATTATAATTACCTATTCTTGGACTGTCCTGTCCTGGAACACAAGGTTGGATTAGTATGTTTTCATTGTTAGGAAAGATTTGGTGGACTTAGAGACACAGAGCCAGTTTCATGGGTGTGTGACCTATGCAATCACACAGGTCTCCACACTGAAAAGGGTCTTGTTTTTGGTGTAAAGGTATGATGTTTACCATCTTGACCTTCTTAATTTTTTCTGGCTTCCATTGCAACCTAAGTTTTTATTTAACCTAAGTTTTTTTGACAATTGTCTTTTTTATATTTTAATTTTAGTAGAATATAGTTGATTTACAATGGTGTATGTTTCAGGTGTATAGAAAAGTGATTAACTTACACATACATATAAAAATATAAATATATATTTATTCAAGGAATATTTTCTCATACAGGTTATCACAGAATATTGAGTAGAGATTTCTGTGCTATACAGTAGGTCCGTGTTGGTTATGTATCCTATATGTTTCTCTATTTTTATATAGAAGAACATATAGTCCTTTGTTTCTTCATTTTAGTTGGCTCTCTGTTGGTTTCTGTGCATTAGCTGCAGTGGGCACTTCTAGTCTTGAAGGACTGGCCCCAGGTTGGAGATGAACCCTAGTTTCTCTTGCAAACCTTTGTGATTGTCCAAGGAGCTTATTTTAATTTCAGTAGTTCCCAGTGTTTGAGGGTGTGCCAAGACCTGTTAATGCTCCAGGGGAGAGGATCAGTGAGCACCTAGATTCAGGCTGATTGGAAGGCAGACCTGCAGGCAGCAGCTTTTAAAGTATGCAGATACAGCCCTGAGGGACTGCAAGCAAAAGGCCCTGTTGGCCACCAGAGCCACGGGGGTGGAGGGGTGGTGGAAGGTAACTGCTGGCTGTAGTAGGCAGAAAGAACACAGGAAAATGTCTACCCTAGGTGGACCATGGAGGTGGCAGTCGGCCAGAAAAAGAGGTAAGAGATGGTTTCTGCTGGCTTTTACCCGGTAGAGGGAGTTTGAAAATTGCTCACACCAACATACCCCTTGGAGAAGGAAACGGCAACCCACTCCAGTGTTCTTGCCTGGAGAATCCCAGGGATGGCGGAGCCTGGTGGGCTGCCGTCTATGGGATCGCAGAGTCGGACACGACTGATGCGACTTAGCAGCAGCAACATACCCCTGGCCCCTCAGACTGCTTACTTAAGATTATCAAATGAGCCTATTCACATGAAGTCTGGGTACTTTTAAATGGATGCTTCTACACTGTGTCTTGGGGTGTACTAGTCTTCCCTTCAAGAACTGTTTCTGAGTTTGTGACAGCTCAGCAGCTCTGGTGGGTATGAGCCCCACTGGTTTGGAGAGAGATTTGGGGGTTATCTCTCTGCGACAGGTCTTAAATGCTGGAGAGCCTGCTGTGGGAGAGGAACTATCTACTACTCAGGGAGAAACTCCAGGTTATGAGTGCCCTCCTGACTGCTGGTCCCCACACATGGGTGGGGACTGTGACTGGAGATACTGCTGGGGTTTTGGCCAGATTGTCTCTCAGCCTTTTATGCTTACTTTGGTGTGATTTCCTTCTCATTTTCCTGATATGCAAAAGTCACTCTCCTAGTTTTTAGTTTTTTTTTCTGGGGAAATTGCTCCGTATGTAGATTTGGTGTGTCAATGGGAAGAGGTAAGTTCAGACTCTTCCTACACTAGGATTTTGAACTGAAACCTCCCTTAGTGTTTTGTCTAGTTGTCTAGAACTTGCTCTGAAATTCATATCAACCCAATATTTGAGTAACTCTGAAGTATTGCTGGTACCATCCTTCATCCTGTAGGATGTCTTATCTCCAAAATTCCTGTGGTTTCTTAGCCATGGTGGGATGCATTTCTATACCTGTTGGTAGCCTGCTGATCTGACAGCTCCTCTCTTCTCATGGCAGTTTTCCCTCTTAATATTCTGTGTCAATCAAGGCACAAGGCCCACAGGAGGAACGTGTGTGGTAGCAGCAGATGGTGGCACCATGGGGGATTTCTGTCCTGACTTAAGTACTGTAACAGCAAATGCTCCAATTCTATGTTGGTCACCCTTTCCCATCGGCTCCAGCCACCACATCGCCTAGTTCCTTTTTCCTTCCAAATGCACTTCTCTCTTGTTTCCTATCCTGTTCTATTAAAATCTCCCTTTCCTGTTAGCAGTTTAGCTGCTGTGTGTACCTATCTACCTATGTGCATGTATGGGGAGATAAAGACAGGTAGGTGTGCGTCACTTGTGTCCAACTCTTTGAGACCCTATGGACTGTAGCCCCCCAGCCTCCTCTGTCCATTGAATTGTCTAGGCAAGAATACTGGAGTGGGTTGCTCTTTCCATCTCCAGGGGATCTTACCAACCCAGGGATCAAACCCTGTGTTTCTTATGTCTCCTGCATTGGCAGGTGTGTTCTTTACCACTAGCATCACCTGGGAAACCGCTAATTAGTCGTCTTTTTAAAGATGCAGAGAAGTTTAGTTCTCCATTCTAACATCACTTTCATGCTCAAGATTTAAATGTTCCAAAACTCATTAATACACTTCTTGAGGTCTACTCCCAGGTTCCCCTCTTACCACCACGAGAAACCATGGGAGATATGGTAATACTGTCTTGTATTTCTACTCACTAGAAGTGGACAGAGGAGCCTGGCAGGCCACAGTCCATGGGGCCACAAAGAGTTGAACATGACTAAGCAACACACAAGTGGATGAACAATTTAGTTTCCCACTGGGATAAAACAGAAATTATTCTCATCTCTCCAACTATTAAAAGCCAGAAGCGGGACTTCCCCGGTGGCCCAGTGGTTAGGACTCTGTACTTCCACTGCAGGGAGCACAGGTTCAGTCCCTGGTTGACGAAGAGAGATCCTGTATGCTCAGCCAAAAAAAAAAAAAAGCGGAATAAAGTATAGTCAGCTCGGATTTTGAATAGTCACTTTAAATCCAGATGGCAGTATGTACTCTAGCTTGAGATTGTGTGTGAGACGGTCTCTTCTCCAGATTTTGTTGTGTTGCTGAGTGGGCTCCTCCCCCTGCCCCAAACTCATCTGTTGGCTTTCCCTGGCTTTTTTTCATCTAAACAGGTTTCTAATGAAATACATTATTTTATACATTTGAAATTCTAATGGGGTAGAACAGAAAAAACAGGCCCTTGCAACCACTTCAAATGCTTTTTGAAATTACTTAATGTATTAAAAAAAAAAAAAAAACAATCAACCAAGTGAATAAAACTAGGGTGAAGAGCAAGTTCTGTCCCCTCTTATGCAGTTGTGAGCTAGATGGGCCACAGCTGGAATGTTTGGAACATAATTTCAATTAGCTTCACCTAGACTTGGCAACTATACCACCACCAGGCCAGGATTGTTCAATCACGGCACTATGGACAGTGGGCTGTTCTGTGCATTGTAGGATGGCAGGCAGCAGCCCTGGCTTCCTACCATTAGAGGCCAGTTGCACCCGTCACACATGGTGAACACCAAAACTGTTCATACAGAACCAAATGTCCCCTGGGGGCCAAAATAACCCCTGCTGATAACCAGGGGCTCTAGTGCATCTGTGGTTGTGCAAACCTCATCTGCAATTAGAGGTTGAATCAATTGTTAGCATTGTTGAACATGCCTTGGAGCAACTGTTGGTACATAGCACCATTGCAGGTCTAAAGTCTTCCTGCCATTACAGTCTAAAGCTGTCCTACTCAACTGGTCTAGTGAATGCAGCTTCTAATTCAGTAGGTTTGGTGGGGGGTGAGGGGGTGGTGCCTGGGATTCTCCATTGTTAAGAAGTTCCCATGCGATGTACCACACTTTGACAGGAAAAGGTCTAAAGGATACTTGAGTCCTTAGTGATATTAAGCCTTTCTGTGCACACAGGTTCACTCTAGGACTCTAGTTGGTTTACCAGTCCTTGGGAAGACAATTCTGACCTAGTCTTCTCTTTGTCTTAGGCTGTTGCTGCGAATTCCACTCTATTCCTTCAGCATCGTGGTACTGGATAAACATGGTGTGGACAAGGAGCGCTACGTCTCCCTGGTGACGCCTGTGGCCCTCTTCAACCTGATCGACACTTTCCCCTTGAGAAAAGAGGAGATGGTCCTGCAAGCAGAAATGGGCCAGACCTGTAACACCTGATGGGCTGTGTCCTCTCTCTGTCATGCCTCTTCTCTCTACATCGAGCTACACGCACAGAAAGGCCTGAAAAATATCCTTGATGTACAGATTTTTATTTGTAATTTTTAAAGTCTATTTTATTATTATAAGCTTTCTTGGCACTTAATTTTACACTGCTTTTTGTAGCAAAAACTGAATATATTTACTCTCAATTCCATCATGGCTGGTTACTTTGGTAGAGAAACTAGAAACTACAACTATATACAGGCTTCCCATGCATTTATACAGTGTGACACGTATGTATCTTCTGTTTTATATAAAACTTACTAATAAAATATTTTAGAGCAAATGTGCTAAAAATCATTTTTTCTCAAGCATTAGCCATACTTGCTCAGTGTGGTCACCAGTCTTTGGACTGCGATTATTGGTGTTTTAGGAATGGAAAAATTAGTCTCAGGAGGAGTTCAGTTGAACTGAGAGAGCTGAACTTTCAAGTGTCAGAGGAGCCCCTAAAGCAACAAGCTGGCAATGAAAGAGGTAAGACTTTTATCACTTACTGTGCTGCTATAACCAAGAAGGGAAAACTGGAGCTCCATCTTCTATTTTTCTATCTGCATTCTCTCCAGTGGACCAGTGGTCACCAGGTGCGAGCTCAGGTAGGTTACAAAGACATGAGGTTGTCACATTGTTGAGGGAGACCCAGGTCTGGCAGCTTTATGGACTCTGGGGTCATGGAAGGACGAGCAGCTAGGAGTGGGAAAATACTGGATCTTGAATCAGGGGGAAAGCTTCCCTCCCTTCCTCCTGTAAGGCCCCAGGAGAGGAACATGAAGACCTCTGCTCAAGGCCTCAGAGACCTAGGAATGAAGTCACTTGGGCTAGGAATACAGATATGTGACAGGACATTTCCAGGCCTTGCCTGCAGTTCCAGCCAGTGGCTGCGATTCATTGACTGTATACCAGCAGTCTGTGTGGGGGCAAGCAGCTTTCCCTCATGAGGCCTTCCAAGGGAAGGCTCTGTATTAGTATTTGCCTAAGGTCAGGCCTGAAACACCATACTTTTACAACTAGGAGTTGGACTCCCTCAACTCTCATGAGCAAACCCTGATCCAAACTGACATTCTGAAACTGAAGGGAAAATTTCAATCAATTCCTGAACAAATAACTAAATCAATGATGGAACGTCCAAATTCCAACCTGGAGGTTTAAAACTAGCAGCAGATTTGACACTTTTGAACATTAGACGGTGATTGCTATCCTGTGAATAGGTTTATATTTCATTTACAAATGATTTTTCCCCTAGTAGCTGCTCTTTGACCTCTGTCTTCCGTAAATGTATCTATCAGATAAAAGGTCAACGACATGATTGGGGAAGGAAGATTAGCCAATGGTGAGTATGTGAAGCCATGAACATTTCAAAAGACCACTTGTCACAATTCAGTAAATGTATCAGCCCACATTAAAGCTCTCCTATCTGTGGAAAGCCAGCCTGTGTGCCCTTTGCCCCATACATGAAAGATCCAAGGCTTGAAGATGGGCTGATGTTTAAGGAGCTGCTCAGATTTCTTCAAACAAGTCTTCTCTTCTATTCTATTACAGTTTGCCTAATGAGATATAGACTATTTGAAGAATGAGTACACTGTGGTATGTCATGGTACATGAGTCCTACCTTTTTCTTTCCTCCCCTCTAACTTGTAGTTCAGCTCAGTTCAGTTCAGTCGCTCAGTCGTGTCCGACTCCTTGCGACCCCAGGAATTGCAGCATGCCAGGCCTCCCTGTCCATCACCAACTCCCGGAGTTCACTCAAACTCACGTCCATCGAATTGGTGATGCTATCCAGCCATCTCATCCTCTGTCCCCTTTTCCTCCTGCCCCCAATCCCTCCTAGCATCTGGACATGCATAAATAAATGAAAGAACCTTTGCACAGGCCAGCAAAGAAATCCGTCCATCTGTGCATACGAAAGTGAGTAGATAGGAGCTCAGAAGAGGCTACTGAGGTAAAGGGAACTGCAAGAGCAGCAGTGGAAACATCAGTGGTGACCTCTCTAGCAAAGGAAGTGAAAGTCTGTCAGGCCATGGGGGCTACAGCTGGAGGCTCCCCTTGCTCTTCAGCAACATCCTGCATAGCTGAAGTGAGACATCCACAATTGTGGGGAGGGAGAGGGAAGAAGGCAGACCAAGGGAACTGGAGGAATGTATCTCCTGCTGTCTGCCCTGAGGTGCCCACCACCCCCTACTTGAAGATTCCCCCGACCAGGCCATGGGCACCCAAAGCCCCCAGTACGTACACATCTCACACTCTGCTGCCACCTTTTTAAAAAAGTTTTCCCCACCATTGTTTTTTCCCTATATACACTCCCAACCCTAGCAGGGAGTTGATTCCTCTACTAAGGACTAAAACTTTTGCTATAGCGCCACCTTCTGGAAAGCAGAAGGAAGGCTCTTAACTTCTAATCTGAATGGAAATACACAAAATCTTACCTAAATAAGAAAGGTGCTCCCTATGACAAACAAGGCAGCAGAGGCTCTCAAACACTATGAAAGAAAAAACTCACTCATAGTAACATGGTAGCACAAAGAGAAGATGACAATTCTCTAGAAACCGAGGCCAAAGATACAGAATATTGCAATCTAACAAAGAAATCAAAACAGCACTTCTGTGAACTCAGGAATAAAATGAACAAACAGGACTATTTCACCAAAGAGACTGAGATCCTATAAAGAATTGAGAAATAAGAAAAAATGTATCAGAAAGCATTTGAAATAGAGATCAGATGGAAAAGAGAATAAATAAGCTTGAGGATTGGAATTTAGAAATGATATAAAAGGGGAGAGAGTTAAGATTAATGAGTATATCAGAAGAAAGGGAGAAGCGGGCAGAAGGCTTAAAGTAACAGTAGCTGAAAACTTACCAAATGTGGACAAGGAACTGTATTTACAAGTCCTCAGAGCTAATAGAACCTTATCATCTCAATGCAAAAAGACTTTCTCCAGGACACATTATAATAAAACTGCCAAAAGTCAATGAAAAAGAATTTCAAAGGCAGCTAGGTAAAAGATGAGAGTAGCCCACAAAGGACCCCCCACCCCATATTAGGGTATATTAGTCGCTCAGTTGTGTCTGACTTTTTGCGTCCCTATGGATGCGTCCCTATGGATTGTAGGCTAGGCTCTTCTGTCCATGGGATTCTCCAGGCAAGAATATTGGAGTGGGTTGCCATTTCCTTCTCCAGGGCATCTTCCAATCCAGGGATTGAACCTGGGTCTTCTGCATTGCAGGTAGATTCTTTACCATCTGAGCCACCAATGAAGCTGAATTAGTGTATCAATAGGTTTCTCAAAAGAAGCTACAGGCCAGGAGAATCTGGAATAGCATGAAACTTCTAGAATAAAATGTAAGGAATAAGCTTCCTGATACTAGACTTGGCAATGATGGTTTTTTCTGGCATGGCACTAAAAGGACAAACAACAAAAGCAAAATCATTAAACTCAAAAACTTTTTCACAGCAAATAAAATAATCAACAAAGATTTGTAAATCACAGAGCTGATATGAGATTAATATCCAAAATACATAAAGAACTTATTTAACTCGATAGCACAATACCAAACCAAGTGGACAGAAAATCTGATAGACATTTTTC
Source organism: Bos taurus (assembly GCF_002263795.3). NCBI lineage: Eukaryota > Metazoa > Chordata > Mammalia > Artiodactyla > Bovidae > Bos > Bos taurus. Next base: position 105,197,633 of record NC_037357.1, read on the forward strand.
CAAAGAGTACATCAAAATGGCCAAGAGGCACATGAAAAGATGCCCAGTTCACTATTCAGCAGGAATATCAAGATCAAAGCAACAAATAGTTATCTCATACCTGTTAGAATGCCTGTTCTCAAAGGAGACAGAGACAACACATGCTGGTGAGGATGTGGTGAAAGGGAATTAGTCCAACCACTATGGAAAATATGAAGGTTCCTCAAAAAATTAAAAATAGATCCATCATAGAATCCAATAGTCCCCCTTCCATGTATTTACCCAAAGGAAATGAAAACAGGATTTTGAAGAGATAATAGACACACCCATGTTTATTGCAGCATTATTAACTATAGCCAAGACATGAAGATAAGCCACATACCTATCAGCAGATGAATGGAAAAAAGATGTGGCATGTATACCATAATGGAATAGTATTCAGCCATGAGAAAGGATGATACCCAGCTCTCTGTGACAACATGAATAGACCTTGAGCATAATATACCAAAGAGAAACCAGAGAAAATTAAGTACTGCATGATATCACCTATATGGGGAAAATTAAAAAGTCAAACATGTAAAGACTAGAGTAAAATGGTGATTACCAGTGGGTGGAGCATAAAACTGATGTTGTTTAAGGGCACAAACTTGTAATGAGTAGTAAATAAACCATAGACATTTAATTCACAGTATAATGAATACAAATAATATATACTAAAATTATATAAAGTGATAAATACTGCTACAATGGCAATCATATTGCAATATTTAAATATCATATCACCTTAAATCCACAAAATGCTGTATGTCAAATTTGTTCAATAAAAAGTACATAGTTGCATGCATGCATTTGTATACATACCCTACAACAAACTTTGGGGCCATTTCAAAATAATAGGCTGTCTTCTAGAGGACTGGTTGCTCACAGCAAATCTTACAGGATATTTCTATGTGCCTTTTGGACCCCAGAAAAACAATCCTTAGTTATGCCTGGCCACACCATTTGGCACAGCAGCACTCTTACTAATGTGCATGCATGTGTGTGTATAATAAAGGGGCAGGCGATTAAATTGGCTGAATTCAGACTCTGCTGTGGTAGATAGCAGTTGGAGTCTCAGTTCAGTTCTTTTAAACCTCACTGGGCTCCTTGGAACCTGCCCCCCACTCCTCACCTGCATATGAGTGGCACAGTGATCTGTGAGAAATGCAGGTAGTTTACACACAGTCAGGAGCTCCCCTTCTTGCTCCCTACCTTTGGCTATCTCCTTTCTGAGATTTCCCTTCTGACTTCTCAGTTGCCATGGTTGCTCTTTCCGTCTCCGGTGGCTCTTCAAAGCATTTAAGACTATCTTCAGTAAAGCCTCCTCCCTAAGATCAGCCTGGTGCACACAGCAACCAGCCCTTACACAAAACCCAGCAAACCCTGATGACTCACCTAGTATATGTGCCCTCTTCCAACTGATGACTGCCCTCCAGTATCTGCCTGCATTTTGGTCACTCTCCAATTCCTGCAGATAGCTATTTTCTATATTTTGTCCACATATAATTGTTTGTGGGAGGCAGGTCTAGTAGGAGCTGCTGGAGCATTATCAGAAGGCTAGCAAAGGGTGAATCAGAAGGCTGAAGAGTCTAGGCCATTCTCAGAGAACTGCAGATTTCACCTCTACAGGCCTTCAATGCCAGGACTTCAGCTTAGATGAATGGGGTGGGGAATGAAGGAGAAAAAAGGCAATGAGATCGTCTAAAGCACATTGAAGATCAATGACTGACACGCTGGTAACCATATCATGCATCTATTCATGCATTGAAAATTACCCCAAAGCTTAGTGACGTCACAAGAAATGTTTATTCTCTCTCACATTGTCTGTGGGTCATGAATTTGAGAGCAGCTTAGCTGAACAATTCTGGCTTGTACTCTCTCATGAGGCTGCAGTCACCTGAAGGCTTGGTGGGCTGGAGGATCCACTTCCATGGAGGCTCACTCACATGACTGGCAAGTTGGTACTGGTTATTGATTGGAAGAGGCCTCTATTATTCCCCACATGAGCCTCTCGAGTGGCATAAGTGTTCTCATAACATGGTGGTGTCTTCTTCCAGTGGAAGTGATCCAAAAGAGAACAAAGCAGAAGTGACAATATCTTTTATGACCTAGCCTCAGAAGACATGCAGTTACTTCCAAGGAATCCTAGATCTCACATACGTCAGCCCTATTCAGTGAGGGAAGGGGATATATAAATGTATGGATACCAAGAGGTAAAGGTCATGGTGGGGAGAGACAATTTGAAAGCTGGCTTCTACAGCATCTAAACACTTTTATATTAGAGAATCATTCAGTGATCTTTAGGATAGGGGTAGTGTGGTCAATAATGTAGATAGGTCTGCTTAATATGTATTCAACCCTTTTTAGCAAGCAGATGAAGAAAGACAAATTATATTCCCCAGGTCCCATTGCAGCTGTAGTTTGAGAAGTGATGAAAATTCTATCAGGCAAGGGAGGTGGGGGCGAGAGATCAAGTGGGAGTATGGGGTTAGCAGATGTAAGCTATTTTATACAGGATGGATAAGTAACAAGGTCCTACTGTATAACGCAGGGAACTATATTCAATAGAAACCATAATGGAAAAGAACTTGAAAAAAAATATATATATCTGAATTACTTTGCTGTACAGCAGAAATTAACACATTGTAAATCAACTATACTTCAACAAAAATTGAAAAACAAAACAGATTCCATCAGTCACATGCACTCAAAGTGTGACTTGGTTTTGAAACTAAATCAATGTGTGGAAAGAGAAAAATGCAGAACAAGCATATTATTCTAGACTGTGGCTGAGGCAATGTGGTTTTTTGCCAATAACTGATGGCAGCTTCTTAATTGGGACCATGACTTCTTGATGGTGGCAAGAATGGAATGGTCCTAGAACAAGCAAGTCTACTGGTACCTTCTCAATCTGGTAGGCAAATTCCTGATTTTCTAGTTTCTTGGCAGCTCCTTTGGCATTCCCAAGTGGCTTGGGGAGGTGTTCAGCAAGTTCAGCATACAGCCTATTTCTTCATCTTTCACCTCTAGATGATGAGGGAATCCTTTCTGTTTAGCTGTAATAGATTCTATTTTCTGAAACTCAATCTTGAGTGATACTGATAGCAAAATAAAAATTGTAGTCTTCAAACACTGGATTTGTTGGACTTTGCTTCCTTGAAATTCAATAGTTAACAGAGATATTTAAGTACCTCTTGGAAAAATATCTTATAAGCCATACTGAAGCCAATCAGCACAAATGAGCATTTATTTTTCAGCAATGCTTCATCATCCAGGTAGAGGACGAGAGAAGGCATGTTAGAGAACTGATCTGGGGTGGAGGGTTGTGCTAAAGGTGTGGTGAAAGGACAAGGGTGAGGGAGGTATATGTAGGACTGAGAAAATATGATGACCAACAGCGACCTGGATCAGTCTGAAAAGAAAGGGCAGCAACAGCACTAAGATATTGAACACATATAGGGAAGGGCTGGTGAGCCCCAGGTGGTTGAAGATTGAATAGTCAGTAAAAGATAAGCGGCATTTAGAAAATAGGTGATGACAGAGAATGGAGGACAACATCCTTGGAATTGTGATGTTAGAGAGGTGGATGGGTTGTCCATATGATAAGTCCTCTTGGCAAGATTGAAGACAGAGAAGATAAATGAGATTGAAATTCCAAAGGCTTATCTAAGTGTGGAGGAGAGAACCAAATGTAATGTAGATGGATGGTTGTAAGGGGAGGTGATGGAAGTCATGTGTTAGGAGGCAAGAATCTCAGAGAAAGTCTTTTGCTTAGGTTAGGTTAAAAATGAAGAATTAGAAAGGGCAGTGGAGAACTGGAATGATAATGACGGTGCCTCTCAAGCAACAAATACTGAAGTGTGGAACAAAGAACAATATCCTTTAAGAAAAGTGATGCAGGATAAAGTCAGGATTTACTCAAGATTATCCTGAAAAGACACCAAAGATATAGGAAGCCTAATTTACTATGAAGTGTGTGTGTGTGTGTGTGTGTGTGTGTGTATGTGTGTGTGTGTGTGTGCATGCGTGCGTGCATGTGCCCACACATGGTAGTGGTCCGGAAGGCATCAAAGAAAGTCTGGGAGAGAGTTCAGCTGGGGACCACTCAGAGCAGTATGAGAATTACAGGACAAAAGAAGACCAGTGAGAGGATTGGTAAGACATCTCAGGCTTATAACTGAATGATTACAGAAATAAGCATGGATGAATCTGACAGCTTTGATGTTCCCATTTTACGGTACAATGCTTTGGTGCCAGAAGTGACTCACACAGTAATTTCCAAGTATCCCATTCTAGACTCCAAGGCAGGAAGAGCCAGGGCCCTACCATGGCCAGAACTAACTCTATGGTGAGAGCTGGGCCCAGCTCTTCCTGTCTCAGGTTCTAAGAAAGGTTACACGAGTTATCATGAGTTGTCACAAAAAGTGACAGGATTCCCTAGAGAGTACAGCTGAACCCTGAACCACATAGGGGTTAGGGATGCTGACACACACAGTTCAAAATCCATATATAACTTTAAAGTGGGAAAGTAGGCCCCTGTGTCTGTGGTTCTGCATCCCTGGATTCAACCTACCTCAAACCATTTAGTTCTTTAGTATTTGCTATTGAAATAAAAAAACACATATATTTGGATCCACACAGTTCAAATCCATGTTGGTCAAGGGTCAACTGTAGTTGGTTCCAACTGTGGGGCAGGAAAACTCAAAAGGGATCCTGAGACATCTCCTTATTGTTAAAAGGTAAGAATGGTTTCAGAGGTAACTGAAGTAATATTTTGTCTTCAGTGATGATAAGGATCTCCTGCAAATCAATAATAAAATATAAATAACAAAATAGTGAAAATTTAATCAGTTCAAAAAGAAGACATATGAATGGTCAATAGCATATGAAAAGATGTTCAACATCTTTAGTCATCAGGGAAATGAAGAATGAAAACTACAATAAAATACACTTGAGTGGACTTCCCTGCTGGTCCAGTGGTTAAGAATCATCCCACCAATGCAGGGGACACAGTTTGGATCTCTGGGCCAGGAAGATCCCACAGGCCGCAGTGCAACTAAGCCCATGCACTACAACTATTGAGGCCGTGTTTCCCAACAAAAGAAGCCACCACAGTGAGAAGTCCTGCACCGCAACCAGAGAGTAGCCCCCGCTCTCCACATCTAGAGAAAAGCCTGTGTGCAACGACGACGTCCCAGCACAGTCGAAACAAACATATATTAAAAAAAATAACTTTGAGTGGCTAAAATTTTAAAAAGACTGATAATACTAAGTGTTGATCAGAGGTAGAACTGCAACTCTCATACATTGCAGGTAGGGGTGTGAAGTGGTAAAAAGTATTTTAGAAAAATGGTAAATTCTTATAAAATTAAACATACAACTTCCCTATGACCCAACAGTCTCACTCCCTGGTATTTATTTAAGGGAACAAAAAATGCATATACACTAAAAGGCTTTAAGCTTTATTCATCATAACCCCTACTGGAAATGGCCCAAGAAAATGTATAAACTGGCAAGACAGAATACAATTCAGCAGTAAAAACAACAAACTACTGATACGTGCAACATTCAAAATCATCTGGAATGAAAGCTTGACCCAAATGAGCACACATTGTATAATTCCATTTATATGAAATTTGCAAACAGACACAACTAGTCTATAGTGACAGAAATCAGCACAACAGTGATTTCATCCATAGGGGAGAAACTGGAAGGAAGCATAAGGGAAACATCACAGGGTGTAAGAATGTTTTGTCTTGATAGGGATGTGGGTTACATGGATGTATACAGCACAAGCTGGAATCAAAATTGCTGGGAGAAATATCAATTACCTCAGATATGCAGATGACACCACCCTTATGGCAGAAAGCAAAGAAGAACTAAAGAGCCTGTTGATGAAAGTCAAAGAGGAGAGTGAACAAGTTGGCTTAAAGCTCAACATTCAGAAAACTCAGATCATGGCATCCGGTCTCATTACCTCATGGCAAATAGATGGGGAAACAGAGGAAACAGTGGCAGACTTTCTTTTGGGGGCTCCAAAATCACTGCAGATGGTGACTGCAGCCATGAAATTAAAAGATGCTTACTCCTTGGAAGAAAAGTAATGATCAACCTAGACAGCATATTAAAAAGCAGAGATATTACTTCATCAACAAAGGTCTGTCTAGTCAAAGCTATAGTTTTTCCAGTAGTCATGTATGGATGTGAGAGTTGGACTATAAAGAAAGCTGAGCACTGAAGAATGGATGCTTTTGAACTGTGGTGTTGGAAAAGACTCTTCAGAGTCCCTTGAGCTGTAAGGAGACCCAACCAGTCCATCCTAAAGGAAATCAGTCCTGAACATTCATTGGAAGGACTGATGCTGAAGCTGAAACTCCAATACTTTGGCCACCTGATGTGAAGAACTGACTCATTTGAAAAGACCCTGATGCTGGGAAAGATTAAAGGTGGGAGGAGAAGGGGATGACAGAGGATAAGGTGTTTGGATGGCATCACCGACTCAATGGACATGAGTTTGAGTAAACTCCGGGAGTGTGATGATGGACAGGGAGGCCTGGCGTGCTGCAGTCCATGGGGTTGCAAAGAGTTAGACATGACTGACTGAACTGATACAGCTTTCAAAACACATCAAACCCTACACTTAATTTATTTTTTTTTCAAACCCTACACTTTAATAGGTGCATTTCATCGTAGGTAAATTATGCTTCAATAAAAAAGGGTAAAAAAAAAAAAAAAAAAAAAAACAAAGGAATAAATTAGTTACCCTGAAGAAAGAACTAGTAAAGGCTAACTGAATACCAAAAATATGATAATGATTAATGTCAACTGGAACTGTAAGTCCACACCGATGTAAATGGTCAAAAAGCAGAAAGCATCCTTTAGAAAGACATATATAATGATGTGAATTAATCACAAAATGCCAGTGTGAGCCAAGGATGCTGGATAGATGACTAACTATCAAAGATGAAGGCATAAGCTGTGAGAAGATTATGTTAGTCCAACATCAGAAGCACATATACAGAACAATATTAAGTGGGAATCAGTATGAGGATTGTGGGAAAAGAGTTTATAGAACACTGCACAGCTGGAGGAGGACACATTTTTCAATGACCTGGTTTTGACTCTGCTGTGTCCCTACAGATCAGGACACGACCTGTTGATCTTGGTTCAAATATGAGAAAAGACAATAACTCCATTTCATTTCACAGCAGTGCAGCTTATACTATACTACCTCTCCTTGATGATGATCATAAATCTGGAAAAATACAGGAAAAAAAAGTCACCCAAGTTCATTGGATTTCAACCAAAAGCAGGCAAAAATTATAGAAGATACAACCCTCAAAGAATGAAGCACACTGGATGAAGCACACACATTTAGTTGGCTTTTACTCTGAAGCCTCCTCCATTTGCTTGGTGCATTGGACATGGAGCTCAAGCAGAAGGCTGCAGTCTTAACTGGGCTGAGGCTCCATCAGAGGGCAGACAGGATGAAAACAACAACCACATAAAACTAACCAAACTGATCACATGGACCAAAACCTTGCCTAACTCAGTGAAACTGTGAGCCATGTCATGTGGGGCCACCCAAGATGGACAGGTCATGGTGGAGAGTTCTAACAAAACGTGGTCCACTGGAGAAGGGAATGGCAAACCACTTCAGCATTCTTGCCTTGAGAACCCCATGAATAGTATGAAAAGGAAAAAGGATATGACAGTGAAAGGTGAATCCCCCAGGTCAGTAGGTGTCCAATATGCTACTGGAGAAGAGAAGAGAAATATCTCCAGAAGGAATGAAGAGGCTGAGCCAAAGTAGAAACAACACCCAGTTCTGGATGTGTCTGGTGGTGAAAGTAAAGTCCAATGCTGTAAAGAACAATATTGCATAGGAACCTGGGATGTTAGTTCCATGAATCAATGCCGGAGTCCAGCTCCAGCAGCCAGGGAATCAGCCTGAAGGGGTGAGCGGTATCGATGGACAATGATGTAGCCTCTGACTCATAGTTCGGAACTACATGTTTATTTCAAGCTTCAGGTTCTCTTTTATACTTTGACAAAAGCATTAGGTCAGAGGTTTGACGTTTTTAGTTTCCCCCACCCAGATTTGGTGTCTCCAGAAATCACTGTTGTCCTTCAAACAGAGTTCCTGCTTCAGTGATTCTCTCAGAATTGGCTTTACTATCTATTATCTACTTTCTGTTATGTGTCCTATACGTAACTTGTGATTACACTGTAACTCATGCCACATTCCTCAGTTTATTTCTTATCTTTCTAAATCCTGTTTGCCCCTAGCATCTTAAGATCACTATCTCCTAAAAAGGCTTCTAGCTATTCTTAATTATTCCTAAACCCTAAACTCAGCAAACTTCTTTTGCCATAAATATTTCCCTCACAAATAGGTCTCAGAAAACAATCCTTCCCATGGCCTCAAGCTGCGGCCTATGTGCTCATCTTTGTAAAGATCCTTGAATAAATGTCAATGGTTACTTTATAGATTATTTTCTGGGTGCAGCTGTAGAAGGCTTTGTGCTTTCTCATGCTTCTCTCAAGCACCTTAACATTCTTTCCAGCCAACTCAACCAAAGAAAGGAAAGAACAAGTCAGAATCACAAGGCCTAACTCCTTCATCCAGGGACCATGCCTGCGAGATGAGGAGATGGGGGGTGGGGCCGTGCCTCCATTTTGTCAGTAATGCCTAATGCGGCTCCTGACAAATCAAGGTAAATTGGAAGCAATCAAACAGATGGCAAGAATGAACATCAACATTTTAGGAATCAGTGAACTAAAATGGATAGGAATGGGTGAATTTAATTCAGATGACCATTATATCTACTACTGTGGGCAAGAATCTTAGAAGAAATGGAGTAGCACTCATAGTCAACATGAGAGTCCAAAATGTAGTACTTTGGTGCAATCTCAAAAACGACAGAATGATCTCTGTTCATTTCCAAGGCAAACCATTCAGTATCAAAGTAATCCAAGTCTATGCCCCAACCACTAATGCTGAAGAAGCAGAAGTTGAACGGTTCTATGAAGACCTACAAGACCTTTTAGAACTAATACCCAAAAAGAGATGTCCTTCTCATCATAGGGAACTGGAATGCAAAAGTAGGAAGTCAAGAGATATGTGGAGTAATAGTCAAGTTTGGCTTTGAAGTACAAAATGAAGCAGGACAGAGGCTAAGAGAGTTTTGCCAAGAGAACACACTGGTCATAGCAAGCACCCTCTTTCCAACACAACAGAAGACTACACATGGATATCACCATATGACCAAGACTGAAATCAGATTGATTATATTCTTTGCAGCCAAAGATGAAGAAGCTCTATACAGTCAGCAAAAACAAGATCAGGAGCTGACTGTGGCTCAGATCATGAACTCCTTATTGCAAAAATTCTGACTTATATTGAAGAACAACATAGGGAAAACCATTAGGCCATTCAGAGTGCAGCTATGAAGAGGCTAGAAATCTAGGAGACTGGAGAGAGGAGAAAGCCACAGGGAGGGAGGCTCCAAATCTGCATATAAATTCATCTCAAATCCGTAAGTGCTCCCTGAGGAGTGCATGTACAGAGCCAAGCTCAAAGGAGCCCAGGGAGAAAACAACAGTTGAAAGAAAAAGATCTCAACAGACATCTCAGTATCTGATCAGTGCCAGAGATTGAATCAAGGTAAAGGGGCTTTTTGAACAAGTTGGGCTTCCCTTGAAAACCCGGAAATAAAGATTAAGCCTTTGGTCTAAGGTAAACTGAAATAGATCTGCTCAACAAAGCCTACAGCCAAACTTCCATAAGATCAAGATGACTGAATTTAACTGGGCAAGAATGAAAACAAAGCTAGCCTATGTGTGTAGACATTTCCTTAAACTAGCAATTCCCAAACTTTTGGAGCACTGGCTTAAAGCTCAACATTCAGAAAACTAAGATCATGGCATCTGGTCCCAACACTTCATGGCAAATAGATGGGGAAACAGTGGAAACAGTGGCTGACTTTATTTTCTTGGGCTCCAAAATCACTGTGGATGGTGATTGTGGCCATGAAATTAAGAGACACTTGCTCCTTGGAAGGAAAGTTATGACCAACCTAGACAGCATATTTAAAAGCAGAGATATTACTTTGCTGATCATGTATGGATGTGAGAGTTGGACCATAAAGAAGGCTGAGTGCTGAAGAATTGATGCTTTTGAACTGTGGTGTTGGAGAAGACTCTTGCGAGTCCCTTGGACTGCAAGGAGATCCACCCAGTCCATCCTAAGGAAGATCAGTCCTGGGTGTTCATTGGAAGGACTGATGTTGAAGTTGAAACTCCAATACTTTGGCCACCTGATGCAGAAAGCTGACTCATTTGAAAAGACCCTGATGCCAGGAAAGATTGAGGGCAGGAGGAGAAGGGGACGACAGAGGATGAGATGGTTGGATGGCATCACCTACACAATGGACATGGGTTTGGGTGGACTCTGGGAGTTGGTGATGGACAGGGAGGCCTAGCATGCTGCAGTTTATGAGGTTGCAAAGAGTCGGACATGACTGAGTGAACTGAACTGAAAGTACTTTCATTTATGTGGGTTATCCTACTGATATTTACTGTGTTAGAAATTAAAACTGGGAAGAAATCAATCCCATTTACAATCACACCAAAAAGTAAAATACCTAGGAATAAATTTACCCAAGGAGGTGAAAGACCTATACACTCAAAACTGTTAAGACACTGATAAAAGAAACTGAAGACACAAGAAAATATTCCATGGTCATGGATTTTAAGAATACTGTTAAAATGTCCGTATTACGCAATGAAATATACATGTTCAGTGCAGTCTCTCAAAATTTCAATGGCATTCTTCACAGGAACAAACAATTTTGAAATTCATATGAAACAAAGACCCCGAACAGCTAAAGCAATCTTGAGATAAAGGAACAAAGCTGGAGGCATCATGGTCCACATCCTGATTTCAAAATACATTACAAAAGTATAGTAATCAAAACAGTATGGTATTGGCATAAAACCAGACACACAGACCAGCAGAACACAACAGGGAGTCCAAGAATAACAGGGAGCCCAGGAATAAATCTATGCATATATGTTCAATTAATTTACAACAAATGCGCCCTGAATAGACAGTGAAAAGGACAGTCTCTTTAATAAGTGATGTTGGGAAAACTGGACAGCCACATGCGAAAGAATAAAACAAGATCACTGTCTTAACATTGTACAAAGAAATCAACTCAAAATGGATTAAAGACTTGAAAGTAATACCTGAAACCATGAAACTCCTAGAAGAAAACATAGGCAGTAAGCTCCTTGACATCTTGGCAATGATTTTTTGAATCTGACTTCAAAAGTGAAACCAACAAAAGCAAAAACTGGGGCTACCTCAAAATAAAAAGCTTCTGTACAGCAAAGGATATTATCAATAAAATGAAAAGGCAATGTATCAGATGGGAGACTATATTTGCAAATCATATATCTGATAACAGGGTGAACATTGAAAATACATTAAGAAGGCATATAACTCAATAGCAAAACAACAAACAATACAATTAAAAAAACAAGGAAAATAAATGCTACACCAATAAAATTTTTTAAAAAACAGATCTGAATAGAAATTTTTCCAAGTAAGACATACAGATGACCAATGAGGACATGAAAGGACATGCAGTAGTACTAATCATCAGGGAAATGCAAACCAAAATCACAGAGATATTCTCTCACACTTGTTAGAATGGCTATCAGCAAAAAGACAATAAATGTTGTGAGGATTTGGAGAAACGGGAACTCTGGGTACTGTTGGTGGGAATGTAAGTTGCTGCAGTCACTATGAAAAACAGCACAAGTTAAAAATAGAATCACCACATGATCCAGCAATTCCATTTCTGGTTATTTATCTAAAGAAAATGAAAACAAACTCAAAAAATATATATGCACCCCCATGTTGATGGCAGCATTACCAATAATAGCCAAGCTATGGAAACAACCTAAATGCCCACCAATGGATGAATGGATATAGTAGCTGTGTTATACTACTCAGCCATAAAAAAGAACAAAATAATGCTATTTGTGGCATCATGGATGGACCTAGAGATTATACTAAGTGAAGTAAGAGATTGAGAAAGACAAATATTATATGCTATCACTTATATGTGAAGTCTAAAAAGCAAACAAACAAACTCCAAATTCAAGAACCGATTGGTGGTCACTGGAGAGACAGAGGTGGTACTTGGTGAAATGGGTAAAGAGGGTAAAAAAGGCACAAACTTCTAGCTACAAAATGAGTAAGTCAGGAATGTTATATAATAGCAAGGTGGTTGCAGGAAGGAGGACCTCTTTCAGGGCCCAAAACTGGGCTCTTGTCTAACACTTGGAAATGAATTGTCTGAGAAGACACATGTGCTGACAAAGCAAGAGACTGGAAGAGGGCACCCAGGCGGAGAACAGCAGGGTAAGGGAACCGAGGAGAACTGCTCTGCCATGTAACTCCCAGTCTCGGGTTTTATGGTGATGGATTAGTTTCCAGGTGTCTTTAGCCAATCATTCTGACTCAGAGTCCTTCCTGGTGGTGCACGCCTTGTTCAGCCAAGATGGATGCCAGAGAGAAGGATTCTGGGAGGTGGTCGGACATGTGGTTTCTCCTTTTGACCTTTCCCGAACTCTTCCAGTTGGTGGTGACTTATTAGTTCCTTGTTCCTTACCAGGACCTCCTGTCATAAAACAACTCATGCAAATGGTTACTATGGTGCCTGGCCTGGGTGGGCGGTTTCAGTCAGTGTGCTTCTCCTAAGAACTCATACTAAGTGAAGTAAGAGAGATCAAGAAAAACAAATATTATATATTATCACTTACATGTGAAGTCTAAAAAGCAAACGAATAAACAAACTCCAAACTCAAGAACAGATTGGTGGTCACTGGAGAGACAGAGGTGGTAGTTAGTGAAATGGGTACAGAGGGTCAAAAATGCACAAATTTCTAGCTATAAAATGAGTAAGTCACAGGAATGTTATATAATAGCAAGGTGACTATTGTTAGTAATACTGTATTTCACATTTAAAAGTTGCTTAGAGAGTAGATCTTAAAAATCCTCATCAAAAGAAAAAATATTTTGTAAATATGGATGATGACGTTAACTATACATGTTGATCACTTCACAAGATACATAAATATTGAATCATTATGTTTTACACCTGAAACTAACATAATGTTATGTCAGTTGTACCTAAATTAAGACTGAACACATTTTTCAAAACTTACATTTCAATTCATTTAGGAAAAAATTATAAACTCATGTTAATGTAGATAACATTTTTAAGAAAAACTGCATATGCATCACAAAAGTTTTAAAAAGTCAGATAAGTGGCATTATTTTGCATTACTGCAACTCCTCAAAAATGTGCCATAAAAGCAGACGTCTAGATTTTCACATATGCTTTCCATTCAGTCCATTGCAATATCAATGTTCTTTTAATTAAAGTATATGAAGATAGTCAGACTTCACAGAAAAGAGAGTTTAATAGCCCTACTTAGGTATCTGGATATTTTTCTTTGATACTTCCTCAAAACTCAGGAAGTAGTAGTTCCTTAACTATTGATGCCAATATGGAAAATTTTTACACTGTGTTGCATTAAAATCCACTGGTCTAGGACCTCCCTGGTAATCCAGTGGTTAAGACTCTGTGCTTCCACTGCAAGGAGCACAGGTTTAATCCCTGGTTGGGGAACTAAGATTCCGCATGCCATACCGTGTGGCAAAATAAAACAATAAAACAACGATGACCCTGTATGCGAGACAGCAAAAGACACACAGATGTAAAGAACAGACTTTTGGACTCTGTGGGAGAAGGCGAGGGTGGGATGATTTGAGAGAATAGCATTGAACCATTGAAACATGTATATTATCATATATGAAATAGATCACCAGTCCAGGTTCGATGTATGAGACAGGGTGCTCAGGGCTGGTGCACTGGGATGACCTTAAGGGATGGGATGAGGAGGGAGGGTCAGGATGGGAAACACATGTACACCCATGGCTGATTCATGTGAATGTATGGCAAAAACCACCACAATATTGTAAAGTAATTAGCCTCCAATTAAAATAAAAAAATAAAACAAAATCCATTGGTCTATCTTGCACTTTGCATGGATCTTTAACCCACACAAGATTTTATAACTCATGCATTGATCATTGAGAACATATTGGTTCACTGAGTTAGGCAGATCTTCCAAAGGTCAATAAGATTTGTTATACAATATAAAAAATTCACCTTGGTTAATGTCATCACCGATCCTATCAAAAACATCTCTATGTATTGGGAAGCTGTCATAAAGAACAGTGTACACAAGCTTTCCAAAATTCTAGTTTTTGCTTGAACGCTCAACTTTTATCATTAAAAGCAAATACTGTCAGTTATTTTCCTTGAAATGACAGGCTCTTTTTGTTCATTTTGAGAAAATGTTTGCCCAGTCCTCAAGCCTAAATAATTACACTTCATCCGTCATTCATTCATTCATTAAAATAAAAATGGTGAAAAATATAGCCAGTTCAATATGCAACTAAAATGCCCAAGTGCTTTTCCCTGAGACAACCTTCAAACTTGAGCATGCATAAAACATCTGAAAAATCACACGTCCTTAAAGGTCAAGATTTAAATATATTAATAACTTTTACTGCTTCATCAGGACTTTTGAAAATGAAAGTGGTATGTTACTTTTTTTCCTACATGTACTTGGGCAAACAAACTACTGAAGTGTCTACAGTTTTATTCACCATCACTTCTGGACCACCCCAGCAAATGTCAACACAGCAAAAAAAAGTAAATAAGGAAAACCCGCTTTGGCCTGGCTGACCCCTCAAAAAGGTTTTAGGTTGCCCAAGGGTCTGCAGACCACACACCATGATCTGTTGCCTTCAACTGAAGTGCACTGATTGTGAATATAATTCTGGAATGATGACAGAAGCTTGAGTAGGAATATGTGTAAGCATAACAAAAATTTGGCTCTTTTTCTCAACTCTGGCAGGACTCGTGGGCAAGTGTGCCTTGTAGAGACCCAAAGCACAAGGGAAAATCACTTCAAATTTGCTGCATCCATTTCTGTTGTCTGCAGCTCTTTTTATCAATAAATTCTATTAATAATCCTTCACTAATTTAATCAGAAATGAATAGCAGGCTGATTGAGAATCCAAACATTGTACTCACATGATCTCATTTTATCTTCACAAGAAGTCACGAGTATTTCCTCTCCTTGCAGTTTTTTTTTTTTTTAATTTTATTTTATTTTTAAACTATACAATATTGTATTAGTTTCGCCCAACATCGAAATGAATCCGCCACCGGTATACCCGTGCTCCCCATCCTGAACCCTCCTCCCTCCTCCCTCCCCATACCCTCCCTCTGGGCCGTCCCAGTGCACCAGCCCCAAGCATCCATCATCGTGCATCGAACCTGGACTGGCAACTCGTCTCATACATGATATTATACATGTTTCAATGCCATTCTCCCAAATGTCCCCACCCTCTCCCTCTCCCACAGAGTCCACAAGACTGATCTATACATCAGTGTCTCTTTTGCTGTCTCGTACACAGGGTTATTGTTACCATCTTTCTAAATTCCATATATATGCGTTAGTATACTGTATTGGTGTTTTTCTTTCTGGCTTACTTCACTCTGTATAATAGGTCCCAGTTTCATCCACCTCATTAGAACTGATTCAAATGTATTCTTTTTAATGGCTGAGTAATACTCCATTGTGTATATGTACCACAGCTTTCTTATCCATTCATCTGCTGATGGACATCTAGGTTGCTTCCATGTCCTGGCTATTATAAACAGTGCTGCAATGAACATTGGGGTACACGTGTCTCTTTCCCTTCTGGTTTCCTCAGTGTGTATGCCCAGCAGTGGGATTGCTGGATCATAAGGCAGTTCTATTTCCAGTTTTTTAAGGAATCTCCACACTGTTCTCCATAGTGGCTGTATTAGTTTGCATTCCCACCAACAGTGTAAGAGGGTTCCCTTTTCTCCACACCCTCTCCAGCATTTATTGCTTGTAGACTTTTGGATCGCAGCCATTCTGACCAGCATGAAATGGTACCTCATAGTGGTTTTGATTTGCATTTCTCTGATAATGAGTGATGTTGAACATCTTTTCATGTGTTTGTTAGCCATCTGTATGTCTTCTTTGGAGAAATGTCTGTTTAGTTCTTTGGCCCATTTTTTGATTGGGTCATTTATTTTTCTGGAGTTGAGCTGTAGGAGTTGCTTGTATATTTTTGAGATTAGTTGTCAGTTGCTTCATTTGCTATTATTTTCTCCCATTCTGAAGGCTGCCTTTTCACCTTGTTAATAGTTTCCTTTGTTGTTCAGAAGCTTTTAAGTTTAATTAGGTCCCATTTGTTTATTTTTGCTTTTATTTCCAATATTCTGGGAGGTGGGTCATAGAGGATCCTGCTATGATGTATGTCGGAGAGTGTTTTGCCTATGTTCTCCTCTAGGAGTTTTACAGTTTCTGGTCTTACGTTGAGATCTTTAATCCATTTTGAGTTTATT